>NC_139145.1:121178147-123578147 GCF_964270905.1 Leucopleurus acutus | reverse complement strand
CAAGCCATTTTATCAGGCCAGCTACTTCAGGGCAATTGAGGTATGTGTCAAGGCCAGTGAATTCCATGGGTGTGAAGCCATTGCTGTACCCCCTTCACTATAAGATGTATTCCTTGCTCAGAATGTCGTGTGAAATACCATTACGATAAATGAGGCATTCCCTAAATCCGTGGACAATGGTACTGACAGAAATATGCAAAGTTCATTATAGCAGGGAAGTTTGGGCATCTTGATGTAATTGAATGTAAGCAGTTGAATCCAAGGCTAAGTCAACCAGTCAAGGAAACTGTTGAAGCTATTTCTCATGAGCTATAACGTTGTCTGGAATCTTGAGTAAGTGTGTCCTTATTGACAAATTCAACCTCATCAAATTTTATTTTCTATTCTTAGGCTTAGAATCTGCTTGTGCAGCTGTTTTCCAGGTCCCTGCTCGTAAGAATTAGCAAGAGCATATACTTCCTTTGGTGTATAGGATGTCTTTTCCCAGAACACACCTTGCAGTTCTCCCCCTACAATGTGATCGGATTCTATTTATTGGTCCAGAGGCAATAAGAACTAGTAGGAATGGGGCTTGAGAATAGCATCGCATTGCAAAAGTTGCCTAAGGTAGGATCATTACAGTACATTACACTGACTTTAAGCAAGGGAAGGCTAGTTTCCAGAGATAAGGGAAGACGGACTGCCTCCAAGGTCCTAAGTGTTGTCAGACCATTCAAATATCCCCCTCTCAAGGCTCGGGATCTCACTCCTTTGCAACTAATGCCCTGACGTTAATATGTGAGGCACGGCTAGGTTTTGTACTCAGCTTACAGTGTTATTCTGTAATGTGTACTCTTTGATTTGGGACCACATCTTCAGACATGTCTAACCAGTGGCTACTAGAAATAAGAGATGTTTTTAAAGACATCAAAGCAGCTCAGTGGTTCTGTGCCTGAGCTTATAGTTTCCTTCCTGAAAGCTCTTAGAACCTTTAGAAGCAGCTGGCCACCTAACAGCTTACACCAGTTGAGGGCAGGAGTGATTTGATTTCCCAAAGCGTTGTCTTAACTGGCACATGATCCCAGGCAATCTTCAGGTGATAATTTAAGTGAAGATGTTGCCACTGCATGCGAGATATGACTTCCATTTGCAAGGAGATCATCAGTATATCCATGCTCTAATAGGCCAGCAACCAAAACCAGAATTCTATTTTGAGAACCTGTTTTTTAAGACTATTCCAAGAGCTATATCAACCAGGAGAATAAGAAACTTCTCTAGAACTTAGAATGAATCTACAATAAGGTGAATATGCTAGATGCTATTGAACTGTACACTTAGAAACGGTTAAGATGATTTTATGAGCGAACCTAGTACAGAGAATTGGTTTCAGGAGACGGAAGAACAGAGGAGCAAACAGAAGACCTTGAGATCATGTAGTGATTAGCAGCAGCAGGAAGCTGCCACCATCCCTCTGCTAGAGGGACAAGGAGAGAAGACGGTACTGATAGGCCTTCAGAATCAGGGTCATACTCCAGAGATGAACCTGGGAGACCTGTCACGTGGGTTCTGAGACTATGGAGAAGATGCCACAGGAAGCAGACGGAGGCTTCTTCCTGCTTCCTATCCTCCAGCCTTCCACCAGAGCCTTCATTGGCAAAGCTTCCCACAGGTACAGAGGCAGAGCAGGGGAAGAGCAAATGGGCAGTTGATCTGCACACAAGCCTCCTTGCAGGTATGTATAAATGCACAGGAGAAAGCCTGGAAGCATATAGTCGAGTAACAAAGTAGACTGCATCTCTCAGGAGGACACAACCACTTCCAGACAGCCCCTCCCCTGGAGCAACTCCTGCCTTTGAGGAGAGGGCCCCCCTGAGCGCCAAGAGCAGAGGCAGCTCTGGGCAGACAGATGCAGTCAGCCAACAGCAAGTGGGGAGAAGGTCTGGTTCCTCCAGTCAAATGGGTCATGACACTGTCTTCTGTGATCCAGCTCTGCCCCAGGAGGAGCAGGGTGGGCAGACCAGCAAAGCCCGAAGCAGAAAAGAAAGGCGGCTCTGCTGAATGGTGAGTAGTGGTTTCACGGTAGCAGTGGCTGGGAGAAGAGTGAGGGCTGGCAGGGGTGTGGGGTGCGAAGGCTGAACATAGACCCACCCCTGTTAGTGCTTCGAATCCTCAGGAGGAAACAGGCGGCAGGGAGGCGGGGCAGGAGTCCGGAAGCCTCAGAATATTTTGGCTCACCTTGTATTTGACTGTGTCAGTTCCAACACGTTCACTTCAATCTGGCAGTCGACAGTGCTTTTCACAGCCACCCAAATCAAATATTCTATTGGGTCGATACAGAGCCGTTATGAAGGGGCCCTCCTCGGGGAATTGGATGCATCACTGTCGTCAAATTGGTGCTTCCCTGTCAAGTAGGCACGAGTCTGGCCACAAAGGCTCGGTTATTTCATGACCCAGACTCGACCACGAGGACAGTGGCGAAGGTGCCCTTGTGAACTCCAGCCTTTGTTCTGTGTAGATCAGCACTCTGCCTTCGTTGAATTACGCAAATATTCATGTTTTTGTATAACAATGAGACAATTGCTTGAATGGAATATATATATGTATTTTTTTGGTGGCTCTTTGTCTGCTGTATTTAAGGGGTCACGAGCAAGGCAACCCTCAAATACTTTGCAGTCTTGGGAGTGCCCAGTACAGGGAAGGGTCTGAAGAGCAGGAAGGACTCCCTTCACTTTGACAGGCCTGTGGGATCCCTCCAGGGCCTTAATTACTCTGGCCCTGTGCTCCTCTGCTCCTGGCCAGGAGCTGAGGTGAGCGCAGATGCTTACACGGTCTGGAGGTGTGCCTTCCCATCCTGGCCCCAGTTTGGAGGGGCAGCGGCTGGTCCCTGGGCCCCTGGAAGTCCAGGAGAGGCGTGGCCCAATCTCCCCCAAGCCCGCAGTGCTGGGCCACCGAGGCCAGCCACTGAGGCCTGCCCATCTGCCACCCTGCCTTGGTTTTAATGAAAACTGTCCATGTGTTGCTGCTCATTCCTAATTATCTGCTCTGGCCTCGTTGGCTGACATGTTTATTTTGTGGCTGCCAGACTGGTAGAGATGGCTCTTTCATAAAGAATCACACCCCATTCAAGTTGAGTTTCCTTTTTGCCCATCATTTGTTTTTGCAAACATTTCAGGATTAATTGAACACTCTTCCCCCTTCCAACCAAAACACATGCTCGCCTTCCCTGCGCAATATGGCAATCTTGGCATTCGATCATCTCTGCACGCTTTCATTTCTGAGTCCCCAGTGCTGACAAAAGACTGGTCTCAAGTAACCTCAGGCCGCTGTCTTGGAGAAAATTGAGTTTCATTTCAGATTAGCCTCTTCAGTTTCTGTCTCTGAAAAGCTCATTTTCTATAAATCTAGGTTTGAGTATCTTCAGGCTCACCTTGAGCCCACAACTGCATATCTTTTGCTCGTCTTTTTAATTATAACTATGGGTTTGGAAGCTTCATAAAATATGTCATGTTTTGAGTAAGGGAAGAAGAAGGAAAGAGTCAGCTCTGGGCAGACTTTAGAAAGTATCAGGTAAAAATTGTTCTTCTTTAACACGATTTCACTATTAAGACTCCAGTGGAAAAAAACAGCTAGGAATTGAAATGATTGTCTTCTTTATTTCTACTACTGCACACCTCATTTTTAAAAGCAAAACAAAGACAAAAAATTCTTTATCAATTCCAGTGTCATCCTCTTTCTCCCTCTAGGGTTGCTTAATCCTGGCTGCTCAGAAGAATCACCTGGGGTTTAAAATTTTGCCCATATGTGTAGTCATAATAACGGCCTCCCAGAGATGTCCTAATCCCTAGGACCTGTTACCTTCCCTGTGATTAAGTTAAGATCTTGAGGTGTGAAGTTGTCCTGGATTCTCCAGGTGGGCCCCAGAATATAATCATGGGTGTCTTTAAAGGTGGCAAAAGGGAGGCAGAAGAAGAGAGTAACTGTGGAAGAAGCAGAGAGAAACAACATTGCTGGCTTCAAAGATGGATGAAGGGGGCCTTTAGAAGCTGCAAAAGGTAAGAAAACAGATTTTCCCTGGAGTCTCCAGAAGGAACAGAACTCTGCTGACACCTTGGGTTTAGTCCAGTGAGACCCCGGAGGACTTCTGACCTACAGAACCGTGAGATACATTTGTGTTGTATTAAGCCACTAAGTTTATGGCCATTTGTCCCAGCAGGAAGAGAAAACTAACACATCATGTAAATTTACCCTTGGAGAGGTAGCCCCAGGCATCGGTAAATGGAAGGGCTCTGCAGGTGGTTCTCACGCCATGGGATGGAGTGCCCACAGGCAGTGCTGTGTCCATGCGCTCACACCTCCTTGACCGTTGGCCCACTGCAATCTGGCCGCTATTCCCATCAATCCTCTGGACTCTTCTCACACACCAGCCACCTCTTGTTGACCAATCAAGTGGACAGTACTCCCTCCTTATGTTACTCAGTGTTTGACAGCACTGGCCATTTCCTCAGACACCACTCATCTGTTTTTCTTTCTTACCTCATGGTCATCCTCGTGATTCTCTTGGCTAATGCTGTTCTTCATCTCAATCCTTAAGTGTTGATGCTGTGAGGGTTCCATCCTAGGGTCTGCTCTCTTCTTGCCCTGTATACTATTCCTGGGATGTTTCACCTGTCACTGTGGCCTCTATATGGTGATGGATCCCTAACCTAAATCTTTTGGCTCTTTATCTTTCCTAACTTTCAAAACCATATATTCAACAATCTACTTCAAACTCAGGATGTCCAACATCAAACTCATTTCCCCCACCTTAATTCCCTTCCTCTGTATGTGGCATTCTTTTTATTTATTTATTTATTTTACTTATTTTTATTTTTGGCTGTGTTGTGTCTTCATTGCTGTGTGCGGGCTTTCTCTAGTTGTGGCGAGCGGGTCTACTCTTCGTTGCGGTGCGCGGGCTTCTCACTGTGGTGGCTTCTCTTGTTGAGGAGCATGGGCTCTAAGCGCACGGGCTTCAGTAGTTGTGGCTTGCGGGCTCTAGAGCGCAGACTCAGTAGTTGTGGTGCATGGGCTTAGTTGCTCCGTGGCATGTGGGATCTTCCTGGACCGGGGCTCGAACCCATGTCCCCTGCATTGGCAGGTGGATTCTTAACCACTGTGCCACCAGGGAAGCCCCTGTATATGGCATTCTTATCCATGCAGCAAGTAAAGCCAGAAACCTGGGAATCATCCTGTCTCCTCTCACTGCCTCACCTCTTCCTCCCCTAAGTCTAATTAATCACGTCTCTCTATCTATTCAGTATCATCCTGGTTCAGGCTACTTTGATCTCTCCCTGAATTACTGTGATGGCCAAAGCCACTTCTCAAAAATAAAAATGTCATAACTCTACATAAAACATTTTAACATCTCCCTCATCCTCAGGAATAAACTGCAAGCTTTTCACTTGTCTTCAAGACACAGTGTCACTTTATTCCTGTTTTCCTGTCTAACACCATCTCCTCCAATTCTTGGCCTCTTATCCCCACCCAACTCTGTGCCCCAGCCGTCGTGAACTACTTTAGTCATCTAAATTCACCACACCTCCTCTTGTCCCAGACTTTGCACATGCCTGTCTCTCTTCCTAAACATACTCTTTTCTCACTCTGAGACTGCGTCTTCCCCATGCCTCAGTCTTGGCTTAGCTGTTGCCATGGACGTTGGTCATGTTTTGGCTGTGTTCACCCTTCCTTTAGTATCTTGATTGCCTTCTGGAGAATTAACCCTTTTTTCTTCTGTGTATCCTTGGCTAGATGGTAAACCCAAATGTCTGTCCCTTATGACAGAACCTAAAGCGTGTTAGCTCCTTTCTCTCATGGTCTTGGTACAATCAGGTAGATGACCTGTGACCTAGGCTGATCAATCAGATGCTTTTTTCCAGGACTGTGAATCTCGAATAAATAGTGCCAAGATGAAAGAAATTGGGATTCCTGCATGCCAGGAGCAGGGTTCTGACTGGACTGTTCTGGCTCAGAGACTCTGCCTGGGTTCCTATTTCCTGACCCTTCAAAACTGCCCTGATTTCTGTCTCTTTATAAGCCTGTTTCTTCAGCTATTCCATTGATTCTATTGGTATCCCATATCCTTTCATTAAATTTCTTTATTTTTTAAGTTAGAAAGAGTTCGTTTCTGTTCTTTTTTCATCTATAAAGTTATTCAGTGGCTCCTCAGCCCTCATCTGGACATATTCTTATTATAGTAGTTACTACTGTACAATGTATTAAAATATCACTTCTGTGTTTCTCCTACTAGATGATAAACTTCTTGAGGGCAGGAACAATACCTTGTTCATTATTCTACACCCAGAGCGAAGCACAGGGTCTGGTACATAGTAAACATTTAATAAGCAATTGAGGAATGTGTGAATGCAATTTCATTCTCTGATAAGAATATGATAAATGTGGAAAAGGCTCATGGTCCATTGATTCTAATGTTTCCCAAACTATTGCCAGCTAATATAAATTATCACCAGGAAGTTTCATTAATACTTTCTCTGCCCAATGACAAAAATATACAGATCATTGTGCAAAGCCCAAAACAAACTAAAAATACCAAAACAAGGACTTCCACTTTCAAGAAGGTGAAATAGACATACTTTTCCCTTTTCTCCCACCTAAGTACAACAAAAATCCTTGGACAAACATCACTCAGCAAAACCACAATGAGGTATTATCTCACACCTATTAGAATGGCTGTTATCAATTGGGATTGACATATGTACACTAATATGTATAAAATGGATAACTAATAAGAACCTGCTGTATAAAAAACTAAATTAAATAAAATTCAAAAAAACTAATTACTTTAAATGTAAATGGACTGAATGCTCCAATCAGAAGACAGAGCGGTTGAAGGGATACAAAAATAAGACCTATATATATGCTGCCTATAAGAGACTCACTTCAGATCTAAAGACACAGAGACTGAAAGTGAGGGGTTGAGAATAATTACTCCATGCAAATGGAAATCAAAAGAAAGCTGGAACAGCAATACTTATCAGGCAAAATAGACTTTAAAGCAGACTGTTAAAAGAGACAAAGAAGGACACTGCAAAATGTCCAAGTGATCAATCCAAAAATACATAACAATTATAAATACATATGCACCCAACATAGGAGCACCTCAATGCATAAGGCAAATATTAACAGACATAAAAGGAGAAATCAACAATAACACAATAATAGCAGACTTTAACACCCCCCCAAAATAAAAACAAAGAAACAAGAAATAACAAGTATTGGCAAGGAGGTGGAGAAAAGGGAACCTTTTGCATTTTTGGTGGGAATGTAAATTGGTGTGGCCCCTATGGATAACAGTATAGAGGTTCCTCAGAACATTAAAAATAGAAATACCATATGATCCAGCAATTCCACTTCTGGGTATATATCCAAAGAAAATGAAATCACTATCTCAAAGAGATACCTGCACTTGCATGTTCATTGCAGCATCATTCACAATGGCCAAGACATGGAAACAACCTAAGTGTCTATCAAAAGATGAATGGATAAAGAAAATGTAGTATTTATGTATACAATGGAACACTATTCATCCATAACAAAGAAGGAAATCCTGCCATTTGCAACAACATGGATGGACCTTGAGGGTGTTATGCTAAGTGAAATAAGTCAGAGAAAGACAAATACTATATGATCTCACTTATACGTAGAATCTAAAAAAACCAAATTTGTAGAAACAGAGATCAGATTTGTGGGATGAGGGCTGGGGAAATTAGAAGGTGATCAATAGGTACAAACTTCCAGTAATAAGATAAATAATTTCCGGGGATGTAATGTACAGCATGATGACTGCAGTTAATATTACTGTATCGTCTATTTGAAAGTTGCTAAGAGAGTAGATCTTAAAAGTTCTCATCACAAGAAAAAAAAGATGAGGTGATTGGTGTTAACTGAACTTATTGTGGTCATCTCCCAGTATATACATATATCAAATCATTACACTGTACACCTTAAAATGATAAAATGTTAGGTTTAAGTTATATCTCATTAAAACTGGAAAAGAAAGTTATGAAATAACCATAAAATGTAACAGTATACATTAAAAATAATGTGTAATTAATCATCAAGGAAATGCAAAACCATAATGCAACACCACTACACACCCACCACAATGGCCAAAATGAAAAAGTGTTGATAAGGCTATGGAGTAACTGAGATTCTCATACGTTGCTGGTGGGAGTGTAAATTGGTACAATCACCATTGAAGACGGGAAGTTTCTACCAAAGCTGAACATATACATAACACTGTGACTCTAAATAGATGGAGAGATATACCATATTTGTGGGTTGAAAGAATCAACATAATGAAGTTGTCATTTCTCCTTAAAATGATTGAAAGGTGTCATGCAATTCCTATCAAAATCCCAGAAAAATATTTTATAGATATAGATAAGATTATTCTACAATTTATATGGAAAGGAAAAGGGACTAGAATAGTTAAAACAATTTTGGGAAAGAATAAAGTGGGAGGAATCAGTTTGCATGATTTCAATATTTATACAATTATAATAATCAAGATTGTGTGGTATTGGTGGAAGGATGGATCCATAGATCAGTGGAACAGAACAGAGAACCGTATAGCCTTTCCAACAAATGGCCCTGGAACTTGGACATTCATAGGCAGAAAGAAAGAGAGAGAGAGAGAGAGAGAGAGAGAAAGGAAGAAAGGAAGGAAGAAAGGAAGAAAGAAAGAAGGAAAGAGAGAGAGAAAGAAAGAAAGAGAAAGAGAGAAGAAAGAAAGAAAGAAGGAAAGAGAGAAAGAAGAAAGAAAAGAAAGAAGGAAAAAGAAAGAAAGAGAAAGAAGAAAGAAAGAAAGAAAGAAGGAAAGAAAGAAAAAGAGAAAGAGAGAAAAGAGAGAAAGAAAGAAAGAAAAAGAAAGAAAGAGAAAGAAAAAGGAAGGAAGAAAGAAAAGGAAGAAGGAGGGAGGGAGGGAAGGAAGGAAGGAAGGAAGGAAGGGAGTAAAGAGGGAAGACCCAAGTCTCACATCTTAATATAAAGCTTAACTCAGAATGGATCATGGATGTAAATATAATGTGTAAAACTATAAAACATTTAAAAAACAAGGTATCCAAAAAGTCAGTAGGTAAATTAAAATGGAATAGTAAAAATATTCAAATAATCCAAAAGAAGGCAGGAAAGAAGAAATGGAGGAACAAAACAGGTAAGATAGAAAACAAATAATAAAATGATAGCTCTAAATCCAACCATGTCAGTAATTAGGTAAAGTGTAAATTATCTAAACACATGGAGAAGCCCACTTTAAATATAAAGACATAGATAAATTAAAAGTATAGAAAAAGAGATATCATGCAAACAATAATCAAAAGAGAGCTGGAGTGACTATATTAATATCAGACAAGGCAGACTTGAGAACAAGGAACATTACCAGCAGTAAAGGGGTAATGATAAAAGTATCAATTCACAGGGAAGATATAATAATTCTAATTGTGTATTCAGGTTTTGTTGCAGTTTGACAAAATAACTCATTAGTTTTTTGGGTTTTTTTAAACAACCTTGGCATTGTAGCCAGAGCCTAAAAAAATGAGTGTAGTGTTTATCAGAAATATAAAGTCACATTTATTGTTTCCTGCAATAGTTTCCAAAATGCATTCTTAGTTGTTTCTCAATCAGTGAAACATCCCTTGGAAGCGTGTATTCTTCTGCCATGATACAGGGGAGGAATCTTGAGCAAATATGACAAATGGCTTCTGACAGGCTGGCTTCTGATAACCCAGGCCTGGAGTGAGCAATCATAAATGACCTCACACTTGCTGCCCTCGGTCCCAGTTTGCAGCACGCTGCCTTTCTACTTAATGAAAAACATACCTCTGGAAACCAAAGCAAAGGCCTTAGAAATTCTCTGAGATCCCAGCCCCCATAGCCTGCTCCTTACTGGCTGCAGGAAGCCTTGGTGGGTGGATCTTCATCTAACCTGCCACTAGGAGGTGTTTCTAGAGTTTCCTTCCTTTACTGCATGGAGAGTCATTACGTGATTCTGATTCCTTCTAAATGTATTTCCCCACAAGGTAAGTGAGAAGTTATAGGCCAGTCTAACTACTGGATTTCGACCCATCTGCCAACTGTTTCTTTAAATAACAGAATAGAATATATGAAGGGAAATAAGTAACTAAAAAGATGTTGATAGATTGCTGCAATCAAGTAAACCCATGAGATGAAATTATCAGGAATAAACATCAAGTCCAATATTTATGTTTAAAAGATCACTTTTATTGTAATCAGCATACAGGAAGCTATTGTAAGGAACCATGCGGATACTGGTAGCAAGGTCATTATCTGAGAATAAAGCTGGTAAAAATTGATTTAAAATGGATGAGGACAGAGTACACATGTACGCATACATCCACATGAGCCTACAGACCAATTTCACTCATGACAATCAATGCAGAAATCCTAAATAAAATTTGTGCAAACAGACAGCATATTAAAAGATTAATATTACATGACCAAAGGAATTTATTCCATAAATGCAAGGATGTTTCAGTATTTGTATATTTATTAATGTAGTTCCCATTAATGGATATAAATAGAAAAATTATATTATCATTTTTATGAGTGTTATAAAGGCTTTTGTGAAAATTCAATGCCTATTCTCTATTTTTTGAAAAGTTTTAATAGAATGGGAATCAGATATTATTCTATTGTGCCAAACCCAGCGTTATACAAAACGAGGAAAGAATAAGAGCATTCCTGTTAAAATCAGGAACAAGGAACGGACACTGTATCACTGCTATTATTTATCATGGTCTGGTGGTGTTCTTCAGCACAGTTGGAGAAGAGAAAAAAAAGAATGGTTTAAAAATTGAAACAGAGGACATAAAATTCTAATTATTAGCAGACAAGGTAACTATTTGCCTCAAAAATCGAAGAGAGAATAAATTGAAGTACTGTTACAGTCAGGGAATTCAGTAGGATAACTGAACAGGGATCATATACGGAAATCAATAGCTTTCATATATGTGAACTATAATCAGTTTGAACAAGAGACCCCCAGAATAAATAAAAAATGTATGAAATACTTATGAGTAAACTTAACAAGAAATGTTCAAGATCTATAGAAAGAACATTTTAAATACTAGTGAGGATCACAAAAGGAGACTTAGACAAATGAACAGTATACTGAATTAATAGGGAATTGTATCATCGTCAAGAAATTAATTCTCCCTAAGATATGCTAAAATTATAATACACTTTCAATAAAATGCAAACTGAAGTTTTTTGGAACTAGGCAAGCTAAATTTATATGGAAAAATAAATAACCCAGGAAAGCTAGAAAAATTTTTAAAGGAAGCATGAGAGGAAATTGTCTTTACTAGATATGAACACATAATATTCAAAACAGTGTTAACACTGAACAGTAAATAGACTAATGGAAAAAAATAGAGAGTCTAGAAATAGACCCTCACACGTGGAGAAGTTTATTGTGTGATAAACATGGCTTTTCAAATCAGTGGGTGGGCTGATTTTTTGGTTAGCACTCAGTTCCATTCTTAACCTTCCATGTTCTCATGTGTTACAAGGGTGCTGGCTGAAAGCCAGTATGCTATTTTTCTAGATTTCCTCATCAGGTTCCTTTGGTCAGGTTCTGTGAATGGAAGGCATTGGTTGGGATTGAGGAGTGAGAAGCAAGAAGGAGCCATTTTTATGCTTCCGGTGCCTCTTCCTGCAGCAGTGGTAGTATTAATGGCTGGCAATTAGGGCTCTACCAGCATCAGTGAGAATGGTAGTGGTTTCAGCACCATCATGAAAGTTTAAGTTTCTGAGTTTCTGCTCAGTGTACACAGTGAGATTCCAAAAAGAAAAAAGCAATGACCATGCTGCCAGCAGTTCAGTGTTGAGCACCAACTGGTGGTTTCCAGCTGGGGGTACTAGGGGCTTCATGATCACTGAATAATATCACTTTCTCCCTTTGTTCCTTTAGTCCAATGTCCTTGTCACTAATTCATTGCATTGAATTCCCCTCTGTTTGAAATATTTAGAGTGCTTTCAGATTTCCTGACCAGACACTAATTGATGCAAGGAGAAAATAACAATTATTCAATAAATGATATTAGTGAAACTAGGTAGTCAGCCTGTGGGGGAAGGGAAATAAAGTTTGGTTTCCTACATCACACCTTATAACAAAATACATTTTAGATAAATCAAAGATTTGAATGTAAAAGAAAGAAACCATAAAAACACAGAAGAAAACATGTTGGATTTTAAAAAATCTCAGAAGGCAGGTCTTTCTAAGATGTTCCAGATAAAAAACATTTGAAAAATTTAATTCCATAAAAAATGTTGGCATGACAAAAAAAAAAATTCCCAGCACATAGGAAATCAAAAAACAGGAAAAATATTTACAATGCCTATCCTTAGACAACACCAAAACCCCAATAGAAAAATCAACAAAGATCACAGATAGAAAGTGTACAGAAAGAATATATGAGTGATTCTTTAAAAATACACTCAGAATTCACTGGTGAAACCATCTGATCATGGTGGGCTTTTCTTTTCTGGGAGGTTTTGATTACTGATCAATAGCCTTACTTGTTATTGGTCTGTTGAGATTTTCTATTTCTTCACGATTCAGTTTCAATAAGTTGTATGTATCTAGGCATTTCTTTCTTTTTTTTAGGTTATCCAATTTGTTGGCATGTAATTGTTCATAGTAGTCTCCTATGATCCTTTCTATTTCTCTGGTATTAGTTGTAATATCTTCTCTTTGATTTCTACTTCTATTAATTTGATTTTTTTCTCTTTTTTCTTAGTTATTCTAGCTAAAGTTTTGTCAGTCTTGTTTATCTTGGAATGTGTTGGATATGTCTGTTATCTTGATTGTGGTGATAGTGTCATGAGTGTTTACAATTTGTCCAAACTCATCAAGTTGTATATATTTAATATGTATAGTTCTGTGTATGTCAGTTATACTTCAATGAAGCTTTTACAAATACTCAGTCTCACTCGTAATAAGGAAATGCACATTAAATAGATTAAAATAGATTAAATAGATTAAAATCTCTATTTATCTATCTATCTGAATCACTTTGTTGTACACCTGAAACTGATACAATATTGTAAATCAACAATACTTCAATTTTAAAAGGTATAGATATCCTCAAAAATAGAATGCATAAATAAATTGTGATGCATTCATTAAAAATCCACAGTAGATACCATTTTCACGTACCAGATTGGTAAAAAAAATAATAAAATAAAAACTTGATAAATCACTGTGGTGATTTAAACATATATCCACAAATTCTCTTGACACTCTTCCTCTTTAAGAGAGGAAACGATTTTCCTCTGAGTGTGGGCTGGACTTAGTGGCAAACTTTTAATGACTAAAACATAGTAGACATGATGGTTTGTGACTTCTGAGACTAGGTCATGAACGGTCACCACAGGCAGTGCTCTTTCCTACTTCCTCTCTGTCGGATCACTTGCTCTGGGGAAAGCCAATTGCTATGTCATGAAGACACTCCAGGAGCCCCAAGGAGAAATGCATGTGGTGAGAGAAACTGAGCCGTCCTGCCAACAGTCAGCAAGGAGCTGAGACCTTCTGCCACTAGCCCTGTGAGTGCAACATTTTGGAAGTGGATCACCCAGCCGCAGGTAAGCCTTTGGACGACTGCTGCATTGGTCAACCAACAGAGACAGTGAGGCAGAACCGCCCAGCTATGATCCTCTTAAATTTCTGTCTCACAGAAACTGTGAGATAATACACGTTGTTTTTGGCTATTAAGTGTTGTGGTAATTTGTTACACAGCAATGGATAACTAATGAACTCGCTCTGTGGTGAGTGTGTGGGAAGAGGCACCTCATAAATTGCTGGTAGGAATATAAATTGGATCAGTGCCATGGAGACATATTAGGCAATATCTATTACAGTTAAAATGTAATTCCACATCTATAAATACATCCAAAGATATACTGGTACAGGTGTGAAATGTTAATTAAACAACTCTCTTTATTGCAGTGTTATTTGTAATGGCAGACTGGAAGCAATCTAAATGTGTATTGTTATTGGGACTAGTTAAATAAATATGATACATCAATATAGTGTACTTCTATGAAGCTGTTAAAAAATAATTCTATAGGGCTTCCCTGGTGGCACAGTGGTTGAGAGTCCGCCTGCCGATGCAGGGGACACGGGTTCGTGCCCCGGTCCGGGAAGATCCCACATGCCGCGGAGCGGCTGGGCCCGTGAGCCATGGCTGCTGAGCCTGCGCGTCCGGAGCCTGTGCTCCGCAACAGGAGAGGCCACAGCGGTGAGAGGCCCACGTACCGAAAAAAAAAAAAAATTTCTATAAACAAGGAAAAAAACAATGTGCATAGTATACTACCATTTATGTAATGCAAAAGAAAATAATATGTATATATTATCTTTGGAAGGATGCACAAGAGACCGATAACAGATTGGGGAGGAGATTGGGGGTCAGGAGTGGGAGAGAACGTTTCACTATATATCGTTTTTGATATCCTTTGAAAAAACTGTCTTTTACCATGTACATGCATTACCTATTCAAAAATTTTAATAATCGGAAAACTAAAATAGATGAAAGGTCATCCATGTTAAGAGATAGTTTCTAAATGTGTAGCTGATAGAGAACTGGAGATCCTTCTACTACAATCATGATAGCTACAATGTCTTCATGCCTGGAATATACGTTAAGAAGGTTATACCCTAAGCCATTGTATTTTTCTCCTATTTAGAGAAAGAATAGGTTTATAGGAGGTGAGTGGTCTGCTTAGAGTCTAGATAAAGAGAAATTAGATAGTGTGGATTTGCCAATATTTACCCAAACCAAAGAAGAAAGACAGAATTTAGCAGGTGTGAGTACTTTCCTGCTAGGAGGGAATATTTTATGTAACACAAAGGCATTAAGTTTCTTGGTTTGGATTCTGGGCTCAGTTGAGCAAACTTTTAATTACTCATTGGGCTTCCCTAGGTTTTTACAAGCAATCCCTTTCATATTAGACACAAGTATTGTAGTCACTGTAAAACTATAGCCCCCAGTAGAAATTTTAAAAGGGCACTTTAGTTTATATATCAGGCTTTCAGGAGTTAGATTTGTGTGACTCAGGCCCAAGAGCCTGAAATCAATGACTGCTGTGATATGATGAGTTTCTTGACACGCAAAGCTGAGGAGCAGTGTCTACCTAGGTCCCATCTCCGTCTGAGGCCAGTGGAGTAGCCGGCCAATCTCTCTTGGATAGATGAGGGTCCTCTTTTTATCTGTGGTAAGCATAAACAAAGCATGAGGGAAAGCTTACTGCAGAGCAGTTCCTATGAAAAATCCCTGTGTGATCTGATGGTGTGACCAGCTAAAGAAAGAAGGCTGATGAAAGCTCAGCTTCCCCAATTATCAGAGGGACCAGATAATGGAAAATCATCAGCCCACTAGATTCTTTGTTAGTACATTTGGAAAATCTTTCACCTTTATAATTCAAGGGGAATCTGACCACAGATCCTTGCAAATTCCCAGAATTTCTGATACCATGATAGAGTATCATTTGCACTATAAAACACATGCATAATAAAAGTCAAATTGAGATTTGGATGTTGGAGCATCAGCTAAGTACCCTCACTAGCCAGATGGTTTAAATGACTTAACTGTCACACCAACCTGGTGGCATCAGTTCAGATTTCTTTTTTGCCATAACCTAATGACATTTGTACAGGTGTAGGCCTTTAGAGTCATTGTGACTAGTTAAAACTGCAAATGTTGTCTTGGTGATTATGAAAAGTCAGCTGTACTGAGGCCAGGTCTAGGCACCTTACTTAAAGAGGATTGTTCACTAACTTGAGAGTATGGGAAGGTTAACATCTGTGTCCACCCCTGCATTTATCCCTTTATTCACTTATTCATTTATTTAACTTACATTTATTGAATGCTCCTATTTGCCAATAGCTGTAGTATGTTTTGTTGTTATCTGCTACAAGAAACAGCTGAGGGAACTTCAGCTGTACTACCAAAAGGGAAGATTTAAAGGGGACATGACAGCTGTTTTCAAGCATGTGAAGAGGGAGGAGGCTTATCTGTGTTTTTCCAGAGGACACCAGTAGGGAAAGTGAGTAGATGATAAAGGGTGTCAGACCTGGGCATAAATTACAGACGAACCTTTTGACTTTGGAATGAGCTGCCCAACAATGGAATGCACTGCCTTGCAAAACAGTGATCTTCCAACCAGTCAGGGGAACTGCCAAAGCACAGATAAGGAAGATGGGGCCCAGAAAGATTAAATGACCTAGACAAGAGTGCATAGCCAGTTAATGTAGGGGTCCTGGCTTGGTACCCAGAATTCTAGTCAGCCTAGGCCAGTCAACCCTTGGCCTGCAGAGATTTAACTTTGTTCTTTCAACCTCAAAGCTTCATGGTGTGTTGTAATTTATAATTTTGATGAAACACATGCTCCAAGGCTAACGTGTGGGAGTGAGTCCCTGAGCTCTCAAGCAAATACCCACATCTCAAACAGTCTTTGAAGTTCTACGCTTGCAGAGAACACAGGAATTCTGGTGATGTGTTACAACTTCTTTTTCATTATGAAAAGTATTAGTTAATGCGCAAATGAGCAAAAAAGTCATGAGCAAACAAAGATAACCAAGAAAGTGAAGTTTCCTGTCAAAATATGAAGTTTCCGATAAATTCGAGCGGCCTGTGAAATTGGGTGGTGACGTGAATCAGCGATGAGAAATTGTTTCACGGAGTGTTCCATGGTTTCAGCAACCTGCCCCAGAGGTGTTTGGGGAAATATTCAAGAAGAACAGGAGTATTCTGTACTCATTCCACTATATTTGACAGTCTCCCTTGATCTTTTGCTCTAAATCATCTGAGCAACACTGATTATGAGGAAGGAGAGAGGATCCCTAATTCATCTTCCCATTCAGGTAAGAGGTGTGGGGAAGGAATTGTACATCGTCTCTGGCATGGCTTCCCTGCAGGTCCATGCAGGCCATGGGGGGACCTGGATCCATGCGACTTAGACGTTCCAGCTTGATGTGATACCAAATAAAGTCCCACAGTACGTCTACGAAGTCCAAGGTGTCTCTGCCTTTCTCTTCAAGGAATAGCCGTATTCATTCCTGTCAGCTCTGGTCCTGAGGACATTGTTTCAGAGGCAATCACTCTCGCTTTTCCCCAGGATACCAAAGGCAGTTTAGGCTTAAATATTGAAGACAGAGCAGGACTTTCAGGGAATGCCCCAGCTCCCCTAGTTTTCCTAACATAGAATTCTCAAAGTGCGATCTCTTGACCAGCAGCATTTGCATCACTTGTTAGCACTTGCTAGAACTACAACTGGAACTCCTTAGAAATGCAGATTTCTCCCCGCTCCCTCCCCCTCCAGAAGCATTGAATGGTAAACTCTGGGGGTAGGAGGGGTCTAAGCAATTAGTGTTTTAACGAGCCCTGCCTGCGATACTGAGGCCGAGGACCCAAGAAGACATTCAGGAGTGGGAAGAATGGCTTGGGTTTAATGGTTGGTTTGATGTCCAGCTTTGACTGCCCAGCCTCCTACTCCCCCAGAGAGGAGAGACCTTATGGAAGCCAGCGCTGGTCCACGCCATCTCTCTCTGCATCCAGCATCTACAGGGTTTGCTGGGATTTCCCGGAAGACAGAGCAGTAAGTAAAAAATGCTGTTAGATGCTTTCTGTTTGGCTTCTTGAGGCCTTGCCAAGGTTTAAGTGGCACCCAGATTTTTCATAAACGAAAAATGGAGATGTCAGCACACCCATGATATGCCATGAACGGGGATTCTGCTTGCAGAAATCGTCCCAAGACCCCCAAAGCAGCAGCTTTTTGCATATTTCTACCTGCAAGGCTGTCAACACAGCAGTTTTGCCAGCTCCAGTTTTACTTGAGAAAGCCGAAGCCCAACCATTTATAGGATTCATCTTTTATGACTAGAACTTTACCAAATTAAATGTTTAATAACTAAAGTAACAAATTATCCGCTTGCATATGTGTGTGGTGTTCACCCAGTAAATATTTCAATCTCGGGTATTTCCCTCCCTGTTTAGTCACTCGGTTCTTGTTTTTCTTCTTTATGGCAGGCTTGTTTATGTGACAGCTGTTTTACATTGATATAAACATGCACCCCACTGCAACTGAATCAATGTCAGGAGAACAGCAGGAAGCCTGTTTCTTCCTGTTACATCCTATCCCTGCTGTAAATATGTGTGCCCGCTAATGACAAGTAACATTTGCAAGAGTCCACACCTGGAAGCTAAGAGGTTGTCCACCTTCCAGGAAGAGTCCAGGGATGAAGGGGTCTGGATTAAAAACCCCAGTGGACCTGCCATGACAGGGCTTGATCCCACCCACTCCTTGTTTCTATTCGTAGTGTATTTATGGGGTTAATAAAGAGGGTAAATAAACAGACTGCTGAGAGGCAGAGGAAAGAGTGGGAGAAAAGAAAGATCTGAACTTGTATCAGCAGCCCTGGGTAGCAACACCTCTTAATTGAGCCGGTTGTCTGGGGAGACATCACTACCACTTCTGGATCTTACCGGTTTAAAAAACGTAGTATCTGTCAGCTCTGAAGTCTCAGATTTCCAGGTGGTGCTCTGGTTAGCAGATGGTTAACTGCTTAATGAAGTCTGTTCCTCTTTTCATTCATGACAGCTGATGTTAGCCCTTAACCCTGAGATCTCTGCTCTTTTATGGTCTGAAGGAAGGAAGGAGAGAAAGAAGGGGGAAAATTTTAGATATTTTGTTCAGAAATTCTAATCATGGGGTCCTGAAGCCATGTTCTCATTGGAAAATTAACTTTAAAAATGTGAGATGTGGTTCCCTCTGGCTGGCAAGAGGGAGGCTCCCCTATGTGCCACCCCCTTTTCTCCTGGCTGAGGATAATGGGGTCCAAGTGAGGAACTGGCCCTGGTTCCACTGCTTCATTAAAGCCTGTGTAAAGTAATTCTGGGTTTACGGATGGAAGTGGGCCTCTTCCTATAAACCTCTTCCTAGTAGTTAAAGAAAGGGCAATCTTCCGTGGATAGACCAACCTGGGTTGGCCTTTGCCTGGTTGGCAGAATTCATTCTGATAGCGTGCGTGTTTTTATACAAAACCTCTGTGTGCTAAATAAAGGTCAAGGGAACAGTAGGCAGCCTGTTTCATTCCATTATGTCCTTGCCTCATCACAAGCCAGTTTAGCCTCCAAACCTTCCTGACAATACAAGGCTTTGCAGGTGGCTCTGTGTCCCGTTGTTCTATTTACACTCATTGTTCTGAGCAGCGTTCAGGATCCTGGTGGAAGCTGGTGTGGGTGAGGCTGTAGCTCAGTTGTGGGGCAGGGACTGACTCAAGCTCTTGGAGGGTCTTGTGCCTCCACAGGCATCCCTGACATGGAAAATGCCCCCTCCCCAAATGAAAATCTGGGAGTGGGGAGGTAGGCAGGGAGTTGGCTGGAGGAAAGATCCAACACAGTATATGGATTATAAGATAGAACATTCCTAAAAGAATGGGGGCCCCAGAGCAAATCCATGTGTTACCCTCCAAATATTTCACCACGTACAGTCACATTAGAATGAATTAGAAGAGGCACCCTGAAGGCAATGTGTATTGAGCACTTGCTGTGTAGTGGGCATTGTTCATAATATATGGTGTGAATTTTCTCTTGTAGACCTACATACAATGGATTCTCTCATTTAATCCTCATAATAACCTCTGATGCAGACAGCCTTATTGTCTCTAATTTCACAGATGAGTGAAGGCAGGTTAAGGAACATGCCTGGGGTCACACGGATGGTTTAAGTGGAGAATCAGGGATGCTAATTCAGATGCTATAAATCCAGCCTTTGCACTTAACCGCTGTAAGAAGGAGTCTAAAATGCTAATGAACATATGAATCACCTAGAGATCTCGTGAAGAGCGGAAACTGATCCCATTGGTCTGAGGTGGGGCCTGGGAGTCTGTATTTCTGACAGGCTCCCAGGAGCTACTGCCGCTGGTGGGCTGTTCCAGGCTTGTGGCTGCCCCCGGGGAGGAGGCAAAGGATTTGCCTAAGAGCCCAGGGCTTGGTCTCGCACCTCCGAGAAGCACACTTCACATAGCGCCATCTGCCCTGGCTGCCATCCTCTCCGTGTTAACCCAGGAAGAAGACAGGGGTAGGGATTTCTGGAATTTCCACTGTGATGCTCGTTCCTAGGCTGCAGAGAAGGCCTTTGAATCCCCACCCTCGCACCTGCCTCCTTCCTGTTCTCAGGGCCCCCAGGGGCAGGGTGTGCAGCAGCAACAACCTGGGAGCCGTGCTGTTCAGAGCTGTGGCTTCACATCCTCCACCCCTACTCTTGGCTCTGTTCTTATATTCTGAACCCTGTCTTATTGCCACAAGAAGACCTTTTCGTACATCTCTCATTTGTACCAGCGGAATGGAAAACAGCCCTGGCCTGGAAGGCAGGAACATGAGTTCCATCCACAACTTACATCTTGTTGTGCTCAGTGACCAGAAGCTAGAAACTTACCCTTTCTAAGCCTTCCTTTTCTTTATCTCTAAATGGAGCTAATAAAACTAATCCTCAATCTGCAGTTTAGGAATACTCCAAAGATTAAGAAACTCGCATTTATAAAACAATTTGAGCTCCCGTGGAACTAAGTTCTCATTATGGAAATGTATAAATAATAATATAATTATGGCCAAAGTCTGTAAACACCTTCAATGACATTCAGCCACTCACGAGGCTTAATGACCAGCTCTCCTCTTTGGTTTTAAAAACCTCTCTTCATGACAGCACTTCCCTGAAGTACTCAAAGGAAATGGCCTGCTTGAAATTCACATTCAATTTCACCATCAGTTAAACCCCACTTAAGTGCCAAGACACTGCATTTCCACAGCCCCGACCCAAGCTGGAGTGGCATGTGGCTGGATTTCTGTGTGGAAACAGTAAAAATGAGACAACTCTGCCAGACACACTGGATACAGACATGCAGATGGGCTGCAATGCAACCCAAACTGTTTCTTTGTTTCCTTGAGAACAACCAGTCCGTTGGTGAGTTCCAGGCAGGTTCATATTCCCATCGCCGGTTTGTGGGGCTGGATTAGTTGGAACAGTAAGAATTCTCTCGGCAGGTGTCCAGAGCCTGGGATGGACGGCAGGCTCTGATAACACGTCTGACAGGTGCTTTCAATCCCTTATCCAAAGTGCCACTTCTCACTTCCTCTGCAATATGCAGGGAAGTTGTTGTTGTCTTAGGGCAAGATTGCTTTATTCGGAAAGGGAGAAGTTCACCTGGCGTATTATCTGCCAAGGAATCAAGCAATCATATCGTTGAGATGATGATTTATCTTGTACCTGGGATGTTTTAACAATCATTTGATCACTTCATTACAAGGTTATGTTTTTGCTTCCCCCCGTCTCTTGGCAAGCAGCATGGAGTTCTCCTGCCTTTGCCCATTTGATTTTCATTTGTTCTGCTGCACACATTACGAAGCTAGGGGTTTGCATTGCTGGTGACAAGGCTGAGGACTCAGAAATTATTTCTAAGCAGCTGGGGCAGGGCTGCACGAATCCAAGTGCACTCAGAGACCCAGAGGGTTTGTTTTTATTTATTTCCTGCCAAGCAAATTATCTTTCATTTTCATGTAAAGAGATGAAAAGGAGGATGGAGCCCACAGTTCTCCAAATGCCCCTCAATCTAATTCATCACCCCTCAAATGGACCCTCTCCTGAGGCTGGTCGCTCTGGTCCTCTTCTCTCATTGGTAGTTTGAATTATGCCCCCTCCTCTAGGTCTCCTCTTCTTCCCCTTCTCCCCACTTTCCTCTTGTTTTGTTCTTCCAAGTCCTTACTGTGTCTCTGGGACAGCTTCCCGTTTGCCTTGCCACCTTACCTAAAACTCTGGTTTCCAAATCGTTTTCCTCCGGTAAATCTCACCAAGTAAACCTAATTCATTCTGTAATCCTAGCATGACCGCCTCAATTTCCCTCTCCCCTTTAGTTTCCCATTAGATCTTTAAATGTTGGAATTGACTGTTACCTTTCTTGGTAGGTTTGAATCCATCATAGTGCCAGAAGTATGAAAATCTACCTACAGATGCTGTGGGAACAAAACACGACCCCTCACATGGTGCCCAAGTATCATCTGTCCTCAGGCTGTGTTCTGGTTCTGCCTAGTTGACCAGGGCTGTCTTCTACGCTGTTAACCTCCTTGTTCTCTCCAGGGAGCGAGATAATTAAGGTTCTGAGGGGAACTGGCTTATCCCAAAGTTCAGGATAGCCCAGGTTTGTTTTTTTTTTTTTTTTTTTAGTGGAACAATAAGGAATGCCTTTTATTTAGATTAGTTGTCTCCATTTATTTAATTTTTTAAAAATTTTTATTGAAATATAGTTGATTTACAATGTTGTGTTAGTTTCAGGTGTACAGCAAAGTGATTCAGTTATATATATAGGTATATAAAAATATATATATTCTTTTCTTACATTCTCTTCCCTTAGAGTTTATTATAAGATATTGAGTATAGTTCCCTGTGCTATATAGTAGGTCCTTGTTGGTTATCTATTTTATATACAGTGGTATATATATGTTAATCCCAAACTCCTAATTTATCCCTCCCCCATTTTCCCCTTTGGTAACCATATGTTTTCTATGTCTGTGGGCCTATTTCTGTTTTGTAAATAAGTTCATTCATTTGTATCTTTTTGTTTTTAGATTCCACATATAAGTGACATGATATAATATTTGTCTGGCTTACTTCACTTAGTATGATAATCTCTAGGTCCATCCATGTTGCAGCAAATGAAGGATAGCCCAATCTTCACGGCAGGCCAGAATCAGACTCTCTTGTTGAAGTCTTCTCAAGCTGCTGGCTGCCACATGGGAGTATGGGTTTCACCGCCAGACGGCTCTACTTCTCAATAGCTGTTTGACCTTGAGTTTTATATCCCCATCTGAGAAACAGGAGTGATGATATGTACCACATGGGATGATTATGAGGCTAAAACCAAAAAACTTAAGTAAAATATTTAGTATGGAGGCTGGCATACATTATGAAAATGATAATTAATTCCTTTAGTCATCAAATACCTACAAAGCATGGAAAGGAATTCCATTTATGCTGTAAAACTACCTTTGTTCATCCTCTCCCCCGCACAGTTCTTCATCACTTTATACTGAACTATTTCGATTTTATACAACTTAACCCCTAGAAGAAAATATCTTTTTCCTCAACAGAATTTTTTTCTGCCAGTGAAGAACCATAATAGTCATCATTATTATGATATGAACAAAAACTCCCTCATGGATTTTGCGGAGGGCTTCGTCTATGTGGTTTTAGAATGCTCTGTTTTTACACTTAGAACCACAAAGAGTTGACATCAAGCAAACAAAATGGTTCACATTTTCTTCATATTAAGAAACCTTTTCTCACTTACCTAATTCAGTGCATTTGGTAAAATATATTTTCTAGAGAACTTTTCCATCAGTGGAGCCAGCTGCTAGATAGTTTATATTTTTTCCTCATAAAAACATCCAGGATACTATGCTGGTCCCTCATTTGTATGTTGCTTCTGGTAATACGCTTTAGAGACACCATTTCATTTCATTTTAAGTGCTTCGGATTTTAGGGAATTGAGTTTTGTTTGAATTTGTTTTGGAGGTGTGAGTGTGTGTGTGTGTGTTTTACTATCTGCCAGTCTCCCTCCCTTCTTTCTTCCTTTTTATCTATCTTTTTCTAAGACTTTCTTCCCAAACTAATGAATGATACCTATATGCTTTTCAAATAGTAAGACTCAGCACCTATTAAACTCTAGAAAGTTCTTCTTAGTTATTTAAAATAAGGATGCAGAGAGTGTGGTCTAGTGTTATGAGTTCTGTCCAAGCTCTAAATCAGGTGATTCAATGTTCAGTATACTGGCCACTTGCAGGTCAATTGCTCCATAATCACTAAGCCCCTGATTTGATTTGACTTACCTCGATTGACCATTTTGCCTCGACAACCTAATTTTTCTGCAATATAATATATTATTTGTTTTCTATTATTATTATTAGTTATTATCAGTTATTCTATTATTAGTTATTATTATGACTGTGAAATCAACCAAGTAGAAAAGAAAATTATGAAAGAGGTATACCAGGAAGACAATTTTCAACTTCTCTGTCTAAATTAAAGTTACGGTTAGAACAGGTCTAAACTATGGCTCCAAATGAAATTCCTGAGTTGATCATTTTTTGATTGTACTGTTTAATTTGGTGAAAATCCCTATCAAATTGATCAGATGCCAATTAGACCGATATATACACATGGCACAGAATTTACACAACAGCTTATTCAAAATAGTCACTACAGCAACTGCATTCACTCATTCATTTACTCATTCATTCGACAAAAATGCCTGAGCATCCTTCTGTATTCTCAGTGTTCTGGGAACTGGAGATACAATGAGGAACAGAATAGTCCCTGCCCTCAGGGAGTTATAGTCTAGAGGAGAAATAGACATAAGCAAGAAAGCAAGCAATCTACTTAACAGAAGTGCTGTAAAGAAAATGAAAGCAAGAGATTGAAGAACAACAAAGGGGATCATTTAATATTGAGTGTTAAGTGTGAGCCAGGCTGCACAGGTGACATTTGAGCCACCACCTTTAACGATGGTGGACCCACTATGCTCTTCTCCTTCTCTTGGTCTATCCCCACTCTTCTGGGAGGAAGCCTGGAAATTTTCATTTTTAATCAATTACCCTACAATCCCCATGAAACTACTCCTAAACTGGCCCACCACTGTGGTTTCTCAGAGCTTTCACTTCTGTAGGATTTTACAAATTGTAGAAGATAGTACAGACAAGCAGATTTTTCTGCAAGCCACAGAGAACATTTTATGATCTCTTCCTTGTTCATTCAAACATATCTTCTCCGATTTTTTCTTTGATTTGTGATTTAAGAGCTCTTTTTATTTTCCCACAAATTAATGGCCACTGTAAACAGAACTTAAGCAAGTACTCTGGCAAAAGTCCATCTCAGGATACAGAGATGAAACACTTGTACCACAAAGTGTCTCTTCCCTTCTGAATTCCACTTCTCAAATAGCATTTTAGTCAAAACCCCCAAACCTTGCTCCAAAAAAGCAAATGCCTTTGAAGTTCTCGTAGTTCCAACCATGAAATGTGTCTAATGTGAGTTTTTGGTTTCATTTCAAAGATTTTTTTCTCCCTTACTGATTTCATCTAACTAAAGTATCTGAAGCAGTTGGGATTTTTTCCCACATTTTGTTTAGCTGAACTAAAGATGCTAATTGAATTTAGGAGCTCATCCAAGAGGAGATCATGGTTGCATGAATGCATCATTGCCTGTGCATATGGATTCAACACATTTGAAAGAGCAAGACTCAACTCTGTGGGTTTAGGGAGGCTGATTTCCCCCAAGGCCTAGGTCATTTTCCAGAAAAAATATTAACAACTAACATTTTTTAGTGTTCTCCACATGGCAGGCATTGTTCTAAAAACTTTTTAAAACTCATTTTTCACAGCTCTGTGATTATCCTCATTCCATAGATAAGGAAATAGAGACAGAGAAGTGTGTGTCTAGCTGACTATTCTAAGATCACTCAGCTAGAATATGGCTGAACCAGAAATAAAACTCAGACAGACTGGATCTGACGCCCACTCTCTTAACCTCTACCTTACACTGCACCTCAGTAGCAATCAGTGAGGGTCTTGGGAGGTGCGCGCTCAGCCACATGCACCAGTGTGACCTCACAGGTGGTTTATGTGCCAGCATGCCTCCTGATTGGTTGAAGGTCCATTCTGATTGGTGGGTACCCATGCTATATTGGTGGTTAAAAATTTTGATTCTACGATGGCTTTAATCCATTTCCTTCATTCTCCATATAAGAAGGAGAGAACATTTTTACTACATGGTATCCAATCAAAGCATCTTGAGATATTGCCAAAATGGTTGATTTCCATGTAATTGTTCTATCTGGTCCTACTGATCAGCCCTCTCTGGTCTTCTGTGTGGCTTCGTTTCCTCTCTCTTTCTCTGTCTAGACATACATACATATTATATATATATTTATATAAATATATATATATACACATCTATATCTCTACCTACCTATCAATCTACTGAGAGAGAGAATGTGTAATATATTGATGCTCCCCAGGGGTCCAAGCTCAATCTACTTTTCTTCTCAAAGAATACATTCAAATACATTCTCCTGGCTAACTTTCAACTGACAATCGCTTCATTTACCACTCACACATCAATGATCTACATCTATTTCTGGGCTCCTCTTCTCTCCCAAGATACTGAACTTCTCTCCCAAGATACTGAACTTTATTTCAAAGCTGTCTATTACCTCAGTGGCTCAAGCTCAACATATCCAAAAGTAAAACCTGTTATCTTCCCCTAAAACCTATTCTTCTCCTATATTCTTCTTCCATAAACCCCATCTTGGTTAATGCTAATGTTATCAACCTGACATCCCAAACACTATGACTCCTGGCTCCCTTGCTGACATTCAGTTAATTGTCAAGCCCTATTGATTTGATTGCTGAAATCTCTGAAATGAGACTACTTCTCTCCACTTTGACTTTAATGCAGACTTCCTTATCTCTCTCCTGGATATTTTTCTTTAATGCTGAATTGAAGTATAAGAAGCACACATTAAAGTACATCCTTAGTGTACAACTGACTACATCCACATGGCCCATGCTCAGGTCAAGAAGCTCAGTATCCCTTGGAGTCTTGTCTCCTCCATGACGGGGTCTGCGATTCCACTGCTGATATGTAATGACTTTAAGGCTCGGATACGTATCAAAACTCAAATATCCACAATGGTGCAGCATTTTAAGTCATTGTCACGTATCGCTAAATGTGTGTGAACTATTGAAGAACACAGTTTGGTAAATGGGGGGAGGGAGGGCACGGGCCACTGGGCAGTTGAGGGATAAAAATTGTCTCCACCAAGGGGTGGAGAGTTCTGAGAGACACGGCTGAGGAAGCCGACCTTGACTGCCAAAGACAAACTGCCTGTTTGATAGTTAATCAAAGGACAGGCTGCTATGGTAACTAAATAGAGTAATGTGACCCTCTTGCCTACCCCCCCCCCCCCCCGACCGTGTTCCATTCCCTATATTCAGTTACTTGTTGCAAATAATAATGAGAACAAAAGTCAGGATGAAACTCATGAAACCTTCAAAGTCAGAGTAGGTGAGCCCAAAGTATTGAAAATTCACTTATGTGAATTTACCTAGTTGGTTATTATCACATTCACTCTCAGCCTCATAATAAATCAAAGTAGAATTCTCTGAACTGAGGTCTTGAACAGCACATTCCTTACCCCTAATTAAGTCCACAGGAAAAAACCTCTTGGAGCAAGCCTTCTGTAATGTCCTCTTTTCTCTTCTAGAAGGCCTCTTTCTCTAACTTTAGGATTGCAATCTGCACCTTCTGCTAGATTTATGCCTTTGGCCACTACTGCCACAGTTCCACCTATTTAAATAGCTATTTGTTTAGAAAAACTCTCTAGCTTTCTTTATAGCCATTAGAAGAACATTCAGATTTATTTTTGATGACTAAAAAATAGATTAATATTATGGGTCAAAAATTGTTTAAAAAGTCTTCCCCTAGGCTGGCTTTCATGCAGAGAACAATTATTACATGTCATGGAGGTAGAGTTATGTATGGGCATAATAATTTTTAAGCCCAGTTGAACAGTGAGACGTTTTCTGATGTAACTGTAGCTCCCAACTCTATCAGACACTATTCAGTTGCCCCTGAAGATATCAACAAGCAGCTCAATTGCACTCGATTTCTTCAGAAACAACTGGGTTGCTCCAGAGTAACTCAAATGACTCTCACCTTCTAGGGCAGAGCTCAGCTGTATAAAAAAAGGAAAGACATGTGGTTAAAGGAATACTCAGTGGATGTCAGCTAAGAATTCACCAGATAGATGCCTTACTGCGCTGGAAGAGTTGTTGGGCTGGAACAAGGTAAGGAAACACGGAGGGTACAGTAACGCATATGTACCACACATTTATTCTTTCAGTGAACAGTCTACACTGTGCCAGGCACTGTACTAGGTGCTCAGGCTATAGAGACTGGGTAGAAAGATCATTCTCAACCATATTAGTCATTTACCTCCCCAACTCAATTCTTTTTCTTGTTATGGTCTCTGACTTTGGGGGTGAGGAATCCACCCTCTAAGCTGGATCTATGTAGTCTTGGGGGATTTCCCCCCAAGGTTCAGGGTCAACATATGATCATGGTTTAAGCCAATTACTATGTCATATTCCCATGACTACAATGATTGATTCAAGAGATGCATATGACTTAACCTGGTCCAGTCAGAGTGAACCTCAGACTTGTAAGAGAATTTTCTGAAAACTCTTGCTCTTTTGCCCACCTGAGATGTTTTAGCCACTGTATGAATTTAATTGCAACAAAGAGAGAGCTCATGCTGTCAGGGATTCATCATGGAGTCTAAGCATTAAGCCAGTGTAGCAGGAGGCTCAGCCATGGGATGGCGAAAAATAATTATCCAATACAATGAATTATTTTATCCCTGAATCTATGTGCCTGAATCCAGCCCTATACCCCCATACCTTGTAGCCCCATATCCAATTTTTCAGTAACAGATGAGGATGAAATGCTCAGTGGGTCTACAAGGAAAAAAGCCTGAGCTGAGTGTGTCTTCAATCTGAATCAGCTCAAGATCAAGAAAATTGATACAGGTTTTCATTAGGAAGTAGTGAAAGAGGCAGATGCTGGGATAGCACATGGGGAAAGGAAGAACTAAGAGACAGAAAACAACATAATGGGAGGGATGTTCTTGGGGAGCTTGGGGAATGGGTTTTATTATCTGAGAGTCACCTTATTTGAAAGTCAACTTTCTCTAAACTTTCAAAAGAGCAATATATGTATATACTTCAGTTAATATTTTTAAAAAAACGAGTAGTAATACATTTACACAATGTTGATGATGTATGTTACACTCAAGGCAGAATTTCATGGATCCCATATGTCCATGTTTAAGTTTTAGGCTTAATTCCACAGCAGGACATTTAAAAATCCATTTTACAAGGTAAATTAATAATAAGAATATCATTTGAAAACTGCCATAGAATAATTGGGTTAAACTGTAATGGTTCACCATGTATTTTTATGGCTCTAATTTTTCTCTGTGACATCATGGTGAAAATTTGATTCAATTATGGTGGATAATCTGTTGGGAAGAAGTGCCAGTGATGTTTTTAAAAGGAGCTGTGGATACTTTAATTTCAAAATAGTTAATTCCAAGGGGAACCTTTCTGAGATGAAATAGTGAGGTTATCTGGTCATGAGAGCTTTCATAGTCGTGAAGAAAAAAGTAAGCACCATTCTTTTATTAAATTGACATTGCATCAGGAAAAAGAGCTAAAAATGATTGATTGCAAATATAATGTAGGGGATAGAAGCATCTGGTTCAGGCATAAGTAACAAAGGCTTTTCAACATATGGCACTAATTTGCGTTTATGCCTATGTAATCTCACCTTTCAAACGGCTATGCCTTTCTCCAGATGGGCTGTCCTGTGTATCAGTGTGGAGCAGGATAGCACAGGAGAGAAGGAGTATCTTCCTGGCCTGTTTCTGTTAGAAAAGGTGTTCAGTATTAATACAGGGACTTGAGGCAGGTGTATGTTTCTGGCTCCAATTCATCCATAATCACAGCTGCAAACCCAAGAATGGGGTGGCATTAAGTCTAGGGGCCTTGATTAGAAATTGGACACAAAGTGTTGAACACAGAGCGCTTCAAAGGTTTAACTGAGGCTTATCGTCCTCATTTCTAAGGCAAAATCAAATCTAGTTTTGACAAATTAGAGGAAGATGGGATTAAAAAAATTTTTTTTATTGAAGTATAGTTGATTTACAATATTGTGTTAATTTCAGTTGTATAGCAAAGTGATTTGGTTATATATATATATGTATATGTCTATATTCTTTTAAAAATCCTTTTCCATTATAGTTTATTACAATATACTGAATATAGTTCTCTGTGCTATACAGTAAATCCTTGTTGTTTATCTATTTTATATATAGTAGGGTGCTTCTGTTAACCCCATATTCCCAATTTATCCCTTACACCCTCCCCTTTGGTAAATATGTTTGTTTTTTAGGTCTGTGAGTCTGTTTCTGTTTTGTAAATAAGTTCATTTGAACTATTTTTTAGATTCCACATATAAATGATATCGTAATATTTGTCTTTCTCTCTCTGACTTACTTCACTTAGTATGATAATCTCTAGGTACATCCATTTTGCTGCAAATGGCATAATTTCATTCTTTTTTTATGGCCAAGTAGTATTCCATTGTGTGTATATGTGTGTGTGTGTGTGTGTGTGTATATATATATATATATATATATATATATACATACATACCACATCTTCTTTAGCCATTCATTTGTCGATGGACATTGTGGTTGCTTCCATGTTTGGCTATTGTAAATAGAGCTGCTGTGAACATTGGGGTGCATGTATCCTTTCGAATTAGAGTTTTCATCTTTTCTGGATGTATGCCCAGGAGTGGGATTGCAGGATCAAGGTAGCTCTATTTTTAGTTTTTTGAAGAACCTCCATACCATACCTCCAGCATTCTCCATAGTGGCTGCACCAATTTACATTCCCATCAACAGCGTAGGGGGATTTCCTTTTCTCCACACCCTCTCCAGCATTTATTATTTATAGACGTTTTGATGATGGCCATTCTGAACAGTGTGAAGTGATACCTCATTGTGGTTTTGATTTCATTTCTCTAATAATTAGCAATGTTGAGTACCTTTTGATGTGCCTGTTGGCCATCTGTATGTAAGAAGATGGGATATTTTTTTTACGCCTGTGTCTCCATACCAAAAGGAGTTTGACTCTGTTTAGCTTTAAGGAAACCACAGTAGACTGAACAGCTCCTTCAAAGTTAGTGGCATCAAATGAACCTTCCTTTCACTGGTGACTCGTAAAGAAGAGGGCAGCAGCATCTCTTCTCCCTTACACTTTGGTGGTACACTGGTCACTAGGCATTCTTAACCCAAGGCAGCCCTGCAAGCACCAGGCCTTGGGCTTCTGCACTCTGCTCTTAAGAGCTCACAGAATAAGAAACCAGGAGGAGAACATTTACAGAAAATATAGATATCCAGTATACCTGAGATAATAAAGGATAACATTTCCTTTGGATTTAACCCTTAAGAAAAATGTCTCCTCTCTCTTCCAGGAATTGCCACATTTCAATCTGCCTTCTCTTGGTTTTCTGAGGAAAAGGCTCTAACCCCTGGCACCGTCCCAAGTGCTTCCCACTTAGCTTGACCCTGACTCAAGGCAGCTCAGTTACTCAGCCCACGGCCAGCTTTGGCCATGACCTTGCACTTAATTTCAGGTTACCATCCTTGAGAATAAAAAGTCCTGTTCTTGTGACAGCCATTCTGTCTCCTCCTGGGAGAAACTGTTCAATTTTCATGACCCTTTCTCATAAATCTAATTTTTAGATTGAATTTTTCTTAAAACAATAAAAAAGTAGTTGCTCTCTGACCTGACTGGCTTCCTGCCACTCTCCAGCCAGCCGCCTGCCTCTCCATGGAGCAGAAGTCTGACACCATGCCACAAGTGTCTCGGGCTAAACATGAAGTTTTACTAAGTCTAAACTATTTTATATAGGTCACTTCTAACTTTTAAAATGAATATTTGTTTTTTCATTTTTGGTTTCACCACTGACACATCTGAATTTTTCTGACAATAAAACCACAAGTCATCACTCTGTTGGGACAAGAACCTCTACTTCATGTTCTGATCTAAGGCAGTTCAGCAGTTGTTTTAATAGACTTTTTCTCCCTCAGAAATGCCTTAAGTAAGTTAGTGTTTCAAGATTATGTAGATAAAGCATATAGTTCCTCCACTTTTATCATACTTGAAAAACCTCATTTTGATGCCTCATAAATTTTAAAATACAGATTTCAGCTCAGACTTTCTAATTATGATGCTCATCCCATATTCTAAATTTATTGTCCAAAGATTTATAATCTCCATGAAAATCCAACTGAATAGTAGATGAAAATACGTTTTGGATCCATAATAGTTCCCTGCTTCAGGGAATACAAACAACAATTTGAAATACAAACAAACAACACCTTTGTACCCAATTAACTTTTTCCTGTAAGTGTGATGGTCACTGAAACACTTTGATTCCTACAGGAAAGTACCATTTTCAGAAAGCTACACCTAATAGGGTGAGAAGGATGGGAGATAATTTAGAGGACAGAAGATCAATTAAGATCAATTAAGATAATTAAGATCAATTATCTGTTGGAAACTCTTCTTTTTTGTTTTTCCATCTTTATTGGAGTATAACTGCTTTACAATGTTGCGTTAGTTTCTGCTGTACAGCGAAGTGTATCAGCTATATGTATACATATATACCCATATCCCCTCCCTCTTGAGCCTCCCTCCCACCTTCCCTATCCCACCCCTCTAGGTCGTCACAAAGCATTGAGCTGATCTCCCTGTGCTATGCAGCAGCTTCCTTGGAAAGTTCCTTGACTAGTTTTACTCTGGAAATTGAATTATATCTACCTAAATTACAAAAGTAGTTATTTGCACACATTTCTGGCAAAACTTTGGAAATACCAAATTACATCAGTAAGAACTTTCAGACTGTAGACTGAAAACAGGATCAAATGTCCTGGTAAACATCCAGCCACTTGTGGTCTCTGTGGCAGCAAAGGCTCTGGAGAAATCTGTGGGGAGGAAAGAGGTGAAAAGCTCTGGGCACTTAGTGCTTTCTGGGAAGGATTTCATGGCTCTGCACAGGAGCTTAGAAAGCCAGAAGCAGCTGTCAACTTGGGCAGGGTGGAAAGTACATGACATACCCTCAGTTTGAGCCTCCTTCATTATTATGCTTCATCTTGGTGGGTACTAAGTCTTTAATAAACCTAATGGAAGGAAGTATTTTAAAAATAAATCTCAATGTTTTAACAGGAATTTTAAGGGTTATCCATACCAATGATGGTTATTGATTCATGTGGTATTTTGAGGACTTTACATGTTTACTAGGAGATAGAGAAAATGCCCTTGCTTTTGCAAGCTGTTTAATACTTTCTCCTGTTCTTCTCCTTATTATTTTGAAAACGAGGCATCGAGCCAGAAGTTTGATAATGTGAATAGTACCTAGGCATAGTTTGTATACAGACAGGGGGAAAATATAGGTAATCAAATTAAAACATGACTTCTGTCAATACTCAATAACAGATGAACCCCATGGGAAACTTCTCTGTTTGTTCCTTTCTAAGTGAACCTTTTGCTTTTCTGCCCCTTTTCCACTCTTCTCAGATTGTCCTTTCTCCCCTCCCTTTACCTGTTATTATTACATGATATTATTACAGCACAAAACACAAGCCTTTAAGGGACCAGACGTGATCTCCACCCCTTACCTCTGTAGACTTAATTTCTGTGCCAGGCATTTGACACTTATCCTTCAATGGCTTGCATTCAAGTTAGCAAGACACAGGTCCTGATTTGACTGGGAAGTCCAGATTAACCTCTTTTCCTGGCATCCTTTCCTATTTAGCATTTGCCTCAGATTTTTGGGTTTTGTTTTAAACAAAGCCTTATTATTAGTAATGACATTACAATAACCAGGATGGCTTCGGTGGGCCTCCACTATGCACTTCTGTCTTCCACCAAGGTTGCATCTAGGAGTGTGTGAGGCACACGTACAGAGTTCTCACTTTGACATGTAGTTAAATTAAAGATGACCAGCAGTAACTTCTTTTCCTAACCTTTTTAAGATACAGTGTCAGCTAACGTTTCCCTTTCAAGGACAGCAAGCAGGACGCTCGGTGATGAAAACAAGTGCTTGCAGACACAAGCAGTGAAGGCCAGCGTGCTCGGGGCAGCCTATAGTGGTGGGGGAAATGATTGACACTGTCGCTCCAGCTGGACACTGGTCATCCAGCCAGATATGCCAGGACCTCTAGGGGCAAGAAGCAAGGTCTCCAGGCCGCTTGGCATGAGGGTCAGTGGGAAATTGGGGAAATTATAGGTCGTACCATGGAATATGTCCAGAAAACAAAAGCTGAACAATCCTGCCATAGTGCATACAGAGAACATTGTTGGAATGCTTTTGTTGCAACAGTTCTCTCATTTATCATATGGTGCAAACCAACATTGATTTATTTTGTTGCTTGGCAGCACTTTTTATTTTACAAAAAGAAAGCCTGTCGTCAACATGAGCTTTATTATTATGAATGAGATTAAATCCACATAACATAAAATTCACCATTTCAACCAGTATGAAGTGTCCAATTCAGAGGTTTTAGGTATGTTCACAATGCTGTGCAACTATAATCACTATCTAATTCCAGAACTTTTCCATCATGTCTACAAGAAACTCTGTACCTCTTAGCAGTCACTCCCAACTTCCCTCTCTTTCTATTCTCTGGCAACCATCAGTCTACTTTCCGTCTCCAGGGATTTGCCTATTATTGATATTTTAAACAAATGGAGTCACAGAATATGAAGGCCTTTGTGTCTGGCTTCTTTTACTTAGCACAACGTTTTCCAGGTTCATCCATGTTGTAGCATATATCAGTCCTTCATTCCTTTTTATTTTTGAATTATATTCTATTGTGTAGATAAATATACCACATTTTGTTTTCCATTCATTTAATGAACATTTGTAGTGTTTCCAGTTTGGGGCTACTATGAATAATGTAGCTATGAACATCTGTGTACAGGTATTTATGTGGACATAAGTTTTCCATTTTCTTAGATATATACCTGAGAGTGGAACTGTTGGATCATATGGTAATTTTTTGAGAAACTGCCAAACTGTTTTCCAAAATAGCTGCACCATTGTACACTCCCATCGGGAAAGTATGAGAGTTCCGACTTCTCTACATCCTAACAGACGCTTGTTATTATCTGTTATTTGATTAGAGCCGTCCTAGTAGGTGTGAGTTGGTATCTTATTTTGGCTTTGATTTGCATTTACCTAATGACCGATGATGTTGAGCATCTTCTCTTATGCATATTGGCCATTGACAAATCTTCTTTGGAGAAATGTGTGTTCAAATCCCTTGCACATTTTTCAATTGTGTGGTTTGTCTTTTTATTATTGAGTTGTAAGTGTTCATTATATGTCTGAATATTAGCCCAATAACAGATACATGATTTACAAATATTTTCTCCCATTGTGTGGACTGTCTTTGCACTCTCATGGTAGTAGTGTCCTTTGATGTACAAATGCTTTTAATTTTGATGAAGTCTAATGTTATCTATTTTTTCTTTTGTTGCTTGTGACTTTGGAGTCTTATTTAAGAAACCATTGCCTAACCTAAGGTTGTGAAGACTTAAACCTGTATTTCCTTCTAAACATTTTTAGTTTTACATTTAGACCTTTTATCCATTTTGCCTTCATTTTTATATATGGTGAGAGATAAGAATCCATCTTCATTCTTTTGCATATGGATATCCAGTTGTCACAGCACCGTTTGTTGAAGACTATTCTTTCCCCAATGAATGGTCTTGGCATCCGTTTTGAAAAGCAGTTGACCACAGTTATATGAGTTTATTGCTAGGCTCTCAGTTCTATTCCGTTGTTCTATATGTCTGTCCTTATGCCAGTACCACACTATTTTGATTACTCTACCTTTGTAATAAGTTTTAAACTCAGGAGGTGTGTGTCTTCCAGCTTTGTTTTTCTTGTCATAATTGTTTTGGCTGTTCAAGTTCCCTGAATAGCCCTAGCTTAGTGATCAGCTAATGATTGGATAGGGATTTCCTTCAATGCCTAGAACCAAACAAACTCCCAGGCTTTGCAGAGGGGCTTGTGTGTGTGTTGACATGCCTTCAACACTCGGCCAGGGGGCTGACAACCCTGCATTAACCTTCACTTCCTGCTTCTTCAGCGCCTCAAAGTCAGCCAGAGGTGAGAGTGTAGGGCTTTTTCAGGTCTTTCCTGAGGATGAACACAGCTAAATATGACCTTGAACCTGGGCACATGTGTCTTTCTAAGTTTCCCACTCTGAGATTTTCCTCCCAAACTTTTTGGTTCATCTGCTGTTTTCTCCAACTATTGTTCATTGCACTGGGTAGCAACACTAAAACATTTGCCTATAAATATTTTCAACAAAAATTCTGTGTCCCATTATCAGGTTTAGCACTCTTTAGATGAGAGTGCTAGTCAGGTGAGATAAAGACAAACCTTTTTTTTTTTTCATATTTGGAAATTTTTTTTTAACATCTTTATTGGAGTATAATTGCTTTACAACAGTGTGTTAGTTTCTGCTTTATAACAAAGTGAATCAGCTATACATATGTCCCCATATCTCTTCCCTCTTGCATCTCCCTCCCACCCTCCCTATCCCACCACTCCAGGTGGTCACAAAGCATCGAGCTGATCTCCCTGTGCTATACGGCTGCTTCCCACTAGCAATCTGTTTTACATTTGGTAGTATGTATAAGTACATGCCACTCTCTCACTTTGTCCCAGCTTACCCTACCTACTCCCCATGTCCTCAAGTCCATTCTCTATGTCTGTATCTTTATTCCTGTCCTGCCCTTTGTTCTTCAGAACCTTTTGGGTTTTTTTTTTAGATTCCATATGTATGCGTTAGCATACGGTATTTATTTTTCTCTTTCTGACTTACTTCAGTCTGTATGACACACTGTATGTCCATGCACCTCACTACAAATAACTCAATTTCGTTTCTTTTTATGGCTGAGTAATATTCCATTGCATATACGTGCCACATCTTCTTTATCCATTCATTGGTCGATGGACACTTAGGTTGCTTCCATGTCCTGGCTATTGTAAATAGAGCTGCAATGAACATTGTGGTACATGATTCTTTATGAATTATGGTTTTCTCAGGGTATATGCCCAATAGTGGGATTGCTGGGTCATATGGTAGTTCTATTCTTAGTTTTTAAAGGAACCTCTGTACTGTTCTCCAGAGTGGCTGTATCAATTTACATTCCCACCAACAGTGCAAGAGGGTTGCCTTTTCTCCACATCCTCTCCAGCATTTATTGTTTGTAGACTTTTTGATCATGGCCATTCTGACTGGTGTGAGGTGATACCTCATTGTAGTTTTGATTTGCATTTCGCTAATGATTAGTGATGTTGAGCGTCCTTTAATGTGTTTGTTAGCAATCTGTATATCTTCTTTGGAGAAAAGTCTATTTCGATCTTCTGCCCATTTTTGGATTGGGTTGGGTTGTTTGTTTTTTTGATATTGAGCTGCATGAGCTGCTTCTAAATTTTGGAGATTAATCCTTTGTCAGTTGCTTCATTTGCAAATATTTTCTCCCATTCTGAGGGTTGTCTTTTCGTCTTGTTTATGGTTGCCTTTGCTGTGCAAAAGCTTTTAAGTTTCATTAGGTCCCATTTGTTTATTTATGTTTTTATTTCCATTTCTCTAGGAGGTGGGTCAAAAATGATCTTGCTGTGATGTATGTCATAGAGGGTTCGGCCTATGTTTTCCCCTAAGAGTTTGATAGTAGCTGGCCTTACATTTAGGTCTTTATCTATTTTGAGTTTATTTTTCTGTATGGTGTTAGGGAGTGTTCTAACTTCATTCTTTTACATGTAGCTGTCCAGTTTTCCCAGCAGCACTTATTGAAGAGGCTGTGTTTTCTCCACTGTATATTCTTGCCTCCTTTGTCAAAGATAAGGTGACCATATGTGCGTGGGTTTATCTCTGGGCTTCCTATCCTGTTCCATTGATCTATCTTTCTGTTTTTGTGCCAGTACCATACTGTCTTGATTACTGTAGCTTTGTAGTATAGTCTGATGTCCGAGAGCCTGATTCCTCCAGCTCCGTTTTTCTTTCTCAAGATTGCTTTGGCTATTCGGGGTCTTTTGAGTTTCCATACAAAATGTGAAATTTTTTGTTCTAGTTTTGTGAAAAATGCCATTAGTAGTTAGATACGAATTGCATTGAATATGTAGATTGCTTTGGGTAGTATAGTCATATTCACAATGTTGAGTCTTCCAATCCAAGAACATGGTATGTCTCTCCATCTATTTGAATCATCTTTATTTTCTTTCAGCAGTGTCTTATACTTTTCTGCATACAGATTTTTTGTCTCCTTAAGTAGGTTTATTCCCAGGTATTTTATTCTTTTTGTTGCAGTAGTAAATAGGAGTGTTTCCTTAATTTCTCTTTCAGATTTTTCATCTTTAGTGTGTAGGAATGCAAGAGATTGCTGTGCATTAATTTTGTATCCTGCTACTTTACAAAATTCATTGATTAGCTCTAGTAGTTTTCTGGAAGCATGTTTAGGATTCTATATGTATAGTATCATGTCATCTGCAAACAGTGACAGCTTTACTCCTTCTTTTCTGATTTGGATCCTTTTATTTCTTTTTCTTCTCTGATTGCTGTGGCTAAAACTTCCAAAACTATGTTGAATAATAGTGGTGAGAGTGGACAACCTTGTATTGTTCCTGATCTTAGAGGAAATGGTTTCAGTTTTTCACCATTCAAAACAATGTTGGCTGTGGGTTTGTCATATATGGCCTTTATTATGTTGAGGTAAGTTCCCTCTATGCCTACTTTCTGGAGAGTTTTTATCATAAATGGTGTTGAATTTTGTCGAAAGCTTTCTCTGCATCTATTGAGATGATCATATGGTTTTTCTCCTTCAATTTGTTAATATGATTTATCACATTGATTGATTTGTGTGTATTGAAGAATCCTTGCATTCCTGGGATAAACCCCACTTGATCATGGTGTATGATCCTTTTAATGTGCTGTCGGATTCTGTTTGCTAGCATTTTGTTGAGGATATTTGCGTCTATGTTCATCAGTGATATTGGCCTGTAGTTTTCTTTCTTTGTGACATCTTTGTCTGGTTTTGGTATCAGGGTGATGATGGCCTCATAGACTGAGTTTGGGAGTATTCCTCCCTCTGCTTTATTTTGGAAGAGTTTGAGAAAGATAGGTGTTAGCTCTTTTCTAAATGTTTGATAGAGTTCGCCTGTGAAGCCATCTGGTCCTGGGCTTTTGTTTGTTGGAAGATTTTTAATCACAGTCTCAATTTCAGTGTTTGTGATTGATCTGTTTATATTTTCTGTTTCTTCCTGGTTCAGTCTTGGAAGGTTATGCTTTTCTAAGAATTTGTCTTTCTTCCAGGTTGTCCATTTTATTGGCACAGAGTTGCTTGTAGTAATCTCTCATGATCCTTTGTATTTCTGCAGTGTCAGTTGTTACTTCTCCATTTTCATATCTAATTCTATTGATTTGAGTCTTCTCCCTTTTTTTTTGATGAGTCTGGCTAATGGTTTATCAATTTTGTTTATCTTCTCAAAGAGCCAGCTTTTAGTTTTATTGATCTTTGCTATTGTTTCCTTCATTTCTTTTTTATTTATTTCTGATCTGATCTGTATGCTTCCTTTCCTTCTGCTAACTTTGGGGTTTTTTTTGTTCTTCTTTCCCTAATTGCTTTAGGTGTAAGGTTAGGTTGTTTATTTATGATGTTTCTTGTTTCTTGAAGTAGGATTGTATTGCTATAAACTTCCCTCTTAGAACTGCTTTTCCTGCATCCCATGGGTTTTGGGTATTGTGGTTTCTTTGTCATTTGTTTCTAGGTATTTTTTGATTTACTCTTCAATTTCTTCAGTGATCTCTTGGTTATTTAGTAGTGTATTGTTTAGCCTCCATGTGTTTGTAGTTTTTACAGATTTTTTTTCGTGTAATTGATATCTAGTCTCATAGCATTGTGGTCGGAAAAGGTACTTGAAATGATTTCAATTTTCTTAAATTTACCACGGCTGGATTTGTGACCCAAGATATGATCTATCCTGGAGAATGTTCCATGGGCACTTGAGAAGAAAGTGTATTCTGTTGTTTTTGGATGGAATGTCCTATAAATATCAATTGAGTCCATCTTGTTTAATGTATCACTTAAAGCTTGTGTTTCCTTATTTATCTTCATTTTGGATGATCTGTCCATTGGTGAAAGTGGGGTGTTAAAGTCCCCTACTATGGTTATGTTACTGTCGATTTCCCCCCTTATGGCTGTTAGCATTTGCCTTATGTATTGAGGTTCTCCTATGTTGGGTGCATAAATATTTACAATTGTTATATCTTCTTGGATTGATCCCTTGATCATTATGTAGTGTCCTTCTTTGTCTCTTATAATAGTCTTTACTTTAAAGTCTCTTTTGTGTGATATGAGAATTGCTACTCCAGCTTTGTTTTGATTTCCATTTGATGGGATATCTTTTTCCATCCCCTCACTTTCACTGTATGTGTCCTTAGGTGTGAAGTGGGTCTCTTGTAGACAGCATATATACGGGTCTTGTTTTTGTACTCCTTCAGCCAGTTTATATCTTTTGGTGGGAGCATTTAATCCATTTACATTTAAGGTAATTATCAACATGGATGTTCCTATTACCATTTTATTAATTGTTTTGGGTTTGTTATTGTAGGTCTTTTCCTTCTCTTGTGTTTCCTGCCTAGAGAAGTTCTTTTAGCATTTGTTGTAAATCTGGTTTGGTGGTGCTGAATTCTCTTAGATTTTGCTTGTAAAGGTTTTAATTTCTCCATCAAATCTGAATGGGATCCTTGCTGGGTAGAGTAATCTTGGTTGTAGGTTTTTCTGTTTCATCACTGTAAATATGTCTTGCCACTCCCTTCTGGCTTGCAGAGTTTCTGCTGAAAGATCAGCTGTTAACCTTATGGGGATTCCCTTGTATGTTATTTGTTGTTTTCCCCTTGCTGCTTTTAATATTTGTTCTTTGTATTTAATTTTTGGTAGTTGATTACTATGTGTCTTGGCGTGTTTCTTCTTGGACTTATCCTGTATGGGACTTTCTGTGCTTCCTGGACTTGACTATTTCTTTTCCCATATTAGGGAAATTTTCAACTATAATCTCTTCAAATATTTTCTCTGTCTGTTTCTTTTTCTCTTCTTCTTCTGCGACCACTATAATTTAAATGTTGATGCGTTTAATGTTGTCCCTGAGCTCTCTAAGACTGTCCTCAATTCTTTTCATTCTTTTTTCTTATTCTACTCTGTGGTAGTTATTTCCACTATTTTATCTTCCAGGTCACTTATCCATTCTTCTGCATAAATTATTCTGCTATTGATTCCTTCTAGAGAATTCTTTATTTCATTTATTGTGTTGGTCATCATTGTTTGTTTGCTGTTTAGTTCTTCTAGGTCCTTATTAAACCTTTCTTGTATTTTCTCTATTCTATTTCCAAGATTTTGGATCATCTTTACTATCATTACTATGAATTCTTTTTCAGGTAGACTGCCTATTTCTTCTTCATTTGTTTGGTCTGGTGGGTTTTGCCTTGCTCCTTCATCTGGAGCATCTGTGTATTTCTCTGTCTTCTCATTTTGCTTAACTTACTATGTTTGGGGTCTCCTTTTTGCAGGCTGTAGGTTCCTAGTTCCTGTTGTTTTTGGTGTCTGCCACTAGTGGCTAAGGTTGGTTCCATGGGTTGTGTAGGCTTCCTGGTGGAGGGGACTGGTACCTGTGTTCTGGTGGATGAGGCTGGATCTTGTCTTTCTGGTGGGTAGGACCACGTCCGGTTGTGTGTTTTGGGGTGTCTGTGACTTTATTATGATTTTAGGCAGCCTCTCTGCTAATGGGTGGGGTTGTGTTTCTGTCTTGCTCATTGTTTGGCATAGGGTGTCCAGCACTGTAGCTTGCTGGTCGTGAGTGGAGATGGGTCTTAGTGTTGAGATGGAGATCTCTGTGAGAGGTTTCGCCGTTTGATATTATGTGGAGCTGGGACGTCTCTGGTGGACCAGTGTCCTGAACTTGGCTCTCCCACCTCAGAGGCACAGGCCCGACACGTAGCTGGATCAACTGGACCCTGTCAGCTACATGGCTCAGAAGAAAAGGGAGAATAAAAGAAAGAAAGCAAGTAAAAAGGAATAAAGTTATTAAAATAAAAAAATTTTTAATTGTTAAAAATAAAAAGTATTAAACAAAGAAAAAAGAAAGAAAGAAAGAAGAGAGCAATGAAACCAAAAAATAAATCCACTAATGATAACAAGCACTAAAAACTATATTAAAAAAAAAAAGAGGGCTTCCCTGGTGGCGCAGTGGTTGAGAATCTGCCTGCAAATGCAGGGGACACGGGTTCGAGCCCTGGTCTGGGAAGATCCCACATGCTGTGGCGCAAGCAGGCCCGTGAGCCATAATTGCTGAGCCTGCGCGTCTGGAGCCTGTGCTCTCCAACAAGAGAGGCCGCAATAGTGACAGGCCCGCGCACCGCAATGAAGAGTGGCCCCCACTTGCCCCAACTAGAGAAAGCCCTCGCACAGAAACGAAGACCCAACACAGCCATAAATAAATAAATAAATAATTTTTTTAAAAAAAAGGAAAAAGGACAGACAGGACCCTAGGACAAATGGTAAAAGCAAACCTACAGACAAAATCACACAAAGAAGCATACATATACACACTCACAAAAAGAGACAAAGGAAAAACAAAACAAAATCTATATATATAAAAAAAAGGAACAGAGCAACCAAATCAATAAACAAATGGTTAAACTCTAAATACAAAGCTAAAATAAACATAAAACCAGAGACCAGTCAGTTGCATACAGCAAACCCCAAGTCTACAGTTGTTCCCAGTCCACCACCTCAATTTTGGGATGATTCGTTGTCTATTCAGGTATTCCAGAGATGCAACGTACATCACATTGATTATGGAGATTTAATCCGCTGCTCCTGAGGCTGCTGGGAGAGATTTCCCTTTCTCTTCTTTGTTCGCACAGTTCCCGGGGTTCAGCTTTGGATATGGACCCGCCTCTGCGTGGAGGTCGCTGGAGGGCGTCTGTTCTTCGCTCAGACAGGACGGGGTTAAAGGAGCAGCTGATTCGGGGGCTCTGGCTCACTCAGGCCGGGGGGAGGGAGGGGTACGGAGTGCTGGGCGAGCCTGTGCCGGCCGAGGCCGGCGTGATGTTGCACCAGCCTGAGGCGCGCCGTGCGTTCTCCCGGGGGAGTTGTCTCTGGCTCCTGGGACCCTGGCAGTGGCGGGCTGCACAGGCTCCCCGGAAGGAGAGTGTGGATAGTGACCTGTGCTCGAGCGCACACAGGCTTCTTGGTGGCGGCAGCAGCAGCCTTAGCGTCTCATGCCCGTCTCTGGGGTCCGTGCTGATAGCCGCGGCTCGTGCCCGTCTGTGGAGCTCCTTTAAGCGACGTTTTTAGTTCCCTCGCGCACCTTGAAACAATGGTCTCTTGCTTCTTCGGCAGCTCGAGACTTTTTCCGGACTCCCTCCTGGCTAGCTGTGGTGCACTAGTCCCCTTCAGGCTGTGTTCACGCAGCCAACCCCAGTTCTTTCCCTGGGATCTGATCTCCGAAGCCTGAGCCTCAGCTCCCAGCCCCCGCCCGCCCTGGCGGGTGAGCAGACAGGCATGTCAGGCTGGTGAGTGCCGGTCGGCACCGATCCTCTGTGCGGGAATCTCTCCGCTTTGCCCTCTGCATCCCTGTTGCTGTGCTCTCCTCCGTGGCTCCGAAGCTTCCCCACCCCACCCCCCCGCCACCCCCTGTCTCTGCCAGTGAAGGCGCTTCCCAGTGTGTGGAAACATTTCCTCCTTCACAGCTCCCTCCCCAAGGTGCAGGTCCCATCCCTATTCTTTTGTGTCTGTTTTTTCTTTTGCCCTACCCAGGTACATGGGGAGTTTCTTGCCTTTTGGGAGGTCTGAGGTCTTCTGCCAGCGTTCAGTAGGTGTTCTGTAGTTGTTCCACACGTAGATGTGTTTCTGATGTATTTGTTGAGAGGAAGGTGATCGCCACGTCTTACTCCTCCGCCATCTTGAAGGTCTCCCAGACAAGCCTTTTTAAAAAATTTTATTTTATTGAAGTATAGTTGATATACAATGTTGTGTTAATTTCTACTGTACAGCAAAGTGATTCAGTTATACATGTACATACATATATATACCCTCCTTTTCATATTCTTTTCCATTATGGTTTATCACAGGATATTGAATACAGATACCTGTGCTATACAGTAGGACCTTGTTGTTTATCCATTCTGTATATAGTAGTTTGCATCTGCTAATCCCAAACTCCCAATCCATCTCTCCCCCCTACCCTCCCCCTTTGCAACCACAAGTCTGTTCTCTATCTCTGTGAGTCTGTTTTTTGTTTTGTAGATAAGTTCATTTGTGTCATATTTTAGATTCCACATATAAGTGATATCATATGGTATTTGTCTTTCTATTTCTGACTTACTTCACTTAGTATGATAATCTCTAGGTCCATCCATGTTGCTGCAAATGGCATTGTTTCATTCTTTTTTATGGCTGAGTAGTATTCCATTCTATATATGTACCACATCTTCTTTATCCATTCATCTGTCGATGGACATTTAGGTCGGTTCCATGTCTTGGCTATTATAAATAGTGCTGCAATGAACGCAGGGGTGCATGTATCTTTTTGAATTACAATTTTCTTCAGATATATGCCCAGGAGTGGGATTGCTGGATCATATGGCAACTCTGGTTTTAGTTTTTTGAGGAACCTCTGTACTGTTTTCTAGAGTGGATCCACCAATTTACATTCCCACCAGTAGTGTAGGAGGGCTCCCTTTTCTCCACACCCTGTGCAGCATTTGTTATTTGTGAACTTTTTAATGATGGCCATTCTGGCCAGTATGAGATGGTACCTCATTGTAGTTTTGATTTGCATTTCTTTAATAAGTAGCCATGTTGAGCGTCCTTTCATGTGCCTGTTTGCAATCTGTATGAAAGACAGCCTTTTGAGAAGCTCCTCCAGAAAGCCACCAGGCAGAACAACTAAGAACAATTTGCAAAGGTTATCTGTTCTTCTCTCTCCTCTACCAGTACCAGGAATGCAAGCTGCTACTTTCAAGACTACAGCTGAGCTGGGGGATGGGGAATGGGGTAAAAGTAAGATGCCACAAAGCTCACTGTTGTTATTGAGATTCAGTCATTTTTCTTGAATAAGTGCTGCCTGGGTGGCTGCAAGCTTTTGGTTGCTGCAATAACTGCTGCAAGTTTCCAAAGCACAAAAAGTTCTTAGTTCTTATCATTTTTGTCAGTTTTTCATTGCTTTTATGGAGAGGTAAGATTTTAGCATTCCTTATACCCCTATCTTGTCTCAGTAGTGAACTTTTTAAAACACATGTTTAATGAAAAATTAAGAACTGAATTTTCATTTCTCAAGAAAGTCAATGGTAAATACGAAATCTGAGCAAAAACACTTCCATTATACATTTACCATTGAGTCAGTAGTGACAGCTCTGACCACTGAAAACAGGAGACAGAAATTTGCTGAAGAACTATCATTTACTTGAAAAGTTGGTAGTTATTCTAAGAATACCATGTTTAAAGACAATTTAACACATACAGCTGCACAAAGTGTGTTTATACATCACCCTTTGAAGTAACATTGTTTTGAAGATGACTTATTTTTACCTTTTTATTTTATTTTATTTATTTTTAACATCTTTATTGGAGTATAATTGCTTTACAATGGTGTGTTAGTTTCTGCTCTATAACAAAGTGAATCAGCTATACATATACATATGTCCCCATATCCCCTCCCTCTTGCGTCTCCCTCCCACCCTCCCTATCCCACCCCTCTAGGTGGTCACAAAGCACTGAGCTGATCTCCCTGTGCTATGCAGCTGCTTCCCACTAGCTATCTATTTTACATTTGGTAGTGTATATATGTCCATGCCACTCTCTCACTTTATCCCACCTTACCCTTCCCCCTCCCTGCGTCCTCAAGTCAATTCTCTATGTCTGCGTCTTTATTTCTGTCCTGCCCCTGGGTTCTTCATAACGTTTTTTTTTATAGATTCCATATATATGTGTTAGCATACGGTATTTGTTTTTCTCTTTCTGACTTACTTCACTCTGTATGACAGACTCTAGGTCCATCTACCTCACTACAAATAACTCAATTTCATTTCTTTTTATGGCTGAGTAATATTCCATTGTATATATGTGCCACATCTTCTTTATCCATTCATCTGTCGATGGACACTTAGGTTGCTTCCATGTTCTGGCTATTGTAAATAGTGCTTCAGTGAACACTGTGGTACATGACTCTTTTTGAATTATGGTTTTCTCAGGGTATATGCCCACTAGTGGGATTGCTGGGTCATATGGTAATTCTATTTTTAGTTTTTTAAGGCACCTCCGTACTGTTCTCCACAGTGGCTGTATCAATTTACATTCCCACCAACAGTGCAAGAGGGTTCCCTTTCCTCCACACCCTCTCCAGCATTTATTGTTTGTAGATTTTTTGTTGATGGCCATTTTCACTGGTGAGATGATACCTCATTGTAGTTTTGATTTGCATTTCTCTAATGGTTAGTGATGTTGAGCATGAAGATGACTCTTGTTCTAAATTCATTTGTCTCATTTTTAATCCTAAATTCTCTTGCACATGTACAAAAAACTGAAGTGATAACTGTCAATATGTTGTCTCCGTTAGCAAAGATAATTTGCAAATGAATAACTAATATCTGTGACAGCCGATGCTTCAGACAGAAATCAGTTGAATTAATACCAATAATGAGTCATTTTTTTAATCAAATTAATAGAGTCAGAGTAAAGCTTTTGAAAGTTCCTTGTGTTGAATTTGAAATATTTGACCTTATAGTGAACATCACTATGAATACAGTTCAAAAGTTTAACATTGAAGATAAAATGATTTGTTTTTGTAGTCATAATACAAACACAAATTTTGGGAAGGCACAGAATCATAGCATTAACAATTGTTTTTACTAAATTAGAAAACGATGGAGCAGAAATGTATTTGGAACTGGTTGTGTGCATGCATAATTCATAACTGTGTGTTCAAACAAGCTGTAGTATCCTTCCCATAAAAATAGAAGTTGTAGTTGTTAAGATTTACAAATATTTTTTTATATGCATAGAGTAACTGAACCATAAAAATTTTGGTGACAGAACTGATGCTGAATTCAAAAAGTTATTTCAGCCTGGCCACAAGTGTTTTCCCTCCTCATTGTTTGTCACCAAATGGAATTCAGAAAATTTTGAATCTTTGAAGAACTATAAATCCACCTAAGTGTGACCTACAATGGTATTATATTATTTTGTAAATGAGTCCTTTATATCTTGGTTGCCGTTTGTTCAGAAAACAGCATTTAATGATAAACAGAGACAGAGTCTTTGACAAGTTTTATCCTATAAAATGAGTTGTAAAGAAAATTACTCTGAATAGAGACAAAAAAGGCAGTACATGTCAAATATTTACACATTTCAATTAAAGAGGTCTTACACTTAGGTAAGAAGAATTTTAGAAAGATAAAACAGATAAAATTGAGAGAAAATTATTATTGAAAGCATACAGTAATTACCAGGAGTGAAGGGTTAACGCCTCCAGACATAGAGTCCATCAAATTTCCTGCCCAAAGAATAATAATAATTTTTAAAAATCCATACGAATGCACATTAAACAGGTAAAAAAAAAAGCAAGCATCAAATGACAAAGCTAAAACAATTTAGTCAGGGAGATCCTTTATTCAAGAGGAAACAATCCATGGACTGTGGTGGGAGGTGGGTTACAGCGCCTCACAAGCAGTGGAGGACGCTTCCCAAGGGAATTAGGGCACGAGAGCTTTATAGAGAAGAGGCAATGGGGAAGCAGGGCATGACTGGCTAGGAGGTCAGGGATTTCCTTGTAAGGCTAGCAGGTCCTATTTTCTAGTGTAAGATGAGCTAGCTGAAGCTGAGGTGAAGGACCGTGATTGGCATTTGGTTTCCTTGTCAGATGTTTCCTGTAAGTGCAGGATGACTTAGGTTTAGATTTGTGACTTGAGCCAGACCACTGGGGAGTCCTCCATTTTGTGGGTCCTGATATGCAAGTTAACTTTATCTCAGGTCAAACACTACAGATCAGGAATCAAAATGATATCAGGCTTCTTGTTGGCACCACAGAAAGCTTGAAGGCAGTGGAACAAGGCCTTCAAAATCTGAGTAAAAGTGACTTCTTAACCCAGCCAAATTATCCATCAAATGTGAGGGTAGAATAATGACATTTGGGACTTCCCTGGTGGCGCAGTAGTTAAGAATCCGCCTACCAATGCAGGGCACACGGGTTTGAGCCCTGGTCTGGGAAGATCCCACATGCCACAGAGCAACTAAGCCCACGTGCCACAACTACTGAGCCTGCACTCTAGAGCCTGCGAGCCACATCTACTGAGCTTGCGTGCCACAACTACTGAAGCCCGCGCGCGTAGAGCCCATGCTCCGCTACAAGAGAAGCCACCGCAATGAGAAGCCCGCGCACCACAATGAAGAGTAGCCCCTGCTCACCGCAACTAGAGAAAGCCCGAGTGCAGCAACGAAGACCCAATGCAGCCAAAACAAAAAAAAGAATAATGACATTTTCAGATACTTACATTCATTCCAAACAGTGTCTCAAAAAACAACTAGAAGATGTTCTCTAGCAAAATAAGAGTAGATCTAGACAGGAAACGACAAAAAGTCCAGGAAATGGGTCCCAAGAGAGCCTTGAAAAGAGAAGCCCCAGGAATATTGGCATAGTGGCCTGGGGCCTTGGGAGCAGACTCCCTGAGGTCTTGGTAACAGATGTGCCCCATGGCTTTGTAAAAGCCTGATCCTTTAAATGGGTGGCAATTTACACTTGAAAAGGGATTCTTAAATTTGTGGTGTTTTCACTGCAGCTGTTCTTTCCATTGTGAGCTTCTGCATTCTTTACCTATTTGTTTACACACCATTAAGTGTTGCATAAAGTGAGATAGCACTGGAATTCTAAATTTCCTCTGTCCCATAGAACTTTCTGTAGTGATGCAAATATTCTGTGTCATTGAATACCTTAGCTGTGGCTATTGAGTACTCGAAATGTGGTGAGTGAGACTAAGGAACTGGAATTTTCGTTCCATTTAGCTTTAATTCATTTAAATTTATATTTAAACAGCCACGTGTGGCTAGTTGCTACCATATTGGACAATGCAGGTCTAGAAAGAAGCTGTAAATGTTTCTGGTTCAATAAGTTACGTTTATAACTTCTTAGGATTTTCTGAACCCGTTATTTCCTCTCCTTTAGGGACAACTAATAACCTGGAACTATAAGGGTCAGATCGATTATTTCAGGGAGAATGGAAAGAGGGAGCATAGAGAGAGGTTTAGGGAATAAACCCTGGGGGGAGGCTGTCGGAGCAGCTAGAAATAAGAAAGGCAGAAGTATTAACTAGTTTTGGAAGAAGATGGAGGGTGGGAGGAAGGAAGGGAGCTTAGAAAGCCCGTCAGGGATGAATGACTGAGCCTGGGTGCTCAGCCAGCCCTTTGCTAGGGGAACCCAGTCTGGGAGATCCCACTGCAAATAGCGTGAACTCAGTTCTGTCATTCATTTTATCAAAATTAACTTCTCTTTTCTTTTAAGTAATCTCTTCCAATTTAAATATGTAAAATACCGTAAGTAAACAAAACGTGTTTCACCTTGCTTAGCATAATCAAGGCTGTGATTCTTATTAAAATTAATAGGTGAAGTCTAACGTATGCATTTACTAACTAATGATTTGAACGCCAAAACGTGCATATGGCACATGTGTGCACACCCGCTGCTAATCTTACCTTACAATTTTCTGTACGTTTTCTAGGTCCTTCCTTAATTTATTGCCTGGAAAAACATGAGCAAAGATCCAAAGAAACTTCCTGTCATTGCTCTAGAATACATGATGTCCTTCCCTCAGCTTGGCAGGAGGGACCCCAACCTGCACTGTAGAACTTGAACATTTTCTCTTTCTCACACGTACACACACACACATGCGTGCTCCTTAGTTTTTTCATAAACTGTTGGGTAAATGAATAGATAACTTGAGTCTTCTGGGGGCTTACTTTCTCTGAGAAGAAATACCGAGTTTCTCCAGTCCAGATTGGGCAAGTGCCCTTTGTCTTCAGAAAAGTATCAACATTTACTCTAAACTATCATGGTGCTGCAGGACCTGAAGAATACTCTTTGTAAAGTAAAATGTAATAAAAAATTTAAATAATTCAGATTTGACTCACGACATTATTACCAGGGCTCATTGCCTCAGAGAAACCGTTAACGATATCATAGGGAACTGGGAGGAGAATTCGTGAACATTCTACAGGTTGATGAAAAAAACACTGACTCAATGCTGTTTATTTACAATGAACACAAATAGCTATAGCAATACTTGAAGTACTATGCTTTAATATATTTAGGGCTTTAAATTGGGTTCTGAAACCCTTTTTTCAAAAGTCAAAAATCTGCTCAGGGCTTCCCTGGTGGCACAGTGGTTGAGAGTCCGCCTGCCGATGCAGGGGACACGGGTTCGTGTCCCGGTCCGGGAAGATCCCACATGCTGCGGAGCGGCTAGGCCCATGAGCCACGGCCGCTGAGCCTGCGCGTCCGGAGCCTGTGCTCCGCAACGGGAGAGGCCACAGCGGTGAGAGGCCCGCGTACCGCAAAAAAAAAAAAAAAAAAAAAAAAATTCTGCTCAACAAGTCTTTATTTCAAGAGCTCAAGAGATTGGCACAAGCAAATTTCAGCAGACCAGTGAGAAAAAAGAAAAATCATTCAGGAAAAGAAAAACAGACATTTTGGATAAAATGTTCTTCAGAGGGGCTAGAAAGGTTATCATCTTTCCTTCCCTAGCTCTTTCAGTTCTTGTACCAGAAATTTCCAAGATTCCTCGTGCATGAATAGGAACATAGGTTTGTCGGTCAGTGACATTTATTGGGTCTGTCCTCTGTGCAGAAATGTGAACTGATGTGGCGGGAGAGATTCAAAAGAACTGCAAGATCAGACTTTCCTCTCTGCATATGAGAAACTGCGTATGAAAAGCATATGCATAGACTAATATATAGTGAGAGCATATGAATAGTGGAAAATCTCTAGGTACATAATTAATGAAGGCTCACTGAGTACAGGAATTAAGAGAATTAGGTCAAGTTAATCAGGGAAAGTTCTTAGGAAGTGATTTTGAAGCCAGATTTGAAAGGTGAGAGAGAGTTTAATGGAGTGGTATGAGAGAATACCTCCTTCTTTGCTGGTCCATCCCCCTCTTGAGGGCTGGTGTAATTTGGGGCTTGTCTTTCCATTGCTCTACTGGTTAATGGTATGACTGAAGCAAGGCCTCATTACACTGTAGATGCTGTTGTGCCGAGCTATAGAGCAGGCAGGGGACGGGCTAATATTCTATGACCCTTCTTTTTGAATGCTGGGTTTCAAGGCAACTTCAGATCAGGTGAGGGTACAGATCCTTCTTAAGAAAAGAAGAGGCAGTTGAGGGCAGGAGAGCATGCTGTGCATTTTGAAATAAAAGAGTTGCTAAAGAGCAGAGGCACCTTGGAGGAGCGGGAAAGGAAGTAGGGCCCTTGGAGGAGAGTGGTCCTCTGTGGACCACTGGTGGGTGAGGGCTTGATAGGGATCCAGGTGTTCCCTAGAGGCGGGGTGGAAGGGTGTGGCCTGCACTGAATATCTGCTTCTACTCAGATAAGACGGTCACTGCTGTCAAGGAGGGGGTAGGGGTGGGGACAGTGTGGGGTGGAAAAGTGATGAGTTCAGGCAGTTGTGGCATGGTGGGCAAGTGCTGTGATTGAAGAGAGTGAGAACGCGGTGGGGACGCTGTGACATATTCTGCCGAGGGGATGTGTGAAGATGTCACAGAGCTGTGAGTGGCAACTGACTTTTGAATTGGGCCCTGAAAACCGAGTAGTCGATTTCCAGGTAGAGAAGCAGGGAGGGTACTTCAGATAGTGGAACAAGCTGGGCAGAAAATATAGAAGCATGAAAGGGCAATGTGTCCAAAGAGGCTGTGTCTGCACCTTGGAGGAAAGGCCCCTTCCTTTGCGGGGCGGCGGGGATGGGGAAAAGGAGGAAATTTTGGTCACCAGACTTGTAAAAGTCAAGCGGTGTAATGACTCCAGCTTCTAGTTTGTAGGAAACACCTAGGGCAGAAGAACATGTGGGACTGTATGATCAGCATGCCATCAGCAAAATCCAGACTATGGCAGACTCTACCCATCCAACCTCCTGAGTTCTTCAACAGATAAATTATAAGGAAAAGAGAAGAATTGCTTTTTCTTTTTTTTTCGTAGGTTTAAGGAGACAAAGTACATCTTTATCACTTGAGTGAAAAACGATACAGGAACACAAGAAAGGCAGCTATAGGGCTTCCCTGGTGGCGCAGTGGTTGAGAGTCCGCCTGCCGATGCAGGGGACACGGGTTCGTGCCCCGGTCCGGGAAGATCCCACATGCCGCGGAGCGGCTGGGCCCGTGAGCCATGGCCGCTGGGCCTGTGCGTCCGGAGCCTGTGCTCCGCAACGGGAGAGGCCACAACAGTGAGAGGCCTGCATACCACAAAAAAAAAAAAAAAAAAAAAAGGCAGCTATAAAAATCAGAATGGTTATTACTTTAAGAGGAAGGGAAGAGCTTATGACTGGGGCACAAAGTCCAAAGTTCCATTTATTGACCTGAATCATAGCTATAAAAGTGTTTGCCTTAATCATTCATTATGCTATACATTTGTTTTGTGAGGTTTTCTGCATTTCTGTAAGGAAGTTTTAAAAATAAAGTAACAAGTAACACTTTTCCAAGAGTGAACTGACTTTCATGCAGAGATGGGTATCACATGCGGAAGCAATCTTGCTGACACCAACCTAGCACCATCCTAACTGAGCCGGAGTGTTGATGACAGGGAAGCCTAAACACACTGATGATGGCAGAGATCAGCTCGGCATCACGCTGGCTGCTCAGAGCTGTGAACCACCAGCTTCTACAATTCGCCTTTCCCAAAGCAGCAGCTTATATCAAAAAACCAAGGAATATAACACATATGACCCCAGGTTCCCCTGACCAGAAAGCCTCAGATCTTTGCATCCTACTTTGGTTGGGTAACTTAATTTTAGGTCGCTTGGCTGGAAGTATATTCATTAACTCTTCAGTATGCATTTTAAGATGAGGATCAGTGTGGTTCTAGGGCAGAAAAAAAACACATACATGAAAACCCCATGCCTTTCTCTTTTACCAATAATCTCTGCGTCGTGCAGGTCGGGTGTTGAGTTTCAGATCACATCCTCTGCTCCTCGGTTGCGCATGTTTGTTTTGGAGTAAGGAGTTAAATATCTCAAACTGTGGATTCCAGTGTTGAGTGTACATGAGTAGAGCCAGACTTTAAGTGGGAATAATAATAAAGAAATAAGTAATGTGATTAAACAAATATGTTCCCAATTCCCTTTGTCTTCTTCAAACACCTAATGCAGATGTCTCTGTCCTTATTAGCCAAGCACTTTGCTTCTCTGTCTGCCCTTCCCCTGGAGCTGGTGGAAGCCACAGGTCTTGAAGAGCACTTTTCCATGAAAAAGGCTGTCAGACTCTCTTAGACATAAACAAGTGAAAGTAACCAGGGACTGTTTTTGTGCGTGAGATGCTTTTGATACTGGTCCCTGTAGTAATTCTGGCCTGCTCATTTTAACGAGTAAGGTTTGGACCTTGCTGTCCTCATATGTATATTAACTCCTCACATAAAGGCAGAGAGGATATGGTCTGAATAACAAATAGAGGATCAGATGCTCTGGTCAACAGGGTTTTCACAAGTGAACACTGTTCAATGTCATAGCCAAGGTCAACTGAAACTGGAACGCCCCTGGGCAGGGGGAGGAGAGACTGAGAAAGAGCCTTCACAGTTTGAAGGGGATTAGCTATCAAGAGTTAACCAGCAAATGTTAGCCATATTTATAAAAGAGAGCTCCCTTCTGAATAGTTTTCATGCTGACCTCTTGCATGGAATTTGTGGGAGAGTAAAATCTCAGCTTTCTAGTACCATTTTGGAATGGGTCATTCTAGATAACCATGCACCCTGAATAGCCAGAAATTTGTCTAACAACATACAAAATATTCAAAAACCATGTTAGGTAAGAAATTTTCTGGAAAATGTTTTACATACTCTCCTGAAAGGCCACTAGAAGGAATATAGACTTTGGAGGGCACGAGAACAAATACCCACAGCCCCATTTACTAGTTGAGTATCCTTGGTTAATTATACTTACTGAGCCTCAGTTTCTTAACCTGTAAAATGGGCATAATTGAGCTATATGGTAAGTATTCTTAACCTGTTTCTTAACCTGTAAAATGGGCATAATTGAGCTATATGGTAAGTATTCAGTAAGTATTGGTTAATTTTACCCCGTAGTAAGTACTCCTCACTATTGGCTTCTCTTAGGCCACCACCCTGACCCGAATCTTCCAAATGTTGGATGGACATGATCTGGGAAAATACAATACCTGGAAGGGGCACAGAAGGGATAGAAGGATATATTTGATGAAGTTGGAAGGATCCCTGGTTCAAGAGGTCCTGGAGGAAATCAGGGTGTAGGTAGGGCTGGCTCGGAGGGCTGAGCAGGTGACCTCTAGGTGATGTGGTTAGGAAGGTTCCCCTGCTCTAAGGCTTCTCCATCTACCTGCCATAATCAGGATGCCTCCTTTGAGGTCAAACAATGATTCCTTTAAAACTTCCTCTTAAGCAGGATCTTGGAGGATATGACAGACGTGGCAAGACACCACATAGATCCCCCTTCAAGGAAGGTCTCACTGCCCAGCTTGAAGAATGTAATTAGTTGCAGGCACCAGGTGTTTCTTCGGGGTTGGCCTCAGCTTTTGAGCCCAGATCATAATCTTCTTGGGGCATCCCTCCACCAATGCCTGAGCAAGTGGATGGTAGTTGAGGGCGTACTTTTTCTGGGTGGCCCCCAGGCAATGACTGAGGAAGACGATGGATCCATGGCCTAGGTATTTCTGCCTGATGTTGTAGTCTCCTATCAGAGAGTAGCTTCCTATTGGGACGGCAGAGAGCTTGTCCTGTCTGCATCACAGTCTGAAAGTTCTCTTTGCCCAGCCCTGTTTCCTTTCTTTTTCTTTCACAGGCAGATTCCCCAATAAAATTTTTGTACCCCTAACTCTTTCCCAGCACCTGTCTGCTTCCTCATAAGAGGGAGTTCACACATCAGCAGGGGGAGAGGAGGAATTAGCACAGCATAGATTACTGAGCCAATGACCAAGTGCTATGGTCTGAATCTTTGTGTCCCTCCAAAATGCATATGTTGAAATCCTAACCCCAGAATGTGATAGTATTAGGAGGTGGGGACTTTGGGAGGCGATTAGGTCAGGAGGGCAAAACTCTTATGAATAGAAGGAATGCCCTTATAAAAGAGGCCCAAGAGAGCTCCCTTGTCCCTTCTACGATGTGAGAATACGATGAGAACCCAGAGGAGGGCCTTCACCAGAACCCAACCATGCTGGCACCCTGATCTTGGGACTTTCAGCTTCCAGAACTGTGAGAAATAAATTGCTGCTGTTGGTAAGCTACCCAGTCTGTGGTATTTTGTTATAGCAGCTGGAATGGACAAAGAGACCAAGAATGGCGCAGGGAACTCTACCTAATTTAATGAGGACCAGGAAAGGTTATGAGGACACATTAAGGGAGACTTGCAGGCAGCCAGGGCCAGCTCCAGGAGCTGGGATTCGGGGGGAGGCCAGCTCCAGGAGCAGATGAACACTGTCTTCTTTTCTACAGGCTGAGGACTGGCATTTGAGGGGATCCACCTGAGGACACAGTTACCAGCCAAGAACAGAGACAGACATAAGGGAGGAACGGAAGTAGCTGAATAGTGCTTTTTTACATAGATGACCTCCAGCTCTGCAAGTTGCATACAAATGAGAAAAAATGAGATCCACAGGGGTTAGGTAACATGCTCGAGCTAGTGAATGGTGCAGGTATGTCTGAGTATAGATCCATTGCACTGAGATGTCCCTGGAAAGAATGAGATGAAGATTGATTATTTTTGTCTTCTCAGCATCTTTAGCCTTTGGAAATGGGCTGTCAAATCATGTAGCCCTGCCTTTCCCATTGTGGGGTTGAGGGGAGGGAGGGAGGGAGTGGCAGGACTTGGGCTGGCCAGTCAGATTACTCAATATCCCTGGGCTTAGTGAACTGTCTGGGAGAGCATATGAACCAAGGGGGCTAGAGTATTTTCATAGATTGATATAGATGCTGGGGGAGAGAGGGTTCTCTTTCTCTCTACTAGGATTGGAAGCCAAAAGATGGTGTAAACCTGGAACTAATGGGGGCATCTTTCCCACCATTTGGAGAGAGCTTGTCTGAGGATGAAGCTATTGTGATGATATAATCTGAGGACATTTTAACGTAAGGGAAACATATCCTTTTTTGTTTCCTTAAGCTATTTTGATTCAGGTCTCTACTATTTTACTATCTGTGTATTTTGACTAATATAATATACCAGTTGCCCAAATTTATCCTGGTGCTAACGCTGATACTGCCTCCGAAAAGTGTTCAGCTGCTAATCAAAAACTAAGTGATATTTTGAAAAATATAAACATCTGTTTCTAATAGGGATGGCCTAATACTGTTTACTCAAGATTTCTTAACAGGAAACCAATTATTATCTTGTAGGTGAGTCAAAAATTGCAACTTCTCTTAGATTTATCAAATTCCATAATAGCTTATTCTGACATAGAGTTAGGGTACTCTATCTGGAAAATATCTAAATTTTGTAAAAAAAAATTGAGGATTAAAGGAAAATATTTAAAATATGACCATTGGGTAGCAACACTGAACTGGATTTCTCAGGGTCTGAGAAAAAATGAAAATGAAGATGTTTTAGATCCTAAACCTCACTCCAAAATGGCGTACTTCTTTCTGATAAGTTACAAGAATGTCACTGTCTGAAACTGCTCATTGAAGATAGGTACCAGCAGACATCTGGGAAAACCATCACAGCAGTAGGCCACCTAGGAAATGATTGGTTAGGGCTACAGCTAAGACTTGGGCATTTCCAGATTTCAGAGAGGGGTTTTAGGTGATGATCTTAAAAGGAAACCATCAACTTAAGTACAACTACTGTAGTCTACAGATACTCTATAATCTTCAGAATAGAGAGGAGTAAGGACAGGTCTTAATGATTCAATACAGAATATTCCAAAAGGCAAGTTGAGTATTAATCCAGACCTGTACATGGAATGAAGATATTATCTAAGCCTGAAATCCCAGGTCCCAATGACTGGCTTAATACACCTCTCCAGACCTCTTCAGGCTCCACTGAGCTGCTACTTCCTGTTTCATTGGCTTTATAATTGCATTAACTGGTAGTTCAGGTGGCTCTACTCTCAGGTAAAGAGCTACTGCTTCCCCTCTGGTTCTAAGATGATATGTCTGAAAGTGCCTTCTAGCACTTCTTATTTCAAAGATTGTGATTCCTATTGGACACAGTTTACTCCCTCCCCCAAACCCTGCCACCAAAGTTTAATGTGAGAGATGCATTCAGTCCTGGACTCATTTGCAAAGCCCCGGTACCCTCTGAGGGCTAACTTGCTCACTTCCCCAAGCTCTCTGTTCTAACTTCTCCCACCCTCCGTCACAGCACATCATTCAACAACTCATTAATACATTAACAAATACATTTGTCCATTTACATGTACATGTAGCCTGTTTTAGGTATTGAGGATATAATGACGACAAGATAGGCAAATATCTGCCTTTCTAGAGTTTACATCCTCTGGATAACTTGCAAACAAATACAGGTTGGCAGGGGGGAACACCTCAACTGTTTGCCCCAAACCATTCCATAAATACACATCTCTGTATCCACATACATCTTTCTCCGCATCTCAGTGGAGAAGCTGTCCCTCTACCTGTTCAAGGCTAACCTTGCTACCTGAGATATTTCTCATCCCTGACTCCTTATGGCATTTTCTCCTTTAATTCCTCACTCATGAATCTTTGCCTTTTCCATTTTGTTATCTGGTTTCCCTTTGCATATAAATACAAGCCAAATATAGGGTAATGCAGCTGGTGATTGTATGAAGGCAAATACACCTGCACAAATCACAGAATATTAGTACATTTTTTTCCTTGCTTGTACATTATTAGTTAAGCAGTTTCTTAGCACCCTTCTTGAACTGAAGAATATTAAACTCTTGGCAAACAGTGATCCCACAAAGACACTAACAACTGGTAAAGTATTTCTGAAATAATTAGCTCTTCCCATCTGTCTTAGTTCAGGCTGCTATTACAAAATACCATAGGTGGGATGGCTTAAACAACACATACTTATTTCTCACAGATCTGGAGGCTGGAAGTCCAAGATTGAGATGCCATAAGATTCAGGGCCTGGTGAGGGCCCTTTTCCTGGTTTGCAAAGGGCTGCCTTCTTGTTGTATTGTCACATGGTAGAGAAAGACAGAGAGAGAGTTCACTCTCTGGTCTCTTCCTATAAGGGCACTAATCCCATCATGAAGACTTCACTCTCATGACCACATCTAGACCTAATTACCTTTGAGGGCTAAGGTTCAACATATGAATTTGGGGGAGGAGGGGAACACAAACATTCCATTCATAGTACCATCTCCTGGTAATTCTGCCTAAGTTTGCTTTGTATATATTAAGACTACATTGTTAGATGCATATTAGTTCAAAAAAATTTTTTTTAATTTTAATTTTTTCCTTTTATCAGAGAATGACCTGTTTTAGCCCTAATATCACTGTCTTGAAGTTTGTCTGACAACAATATTGCCACAAATCTTTTTTATTAGTATTTTCTTAGTTTATCATTTCCATCTTTTTAAACCTTTTGTGTTGTTAAGTTCTAGGTGTGACTCTTTTAAACAGCTCATAATTTGATTCAGTTGTCATATTAAAAAAAAATAACCTGGGAACTTCCATCTTTTAAACAGGGAAGTTTAACCCACTTGATGCAATTTCTGGTGTATTTGAATTGATTTCTGCCTATTATTTTGTATTTTCCCATGTATCATTCTTTTTTCTTTTCAACTTCTATTGGATTTAATCTTTTGAAAAATTAACTTTTAATCCTTTTACTCTTTTTGGAAGTTAAACATTCTAGTTCTATTTTTTTGTTTTTTTCCTTAACTTGCACCGCCTGGCTTACAAATCTAAATTATTGTTGCCTAGCATTGTGGTTCTCTCTTATTTTTAAGATCTTGAACATCAGTTATTATCATTAAAGCATATTTAAATTACCCACAGAAAATGGGTCTCTGCTCAGCATTGCACACGATTCCTTCCTTTTAGGTTCAATTTCCTTCTTTCTGAAGTGTCTTCCACTAGTCCTTTCAGCGAGGGTATGTGAGTTGTAAACTTTTTCAGTATTTGTTTCAAAATATCTTTCTTTTGGCCTCATTCTTGAATGATAGTTTTTCGGGGTGTAAAATTACAGATTGCTTGCTATTTTCCTTCAGTTCTGTGAAGATTTGATCTTTTTGTTTCGGATTCTCTTTGTTGCTGGTGAGAAATGTGATATCAGCTCGTTCTTTATAGATACTCTGTTTTCTCTGGTTGCGTATAAAATTTTTTTCTTGATCCTTGCATTCTGTAGCTTCATTACTATGTGACACAGTGTGCTTTATCTATATTTATTTTGCTTTATCTATATTTATTTTGCTTTAGACTCAGTATGCTTCCTCGCCCTAAAGATCAAGCATTTTAAAATTCAGGAAAAATGTCTACTCTTTTATCAAATATTGGCTTTCATCCATTATCTCTGACCAGGGGTCAGTAAATTATGACCCACGGGCAAAATCTTGTCATTGCCTGTTTTTGTAAAGTTTTATTAGAACACAGCCATGCCCATTTGTTTATAAATTTGTCTATGGCTGCTTTTGTATTACAGCTTCAAAGTAGGGTAGTTGGGACAGGCATTATATGGCCCACAAAGCCTAAATGATTTATTGTTTGTTTCTCTACAGAAAAAAAAGTCAGTGTCTGCGCTACACTTTCATTCTGGAACTTCTGTTAGACATAAGTGGACTTCTTGCATCTATTAATCTCGGGTCCTAATTTTCTATAATTTTATTTTCTTTGCTGAATTCTGGGTAATTTTTTTCAGTTTGGTATTTTTCTGTTATATTATGTGTAGCATTTCTATGTATGCGTATCAGGGGTAGGGGTTGGTTAGCCAGTCTGCCATATTTTTAGAACCAGAAGTCTGCCTAGCCTTTCATACACCATCCTAACCAATATACTCATGACAGCCATCAACAAGTAATCTAATCATCTTGTGTATTTGGTTTCTGCAGAGAAACAGAACCAGTTCAGAGGGAAGGAGGGAGGGAGGAAGGGATGAAGAGAGAGAGAGAGAGAGAGGGAGAGGGAAAGAGAATGAGAAAGAGAATATATACGTACAAAGAGTGAAGATTCCTTTTATTTTAAGGAATTGACTCACAAAATTATGAAGGTTGGCAAGTCCGGAATCTGCAGGGTGGGCCAGCAGGCTGGAGACCTAGGGAAGAGCCCATGTTGCAGTTCAAGTCCAAAGGCTGTCTGCTGCAGAATTCCCCCTTGCGCAGGCATCTTTCATTCTATTCAGGCCTTTAACTGATCGGAGGAGATCTACCCACATTATGGTTGGCAATTTCCTTTATTCAAAGTCCACCAACTTAGATGTTCATCTCATCCAGAATCACCCTCACAGAATCATCCAGAATAATGTTTGACCAAGTATCTGGGCACCGTGGTCAAGCCAAGTTGATACAAACTTAACCATCACAAATCCACCCCTTGACAACTTGGCACCCATATTCATCTTAAATCATGCCTACTCTCCAAATACAGATAATAATAAGGTCACACTTATGCCTAGCATGATACAGCTATCCTATATACAATTGAAAATACACTAACCCTCTCCCCAGAGAAGGATACAAAGTCCTTGGTGATCTTTACTCTTCTCCTTGATATCCTTTAACTGAAATACTATGATGTGAAGTTAACAATACTTAACTACTATGATATAAAGTCAATACAGTTTATGTTACATGATAAGGGAATAAGAGAGGGATGAAAACAAAGATATTTGCTATACACACATACACACAGAAACATAGTCACAACAAAATAAGGAAGAAATACCCATGGCAATTACAGTCCTTGTTTCTGTAATTGGTGATGTGGGTGTAGCTGGTGTTTATAACTATTGTCTTCCAATACCCATTCTGTATTTCTTTTGCTCTCAGCAAGCACCCTATCTGGTCATGGTTCTTAGTCTGGTGGGGTGACCCAAGCCTTCATTCCTGAAGGATCTCAGTCATTAGTCATCCTTTTTGGACTGGGTTGTTGTAGTTTTCCATCGACTTTAATCACAGGACATGGCAATACTAAGAGATGTCCCAAGCGATCTCCTACATTCTAGACACTCTTCCTTACTTACACTGTGGCACAGCAGTCCAGTTTCTCCTTGGTAGTCAGCATCAATCACCCCAGCCAACACAGTGACTCCCTATTTTACCTGTTGATTTAGAGACATAAGGAGCCCAGAGCGACTGGGTGGAAGTCTTAACTTCTAGTTCAGTGGAATCACTATTGTGTCTCCCGGTGGAAGCCTTCCTCATTTTGGAGCTAAGAACTCTAGGCCATCAGAGAATAAGGTTGCAGGCACAGGAAGCAAAAAATTTTCTGGTCAGTCACTAGGGGTAATTGGAGTGTCATTCCCATTTCTATCCCTTGATTCCTGGACCCATAAATCCTGTCCATAGAGGAGGAAAAGCACCATATATTAGAGACTGATGTAGAGCATAGATAGCCTCCTAGAGAACCTTGTCCCAGACCAAGGTACTGCCATCTAACTGGTGCTGTAATTGAGTCTACAAAAGTCTGTTCCATTGTTCTATCAAGCCAGCAGCTTCAGGATGGTGGGGACCATGTTATGACCAGTGAATTCCATGAGTATGGCCCCATTGCTGCACTTCACTTGCTGTGAAGTGATTTACTAATACCATGACAGTAGGTAAGGCTATGGATGGTAGTTTTGGCAGAAGCAATGAATGCAGGGAAGACAAATCTGTATCCATAGTAAGTGTCTCTCTTTTTATTTTTTTCCTGGCACATCATGTACTAAGTCAATTCTCCTTTCTAAAACTGTGTCTAATCATCAACACAGCAGATTGACTTGTTGCAGGTACCAGAAATAAACTGGAACTGTGGAAAGCTCATGAATGAATTAACAGTATTTAAAAATCAGGGAAAATGTAATAAATCTTTACATAACCACACTGAACCCACAAAAGTATTGAAGCATTTATATGCCAGAAATCAACCTGAGATACAGAAATGATTGAGTAAAACCACTGCAAATATATGCTTATTTCCCCTTGTACTAAACATAGCCACCTTGTAAAGGGAAACACCAGTGGCCCATATTTTAAACTGAAGCACACACTGCTTTTAGGAAAAAAGCAAAGTCATTTAAGGCAGGTAATTAAAATGCCATTTAAGCAATTACAATGGGTAGCAGGATCTTAAAATCGTTAGCAAAGTAGAAGCTTGTCACTGAAGCTTTCATATGATCTTATTGATGAGAAGTAGACAGGTCAGGCTTCATAGACATCAGATAACTGAAGACTCCAAACTGCAGTAAGTCCTCAAATTTCAGTGTCCTAGTTTTTTTCTGACAAGTACTAAAGCAAAAAAGAAAAGGCTATGGTAAGAAAAATATGCCATGATCTATGGTAAGAATTGATCTGAAGTTTTGGCATAAAAACTTGTTCTAGAGGTATAAGCCACCCAGGTCAGGTACCTACTGAATACTTACACATATTAGTGCTTCGCCAGCTACTCTGGGGAAGGACAAAAGAGGTATTAAATGCTATGAGATGCTCCAGCCAAGTTGAAAAGACTTAGATATACTACAACTGAAGCCCAAGACAGTGTGTTTTACAGGGCTAAACCAAGCAGTGCCAACTATTGATATTGGCTATTGACACCAGCGATGAACTCACACCCAGAAATATTTGGATAAAATCTTTTTATTATTTCAACCACTCAATCACTTGTGTTGCCTGGAGTAGGAACTTCCAAGGAGGCCTAGCACTCCTCTCCTGCTTCAGTTATAAATCCTTGCCCGTGCGGGCCCTTGTTTTTTCTCTGGCTCTACGTATGTACCTATAAGGCCCTGACCAGGCACCTCCTGGTGGTATGAAGTGTGAAAGGACAGGGTAGCTAATCCTGGGTACAGCTGAAAGGTGTAGGCATGGGGACCTCCGAGTCCAGAGCTGGGGAGAACAGCGCTGGCAGGGAGGGGGCACCGAGATGTGTGCTGCGCCCATCCTTTCTGCCTTTCCCCTTCTCCAGATGCCACTTGTCTGACTGTTGAGGTTGGCCTCCTGCTTCCAGTTCTGTCTCTTCCCCTTGATGGCCTTCACGGTTTCTCTGACCTGAGGTACCAACAGATCTTTTATGTTGGTGGGACTCTGAGTTCTAAACGCCCCTGACACCTGAATCCACTATACCCTGGATTATGTCACTGTGATAGAGCGGCAGAGGAAGCAAACCCTTTAAGTGACTGCCCTCACTGCCCAGTGTTGTCTTTCTGCTCTGCTCAGCCTCTATGCGTGGCTGCTCCTCAGGCCCCTGTCCTCAGCCCACTTCTTTTTTAACCCTCACATCCTCTCCCTGCGCAATTCCATTCACCCCTGTGGCTTCCACTTCTGTGTTTTCTCTGATGAACCCCCAGTCCCTCCTCCAGGTTTCCAAGCATGGGCCGGCCAGGGATCTCAGCTGTAAGCCACAGAGGCTGACTGGAGCAGAAACGTGAATTATCAAAGAGATACTGTGTAGCTCTCAGAATTGTGGGAAAACTGAAGAACAAGACTCAGAAAATGGACTGGGAGAAAAGGTGGCCAAAGCTAAGCCACATTAGTCCAGGGAGGTCCCTGCCGCCCGAGGCAATGGACACTGCAGTTTGCACTCTCAGTGGTGTTCTTTGGAAAATGGTGGTGTTACCATTTCCAGAATGAATTCTCCACTGTCGTTGTTTCTTTGAGTCACTCGATCCTAATTCACAGTCTTAGGTGGGTGCATTTGATCGGTCGAACCTAGATCGTGGTTACATATCCTAGCTGTAAGGGGTCTGGGAAAACACACATCTGGCCTTTTAAGATTTTAGATTGGGATATGGGCTGTCCCTCACTGGGACTCATTCAGTGGAGAATTTCCCACCTACACAAAGTGAGGGACATGGGCAATAGAAATAAGGAAGAAAAGGGAACAAAGAAAGGTAAAGGAAAGGGAAAACAAGCAAAGAGCCACCACAGAGCCAATTATCCACTTGCCCACTGTACTTCATTGGATCAGTGACAGCCGCCTCCAGTTCTGACCAAAAGTGTCCCAAATGAAATCTCCGTTATTTACACCAAATTACACCTCCTATTCTCGCTCCTGTTTTGGTATCTGATGGAACTCATTCATCTGGCCACTCAAGTCCTTAAACTCAGAGTTATTCTCCCTCCCTTTTGAAAGCCACTGGTCATCAAATCCTATACATTATAAATGTTCCTTAAATGCATCTCCTTTTCTGAAAGCCCTCTGGGGTTTACAGCAGATCCAGAATTCATTGTTTCTTGTCTAGATTACACAGGGCCTCCCTAACTATTCTCCCAGCCTCTAATGCCACTCCATGGCCCTTGTCACAGTTGCCATCCCATTTGTTATGGGATTATTTGACTGTCTGCCCTCCTCCTGTTTCTAGTTCTACTTTCTTCAGCTTTGTTAATCCCATCTCTTCAGCTGTCTAAAAGTAGAACAGTGCACATAGCACAGGGAGATCAGCTCGGTGCTTTGTGACCACCTAGAGGGGTGGGATAGGGAGGGTGGGAGGGAGGGAGATGCAAGAGGGAAGAGATATGGGAATATATGTATATGTATCTGATTCACTTTGTTATACAGCAGAAACTAACACACCATTGTAAAGCAATTGTACTCCAATAAAAATGTTTTTTAAAAAAAGATTAAAAAAAAAGTAGAACAGTGAAGGAAGCATCTCTAAATAAATGGAATTAAATTGTATCATCACCGCTCAGATTACCACCGTCTGCCTATTCTCACTCTGAAATCAAGAATGCTATGGAGTCACAGTGCTCCCCTGTAAAACCAGCTCTTAGGAAAGAGTAAACTGAAAGGAAAAGATTAGAGGCCAAGTATATCAAGTTTCTTATCCGCTGTAGACCTTGACTATAACATGGTTATAAGCACGATAACATGGTTCTTATTCTCATTGTTGAGCTCAGGTTGTGGTAATAGCTTCCTAGATGGTGCCCGGTGCATCACACCTCCTAGTATATATCCTTTTATGTTTCCAGATTGTTGAACCTGGGCTGCACCTGTGCCTCACTTTAACCAATAGCATTCGGCAGAAATGACCTTTTGCTAGTTCTGGGACTGAGTCTTGGTAAGACTGCAGTTTCCACTTCTGTGCTTTTGGGCATCCTGAGCTGCCATATTAGAAGTGCGGATACTCTCCTGGAGAAATGACATGGATACACTTCCTGGAGAGGCTGCATGGAGAGGGAGAGGCCTGGAGATTACATGCGGAGACAGGGAGCCCCCAGCTGTCCCAGTGTCCCAGCTGTACCCACCTTCCCGTGGTCTCCACCCAGGCACCAGTCATAGGAGACAGCCACCTTGGATGTTCCAGTTCAATCAGGTCCACAGATGACCACAGCCAGCATCATGTAGAACAGAATTTCCCAAATGAGCTCAGTCAACCCGCTGAATCATGAGGGTAATTAATGATTCTTGTTTAAAGCCACTGTTTGGAAGTGGTTTCTTACACAACAATAGTTAACTGAAACAGGGCTCATCGATTATATGTGTGGTCATGTTTAATTATTCATTTAGCTGCACTTCACTTCCAGGCATTTAGTATGTTTTTCTGTGGGTTTTGTTAGCTATTCAATGCCAAATCCCTCTAGCTCACAATCAGCACAGGGCTTTGACTTTTTTTTAAGATGGACTCATTTGATGGTCCTTATCAATATTTGAAGCCCAGAAAAGCACACACATAACGAACCCACAAGCTTCGGGCTATAAGTTGAATTGGCCAGATTCTTCCTGCTCTTTTCTCCGTCAGACTTAGCGTAGCAAACTTACCTTGACCCATGAAGATAAATTGTTCAAGCCCTGAAATACATTGATCTGAAATTCCTTTGGCAAGAAGTAAGGAAAATGACAGGCAGAAGAGGAATGAAATTTCAATTTGGAGAAATTTCATGAACTAAGAGGAAAATAAAACAAATAATGTCTATCATATTTAAAGATGTTAGCATTTGATCCACTGACAGCATGGAATGAAAGCTGTATGATTTTGACATTGTATTCCCCCTTACATAGAATAGAGTTGTCTCTGGGAATCAGCTGCCTGGCTAGGGGCTATGTTTCCCAGCACCTTCCACATCTAGATGTGGCCATGTGACTAATTCTTACCAATAGAATAGCAGAAATGATGTCTGATGAGCCAGGGCTTTTCAGAAGTCATTATACCTTTTCCATGCTCTCTCTCTCCCCTTGTGCTTGCTGGATATAAATGACTTCAAGGCCTTGGGGGATGGCAGACCTCCCAGATGGAAGAAATATGCATGTCTGAATTATGGCAAGGAGGAGGATCATTTGCCAACTAGGAACAACCACTGTCAAAAGTTACATGGAAGAAATTTCTGTTGTGTTTGAGCTTTCAAAATCTTGAGGTTTATTTGTTGCAGCAGCTAGCGTTCCCCTAATGAATATAGTTGTTCATTCATTTAATTTTTTTCATGGATGAGATCATTACTAGTTTTGAAATTGTGGATATGTCAATTTATTTTCCTTAGATTCACTTGTCACATCTATAAAATGGGACTAATGGTATGTACTTCATAGGATTATTGTCATACTAAATGAGATATTATAGTATCTCATTTATTGAGCATTATCATGTGCCAGACCCTGTGCTAAGCACTTTCCATAATTTACCTCATTGAATCACCCCAATAATCCTATGACATGTACTCTGTTAATATTCATGTTTCTCAAGTGAGAAAACAGAGGCTTAGAGAGGTTAAATACCTCTCTGATGTTTCATGGCCAGTAATAGCAGAGTCAGGATTTCAACAAAGGCAGCCTGACTTCAGAGACCACATACCTAAGCACTAGGCTGCTCTGATTAGGACCAGCACAAAGCCTGACACATAATAAATGCACAATAAACATGAATTTTATTTTCCTTCCACTTCAAGGAGAGAAGCAGTATAGACTTAAGAATAAATGTGTCCAGTTTTGGCTATGTGCACAACACATACACACAAACACAAACTTATACAGCCTTACTTTTATTCACACATGTGTTCGGGTGGGTGTGTTTAAGCTAGAAGTAAACTAGAATTGTGTTCACTGCATACATAGGTCCTCTCAACTGAGAGTGTTACTATTTTGTGCTCACAGCCCAACTGCAACTGCATGATCAAAAGAAGTAGCGAGAACACTGAAGAAATGCATCCCAAAATGACTAATGCATTTTAGAGTTGCTTGTGAAACATTCATGTTACTGACTTGCTAGATGGAATTGGCAGAAAACTCAGCTCAGGATGGACATAACTCCAGGAAGTACAGGAATCCTGGGTCCCTAAAGTCTTTGTTATTTCACTTAATATACCACATATTTCTTGAAGCAAACTAGTTTAAAACATCCAGTCTGAGGTATAGCTTAGAAATAGCTTACCTTTATAGTTTTGGTGACGTGGAATTTTATAAAGCTGAAATACTTTTCAAAAAATTACAGTCCATACTAGGAGTGCTAGTGCTTTCTCTGAATTCATATTGGCTATTATTAGATTGTCTACAGAACCAAGCTCAGAGTGCTTTTTCAAAAAGGTGCAGTAATTTTCCCCATTCTAATTGCTATACCAAGAGTAATTTGTCTTCTGGGCTTTGGAGCTGCTGAACTACTTTCTTCTTTCGCCTGAACTTTCATCAAGGCAATATGCTTAATCAATGTTTGCTGATGTTTATGATCTAATGCTTAGTGGCAGCAGATGCAAAAAAAAAAAAAAGAGTAAATCCCCATCTGCATAAAAATCCTTCTTAAGTTTCCCAGCATGCTGTTTTGCTGTAATTTTAGTAGACAGGTGATTTTTCATGGCACCTTCATGAGTTGTTTCCCCCCCATAGCTGGCTCCATTTTCCTACCTGCTATTCCCAGAAGCTGTGCTCTTATTTGCACCACCATGTGGTAGCTCCTTTCAGGCTATCTACTTAGCTTGTGTTGAACTCTCCTTAGTGCTTGGTTTTCACAGTCTGGTCCAGGAAATGGACTCTATCCCTGAGTAATTTAGAAGCTGTTGTTAATTCATCAGTTAAGGCAAACCAGAGGTGGGCTCTGGGATTGTACTTTTTTTGGATAACAGTAGAGACCCTAAAATAGCTTCACTGACCCAAAGCATCTATTTCCAATGGCATAGGATGGAAGGGAATTTAACAGAGGGAAGTCCATTAACCTTAATGATAGTCACTTGGCTAATTATCTATCAAGGCCCTGGAAATGTGCATGTAACTAAAGCCTCCTCCCCATAATTTGTTTACTGAAGCAAAGGAGGTAGCTCACCTCTCTGCTCCCCATTAGGGAAGTGTAATTTGTAAACTAAAGACAGCATACAATGCTCCGGGCAAGCATTTTTTCATTTTGGCTTCTGTGTTTCAGTTGGCCTTAGATTCTTTTTAGGCTAAGGGCACAGGTTAATATCCATTTCTGTTGAGGAGTGAAAAGGAAGAGGGCTTAGCCTCCTGGAGGGATTCCTGTTGACCCCTCTGGCTTATCGGTGTTTCCACGTCTATTCCTGTTCTGCCAATATGCAAGGACGCACCGAAAGTCATTTGAGTGTCAATGCAGATTTTCAATTTTAAAGTACAAAGTTAAGGCATTATTTTACTCTATATAACTAAAATTTTGGTAGCACCAGCCATGGACCGCAGGTGTCTTTGAATCGCAGGAAGCTACAATAAAGGCAGCAGAACTAAACCACAACATTAAATGACTGTTTAGTTAGCTTGCTCTTAAGTTGTGGAAAATATACAACTGCCCTAAGCAGAAAGCCTCCAAAGATTCCCTGAGGACATGACAGACATTTAAAAATGCAACCTAGTTGTGAATACACCCCTGCTAAGATCCCAATGCTACTCTCCTGCCACCCCCCCACCCCTGCCCCCAACACACACATTATTTCTAAAACACTACATGAAGATCTTGCTAAATCAGCTTAAAAAATAAGAAGAGAAAAGGGAATAGGGATGGGGAGTAGAAATCAAGCCCTTCGGGGGTTCAAAGTTCAGACATAAAATGACAAGCAAGAGAGAATTAAACAAAGCCTAGTGAGAGAAATTGCAAAACAAGATGCATCAGAACCAATAGAAATTCAAGATCAATTGTGTCAGCAGATCAAAGACAAGACCTAGCCTAGTGAAGAGTATTAACTCTCAGCAGGGGAGACACATCCTACTTACTAGAGTGAGATAGACACTTTGCTTCTCTACGGTGATTAGGTGGCTTTGGAGTAAAGATAACCAAACTGAGCGAAAAGGATAGATTTACCCATAGATTGGGGTTAGAAACTGAGGAAAAAGTATATTAACTTTGTAAAAGATGTTCTAGAGAGCTTAGGCACCAGAGATTTTGGAGGCTAGAGTTCATCATCCCTGTTAGAGGAGCTATTCTGCCTAAACAGGATCTATATCCCATTGACAGGTATTTTGTAGAAAGATTTCCTCTGACTGCTTCCATGAGTAACCCTTAGTGCTTATCTGGCAGATAAGCAAAAAACCTGTTCCTCCATTTTAATTTAGCAGACTTAAATAAATGTATTGTTGGCTGAGAATCAGGACCATGGAGTGATGGTAACAGTCATGGTAGGAAGACTTGGCAGGAGCGACTGCACAGATTTGTCCAGACTCTGTTTAATGGAGACCTGCATGAGCTAGAGGGTGATAGACTGCCAGTACTCTGTCTAGCTGCCAGGAGCCTATATTCATCTCAGTACCGGAACATTTAAAACAATGCTCAAAATGAACCATACTGTTCATGCAGTACAAGTGATGTGCATACCTAGATAAGCAAAAATGTTACCAAGTAGGATTATTAAATTGAAGGCTTCGGAATGTTTATCTTTTTTGGTTAAGGTAAGAAACAGTGCTCTCTAATCAAGGTAAGACAAGGGACCATATTCCTGATGGACCCCAGTCAATAGTAAGATAATCTGTGATTCCTAAGGAACAGAATGGTGTAAACAGAGCTAAAGCATTATGAGCAAGTGTGATTAAACAGGTGATTCAAATGCAACAGAACTGTCATATAGTGGTTATCAACAAGCAAATAGACGGAAATGGGTTAGTTTGGCTGTTAATTGAATATATGTATAAGCTCTGTAGTGATCGTTATTGGGAAGTAAATTATTATCACCAGGGGGTAATGGAGAAAACTAAGCCACAGAGGAGTAAGATCAGCCCATCTGCTCTACAGAATGGGTAGATGTGTCTTGGATGATGACCCACTTTCTGATCTGTTGGTTAGCTCATTGTGACATAGTACCTCACCCCTGCTAAGTACATATTAGGGTATAACTGAATCACTTTGCGGTACACCTGAAACTAACACAACATTGTAAAGCAACTATACTTCAATAAAAAAAAGAAAGAAATTAGTGAGACCCACTATATAGCAAAAGGCCTAGAGCTTAATTAAATAGGTAAATACTGCTGTTTAGTAAGTTCATCTGACATCTGATTAAAAGAAAAGGAGAGGTCCCTGGGGAAGTACTGAGATAGTCCCATAAGTCCGTAAATAAGATGATGCGGAAAATTAACTCCTTGAGATTCTAGACGGCTAGTCTTTCCCCAACCCCTTCAAAAATCTATCAGTTAATAAAGTCTAGACAGAGGATGGGTGAGAAACCTTAAGATTTCAGAAGAAATTTGGGCCTTACCTTAATTTCTTTGGCTTGAACAGAGAGTGGTGAATCATCACTTAGAATAATACAGTGTTAACACCCTTCAATACAGAGTGTATAACACCCACAGCAACCAATACAGAGTGTGTAACACCCACAGCAACCATCTAGCACAGTTCTTATTTGTTGAATGAGGATCCAAAAGAGGATTAAATGAATAAATGAGTTAGCTAAGTTATTCTCAAACTAATTGGATTGTGGATTCATCCATTGCTCCTTGAAGTGCTTTAAATTTTTGCTTTATATATTTAAACAATATATTATTATATGCATACAAATTTAAAATAATTTTTCTTTCTGATGAACACTTTATCATTATAAAAGTGTTCCTCTTTATCTCTAATAATGCTTTTTGCCTTAAGTTTTACTTTCTCTGATATTAAAATAGTCACAGTATTTTTTTTTGGTTAGTGTTTGGATGCTATATATTTTTCCATTGTTTTGCTTTCAATATTTATATATCCTTATATTTCTGATGTTATCTCTTATAAGATCATATTTTTGTTTTTTTGTAAATCTTGGCTGGTGATTTTTTTTTTTCTCTTTTAACTGAGACATTTGGTTCGTTTAATGTAACTGCTGGTATATTAAGATTTAAATCTACCCTCTTACTATATTCTTTCTATTTCCATCTTTCTTGCCACTCTTCAGGTTGATTGGAGTAGTTATTATTTCATTCCTCACCCTACTTCCTAGCTTGGTAGCTGTTCTGGTTATCTGTGGTTGCATAACAAACCACCCCAAAACTTAATAGCTTGTAATAATAATTTCATTTTTGTCATGATTTTGTAAGTCAGAGACTTGGGAAGGACTTAGCTGGGCAACTCATTTCTGATGCACATGGCATAGCTGTAGGATCAACTTCTAAGGTGGCGTCTTTACTCTTATATCTGATACCATGGTGCTCCTTGGACTCTCTTTCTCTTTTTTTCTCTTTCTCCACACGTGACATCTCATTTTGTAGAGTCTCTTTACTTTTGCTTGTGCGTCTCACTGCGTAGTTGTTCAGGATAATCACACTTGTCACATGAAGACAGGCTTCTATGAGGCAGAAGCAGATGCTGTCAATCTAGGTCACAGCTTTCCTGAATTTGACACGGCATTACTTCTGTCATATTCTACCAGTCAGAGGAGTCACAGGGGCCCCCCAGATTCAAGGGAGTGGAGAAATAGAGTCTGTAACTTATCAGGGGAGAGACAAGGTCACATTGTAAAAAGCATGTGGAAGATACTGCTGTGGCCATCTTTGGAAAGTACAGTCTACTATAGATTATACACTATATACAGTTATACATTGCTTTACTGTTTTTGTTTGTTTGCTCTAGTGCTTACCCAGAGATGAAAACATGTATGCTGACTTATCATGGTTTAGAAACCAACATTTTTATCTCGGCCCATGCAAAGATCTCATTTTTAATTTTTTTTCACACTTTGACCCCCTTGACCCATTTCTCCTACCCCTCACCCTCCAACTCTGGCAACCACCAATCTCTTCTCTATTTCTATGAGCTTCCTTTGGTTTTCTTTTACATTTCACAAATAAGAGAGATCATATGATATTTGTCTTCCTCTGTCTGACTTATTTCACTTAGTGTAATGCCCTCGAGGTTTATCCATGTTGTCACAAATGACAAGAGTTCATTCCTTTTTATGGCTGAATAATATTCCATTTTATACCTATATCTACATATCACAATTTCTTTATCCATTCATCCACTGACTGATACTTAGATTGTTTCCATATCTTGGCTAGTGTAAATAATGCTGCAGTGAATGTGGGGCGGCACATATCTTTTCAAGTTAGTGTTTTTATTTTCTTTGGATAAATACCCAGAAGTGAGATTTTTGGATCATTTGGTAGCTCTGTTTTTAAATTTCTAAGGAAACTCCATGCTGTTTTCCACAGTGGCTGCACCAATTTTCATTCCCACCAACTGTACACAAGGGTTCCCTTTCTCCACATCCTCCCCAACACTTGTTATTTCTTGTTTTTTTTTTTAATAATAGCCATTCTAACAGGTGTGCGGTAACTCACTGAATACTTTAAATCCCTCCATTCTTACATATATGCTATTGTTGTCATGTATTTTACGTCTATATCTAGTTTAAGTCATGTAAGAAATTATTAACACTGTTTTATATAGTCAGTATTCATTTATATTTTGCCACACACTTACTGTTTGGTTGCTTGTCATTCCTTTCTGTATCTTTGAGCTTCTAATTGGGATCACCTTCATTGTGTATCCTCTAGTATATCCTGTAATGTGTCTGCCAGAAATAAATTTCCCAACCCCAATTTATCTTTTCATATAAAATTATCTATATTTCACTTTTATTCTTTATATATGCTGTCTACAAGAGACCCACTTCAGATCAAGGGACACAAACAGACTGAAAGTGAGGGGATGGAAAAAGATGTTCCATGCAAATGAAAATCAAAAGAAAACTGGAGTAGCAATACTCATATCAGATAAAATAGACTTTCAAATAAAGAATGTTACAAGAGACAAGGAAGGACAGTACATAATGATCAAGGGATCAATACAAGAAGAAGATATAACAATTATAAATATATATGCACCCAACATAGGAGCACCTCAATACATAAGGCAACTGCTAACAGCTATAAAAGAGGAAATCGACAGTAACACATAATAATGGGGGACTTTAACACCTCACTTACACCAAAGGACAGATCATCCAAAATGACAATAAATAAGGAAACAGAAGCTTTAAATGACACAAAAGACCAGATAGATTTAATTGATATTTATAGGACATTCCATCCAAAAAGAGCAGATTACACTTTCTTCTCAAGTGTGCTCGGAATATTCTCCAGGATAGATCACATCTTAGGTCACAAATCAAGCCACAGAAAATTTAAGAAAATTGAAATCATATCAAGCATCTTTTCTGACCACAATGCTATGAGATTAGAAATGAATTACAGGGAAAAAAACGTAAAAAACATAAACACATGGAGGCTAAAAAATACGTTACTAAGTAACCAAGAGATCACTGAAGAAATCAATGAGGAAATCAAAAAATACCTAGAGACAAATGACAATGAAAATACGATGATCCAAAAGCTGTGGGATGCAGCAAAAGCAGTTCTAAGATGGAAGTTTATAGCTATAAAAGCCTACCTCAAGAAAAAAGATAAATCTCAAATAAACAATCTAACCTTACACCTAAAGGAACTAGAGAAAGAAGAACAAACAAAATCCAAAGTTAGCAGAAGGAAAGAAATCATAAAGATCAGATCAGAAATAAATGAAAAAGACATGAAGGAAATGATAGCAAGGATCAATAAAACTAAAAGCTTGTTCTTTGAGAAGATAAACAAAATTCATAAACCATTAGCCAGACTAATCAAGAAAAAGAGGGAGAGGACTCAAATCAATAAAATTAGAAATTAAAAGGGAGAAGTTACAACAGACACCGCCGAAATACAAAGCATTTTAAGAGACTGCTACAAGTAACTCTATGCCAATAAAATGGGCAACCTGGAAGAAATGGACAAATTCTTAGAAAGGTATAACCTTCCAAGATGGAACCAGAAAGAAATAGAAAATATGAACAGACCAATCACAAGCAATGAAATTGAAACTGTGATTAAAAATCTTCCAACAAACAAAAGTCCAGGACCAGATGGCTTCACAGGTGAATTCTATCAAACATTTAGAGAAGAGCTAACACCCATCCTTCTCAAACTGTTCCAAAAATTGCAGAGGAAGGAACACTCCCAAACTCATTCTAAGAGGCCACCACCACCCTGACACCAAAAGCAGACCAAGATACTATAAAAAAAGAAAATTACAGACCAATGTCACTGATGAACATAGATGCAAAAATCCTCAACAAAATACTAGCAAACAGAATGCAACAACACATTAAAAGGATCATACACAATGATCAAGTGGGATTTATCCCAGGGATGCAAGGATTCTTCAATATACACAAATCAATGTGATACACCATATTAACAAATTAAAGAATAAAAACCATATGATCATCTCAATAGATGCAGAAAAAGCTTTTGACAAAATTCAACAGCCATTTATGATAAAAACTCTCCAGAAAGTGGGCATAGAGGGAAACTACCTCAACATAATAAAGGCCATATGACAAACCCACAGGAAACATCATTCTCAATGGTGAAAAACTGAAAGTATTTCCTCTAAAATCAGGAAAAAGATAAGGATGTCCACTCTTGCCACTATTATTCAACAGAGTTTTGGAAGTCATAGCCACGACAATCAGAGAAGAAAAAGAAATAAAAGGATTCCAAATTGGAAAAGAAGAAGTAAAACTGTCACTGTTTTCAGATGACATGATCCTATACATAGAGAATCCTAAAGATGCCACCAGAAAACTACTAGAGCTAATCAATGAATTTCGTAAAGTTGCAGGATACAAAATTTTTTTTGTTTTTTGTGGTACACGGGCCTCTCACTGTTGTGGCCTCTCCCACTGCGGAGCACAGGCTCCGGATGCACAGGCTCAGCGGCCATGGCTCACGGGCCCAGCCGCTCCGCGGCATGTGGGATCTTCCCGGACTGGGGCACGAACCTGTGTCCCCTGCATTGGCAGGTGGACTCTCAACCAGTGCACCACCGGGTAAGCCCCAGGATACAAAATTAATGCACAGAAATCTCTTGCATTCCTATACACTAATGATGAAAAATCTGAAAGAGAAATTAAGGAAACACTCCCATTTACCACTGCAACAAAAAGAATAAAATACCTAGGAATAAACCTACCTAAGGAGACAAAAGACCTGTATGCATAAAACTGTAAGACACTGATGAAAGAAATTAAAGATGATACCAACAGATGGAGAGATATACCATGTTCTTGGATTGGAAGAATCAATATTGTGAAAATGACTATACTACCCAAAACAATCTACAGATTCAATGCAATCCCTATCAAATTACCAATGGCATTTTTTATGGAACTAGAACAAAAAAATCTTAAAATTTGTATGGAGACACAAAAGACCCCGTATAGCCAAAGCAGTCTTGAGGGAAAGAAATGGAGCTGGAGGAATAACACTCTCTGATTTCAGATTATACTACAATGCTACAGTAATCAAGACAGTATGGTACTGGCACAAAAACAGAGATCAATGGAACAAGATTTAAAGCCCAGAGATAAACCCATGCACCTCTGGTCCACTAATCTATGACAAAGGAGGCAAGGATATACAATGGAGAAAAGACAGTGTCTTCCATGAGTGGTGCTGGGAAAACTGGACAGCTACATGTAAAAGAATGAAATTAGAACACTCCTTAACACCATACACAAAAACTCAAAATGGATTAGAGACCTAAATGTAAGACTGGACCCTAAAACTAAAACTTTTCCTCTAAAACTCTTAGAGGAAAACATAGGAAGAACACTCTTTGACATAAATCACAGCAAGATCTTTTTTGATCCACCTCCTAGAGTAATGGAAATAAAACAAATGGCACCTAATAAAATAGGTGGCACCTAAAAAATGGCACCTAAAAAAATAAACAAATGGCACCTAATGAAACTTTAAAGCTTTTGCACAGCAAAGGAAACCATAAACAAGATAAAAAGACAACCCTCAGAATGGGAGAAAATATTGGCAAATGAATGAATGGACAAAGGATTAATCTCCAAAACATATAAACAGCCCATGCAGCTCAATATTTAAAAAACAAACAATCCAATCCAAAAATGGGCAGAAGACCTAAATAGACATTTCTCCAAAGAAGACATACAGATGGCCAAGAAGCACAAAAAAAGCTGCTCAACATCACTAATTATTAGAGAAATGCAAATCAAAGCTCCAAGGAGGTTATTACCTCACACCAGTTAGAATGGGCATCATCAGAAAATCTACAAACAACGAATGCTGGAGAGGGTGTGGAGAAAAGGGAACCCTCTTGCCCTGCTTGTGGGAATGTAAATTATTACAGCTGCTATGGAGAACAGTATGGAAGTTCCTTAAAAAACTAAAAATAGAATTACCATATGACCCAGCAATCCCACTACTGGGCATGTACCCAGAGGAAACCATAATTCTAAAAGACACATATACCCCAATGTTCATTGCAGCACTATTTACAATAGCCAGATCATGGAAGTAACCTAAATGCCCATCAACAGACGAATGGATAAAGAAGATGTGGTACATATATGCAATGGAATATTACTCAGCCATAACAAGGAACGAAGCTGGTCATTTGTTGAGACGTGGATGGATCTAGAGACTGTCATACAGTGTGAAGTAAGTCAGAAAGAGAAAAACAAATATCATATAGTAACGCATATATGTGGAACCTAGAAAAATGATACAGATTAACTGGTTTGCAGGGCAGAAATTGAGACACAGATATAGAAAACAAACATATGGACACCAAGGGGGAAAAGCCGCTGAAGGGTGGTGGTGGTTGTGTGATGAATTGGGCAATTGAGAATGACATGTATACACTGATGTGTATAAAATAGATGACTAATAAGAAACTGCTGTATAAAAAAAAATTAAAATATATATATATAAAAAAAGCTGGGCTTCAGTCTAAGTGAGGGCCAGACTATTCTAGTTCACCTTTATTTCTAAGGTGTAACCCTTAGGGGTCATAACCAAAAGCACAGGAGGGCTCCTCTTCCCTGGTGGGTCCTTGACTCTCATTTTTATTCCCTTGGTAAGACTGACAAAGATCTGTGTTTAACTTCTCATGGATGACTCTTTTAATTGCCAGATGCTCCTAGGGGAAAATCAGATTTAAATGCTAGGCATAACTTTCTGGTGTTTCCTTCTTCTGTATCTTTGCTTTACAATTCTTCACTGTCTTATTAGCTCCCCTATGGTCTCAATGTTTCTAAAAAAGAGCGTTGTTCTACATTACCCAGTCCAACATTAACTGAAACAGGAGTCCTATTCTAAAGTAGTTAATTTAATACTGATAAAAGAAACTGAATTTTATCTTTTCCTCACTAGAGCTGGAATTGATTCAGAAAAAATGCTAAGAATAATGAAATACATGCCAGTTTCATGATACTTTTAAAATATGATACAATGTGTGAATCTTAATTTTTCACAAAATTCGAGGTAATGAAAAACTTCAATCATAAATGGATAGACTCATTTTAAGTTCCTATACCATTGTCACTCACCCATGTAAAATCTTCTGACTTACATGATAAAATAAGCCTGTTTTTCAAAATGTGCTTTTATGCTAAGATAAAAGCAGAAAATCAGTTTCCCAATCCAGATAAAGTAAATTTAGCACACAAATGGACAGGACAATAGGTAACTGTTTATGATTTTCAAAGCCCAAGTGAGTGACAACATCTGAAGAACAAGGTTACCTCTATATAATTTTAAAATCATAATTTAGCAACACCTGCCTATAAGACCGTATGCTATGTTCTACCAAGAACACAAAAATGAATGAATCATAGGCTTTCCTTTCGACAAGTTAAAGTTTTCTTTTTTCAGAAATTTACAGTTATCTATTATCAAGAGCAGATTCCCAGCTGATATGAAGATATATATTACAAAGCCATAGTTCAACAAGACAAGACAAAAGTGTGGTGCTCATCAGAAACAGGTAGATGCCCCTGTGAAACAAAAAAGAAAACTCATTAAAAGACTCACGAGTATCTTAAAACTTGGTATATGATGAAGTGACATCCAAAATCAATGTAGAAGTAAGGGGTTAGTTAATAAATCATCCTGGGACAAATGGCTTTCTGTCTGAGAAAATAAATTTGATCTTCCATATCAAGTGAAGTAAAAACCTAAGTGTAAAGGTAAGATTATAAAGTTACTGGCAGAAAATGGAGGAGAATATCCTTGTGACTTTGAGTAATGATTTCATAAACAAGACTCAACAAAGCACAATCCATAAAGGAAAAAATGATGAGTTTGACTATATCAGTATTAAAGATTTCTGAATAACAAAGAGAACCATGGATAAAGTTAACAGATGAGTAACCTTCTGGGAAAAGATATTCACAGCATCTAAAATTGACAAAGGATCCCAATGGACATAGTATACATCATACACAAGAAATCCCTCATTCAATACAAAATTAATGAACAGAAATCTCTTGCATTCCTATACACTAATTATGAAAAATCTGAAAGAGAAATTAAGGAAACACTCCCAATTACCATTGCAACAAAAAGAATAAAATACTTAGGAATAAACCTACCTAAGGAGACAAAAAACCTTTATGCAGAAAACTATAAGACTCTGATGAAAGAAATTAAAGATGATACGAACAGTTGGAGAGATATACCATGTTCTTGGACTGGAAGAATCAACATTGTGAAAATGGCTATACTACCCAAAGCAATCTATAGATTCAGTGCAATCCCTATCAAACTACTAATGGCATTTTTCACTGAACTACAACAAAAAATTCCACAATTTGTATGGAAACACAAAAGACCCCGAATAGCCAAAGCAATCCTGAGATAGAAAAATGGAGCTGGTTGAATCAGGCTCCCAGACTTCAGACAATACTACAAAGCTACAGTAATCAAGACAGTATGGTACTGGCACAAAAACAGAAATATAGATCAATGGAACAGGATAGGAAGCCCAGAGATAAACCCATGCGGTTACCTTATTTTTGATAAAGGAGGCAAGAATATACAGTGGAGAAAAGACAGCCTCTTCAATAACTGGTTCTGGGAAAACTGGACAGCTACAGGTAAGGGAATGAAATTAGAACACTCCCTAACACCATACACAAAAATAAACTCAAAACAGATAAAGACCTAAATGTAAGGCCAGACACTGTAAAACTCTTAGAGGAAAACATAAGCAGAACACTCTATGACATAAATCACAGCAAGATCCTTTTTGACCCACCTCCTAGAGAAATGGAAATAAAACCAAAAATAAACAAATGGGACCTAATGAAACTTAAAAGCTTTTGCACAGCAAAGACAACCATAAACAAGATGAAAAGACAACCCTCAGAATGGAAGAAAATATTTACAAATGAAGCAACTGACAAAGGATTAATCTCCAAAATTTACAAGCAGCTCATGCAGCTCAATATCAAAAAAACAAACAACCCAATCCAAAAATGGCAGAAGACCTAAATAGACATTTCTCCAAAGAAGATATACAGATAGGCAAAAAACACATGAAAGAATGCTCAACATCATTAATCATTAGAGAAATGCAAATCAAAATTATAATGAGGTATCACCTCACACCAGTCAGAGTGGCCATCATTAAAATATCTACAAACAGTAAATGCTGGAGAGGGTGTGGGGAAAAGGCAACCCTCTTGCACTGTTGGTGGGAATGTAAATTGATACAGCCATTATGGAGAACAGTATGGCGGTTCCTTAAAAAACTAAAAATAGAACTACCATATGACCCAGCAATCCCACTACTGGGCATATACCATGAGAAAACCATAATTCAAAAAGAGTCATGTACCATAATGTTCATTGCAGCTCTATTTACAATAGCCAGAACATGGAAGCAACCTAAGTGTCCATTGACAGATGAATGGATAAAGAAGATGTGGCACATATATACAATGGAATATTACTCAGCCATAAAAAGAAACGAAATTGAGTTATTTGTAGTGAGGTGGTTTGACCTAGAGTCTGTCATACAGAGTGAAGTAAGTCAGAAAGAGAAAAACAAATACCGTATGCTAACACATATATATGGAATCTAAAAAAAAAAAAAAGGTTATGAATAACCTAGGGGCAGGAGAGGAATAAAGACACAGATGTAGAGAATGGACTTGAGCACACGGGTTGGGGAAGGGTAAGCTGGGACGAAGTGAGAGAGTGGCATGGACTTATATATACTCCCAAATGTAAAATAGATAGCTAGTGGGAAGCAGTTGCATAGCACAGGGAGATCAGCTTGGTACTTTGTGACCATCTAGAGAGGTGGATAGGCAGGGTGGGAGGGAGATGCAAGAGGGAGGAGATATGGGGATACATGTATATGTATAGTTTTTTATAAAGCAAAAAATAACACCGTTGTAAAGCACTTATGCTCCAATAAAGATGTTAAAAAAAAAAAAGAGAAATCCCTCATTCAGTTCTCTAGTCAAACATTACCACCTCAGAGAGGACTTCCCTGAATTTCTATCCAAAACACTACTCCCTCCTTACTTTTTAATCCCCTTAATTTACTATTTTTCTTCATAACACCTATCAAAATCCAATGTTGTATGGTTATTTGTTCATTGTCTTTTCCCTCAATATATTCTAAGTTCAATGATGTCAGGACTTTTTGTCTACTCTGTTCATTTTACTGTCTTAGCCCCTAGAACAAAGCTTGATACAGTAGATGTTCAATAAAAATTTAAGTAACTGAATGAACAGACTCCTGAAAATGGACATGAAAAGGAGCAGAATCCCACTGAAAAGAGATGAGTAGGCAATTACTCGGAGGTAGAATCTTAGTGGCCAGTAATATATGATAAGATGGTTAATCTCATATCAGAAAAAACAAATGAAAAGAAGTATGTTATAACGTTCTATGTCCATCAAATTGGCAAAAACTCAAAAGTCAGAAAATAAAAGGGAAATGGAGAAGAGGACCCCCTGAAGCACTGCTGGTGGGAGTGTAAATTGGTGCAGCCATCCTGGAGAGCCGTCTGAAAGTATTCAGTGAAATTATGTGTGTACGTATCCTGCAATTCCAGTGATCCCATTCCTGGATGCACACCCAGAATAACTCTCACATTGATCCAAAAAGGGAAATGTATGCAGATTTTCATGGAAGCATTATTCGTAGTGGCAAAGAGTAGGAAACATTCTACATGTCCTTTACCAGGGAACTCAAGCACTGCAGTATGTTATATGCATGGAATGTTATGCAGCAGTCAGATGTAATTCACTAAATTTACATAAGCAACATGGAAAGCACTTTTAATTCCCTTTTCCTCATTAAAATAAAGTAAAAGAATATTTTACATCTAACTATAACATAAAAGCAGATAGGCAAGTCAGATAAATTCAGTGGCTCTCTGTTGATTATGTATTTCCTATGAGTCTGTGGCTCTTGGTAGGAGAAAGATCTCCGAACTCTAATGAAGGCTTTCTCCCCTTAGCAATTTTGGGATCCTAAAATCCACCTGTCCTAATAAGTTTACTAGTATACTTATTTTCATTTCAGGGGGCTCATTTTATCTGCAGTCTCTGGTCTTAGATTCTGTTTAATGCTTACCTTGGAGAATTACATATGGGATATGCAGTATTGTTCTTGGGTCATATCATAGCTTTGAGATTGGATGAAATTTACTAAATGAAGGCTTCTTCAACTGGGAATCTTGTTAAAATGCAGATTCAGATTCAGTAGGCTTGGGGAGGACCTGAGATTCTGCATTTCTGACAAGCTCTGAGGTGTGGCCAACACTTTGGGTCCTCAGACCACACTTTGGGTACAGGCCTCACCAGGAACACCCTGTGGAAGGGGTTATTCTTAGGGCTTCTGAGAACTCATTGTGGGTCCAACACAATCCCTGGATTTATGTACATTAAGCAGAAGATTGCTGGGGGGGCATCTAGGGGTACTCACTGTGTGTTAGTACAAGGGTTTGCTCCCCCAGTGCCACCCTGGAGAAAGGCAAACACGTTCCACAGGGCTCCATGCAATGGTGTACCAACCCTGGCTTATGTCTGAGTGGTCTGCATGCATCTCATCCCAACTCCATGCTTAGTGACATAATGTTGGTAGATCGAAATTACCTTTGGTGCTAATATTTACACCATGGAAATTGGCAAATGTTACAGTTCAGGGCTTTTCTTCCCAAAGAGCCCGTTTACCAGCACACCACTCTGACCATAGTGTTCAGCAGGGAGGCTGTGCAGAGCCCTATGCGTGACCCAGGGTGGGAGCAACAAGTTCCCGCATGGTTTCTGGCTGGGATAGGAGTCATTTACAGAGGGATTGCAGAGTAACTAGTCCACCTAAAATGTATGACAGAGAAAAAGAAAAGGTTACCTGAGAAAACAGGAAATAGGCCTTTAAAAATAAAGCTCATTTCCCCCTCTATACATGTTCCTCCCTCCAGTCATATATACGCCAACATTAAAAGAATATTATGCCTGCAGTGTATGTAGCAGAAGCTGATGAACTCTTAAAAACAAATATATCATTTTAAGTATTCATGGAAATTAAAGTCAGGGAAAGAAAAAAGTAGAGAAAATATATATTATTTCAAACAAGGACACTTTCATTAAAGAATTAGTAAGTCTTTAGTGTTAGCTAGGAGCACAGAGGAATCAGTGCAGTAATTGGGGAGCTGAGTTCCTATTAAGGGACTACTAATCAGCTTATTGAATGGCTCTAGACAAATTCTGTGTATTTTTCCCACACTTTGGTAACTTGTGAAATTAGAGTTAAAATAGCTTTCACCCACCTCACCTCACAAGTTCCACAGCACGCTGAGATAATAAATTAGGTTGAAATAGAGGTTAGTAAATATCTGTGAACTACTTTGATTAAGAAAGAAATGCCTATGTGTAGGTTATTGTTAGCTGCAGTGGGAAACCTATGTTTTTTTAGGGTCAATTCAATTCCTACACAACCCAGTTAGAAAGTCTAGTAAGTATATGAAAGAAGCAGATGCTATGGAAAACCTCACTGAACCATCACAGTGACTGATGTCCGTCACTCCAACAATATGTTCTCTTCATTGGTACAGTCCTATGTTATACAGAAGAAAGTCCTATATTATAGCCACTCCCTGTGTGATGTCTGTTCTATGGTTAGCCTGGGGCTTTTATTGTTCCTCCTAGGCATCCGTTAAGTGAACACTGGAAAACGTATTTGAGAAGGTCAAACTTTGAGCTGCCTTTCAAGGAACCAGTCACATCACATATAATTTCTATTCTGATTCAAAATTATTTTAAAAAGCCAGTTACAAAACATAGAAAATATGATCCTAAGTTTACTAAAAACGTATGTGCCTTCAAAAATACAGGAAGCTATTTTCCAAATTATTTCTATGATTATCTCAGAGCAGTGGGATTATGGATGATACAAATTTACTTTTATATGTATTTTTACATATCCTAAATTTTTAAAAAATATATTATCACAAAAGAATAACACACGTATTTTTGGTCAGTTTTTCATGTTTAAGCCTACCACTTTCAACAGCCCCGTTAAGACCTCCAATTCACAAGGCAGCACCTTCAGAAGGGAGAGTTAAAGGATGTAATTTGACTGTCCTTCAGTATTACCATAGAATTTCATATCTGAGTTGTATTTTGAAAGCATCTACTAATCAGATGCCTCACAGCTCTACAAGAGGCTTTCACTTAGATGATGAATTGAAGTTTTAGGATAAGCTGATTTGTGGAGTTTCTGTTGAAAGTGAAAGCTTCTCTATCTCACCGTCCTGTACTTCATCTTCTGGGTCACGCTGCATCTTTCAGTCCTTAAAATCCTATAACCTGTGTAGACACAGCTTGCCAGCTGGAACTAGAGTTATGGCAAACTAAGTATTGACATCATCTGGCCAAACACAGAGCCAAGGAAATGAACATGCCTGATATATGTGTGTCCTGATTTACTTTGGAACGCCGTTCCATGGCTCACAAAAAGTCAGTTGTAGTTTTTCCACATTGCATCCCAAAACCCACATACTACTGCCAAAGGTTAGAGGGTTCTAAATGGTAAGGAAAGACAGGAGAACCTGCCACATCTTATGTACTCTCAACTGTCTGATTAGGGAGAGATTATTCGGTGTTATGTTTAGAATATTTGAACTTCAGGATTTCCATTTTAGACTGTGTGACTTCACCTGGTTATAATTTGCATTTTACTGAGAGAGTCAGCAGAGCACTAACTCACACATTTGGAGACATTACCTCATCAATCCTCCCTTGTGGTCCTTTGGGAGAGATGAGGTCAGGTGTGCTAGGGAAGAGACAGCAGAAATCAGCCTTTTCTTTTAGGAACGTGACTCTGAGGTGTGGGTCCCAGTTGAGAAAGGGACGTGGGCTCCTGAGTCCATGGCGGGGCTCCTGCACCTGGGAACCAGCAGGGGAGTAGCTCCACTAATTCAGCACACCCCCTGTTTCTGATCCATGCAGTGGATCCAAGGGACCTTCTGGGGGGAGTTCTATGTCTTTCTCTTCCCTCCCAATTTCTTTAATTCCTCAGCGTATCCCAAAAGCTTTTTGAATTTAGCTCAAAATACGTAAACTATCTTGTTTGGTCCCCTAAATGTCAACCTGTGGTGTTCAATCTCTTTATCCAAATTGTAAAGTTTTCATCGCGTGGGTGATATTTTATGATTCCTGCCATTACACCTGCCTAGCACAGTGCAACACCCGCCCACCTCTGCCTACGTCATCCCTCTCTATCCTTTCACACAGCATTATTTTTCTGATTTGTGCTTATTGCTTAGTGCGTGTTTTCCCCCACTAGAATGTAACTTCCTGAAAGGCAGGAACTTTTTCTGTGTTGTTCATTGCTGCATCCCAAGTGCCTGGCACATAGGAGGCCCTCAATAAGTATTCACTGAAGGAAAGAACTAATATTTATGGGAGGAGCTCAGTAAAGGCATGGTTATATATTTTTGTTATTATTGATTGTTGGGGGCTGGCTCTCCAGTTACTCTGCTCTGAATCTTTTTTTTCCTGCGTTCAAAGTGACCAAGCAAAAGATCACAAATGATGACTTTTGGATTTACAGAGATGATGAGAGCATTTTAAATGGAGAATAGATGGCGAGCAGAGGAACAGCTGAATTTCATATTGAGAGAAGATGTATTTCCTGGCATTGAAGAGAGCGTTTCATACCAAACAACTTACAAAAATGTACCATCTAATACAGAGTCCAGGGAGAGTGTCACTGAAATGCAAATAGGAACAAAGCACTTTGCATTTCCTTAGACTCACAGAATCCCAGCACAAGCTGAACCCTAGATGAGGAAACAGGGGTACAAAGAGATGAAGTAATTTACTCAAAGTCACACAGTGAAATAATGTCTGAGCTGACTGTTGTCAATGCAGTATGCTAAATACTCTTGAAGCAGTATTTACTTAAACATAAATCTACCGGGACCCCACAGCTAGTAAGCTTCCAAAGTTCCTTGGAATCCCAGAAGTTCCTTAGCTATTTTTACAGTCAGCGATCATGTAGAATCAAGTGCAGCATTTTGTACGGATTCTGGTTATATCATCTCAAGTCAGGTTATGGCTTGGTTGAGATAAATGAGGCAAACCTTATAGAAAGACAAAAGTGCCTAATATTACAGAGCACCTAAGGACAAATCCATCTGCTTCAGTAGAATTAGGATTGCCTACAGCCCTGTGAGAATGCAAATCATCACCCTGGCAGAGGAGGGAGTGGAGGGGGTGCTTCAGGGACTGCACTTTGCGGCCGTCTTTTGAAAAGCTGAGAAGGGTTAGAATCAGGGACTTGCCACCGGGCTGAGAGCTTGAGTGCTGCCTCTTGATACGGAGCAGGGCTGGACTGCAGTGCACTTCGCCCGCGTGGGCTCGAAACTAGGGGTAACGCATGCCTTCTCTACTCAGAGCTCGCGGTGATCCCTGCCTGTAGCATGGCTTTCTGACTGCCTCTCCTCCTTGATTGTGTGTGTGTGGACAGAGTAATGCTGGAGTGAATCCAAGCAGTTTAGAAACAAATTAAAACCCTTCCAACAATTTGAAGCCAGTTGATGCTGTTTGTATTAATACAGTACCTATATTACAGAAGTATTAACTTTGACATTGTAAGTTCACTCAGGAATAGACTACTTAGAAATACATCATTCTTAGTGGGACAAAAGTTAGTGATGAGGTACTGCTCGTTACCACCTGTACGTTGTTCTTTCTTTCTCCTCTACCCTTACTCTTGATCCCACCTTCCTCCTGGCCTTCTCCCTCTCTCCCTTTCTTTCCCCCTTTCCCTTTTCTCCCACCTGGGTCTTAGGCCTGCCAGGGACCTTCACAGCCAACCTAGTTCTCTCATCAGCAAACAGAACTGAAAAGAGAAGAGACAGAGGTTCCCAGCCTCTCCACAGTTGTCAAGATGTTCTTCAATATGGTAGTTTCTCTTTATTCAAATAGAATATGTAAGGCCGAGGTTTCCTGTGCTGCTGTAACAAATTACCACAAATCCAGTGGCTTAAAACAACGCAAAGTTATTATCTTATTTCTGGAAGCAAATCAGTCCTAAAAATCAAGGTATCAGCAGGGCTGAGTTCTTCTGGAGAATCTGTAACTTTGCCTTTTCCAGCTTCTAGAGGCCACCAACATTCCTTGTCTCATGGTCCCTTCAAGGCCAGTAGTACATCTTCAAATCTCCCTCCCTCCCTCTCCTTACCTCCCCCATCTCCCTCCCTCCCCCCTCCTCTGCTTCCATCATCACTTGTCCTTCTCTGACCCTCTTTCCTTCTTCTTATAAGGACCTTTGTGATTATATTGGATCTACTAGGACAATCCAGGATAATCCATCTCAAAACTTTTAATCACATCTGAAAAGTCCCTTTTACATGCCACATGGACTTCTTTGGGGATTATTATTATTATTATTATTATTATTTTACTACAGCTCTGAAGCCAGTAACCCCAGAAGCAAGTTACTGGCTTGAAAATTCTCATTCAAAGAACAAGCAGCTTTAGGTCCTTTTGTGGGAATGAGCTCAGTTTCCAAAGACAAAACAAATAAAACACATAGGCAGGGAATTCCCTGGCTGTCCAGTGGCTAGGACTCCAAGCTTCCACTGCAGGGCGCATGAATTCAACCTCTGGTAGGGGAACTAAGATCCCACATGCCGCATGGAGTGGCCAAAAATATATATAAATAAACAAATTAAAAAAAAACACATAGGCAGAGACTTACCCAGAGATAGGGCTGTAGTTGTTTCTGGATGAATTTCAGCCTCACAGTGGTTTGACTTGGGGAAAGCTGAAGCAGTAGCATAGGCAACAGATCTTTGGAATAAACTGGACTCAGGGTTTGAAGTTCAGCTCTGGCACTTGCTATGGGAACTTAGGTGCGTTTGCTTAACTATAAAATGGGGATGATAATTCTTCCCTCATGTGGTTGGAGGACTAGGTTAAATTACGTATGTAATATACATAATATGGTGCCTGGCACATAGAGGATGCTTCATAAAAGTTACTTCTTTTAACTCTTTCCTCAGTGATTAGACTAAATGTCAAGAATGTAATTACAATGTGGCCAAAAGTAATTAGGCTGAGATGTAATCAAATGGATATTGAGCAATGGAATTTTAAAATAAAATCAGAGGAGACACCCACACAATCCAGTGGGAACTGACAACAATCTGTTTCTTCTCATCTGGCTTCAGTCTAATTACATTTTATGTCTCTAAATTGAATGAAGATATGGAAGGGAAAACTTGACCTGTCTCATGTCTATACCTAAAGAATTGTAGAAACATAATCTAATTTCTCTCATTCTCAAATTTGACAGAAACATACCATATAAGGATTCAGTGGGTCTTCAGGTACCATCTAGAACAACCTCCCAACAAATGTCAGCACTTTGTCTTTACTTAAACACTTTCCACACTGGGAAGGTCACTTTTGAAACAGCTCATTGCAATGCTGGCTACTTCTTATTAGAAAGTTCCTCTTTATTTTTAGCCAGGAAACTGCTTCCCTAAAGGTTCTATCTTTTGATTCTAATTCTGCCCTCTAGACTTACAAAAACCTGATACAATTTTCACAATAACAATCCAACAGATGTACCTGCTCTGAGTTTTTTCTTTTCCAAGTTAGAATCCCAAAGTTTCTAAAGCCATTTGTCCCTTACTATTCTTTTTGGGTCTTTCCAGATCTTCTGGTTATCTTCTTTTTTTTTTAAGATGTTGCGGGTAGGAGTTAATTAATTAATTAATTAATTTTTGCTGTGTTGCGTCTTCATTTCTGTGCGAGGGCTTTCTCTAGTTGTGGCAAGCGGGGGCCACTCTTCATCGCGGTGCGCGGGCCTCTCACTATCGCGGCCTCTCTTGTTGCAGAGCACAGGCTCCAGACGCGCAGGCTCAGTAGTTGTGGCTCACGGGCCCAGTTGCTCCGCGGCATGTGGGATCTTCCCGGACCAGGGCTTGAACCTGTGTCCCCTGCATTAAGCAGGCGGACTCTCAACCACTGCGCCACCAGGGAAGCCCGGTTGTCTTCTTTTACTGTACTCTAATTTATCAGTGTCTCCCCTAAAATAAGTCACCAGAGCTAAACAGAATATTCCAGATGTGGTCGTATTAGTGCACAGAATGCTGAAGCTTATATTTTCTGTTGGATCTGCATTATATTTCCATTAATGAAGTCTGATTTCATCTGTTTTTTAAAGAAGTAGTCTCATAATACTGTCATTTGGCTTATTCCGAGTTGGCAGTCAGTCCAATCACCAGATGCTTTGCAAACCAGCCTTTGTTTTCCCCCATCCTTATCTGCCCAGTTGATTCATTATAATATTTGTTGTACAGATAATATCATGAAAAGACTGCTAAAAATGAAATAAGTGACCTTACTTATTCTAGTGACCTAGAATCTTACTAGGCCCACATCAGCAATTTTTAATTGTCTAAGTTCCTCTCTAGTCCTTGCTCATAGGCTTATACAAATTTTATATAGTTTTCAGCATAGCCTAGACAATTTTTCATATCCTGACTTTGAAGGCTAACATATTAACATTTTCCCAAGCTACTGTTTTATTTTTTATAATTATACTTTAAAATAGCTGCATTAAGTTCCACAGTAAGATATACCATATTTACTCACCCGCTCTTTGTCTCAGACCTTGAGGTGGTTCTATCATTGCATGTCAAATGGTTTCTTTGGGGGAGATTTTACGATAATCCTGAAATCAAATGACTTTTTGGACCACAATCAAGAGTTTATGTTTCTCTATTTAAAATTTTCTCCTTTTTAAAATTTTCTTCCTTGTCTAGACTTTGGTGGGACCACTTCTCCAATCTCCCTCCCCTTTGCTCTTCACATCGTCTTTCAATTCAAAACAAATATAATACAGAGAGAAGTAAGACAAGACTCTGAGATTTTAAGCTTTAATATCCATATTAATTCCTCCAATGGGTTCGTAACCCTCTCACCCTGACACAGCAACCTCTCTCAGTGCGAGCCTGAGAGCTCCCGTTTCAGGGGCATTTAGGAAATCCATCCCTGCCCTGAACTGCTCCTTTCTTGCTGGCAAGCTGATGCCTGCAATTAATGGAGGCTAAATTTCTACGTTCCCTGGGAGCAGACTCTGCGTTGCTTTCACTTACGGTATTCCAACTTAGTCGTGGAAGGCTCTCAGTGAATATTTCTTAGGAGAAGGAATGAAAGAATATAATTAAAGATAAGACTTCACAATTTAATTCAGCCTGGGAGAGATACGGCTTCATTCACACTAATGAGTAAATTGCTGGTATTAGATAGTTCCCTGGGCACAGGTTTTACTACGAGGAAGAAAGGGCATGAAGCTCTCCAGTCCTGCTTGAGAGAAGATAGGAATGGACTTGAGACACCTAAAATCGGAACATTGTAATTTTTTCCAGGGCCAACCATGGGCTTTATAAACTCAGACTATTGCATGGGATGCTTTGTGACCTTCTATAATTTCAGACTTGCCCTTTTAAGTTGCACTGACGCTACCAAACAACAGACCTGGCTTTTGCTGTTACTATAGAACAGCAAATGTCTGGGGAGTGGGGATGGAGGTGGGGAAGACATTGGGAAATAGTGAAGACTTGATAGGATATATATTGAGCTCTACCACGTCTTCACTAAAGAGCTAGCTGAGGTGCAGATGAAGATTGCTCTTCTTTTCTGGTATTCCTCACTCAAGTCAAGCCCTGGCCTAGGTGAGAAGGAATATTAGAGTGACCAACAGAGTGAGTTTGCCTAGAATTCTCCTGGCTTTGATACTGAGAGTTCCATGTCCCTGGAGCTGCTCAGTTCCAGACTCACTGGGATAGTTGCCCTCCGTCGCCCAAGGGCTGCCAGCAGTCTTGATTGGATCCTCTGAGAATTAATTGTAAAAGGGCAAAATAGCCCCAGCTCATGGGACCTCTCTCTGTTTTTTGGCCCTGCCCCTTGGCAATGACCTATGGAAGGAAGCCCTGCCTCCCCTGTTCGGGCTGAATCAAAGTTCTACATGTTGTGACCTAACAAGTTGTGCCAATAGAAACTCCCCAATCCAAACTTGTCTTTCCTACAGACCTGTCAACTTGTCAACTCCAACATCTTTGGAGCCTAAATAGATATTTCTAGAAAACCATCTAAAATCATCTAGAAAATCTAGAATCATCTAGCAAATCATAAGCGCTACTGCAGATTAACTCATTAATATTCCCATTCAGATGTGTATGGGTAAGTTTAGCAAACCATCACTTAGAACAGTGTTCTGAAATTAGAGGACAGCAGATTGGAATATTTTGGGGGGGCAGGGCAATAAGGAAATCTGGCAGTGGTGCTCTAGTTAGTGCCTTAGTGGTACTTCCTGTCTAACCAGAGCAGGAAGAGGCACGGTGTCCTTCGGAAGAGAGTGCCAATTATTTATAATCCAACTTTTGATTTGTGCTACTTCTATTTAGTTTCCAGAAAGGAGACACTCTCCAAGTTACCACCTCAGACCTTGAACGTTCATATGATTAGTCAGACACTGATTTTCCTCTTGGCACTGTACAGCTGCACTGCCTCTGCATCTGGGTCTCATTCACTAGACCATCACCAAAGACCTCCTGGTGCCGGACTTATGTCTTTATCTTCTTCTCTTTTTCCCGCTCTTGCTTTTTCACAGATCAATTCATTCCTTTTTCTATACACACATGCTCTTTTTTTAACTTCTTTCCCCCTTTGCCCTTATTTAGAGGTACCGCAGGAAAATCTTTCTTCTGATATATTATCCTCTCTTTCCCTTCCCGTGTTCCTTTTATGGGTATATACACTCATATGTGTGTGTGTACACCTGTGTGCATGCGCGCGCGCGCGCACACACACACACACACACACACACACACCCATATATCTATATCCTCACAGATTGCTGATATATACCTGTTTGAAGTAAAAAGCATGGTCAGGGATTTTACAGTAAACATAATAAAGACTCGGGACCTTCAATTTCTAGACCACTTGAAAGTGCTCAGAAGATTTCCTTTAAAATTCTTACAGGACAGGAATAAAGATGCAGACAGAGAATGGACTTGAGGACACGGGGAGGGGGAAGGGTAAGCTGGGATGAAGTGAGAGAGTGGCATGGACATTTATACACTACCAAATGTAAAATAGATAGCTAGTGGGAAGCAGCCGCATAGCACAGGGAGATCAGCTCTGAGCTTTGTGACCACCTAGAGGGGTGGGATAGGGAGGGTGGGAGGGAGATGCAAGAGGGAAGAGATATGGGGGTATATGTATATGTATAGCTGATTCACTTTGTTATAAAGCAGAAACTAACACACCACTGTAAAGCAATTAGACTCCAATAAAGATGTTAAAAACTTCTTACAAAAATATCTATCTGCCCCTTTATTGTTCACTAATTTAACCAGCTTTCCTCAAGTACTAATATTCAACATAAATAGAAGAAAATAATTTCCTACTCATTTTTTTCTTATTTTCTTTACTTTTTAAAAATGATAGCTAACATAACAGCACCCTTTTCTAGTTTTCATCGTAAATCTAAGGCATATGCAGCAATATTGTGTGTTGACCAAGGTTTTCTGGACTATGTGGAAATATAAGCACCATTTTCTTAGGAATGATTAGAAACCAAGGGAAAGCAGGTGGTGAGGTGGCTTACAGAAGGGAACTAAATGTCTGAGACAATAAAAGACAAAAGCACATCAGGTTTTGAGCTGTATCTTTTATTTGTTAGGGGAGGGGGCTCAGAAATCTTTAAGAGAGGGCTTCCCTGGTGGCGCAGTGGTTGAGAGTCCGCCTGCCGATGCAGGGGACACGGGTTCGTGCCCCGGTCCGGGAAGATCCCACATGCCGCGGAGCGGCTGGGCCCGTGAGCCATGGCCGCTGAGCCTGCGCGTCCGGAGCCTGTGCTCCGCAACGGGAGAGGCCACAACAGTGAGAGGCCAGCGTACCGCCCAAAAAAAAAAAAAGAAATCTTTAAGAGGGACCTGGAACCTGGCATGTGCTTGGAAATAGAGCAGAGGGACCCAGTATATTCTGACAACTTCTATCATATGCCAGTGAGTTCTGGCCTGAGACCATCCCTGAGTGTTGGACTAAGAGGGTGTAAACCCTGTGTGAGCAGGAGTGTTCAGAATGTGGGTCTGCACGCAGGCTCAATGACTCCAGGGCCATAAGAAAAGAGGGCACATTGGTCTTGCCCTTGAAGCAGGATGTGCTTGCCTGGGGCCCTGACTGCTGGAATGGGGAGGACAGCTCTGGGCCATCTGAGTTCCAAACAGTAGATCTCAATTGCATTTGTATGCCAGAGACTTCTTACATTTTACAAAGGTCTTTTTATTAATTCACATGGCAAACCTGTAAAACATAGCCATTATCGCTATTTATAGATGCTAAGTAATTTGCCCAAGTTAATAGTATATTTGATTTCTTTCTCTCCCTCAGCTCCAAAAATCAAAGCCCTGTTGATTTTCCTTCAACATATTGCTCAATCCTTGCACCCTTGTCATTCCACTGCTACCCACCTGTTCCAGGCCCGTGGCATTGCATGCCTACACCTCTGCAGTAGCCTCCTGACCACCCTCTGCTCTCCAGACTGCCTCGGCTTCAGTAGATCAAAATGTCATTGCTAGGGTTCAATGTCGGATTCATCAACACAATGCTGCTTTAACTACATCACTTGCCTATTCAAATCGTCAATGACATCCCCATCCCGCTATGGGATAAGGACCAAATCCTTCAGCCTGACAGTCAAGGTCTTCCATGGTATTTCCTCAGCCTACTCTTGGAGTCTTAGTTCCCCTCGCCCTGCGTGACAAACTCCTACCTTCCTTGTACCTTAAACAACACTTGCACCGCACATTCACACATCTGCTTATAGTGTGGCCCCACCTGAAATTCTGCCTCTTCTCCCCTCTCTTCATCTAAATCTGTGCAGCTCAGACCTCACCTTTTGGTGAAAAGCCACACTTAGGGTCTGTACCAGCCCTGAGCTATGAATCATGTAGATCTGGGTGACATCTCTTTCCTTTCTGTTTAATATTGTTCCTTTACTCTTTACAGTTATTAACTTTTCATGAATTTCCCCATTTTTCATGTTTCCTCGGTCATATAGGCAGCTTGGAGGCAAGAATCATGTTTTCTACTATTTTGATGTTGCAAGGTATCTTGAAATATTAATCTTCATGCTGTTGTTTTCCTCTTGTCCTTGCAAGTGACTTTCTGCCTCTCAAGCAGAGGCATCTACGCTGCCTTGGGAAAAAAAAAAAACGGGAGTAAGAGAAAAGCAGGAAACTGTTAATGTTTCAGATTTCTTTTTTTTCCTTACCTTTCAAAACAGAGTTTTTGAGAATCAAATGGGGAAGTCTGAGGGCTTTATACCATACCCACGGTTTATGCCATAACGATGGAATTGGAAAGAGAATGTGGCATACTGCCCATGGTCCACTTAGCCAATGGAGTCCTGCATCTGCCTCGAGATTTTTCTGAGACTTAGTCAAAATATTTCCCATAGACACCTTCTGCCAATGCCCTGGTCCAGGATGCTCATGACAACGTCAGCCTGGAAAAACGGAGGAGGGCTTTGAGACCCTGGAGGAGATGGAAGTGGGCAAGGAAAAGCCCAGCACTAGGAATTGGGAAGACAGACAATGGGAAACTCCTCTCTGTTACCTTCTGTCTTGTATCTGTGCTCTCCCAGATGTCAGCCACTAGCCACACGTGGCTGTTAAGTATTGATACTTGAAATGTGGCAAAGGTGACAAAGGAATTGAATCGCAGTAGTCACATGTGATGTGACTAGTGGCTACTGTATTGAAGAGAGCAGCTCTAGAGCACCTGACCACAGTCTGTCTGATTCCAATGGCTCACAGAGTCCAGCACCATTCCTGACACATAAGAGGCACTCAACAAATATTTCTAGAATGAATGAATGACACACATTATAAAAGCGATAAATGTGTGTTGACCCCTGGTTCAAGATAGACCTGAAGCCTCATGGCTTCAATATTCTCTGTTCTGCTGACCATATATATAGAAGCTACTGCAGCTTACTCCATATAAAAGGCTTTATAAGGATTGATGTTTTGAGGGGTGCATAATTCCCAAACTATTGACATCAGCAGATAGCTAGCTATTGAGCCTGACATGACTGTGCTGCTTTGAATCTGAAAGCACCTAGACCATGTTTGCCAGAGCTTCAAATTACCATCTCTGTAACACCCAGAAGGGAACTTGGGTAACATGCTTTTTCACTTCTCCCAGTTGAGTTTAGTGTTGTTTTATATTATATTTGTAATTTGACTGTGCCAGGCCTTACCAACCTGTGGATAAAGAGATATGGTCATATTGATATTCAGATCACAGCAGCTGTAGTACTTCAGCCCCTCTCTAGGTTTCTCTGGTGTTCTTACCGTTGTTTCTACTGCTGCTGTCTTGTAAGAGAACACTCTAGAACTAGGAACAGCTGGCTTTTCCTTGGAGTTGCTCCAAGCCCCCAAAGGGCCCAGGCTCCAAAGTGGTCCAGGGCTGACCTCGTCTTTTCTTCCTGGGCCCCGAAGCAAGTCGCTTATGCTCTGAGTCCCACTAATGGGTTTTGCTTTTGTTTTTTTATTTGTTTCAATGAGCATCAATCTTTCAGTTTCTGGCCCTCTCCACTCCTTTGGGGATCAAAACCACTTCATTAGGCAGAAGGACTAAGCTGAATTAGATAATCAACAAATAATTATGGATTCTGTTATGTGTAAAATTCTGTTTTTTAAAATGAGTAGATTTTAAATGAGTAAACAATTTTAAAATTAAGTAGACTTAATATACACTATAATGTTTACTGTCCAGACATCTTGCTGTACTCCCATCTTCCATGTCCCTTTCCTTCATCTAGAAAACCTGAAACTCCTGTGCATCCCAGTTCATGGAGAGAGACCCATAAGGATCACCGATTACACAAGGAGCCAGACGCTGAAACCCAGCTTCAGCTCAGCTGGGAATGATCATTCTTTTAACCCACAGGGTGTCAGACCGCAGTGTGTATCAGAATCACCTGGAAGGCTTATTAAACACCGATTGCTGGGCTCCACCTACAAAGTTTCTGATTTAGTAGGTCTTGGGTGGGACCCAAGAATTTGCATTTCTGACACGTTCCCAGGTGATGCTGATGCTGAGAACACACTTGGAGAACCACTGCCTTGATCATTTGGTGATTAGTTTTCTGGAAAAAGAGCTTATGGATGCATGACAGTCCTCCAACTTCACTTCATCTTAGTTTTTACTTGCTCTAAAATATTAGTCAAAAAGGACCTTTCTTGCCTGAATCCAAGAAGATAACGAGTTTGGAACATGATGAGAATTCTCAATACCTTCATTCTCTGTTCTAAAAAAAAATTATCAGTTTGTTTAGGGTTTTTATAAGCTTTTGGTTTTTATGTGGCAGAGAGCAGTGAATCACTGGGAGTCAGGACGTTGAGTAATTTAAGTAAATCTTACTGTAATCTCACTGAAAACACTTGACTAATTAGGTGGAGCTGTGTCTGCTGTATGTATGAGCCCATAGGAATGGTCCACTGCCAGATGGAGATTGTTATTCTAATTATGTAATATAAATTATTCCCCCCAAAAGGTCAAACAGAATATGACTCCTTTGCTTTTCATTATTTAGGTGAAATTTCCCCAAAGCCACAAAACATTTTCTCGGTTCAATTAATCCATTAAAAAATCCAGTTATCTTACAGATGTTTTATCCACATGACTTTAAAAGGTCAGCTGGATGAAATTTTCAGTATCACCAGATGTTTTGCTGTCAGGAGAGCATAGCTTCACTTGAAATGTTTTGCAAACCTAGAGCTTTCTCTGTGCTTAATTACCCTCTGGTCAATAAATTCTACTTTCAGTGACCAAATTTCACTGTTGAAATTTAAAATCATTTCTTCTTGTTTCTATCTTGTATAGTAGGAATGAGCAATACTGTTAGTTATCTATTGGTAATTACTCTTATTTAATTTGTTTGAAAACAGCTAGTCGCTCTTTATCTTTTTCTTTTTCATGCAAAATTACCTCCAACACTTTTTATTTATTTATTTTTTAAAATTAATTTATTTATTTTTGGCTGCGTTGGGTCTTCGTTGCTGTGCTCTGGGGGCTCTCTCTAGTTTCGGCCAGCAGAGGCTACTCTTTTTGCGGTGCGTGGGCTTTTCATTGCAGTGGCTTCTCTTGTTGCAGAGCACTAGGCACGTGGGCTTCAGTAGTTCTGGCACTTGGGCTCAGTAGCTGTGGCTCGCAGGCTCTAGAGCACAGGCTCAGTAGTTGTGGCACACAGGCTTAGCTGCTCTGTGGCATGTGGGATCTTCCCAGACCAGGGCTTGAACCCGTGTCCCCTGCATTGGCAGGCGGACTCTTAACCACTGAGCCACCAGGGAAGCCCCTCCATCCCCTCCAAATCTTCCTTCATAGATCCTAATTTCAACTGCACGTATATTAGCCTGATGGTGTCCCACAGATCACGGCTGCTCTCTTCACATTTTTTCAGTGTTTTTCTGCTTCATTTTGGGTATTTTTATGATTGTGTCTTCAAAAACATTGAAATTTTCAGTGTCTAGTCTTCTCTTAATCCCAAACAGTGTACTTTTCATTTCACATGTTGGATTGTTTTGTTTTGGTTTTTTTGTCATTCATTTGGGTCTTTTTTATATCTTCCATTTTTCTCGACATCATGGTCTTATTTTTCCATACCTTCTTAAACATTTGGAGCGTATTTACAATAGCTGTTCTAACATTTTTTTTTTAGATTCTTATCTGCTAGTTTCATTCTCTCTGTCTTCTGGATCTGTGTCTATTGATTGAGTTCTCTCCTGGTTTTAGGCCTATTTCCTACTTCTTTGCATACCTGCTAATTTCTTATTGGATGTTAGACTTTGTGACTTTTAAATTATTGACTGTTGGATTTTGTGGTATTTTTTCAAATAGTGGTGGATTTTGCTCTGGCACTCAATTAATTTACTTGGAATTAGTTGAAACTTTAGAGACTTCCTTTGAAATTTTGTTAGGACAAGTCCAGTGTAGCCTTTAGTGTAGGCTAAAGAATATCTGAGGATTCTACTCTATGTCTTGCGGATTATGATCACTTCCATTCTTGCCCTGTGTGTGAACTCTGGAAATTGTTTTGTTTACTCCTTTCTCATGGTCATTTCCTGTATTCAGGTAGTTTCTTTTCAGACATGCACATATTAGCACAGCCAGAGACTCAAGGGGACCCCTCAGTAGATTTCCTGAGCTTTCTCTCTGCCAAGAGTACTCTGACTCATAAATTCTTACAGCCTTGGCCTCTCTGTATCTTCACTTCATAGGGACCACTTCATAGAGAACTCTGTTGATTTCCCCTTTCATGCACTGCAACCCAGAACTGCCTTCTGACAATAAGCTGGTACAGTTGTTCAACTGGCTTTGCTTGTTACCCTTTTGTTAGAAATCACAGTGCCTTGATATCTGTTGTTCAATATCTGTGTGGTGGGCAGCTTCTAAGGTGGCCCCCAGTGATCCGCACCTTCTGGTATTCATGCTTTGAGTGGGTGCTAGATCCAGTAACTAACAAATATATGGCATGTGTGGTAGGATGTCACTTCTATGATTACAGAAGGTTACAGATACTCTAACCTCCATCCTGCTAGAGCGCGCTCTCTCTCTCACTTGCTTGATGAAGCACAGGGAACTGAGAGCAGTCTCTGGCCAACAGCCAGAGAGTAATGGAGGCCCTCAGTCCAACTGCCCACGAGGAACTGAGTCCTGCCAGTGACTACATGAGTGAGCTTAGAAGTGGAGTCTTTTTCATTCAGTCATTCAGATGAGACCATGGCACTGACCAACACTTCAACTGCAGCTTTGGGAGAGACGCTGGGTCATTCTTGATATTGATAATTTGTGGCAATTTCATAATAGTTAAACCATGCCTGGTTTCCCGAACCACAAAAACTGCGAAGTAATAAATGCGTGTTGTTTTAAGCTGCTGAATTTGGGGGTAACTTGTTACTCAGCAATAGATAACTAATGCAGTCTGAAAATCACTGTGTCATATATGCTATTTTTGTTCTGTCATTTAAGGCAGAAAGGGTAAATTAGGTCTCTGCAACCCAATCTTGGCTAGAAAGAAGTCACAGACCATTCAAAGTAGAATCTATGGAGGAAGGACCGAGAGATAAATATTTTGTAAAACTTTCCTGGTGATTCCAATATACAGGCAACTATGAAAGCCACTGTCTTAGATCAGTGATTCTCAGCCATTAATGTGCATGTGAATCACCTAAGGATCTCGTTAAAATCAAGATTCTGATTCAGTAGGTCTAGAGTGGGACCTGGGATTCTGCATTTGCAACAAGCTCTCAGATCATGCTATGCTGCTGCTTTGTGGACTACCCTTTGAATAGCAAGGACCTGGATTACTGCATGCCTTCTGTCTGTTACATTTATTGAGGAACCTTGAATAAGTTCCTTAGTGTCTGTACCAAAGAATATTTGAGTAGCTCTGCCCTCTATCTTATTCACTCTCCATTAACTGGTGTCTAATTTATTAATTCAACAATTACTTATTTTCTATTTCTTGTATGATAACTCCTTTGCTAGATGAATGAGACACAGCCCCTCCACCCCCTGCTATCTGAAGCCATTATCAGTTTAGTGGAAGAAGCAGATATGTGAGAAAGTACATTATAAAGCAGGCTGGTAAGTGCAAAGATAGAAACACAAATTAATTATGAACTCCCTTTTAGGGTACAGTAGTCAGGAATCCTTCTAGAAGAGGTGATGTTCGAGTTGAGTTTGGAGATATGAATGGCCTCTCCACTGTGTAAATTGGAGAGCTACTTTCTGAGAGAGTGAATACTGAAATATTACCTCTGCTTCCTCTCATTGCCTAAAAGTCTTAATCTTGGTGTCTCTTACTCTCATGCAAATTGGACTCCTGGTGGTCTGCCCTGAAGTCTCAGAACCCTGAGATAGGTATACAGATTTAGTTCCTTCTTCTGTAGCTCTCACTGTCTTCAACTTCTGTGTTTAAACAAATGCACTTAAGAAATTATCTTTTGATCTTTAGCCTCAAGTCAGTTTTACTACAGAAAAGTTTCAAGTATCAAAAATTACTATCTTTCATCTTTATCTTTACTCATTTCTCAGAGGATGGAATGGGGAGTGGATCAGATAGACACGGCATGTTTCACATTTATTTCATCTGTAGCTGAGTTCCTGACATTTCCCTCTAGGAGAATTATTTGTTGTTGTGAAACCCCTTTCAACACTCTTCCAAGATATTTCAGATTAACTAATGAAAGTAACTGACGAACTTAACTATGTAGAAAACAAAGAAAATCTTAAGCTTTACTCCATCGGGATCATAACTAAGAGACTGTTTCTTTTGTAGAACAGCCGGTACAATATAGGCTTATGAAAAGACAACTCAGAGTTTTTCCCCTTGAGGTGGAAAAATCAGCCCCATAATATTTCTCCACAATTTTTCAATAAAGCTCAAAGGGGAGAAAGATTCCATCCTCCTCATAGAACAAGAGTCCGCTTTGCTGTTATTACCACTGAGCCTAAACCCAACTTAGCATCTCCAGAAAAGATGTGGTTAGAGAGACGAGAGAGCTGGTAAGTAGTCCAGCAAAGTCCTTGTACTAACTCACAGATTATAATGGCATTGGAATCCTAGAATCAAATAGTAATGGCATCCAGGTTTGGAAGATTTTTTTTTTTTTTTTCTAATCATAAGGACTCACTGGTTTACCCTCCCAAAGTCTAAGGAAAGAACCCAAGTGAATAACTGCTTTTGATGTTCATAATCCTGATTGTGGTCAAAATGAAGAGAGTCAGTAGGGCAGTGTGTCTGTTACTTTTGCTGTGTAACATACCACTCCATAATCTAGTGGCTTAAAGCGATAAATATTTATACTTTCTTGCTATTCTGTGGGTTTAATGGCCATTTCTTATCTAGGCCAGCTTAGCTGAGGCTGGATCATTTAGGTTGGTGTCACTCAGATGTCTAGATGATTTAGGAATGGCTGGGATAGAGCCTCTATCCATTAGGCCTCTTATCCTCCAGGAGGCAAGCCTGGGCTTGTTCACACAGTGGTAGAAGAATTCCCAGAGAACAGCAAGAGATGGTAAACCCCAATGTGTAAGCACTTCTCAAGCTTTTGCTTACGTCACAGTTGTTAGTGACCCATTTGTCCAAGCTAGTTACATGGCCAAGCCCAAATTCAAGGAATGAGGAAATAGACCCATCTTTTGATGGGAAGAGCAGCGAAGTCACATTGAAAAGGGTGTGCATATAAGGAACGGCAATCTGCCGTGAGCAGCCACATCTTGCTTCACCTGCTCTCAACACCCTGGTTAAATCATCCCATGCATCAGTTATTCCAGGCAGTCAGGTAAGTACAGACTGGTCGTTAATGGTAATTTTCAGAATTACTTACTGTCAGTCTCCAACCAGTCACCTCTAGGTTTCTGTTCCATCTAAGTCACTCTTGTCTCTTACCAAATACACCTAGCATCTCTAGCTGCTATGCATCTAGTTTCATCAGGCTGGAAGGCCCTTCTATTCAATACAATATATTTACCTAATGAACTCCTCTATATATGCCGATCCCTAGTTAAGTATTATTGCCGTTGAATACTTTCATGACCTGCTCAGGTGGGTCTAGATGAGCTCTCACCCCTGTGCTCTTAAGATTACAATGTTTATAACTCTAGGGTTGTCCTGTAATATCACATCAAAATCCTTTGTCACTCACACTGGGCTATAACTCTTGAAGTTCAGGGAAGGTATTTTGTCATCTTCATCTTTGTATCCCTGGTGACTAGCCCAGGCTCTGGCTCTAAGTGGACACCCACTCATTGTTGATTGAGTATATGATACACAGCATAAGTAATGCTGTACTCAGGTAGTTTATGGTCTGGTTGTAGAAATAGCACACTCACCTGTGAAACACCTAGACAATAATATAAATTTTTTGCTATAAGAATTAAGAGGAGGGAAAAGTATTTCCTGATTCAGTTTACAGTATCTTATTCACCTTAAATTCTTCCCTTTCCAACATTTCTCTTTGTCTCCCTCTACCCCCACATCTAACCTGGCATCATTTTCCATGGCGCTGGAAACAGATGCACTGAGTCCTAATCCCTGTTCCATACTGATCTTGTACAAGTTACTTAACCTCTGAAAGTCTCCATTTCTTCATCTGTTTTCTGAGGATCTCTGAAGATTAAATGAGTTAAGACTCTTACAAGAACTTGGCACCATGCTCAATAGTTTCTACCGAGGTTCCTAATTTCATTCTTGTCATTACATTTCCAACTCTGCTCCTCCTGCTTTCATTCCAGCCGTTGTCATTCCTTTCCTGGACCACTGCAATCACCTTCTCAAGACTTCTTCCCCTAATCCATCCTGCAGCTTTCACCTCATTGCCTTTCCCACAGGACAAAGTTGACCACTTCTTTTACATGCTTTGAAACCTTCTTTGGCTTCCCTTTGCCTGAAGAATCAAGTCCAAACTTCCCAGCAGTCCCCCAGCAATACTAGACAATGGGCAGTTCTCTGAATATGCCCTGCTGTTTTAAACACTCTTGCTTTGCACAGAAGCGGATTTATGGTGATGCTATGATCCTTATGCTTTAGGGCCCATCATTGGCAGGTGCACCTTCCAAGGCTTGGCATATTCTTGGGACTCAGGGAGGAAGCAACAGCCCAGCTAGGGACCTGAGCCAAGGAGCACTGTCACACCTTGGGGTGGTAGTCCTGGGACTACAGGCAGCGCCAGTGGGCTGCCCATGCTGCCTCCCCACCTCCCCAGACCTCAGTGATAGCCTGCCCCTGACCGCCTCATTGAGCATCTGCCTGTCTTTGACCTCCTCGGGAAGATCTGAACTAGAAGCTGCCTGTGCCCCTGCTTGGGGGCCACTATGCCTCGGGCTCCATGGCCACCTCACACTCCCACCTCCATCCCTGGGGTGCCATCAGAGGATGGGGAGCCTCTCAGGCTTTCCTCTGCCCCAGAAAGATGCTGCAGAGCAAGTTACAGATGAGGCATGGCTGATAACAAAGTTGTAACACCAAAAGGAACTTCTAAAATCATCAGTCACAAAAATCGGATTTCTCACACCCATGACAGAGGAAAGACTGAATTGTCTTCCCAGTCTCTCTATTGAAAAGGATAATATAAAATCAATCAGAGGGGCTTCCCTGGTGGCGTAGTGGTTGAGAGTCCGCCTGCCGATGCAGGGGACACGGGTTCGTGCCCCGGTCCGCGAAGATCCCACATGCCGCGGAGCGGCTGGGCCCGTGAGCCATGGCCGCTGAGCCTGCGCGTCCGGAGCCTGTGCTCCGCAATGGGAGAGGCCACAGCAGTGAGAGGCCCGCGTACCGCAAAAAGAAAAAAAAAAAATCAATCAGAGGAGGAGGCCAAAGTGCTGAGGGAACATATCATACAAGTGTTTCGGAGAGTTAATTCACTAAAACAAAACAAAACAAAAACCCAAAACAATAACAATAATGTGTTGTTTTTGTGGAATTCTTTTTTTTTTTTGGAATTCTTGATGCTCATGATATTTATCAGATTTAGAAAATTTGTAATTTTACCTATCTTCATATTTGTAAGATTGCATTCTTTTTTAATCAAAAGCCCCAAATGGCATTTTCTTCAGGCCTCATAAACTGAATCTGTCCCTGCAGCACATGAAGACGTTCATGGGATGTTCATTTCCTCTGAAGACATGGTGTACATGTTGTCCCCTCTGACAGAACTGACCCCCCCCTTCCTGGACTGTCACTGTATATCGTGCAGGTATCCTTCCTGCTGCACGTAGTACAGTGATCAATACCCACTATTACCTCCCTGTGTGGGCTTCCTCAGGGCAGGAGGCTGCTCTGATCCATCTTTGTATTCCCTGTGCCTCACATTGTGTCTGTCATATAGTGTTTCATAAATGCTTCTTGAATCAAGAATGAATAAATAAGTGGGCGAATATCTGGATAGACCAGCACATGGTTTATTATCAGAGATTCACAGAGACATGGAGTTTGTGTGATAGCTTTTTTTTTTATTAATTTATTTTTATTTTTGGCTGTGTTTGGTCTTCGTTGCTGTGCGCGGGCTTTCTCTAGTTGCAGCGAGCAGGGGCTACTCTTCGTTGTGGTGTGCGGGCTTCTTATTGCCGTGGCTTGTCTTGTTGTGGAGCACAGGCTCTAGGCACACAGGCTTCAGTAGTTGTGACATGTGGGCTCTAGAGTGCAGGCTCAGTAGTTGTGGCACACAGGTTTGTTTGCTCCGTGGCATGTGGAATCTTCCCGGGCCAGGGATCGTACCCGTGTCCCCTGCATTGGCAGGTGGATTCTTAACCACTGCACCACCAGGGAAGCCAGGGAAACCCTTGTGTGATATCTCGACAGATGAGTTCTATAGACTTGGAAGAGCAGAGGGGTGGAGACATTCTAGGTAGTGAGATTAGCATAAGCAAAAGGTATGTCAGGCTGTCAGGGGTTATGGTGGAAAGAAGGGGGTGACTCTCAAGGGATAGCACTATAAAGGGAGTTTTGGGGGATAATGGAACTGTTCTATATCTTTTTTTTTATCGACAGCAATGGGACCATAACTCTTGAGTCTCAGTCTTGTGACTCCCCAGTTTGACCTGTCTTTTTCATCCATACTTTATTTTTGATTGTTCTGTATCTTGATTATGGTTGTGGTTACATGAATCCACACATGTATTAACATGTAGTATACATCTGCACATCAGAAGAAAAAAGTAAATTTTACTGTATGATAATTTTTTTTTTTTTTTTTTACTGTATGATAATTTTAAAAGTAAAATTTATGTAAAAAAACAACTAGGACCAGAAAAACTGTTTGGTATTTTTGACAGATGATAAGGAGATTAATTTGATGAAAATAAGGGGTTAAACTTTTTACTTGCATAATATAATTTAAAAAATAAAATAAAGCAGACATTTCATATTGGGAAATGGTGGTAGATGAAACTGAACAGGCAAAATGATTGGGTCTTTAGTCAGAATTGATATTTAGCTTTGATCCAATATGTAACAGAGTATTTTGCCTTACAAAGACCTGCAGGTAAGGCGATCCATCAGGGACAAGAATGGGCATAAATTACAGGGATGACAACAGCAATACATACAGTGAAAGTCAGAGAGCCAAGATAGATTGAAGGGAAGAGTTGACAAGAATTAAAATGTTTTGGGGGGTATAGGGAATGGAGTGAGAGTCAAAGATATCTTCAGGATTTCAAATAAGGTTGCCATTGAGAGAAACGGTGAGATTTGAAGGAGAAGGCGATTTGTAGGAAGAATAGAAGGAAGTTCCCGTTGAGCACAATGTACCCCCTAGGAGATGGAGGCCACGATGGGAGGAGACTGGAGTTCCTGGTACACAAGTAATATTAGGAGGAGGTACTTCCCAGACCTTTATGTTCCCTCCTCCGGTGAAAGAGAATTGTTGCTCAAAAGAGTTGATTTATCAGTTAAGGGCTTATCGTATGTCAGGCTCCATCTGAAGCACTTTACCTGCACTGTACCTTCTTTAGTTTTCTCAACAACCCTATGATGTCAATGCTACTGTAATCCTTATGTTGCAAATAAGGAAACAGAGGCTCAGAGGGTTTAAGTAATTTCCCCAAAGTTATAGCTAGGAAGAAGAGGTGCTAGAGTTGTTTAAACTCTTGAACTTGACCAGTACATTATATTATCTCTCTCCAATAACCTAAAACCACTTTTAGGTTCTATTTATTTCAAGATATAACTAAGAAAAGATGCCTAAAATGCTATTTAATGCTTAAAGATATCACAATTTATACCAAAGTGGTAGAGAATCTCCATTTACTCTTTTTACTTCATTTTGCACCAAATTTTGTTTAGTGTAATAAGCTAAGGTTTTAGTCTTTTGGACACATAGCAGACCATAGTTACGTCTTGGTGTGTGGTGGAGGCTTTTCCCGAGCACCATGTTGCTTATGCCTAAAGTCTCTCTAGAACTGTTTACATTTCTTTTGCGAGGATCCATTTCATGGGGTTCTCTGTAGTTGGCTCTGGGGATGCTGAGAGCACAAGCTCTATCTCAAGTATGCGTGTGTACGGCTACTCTCTGACCAACATGGGCTTACCTATAACTATGTCTTGCTTGGCTTCATTTCCCCAAGAATGTGGCTCTCTGCCCTCACCAAAGCCAGGGACAAGTGAAGCAGTGAGTCCCATGCACGATCGTCACTGTTTTTCTCGATATTTCACAAGGGAACACACAGACACCTGTAGGTTTCCATTCTTTCAGCTGATCCTTCTTATGTAGAGCAAGAGATCATAGTAAAGGGATGTGAATCACCTGGAAATGATGAACAATGGCCTCAGGCAGAGAAAGGGGTATGTCAGGTGTGTGGTTTTTCCAACCCTAAAATATTTGCTTTCAGTGCACTTAGCAGTGTTATAATTATAGGGTGTTAAACTCTTTAAAGTGCCATGCCTACTCAGCACTCCACTTGATCATTTAAAAAAAATAACAGCTTTACTGAATATAATTTACACATTCACAAAGCATGCTACCACCATCACCAATATCTAATTTCAGAACATTTTCATACCGAGTAAGAGACTGTGTACCCATTAGCTGTTGTTTTTAATTCCTCCCTCCTCCAGCCCCTGGCAAACATTAATCTACTTTTTGTCTCTATGGATTTGCCTAATCTGGACATTCCATACAAACAGAATCATACAATATGTGGCCTTCTGTGTCCGGCTCATTTTACTTAGCATAATGTTTTCAAGGTTTGTCCATGTTGTAGCATGTATCAGTACTGCATTACTTTTCATGGCTGAATAATATTCCATCACCTGAGTTTACCACGTTTTGTTTATCCATTCATCAGTTGATGAACACCTGAATTGTTTCCACTTTTTTTTGGAATAATAGCCATTGAATGTTCATCTACAGGTTTTGTGTGGAAATGGGTTTTAAACTCTATGGGGTGTATACCCTGGAGTGGTATTTTTGGATCATATGGTAACACTATGTTTAGCTGTTTGAAAAATTACTACCTGTTTTTCAAAGTGGCTGCACTGTTTTACACTCCCACCAACAGTATATGAGCGTTCTGACTTCTCCACATCCTCACCAACACTTATTGTCATTTTCATTATAGCTATCCAGTGGGTATGAAGTAGCACCACATTATGGTTTTTAATTTTATCGTTGTAAAATACGCATAACAAAACTTACCATTTTAACCACTTTAAGTGTACAATTTGGTGACATTAAGTACAGATGCATGTTGGGCAACCATCATCACCATCCACTTCTGGAAGTTTTTTATCATCCCAAACAGAAATTACCTATTAAACAATAACTCGCCACTCCCCTCCCTTTGGGGGTTGAATTTGTGTTTTTCTAATGGCTAATGTTTGCTTTTTTTATCTTTAACATCTTTATCAGAGTATAATTGCTTTACAATGGTGTGTTAGTTTCTGCTGTATAACAAAGTGAATCAGTTATACATATACATATATCCCCATATCTCTTCCCTCTTGCGTCTCCCTCCCACCCTCCCTATCGCACCCCTCTAGGTGGTCACAAAGCACCAAGCTGATTTCCCTGTGCTATGCAGGTGCTTCCCACTAGCTATCTATTTTACATTTGGTAGTGTATATAAGTCCATGCCACTTTCTCACTTCGTCCCAGCTTACCCTTCCCCCTCCCCATGTCCTCAAGTCCATTCTCTACGTCTGCATCTTTATTCCTGTCCTGCACCTAGGTGTTTCAGAACCATTCTTTTTTCTTTTTTATATTCCATAAATATGTGTTAGCATACAGTATTTGTTTTTCACTTTATGACTTACTTCACTCTGTATGACAGACTCTAGGTCCATCCACCTCACTACAAATAACTCAATTTCGTTTCTTTTTATGGCTGAGTAATATTCCATTGTATATATGTGCCACATCTTCTTTATCCATTCTTCTGTTGATGGACACTTAGGTTGCTTCCATGTCCTGGCTATTATAAATAGAGCTGCAATGAACATTGTGGTACATGACTCTTTTTGAATTATGGTTTTCTCAGGGTATATGCCCAGTAGTGGAATTGCTGGGTCATATGGTAGTTCTATTTGTAGTTTTTTAAAGGAACCTCCATACTGTTCTCCACAGTGGCTCTATCAATTTACATTCCCACCAACAGTGCAAGAGGGTTGCTTTTTCTCCACACCCTCTCCAGCATTTAATGTTTGCAGATTTTTTGATGGTAGCCATTCTGACCAATGTGAAGTGATACCTCATTGAAGTTTTGATTTGTATTTCTCTAATGATTAGTGATGTTGAGCACCCTGTAATGTGTTTGTTGGCAATCTGTATATCTTCTTTGGAGAAATGTCTATTTAGGTCTTCTGCCCATTTTTGGATTGGATTGTTTGTTTTTTTGATACTGAGCTGCTTGTAAATTTTGGAGGTTAATCCTTTGTCAGTTGCTTCGTTTGCAAATATTTTCTCCCATTTTCAGGGTTTTCTTTTCGTCTTATTTACGGTTTCATTTGATGTGCAAAAGCTTTTAAGTTTCATTAGGTCCCATTTCTTTATTTTTGTTTTTATTTCCATTTCTCTAGGAGGTGGGTCTAAAAGGATCCTGCTGTGATTTATGTCATAGAGTGTTCTGCCTGTGTTTTCCTCTAAGAGTTTTACAGTGTCTGGCCTTACATTTAGGTCTTTATCTGTTTTGAGTTTATTTTTGTGTATGGTGTTAGGGAGTGTTCTAATTTCATTCTTTTACATGTAGCTGTCCAGTTTTCCCAGCACCAGTTATTGAAGAGACTGTCTTTTCTCCATTGTATATTCTTGCCTCCTTTATCAAAAATAAGGTGACCCTACATGCGTGGGTTTATCTCTGGGCTTTGTATCCTGTTCCATTGATCTATATTTCTGTTTTTGTGCCAGTACCATACTGTCTTGATTACTGTAGCTTTGTGGTATAGTCTGAAGTACTGGAGCCTGATTCCTCCAGCTCCATTTTTCTTTCTCAAGATTGCTTTGGCTTTGGGGTCTTTTGTGTCTCCATACAAATTGTGAGATGTTTTTGTTCTAGTTCCATGAAAAATGCCATTGGTAGTTTGTTAGGGATTGCACTGAATCTGTAGATTACTTTGGGTAGTAGAGTCATTTTCACAATGTTGATGCTTCCAATCCAACACAATGGCATATCTCTCCAACTGTTTGTATCATCTTTAATTCCTTTCATCAGTGTCTTATAGTTTTCTGCATACAGGTCTTTTGTCTCCTTAGGTAGGTTTATACCTAGGTATTTTATTCTTTTTGTTTCAGTGATAAATGGGAGTGTTTCCTTAATTTCTCTTTCTGATATTGCATTGTTAGTATATAGGAATGCAAGAGATTTCTGTGCATTAATTTTGTATCCTGCTACTTTACAAAATTCATTGATTAGCTCTAGTAGTTTTCTGATGACTTCTTTAGGATTCTGTATGTATAGTATTATGCCATGTGCAAACAGTGACACCTTTACTTCTTCTTTGCCAATTTGTATTCCTTTTATTTCTTTTTCTTCTCTGATTGCTGTGGCTAAAACTTCCAAAACTATGTTGAATAATAATGGTGAGAGTGGACAACCTTGTCCTGTTCTGGATCTTAGAGGAAATGGTTTCAGTTTTTCACCATTGAGGACGATGTTTGCTGTGGGTTTGTCCTATATGGCCTTTATTATGTTGAGGTAAGTTCCTCAATGCCTACTTTCTGGAGGGTTTTTATCATAAATGGGTGTTGAATTTTGTCAAAAGCTTTTTCTGCATCTATGGAGATGATCATATGATTTTTCTCCTTCAATTTGTTAATATGGTTTATCACATTGATTGATTTGTGTGTATTGAAGAATCCTTGCATCCCTGGGATAAACCCCACTTGATCATGGTGTATGATCCTTTTAATGTGCTGTTGGATTCTGTTTACTAGTATTTTGTTGAGGATTTTTGCATCTATGTTCATCAGTGATATTGGCCTGTAGTTTTCTTTCTTTGTGACATCTTTGTCTGGTTTTGGTATCAGAGTGATGATGGCCTCGTAGAATGTGTTTGAGAGTGTTCCTCTCTCTGCTATAATTTGAAAGAGTTTGAGAAGTATAGCTGTCAGCTCTTCTGTAAATGTTTGATAGAATTTTCCTGTGAAGCCATCTGGTCCAGGGCTTTTGTTTCATGGAAGATTTTTAATCACAGTCTCAATTTTAGTGCTTGTGATTGGTCTGTTTATATTTTCTATTTCTTCCTTGTTCAGTCTCAGAAGGTTGTGTTTTTCTAAGAATTTGTCCATTTCTTCAAGGTTGTCCACTTTATTGGCATATAGTTGCTTGTAGTAAACTCTCATGATCCTTTGTATTTCTGCAGTGTCAGTTGTTACTCTCTTCTTTCATTTCTAATTCTATTGACTTGAGTCTTCTCCCTTTTTTTTTTGATAAGTCTGGCTAATGGTTTATCAATTTTGTTTATCTTCTCAAAGAACCAGCTTTTAGTTTTATTGATATTTGCTATCATTTCCTTCATTTTTTTTCATTTATTTCTGATCTGATCTTTATGATTTCTTTCCTTCTGCTAACTTTGGGTTTTTTTCTGTTCTTCTTTCTCTGATTGCTTTAGGTGTAAGGTTAGGCTGTTTATTTGAGATGTTTCTTGTTTCTTAAGGTAGGATTGTATTGCTATAAACTTCCCTCTTAGAACTGCTTTTGATGCATCCCATAGGTTTTGGGTCATTATTTAGCCTCCATGTATTTGGGGTTTTTTTTACAGATTTTTTCCTGTAATTGATATCTAGTCTCATATCATTGTGGTCAGAAAAGATACTTGATATGATTTCAATTTTCTTAAATTTTCCAAGGCTTGATTTGTGACCCAAGGTATGATCTCTCCTAGAGAATATTCCATGAGCACTTGAGAAGAAAGTGTATACTGTTTTTTTTGGATAGAATGTCCTATAAATATCAATTAAGTCCATCTTGTTTAATTTATTACTTAAAGCTTGTGTGTCCTTATTTATTTTCATTAGACGATATTTCCATTGGTGAAAGTGGGGTGTTAAAGTCCCCTACTATGATTGTGTTACTGTCGATATCCCTTTTTATGGCTGTTAGCATTTGCCTAATATATTGAGGTTCTTCTGTGTTGGGTGCATAAATTCACAATTGTTATATATTCTTGGATTGATCCCTTGATCATTATGTAGTGTCCTTCTTTGTCTCTTGTAGTAGTCTTCATTTTAAAGTCTATCTTGTCTGATATAAGAATTGCTACTCCAGCTTTCTTTTGATTTCCATTCACATGGAATATCTTTTTCCATCCCCTCACTTTCAGTCTATATGTGTCCCTACGTCTGAAGTGGGTCTCCTTTAGACCACATATATACGGGTCTTGTTTTTGTATCCATTCAGCCAGTCTGTGTCTTTTGGTGGGAGCATTTAATCCATTTACATTTAAGGTAATTATTGACATGTATGTTCCTATTACCATTTTTTTAATTGTTTTGGGTTTGTTATTGTAGGTCTTTTCCTTCTCTTGTGTTTCCTGCCTAGAGAAGTTTCTTTAACATTTGTTGTAAAGCTGGTTTGGTGGTGCTGAATTCTCTTAGCATTTGCTTGCCTGTAAAGATTTTAATTTCTCGGTCAAATCTAAGTGAGATCCTTGCTGGGTAGAGTAATCTTGGTTGTAGGTTTTTCCCTTTCATCACTTTAAATATGTCTTGCCACTCCCTTCTAGCTTGCAGAGTTTCTGCTGAAGGATCAGCTGTTAACCTTATGGGGATTAACTTATGGGGATTCCCTTGTCTGTTATTTGTTGTTTTTCCCTTGCTGCTTTTAATATTTTTTCTTGGTATTTAACTTTTGATAGTTTGATTAATATGTGTCTTGGTGTGTTTCCCCTTGGATTTATCCTGTATGGGACTCCCTGCACTTCTTGGACTTGATTGACTATTTAGTTTCCCATATCAGGGAAGTTTTCAACTATAATCTCTTCAGATATTTGCTCAGTCCCTTTCTTTTTCTCTTCTTCTTCTGGGACCCCTATAATTTGAATGTTGGTGTGTTTAGTGTTGTCCCAGAGGTCTCTGAGACTGTCCTCAGTTCTTTTCATTCTTTTTTCTTTATTCTGATGTGTGGCAGCTATTTCTACTATTTTATCCTCCAGGTCACTTTTCCATTCTTCTGCCTCAGTTATTCTCCTATCAATTCCTTCTAGAGAAGTATTAATTTCATTTATTGTGCTGTTCATCATTGTTTGTTTCTTTTTTATGTCTTCTAGGTCCTTGTTAAACGTTTCTTGTATTTTCTCCATTCTATTTCCAAGATTTTGGATCATCTTTTCTGCCATTACTCTGAATTCTTTTTCAGGTAGACTGCCTATTTACTCTTCACTTGTTAGGTCTGATGGGTTTTTACCTTCTCCTTTATCTGCTGTGTGTTTGTCTGTCTCCTCATTTTGCTTAACTTACTGTGTTTGGGGTCTCCTTTTTGCAGGCTGCAGGTTCGTAGTTCCTGTTGTTTTTGCTGTCTGCCTCCAGTGGGTAAGGTTGGTTCAGTGGGTTGTGTAGGCTTCCTGGTGGAGGGGACTAGTGCCCATGTTCTGGTGGATGAGGCTAGATCTTGTCTTTCTGATGGGCAGGGTTGTGTCTGGTGGTGTGTTTTGGGGTGTGTGACTTTATTATGATTTTAGGCAGCCTCTCTGCTAATGGGTGGTGTTGTGTTCCTGTGTTGCTAGTTGTTTGGCATAGGGTGTCCAGCACTGTAGCTTGCTGGTCATTGAATGGAGCTGGGTCTTAGCGTTGAGATGGAGATCTCTGGGAGGGCTTTCACCGTTTGATATTAAGTGGAGCTGGGAGGACTCTGGTGGACCAATGTCCTGAACTCAGCTCTCCCACCTCAGAGGCACAGACCTGACACCCGGCTGGAGCACCAAGACCCTGTCAGCCACACGGCTCAGAATAAATGGAAGAAAAAAAGAAAGAAAGAATAAAATAAGGTTATTAAAATAAAAAAAATTATTAAAACTTTAAAAATCATTAAAAAAAAGAAAAGAAAGAAAGAAAGAGCAGCCAAACCAAAAAACAAATCCACCAATGATAACGAGCGGTAAAAAGTATACTAAAAAAAACAAAAACAAACAAAACAAACCAGCCAGAACCCTAGGACAGATAGTAAAAGCAAACCTACACAGACAAAATCACACAAAGAAGCATACACATACACACTCACAAAAAAAGAAAAAGGAAAAAAAAATATATCTATATATAAGAGAAAAAGGAACAGAGTAACCAAATCAATAAACAAATCTACCAATGATAATAAACTCTAAATACTAAACTAAGATAAACATAAAATCAGAAACCAATTACATGCAGAAAGCAAACCCCAAGTCTACAGTTGCTCCCAACGTCCACCACCTCAATTTTGGGATGATTCGTTGTCTTTTCATGTATACCAAAGATGCAGGATACATCAAGTTGATTGTGGAGGTTTAATCCGCTGCTCCTGAGGCTGCTGGGAGAGATTTCCCTTTCTCTTCTTTGTTCGCACAGCTCCTGTGTTTCATCTTTGGATTTGGCCCCACCTCTGCATGTAGGTCGCCTGAGGGCATCTGTTCCCACCCAGACAGTATGGGGTTAAAGGAGCCGCTGATTTGGGGGCTCTGGCTCACTCAGGCCGCGGGGAGAGAGGGGTACAGAATGAGGGGCGAGCCTGCGGCGGCAGAGGCCAGCATGAAATTGCAACAGCATGAGGCGTGCCGTGTGTTCTCCCGGGGAAGCTGTCCCTGGATCACAGGACCCTGGCAGTGGCGGGCTGCACAGCCTCCTGGGAGAGGAAGTGTGGATAGTGACCTGTGCTCGCACACAAGCTTCTTGGTGGCTGCAGCAGCAGCCTTAGCATCTCATTCCCGTCTCTGGTGTCCTCTCTGATAGCCGTGGCTTGCGCCCATCTCTGGAGCTCGTTTAGGCGGTGCTCTGAATCCCCTCTCCTTGCGCACCCTGAAACATGTTTTCTTGCCTCTTAGGCAGGTCCAGACTTTTTCCCAGGCTCCCTCCTGGCCGGCCGTGGCGCACTAGCCCCCTTCAGGCTGTGTTCATGCAGCCAACCCCAGTCCTCTCCCTGGGATCCGACCTCCGAAGCCCGAGCCTCGGCTCCCGGCCCCAACCCGCCCTGGAGGGTGAGCAGACAAGCCTCTCAGGCTGGTGAGTGCTGGTTGGAACTAATCCTCTGTGAGGGAATCTCTCCACTTTGCCCTCTGCACCCCTGTTGCTGTGCTCCCCTCCATGGCTCCGAAGCGTCCCCACTCTGCCACCTGCCGTCTCCCCCAGTGAAGGGGCTTCCTAGTGTGGAAACTTTTCCTCCTTCACAGCTCCCTCCCCGTGGTGCAGGTCCTATCCCTATTCTTTTGTCTTTTCTTTTTTCTTTTGCCCTACCCAGGTATATGGGGAGTTTCTTGCCTTTTGGGAAGTGTGAGGTCTTCTGCCAGCATTCAGTAGGTGTTCTGTAGGAATTGTTCCACATGTAGTTGTATTTCTGATGCATTTGTGGGGAGCAAGGTAATCTCCACATCTTACTCCTCCACCATCTTGAAGGTTTCCCCATGGCTAATGTTTTTACTAATGGTTGAGCATCTTTTCATATGCTTATTGGCCATTTGTATGTCTTCTTTGAAAATATGTCTGCTCAAGTCCTTTGCCCATTTTTTTTTTTTTTTTCATTACACGGGCCTCTCACTGTTGTGGCCTCTCCTGTTGTGGAGCACAGGCTCCGGACGCACAGGCTCAGCGGCCATGGCTCACGGGCCCAGCCGCTTCGCGGCATGTGGGATCTTCCCGGACCGGGGCATGAACCCATGTCCCCTGCATCGGCAGGCGGACTCTCAACCACTGCGCCACCAGGGAAGCCCCTTTGCCCTTTTTCAAATTGGGTTGTCTTTGTATTTTTGAGTTATAAGAGCTCTTTGTGTTTCCTGGATACAAGTCCACTATCAGATAGATGATTTGCAAATATTTTCTCTGATTCTGTGTGTTGTCTTTTGCTTTCTTGGTGAAGAATGCACAAAAGTTTTAAATTTTGGTGAAGTCTCATTTACCTATTTTTTCTTTTGTTGCTTGTGCTTTTGGTGTCATATCTAATAAACCATTGCTTAATCCAAGGTCACAAAGACTTGTCCCTATATTTTCTTCTTCTTATTCTATAGTTTTAGCTCTTACGTTTAGTCTCTGATTTTCTTTTTCTTTTGTTTTTCTTCATTTTTAAAATTTTTATTGAGTATAGTTGCTTTACACTGTTGTTAGTGTCTGCTGTACAGCAAAGTGAATCAGGTATGTACACATATATCCACCCTTTTTTAGATTTCCTTCCAATGTAGATCACAACAGATCACTGAGTAGAGTTCCCTGTGCTAAACAGTAGGTTCTCATTAGTTATTAATTTTATACATATTAGTATATATATATATCAATCCCAATCTCCCAATTCTTGCCCCCCTTCCCCGCTTAGTAACCATAAGAATGTTCTCTACATCTGTGACTCTATTTCTGCATAACCAGTAAGTTCATCTGTACCATTTTTCTAGATTCCACATAGAAGCAATATTATATGATATTTGTTTTTCTCGTTCTGACTTACTTCACTCTGTATGACAGTCTCTAGGTCCATCCACATCTCTGCAAATGGCACTATTTCATTCCCTGTTATGGCTGAGTAATATTGCATTGTATTTATGTACCACATCTTCTTTATCCGTTCCTCTATTGATGGACATTTGGGTTGCTTCCACGTCCTGGCTATTGCAAATAGTGCTGCAAAGAACACTGGGGTGCATGCATGCTTTTGAATTATGGTTTTCTCAAGATATATGCCTCAGAGTGGGATTGGTGGGTCATATATTAGCTCTATCTTTAGTTTTTTTTGTTAACATCTTTATTGGAGTATAATTGCTTTACACTGTTGTGTTAGTTTCTGCTTTATAACAAAGTGAATCAGCTATACATATACATATATCCCCATATCTCCTCCCTCTTGCGTCTCCCTCCCACCCTCCCTATCCCACCCCTCTAGGTGGTCACAAAGCACCGAGCTGATCTCCCTGTGCTATGTGGCTGCCTCCCACTAGCTATCTATTTTACATTTGGTAGTGTATATATATCAATGCCACTTTCTCACTTCTTTGTAACTTACCCTTCCCCCTCCCTGTGTCCTCAAGTCCATTATCTACATCTGCATCTTTATTCCTGTCCTGACCCTAGGTTCTTCAGAACCATTTTTTTTTTTTTTAGATTCTGTATATATGTGTTAGCATACGGTATTTGTTCTTCTCTTTCTGACTTACTTCACTCTGTATGACAGACTCTGGGTCCATCCACCTCACTACAAATAACTCAATTTCATTTCTTTTTATGGCAGAGTAATATTCCATTGTATATATGTGCCACATCTTCCATTCATCTGTCGATGGACACAGTTTGCTTCCATGTCCTGGCTATTGTAAATAGAGCTGCAATGAACATTGTGGTACATGACTCTTTTTGAATTATTTTTTTCTCAGGGTGTATGGCCAGTAGTGGAATTGTTGGGTCACATGGTAGTTCTATTTTTAGTATTTTAAGAAACCTTCATACTGTTCTCCAAAATGTCTGTACCAATTTATATTCCCACCAACAGTGTAGGAGGGTTCCCTTTTCTCCACACCCTCTCCATCATTTATTGCTTGTAGATTTTTTTCTTTTTTTTTTTTTTGCAGTACATGGGCCTCTCACTGTTGTGACCTCTCCCATTGTGGAGCACAGGCTCCGGACACTCAGGCTCAGCGGCCATGGCTCATGGGCCCAACCGCTCCGTGGCATGTGGGATCTTCCTGGACTGGGGCACGAACCCGTGTCCGCTGCATCAGCAGGCGGACTGTCAACCACTGCACCACCAGGGAAGCCCGTTTGTAGATTTTTTGTTGATGGCCATTCCAACCCGTGTGAGGTGATACCTCATTGTAGTTTTGATTTGCATTTCTCTAATAATTACTGATGATGAGCATCTTTTCATGTGCTTTTTGGCCATCTGTATGTCTTCTTTGGAGAAATGTCTATTTAGATCTTCTACCCATTTTTTAATTTAATCTTATTTATTTTTGGCTGTGTTGGGTCTTTGCTGCTGCACGTGTGCTTTCTCTAGTTGTGGCGAGCGGGGACTACTCTTCATTGCAGTACGCGGGCTTCTCATTGAGGTGGCTTCTCTTGTTGCAGAGCACGGCCTCTAGGCAGGCAGGCTTCAGTAGTTGTGGCACACGGTCTCTGCAGTTATGGCTCACAGGCTCTATAGTGCTGGCTCAATAGTTGTGACGCACGGGCTTAGTTGCTCTGCGGCATGTGAGATCTTCCCGGTCCAGGGCTCGAATCCTTGTCTCCTGCATTGGCAGGCAGATTCTTATCCACTGTGCCACCAGAGAAGTCCTGTACTGCCCTTTTTTTGATTGGGTTATTTGTTTTTTCTGATATTAAGCTATATGAGCTGTTTGTATATTTTGGAGATTAATCGCTTGTCCGGTGCTTTGCTTGCAAATATTTTCTCCCAATCTAAGGATTGTCTTTTTGTTTTGTTTATGGTTTCCTTTTGCTGTGCAAAAGCTTTTAGGTTTAATTAGATCCCATTTGTTTATTTTTATTTTCATTACTCTAGGAGGTGGATCAAAAAAGATCTTGCTATGATTTCTGTCAAAACATATTCTGCCTGTTTTCCTCTAAGAGTTTTATAGTGTCCCGCCTTACATTTAGGTCTTTAATCCATTTTGAGTTTATTTTTGTGTATGGTGTTAGGGAGTGTTCTAATTTCATTATTTTACATGTAGCTGTCCAGTTTTCCCAGCACCTTTTATTGAAGAGATTGTCTTTTCTCCATTGTCTATCCTTGCCTCCTTTGTCATTGATTGGGTTACCATAGGTGCATGCGTTTATCTCTGGGCCTTCTATCCTGTTCCATAGGTCTATATTTCTGTTTTTGTGCTAGTACCATACTGTCTTGATTACTGTAGCCTTTTAGTATAGTCAGAAATCAGGAAGCCTGATTCCTCCAGCTTCATTTTTCTTTCTCAAGATTGTTTTTGCTATTCAAGGTCTTTTGTATTTCCATACAAATTGTAAAATTTTTTGTTCTAATTCTGTGAAAAATGCCATTCGTAATTTTATACGAATTGCATTGAATCTATAGATTGCTTTGTGTCATATAGTCATTTTCACAATGTTGATTCTTCCCATCCAAGAACATGGTATATCTCTCCATCTGTTTGTGTCATCTTTGATTTCTTTCTTCAATATCTTATAGTTTTCTGCATACAGGTCTTTTGCCTCCTTAGGTAGGTTCACTCCTAGGTATTTTATTCTTTTTTGTGGTGATAGTAAATGGGATTGTTTCCTTAATTCTTCTTTCTGATCTTTCATTGTTAGTGTATAGGAGTACAAGAGATTTTTGTGCATTAATTTTGTATCCTGCAACTTTACCCAATTCATTGATGAGCTCTAGTAGTTTTCTGGTAGCATCTTTAGGATTCTCTATGTATACTATCATGTCATCTGCAAACAGTGACAGCTTCACTTCTTCTTTTCTGATTTGGATTCCTTTTCTTTCTTTTTTTTTTTTTTTGCGGTACATGGGCCTCTCACTGTTGTGGCCTCTCCCATTGCAGAGCACAGGCTCCGGACACACAGGCTCAGCGGCCATGGCTCATGGGCCCAGCCGTTCCGCGGCATGTGGGATCTTCCCGGACTGGAGCACGAACCCGTGTCCCCTGTATCAGCAGGCGGACTCTCAACCACTGCACCACCAGGGAAGCCCCCTTTTATTTCTTTTTCTTCTCTGACTGCTGTGGCTAAAACTTCCAAAACTATGTTGAATAATAGTGGTGAGAGTGGGCAATCTTGATCTTAGTGGAAATGGTTTCAGTTTTGCACCACTGAGAACAATGTTGGCTGTGGGTTTGTCATATATGGCCTTTATTATGTTGAGGTAAGTTCCCTCTATGCCTACTTTCTGGAAGGTTTTTATCATAAATGGGTGTTGAATTTTGTCGAAAGTTTTTTCTGCATCTATTGAGCTGATCATATGGTTTTTCTCCTTCAATTTGTTAATATGGTGTATCACATTGATTGATTTGCGTATATTGAAGAATCCTTGCATTCCTGGGATAAATCCTACTTGATCATGGTGTATGATCCTTTTAATGTGCTGCTGAATTCTGTTTGCTAGTATTTTGTTGAGGATTTTTGCATCTATGTTCATCAGTGATATTGGCCTGTAATTTTCTTTTTTTGATATCTTTATCTGGTTTTGGTATCAGGGTGATGGTGGCCTCATAGCATGAGCTTGGGAGTATTCCTCTGTGATTTTTTGGAAGAGTTTGAGAAGGATAGATGTTAGCTCTTCTCTAAATGTTTTATAGAATTTACCTGTGAAACCATCTGGTCGTGGGCTTTTGTTTTTCAGAAGATTTTTAATCACAGGTTCAATTTCATTACTTGTGATTGGTCTGTTCATATTTTCTATTTCTTCCTGGTTCAGTCTCGGCATGTTGTGCATTTCTAAGAATTTGTCCATTTCTTCGAGGTTGTCCATTTTATTGGCATATAGTTGCATGTAGTATTCTCTTATGATCCTTTGTATTTCTGCAGAGTCAGTTGTAACTTCTCCTTTTTCATTTCTAATTCTGTTGTTTTGAGTCCTCTCCCTTGTTTCTTGATGAGTCTGGCTAAAGGTTTATCAATTTTGTTTATCTCCTCAAAGAACCTGCTTTTAGTTTCATTGATCTTTGCTGTTGTTTTCTTTGTTTCTATTTCATTTATTTCTGTTCTGATCCTTGTGATTTCCTTCCTTCTACTAACTTTGGGTTTTGTTTGTTCTTCTTTCTCTAGTTGCTTTAGTTGTAAGGTTAGGTTGTTTATTTGAGTTTTTTCTTGTTTCTTGAGGTGAGATTTTATTGCTATAAACTTCCTTTTTAGAACTGCTTTTGCTGCATCCTATAGGTTTTAGGTCATCTAGTCTCTGATTTTCCATTAATTTTTGTATATGGTGTGAAATAGGGATTTATTCTTCCACGTGAATGTCCAGTTGTCCCAGCACCATTTGTTTTTTTTGTTTTTTTTTTTTGCGGTACGCGGGCCTCTCACTGCTGCGGCCTCTCCCGCTGTGGAGCACAGGCTCTGGACGCGCAGGCTCGGCGGCCATGGCTCACGGGCCCAGCCGCTCCGCGGCATGTGGTATCCTCCCGAACCGGGGCACGAACCCGTGTTCCCTGCATCGGCAGGCAGACTCTCAACCACTGCGCCACCAGGGAATCCCCCAGCACCATTTGTTGAAAAGACTCTTTTCCCCCATTGAATTGTCTGGCACATTACAAAAAATTAATTGGACTTTTACATCTATTCCATTTATCTATATGTCTGTCCTTATGTCAGTACCGCAGTATCTTAATTATTGCAGCTCTAGTAAGTTTTGAAATTGGGAAGCATGAGTCTTCCTACTTTGTCCTTCTTTTTCAAGATCGGTTTGGTTTTTCTAGGGCCTTGCATTTACACATGAATTTTATCATCAGCATGTCAATTTCTGCAAAAAAGCCAACTGAGATTTTTGACAAGGATTGCACTCAATTTGTAGATCAGTTTAGGTAGTATTGCCCTCTTAATAATATTAAGTCTTTAGTTTCATGAAATGGGATAACTTTCCATTTTTTTAGGTCTTCTTTAACTCTTTCAATATTGTTTTATACTTTTTAGTGTACAAATCTTGTACTTTTATTGTTAAGTTTATTTCTAAGTATTTTATTCATTTTGATGCTATATAACTGTAATTGTGACTTTAATTTCATTTTTGGATTGTTCACTGCTAATGTATAGAAATACAATTGATTTTTGAATATCAATGTTTAACACTGAAACCTTGTTGAACTTGTTTACTAGTTCTAATAGTGTTTTTGGTGGATTTTTTAGGATTTTCTGTATATAAGGTCGTGTCATCTGCAAATAGAAATAGATCTATTTATTCCTTTCCATTCTGGATGCCTTTTATTTCTTTTTATTGCCTGATTTCCCTGGCTCATTGAGTATTTTAAATCCAATTTAAGAAGAGTCAGGAGAATTTGGAATTTGTTTTGTCAGAAGAGAAAAAGTTCAGTAGGGCGAGGCCAAGTATGTCTAGGAATCCAGTATCTTGCAAATAAATCCATTTGTTGGTGTTCTTTTTTTTTCATTCCCAATTAAGCCATCTCTCTTCTCTGATTCCCCTATTTAGAAAGGAATATATATTTGAGGCAGAGTACTTTTTTTTTCTTTAAAAAACTGTGTTCGTTGACATTACCCAGTGTCCCAGCAAGCAGCATTCATCCAGTTCTCTTTCACCCCAGTCTCCTGTCTTACCTTAAACCACCATACTGAATACAAAGGTTGGGAAGATGAAAATTTTAAACAATAGAAACCAAACAAATAACCGACTTAGGTTACTTTTCATTTTTATACCTGGACTGGCATCCCCATGCCACCAGATTAATGACTATCAGTTTTTCTTTCCTGGCTTCCTTACTCTGGCTTGGGATATCTGATTTTTAAAAAAATATTCCCATCTCTGTCAATGTTGGAAATAAATGTCTCAACTTAGAGGTTATGTTTATCATCTGGCCTTTGCTGCACATGTTTTATTTAGCTTCCTTATTAGCTGGCCAATGCAGAGAATTTAAACATAAATCTAATATTAATTTTCTCCCAGTAAAAACTGAAAAATATGTCTAATTATAAGAATGCTACAGGCTACAATGGGAGAAATATTCAGTTCCTACTAATAACCTTGAAATGTCTGAAATCATGTGTTATTTTTGGAATTACTATATTGCTCTTTGAGCTGGTAGGGCTATTTTTCAGGGAAGCAGGTGTAAAGCAATGAAAAAAATAGTGTGTTCTGAGCTCCATCTTGGGTTCAGGTTCTGGTTCTTCTTCTGAAGTTAGCTAGGTGTGTGGCTTTGGCTAAGTTAAGTCACTTGAGATCTCTCAGCCTGAAATGAGGGGACTGGACTAAGGAATGCCTGCAAGCTCTGCTATACTATGAAATGGGAATGGGAAGTGCTATTTGCAAGCCAAGTACTGTGTCATTGCAAGAGCTACGTAAATTCAGAAAGCATATTGCACATGCAGCGAAATCACAGCTGTTGGGGCAACAGAGCCTCCTGAAGGAGGATGTGTATGTGAGGTTTGATTTTAAATTTCTACCTGTGAGCTTGTATAGTCTTTCTTTTCAAAGACCACAGAGGGGTGGGTGATTGTATGACAAGATGTCATACTGGAACATGCATTCCAGATGAGAATTGGTTTTTTCAATAATTAATAAAGATAATTCTTAAGAACAGAGTTCATCTAATCAGAAGGCAATGTAAACTCACAGTCTCCTGCATTTGCTAATATACAGGCTAGAAAGTTTCCTCTTTGGTGCTCCTCCCTCCCTGGGCTCATGACCATCCTGAAGTAGGGGCTGGTGGGCCAGGTGAAGATCCAGGAAAGGTCCTACAGCTGTGGGCTCAGAACGACTGCTCACCAGTAGATGACTGCACATCCTGGTTTGCCCAGGACAGGGTCTGCTTATACCTGTTATCTCAGAATAATTATTAATAGAACCCCTTTCTTCTCTAAAGTCTCCTGGTTTATATAATAAATTATATAGTCACCATAAAAGCATACTTTTTCCTGGGTTCATTTATTCATTTACTTTTTAAAGTAGTAAAATAACTTAAAATATTATCCAGTTAAGTCTCTTCACTTGCTTCATTTTCTTGCTTTAATAACCTTATTAGCTTCCATTTATTCTATACCCACTTGCAGCACACTCTGGGCCAAGGTTTTACACATGAAATCTTATTCACAGCACCTTACAGGATGAGTAGTATTAGCCCCCATTACAGATGAGGATACTGAGCCTCAGAGAGGAAAATCAGATCCAGAACTTGAACCTAAGTGTGTTGGCATCAGAGGTCTTTTGTCATTATGCCTCCATGTGTTCCAAAATAAAACCAATGACAATAATCTCATTTGTATTTTTAGATTTAGAGTGCTGATAATGAAATGAAAGAAGCATTTCCTATTTACAATAGCCAGGACATGGAAGCAACCTAAGTGTCCATCGACAGATGAATGGATAAAGATGTGGCACATATATACAATGGAATATTACTCAGCCATAAAAAGAAATGAAATTGAGTTATTTGTAGTGAGGTGGATGGACCTAGAGTCTGTCATGTGGAGTGAAGTAAGTCAGAAAGAGAAAAACAAATACCGTATGCTAACACATATATAGGGAATCTAAAAAAAAAGAAAAAAGTGGTTCTGAAGAACCTAGGGGCAGGACAGAAATAAAGACACAGATGTAGAGAATGGACTTGAGGACATGGGGAGGGGGAAGGGTAAGCTGAGACAAAGTGAGAGAGTGGCATGGACATATATACACTACCAAATGTAAAATAGATAGCTAGTGGGAAGCAGCCGCATAGCACAGGGAAATCAGCTCAGTGCTTTGTGACCACCTAGAGGGGTGGGATAGGGAGGGTGGGAGGGAGACGTAAGAGGGAGGAGATATGGGGATATATGTATATGTGTAGCTGATTCACTTTGTTATACAGCAGCAATTAACACACCATTGTTAAGCAATTATACTCCAATAAAGATCTTACAAAAAAAAATGAAAGAAGCATTTCAAATCCTGGCATCAATGCTCATTGTGTAGTCTTTCTGTTCCTCAGTCTCTACTTTAGGAAACTGGTACTAATAATATTTCCTGCCCCATAAGGGTGTGGTGAGAATTGAGAGCTAATACATGTAAAGTACTTAGTACAGTCCCTGGCACATTGTACTCTCTCAGGAAATGTTAGTGTTACCATTACTATCACCATCATCATCGTCATCACCACTGCCATCATTTAGAGTTGAATTACATGCCTCCAGTGCCTGTGATGCCCAGATGAAGCTACTGCCCCGCTGCTCTCTGCCATCCTCAGCTGTTCATAATGGCCACACATCATCCTGCCCACTGGTTTCCTCTTACCTTGCCATCTGCCTCTGGTTATATGAACTTTTCATTAACATCTCTTTGCTCTTATAATTTCAGTGAGTACAAAACATGTTAGAATTTTATGTTTTTTTACTGTGGAAACATATGGTTTTCCTCTGCCTACCAACTAATTTATCCAACTGAACGGTTCTGTGGTAACACTTGAAACATAACTTGAAAAGGAAACTATCTGTGGGATCTGTGGCGGTTTTTCAATTTTGCAGTAATTCACAGTATCATTTCATTCCTCAGTTTCTCTACCTCTGAAAGCGATAGACAACAATTAGTTTCAAGATTCTTTTTAAAGTTATAGTCTTAAGATGAAGAGTTGATCGTTAACTATTGACTTGATTTAGGGATCATAATGGTTGAAAAGCTTGAAATGTTGAGAATCATGTAGAAAACATATTTTTAAAGTTAAAAATAACATTTTTCCTATTACTCAAAAGAATAACATGATTGTTGCTGTATAAATCCCTGGTGTGTGTGTATCTTTTATGTCTATATACATATACATGCATAGAAACAAAAATGAGGTGAAACTGAGGTAGTTTTACAGTCTGCTTTATTCCACTTTACAAGGTATTGTAGACATCTATTTCAATCATGTTCAGACAGTTTCCAGCTATTTTTGGCAGCAGAACTAATTTTGCAAAAGGAGCCACCCTACATGAAACATAAAATTCAAGCTTTTGAAGTTGAAGCAGGAATGGGAAATCCAGGGTCCCACTCACTTAGGCTCCCACTGACTTTCTTCCTTCCCTACCTACCTGTGGCCCCTAAGGTACCACCAAGGAAACCTGTGGACCCCAGGGTCATTACAGATGTGCCATAATATTTTTAACCAATCTGTCTTCATTTAGGTTATTTCCAAACACTTCCTATTATAAACAACACTGCAGTGAACTTCTTTATAGTTAATCTTGGCACATATGCTTTCATATATATATATATATATATATATATATATATATATATTTATTTATTTATTTATTTCCTTTGGACACTTTTTTTAGAAGCAGAAATTCTGAGTGAATGGGTATGCATATTTTAAGAGGTTTTCATTTTTTTTTTAAATCAATATCACAAAAGTTGTCTTTCAGAAAGTCTGTACAGATTAACCTGCTAACGCTGGGTATTTTCATTAAAAATAAAATCCTGCTCATGGACATATATACACTACCAAATGTAAAACAGATAGCTAGTGGGAAGCAGCCACATAGCACAGGGAGATCAGCTCGGTGCTTTATGTCCACCTAGAGGGGTGGGAGAGGGGGGGTGGGATATGGAGAGTGGGAGGGAGAAGCAAGAGGGAGGGGATATGGGGATGTATGTATATGTATAACTGATTCACTTTGTTATACAGCAGCAACTAACACACCATTGTAAAGCAATTATACTCCAATAAAGATGCTAAAAAAATTAAATTAAAAAAAATAAATAAAATCCTGGCGAAATGTGTTGGTTAATAGCAAAACTATAAAATTTAGAACCTATACCAGATATTGTTAAATTAATAGAGAAACAGAGACCCCAAAACAATTTTGTTCTTTAATGCTTGCAGAGGACTTCAAAGCAAAGGCCCTATCCTCAAAAAGCTTATATTTTACAGTTAAAAAGAAAGATAAATAAATGTGGAGAAAATCTTGCTCATTCCTGTGCATTGGGCTTAGGACAGGTCTACACAGCAAACATTCTTGAAGTAGGAATCCAAAAGAGTCAAACTGGCCTTAATAATGGAGACACTTCTGCAGGCATTGCTGTAGGAGCAGATACAACCCAACCATACAGTGTAGCTTTACCCGCCATGATGATCATACATCTGGCCCACTGGGCACTGGGCTTATGAGTTTAATGGTCTCACTTCAGTGTGAGGGAGAGTCCTTGAAAAAGCCATCTAGGAATCCGTCCATGAAATCAGTTCCAGCTCCCTGAAAGTGCCATCTTGCTCCTGGTCATCTGCCACATGACCAGTCCTCTAACCCTGAAATTTTAAGGTGTCAGAAAGTTACCCTGGGCGCGGGCTATAGCCTTGGGTGATATAGCAGTGCAGCAGCATCTCCTTCAAGTTGGATAGAACTTTTCTTCCCTTATTTACTCTTAAAGAAGAGATTGGCTTAATTTTCCCAGTAGGTTTTTATGTCCTTTGCGTTGACCCTTTAGAGGTCTGTGAGGTCTTGGCAGATCTCTCTGCAGAGAGAAACTAACTTGATGAAAAAGTTGGTGTTGGGAACCTTGGGTTCATAGCAACGCTTTACTTTTTTATCCGATTCCTCCTGTTATGGTAGGTGGCTGAGGGTCCCTACACTAGCATGGTGCATGAATTTGAAGTCTTTTAAATTAAACCAAGTAAAAGTCTTTTCTTGGATATTTTCCTAGATATAAATCATCCTTCAGGTTCTTGTATGCCATAGATCGCTAGAGCATCTGCAGGCCCAATGCTACCTGTGGGCGGAGTGCTGAACGAACTGAGTTTTTGGTCATTCAGAGCACACCCCATCAACTTGATTCAGCTCTCCTAAAGATTCTCAACACTGGTGACACACTGGAATCTCTCAGAGAACTTTAGAAGCAGATCTCTGGATCCAGCCTCCACAGCCCCAGATCTTCTGACATCATTGGCCTGGGATGGTGTCTGAGCATGGGACTATTTTAAGAGCTCCCTGGTGATTCCAGTGTGCAGCCAGGATTGAGAATCTGGACTTAACCCACTACTTCTCTGATTTCTTATTTTTGTCTAAGAGTTGGGCTGAATGTGAAGTAGTCACTTTCAGGAAGCTAGGGAAATATAAAGAGATTGGAGAAGCAATAATTTCTCTATTTTAAGAATGTGTGTTCCACTCTCCTAAATTAAAGCATAAATGTTGGGACAAGATCATTGTTCTCTGTCATTAACTTACCTGGAGGGAGGTAAGCATCAAGGCAAGAACAAGGAAGTTGTGGAAGGAGACAGTATGAAATTAATATCAGTTTAATGTAAGTAATGCCTTCTTAGGGCGTCACTGCTAAATGGCTAGAGTGGTTAGAGCCATCTTTCCAAAGTAAGTTCTTGGCACTTTGGAATAAGGCCACACTTTTTCCTCTGGATCAAGCGCTTCATTACTTAATTTGTCTGGGATCTCATTGTGGGACTCATTACTAAATCCATCAGAACCAGAAGGTGTCAGAATGATTTAGCAGTCTTATAAACTTCTCTATATTCTCTAGTAATTCTCATTGTATGCTAAATGCTTTGGAATGACAGGAAGATGTAACTTATCAAAATGACTTTGAAAACAACATTTTTTTAAAAAAAAAAAAAGAGGAGAAAAGAGCTATGGAAAGAATCTTCTAAATCCCCAAGTTAATATTGAACTAAGTTAGCATTAAACCTGTTCTCATTCAAGTCCTCGATTGCTTTATTAGAAGTAATTACTTACCTCGATTTAAGAAAATTGGCTAAGGCAGGATACTCACTTTAATGTCTCATTCACACAAACTTTATATTAAGTATCTTAAATGCATTTTAACTTTTAAAGTTTTGCAAATTAGACAAGAACCTGCAGAAATAAGAGGTATGCTCTTTTTTTCATCAATATATTACTCCTACTAAAAATATCATTCCCACTAATGTCATATGGTCTTTTGGTACCTAATGATCTTGACAAGAACAAATATAACCTTGTGGATTTGGAATCGGGAGAGAATAAGGTCATTTATCTGTGGTGCTGTGGGAGAGACATTTTCTTTTGCAATTTTCTTCCTCCGTTTTCTTATTACAATTACTGTTTGGGTTCATTATGACAACTCCCATCATTATGACTTTTCCAGCTCATGAGCTGGAGAAAGATTAATGGTAGAAGAAAATACAGGCTTTGGCATGAGAGCCACAACTAGCTGTTAATATAACATAGCAGAATTACATGATATCCATTTATTAGTTTTATGCTTATAATGGAGAAGGTGGTACAGGTATAAAATGTTAAGCTGTAGAAAATGAAATGTTGGCAGGTGGCATGTATATTTCATTCATTCATTTGCTTATTCATTCAACAAACCTTAAGCATCAGTTATGTATGCATGTCATGCACTGAGATAAAAATAAACCCTAATAAGATCTAATCTGAAAGGGATGTGGGGCAGGAAGAATGCACAGGGGATAGGGAAATGGGGGAGCTACTTACCCAGTTTTGCCCATTCTGAAGACTAGAATTTTGATTCTAATTATCTGGCGGGAGCCCCTGGGTCTAGGTGCTTATAAAATTGATAACTAGAGGTTGTTTAAGACAAAGCTTTGTTAAGAATAACTGAATCTATAAATGAAAACTGTATATTTACTCATTCATCTTGTAGCATACAAATAATAAGGCTCCAACAGTGAGTCTGATATAAGCCTCTAATTTCTCCTCACCAGAGAAATTGGTAATCCTTCTTTAACTATTATAACAAAGAGAAAAGTTCTGGGTCCAGACTGGGTTGTTTTCTTCCAGTGTAGTTGTGTATCTATGTGACGTCCTCCTGTGATGGCTTTGGAGATGACTTCCTTGCCGCAGGTCTCTTATTACTAGCTCCAGAGAGGGATTAGACTTTGTTTCTTAACATTAGGAAGGACTACTCTAGGTCTTGTTTATGAAAGCTCTCCAAGTGTTCTCTCTGTGGAATTTTGTTTCTCAGCCCTATGGCTTTGGGTTACTCCAAAGCGTTTAAAGCCCTTTGGGGGTATTTAAAGCCCTTTGAAGCAAAAGAGTCATTTCCTGTTTGGAGGTCTGTAAAGACCTTTGTCATAGCTCAGAATTAGGGAGTCCATGACAATTGCTGTGCAACACTATTTGACACCCTCCCTGGTAGAAGTAGGTAGGGAGTAGCTCAGAGGTGTTGCCCTTTAATCACTTCTTGCTTAACATCATGTAGGTTACACTGCTTGGCACTGGAGATGCAACAATTAAAGAGCAGTGTCCCTGTCCCCAAGGAGATTATAGTCTGGTGAGGGACTCAGACAATTATAAAATGGTGTGATTAGTGCTATGATATGTGAGGAGTGCAGGTGTGTGGGGCGGGGGCAGGGACGGGGAACGTGCTATAGGATCATAGAGAAAGGTGGCTTAACCCAGAAAGGCTAAAAGCATTTACAACTTTGCTAAATAACACAATTTTTAAAGCTGATCACTCCAAAATAACCTGGGGACTTTCTCCAAGATTCTGTAGTTCTTTATGAAAATATAAACTGGTAAATCCTGTACTATGTTTATCCAGGTAGCATCCTGTTATCATTCAATTTCATTAACTCTTAAAATGTGAGATATATTGATGTGGTCAGGGGAGATTTCCCACAAAGATCCTACCAAAGCTAGGGTTTAAGAAAAAATGACAGTATGCCAGAGAAAACCAAGAAGGGGAGAAGGAGTGTTCCTTGCAGAGGAAATAGCACTCAGAAAGGTCTGGAGACAAGAGGTGGTGGGTTGGGAAAGCTGCGTCTATGCCTTCCATATGGCAGTGGAGAGGGGAGTGTAGGACCAGGAAGGAATGAGGCTGGAAAGGTCAGCAGGGGTGTGATCATGGAGAACCTTCTGTGCTGAATAACGAGTTAGAGTTTATCTTGAATGCAGTAGACGAAGGGGAGATAACCAAAGCCTTTGAACAGGAATGGGACAAGATCAGATTTTATTTAAAATTGAGCACTCTGGCTATACCTGGAGGATGAACTGGAGGGATGAGACTGGAGATTGGAAGACCCAGGGAAGGCTGAGGCAATAAACTAGGGAAGGGAAGCTGGTGGCCTGAACTTAGGCAACGAGAGTGGAGGATAAAAAGAAATGATGGATTACACAGGTAATCACTTGGACTAGATTTGGTGACCGGCCAAGGAAGGGATAAGGGAGGGGGAAAATCCTACTCAGCCTTGGCATCAGCCGGTGGGTACTGAATCTGTCTCGGCCAATCGTAAGTGCTCAATGGAAGGAAAGAAACTATAACAAACCAAATAAACAGATATGTTCCCTTCCTTTAACATCAATATGACATTTCAAATATTTTTACATTATTCTCTGTCTTTTAAAATTTTATTATTTGTTTTGAACAAGTGATACATTCATATGGTTCAAAATTCGAAAGACCGTAGCAAGGTAAACACCAAGCAGTCTCCCTCCCTCTCATCTACTTGTTTCTTGTGTGTCTTTCCAGGGTCTTTGTGCAGATACCAGCAAATACAAATACTTATTACCCCTTTCTTCCACAAAAGGCAGCAGCCTACTTTATACTGTGACCTTTACCTTGATCGTTTGTTTTGCTTTGCTTTATTTTGATTTGTTTTTTTTTAAACCTAATAGTATATCCTCCTAACTTTCCATATGAATACAGAGATTGGCTTCCTTCTTTTCTGTTTATAGCTGCATAGTATTCCATGGTGTGGATGTATCAGAGTTTGTTAAACCAGTTCCTCACTGTGGACACTTAGATTGTTTCCAGTCTGTTGCTATTATAAAAAAATGCTTCGGATAGACATCTTTTATCTTCATCATTTTGTATATGGGCATGTGTATCTGTCAAAATGGATTTGACATGTCAAAGGGAAAAGCATTTATAAATTTGAGATATAGCAGTATGTTTTTAAAGTTGATCACTCTAATTTACTGAGGAAAGTTTCTTCTAGATACTTTGTATTTTTATATATATATATGAACTAGTTTGGCATGGTAGCATCTTATTATTTTCAATTTTGTTAACCCTTAAAATGACATGTGTGCTATATTAAGTTGATATTTTTGTGATACCTGGGGAGGTAACTTAGGATATCCAGAGCACCACAAAGACAGGGCTTGGAGCCACTGAGATTCCAAATTTTAGTAACAATAAACAGGAAATTTAAGTAATCATTTTATGATTTTTCTCCTCCTATTTCTTAAAACACTCATCTTTCTAAGAGATGACAGGTCCCTGATGCTAGCAGGTCATGGGCAGGCAAGAGGAGATACATTTATTACATGTTCAATATCTCAAGACTGCCTATGCTAGTATTGTTAAAACCAGGTATTGATCAAAACGGAATCAAACTAACAAAAGTTTTTCCTGGACCTGGGATGTTTTATAGGTAAAATAAGTTTAAGATAAATGTGCCCGATTACACATTTTAGATAAATTTGAAGTAGAAACAAGACAGCTTCTCCCTTTAAATCTCTGCTGCATGAAACCTATTTCTAGTTTAGAACTGACAATGCAAATCCCAGGAGGCTTACTACCCATGGAAGTACATCTATTCTTTCTATCCATTGGCATGGGTGTTGGAAGTTGACATCTTGTGAAACACTTACAGCGCCCCTGCCAGCTGGGGCACACAGTATTTCCTTTCTGGCACTCTTGGAGTCAGGGAGCCCTGCCTATCCTAGCTGCAGGTCTGCAGGGAAAGCCTGCTGAGTCTGTGGTAGTTCCATTTGCATTTGTGATTTAGTCAGTAGGAGAGTTGAGAGGAGATTAAATTTCTCTAAGTCTTACTTAGAAGCAGAGATACTGCTTGGACTATGGATACCCTTGAGCCTTCAGCAGGAGAAAAAAGAGAACAGTGTGGTAACAGGGTGCGGTGTCTTGGGTTTTCCTGCATTTGTAACATAACTGCACCCACCCCTGCAGACCCACCTGACATCTGGTATCCATCGACCTCCGTTATGCCCAAACTGCCTGCCCCAGATGTTCACAAGATATGTAACTTGCTTCTCAACATTGAACTGTGACTGCTTCCTCCCTCCCTTGCTCTCCCCGCCATAATTCTGCAAGACAGGGACTCTTCCCTTTCCCAACAGTTCTTAAACCCTGCTGTGCTTCAGAATCCCTGGAGGTGCTTGTTAAATTCCTGGGCCACTTGTCCTGTGTTTCTGACTCAGGCGGTCTGGGCCTGGGAAACTGCGTTTTGACCAGCAGGCCCCATCTCCCATCCCGGGCGATTCTGACTTGGTGAGGAGACAACATTTTGAACAACCCTGTGCTGTTCGTGGGGGTTGGGGGAAGGAGGAAGGGGAGGCAGTGTTAGTTTCAGCTCCACCTTCTAGAAGTCCAGGGCTTCAGATAAGTCAATCTAACACCCTGTGCTTCTCTTTCCTCCGTAAAGCACATGGGAACAGAGAGAAATTGCACTAGAGAGCTTAAACTCCTGCCCCATTGTCTTTCCTTCTCAGCTGCCTGGAAAACCCCAGTTCTGGACGGCCCTACTGTCTGCCTTCTCTTCCCTGTACCCCGGCTACTGAGGGTGACTAGAGAAAATCACAGACGCAGGCTGACTGATGGTACTCAACCAAGCTCTCAACACGACAGATACCACGGTGCCCTTCCAGCCAGCTCACTCTCTCATTCTGTGCAAGGACCATCCCAGATGTTCTCCTCAAACTTCAGACCCAGCCTCTTCCCCCACATCTTAACACGTGAACTCACTTTCCACTTCACAGATAAAATAGGAGCCACAAGAAACCTACAAATGCACCTGTTTTCATGCCCATTTCCTTCTGTTACGTTGTCTCTCCTCCTTGCTAAGCCAGTGTCTTCTCAGATGCTCTGGATCTCGTTCCGCAGCGCTTCTCCCATCTCCTCTCAACCTCTTCCTCTCTGCAGTTATATTCCTACCACCCAGAGATTGCACTGTTAACATATTGCTATATTTCCTTTTAGTCTTTTTTATACATACAAAGGCATACATTTTATACATCATTGGGATTTCTATCTGTTAGGGTTCAAACAAGGGGAGCAGAGTCACCATGCTATGGGATTTATTATATGAATTGGACCTTCCACAGTTGTAAGGAGGAAAGTAAAGGTGCGCGATGGGGATGTTGGTGGAGCAGAGGAGTCGTTAACCAGAAAACTAAGAAGCCAAGCACGTTATCGTGACTATGCCGGTGGGCCCAGTATAATGTGTCCTTATAAAAAGGAAGCAGGCGATTTGACCGTAGCAGTAGGAAATGTGATGACAGCTGGAGCCATGGGAGGAATGGGTCCTGAGCCAAGGAATGCAGGTGGCCTCCAGAAGCTAAAAAAGGCAAGGAAACAGATTCTCTCCTAGAGCTTCCAGAAGGAACCAGCCCTGCTGACACATTGCCTTTGGCTTACCGAAACGGATTTTGGACATCTGGCCTCCAGAATTGGGAAAGAGTAAATTTGTGTCATCTTAAGCCACTAAGTTTGGAGTTCATTACGGGAGCAAGAGGAAACAAATGCACACATTCAGTGAGAAGGTCAGATCACTAAGGGAATGTGTCTGAAGAAAGCTATTGAAAGCTATCGCCTCTGTGTAGCTGTGTCCTCTATGGACCTGCAGATGCATCTGGTGCTGGGCCTGAGGACTGCTGTTGGGTGATCAGCAAGGCCAGAAGCAAGAAATGCTGGACACAGCAGAGAAGAGCTGGAAGCCTCTTAGTCACCTCTCGACCTGTCCTTCACTATATCTGGCCACAGATGCCTTCAGAAAGCCATGGTGGCTTTGTCACTTTGGCCTTCTAAATCTCACACAAGTTTCTCTTTGGGCCAGCTCTAACCCATGTAGGGAACTGAATTCAGAGTTCTGGGACCCATGATTCCCAATTTCACTAAGTCTGCACAGCCTATTTCAACCCATGATTGTTCAGTTTTATAGGTTTTCATCTGGCTTCCCCCCTCTCCTGTCCCCCCACGTAACATAGCAAGAGCATTTTCCTATACTGTTGAATATTCCTCTAAACTAATTTGGAAGAAATTCTGATAAACCATTATTTATTTCACCACCCGTCTATTACTGGTAACTTAGAATGTTTTCTGTTTCTCTGTATTACAAATGGCACTGCAGTCACTCTCTGTGCATATAAATCTTTGTCAGTATCTCTGACGTTTCTTGGGAATGGATTCCTAGCAAGAGGATTAGTGAGTTAAAGGAAGTAGATTTCTACAGATCGTGATGATTCCTGACAAACTGCTTTCCAGAAGTGATGTATCCGCTTTCATTCCTACTAACACTGAGCCCTGGCCCACATTGAATACTATATTTTCAGTCCTTTCAATGAGGCATTTCTTGGCCTTTTCTGATTCTGATGATCATTATTGCTTGAGATTTGGATGTGAGGTTAGTGGACTGCACCACTCACGTCCAGCTGGCTGATTGGGTTGGAGACACCTTCTTCCCTTCCCTCCGTGGAGTTTGTACCTTCAGAAGCTGCACTCATGGGAAAGGGGACAACCTGCTCTGATAGGGAATCCAGCATTTCTCAGTCAGTAATTTGGGGGAATATATTGCTTAAAATGAAATATGTCCTCAGTAAACACTGTGTACAAGGGAAACCGCCATTCTTGTTTCACAAATAAAGAGGCAGAAATAAAATGAGAGCAAATGACTTCAACTATAGCTGGCAAGTCTCTAGCAGAGTCACAGTTAGCATTTACTTTCCTAAAGTTCTCATGATTTAAGACATTCCAAAGTATTGTAGTTATTGCACCAAAAACTAGATTCTGCATCAGACATAGGAAAGGAATGATGTTTGATTCAGTGCTAAAACACTAAAACACTGGTTAATTCCCATTGCAAAGATTTGAATTAATAAAGATAGTTTTATGACACACTATTTTAAATAAACTTTTTGATTCTCAGCTTTACTGTAATAGAAATGAAAAATAAAACACGATTGTCTAATGGAAATGACCCAAGGAGAAAAGCTCTCACACCAGAGGATGTTGTGTAGGGAGTGATTAGGCAGTCTGTGCTGCATGTTTTCCCAGATTTATATTTCAGCTAAAATGTAATGCTTTGGTGGAGAAGCAGTAATTGGTACATTGAGACAAGAAATTAATACTGAATTATCTTTTCTCCAATCTGCAAAGTGTATTTTTATATACAGTCTTAGAATGCTAATAATCTAGTTTCCATTTATCAAAATTAGAGATGTCGAAATTTCTGATGACTGGTTTGCTTTATGAAATCCTATTTTAGAATTATCAGACTGTCTGAGATCTTTACGGAATTTCTGCATTAAGTAAGAACCAACCAACCAACTTCCATTTAACATGTACAAAATCATAGAAGGCTGAGCTACAAGGGACACAGCAGAGATGATCAGCGGTTCTTAGAGTGGTCCTCAAAACAGCAGTATCAACATCCCTTTGGAAATGATCAGAAATGCAGATTCTTGGGGCCCATCTCGGACCCTATTCAATCCGAAACTCTGGGGTAGGGCTGGGCAATTTGTGTTTTAACAAGCCCTCTGATGCATGCTGAAGTTTATTTCAGAGCTACTGATCTAGGGTGATGTCTTTTTTCTGCAGGTGAGGATGCTGAAGCCCAGAGAGGTTGGGTTTCATTCCCTAAATCACGTGAGAAGCTAATGGCAGAGCAGGATCAGACTCCCTAGTCTCTAGACAATTTCAATTGTCTTTATACAACAAGTAGCTTCTCTGAGGTATTCAGTGGGGATGAAAGTGTTTAGCACTTTCTGCCAGGGCCATGCCAGCAATGGGTAGTGTACTTAGAAAGGAAAATTTAGTGTTATAAGAAGTAACATGTACAAGGCTTAGCCACTTAGTAACATGTACAAAGCTTAGTAACATGTACAAAGAAAATTCATCTCTGTGGAACAGCCAGCCAACCCTTCAATGACCTAGAGGAATAAGCTATTACTATACCTCTGGATTGGTTATTTTAGTCATAAGCATTAGGGAAAACTCTATATTGAGATCACAAAAGTTCTCACAGAGGTCTCTGTAAAATCTGCCCAGTTATCTGTCTTATAAAACATAAAAAACTATGTAGCTCTACTCTTTTTGGGGGTATTACCTTGTTCAAATGACCTTCCTCACTGGGGGGCAGGGAAAAGAGTGGGGGAGTTTTACCACATTGCATCCACACAGTTTATCTCTATGATCTCAAATCAAAGGGAACTATTTCTAAAGGCAAACTCTTATCATAATACCAATGGGAACAGAATTTGATATAACTGATTTTTGTGGTAGGTTAAGAATCTCAGAGATGGTAAAGAAAAAACTCAAGTAATTTCTAACTCATATGGTGACCTTATTAAATAATTAAGTTTCTCTTCATTTAATCAAGTTGCATTTCACCAGATGGAAGAAGGGATTTATTTAATTGAACTTTTTCCATAGTCAGCAGGAACATCTTAAGTCTTACAATTATCAAGGATATGATACCTGAATTTTAACACTTTCTCAGTTCAGCAAGGATCAAATGACCCATGTGGCATTGTCCTTACTAAAATATAGGTCTACCTGTACAATGTAAGCACATATCCAAAATACCCAAGGCACTGGCACTTTTAAGTTGTGGACGTGGTCTATGTCTTTAGAAAGACTTGTAGCAAATACCTATGGAATTCTCATACAAATTCAAAGGTACACCAATAGGCTGCAATGACATTTCAGGAAAACCAGGATGAGACTGTGTGCAGAACATTCTAGACCAGCCCAATAGAAATTGGAATGGAATGTGAGCCACATATACAATTTAAAAATTTCTAGAAGCCACATTAAAAAACACACAAACAGATGAAATTAATTTTAATGATAGTTTTATTTAACCCAGTATATCCAAGTATTATTTCAACATGTCATCAATGTAAAAATTATGAAAGAGGACTTCCCTGGCGGTCCCATGGTGAAGACCCCGCCCTTCCACTGCAGGAGGCGCAGGTTCCCATCCCTGGTCGGGGAACAAAGATCCCACGTGCCGTGCAGCGCGGCCAAAAAGTAAAAATAAAAACAAAAAATTATGAAGGAGAATTTACATTCTTCCTTGTATTAAATCTTTGAAATCCACTGTGCATTTTATATTTACCCACATCTCAATTCGATGAGCCGTATTTCAAGTGCTCAACCAGCCACAGGTGGCTAGTGACTACAGGACAGGACAGGTATAGACTCACTAATCCACTGAACATATTTCTAGATGCTTCCCTTAGCCTGCCCTCACCCCAATCCCAGCTTTCAAATTGTAGCTTACCCTCTTATCTCTATAAGCAACTCTTTTGAAATGCCCCTGAGGTTTCATTTTCCACCCTATTCTCCTTTTCTCTACATTTTCTCCTTAGGTCCTGAGGCTTTAAAGACTAGCCATACGCTGATGCCTCTCAAATTTATCTCTCCAGCCCATACCTCTCCTCTGAGCTCCAGGCCCTCATATTCAACTACATACTCAACATTTCCTCTTGAATGTGTAATAAAAACCAAAAATGTAATGTGACTAAAATAAGTACTGATTACCAGCCCCCAGTATAATCACCATATTTACGCCCTATAAACCTTTCTCAAGGCTATAAATGGTACCACTACCTACACAGTGGTTCAGCTAAATACTTCTCTTTCCCACACACTCACACCCCACATCCAATTCATCAGCCAACTCTGTTGGCTCTGCCCCCATAATGTATCTGTATTCCAATTCCTCTCCACTTCTACTATTATAACCTGAGTCCCAGACACCATCACCTCCCTCTGGATTACTGCAGCTGTCTCCTAACTAGTCTCTTGTCTATAGTCGAGCCGCCATTTAGCAACAAGATTGAGCTTTAAAGCATAAAATATATCTCTCTCTTGCTTGCAACTTGTCCACTGGTAATAAGGACAGAAAAAATTATCAGCTTCATTAGTCATTAAGGAAATGCAAATTAAGTCCACAATGAGATACCATTTCATACTCAGAAAGGACTATCATAAATACGACATACAGCAGCAAATGTTGGTGTGTGTGCTGAGAAATGGGAACCTCATACATTGCTGGTGGGAATGTAAAATAGTGCAGCCATTTGGAAAACAGTTTGACAGTTTCTCAAAAGGTTAAACATGAAACCACCATACCAACCAGCAATTCCACTTCTAGGTAGCTACCCAAGAGGAATGAAAACATCTGTCCACACAAAGACTTGCATGCAACTGTTCATAGCAACATCATTCATTGCAGCTGTAAACTGGAACAACCTGCATGTTCCTCAACAGGTAAATGGATAAACAAATCCTGGTATATCCATATAGTGGAACACGTTCAGCAATAAAAAGGCACAAACTATTGACACATGCTGTGGAAACTAAAAAACGTTACGCCAAGTGAAAGAAGCCAGACACAAGAGACCATATACGCTATGATTTCATTTACGTGAAATGCTACAAAAGGCAAATTCTAAAACGCAGAAGTTAGATTAGCAGTTGCAGGGGGATAGGTGGGAACAGGAAATAACTGTAAGTGGGCATGAGGGATCTTATTGGGAGGATAAAAGTGTCCTAAAACTGATTTATGGTGATGGTTGCACCCCTTAGTTGAGTTATTTAAAAAAATCATTGAATTACACATCTGAAATAGGTGAATTCTTAGATATGTAAAATATACCTTAATAACAATGTTTTTAAAAATAACTGCCCATTACAGTTAGAATAAGACCCAAACTCCTTACCATCGTTCGCAAAGCTTTACACCCCTACCTAACTCTCAGACCTCAGTTCTTCCTGACCTCCTCTGCTCACTGTATCCCAGCTCCATTGGTCCTGATTCTACCTGTCTAACGTGCCAAGTTAAGCTATTTGTTCCTCTGCTAGGGATGCTGTTCTCTCAGATCTTCACACACCTGCCTCCTTCTCAACATCCGGGACTCAATTCAAAAAACTTCCCTAACTGCACCAGAGCCAAAGCAGAGACCCCCCACCTACCACAGTTCAGGTCGTCATCTGCGACTTATTTATTCTCCCCGTGGCAATTACCAGTGCCTGAAATTATCTGTATGTGCTGCTATGGTCTGAATGTGTGCCCCCATTCCAAATTTATATATTAAAATCTTAACCCCGAAGCTGATGGTATTAAGAAGTGGTGACTTTGGGAGGTGGGTGGTATTAGTGCCTTACAAAAGAGGTTCCAGAGAGATCTCTCACCCCTTCCGCCACATGAGGACGCAGAGAGAACTCAGCAGCCTGGAATAAGTTCCCTCACCCATCCATGCTGGCACCCTGATCTCAGACTTCCCGCCTCCAGAACTGTGAGAAATACATTTCTGTTGTTTATAAGCTACCCAGTCTGTGGTATTTTGTTACAGAAGCCCGAAAGGACTAAGACGTGTGTTTGTCACCTGTCTCTCCCTGCTACTCCCCCTGTTGAGGGACTTCCCAGCTTTTGGACCGTGTTCAGAACAGTAATTACTGACACACAGGAGGTGCTTATGAAGCCAGCCTGACTGACTTGCTGAATGTTCTTTGACGTTTATTAAATGCTCTGGGATGAAAATTATCCTTCTGTAAAGTAATAGATAATAATTATATCTGTCCTTCCCAACTCACGGGGCTGTTTGTGAGGGTTGAATCAGAATTATGTGAAAGCACTTTGGACACAAAGCTAGCTGTTACTATTTTACAAGAAGGTTACCTCGTGATTCCCTTGGACCATCTTCCTGTTTACATATTGTGGGATCAGGAAAATACTGTAAATGAATGACACTTTATATACACCATGGTAAGGGAGACAGCATACAAACAACCATTTTATCTATGTGGTTATTTGAGGAAGCCAATGCTCTACTGCTGTGTAGGACAAACAATGCCCTTTCCTGTCACCTAATTCCATAGGTGAAAGAGGGTCTCATACAGCTTCATAGGAAACCAGCTATTCTTTTGGTGACGATGAGGAATCTGTAGGGAAGTAGATCTTTTTGTGTGCCCTTTGCCCTTGCCATGGAAAAGGGGACATGGACAGAGCACTTGCCATATCTGCTGAGAATATAAAACTCAAAATTCCAAATATAGGAAACTGGACTTCAGAACAGGCTCATTTCACGTAAGTCACTAAATGGTTGTTGGAAGGTAATGACTTTTCCCTGCTCCTTAACTAAGCTTCTGAAGGAAGTTGTTTTCCCCCTCCCTTCCTCCCTCCCTTCCTTCCTCTTTCTTTCTTTCTCCCCTCTCCCCCTTTTTTCCTTTCATTTGCAATAATCTTTTTTTTAAGGCTTAATTTTTTAAGAGCAGTTTTAGGTTCACAGCAAGATTAAAAGGAAGGTTCAGAGAGTTCCCACATAACCCCTGTCCCCACTCATGCATAGCCTCCCCCGTTATCAACACCACCTCCCCCAGAGTGGTATTTTGGACAACTTATGAACCTATGTTGGCACACCATTATTACCCAAAGTCCACAGCTGACATTACTCTTGGTGTTGCACATTCTATAGGTTTGGACAAATGTATACTGGCATGTGTCATTTTTATGTTATCATACACAGCATTTTCAATTCCCTAAAAATCTTCTGTGCTCTGCGTATTCATTCCCTCTGATCTTTTTACTGTCTCCCTAGTTTTGCCTTTTCCAGAATGTCGTATAGTTGGAACCATAATATATGTAGCCTTTTTAGATTGGCTTCTTTCACTTAGTCGTGTGTATTTAAGTTTCTTCCATGTCTCTCCATGGGTTGATAGCTCATTTCTTTTTAGCACTGAATAATATTCCATTGCCTGAGTGTACCAAAGTTTACTTATCCATTCGCTTGGATACGGAAGGACATGTTGGTTGTTTCCAGGTTTTGGCAACTATGAATAAAGCTGTTCTAAACATCCATGTGTAGGTCTTTATCTGGACATAAGTTTTCAGCTCCTTTGGATAAATATCAAGGAGCATGATAACTGGATCATCTGGTAGGAGTATGTTTAGTTCTGTAAGAAACTTCCAAACTGTCTTCCAAGGTGCACTCCCACCAGCAATGAATGAGAGTTCCCATAACTCCACATCCCCACCAGCATTTAGTGTTGTCAGTGCTCCAGATTTGGGCCCTTCTAATAGGTGCCTAGTGGTATCTCGTTGTTTTTTTTTTTTTTTTTTTTTTTTTTGTGGTACGCGGGCCTCTCACTGCTGTGGTCTCTCCCGTTGCGGAGCACAGGCTCTGGACGCGCAGGCTCAGTGGCCATGGCTCACGGGCCCAGCCGCTCCGCGGCATGTGGGATCTTCCCGGACCGGGGCACGAACCCGTGTCCCCTGCATCGGCAGGCGGACTCTCAACCACTGCGCCACCAGGGAAGCCCCGTATCTCGTTTTAATGTGTACTTTCCTGATGACATATGAGATGGAGCATCTTTTCAAATGCTTATTTGTCATCTGCGCATCTTCTCTAGTGAAGTGTCTGTTCAAGTTTTTGGTCCAGTTTTTTATCTGGTTGTTTTCGTATTGTTGAGTGTTAAGAGTTATGTGTATGTTTTGGATAATAGTCCTTTATTAGAAGTGTCTTTTTCCCCCAGTCTGTGGCTTGTGTTCTAATTTTCTTGATACTGTGTTTTGCAGCGCAGAAAAATTTAATTTTAATGAAGTCTAGCCTATCAATTTTCTTTCATGGATTATGTCTTCGATGTTATATCTAAAAAGTCATCACCATACCCAAGGTCATATAGGTTTTCTCCTATGTTCTAGTTTTATAGTTTTAAATTTTACATTTAGGTCTGTGATCCATTCTTAATGGCGTTAATTAAATTAACGCCATTAAGAGTTAACTTGAGTTAATTTTTGTGAAGGGTATAAGGTCTGTGTCTAGACTCATTTTCTTTTTCTTTAAGATTCATTTTCTTGCATGTGGATGTCCAGTTGTTCTAGCACCATTTGTTGAGAAGACTATCTTTGCTCCATTCTTTTTCTTTTTTTAATGTACATCTTTAGCAAATTTGCTGAATATTCTTGAGAACTATTTTAAAAGCTATCAAAATGCTGCTTCCTCTCAAACTAAAATACAATTTCCCAACTGTCTTATCATTTTAGAACTTTAATCCCCTTATAAATTCTTTAATGCAAGAAGTTCCTCACTCTTCAAGTTGTCTTTTTTTGTTGCTCTTTAGCTTGAGTGTTAGTTTTTCTAGGAACAAAATACTCTGTTCAAAATACCTTTCCCTTAAAAATTCGAGGAGGTTTCTTAGTGTCAGTTAGCAACCAGTGTTTCTGCTGAGAAGTCTGATGTCATATTGATTTTTTTTTTTTTGTGGTACGCGGGCCTATTACTGTCGTGGCCTCTCCCGTTGCAGAGCACAGGCTCCGGACGCGCAGGCCCAGTGGCCATGGCTCACGGGCCTAGCCACTCCGCAGCACGTGGGATCTTCCCAGACCGGGGCACGAACCCGTGTCCCCTGCATCAGCAGGCGAACTCTCAATCACTGTGCCACCAGGGAAGCCCTGTGACGTTTCTTAATATTCTATTATTCTATATGGAATATAAATGCAGCCATCATAGGGAAAATAGCATTCAAATTTTTGTCCTGTAATTCTTGGAAAGAGATAGTTCTTTTATGTGGTTCAGGGCTGGAGGTAGAGGGCTTTCTAAAACAGGCTGCTTGGAGAATTAACCTTATGTCAGTAACACCTTTATAAGTTCTAGACATTTTAAGGGAAGAGAGATCATTAGAGAAGGAAAGTGGTCATGCTTCTCAACTCTGTAGTCTGGGAACCAGTCAAAGGAATAATAATGTTGCAGCCAGAGTAATCAGAGCAGATATGGCTAATAGGTTTCAACTTGAGTTGAAATAAATGATTGATAGGGGCTGCCTGGAGCACAGCTGTGTTGGAAAAGATTTTGAGGCCACATCTGGGTTCACAGGACAAAGTGTGATTAATGATGTCTGCCAAGGTTGTGAGAGGAGGTGGTGGTGGTAGCCATGCCATGTATTTTTAATCCCTGAATAAGAATCTTCCAATGAATAGAACTATTCATCCATGAGGTTGCCAGATTGCAGTTGGAAGATTACGGGCATATTCTGACAGCATGGAGATAAGATGCTAATGCTATTTGGACTGATTTTATTCAACTTGTAGTCAGTATGATTTCCTGACACTCCAGAGCTAGTAAGTTGGAGAATAAAATATGTCATATCTGTATGCCTACTGCTTGGTTCAAACTCAAGCCAGGATCATAATGCTTCCCAGTGCAGACACAAACAGCATGTTACACAGAAAAATGGGGTATTAGGCTATTCAAATGATCATTCTAATAATAAACTTTCTGTATCCCAGAAGGCAGGGTTGGATTCTTTTTCACTTGCTTTATTTAATGCTTTGTTCAGTCAGCATAGAAATATATAAAGAAGAGAGTGATATTTACCCACAATATTTCCAGAGATAAATATTGCTAATAATTTGGTTGAGAAGCTTCTAGATTCTTTTCTATGTATATGTTTAAGTTTAATGGGATCATACCATGCATACTATTCTTAGCCTAAATTTTTCATTTGATGAAGTCTAGACCTCTTTCTAAGTTAACAATAAAGATGACTGCATTTTAGTATCTAATGGGTCAATAATATTTTATGGTGTGTATGTACCATCATTTATTTAATCGCACTTCATAGATTGTTTCTCATAGTTTGGTATTACAGCAACACCTTGATAAATAACCTTGTGCATAAGGATTTGTTTACTGATTATTTCCTTAGAGTAATTTTTTAGAAGAATATTTGCTGGGACAAATTTATAAATTTTTATTTTCATTTTAAGAGTTTTGATAATGTCTTCCAAAAGGTGTTAACAATATACTTCATAAATCTTAAAGAGAGTGACATGGAAAGCACAATAAATGGTTAGGATCACTGCTCTGAGTGAAGAGCCTGAAGTACTCCGTACCCACCCACTCACACAGTCTCTTTTCCTAACTGATAATATTATGTATCTTGATTGTAGAGACCATTATAATTCAAAACTGCAGCATCCAATTTAGAAGTAGGCACTTGGGGCCTATGGAGTGGAGCCAGATATGATCACAGGGGGTTGCTTTATTCTACAGACCAAATGCTCCATGGCTCCAGCTGTCCCGACACTGCTGAGCTCTTGGGAGGGACCAAGCTTTTTTTTTTTTTTTTTTTTTGCAGTACACGGACCTCTCACTGTTGTGGCCTTTCCCGTTGTGGGGCACAGGCTCCGGACGCGCAGGCTCAGCGGCCATGGCTCACGGGCCCAGCTGCTCCGCGGCATGCGGTATCTTCCCGGACCGGGGCACGAACCCGTGTCCCCTGCGTCGGCAGGCGGACTCCCAACCACTGCGCCACCAGGGAAGCCCCAAGCATTCTTTCCTGTACTTCCTAGAACATGCTGGGCTCATGTGGACAGATTATGCAGGCCCTCAGTTGCATTGTGCTTATTCATCTCTGCGGTTACCTGCAGGCCTGCAGAGTTTGGGAGGCTGGGAAATAGAGGGCTGGTGAAGTCTGGAGGAGGACGAGGCTGCAGTTCCCCAGATGAGGGGCAAGGCAGAGTGCCTCTCCTCAGTGAACGTGATGAGTTTTGAGTTAGTGACCTCCTTCAGGGAAGACTTAACCTTTAATGGCTCAGGGCAGTGCTCTTTTACCTAAATGCCTCTATTCAGCAGGGCAGTGCTCTTTTACCTAAATGCCTAAATGCCTCTATTCACCATGAGACTCTTCTCTCTCATCCTTTACCATCGTTTTCTTTGTCCTTGAAGTACTTTTTGACCTTCAAAATGTCCCCTTTGTCATTTGTGGCACTTGAACAAGTGTTCGGTGTTGTGTGTATAAATACTGGAATAAATAAATCACAGTTAATATTATCATAAATTGTAGTCAATAGTATCTATAAAAAGTAGGAAACTAAACTTCAAGTAATCTATACCTACACATTTTAGGGGGAAGAGTTGTCTTTGTTTAATTTTCAAGTAATAGCATGAGTATTTAATGATTCCAGCTTCAAAGGTTTCATTCTTCCTATAATGTTTGTTGTGTTGTTGCATTTTAAAAATTGGTAACCAGAGCAACTAGGACAACTACCTCTGCACATTGGAATGCACAGTGAGCCAGAAGGCATGATGGGAGACTGTTAGCTCATCCAATTCGCAGGGCGAGTTTCCAAACACACCCAGTCTGAGTAGGTGGCATGAGCAGTCATTATCAGTGATAACTGAGTTTAGTTTCAGACCTAGAAAATCCTAGTGGCAAACACACACACACACACACACACACACACACACACACAATCTCCCATGAGACTAGAAAAAAGTACAATTTTCATATGCCATTTGTTTTTTAAAATGATGTTAATAGTAGAATTTTTTTTCTTTTCTTACAAAAAGAAAAAGACTTCAAGGATAGGAAAAAAACTCCAAATGATGGAGAAGTTAGAAATGTACTGAAATTTAGTTCTGGAGATTTTTCACTCAGTTTTGCATTGGGAATTCGTAAACTTTTTTTCTTTGTTTACAAAAGTAATACATGTATGCCTATTGCAGAAAATGTATGTATAAAAGTTTGAAAAGGAGAATAACAATAACTTACATTCCTATCATCTAGATACCACTCAAATACAAGCAGTTTTTTTCTTCATCAGTATATATACACATATATATGACTATATACACACATAATATCTCCTCTTTATCTTCTGAGTTTGGATCAGATTTTATACATATTTTTGTATCTTGTTTTCTTTATGGAAAATTTTATCATGACAACTTCCTCAAATTATTTAATATTTACTTAGCAACTATTTTTTAAGTGCTTACAATGTGTCAGGTATTTTTCCAGGCACTTGGGATATATCTAATTAAAGAATAGACATGGCCCTTGCCCTCTTGGAGTTTGTAGTCGAATGAGAAGACATGCAATTAAAAAGCAACTATAATGGAATGAGGTAGTAGCATAACATGGAATAGAAAATATGAGAGTAGCACCTATCTGGTAAGACTTTCTAGAAGTGAGAAGATAGCTAAAGGATTAGTAGTGGCTAGCCTATAAATATGATTGCTTTAATGGCTTCATAATATTTCACAGTATAAACATGCCCCAATTTAACTAGTCTCTTATTATTGGGCAGGTAGGGTGTATCTGATTCCTTGCCATTATAAATACTACTGTAATGAAAAAGCTTATATTTAAATCTTTGTTAACATTGCTGATACTTGTATCAGATTCCTAGAAATTAAACTATTAGGTGAAAGAAAACAAACCTCTTGATATGTCTTAACACATACTGCTGAATTGCTTTCAAGAAAGGTTACACTTCTCTACACCCACACCTGAAGACATGATGGTACCCATGAAGCTATTCTCTTGCTGCTACTGAATATTATCATATAATAAAAAACACCAAATCTATAGGCAAACAATATATTTAACTGTGGTTTAATTGATCTTTCTTTAATTATCAGAGAGACTAAATATTCTTTTTCACATGTATTGGTCTTTTGGGTTCTTCTTTAGTGTAATTATCTCTTTATGCCTTTTACCTAATTTTCTATTGGAGGTTAAGGAGTTTTTTTGGGGGGGTTGATTTTTGAGAGGTATTTTTATATTAGGGATTATTTGATGCGTGTGTGTATGTTGTGTGTGTGTGTCTGTGTGGTTTTAGGAATGATTTGCCCTCCAAAAGTATCACGTTACTTGGATCATTTGGAGGTATGGTCTCCTGTCATCATACCCCGCTACGAACAAGAATGGAAGGTTATTGAACGAGCATGGGTGCTGAGTAATGTTGGTAAAAGGGTAAGCAGTCAGGCCATAATCTTGCTTCGGATTCTCCTGTTCCAAATGAATCAGCGTGGGAAGCCCTCTGAAAAGAATGTCAGAAGTCTCACGCTGGACAAATATGAAGGCAGGTAGGGATTTAAGATGAAGTGACCCTTTATTTACTGATTCACTTAGGTCCATTTCCTAACTACACAAAGTCAGGAAAAGAAAATGCCCACCTGAGAGTAGCACCCATCTCCAGTGGAGGACAGGTCGTGGGTGTTAAGCCCCAGGGCCAAGTCTGTAGGTCTCTCTTATCAATCCTGGAGATGAAGTTTGGGAAAGTATCTCACCTGGGAGAAGCCACTGTGGGGCTTAAGGAAGAAGTGGATGTTTAGTCAGTCATCAAAATATCACAAGCCTCGAAGCTTCAGCCTAGGAACCAAGGAACATATATGGGGAATTCTTCATCTACCATATTGTCCAAGAGAGATTTTGCTTTAAAGCCTGGATCAGAGAGCCTAATTTGATTGGCCTTGTGAGTTTTAGAAAAGAACTAGAAATCTGTAGGAGTGCTGTTAAGTTTTTATCTGTGACTTAGCCCTAACCTAAGAATAACTCTAACCCAGAAAATCACCTTCTGCTTCAATTGTTGGCCCTATACTTGAAATTTTAAAATTCCTTATTACCAAGCTATAAATTGATTTGATTCCTTTTTCAATAAATAGGAACAACACTATCTATATAGAGTTTGGTATTGTGCTATTTAACTTGACATCATTTTCCAATTTCATTAAATATCTTCAAAACTATGTCTTTTAATGATTGTGTAGTTTTCCACTAAATAGGCATATCACATTAAATTGACCAATTTCTAAATTATCTACTATTTTAAAAACTAATTAACTCTGTAATGAACACCTGTATACATAACTCTTTTTTATGCATTTCTTATTATCTTCTTAGGGTGAAAATTAGAATTGGGCCAGCCTGGGGAATTTTATCCCAAACATTTATATTTTAAAATGGATATCACACTGTACATATTGATTTCCACCCAGATTTTTCACTTAGCAGATTGTGAGCATTATTCCATATCATTAAATATTCATTGAAAACATGATTTTTCTTTAGTGGCCATGTGATAATTCCGTTTTATGATAATTTAATTTTTAAAAAATGTATCATCATTTATCACTTTTTAGCCATTCTCTATTATTAAATAATCCAGTTATTTCTACTTTTGTCGTGTTATAAATATTGTTACTGTGAACATCTTTGTATATACATTTTATTTAATTACAAAAACAGAATAGAATAATGAACGTTCTCATCCTATTATCCAGCATCAACAACTATCAACAGATGCCAATCTTGTTTTGCTTATAACCTCCAAATCCCCATTCCCCAGAGGATTATTTTAAAGCAAATAGCCCAGAACATTTTTGTCTTATAAGGCACAATAGGAAAATGATCGTATGAGGCAGATAACATTTCATGGTCTTTTTGTTGAACATATCTGACATTTTTAATTCAGTAATTTACTAGAGAAAGTGTTAGAAGACTCACCAGAAGTAGAAAAGAACATTGTTGAAAATGTGATTCTCAAATAAACACACCGTTCTTAATTTTAAGTAAATTAATTAAAATTAAGTAAAATTTAGGTTATGCCTGATTGTCTGAGGACAAGGAGTCATCACTGGTACTTTCCAGCCACAGACTGTCTGAAATAGAGGAAGTAAGTGTGCTTCCTAGATAAACAAACATCACCTCTAATCTCCACAAATTGTAAAGACAGAAAATGTTGAAAGTAACTAGAAGACGTATTTACTTTATAAATGATATACCATTTTCTGTAACTTCATTTTGTGCTTTTAGCACTGAAGCTAGAAAGGAAAAGAGTGAAGGAATGGTTCATATGAGGAGACGGATTTTTCAGGGTGATCCTCTAAAGTCAGTAAAGAGGCCTTTTAGAGTGTGGTGTGCCACATACCCACCCACTGTGAGCCATGGGAGGGATACCACGGCGATAAACACATCCCTAAAATATTTAAGTATGTCATAGATCAGGTGTCAGCCGCAGACGTTCCCCCTTTTGGTAAGTCAGCTGAATCTTCCCTGCACAGAACATTGTCAGCCACTTCCTCATGCACACACTCCAGTGTCCTCCAAGAAGCCGCATCCTTAGCTTTTGTTAGTCAACAAATACGTATTAATAATTCACAGGGGAGGTAGTAGGCACTGCTTGTAAATTGCTTCACTCACCATAAATATTACAACAAAAATATTTTTTCCAACCGTAGGACCAACATTTCCTTAGTTCCGGTTTTGAAATCATCTATATGCTTCCTCCTTTTCCCTCACTGACTTTAAACACTTTGATCTCTCTTTGAAGCAGTCTGATTCAGCTTTTTTCTTCCCTTGTTTTCTTTAGTAGCATTTTGTTTTCTTATTATTTTCTCCCACCATTCTTTTATTTTCAATAACTTTATTTGCCCAACTTTGCCATATTTGTAGTTCGCTACCTAAGATTTGATTGGCTCTTACCTCCTCTCTATCTTCTCTTCCTTGTGAAAAAACAAAACAAAAACACTGTCAAGGGCATTTATTCACCCTTAAAATTATTGCCTTGCTTTTCTGCTAGAGGAAAGTTAGCCCAACTAGGGTGACATTATTTTATATCTCTTTTTTAAAAATCCAAGGCTCTAACTAGAAAAGGTAACTTTGATAAGCTTTGCTTTGTAAACCTAGCCCATTTTGAAAGCAGTTTTACATATGAAGTCATGATTCAGGATTGATTACTAGATGAAAGATGTTTCCTCAGTAGAGAGGGTTGGCAAGGTGGTAATATGGAGAACTTTCTCTTAGTCTAGAGAAGAGGTTTTTTAGGGCATTTATGCCGTAATTGCTGATATACTACACGTCTCTCTCTATTTCTCTCTCAATTTCTGCTAAGATTTCTGGAAAAAGAAGAGAAAAAGAACAAGGATATGCTCTAAGAAGAAGAGAGTTAGAATTTGTTGGAAATTGCTTTAACAGTACCCTGGAAAAATCAGCAGATACAGGAATATTCCTTAATCAGAAATAGTCAAAGTGTGTCAGTTGGGGAAAGTGGTCCAGAAATGTGAGGTTTGAATTTTGGGAAGGTAAAGGGTGTGTTAATTCAACTTAAACTCAGAATAAACCCAGGGTTAAATTAAGCAATGATTAACAATGAAGATTATGAGAAAGGAGGATGTAGTTTTATATTTATTTAATCTTATACTTCTTTAAATTACATCCTAATTATGTGTCCCATTTAAACAGCAATTATGTAGTAATATTAATAAGTATTTGTGCTTTTCTGATTTAATAAAGAATTTTACTTTCATGTAAAGAATGATAATTACAGGGGAAAACACACTAATCTTCATTTCTCATTTAATAATGCCTATGGGACATCATTTTTGGCAACAGCAAAGCCATAACCACCAACAACACTATGATGGTTGATACTATTTATAGTTTAAATGTTTATAGTTTAAGTCCTAGTAATGGAATAGGGTCCTTTAAAGATTGACCTTGGAAACCCAAATTTACAAAAAGATAGCAAACGTTAGGCCAACTCAGTTGCCTTTCTCATAACACATAACCATCAGCAAATATTTAAAATTATATAACTTAATTATTTGCTATGTACATAACCAATAGAATTGGATAATACTTTAAAAATATTATCTGATGGGGCATCCCTGGTGGCGCAGTGGTTGGGAGTCTGCCTGCAGATGCGGGGGTCGCAGGTTCGTGCCCCGGTCCAGGAGGATCCTGCATGCCGCGGAGCGGCTGGGCCCGTGAGCCGTGGCCGCTGGGCCTGCGCGTCCGGAGCCTGTGCTCCGCAGCGGGAGGGGCGGGAGGGGCCGCAGCAGTGGGAGGCCCGCGTACCGCAAAATAAATAAATAAATTATCTGATGTAATTTTTTTTCCTGGAAAAATCTTAGTTGTCCTCTTTTCTCCCTATTGTATCAATGGCATTTATTGGTCAAGAAATGGTGAATGATACAGTCTAGAATAAAGCAATGTTCACTTTCAAGAAGGTTATTAAAGTACAGAGCAGAGACAGTAGTCTGAAAGCCTAAAACATTTTTGATTTTCAAGAGATCTTAAGGCTCTTAAGAGAGAATAGGTTTGGGGAGAGATTTTGAAAACTTGGCTTCATGTATGAAATTCTTTGATCTGAATTGGTATTGAGTAAGAAATATACAACAGTATTTTTTCTTTCTGGTATAATAAGAAATATATAACAAGACATAATAAGAAATATATAACAGTGTTTTTTCTTTTTAGTATAAAATTAGAGAATTTCTACCATGAACTCTTGGGAAGCTCCATGTCCACTGTTGTTCTTGGGTGGTAGAGGAGGAATGACTGAGGGAGATATCTAGGGTTCCCAGGATTCTGGCCACCATAGTGGAGGATAAGGTAAGTAGCAAGGAGGGAGTGACTAGCAGACCTGAGAGAGAACAGAGATGATTCAGGTTGTGTAGATCAACAACTGCAGGCCACGATGGGGCCTCAGATGTTAGCAGTGGATACAATGAAGACACAGGTTGATGCTCAAGATCTGGAGGAATGAGCTCCACCCAAGCAGAATTCAGCACATGCAGTGGACGCTAATGGGAAACACATTCCCTGCCAGAACCATACAACAGCACCCCTGGGAAGCCATGTAATATTGGATTTGAACATGTACTTAAGAAAAAAAAAAAAAAGGAATGTGTTTTAAAATAGAAAGAACTACATTACATGAACGATGGCAAGTTTAAATCTGCCATCAGCAGGAATGGGAACCAGATAGTTCCTTTCAGTTAACAAAAAATAGTTTTCATTTTACATATCTGAGTCTTGTAACTATGTGAAATTTGCAACATAAGCAATCACTATCCACAAAGAACTGCAAGCTTTAGAGAGACCTTAGTTTTCAAATAATTGCCCTAGACCACAATTAAATGGATGTCAGAGATATTCTGATTGTCTACATCAAGCTTTTTGGGCCTGATTTATCTGGCCCCCACATCATTAGGCACAGTTGATTCCCCCCTGATCCTTGAAACAGCCACTGACCTTGAACTGACCAAGGCAGTTCCCTTGCCTTTTCTCTGATCCTTCTTTTCCTTTGAAGGACACTCTTCCTTTGCCTTAGGCTTCTTGCCTAGGCTCCCTGCCCCTCCCACCCCAGTTTCTGGGGAATCTCATCCGTGCTCATGGCTTTCACTATCAGCAAGTGCTGATGACTCCCAGATCTAACTCTGCAGCCCACTTCTTTTTACAGAACCTCAGATTTACATACTCAGTTATCTCCAGGATAATTCTGCTTCAATATCCCACAGCCTATAAAACTCAGCATTTTCAAATTCATCTCTTTGTGTCACACTGCCCTGCACAAAATAGATGCTCAGATATTTATTGTAGACACAATATAATTGCCTGTTTTTTCATCTTTCTCCATCAGACTCTAAATATCTATGAGCAGGAATTCGTGTCTTCCTCAAAATCTGCTGCTTCCCCAGCATCCAACACAGGGTCTATATGACTTAGCAGATGCTTCAATTAATACTGCTGGAATGATGAGAATAGAGAATAATTGCTTTGGAATTTAAAAGAGAGTTGATTCTAGGGAGGTCGGGGGGGGGGGAATTTGTGGGAATGTCCTAATTACTACTGTTGCTTAACAAATTACCCCCCAAAATTAGTAGCTTAAAATAATTGTTTATTTTGCTCCTGATTTGGGGTCGGGAATTCGGGCAGGCTTTGGTGGAACAATTCTTTCCTAGGGCGTTGACTGAGGCAGTCATCTGAAGGTTCTATGGGCTGGATATCCAAGATGTCTCCTTCCTTGATGGGCAGTTATGCTAGAGCTCAGCTGGGCTGTAGACCGGAGTATCTAGATGTGGTCTCTCCATTGTGGTAGTCTCAGAGTATGTGAACTTTTTACTTGGTTCCTGGTTGCCCCCAGAGCAAGCATTCCAAGACAAGCAGGTGGAAGGTACATGACCATTTCTGGCAGAGTCTTGGAAATTATGCAGCATCCCCTCTGCTGCATTCCATTGGTTAAAAGAGAATTCCTAAAGGTCAACCTACATTTAAAGAAGGGGACCTAGACCCCACCTCTCAGTGGGAGAAGTATCAAAGAATTGGAGGACATGTTTTACAGTTGCCACCAAGGGGTCTGGATTTTAGTTGAGTTTCGGCAAATACATAGAATTTGAGTAGTTGCAAAACTTGAATGGGTGGCAAGAAGGGCTAAATAGGCTCCTAGGTGCATTGAAACTTATGGCGGAGAAGACTGACCTAGCGTCTGAGTCACAAACGATGAATAATCCAGTTTGGCACGAGTGTGAGATCTGTGGAGTGAGACTTGGAAGGTGAACCTGGAAAGATATGGAGCCTTGCATGCCAGGCTAAGAATGTTGCCCTTTATCTTACTGATTTGTTAGAGAGTAGCATGATCAAAGCAGTATTTCTGGAAGATTAGTCTGGTATGGGGTTACAGGATAAATTGGAAGGGCTGGACTTTAAGCTAGGAAATCATTTAGTGAGCTATTGCCATAATCTTATTGGTGATGGGGACCAGAGGCAGGGGAGCAGAAATTAACATGGAAAAGAAGCAGTGAATGGGAAAGTTACACAAAGGAAAAATCAACAAGACGATGACTGACTGGCTATGGAGGGAATTCTGAGAGCTGGAGCATTGTTTGCTTCCTACGTACGCAAAACAACATGGCTCAGGCTTCCTTTGCCAGTGGCGATCTGAAGAATTCCTTACCACCTGCTCCTGCATTAGGCATCTAATAGAATAAGTACAATTAATCTTCATCCAAGTGATATCATATGTAATATTGTGCTTTGAAATGATGAACTACAATAGTTGGAAGAAAACATCAAGGGGACACTGTTTTAAAAATTTCTCCTTTGTCTCTCTTCTCTGCCACCTGCTTCATGAACATCATATGCTGAATCCTTATATTAGATACCAGCATAATTGTTAATCTATTTATGTTTTTTTCTTTATGAAAACCACTCAAGGAAAAAAACAGTACAACAATAACAGCAAGAACAGCAAGAAACACCAATTGTGCTTCATACTATCTGCCATTTTACTCTATTTGAGAAGACCTCTTAACTTCCCTTGTTGATCACCCATATTTCCATGGGCATGAACAGGCTGAGCTATGGAACTCACTCAGTGTTTTTATTTATGGCCTATTCCACAGCTTTTACATCTGGTGTTAGTAGATATTCATTACCTTTCTAAAATGCCATTTAAAAAACTGATTGCTTGGGGACTAGATGGCAAAGAAGGGGACATTTCACACTCAGATGGTTGACCCTGTTCATAAAATGCTACATTTAGACAGGCCCCTGTATTTATGGGTTTACTGCTACGTCTACAAGTGGGCCGGGCTAACTCTCCTGGGCTCCTTTGCATCTTCCTGATTTAAAACAATTGTTATCTTGTTTCTAGAGTAAAGCTTTTGTGTTCTGCAAAAATAATATGCATGTTGACAGCAAGACATAAATAATGAACCATCTAAAGCGACATTCCATCTAGCTAACACAATTTGAGAGGATTATTTATATTGGATTCTTTTTTAAACACAACAAATGGAAAGAGGAGAAGAGGCAACCTACTAGAAATGAAAAACTAAGTAGTAAACAAGTTGTTCTTCACAAAGAACTTCCCGCAACATATGCCTGGGAGGCTCGGAAATTGTTCAGTCCTAGAAGTTGTAAGCCAAGTCTTCTCCGATGTGCTTTTCTTTCCCCCAAAGAAGTCATAACAAGTATATATATATATATATATATATATATATATATATATAATGCCTAACAAGTATATATCTATATCTATATCTATATCTATATCTATATCTCTATAATGCCTTTCTGTTGGGGAAATGAAAGTACTTTCAAAACAATCTCATAACATTGCGATGGAGGAAACGATGGCAGGTTTTATATTACCCCCATCATACAGGTGATGGAAGCCCTGATAAATGGAGTTGGTGACAAAGTCACAAATAGACGCTAGGCTTTCTGATGTACAGCTAGGACTTCAGTAGTTAAATGAAAAATATGTTTCTGTTTTGCTCAGTCCTTTCTCATCTTGCAGAGAGAACCTTTCTTGTCAGTTTTAACCCTTCCTCATTCCTACACAGACATGTATTCCCCTCGCCCCCAAAAGATAGGGCTCTTGACTCAGATTTTAAATTTGAATCTCATACTACAAAATGATATCATAGTCAATAAGTGCTAAGATCAAAAAATAAAATAGTTGGAGGGTATCCCCCCTTCCCAACAACAGCTTTATGATCATAAACAAATGGACTATATGTTTGGGTAGTATAGTAGTTCATTACTGTTTGAGGATCACATGCCCCTTTGGAAATCTGATAACAGCTATAGATGACCCCCGAGAAAGATGCACAGCCACAATTACAAGGTCTCCTGAAACCAGTACCTTCTTCAGTGGGTTCATGAATGGTCTACATAAGAATCCAATATACAGATCTTCCTTTACCTACGATGGGGTTATGTCCTGATAAACCCATCATAAATTGAAAATATTCTAAGTTGGAAATGCATTTAATACACCTAAGCTACAAACATCAGAGCTTAGCCTAGCCTCCTTTAAACATGCTCAGAACACTTACGTTAGCCTACAGTTGGGCAAAATCATCTAACACTAACCCTATCTTATAATAAAGTATTGAATATCTCATGTAATTTCTTGAATATTGTACAGAAAGTGAAAAACAGAAAGTTTATATGGGTACAGAATGGCCGTGAGTGCATCGGTTGTTTCCCCTTGTGATTGCATGGCTGATTGGGAGGGAGGTGCCCAGGATCACCAGAGAGTATAGCCTGGGAAAAGATCAAAATTCAAAATTTGACATATGGTTTCTACTGAAAGCGTATCGCTTTTGCACCATCGTGAAGCTGAAAAATTGTAAGTCGAACCATCATAAGTTGAGGACCATCTGTCATAACTCAAGAGAGAGACTTTGGATTAAATCCTAGCCCCACCTTACTGAGTGACTTTGAGAAAAACTATTTAATTTCTCAACACCAAATTTTTATCTATAAATGGAGACAGTACCATTGAATTGGGTTATGGAGGAAATTAAATACATAATGCATATAAAGCATTTGGCACAGTGTCTGGCACATAGAGTGTGTTCAGTATGTGATAATTCTTTCCCCTTATGAGATATTTAGCAGGGAAATGACTGATGTTGGGAGCAAGCATCCTGAAGCTGATACTCAGGCCCACTTCAACCTGATGGCTGAGAACATTACGCCAGGGGGCAGGTTAGCATAATCAATCAAGGGTTGGAGCCTTTCAAAGTCTAAATCATTCTAGTTTACCGTGTTAGCCAAATCTTTTGACACTCCTTCTACATTATGTTGGTTCCCCATGGTGTGAATCCCATCTTCCCAGGATAGAATGCAAAGCCCCAACGTTTCTCAGTTTCCTTTGCCTCCAGGGAGCATGTGACTTAGGTTCTGCTAATCAGATGCACATACAGAGATATGGATACAGGAGTGATTTATGTGAGGAAGCAGGTGGGGTGCAGGGCATCTATTTTGCATGCACAGATGGTGGGAGTGGTGCTGTAGTTCTGGAATCACCAGGAGCAGCAATTCCCTCCCCAGCCAGTTCTACATTGGGGTTCTGGGGATTGTTTCTGGAAGCTCACTCCACAGCCTGTTTCTTTAGTTCTTCCAAAGACTCTGTGAGGATTCTAATATCTTTTAATAAATCATTTCCTACTTTAACCACATAGAATTGATTCTGTGGTTGGCAATGAAGAACCCTGAGTTGGGGGCTTCCCTGGTGGCGCAGTGGTTGAGAGTCCGCCTGCCGATGCAGGGATCACGGGTTCGTGCCCCGGTCCAGGAAGATCCCACATGCCACAGAGCGGCTGGGCCCGTGAGCTATGGCCGCTGAGCCTGCGCATCCGGAGCCTGTGCTCCGCAAAGCGAGAGGCCACAACAGTGAGAGGCCCGCGTACCGCAAAACAAAAACAAAAACAAAAACAAAAACAAAAACCCTGAGTTGTACGATGCTGAAACATCCCTTTATCTCACGTCATCTTCCTCCCTGACACCACGATTCCCTTGCATTAATTATGCAACATGGTTAAGTGTAATAAAGGGTCCTAACATTCTTATGCAAGAATGCAGTTTCTGTAAGAATGAGGCTTTCTATGAATAAGGGTACAGACCCTTCCCACCCTGTGTAGGGTCCTGAGTGGTGTCCTTGGGTTGCCAGCAGGGAGGTTCTTGTAGCCTTTCCTGCCTTGCCAGCAGCCTGGACCAGCAAGTAGTCTTAAGTGTTCCTCAAGTGTTCCTTCTACCTTATTCACATCACATGCAGGCCGTTCTTATTAGTTTGGCTGTTTTAGGAAGCCAAATATTTGGTAAGGAACTTCGGTGAGCAGGACAGTAATAGTGGTAGTTTGAGCTAAAGATTTTTATGCAATTATTATTTTTATTAAAATGAAGGTCTCTTCAGGAATGAGGCCACATTATTACATAAACAGATTGTTTTCCTCCTAGACTTTTTTTGGGTTCATCAACCTACACAAGTCTTGGACTGAGCAAACTTTAGATTAACATAGAGTTTTAATAAAGCTGGTTTAAAGTCATTGTGGCAATTGTTTTCTCCATTCATTCAATAATTATTTATCATGAGCTACTCTGTGTCAGACATTGTGCTAGGTGTTAGCACAAATAAGGCGCTAGATAAATGTTTGGTTTGCTTTTGCCCTGAAGCCTCTCGTAACCTAGTAGGAAGACAGACAATTCCAACATAGTCTGTGCTGGGATTTCTTTCTGCCATAACTTGAAATGTCTTTTTTACTGTAAGTGTACTCTTTTTTCTCAAGTATTTGACCCTCCAGTAAGGGAGACCCCTTCTTCTGCCTGAAACATTAACAATTTCCTTAAGTTTGACTCTTACTGAGGTCAGGAATACATCTTTTAGTATCACTAATAGCTTTTGGATGGCATTCAGATGTCTGCTTCCCACCCGGATTGGGTGATCAGTGGATTTAGGTCAACACACCTGTATTTCTTAGAGTTTCTTGGTGTCAAGGAATCGCTGATTTTAGCTAATTCAATAAGAAGGAAGTGTTATTGGTAACTCAGAGAATCAAAGTAAAAGCCAGAGATTAAGACTTGGAAAAGTACTGGAACCACAGCAACTCTAGGTCTAGTTAACGGGAGCTAATTGATAGCTTTGTCCAGACATTGCTGTCCTTGTATTACTCTTCTCAAGATTCAAAATCCAAGGATAGCGCACTCCTGGAATGACAAGACTATCAAAAGGAAATAGGCAATTCCTTAAAAATAAATTGGGATGCTCGTATCAAAAGGAGGCAGAATGGAATCAGGGCAGCCAAGTACCATATGTGTCTACCACTATGTTTATGCTCCAAGTATATGGTCCCATGGCACGCACTGTGGACATTTCTCTGGTTGTAGCATCGATGTTGTTACTTAGTGTTGTACCCTGTCCCAACCACCCCAAACTAGTCCACTTGATGAGGGCAAGACAGGAAAAAATTATTTTCCTTGAGTAAGGAGAAAGGAGGCAGGGAGGAATTGGGCCATTGAGGGTGGTCCAATTATTTTTCTCAACTTTGGCTACCATTCAGCTAGGGACTTTTGCTTTTTAACATTTTATTTTGAACTAATTTTAAATTTATGGAAAAGTTGCAACAGTAGTACAAAGATTTCCTTACTATCCCTTACCCTGCTTCCTCTAATGATAAGATTTTATATAACCGTAGTATAGTTGTCAAGTGTAGGTATTAACATTGGTCCAATATTATTAACCAAACTGCAGACTTGATTCAAATTTCACCATTTTCCCCCCACTAATGTCCTTTTTGTTGTTCCAGGATCCTACCCAAGATCCCACATTTTATTTAGTTGTCACTTCTTAGTTTCTGTAACGGTTCATCACACTTTCCTTATCTTTCATCACCTTGATACGTTTGAAGAGTCCTGATCAGTAATTCTGAACAATATCCCTCAATTTGGATTTGTCATGTTTTCTTGTGATTGGTGTTAGGTTATGCATTTTTGGGGGGGTCAAGAACATCACAAAATACAACATTGTAAATCAACTATACTGCAATAAAATTTTTTAAAAAAGAATGTCATGGGCTTCCCTGGTGGCACAGTGGTTGAGAGTCCGCCTGCCGATGCAGGGGACGCGGGTTTGTGCCCGGGTCCGGGAAGATCCCGCATGCCGCTGAGCGGCAGGGCCCGTGAGCCATGGCCGCTGAGCCTGCGCTTCCGGAGCCTGTGCTCTGCAACGGGAGAGGCCACAACAGTGAGAGGCCCGTGTACCGCAAAAAAAAAAAAAAAAAAAAAAAAAAAGAAAGAATGCCATAAAAATAATGATGTACTTCATAGCATGGGGCTCAGGATGTTGATATGTCTTATTACCAGTGTTATTTATATGGTTAGGTTGGTGTCTGTTGGGTTTCTGTACAGTAAAGTGACTATCTTTTACTTTATACTGGTTGGTTTCGTATTGCTAAGTATCGTGGTAGAAGTACTTCGAGTCTACGAAAATCCTTTTCCTCAAACTCTTGCTGGCTAATGTGAGCACACAGTTTTGGATCTTGTCTGCTACATTTATTTTTGTGGTGTTTGCCTAGTGGTGATTCTTATTTCCCTCTTTCTTTCTACATCTGTTAACTAGAATTCTATTGTGAAGAAGAGTTATCTCTGCTCCTCCATTTACTTTCTTATTTCAATATTTATATGAGTTTGGATTCACGATTATTGATTTTATTCTATGGTTTAAGACCAACATTATCATGATTTATTTTGTTGCTTTAGCCTGGAACCTGTGTTCTGCCGACAAGGTCCTATCTTTTTTTGAACAATTCCTTAGTTTGTGGCACCATGAATTGTTCCAGGCTTATCTTGTATTTCCCCACCTTGGCCCAAAGATCGACCACTTCCCACCTAGAGAACTTGTTAAATCCTGGTGTTCAGAACCCCAACCCAAACCAGTTAAATCAGAAAATCTTGAGGGTGGGACCAAAGGGTCAATAATTTTTAAAGTTCCACAGGTGATTCTAATATACAGCCACGTGTGAGAACCAAACTAAAGCAGTGCTTTTCTAACTGTAATGTGGATATGAAGTCCCCGGGAATCTTGTTAAAATTCTGATAGAGTGGGTCTGGGGCGGGGACTGAGACTCTGCATTTCTAACAAGTTCCTAGGTCAGCTTAGTGGCAAAACACACTTTGAGGGGAAAGGGACTGGAAGACTATCTCCTCAAGCACAAAAATCCTTAAACATTACCTCTGGGGCTGCAAGCTGGCTTATGATTGTGGAAAGAGTTGCTACTTGCTAGGTTACGATTCCGCATCATTTTATTTTCTAATTAGTTGGAGTGAGCAGTAGAAGGAACTACTTGCCATGCAGTGTAGACAGAGTCAAGGAGGTTGCTCTGTGAATTGAAAATGGAAAGTGGAACCGATTGATTCTGAAAGTAAACCGCTATAATGAATAAAAATGAGTAAATGGGTTTGCATGTCTTCTATTTCCTAAATAGGCGAAGAGACCTGAATAAATCTTTTTGAAAAATGAAGAATGATAATAAAAGAACATTTCATGCTGAAAGCATAACAAAAAAATCCCAGATGTGAATATCCATCTTATCCATCTTGGAAAGGCAAATGCAAAAGATTGGAGTCTTCTGTGGGAAATGGGTCACCATTTTGAATGTTGTTTAAACAGAATCCTCCAGGGAACGTTATCCTGCGTTCTTTTTGTGTATTAGCTCAGTTTTTCCAGCTGTTTTCAGAACATGCATATTCCTGTCCATCTGCTAAGCTGCTTTGGTCTCCCCAAGGTGGTTGTTTAAGAACAAAGAGGTCCAGAGAGACACAGACTGCAATCCATGAAGCTCTTTCTAGTCACTTTCTGCAGAGCCACGCACGCACATTTGCCCCACAAAACAGCTATCTGATCTTCAAATTAGGATCATCTTCAGTAATCCTCGAGCTTTCATACACTTGATACACGATTGGGGTATTCCTTAAAAACGCAGGTCCCCAAACCTTTGGCTGAGGCCAGGGAACAAACACCTTGTTCCCCTGCCTGTATCCTGGCCATATGAAGCAAGGGCTCCACATACGTCACGTGGAGAAATATTCACCTGAGAGATCAGATCAGAAGCATCCTCTTGTTTGGTCCATTACAGGCTTATTTTAACTTGTTAATATAACTTAGTTTCCCATCCTTCTCAACATGTAGGTTAGAGACTCCAACAGAAGCAAATCAGGATATTATTCTTCCTCCCCTGTCCTTTTCAACTATCACTGAAGAAATTCTTCTACTTCCTTCTGAAACCTTGTACTGTAACCTTTCCTTTCCTAGACCCTCAAACACAAACAGGAGGTTGAGATGCTACGAGAGCTTTTCCTTCCAGCTAGATAGTCAGAAACTGTCATGGTCTATACCATGCTACACCCTCTGGTATAAATAAAAAAACCCAGTCGAGGCCACCTCAATGGCCACATTTTTATTGATGTTTACTTTGTCACAAAATTGTACTTTATTGGTCACGGGGCATCAGGCAAACCTATTATTAATAATGAAATTTTTAAAACCTACCTAAGGTGAATAATATCTTTATAATCCAAAGAGCATATGATATTTAGGATTTTGGGGGATATTGAATATGAACATATTCACTTGTAATTTTACAAAAATCTTCATTCTGAATTTATAATGTTCTAATTTTACATATGTAAGAAAGAAGGACAATTGACTTCAAGTTTATCAAGTGCTAACTTGGGAGAAAGGTCATGACACTGGGAATAGACTAAATGTGTGATGACGTGTCCTCGAAAATCCTCCATCTCGTAGAGACAGGGCTTGACACTGACATTCACACTTGGCCTCACCCACACAGCAGAGACTGGCAGAGACAACAGGCACTCCCAGAGGCAATGTCTCCCATCACTTGGGAGAGCACAGAGAACTGACGCCAGTGTCCAATCACAAGACAAAATGAACATGCAGTGCCTGGGGTGCTTGTCCCTGAGCCAAACGCTTGAGAGCACACCTAGTAGAACGTGTGGACCCTGATTACCCTGGAATAGGCTGACCTTATCCTTCCCAGTCTATAGGCTAATCTGGTTCTGTCATGTGAAGCTACAGTATTGGCTTCCCAGGAGTAACGACTAAGTTGTTTTTATTTTTCTGGCTCTTGCCTACAGTGACACAGCAGGAAAAGAGCCATGCTTTTATGCCTATCTCTGGTCCCAAAGTCTCCAACATTAGGGATATTTATGAGAAGTTCCCTTGGAGGGGTGCTTTTCTGGCCACTGACGATGGTATTTATAATTTAATTAATAAGATAAGAAACGTGCACTGTAGGGTTTCAATCAAAACTGGTCTAGTGGTTTGGCCATACCCCAACATTTGTCCATAGGTCTAATTGGGATACCTTTGGGGAACTATTCTGACCTTCTGATCATCTTCTATTTATAGAGTCATCCTTTGAGTTTGCACAGTTCTGGTCTGGAAGCTCTCAGCCTGAAACATAGTCATATGTTCCTCATGGGTCAGCTAAGGAGATGATTAAGTACATTGCTTTCAACTGCATGTGTCAAAGTGGAGTGTGAAATTCATTTAGCTGATCACAACTAGTATTTTTATTTTCAATAAAATATCATAAAAAATTCCAGTCTTATAGAAGGGTAAGTACTATTTCATGGAATTTTATTTATATTTGTATGTATGTACATGTGTCATGAGTTGCAATGTAGAATATATCTTTCTTTTTTTGCAGTACGTGGGCCTCTCACTGTTGTGGCCTCTCCCGTTGCGGAGCACAGGCTCCGGATGCGCAGGCTCAGCGGCCATGGCTCACAGGCCTAGCCGCTCTGCGGCATGTGGGATCTTCCCGGACTGGGGCACGAACCCGTGTCCCTTCCATCGGCAGGCAGACTCTCAACCACTGCCCCACCAGGGAAGCCCCTAAAACATATCTCTTATTTGAGGTTGAGGTTTAAAAAGTTCAGGAAATACTGATCTATTACTTGACTTTGATCTGTAGGGGTTAAGAGCATGAATGCTGGGGCCAAATTGCTCAACTATCACTTGCTAGCTGTGTGACTTTAGGAAAATTACCTGACTTCTCTGTGCCATTTCACACATTTCGCATATGTAATATGAGAATAATAATGGTGGCTACCTTATAGGGTTGATATGGGATTAAGAAAATTAATATTTGTCAAGTGTTTAAAACCTTGCCTGGCATACACTAAGTGCCTTATAAATGTTTGTGGGGAAAAATATCAGTTCTGCAAGTATCCTTTTATATCCTTTTACATATTAATCAAGACAACGAAGTCCCTGCCCTATGGATATTTGTAGTCTAATATATAAATGTACTTGAAAAAGTTGTCTGTTCTGAGTGGCAATATATTGAAATGTTTAAGAAAGTGCCTTGGACCAGACTGCTGTGTTCAAATCACAGTTCTACCACTCATTTGCTGTGTGACCTTTGGCCAGTTATTTGACCTTGCAGATCCTCAGTTTCTTAATCTATAAAGTGGGGCTAATAGACTCTATCTCATAAGGCTGTTGCCAGGATTAAATGAAAATACCCATAGATGCTTACGGAGGAAGCAACAATAGCTATTATCATTCTTCCTGTTAGCAATTCAGATCATGTCTTGCTTCTTTTCTGATGTACTGAAAAGTACCACTCCTCCTCTTTAATGTGAATGGCTTGCTTAAGTCATCATTTTACTTCAGCTGTGGTGAATCAACCACATAGGGGCTCAGATAAAGACCAATACTCCTGACTAGCAAAGCAATTGTGCAGCCCAAGATCGGATTCAGACTGCCCCACTGTGCTCTCTCTATAGCCTTGCTCTCATAACTAGTCAGTTTACTAGAACCGTTCTTTTGCCTCAGCAGGTCTTCACAGCCCCTCAGATAATTCTGAAATGTCACAATGGAAGCCTGACAGCCAGAGCTGTTTTGCAGTATGGCTGTCTATGGCAATGGGGTCACATTATATTTCCCTCCCCCTCCTCTTGGGGAGGGAAACTGATCGGGACAAAGCTTTCTGTCCAATATGATGAAGCACTTTGTATGATGTATCACTTATATGTAGATATGGTGATAGCATAAAAGGACTCATTAGCTGAAGGGGCTTTCAACTCGAGTCCTCCACTTCTTAAGGATGTTTGGCAAGGCTGTTCTGACAAGGAGAAATCTAAGATTCTTGAGGACTCCTGAGCTTGAGGACCTAATTGTTTTCCTATGACTCTTTCCTCTTCTCCTGTGGCACACTGTTAGTGTAGCACTACCATAGCTTTTGAAAATTAATAATGGAGCTATATTATGCAGCATCGATCTCTTGCTTGACTATAGGCTCCTCCAGGGCAGGGGACCTGACTTATTCATCTTTGTATCCCCTGCAAGCACCAGGCACACATCTCAGTCAACGTCTGTGGAATTGAATCTGGTTGAATTTAGATCCCAGGTCGCAGTGCGAGAGCTCACAGTAGGACTGGAGCTGAAGGCAAGGAATCATTTATTTCCCACTGCTGAGTTGACTGCTGGCTTCTGAGATATTCAAGTCACCCCATCACGCTGAAGGCCACCCAGAGAGGGCCTTAAGGTGATTCTATTGGTGCCCTTAGTGAAAGTTCTTTCTCCTAGTTCTTAGCAGTAAGGAAAATGAAGCAACTAATCCTGCATCTTGTTGGTTTACAAGCCAGGGCTAGGAGAAAGTAAAGTGGAAATGTGATCTCTTTTCATCCTATGCTTAGCTGATGTGGAAAGACAGGCAATGGTGGGCCAGCAGCCCTCTCAAATTCAGTTTTGTCTAGTATCTGGCACAGTGCTGGGCATATTCTTGGTCCTAATTAAATACAGGGGCATAATTTGTCATTTTCCTTCCTTTCAAAAGGTACACGTCTTTGACTTAACTTTTTAATTTACAAACAGAAATAAAGACAGAAAATCGTCTTTTGAAAACTCTCCATGTGTCTAAGCCAGGCAGTCTGCTGAAGCTTTAAATATATTTGTTCTAATTCTGCTCATAGGGAGACAAGACAGATATGACTGTCTCCATTTCCAGTTGAGAACACTGACGCCCAGGGAGCTTAAGTGGAGAATCCGGGATCGGAGATCAGCTCGGTTTGGATGCACTCACTGTACCATGAAGTTTTCCCCTTTCTCCTCCAGCACGCTGGTGGATGCGTGCATGTGTGTGACTGTGTGTGTGTGTTTCCTTTTACCCTTAAAGCCCAGCTACTTCTCCTTCTGGTCAGTTTCCTGGATTCCACTTTTTGGAAACGAAGTCCAGTTCTTGTCCAAGGTCTCACTGCCCTCTCGGCCATCTTCCCCTGGCGTTCCCAGGACCGCCAGCCGCTCCTTGGCTAAATTCAGAGTACCAGGCTTAGGCTCCGATTCCAGGCTCCATTCCCACCCTCCCAGGGCAGGTGCCTCGTCCCGGTCCCCAGGACCCCGACCCTGCAGCCGGAGCCTCGGCCCCGCCTCCCCTACCTGACGCAGGTGCGCCTGGGGCGCCGTAGCCTCCGCCCACCGGCGTGCCTGCTCTGCCATTGGTTCTCCCGGCTGCCCGTCTCTTTCGCTGGCCCCGCTCGGTCCCGGAGGGGTAGGTTTTACTGGAGAAGCCGCAGTCCCGGCGGCTCGGGCGCTGCGCAGAGTGCGGACCCGCGCTGGCATGTCCCCGCGCGCGGCAGCCCCAGTCGACCGCCGGGTGCGGGCGGCTGCTAACTTGGCTGCAGGCTCCGGCGGCCCGGCCGCGGCCATGTAGTTGCCGGCGGAGCTCTCTGCAGCCCGGGAGCGGCAGCGAGAGCGAGCAGGAGCCCAGCAGTTCGAGGCTTTCCCCGGAGGCGCTGAGTGCGTGCCGCGCCCTCGCCGGCCCTTGGGCCGCACTTTGGGCCCGAGAGGGAAATGGGGGAGAAAGTTTCGGAGGTGCTGGAGCCAGTGCTCCGCGGCTGCAGCGGCCACAGTGCCCGGACTCTCGCCCCTGCGGCGGCTGCCGCGTCCTCGCCGGGAGCTTCCTCTGCCGAGTCCTCATCGGGCTCAGAAACTCTGTTGGAGGAAGGGGAGCCCAGCTTCTCTCGCGAGCACCCGCCGCCGCCGCCGCCGCCGCCGCCGGGCGGCGCTCGGCCGCCCGCCGCGTGGGCTCCCGCGCGCTTGGTGCCAGAGCGTGGAGTCCCCGCGCCGCCGCCGCAGCCGCCGCTGCCCGGAGGAACCGCGCCCCCCGCGCCCCGGGGCAGCAGCGCGTCCCAGGAAGAGCAGGATGAGGAGGTGGGCCCGCCTTCCCTCCCCCCGCCACCGCCCCTCTGGTCCAGGCTGCCAGGCGACCCCAGCTCTCCATTCCGCACGCGGGTGGTGGGCAGCGCGTGCTGGGGCCTGGAGAGGGGGAGGGACCCCAGATGCTGTGCCCCGAGCCCTGGGTAATGACAGGAGCTTCCCTGTGGGTCACCGGTTTCCCCATGGCTGTTACCTGTGTGTGTGTGTGTGTGCGCGCGCGCGCGTGTGCGTGCGTGTACATGTGCTGCCTGATAGTGTGCTTCTCCAGTGTCAAAGCAGCAAACTCCGTCGGTCAGGATCTGCTCCTTTGGGTCTGTGAATGGACGTGAGCTGGACGCCTGGCTTGTCCCCACAACTGAGACCTTGTTCTCCGAGTGGGCGTTGCTTCCAACCGTAGCACTTGGGCAGAGGGGGGAGTGTGGTGAAGGGACGGTTGTGAGAGGAGAGTGGGTGTGTTGGAGGTGGGGGACGGCTGGCAGCGGTACCCGCGAAGTTGCGCGGTGGAGTTTCGGTTGCATTGGCCCCGGGGTCCCCCGCGGGTGGTTTTGGCTGGTCCTGCGGCGTCGGTCCCCCGGCCCTCGGCCGGCGGCGCTGACTTGCGCTTCTGCATGTCCGATTTGGACTTGTTCCGGGGTGTCCAGATGCGTGCTGGTCGCCAGACTGAATGGGGAACGTGCCCCCTTTTTCGGGGGACTGCGTCCATCCTGGTTTCTTGGAAGAATATTCGTGCAAAACTTGTGGGTCGCGTACTGACATATTGAAACTATGACTTGGTGTCCTCTCGCTTGTTTTCTCTGGCTTTTTTCTGCTTTTGGAGGACAGTTAAGGAAGCATAAGGTTCTTGGTGTCTTTGATTGGTTGCTTTGGACGTTTCTTGAGGGGAAGTCATCTTGATCAGGGAAAGGCCATAAATAAAACATCACCCTAACAGAGCCTCCTTGTGAAGTTAATTCCTCAGTGCCAGTGTGGTATTTTCTTCCTCTCTGATGGGGTTAGTTTTAGTAATTGTCTCTGTCCGTCAGAAGATGCAAGCTGAGGCCAGTGCTCTGACAGTAGCCCCCTGGGACCCCAGCCTGGAGGCATAGACTGGATCTGGCGCAAAGTGAGGGGAGTCAAGTCCTAGCCTGGCAGAGATGGAGCAAACCCTAGTGGTGGGCCAAGCCTCTGGCAGTAACCAGAACCCATTCCCCAGTGCCCGGAGGAACGCGAGGATCCTGGACAGGTGCCTGGAGATTTGCTTTCTAGAACTGTCTCTGCTTCTGAATTGTGAGATCTTGGATGAGCTGATTCCTCTGAGGTCAGTTTAATAATCTGTAAAATGAGGGGTATGACCAGTGAACTTCAAGGTAAAGTTTATTTCCACACGAACCCTCCCCTGATCAGGAATTTAGGATGGATCCAAAGTGCAGGTTGATCCTAGGGACAGGGTGCCAGGAGTTAAGCTGAGCATCACACCCACCACAGAGTTACCTGACCAAACCCCCAGACTAAACCAGTGTTCTCAGTGGTTGCATCTCCCTCTGAAAGATGCCATGCATGTGCTGGCATACTTACCGAGATGAGCACACTGGTCACTGGGCAGTAGGGGATATGACCCGACGTAATGATTTACCACTAGATTCTAATATAGTGTTGCCATCAGTAGAGAAGATGGTAGAGTTAGTTGCCCTATGTTTTCTGCGTAGCTAGGAGGGTACTTCATGATACATAACACGGTCTTGCAGATCCCAGGTGGGGGAAGTCAGGAACTTCTCACTTTTGATCCCAATCCTGTAGCTGATTTATTGCCTGGCCTCAGGGTGACAGTGTTTTATTTTCTTGGAAGTGGATGTAAAGATAGCTTATTACACAGGCACTGCAGTGAGGAATGGTTGATTGAAACACATATTGGAAAGTGGAATGACTAAATAACATTGGTCAGTATTTGTGAAATCTCAGAATTGGATGTAAAGTGATACAGTATTGCAATTTATTGTGTAACTTAACCTGTGGCAGGGGATGCTGGAAATTGTCCAGGAGTGGAAATCTTGACCTTCTCTGAGAATTTTAAAGAGAAACTAAAACTGTGGAGTAGAGAAGTTATAGCCTTGGTGAGAGGGGTTGAAGTCCAGTGCACATTTTCTGGCTCTTACACTGGTGCCAGTATGGTGCAGGGGTTCTTAGCCTTTGAGAGAGTGTTTTGGGTCTCTTTGAGAACCTAATGAACGCTCTCCCTCCTCTCCTCAGAAAACGGGCACCACTATAAATACCATTCTAGCAGGTTCAGTGAGGAACACTGGGTTACACACTCTCAGTTTGGTGGAAAGACCTGGGTTTGATTCCCGCCTCTGCCACCTTAACTAGATGTGAGATGTGGACCACTCAGCTGATGTAAGGCCTGATTTTTCTCCTCTTAAATGGGAATAATAGCAATAGGGTCATTAGGCATTTTATACATGCCACCTAGTTTAATCCTAGTATAGTATCTAACATTTAGCATGGAGTGCTAAGTAAATATTAATTTTTCAAGTTCATTTGTGATTAAAAATGTTGTGAAAGGAGGTACAAGTTTGGGCTGGCTTATTTTATTTATGCATAATTAATCTGCTCCCTACTTTCAGAGAACCTGAGGCCTTGTCTATACTGTTTATTACCACTTTTTTAGTATTAGCTGGGAAACAGTTTTTACCTGGATCAGGTTGCATTATGGGAAGGCACTGTTAGCATAGTGTTAGTTATACGGTAGCAAGGCACCGAGTAGAAAGCCTTGAGGGAAACCCATAAAATGGAAGGAGGTTCATTTAGATTTAAAAATTGTTAGGTCTGGCTTGGGAGACTCATTGTCTTCCAGTTTTTTTTTCAGTAAGTTACTGCATCAATTTTTAAAAAGCAGCAAAATTCAATTTCCTAGTGTATTATTGCAGTGCTAATTTTTTGGGCACCCTTGTTGAAGCTGCTTGCATATACTATTAATGTCAACAGTGTTTGACCTATTTCATATTTTATCTTACTGTCAATATTTGTGTAAACTTACAAAGTCTCATAGACTTAAATCAGCCCTTTAAGCTTTTGGTGTCTTAAAAACAATACTTTACCATGGCAGTGATTGTAGTTTTTATGTACTTAATAATCAAACACACGAGAGAGATAGTGCATGGTTTTTGTTTAAATAAAGTGCATCTCACTTAACCCCTGATAACTCAAGCCTGTGGATTTGGGGGTCTCTGCAAGTTGAGGGTAATGGACTGTGTTTCGGATAGTCATAATGATCTGGATTGGAGGAGTGTCCCTCTAACATTTCTGAGATTTGCTCTTAGGCGCTCTGCCCTGTCCCTTCTCAAAGCACCTTCTGATAACTCTCATAAAGTACTCAGTGCTGTTTGCTGTGTGTCGATGAACTCATAAGGGCAGGAATTTTGTCTTTGTGTGTTTAGCACAGTGCTTCTAATATATTAGTAGGGGCTCAGTACATATATGTTGAATGAAAGAGGAAAAATACATCTTTGAAAACGGTTGCACATTTGACTGAAGGGTGACCATGTGTGTACTGTTTTGTCTGTTGTGAATTATGCTTAAACATCTAGATCTCTTATCAAAAAAGCCTCCTAAATCACAGTGAAAATATGATGAGCAGTTTTTCCAGGTAAATTTTGAAGAAAGTCAAATCAGTGAGGATCCACTCACAATGCCTGTGCAAGACTTGCGTATTTACTCTGCCTTTTACTGTGTGTGTTAGAACTTGAAACTTTCAGGGATTCTTAGAACGGCAGAAAAAAGGCTTATTAGCTAAAAGGATTTTCAACTCAATATAAAGCGTCTAATTTTTTTTTTTTTTTTTTTTTGGTGGTGCGTGGGCCTCTCACTGTTGTGGCCTCTCCCGTTGTGGAGCACAGGCTCCGGACACACAGGCTCAGCGGCCATGGCTCACGGGTCTAGCCGCTCTGCGGCATGTGGGATCTTCAGAGACCGGGGCACGAACCCGTGTCCCCTGCATCGGCAGGCGGACTCTCAACCACTGAGCCACCAGGGAAGCCCCAGTCATCCATTTTATCTACATAAGTGTATACGTGTCAATAGCAATTGCCCAATTCATCACACCACCACCACCACCCCACCGCGGGTTGCCCCCCTTGGTGACCATACGTTTGTCCTCTACATCTGTGTCTCAATTTCTGCCCTGCAAACCGGTTCATCTGTACCATTTTTCTAGGTTCCACATACATGTGTTAATATACGATATTTCTTTTTCTTTTTCTGACTTACTTCACTCTGTATGACAGTCTCTAGATCCATCCACGTCTCAACAAATGACCCAATTTCGTTCCTTTTTATGGCTGAGTAAAATTCCATTGTATATATATACCACATCTTCTTTATCCATTCGTCTATTGATGGGCATTTAGGTTGCTTCCATGACCTGGCTATTGTAAATAGTGCTGCAATGAACATTGGGGTGCATGTGTCTTTTTGAATTATGGTTTTCTCTGGGTATATGCCCAGTAGTGGGATTGCTGGATCATATGGTAATTCTATGTTTAGTTTTTTAAGGAACCTCCATACTGTTCTCCATAGTGGCTGTATCAATTTACATTCCCACCAACAGTGCAAGAGGGTTCCCTTTTCTCCACACCCTCGCCAGCATTTGTTGTTTGTAGATTTTCTGATGATGCCTATTCTAACTGGTGTGAGGTGATACCTCATTGTAGTTTTGATTTGCATTTCTCTAATAATTAGTGCTGTTGAGCAGCTTTTCATGTGCTTCTTGGCCATCTGTATGTCTTCTTTGGAGAAATGTCTATTTAGGTCTTCTGCCCATTTTTGGATTGGGTTGTTTGTTTTTTTAATATTGAGCTGCATGAGCTGTTTATATATTTTGGAGATTAATCCTTTGTCTGTTGATTCGTTTGTAAATATTTTCTGCCATTCTGAGGGTTGTCTTTTAATCCTGTTTATGGTTTCCTTTGCTGTACAAAAGCTTTTAAGTTTCATTAGGTCCCATTTGTTTATTTTTGTTTTTATTTCCGTTACTCTAGGGGCTGGATCAAAAAAGATCTTGCTGTGATTTATGTCAAAGAGTGTTCTTCCTATGTTTTCCTCTAGGAGTTTTATACTGTCTGGTCTTACATTTAGGACTCTAATCCCTTTTGAGTTTATTTTTGTGTATGGTGTTAGAGAGTGTTCTAATTTCATTCATTTACATGTAGCCGTCCAGTTTTCCCAGCACACTTATTGAAGAGACTGTCTTTTCTCCATTGTATATCTTTGCCTCCTTTGTCATAGATTAGTTGACCATAGCTGTGTGGGTTTATCTCTGGGCTTTCTATCTTGTTCCGTTGATCTATATTTCTGTTTTTGTGCCAGTACCATATTGTCTTGATTACTGTAGCTTTTGTAGTATAGTCTGAAGTCAGGGAGCCTGATTCCTCCAGCTCCGCTTTTTTCCCTCAAGACTGCTTTGGCTATTCGGGTCTTTTGTGTCTCCATACAAATTTTAAGATTTTTTGTTCTAGTTCTGTAAAAAATGCCATTGGTAATTCGATAGGGATTGCATTGAATCTGTAGATTGCTTTGAGTAGTATAGTCATTTTCACAATATCGATTCTTCCAATTCAAGAACATGGTATATCTCTCCATCTGTTCGTATCATCTTTAATTGCTTTCATCAGTGTCTTACAGTTTTATGTATACAGGTCTTTTGTCTCCCTAGGTAGGTTTATTCCTAGGTATTTTAGTCTTTTTGTTGCAATGATAAATGGGAGTGTTTCCTTAATTTCTCTTTCAGATTTTTCATCCTTAGTGTATAGGAATGCAAGAGATTACTGTGCATTAATTTTGTATCCTGCAACTTTACCAAATTCATTGATTAGCTCTAGTAGTTTTCTGGTGACGTCTTTAGGATTCTCTATGTATAGTATCATGTCATGTGCAAACAGTGACAATTTTACTTCTTCTTTTCCAATTTGTATTCCTTTTATTTCTTTTTCTTCTCTGATTGCCGTGGCTAGGACTTCCAAAACTATGTTGAATAATAGTGGTGAGAATGGACATCCTTGTCTTGTTCCTGATCTGAGAGGAAATGCTTTCAGTTTTTCACCATTGAGAATGATGTTTGCTGTGGATTTGTCATATATGGCCTTTATTATGTTGAGGTAGGTTCCCTCTATGCCCACTTTCTGGAGAGTTTTTATCATAAATGGGTGTTGAATTTTGTCAAAAGCTTTTTCTGCATCTATTGAGATGATCATATGGTTTTTATTTTTCTAATTTGTTAATATGGTGTATCACATTGATTGATTTGTGTATATTGAAGAACCCTTGCATCCCTGGGATAAATCCCACTTGATCATGGTGTGTGATCCTCTTAACGTGTTGTTGGATTCTGTTTGCTAATATTTTGTTGAGGATTTTTGCATCTATATTCATCAGTGATATTGGTCTGTAATTTTCTTTTTTTGTAGTATCTTTGTCTGGTTTTGGTATCAGGGTGGTGGTGGCCTCATAGAATGAGTTTGGGAGTGTTCCTTCCTCCACAATTTCTTGGAAGAGTTTTAGAAGGATGGGTGTTAGCTCTTCTCTAAATGTTTGAGAGAATTCACCTCTGAAGCCATCTGGTCCTAGACTTTATTTGTTGGAAGATTTTTCATCACAGTTTCAATTTCATTACTTGTGATTGGTGTGTTCATATTTTCTTTTTCTTCCTGGTTCAGTCTTGGATGGTCATACCTTTCTAAGAATTTGTCCATTTCTTCCAGGTTGTCCATTTTATTGGCATAGAGTTGCTTGTAGTAGTTTCTAAGGATGCATTGTATTTCTGCAGTGTCTGTTGTAACTTCTCCTCTTTCATTTCTGATTTTATTGATTTGAGTCCTCTCCCTCTTTTTCTTGATGAGTCTGCATAAAAGTTTATCAATTTTGTTTATCTTCTCAAAGAACCAGCTTCTAGTTTTATTGATCTTTGCTATTGTTTTCTTTGTTTCTTTTTCATTTATTTCTGCTCTGATCTTTATGATTTCTTTCCTTCTGCTGACTTTGCGTTTTCTTTGTCCTTCTTCCTCTAGTTCCTTTAGGTGTATAGTTAGATTGTTTATTTGAGACTTTTCTTGTTTCTTGGGGTGCGCTTGTATAGCTATAAACTTCCCTCTTAGAACTGCTTTTGCTGCATCCCATAGGTTTTGGATCATCGTGTTTTTATTGTCATTTGTCTCTAGGTTTTTTTTAAATTTTCTCATTGATTTCTTCAGTGATCTCTTGGTTATTTAGTAGTGTATTGTTTAGCCTCCATGTGTTTGTGTTTTTTACTTTTTTTTCCCTGTAATTCATTTCTAATCTCATAGCATTGTGGTCAGAAAAGATCCTTGATATGATTTCAGTTTTCTTAAATTTTCTGAGGCTTGATTTGTGACCCAAGATGTGATCTATCCTGGAGGATGTTCCGTGCACACTTGAAAAGAACGTGTAATCTGCTGTTTTTGGATGGAATGTCCTATAAATATCAATTAAATCTATCTGGTCTCTTGTATCATTTAAAGCTTGTGTTTCCTTATTAATTTTCCGTTTGGATGATCTGTCCATTGGTGCAAGTGAGGTGTAAGTCCCCACTATTATTATTATTATTATTTTTTGTCTATTAATCTAATCATTTAATTTTATTTTTATTTATTTATATTTTTACATCTTTATTGGAGTATAATTGCTTTACAATGATGTGTTATTTTCTGCTTTATAACAAAGTGAAGCAGTTATACATATACATATGTTCCCATATCTCTTCCCTCTTGCATCTCCCTCCCTCTCACCCTCCCTATCCCACCCCTCTAGGTGGTCACAAAGCACCGAGCTGATTTCCCTGTGCTATGCGGCTGCTTCCCACTAGCTATCTATTTTACATTTGGTAGTGTATGTATGTCCATGCCACTCTCTCACTTTGTCACAGCTTCCCCTTCCCCATATCCTCAAGTCCATTCTCTAGTAGGTCTGTTTCTTTATTCCTGTCTGACCCCTATGTTCTTCATGACATTTTTTTCCCCTTAAATTCCATATATATGTATTAGCATACGGTATTTGTCTTTCTCTTTCTGACTTACTTCACTCTGTATGACAGACTCTAGGTCCATCCACCTCATTACAAATAGCTCAATTTCATTTCTTTTTATGGCTGAGTAATATTCCATTGTATATATGTGCCACCTCTTCTTTATCCATTCATCCAATCATGGACACTTAGGTTGTTTCCATCTCCTGGCTATTGTAAATAGAGCTGCAATGAACATTTTGGTACATGACTCTTTATGAATTACGGTTTTCTCAGGGTATATGCCCAGTAGTGGGATTGCTGGGTCATATGGTAGTTCCATCGTTAGTTTTTAAAGGAACCTCCGTACTGTTCTCCAGAGTGGCTGTATCAATTTACATTCCCACCAACAATGCAAGAGGGTTGCCTTTTCTCCACACCCTCTCCAGCATTTATTGTTTGTAGACTTTTTGATGATGGCCATTCTGACTGGTGTGAGGTGATACCTCATTGTAGTTTTCATTTGCATTTCTCTAATGATTAGTGATGTTGAGTGTCCTTTCATGTGTTTGTTAGCAATCTGTATATCTTCTTTGGAGAAATGCCTATTTAGGTCTTCTGCCCATTTTTGGATTGGGTTGTTTGTTTTTTTGTTATTGAGCTGCATGAGCTGCTTGTAATTTTTGGAGATTAATCCTTTGTCAGTTGCTTCATTTGCAAATATTTTGTCCCATTCTGAGGGTTGTCTTTTGGTCTTGTTTATGGTCTCCTTTGCTGTGCAAAAGCTTTTAAGTTTCATTAGGTCCCATTTGTTTATTTTGGTTTTAATTTCCATTTCTCTAGGAGGTGGATCAAAAAGGATCTTGCTGTGATTTATGTCATAGATTGTTCTGCCTATGTTTTCCTCTAAGAGTTTGATAGTTTCTGGCTTTACATGTAGGTCTTTAATCCATTAGGAGCTTATTTTTGTGTATGATGTTAGGGAGTGATCTAATCTCATACTTTTACATGTACCTGTCCAGTTTTACCAGCACCACTTATTGAAGAGGCTGTCCTTTCTCCATTGTACATTCCTGCCTCCTTTATCAAAGATATGGTGACCATATGTGCGTGGGTTTATCTCTGGGCTTTCTATCCTGTTCCATTGATCTATCTTTCTGTTTTTGTGCCAGTACCATACTGTCTTGATTACTGTAGCTTTGTAGTATAGTCTGAAGTCAGGGAGCCTGATTCCTCCAGCTCCGTTTTTCGTTCTCAAGATTGCTTTGGCTATTCGGGGTCTTTTGTGTTTCCATACAAATTGTGAAACTTTTTGTTGTAGTTCTGTGAAAAATGCCAGTGGTAGTTTGATAGGGATTGCATTGAATGTGTAGATTGCTTTGGGTAGTAGGGTCATTTTCACAATGTTGATTCTTCCAATCCAAGAACATGGTGTATCTCTTCATCTATTTGTATCATTTTTAATTTCTTTCATCAGTGTCTAATAATTTTCTGCATACAGGTCTTTTGCCTCCTTAGGTAGATTTATTCCTAGATATTTTATTCTTTTTGTTGCAATGGTAAATGGGAGTGTTTTCTTGATTTCACTTTCAGATTTTTCATCATTAGTGTATAGGAATGCCAGAGATTTCTGTGCATTAATTTTGTATCCTGCTACTTCACCAAATTCATTGATTAGCTCTAGTAGTTTTCTGGTAGCATCTTTAGGATTCTCTATGTATAGTATCATGTCATCTGCAAACAGTGACAGCTATACTTCTTCTTTTCCGATTTGGATTCCTTTTATTTCCTTTTGTTCTCTGATTGCTGTGGCTAAAACTTCCAAAACTATGTTGAATAAGAGTTGTGAGAGTGGGCAACCTTGTCTTGTTCCTGATCTTAGTGGAAATGCTTTCAGTTTTTCACCATTGAGGACGATGTTGGCTGTAGGTTTGTCATATATGGCCTTTATTTTGTTGAGGAAAATTCCCTCTGTGCCTACTTTCTGCAGGGTTTTTAATCAAAAATGGGTGTTGAATTTTGTCGAAAGCTTTCTCTGCATCTATTGAGATGATCATATGGTTTTTCTCCTTCAATTTGTTAATATGGTGTATCATGTTGATTGATTTGTGTATTTTGAAGAATTCTTGCATTCCTGGAATAAACCCCACTTGATCATGGTGTATGATCCTTGTAATGTGCTTTTGGATTCTGTTTGCTAGCATTTTGTTGAGGATTTTTGCATCTATGTTTATCAGTGATATTGGCCTGTAGTTTTCTTTCTTTGTGACATCCTTGTCTGGTTTTGGTGTCAGGGTGATGGTGGCCTTGTAGAATGAGTTTGGGAGTGTTCCTCCCTCTGCTATATATTTATTTTATTTTTTATTTTATTTTTTCGCTGTACGCGGGCCTCTCACTGTTGTGGCCTCTCCCGCTGCAGAGCACAGGCTCCGGACGCGCAGGCACAGCGGCCATGGCTCACGGGCCCAGCCGCTCCGCGGCATGTGGGATCTTCCTGGACCGAGGCACGAACCCGCGTCCCCTGCATCAGCGGGCGGACTCTCAACCACTGTGCCACCAGGGAAGCCCCCTCTGTTATATTTTGGAAGAGTTTGAAAAAGATAGGTGTTAGCTCTTCTCTAAATGTTTGATAGAATTCGCCTGTGAAGCCATCTGGTCCTGGACTTTTGTTTGTTGGAAGAGGTTTAATCACAATTTCAATTTCAGTGCTTGTGATTGGTCTGTTCATATTTTTTCTATTTCTTCCTGATTCAGTCTTGGCAGGTTGTGCATTTTTAAGAATTTGTCCATTTCTTCCAGGTTGTCCATTTTATTGGCATAGAGTTGCTTGTAGTAATCTCTCATGATCTTTTGTATTTCTGCAGTGTCAGTTGTTACTTCTCGTTATTCATTTCTAATTCTATTGGTCTGAGTCTTCTCTCTTTTTATCTTGATGAGTCTGCTAGTGGTTTATCAATTTTATCTTCTCAGAGAACCAGCTTTTAGTTTTATTGATCTTTGCTATCGTTTCCTTCGTTTCTTTTTCATTTATTTCTGATCTGATCTTTATGATTTCTTTCCTTCTGCTAACTTTGGGTTTTTTTGTTCTTCTTTCTCTAATTGCTTTAGGTGCAAGGTTAGGTTGTTTATTCGAGATTTCTCCTGTTTCTTAAGGTAGCATTGTATTGCTATAAACTTCCCTCTTAGAACTGCTTTTGCTGCATCCCATAGGTTTTGGGTCGTCATGTCTCCATTGTCATTTGTTTCTAGGTATTTTTTGATTTCCTCTTTGATTTCTTCAGTGATCACTTCGTTATTAAGTAGTGTATTGCTTTGCCTCCATGTGTTTGTATTTTTTACAGATCTTTCCCCCCCCACTATTATTGTGTTACTGTTGATTTCCTCTTTTATGGCTGTTAGCAGTTGCCTTATGTATTGAGGTGCTCCTGTGTTGGGTGCATATATATTTACAATTGTTATATCTTCTTCTTGGAGTGATCCCTTGATCATTATGTAGTATCCTTCCTTGTCTCCTGTAATATTCTTTATTTTAAAGTCTATTTTATCTGATATGAGTATTGCTACTCCAGCTTTCTTTTGATTTCCATTTGCATGGAGTATCTTTTTCCACCCACTCACTTTCAGTCTGTATGTGTCTCTAGGTCTGAAGTGGGTCTCTTGTAGACAGCATATATATGGGTCTTGCTTTTGTATCCATTCAGCAAGCTTGTGTCTTTTGGTTGGAGCATTTAATCCATTCACGTTTAAGGTAATTATTGATATGTATGTTCCTATGACCACTTTCTTAATTGTTTTGGCTTTGTTTTTGTAGGTTCTTTTCTTCTCTTGTGTCTCCCACTTAGAGAAGTTCCTTTAGCATTTGTTGTAGAGCTGGTTTGGTGGTGCTGAATTCTCTTAGCTTTTGTTTGTCTGTAAAGCTTTTGATTTCTCCATTGAATCTGAATAAGATCCTTGCTGGGTAGAGTAATCTTGGTTGTAGGTTCTTCCCTTTCATCAGTTTAAGTATATCATGCCCCTCCCTTCTGGCTTGTAGAGTTTCTTCTGAGAAATTAGCTGTTAACCTTATGGGAGTTCCCTTGTGTGTTATTTTTCGTTTTTCCCTTGCTGCTTTCAGTAATTTTTCTTGGTCTTTAATTTTTGCCATTTTGATTACTATGTGTCTCGGCGTGTTTCTCCTTGGGTTTATCCTGTATGGGGCTCTCTGCGCTTCCTGGACTTGGGTGGCTATTTCCTTTCCCATGTTAGGGAAGTTTTCAACTATAATCTCTTCAAATATTTTCTCGGGTCCTTTCTCTCTCTCTTCTCCTTCTGGGACCCCTATAATGCGAATGTTGTTGTGTTTCACGTTATCCCAGAGGTCTCTTAGGCTGTCTTCATTTGTTTTCATTCTTTTTTCTTTATTTTGTTCTGCATCAGTGAATTCCACCATTCTGTCTTCCAGGTCACTTATCCGTTCTTCTGCCTCAGTTATTCTGATATTGATTTCTTCTAGTGTAGTTTTCATTTCAGTTATTGTATTGTTCATCTCTGTTTGTTTGTTCTTTAATTCTTCTAGGTCTTTGTTAAACATTTCTTGCATCTTCTCGATCTTTGCCTCCATTCTTTTTCCAGGGTCCTGGATCATCTTCACTATCATTATTCTGATTTCTTTTCCTGGAAGGTTGCCTATCTCCACTTCAGTTAGTTTTTTTTGGGGGGGTTATCCTGTTGCTTCATCTGGTGCATAACCCTCTCCCTTTTTATCTTGTGTTTGTTTCTGTGAATGTGGTTTTCATTGCACGTGCTGCAGGATTGTAGTTCTTTTTTGTGGGGATGTTTTTTAACTGTTCTATTAATGATGTGAGTTTGAAGACTGCTCTTAATGTTATGCGTAGATGTGTAGATGAACGTCTAGTCTTTACTGGTGAAGAGAATAAATAGCAAAGAGCAACCATGAATTCAGTAAAACTTTTCACTGAATTGGTGTTTTATGAATCATAGCAGCTACATAATTTGCAAAGAAGAGTAGTGTGTAAATCTTGGCATGTTTATTATTGAGTCTGCTTTTGACTCCCTGCTTCAATGAGAGCCACAGGTTTGGAACGTCAGTCAGCCAATGTATATTGACCCTCGTGAAGCATCACCTTTGGCACTGAAAACACAAGGGTGGACAAGACAGAGATAGTTTTGACCTCACAAAGCTTCTAATGTAGTGGGGGAGATAGTCCCTAGTCATGGTGGCTAGCCACATGCGTTTTCATTAATTGGCTTCCAACGTGGTAGATGGGGAACAGCCTCTGAGGGAGTGTGCACCTCATCTCGCCTGGGAGGTGGGGACTGCCTCACTGAGGAGTTATTGGGGAAGGGGAGGGACAAGAGTAATGCAGGTAGCAGAGAGAGCGCTGCGAGTCTGGGGGCTGAGGACTCTGGGTCACGTGTGTGGAGCCGAGGAGGGCATGGCCTCGGGGGACGCTGGAGAGAGAAGCAGCGGCTGCGTCATGCACACCTTTTGGACTTTATTCTAAGCCACCGGGAGCCACCGAAGCTTTGAAGCAAGGAAGTGACTCCATCGGATTGGCGTTTCGGGAAGCCAGGCAGCCTGGAGCCCACCTGTGGGGAGCCGCAGGTGTAGCTCGTTGAAGTGTTCCAGGTTATCAGGGAGCTGATGAGCTGAGAGGCAGCCATCTTAATAAGCGGTGTGTCTGCGGAACTGGGGGCTCATTCTTCGCGGCTCAGGCATCCAGGAAATGGAACAGGGTTGAGAGAACACCTTCGTGTGGCTATTAATGCTGCTCTTCACTGCTATGTTGCCTTAAGCCTAGTATTTTCTTGAAGGAAAACCTTTAACGATGAATGGAGACGGAGAAGAGGGCCTTGCGAATGCTCACGCCCACAGTCAGTTGCAGGAGACGTTGACCTGGGGTGAAAGGAGGAGAAATTGCCTGGAGGCGGTGTGGCATCCTCTGGTGGTGGGAAGTGTGGTGTTTGTGAGCTAACACGCGTTATGAGAGGCTGGCTTATTTGCTTGGATGTTCCTAAAGAACGTAGGGTCAGAGTCAGGGAAGGGCTGAGGCTCTTACCCTTTCCACCCCGGGTCTGAGGTATTCTAGGAAATGTCAAATGTTTATATTTCACCAGTGTTTCAGAGCCAGTGACGAAGGCTGACTCTCTGTTCCCTCAGACTTAGTGGATACAGTGTATGAGTCCAGCTGTTTTTCATTTTGCCCCTGCAAGGAAGGGTGTGGAAGCACGTTAGAGTGCGGGCTGTGAAGATGGTAAACTGCAGGAAGAGTCCTGATAGAAAAGTTCTCACGATGAGAAGGGTCCGTAACCTGGTGTTAGAGAAAACTGAGCGCGGTGTGTGTGTGTGTGTGTGTGTGTGTGTACATGTACGTGTGTACATACAGGTACGCATGCGCCTGTATATCTAAGAAGAGATAATTGTCCTTTTTAGATGGAAGACACCCCAGGCCATGTTAAATCATGGTCGCACATTCTGTAGTGTTGCCTGGAAAGGACTTGTGCCCCCCTCCTCCATCCCTTCAGACCAGCAGCCAGTGTTCCCTACTCGGGGGTCAGTGTCTGTATTGCCTAAGGGTACAGACCAGCAATCCCAGTTCAGCCACTTATAGGCCGTTTGCCTTTGGAAAGGTTATTAATACTGAGACTGTTTCCTTATCTGTAAAATGGACATGGCAGTATTTATTGCAGAGGGTCATTATGAGAATAAATGAGGTGTTTTATATTGAGGACCCAGCATGATTCCTGGCATGTAGTATGCGTTCCATGATGGTGTTTGATAATATGACTGAGTATGGAAAAGCTGGTTGATGCAGAATATCAGCTCCATAGCCAGGAATAATCGGAAGCCTAGACGTCCCTTCCCTGACGGATTATGCTACCGGCATGGTTTGCTGGTGGTTCTGGGAGGCCCTTTCATTCATAAGTAGGTAGATATGTAACATAGCGATCACTTTTAAATTCATGGACACAGCATTCCTTACAATGTACTAATAGCAAAGCCTCATGGTTCATTAACTCTTCTGTAGACACGATCTCTCTTGCTCATGGAACCTGCTGTTAGTGATCATGTATTAAATGATATCCTAAAAGACTGTGAACGTGCAAATTACTAGCTATGCCCAGGGATTTAGTAAGAAGACAGCATGTCACCCCTGTGGTGAGGCTGGTGACATGACCAGGTAATTCATGATGATCTGGGGGCTGAGAAGGGAGTAACAAGGAAATCAGATGATTTTCTGGAAGCCAACTTTGGTTCCTATAAGCATCGGGTGGGGAGGCAGGTGGTCCAGGGGCCACCCCAACTTCACAGAGGGGAAATCCGTTAGACATGTGATAGAACTATTAAAAATGCAAGAACTCATGTATGTGAATTGTCTGACAAAAAGTCTGTTACGTCCCTTTGGGGCAATGTAAACATTTCAATTTTTTAAGGCAAAATTGCAAAAACCTAGGAGTGCTTTTGATATAACTCAGATAAATGCTGGTGCAGTGACCGCAGGTCGTTTTCCCTTCCAGCAGCCTGGTGCTCTGCCCTGTGTACCTGTTTAGGTTGACATTTACACAGCTTTGCGTCATTTAGTTCAAGGATGATTGTGTCCTTTTATGTCTCCGATATTTAGTCCGGTTTCTTCTCTGGTCCTATTATTTTGGGGGTAGAGCATAAGATCAAATATGATTAAGCAGAAGTCTCTTTCTCCAGCAGCTTGTGTGCACTTGTTTCTTTCCCTGTCTTTGTCCTTCTCTCTCACCTGGTTCAGAATTCCTGGAAAGGATTGGACAGTAGTCATGTGTGTTTCCAGGCTTAGGAGAGAAAACCCTTAAATGTGAAATGTCAGTTCAGGACCGTGGTCAGCGGTACACAAACATTCAAGTCACATTTAAATGTATAGAACTTGTGTGAAATTTCTGGTTGCTTCTCCAACTTCTCTTAATGAAAAGCATTCACTGCTTATTTAGTAATTTGAATTCATAACTAGGCACATGTGTCTGTGAGACAGCTTATAAATTTGTACCCTAGGCCTGTACTCTTTTGCTAGCCCATCAATTCTCCTCTTAGACACAGTCCATATATTTTTGATTACGGTGCTTACTTCCACTGAACCTTTCAGCCCAAATGCTCTGTATTGATATTGGGGGCAGGGGGAGGTGGAGGGGAGGATGGAAATACTGACAAATTGGCTTCCTTTTCTTAACTAATTTAATAGGCTATGGTGTGGAAAACGAAAATTTAATTTTAACTTTCTTGACTTTGTATTTTTGAGGTGTGTTCAGTGGCCAGCAAGCTCACAGGTGCACCCAGTTTAGTGCGGGTAGCTGAATATACATTCACAAACTCACATCAGGTGTGTGTCTTTTGGCCTCTGCCTTAGTACTTGGTCAGCTACTTTTTTAATAAGCTGAGAAGTTAGGTATGTAGTTCCCTCCTGGTTGATGATTTTGTGCCTTTCCAAGTTTGTTTTAAAAATAATATCATCGTATCTTGGGGTTCTGGTGTTAGTGTGTGTCATGACTGGCATTTCTTTATACAGAGATGCATGTACCTTCTGCAATGCAGGAAGGGTCCCAGTGCCTCACCAGTGGTAGGGAAATAAAGTAAAATTGGGTTAAAATTGGTGGTTAAAATGTTATGTCCTTGTACACTGTCCTTGAGACTTATATTCTCAGAAATTACACATTTAAAATTGCTTCTTAGGGCAATCATTGCTAGGTAAACTGCATTAAGGTATTGCTATAGAATGCAGCTGTGATGAAACCCATTTTGTGTATAAAGGTTAAGTGAGTATTTTCACAAAGTGGTTCTTTATGAATAAATTGATTCCATAGGAATGTGTCTAGCTCCTGTACGCTCAAACTCACAGAATTTGCTTTGTCACTCCCTTAGTGTTAGCTGGAGTGCTTAATTGAAAGCACCTGAGGCTTATTGAAATCCTCATCAGCCCAGGGCAGCTCTGAGGCTACTCACTTAGATGCAGCCAGGAAGAGATGGGGAGAGTTGCTGCAGAGAAAAGGGCAGTCCCAAATGTTTGTTTGGAGAGAAGGGACCCTCAGAAAGTTTTACTTAAGGAGAACTTCAGACTCATCTCAAGTGAGTAGAGTGCAAATCAGAAAGACCCAAGAAAATGCTGACCTTCCTGTTCTTGTGGCTCTTAGGAGACTAGTTAAGTTGAATCGCCAGGTTAAGCCAGTGTAGCCTTAGTTTAAACACTGAGTGAGCATGTGTGAGCACGAGAGAGCGAAGGAGAACGCGAGGAAACCGGCTTGTCAAGTAAGGAAAGACCATCTTCTCTTTCCCCTACGTTTTGGTACTTTATGTATGTGTTGTTGAAATCTTACCTTTGTAAATTTTACTTCATGTACCACTTTATTTCTTTGGGATTTCTTGTTTTTTTTTTTTGTTCTATAGACACTGTTTCCCTAATAAGCTACCGCAGTTCACTGTTGTTTGGGAAGAGAGGAGGATGGTCCAAAATGTGCCTCTGAGACCTTTCAGGACTCGCTTTAATCTGTGGTGATGGCGGGTCCTAGCCCTGATGCGGAGTCTCTTAGGAGGACAAGAGATAACACGGGCATTCTCTCTCTGTGAAGTCTCTTGGTTTTCTTTATTGTAATGTCAGTATCACTGACTTTTCAAGACTTCTGCTTTTGAAATTAAAACATTTCTACTTGGAAAAAGCTGAGGGCAACGGTTTTAAAATTATAGAATAAGACCTGTTGGGAAGAGTTAGACTGACAGAGTAGCAATGTGACAGTTGTGTAACCTGCTACAATCATACTGTTTTAAATTTTTAAAAAATTATTTCTGAGTCATCACTTTCTGTGTGTTAGGTTGCCTGTCATTCTGTGTTCTGAATCATTCCTGTTTCTTTCATCCCCTTTTTTATATATAGCTTGGTCATCAGAATTTTAAAAAGAACATCACAAATCACTTTGGAAGAGTGTAGTAAAACCTTTGTTAAACAGAATGTTTGGGGGAGAGACTGCTTTTTGGTTACTCAGTTTTATGATTCACTGAAAATTAACTTGAAAGCTCTTTTGTTCTCACTTTGTTGTTTAACTTTTTTTCTTATAATTTCGAGGTGTGGTTTTCCTGCCTTATTTTGTGCTGAACAAGTTAGCTTTTTTTTTTTTTTTAAATTATTGGACATATTGTAATGCTTTAGGGCTCTCACTTTGGGTATCCGTCACCTTTGAAAACTATGGAAGATGGAAAAGTGCATAAGAAGTATAAAATTGCATGTGCTATTAACAAATAGTCTTTATTTCTTTAACTTTAAAGTTGAAGTTAGCAAAGTACTTTTTTTCTGAGGGTTGTGCTGCCTTATCTTTGTTCCTGGGTTCTGCCAGATCTCGTATATGTTGTTAAAATTTGTACAGTACTTAACCAGTTTGCACAGGATTTCCTGATACTCTTTCAACTGTTCTCTCCTTCTCGTTTTGTACACACTTCTTTTTGTAGTATAGTTAATAGTTTCTCTCTCCTCCACCCCACTAGACTGTATAACGTTGAGAGGGTCACTTAGCCACAGTATGGTAGTGTGGGCCAATTGAATTACCAATTAAGCTTAAAAAGACTTTTGTAAAAGTTGAGTAAATGCACGTAAAGCACTCAGAATGGTGTCTTGACACAAATATGCCTCGATGGCAATTTGGGGCAATACTTATGATTATCCACTGTATGTCCTGTCCATTTGGCATTAAGAGTTTTGAGTTAAGTGTCTGCAGAACTTTTAAGGTCAGGGGGAAGATTTAACTGGTGGCCTAAAACCCAGGATCATAGGTTTAATGGTCTGAGTGGGTTTCTACAAATGAAGTTTTGACTATAAACCAATTCTTATTTTTCTGTGAGCGTTGGGAAACCGTATTCTGTTAAGTTGTTCACTACCATCACACTTGTAGCTCTAAGCCATTTTTGGCCACATGTTTAAAGGAATTATTTTAATTGCTGATGAAATATTGACAACTATCCTTAAAATTTTAACAGTGATCCTGGGTTGTATTCATTAGTGCTCAGGATAAACTGCTGTCAGTGGAAATGTCAGGAATTCTGGCAACATTGTCAGGGCTGGATAAGTGGTGATGTAGGAGTTGGGAGTTGAACTGTGCCTTGGCTCCTTGCTGGGCAAGGAATTAGCCTCCACAGTCTTCCTTGTGTGATGAAAGTCGGTCCTTTCCAGCTCCAGTTTTTTGTTTCGTCTTACTATAGAAACATTGATTTAAAAATTTAAAGTTGTCATCAGTATATAATTTGTTACGGAACTGTCATTCACATTTGTCTTTTGATGAATTTGAATTTGTGAAGAGGCACATGCTTAAATGTACAGAAGAAATAGAGTTTACGTATATGTTCTGCTTTTGTTCCATCTTTTAAAATTATTTGGTATGTTTCTGTCAGTCATCATGAGTACATGTTGAGTGTGCTCTTACCTCCCAAACCTGCAAACTCTGGATAACAAGGTCACGTTTGCATTTTTCTTGATGAAGTAGCACACTGTTGTGTGTACCAGAAATGACTGTTGTAGGTGAAATGATAAAAGGTGGTTTTTTGGTGCTAGCTCTCAGAGACTGACTGCAGAGTGGGACTTTTTCCCTGAGAGCATCTGCAGATCCTTAGATGAGTAGCACAATTTGCTTATTCACAATAGCCTCCAAAGAGCAACTTGGGTTTGGAATTTGCTTGCTGCCTGGAATTACTCTGGGGCACATGTCCTGTCACAAGTCTGTCAATCCCATGTTCTAGACCAGAAACCTTTTGATTTTTAAAAATCATCCTTTCATTTAAAAGATGTGTATGAGCTCTGCTACCCTGGGCAGCCAGGGCCCTCTTGTACTGTTCTGGGTCTTAGCCACCCAGCCCTTGTAGTGGACTAAAGTTTGTTTGCAAAGTTAAATCAGAATCTATAGGGAGAAATTACTTTTTACCAGTGTGGTGATTTTTTTTTTTTTAAACCAGAGGCTGGCAGCTCCAGCCTAAGCTGTTAGCCTAAGCTTTTGGGATTTTTTATAAGTTCGTTTGAAAGTCAGTTGCTTGCAGAGTGTGAAGTCCCATAGAGACGTTTTGAATGGTGATTTGGTTTCCAGATCAGCCTGCAGAAGACTGATTGACCCCTAGAATGGAATGTAAAGTCCGAGAAATGGGATAATAATGCTAGAAATGGTGAAGGAAGTAGAATTTTGGATTTGAAAGGTCAAAGGCTGCTTAGCATCCTGTTTTATCTAGAGAGATAAGTATACCTTGGCCAGAGCAGGTACCTGAGCCCAGACCTTCTGATCTGTATCTGTTCCTGCCAGCTGGAAAGTGTCACCTCTAGCTTTCTGTCTCTAACGTGAAGTTCTTTTTGGGATACTGAGGGGCAGTATAACATCTTCTTGAGGTGGATGACTGTGGCACAAGTAAACCTTGGCTGTTCTCAACATCTGAACACCTGAATGAGCAGGGCCCTGCCCTCCCAGGTGTTCTGAGTTAGTGAACAGGTGAGCTTGGGGAGCCTCCACTCCATCCACATGGTAGCTCTGGGTATCCTCCTGGAGGTGTGGCAATGACCTTTCTTTGTCTTTAGGGCACCTACATTGGTGCCCAAGACGCCTTCACATATTGGGGCAAATTATTTTAACCCAAAACATTGTCTCCTGCCACTTTTCAGTTCAGTTCTAATGGAGGAAACCTGCAAAGACTCAGAATTTAAGGTAGAAGGTAGGAGATACCACCTTACACCTGTTAGAATGGCTGTTATCAGAAACACAACAAGTATGGGCAAAGGTGTGGAGAAAAATGAACCCTTGTGCACTGTTGATGGGAATGTAAATTGGTGCAGCCACTATGGAGAACAGTATGGAGGGTCTTCAAAAAATAGAACTACTATATGATCCAGTAATTCCACTTCTGGGTATTTATCCAAAGAAAACAAAAACACTAACTCATATATGCACACCCATGTTCATTGCAGCATTTTATAATAGCCAAGATATGGAAACAAATGTCCATCGGTGGATGAATGGATGAAGATGTGGAGTGTGTGTGTTCTGTATATACATAATGGAATGTCACTCAGCCATAAGAAATGAAATACTGGCATTTGTGACAACATGGATGGATCCCTAAGGGATTATGCTAGGTTAAATAAGTCAGAGAAGGACAAGTACTTTATGATCTCACTTATATGTGTAATCTTAAAAAAAAACCAAACTCGTAGACAGAATAGATTGGTGGTTGCCAGTGGCGGCAGGGGTGCGGGGCTATGGGCAAAATGGGTGAAGGGGGTTAAAAGGTACAAACTTCCAGTTATAAAATAAGTTCTGGGGATGTAATGTACAGCCTGGTGACTATAGTTAATAATACTCTATTGCATATTTGAAAGTTGCTAGGAGTAGGTCTCAAGTTTTCATCACAAGAAAAAAATTAGTGACTATGATGACGGATAACTAGTTAACTAGACTTAACTGTGGTGATCATTTTCTAATATGTACAAATATTAATCATGTACAACTTAGACTAATATAATCTTATTAATTATATCTCAATTTAAAAAAATGGTGGAAGGTGGTTACCTTTGAAAACCCATCAGAGTGCCTTTTAAATAAACCAAGTACTATTAAGAGAAGTAACTAGGGGTTAATTCTCCAAAACAGTGTTTCTTTGCATAATAACATGTCTTTGCAGAACAAATGCTGTTTTAATTTGCATAGTCTGTCTCTTTCCCACTAGCAGACGTTCAATTCTCCCATGCTTGTTCTTTTAGTTTAACTCAGACGAAAGGAGTGATAGATCCTGTAGGTGAGGCTGTAAATATTGCCACATATCCTTGTTCCATTGGGGCTTTACACTTAAATGTGTATTTTTAAGGCCGTTTTTCCCCGAACCTGAATCCAGAGTTGAGGAAGGGTGGCTGCATCCCTGCAACTGGAGGATGGTTTTTCTTCACTGTGCTGTGAGCTGCTGTTTTTCTTTGTTCTCTATCCCCTCTCTCTCTCCCCTCCCCTCATGGGAGGGTTAAGACTGAGTTGTGGAATTAGTGCATTTTTTTTTTTAAAAGAGATGGTGAAGGCCCCATCCAAAGAGTTTATAGCTATGTTCCAGCAACAAGGATGATTTCCTCAGAGCCTCTCTAAATGACCCTTTAGAGATCATTTGTGGTAATTAAAAGGCAAGTAAAACACAGATTGTTGAAAATGATAAGTATAGGTTTACCGAGTGATTTCATGATGCTAGATGGAAGCCCTGCTGAGAAGCCTCACGGGTACTCTGTGCTCCTGAGAAACCTGTAATCAGATGGGCACGGTTGTGAAATTGTTCAGATCCCATTACCTGCAGATTTTAGAAATTTATTTTGACACTTAAGGACATCTAAGGATGTAAATTTAATTACTGCTGCTGCTGTCTCTGTGGGCTTGAATGAAAGGTGGCAGATTATGTAACGAAATTGCCATTAAGATAGAGTTTTTTTTAAAGTTAAGTTTCATGGTTGTTCAAAATTTTGTTTCTAAACTTGCAGTATGGATGGATGACTTTTACAACATTATCAAAAAGTCTTGGGCAATCACACTCATTTGACTTTTGGAGGCGGGTAGCTTTCAGTTTGGTGTGGTTAAAACTGCTGCTCACTTGGGATATTCTAGAAAACTAGGTTTTGAATACAGTGGGTTTTGTGTGTGTGGGGCTCCTTTAAATCTAAACTTGCAGTGGAGCTATATATCTGGTATTATTAAAGTCCAGGGTGGCAAGGGAGCTGAGCCAAGTCCACTTCTTCTTGGGTCTCTCTCCTTTTTTTTTTTCAGTGTCTCTCTTTCTTCCCCTTGCCTGTTGGCCTGCACTTGTGAAGGGCAGAGAAGGAGGACATGTTAGAGGGCTGGATGGGTGGACGTAGGTCCTAGAAAGTAAGGATGTTACGTTAGCATGCTGTTGCAACAGTCGGTGCTGGTGAAGATGCCCTTGTTGGAAGTGAGGCGCGAGACTCCTCCCTGGTACACAGGCTGCCACTAACCCTTCCTGCTGTGGGGTAGAGCTGGTGTGAAAGTGCACGTTTTCCTTGGTCGAATCAAGAGGTATTTATTGAGCCTTGCTGCTCATGAAGATCTGTAGGAGTTGGCGGTAGGAGGGATGGGAGATGCACTAAGAAATCTGGTCAGCGCCTAAAGCAGCAAGACAGTCGGGTTAGGAGACGCAGTGCACGCAGAGTGAGTTGACTTGAATATGCACAGTGCACATTTCAACAAGTGAAAATGTGATTCAGGCTGAAGGTGGGAGTGAGGAGGGAACGCACTACAGAATCCTCAACCTGATGGGATTTATCTGGGAGCGGGTTTTCCTAGTTCCTTGAAGATGTAAGCATTGGAAAGCAAAAGCGCTTGTACTAGATTAAATGTTTTGCCCCATCAGGTATGTTCATTAGATACAGTTGTAGTTGTAGGAAAGTCTTTTTTTCTCTTTAAAAGTAGTAATATTTAGAAGGAATAGTAATTGGCAGTTGACTTTTTTTCATTTGTTTATGGTTTACTCTTTGTGTAATTTAAAATTACTAGTAAAAATATGTGACTAGGATTGTAGTATTTTTCTCTAATACCAGCTTATTTACGGCTTCATAACTTTGTAATCAAGAGTACTTTTTTTAAGCTTAATATTTCCCTACATAACTAAGCAATATTTTCACCTAATACTTTTTAAAATAACTGTTTTAACAAACTTGTTTGTTGTGTGGGCAGAGTTGAGGGAGAAAGCATGTTTGGTGAGAATTTACCAGGTAAGCCGTATTGGTGCTATCTCTTGAAGATAGCACTTGCTTTTCTTGCTTTGGGATATCTTTTGGTTACTCGTTAGATGAAATTTGTCAAGGTTTGAGCAATGATTTTTTTGGCCCAGCTGGAATTTCACTCTTTCAGTCTTCTTTCTTTCTTCCCCTTCTCCTCAAGTGTGCTTGAAAAAATCGAAGGAGAAGCTCTCACCCTCTGGGTCTTTGGCAGGAACCATGGCTCTCTCAGAGCAGAGCTGCCTACACAGTGGAGGACTTGCCCTGTGGCCATGGCATCCCCTGTCCCGGCAGCTTTCCGAGACCTCTGAGCCATGTGGACTTGCTTGATAGCCTCGGCATCCGCAGACCAACTGGTCTTACGAGGCAGCGCCTATGATTTTTATGAAAGGTACTCTCTCCAGGCCTCAAACCTGTCAGTGTAGCTGGTTCCCAGTGCTTGCAGGTGGGGAGGGAAGTGAGCCTACTGAGGATAAAACCGACTTTCTGAAAAACCCTTGGGACTGTGTCTCCTTCAGGATCTGCAGGCCTGGGGAGAGTTCCTTCACCTAAGAGTTAGTGATTACCAGTCATGGGCTCCTGGTGAGGGGCATGTGTGATATGGGCCGCAAAAGCGGCACAAAACTGCAAAGCAAGGCAGCTGGGGGTCTGGAGAGAATGAGTTTATAGCGGGAATGGGGAAAACTCAGAGGAGATGGTATTACTTACAGTGACCAAGCCAGGGTGGGCAGTTAGGGCAGTTCTGCTCTTAGAATTAACATTAAGCTCCCAAGTGAACTGACTCTTAGCCCTACCCCCTCTTCCCTGGCCCAACACATCTTACCTTCACTCTTCCCTTGGGAAAAATAACGAAGAAAACCGTCTGTGAGCCCCATGTGTGTGCCCGGCTAGTTCCATGACTTGTTCAAAGATTCTCTGTCCCAGTTATTTTTATTCTAACCACAATTTGTACTCTGGATATTTTTATTTTTTTGAAATTTACACTTACAACTGTGCTATTAATCTTAACCCTGAAAACTAAATATTCACTCTTCACCCAGAGCTTGCAGAACTGGTTAATGCATGAAATGATTGAGAGGGTAGCAGCTATTCCTGTAAGCCTTGAGTCGTCTGGCCTGTGAAGTCAGGGAGTTGGTTTACCCTTATTGAAAGGCATTTGGGGTCTCTAGATTTCTTTCCCTCTTGAAGAGGGCAGTGAGATCCCAATCTTAAATTAAGCTTTGAAACATCTCATGTTTCAAACATCCCATGAGAAAACATCTCATGGAGGTTTTCCATGTTGCAGAATGGAAGACCATTCAAGGGACCCCAACTTTCCCATTCTTTGGAGAGTGAGTTCCTCCTGTTCTTTGAGCTGTCTTTTGTGCCGAAAAGACATGGTACCTTGTGCATCTCCCAACATGAAGGGGCTGCTGGGACAGTGGTTTGGGGAGAGAGGAACCTCATGGTCCACAGATAGGGAAAGCACCGGGGACCCGTCCTGATGGGAGGTGGTGGTGGTGCTTCTACTGGGGATGTGCATATCTGCAGCTAAAGACACGGTGTCCTTTGTGATGCTCTGTTTGAGGGGAACACACATGGCAGAGAAATCTTTTTTTTTTAAGCTTTTAAATCTGTGTCTTGCTCTTTGCTTTTTCTCTTCTCTGACATTTTAAGTAGAAACTGGAACGGCATAATTCATTGCCTCGGGGATACTTGCCTGGCAGAAAATGGAAGCAGTTTGAAGAACAGGTTCTTCTCAGTCTACAGCTAAGAAATAGAGAACACTGTGTGTTCCGGACTGGAGGTGTGGTGTCCCTGTGAGGGCAGGGAGAGAGAAAGCACATTGCCTGGACTGGGGAGGGGGTCAGGGTTGGTTGGCCCTGGGATACAGGGGTTGGGATTCATGGTCCTCTCGTGGCAGCATGAAGTAAGGGAGGGGGCCGCTGGCCCCTGGGTGGGCCTGGGAAGGCTAGAACTTAGACACCTGAGCCTCCTGCCTTGGCAAAGATTCCGGGGCACAGGTGGGCCTGGTAACACAGACGTGCTGGATTTCTGGGGCCCTTGGGTGCTGGCTGACCATGGGCAGCAAGCATGGTAGGCTTCCCTTGGTGTCACTCACAGGAATAACTCTGAGGGATCAGCTTCTTACCATGGGCCTTGGAATCAGAATTAATTGGACTTCACGAGAAGGGTGGGTTTTTTCGTTTGGTACATCTAACTTTGTGAATTGAGGTTTCACACCTGCTGTACCCACGATCCAAACATGGGTTCCTGAAAATGCTTGGATGAAATGCTACAACCCCATATACTTAAAAGCTTGGTCCTGCCCTTCAGTGTGATTTTTACTAAAAAAAAATGTGTGGTGATCTGGACAGATCCGAAGAAGGCACCGAGAGCTCCCTTCATCCCTCCCCTCTGCCCGCCCAGCACGAGTGGCTTCTGGCACTGGGTGTCAGCCATGGGCCTGCCCCGTCCTCGTCGCGTTTGGCTGTCTTCTCCCCTCGCCACACTGCAAGCTCCACGAGAGCAGAGACGCCGTCTTACTCATCTTCGTAGCCGCAGCGGCTGCCTCCCCGTGTTCAATAAATCTTTGAGTAAATAAATGCACGGAGGAAACTTGGCTCTGCAGCTTAAGGGAAGCCCTGACTGAAACAAGCACTGGCCCTGAAAGACCGATCCGAGAACTCCAGGATAGAGTCCCCTCGCTTCACCTCCAGGATTGTGGGCGGGTGCGGGGCATCCGTTTTTCACATTTGTTCCTTGTCCCCTCGTCTAAGGGAGCAATTCAGAGTGGGGTTCAAAGAAGATTTTAAGTTTTAAAAGCATTTTTAGTAGTATATGTTCAAGTTATAAGTACGAATCAGTTTCTAGAAGGCTGGCACTGCTGGCTGGCCACGTGTCACCAGTTAGGCAGAACTAGACCTGGAATGAGACCAGTTCAGCCTGGCTGGACATCCGAGTGGATAGCTCAGGGTTCCTGGTCCTCTTCCGGTAACTGCTGAGAGTGCTGGGCTGGGAGTGGGTGAAGCCGAAGGCCGGCCTCCTTGGAGGCGAGGGGCTTCTGCTCTGGATTGAAAAGTTCCGTGAAGCCCCGGGGAAGCCAGGGTTCTGCTTTCCCAAGCTCCCACGATGAGCAGCTGGCGGGGCCTCTGTGTGAGTGGGCGTGGGGGCTCCATCCTCTGAAAGGGCAAACATTTAGAAGTGTTTGGAAAAGCATATTCTAGAAAGAAGTCCAAGACTTCCCTGTGTAAATCGTTGGTAAGTCCTGCTCCTTTCTTTCCTTTTACTAATTAATTTCCCTGACAGCCTTGCTGGCGGCTCTTCGCCACAATTGGTTGCTGAATTGCAAAGCTCAGTTTTCTGTGTAATAACATGCTATAAAAACATATAAAGCCAGGGAAAAAATGATTGCAACCAGAGTGGCTGAACCTTGAAAACAGACAGCTGTGCATTCACATCTGGATTGAAAGGAGACCATTGGATCTGTCATTAATGATTTAATGGACTGAATTTCTTTCTAAAATGTAAAAGAAAACACTAAAGTTGAGCATGAGACACTTAAGTTACCTTCAAGTACAAGCAGAAGCGGTATCTCATTAATATATTTGGGTTTTCTGACGCGGCTTATTAGAATTGACTGTGGCTCCCTAGCTTTTGAAAGTGTTAACACAAAGCATTTCTGCATAGGCCTTATTGAAGGCCTACTGTGTGCTAGGCACTTTACTCGTGCTTACATACATTATATTTTTTAATCCTACTTGTGATCTTACAGGGAAGGTGGGAATATCTCCATTTCTCAGTTAAGGGAAGTGAAGCTCACAGAACTTAAATAACTTGCTCACGGATTTGGTGTAAAAACCAGTGCTTTTCCCAGAGTGGGTCAGTAGAAGCAGAGAGGAGCTGATTTTTTAAAGTTGTTCATGAACAGATTGATCAATTTTTTGTAACAGTTGCTTTAAAATAAAAAACATAGTAAAAAGTATGTGGAGCAGAATTACTGAACCTGGTCTGAATTCCTGGCTCACACATTTGTGAAGGAAGATGAAGCAGTGATTGTTTTAAGCCACTAAGTTTTGGGGTAGAATGTAACACATGATAGATAAGCGGCGCCCATGGCCTGATTCTTTGTTTCTCTTGCTGAAGCTGTCTACTCTTCCCATAATAGGCCCTCTCCCCCCACAGTACCACCTTGAGGAGAGCTTATTGTAGAAGCACAAATATGGAAGGGCCAATGACGATTAAGAAAATAAAGCACCAAAGCAAACTAATAAAAGGGGACAGACAATGCCTGAGAAAGCTAGGAGCACAATAAGAGCAATATTTAGCCTGTCTTTCCGGCAGCCAGGGTTGAACAGGGTGGTACAGCAGTGTTTTTGGTTTCAGCTTTGACTGTATTCAAAGTCCCTTTGGAGCTTTGACACGCCAGGTTCCAACTGGGGGATCGTGACTCTAGTAAAGGCTGCCAGGTGGGTTCTGTGAGTGGCCAGGGGTGTAGAAGCATTGGCCTGGCTCCCGCTGGTTTGTGGAGAAAGTTCATGTTTACTGTGGGTGCCATTCACCCAGCCCCTTTATGAACAGGAGCCGTACTGGTTACTCTCCACACATCCTTTCAGTCCTCACCGCAGGCCCACTAGGTAGAGGGGAGAATCCCCATTTTACAGGTGAGGAAACAGGTGTGTCAGAGAACTCAAGTCATTGGTACCTGGTCTTCTAGTTAGTGACAGGGATAGGATTGGAGCTCATCTCTTTGCCTTTCAACTGTCTAAGTTTTTTACACTCAGATTTTTCCTGACCTTCAGTGTTGACCTGAGGGCTTTATGTGAAGGACATGGACCTGTGTCCTCAGAGTAGCAAAGGATTTTGCATACTTGGCTGTACTTCCTGCATTGTTGATGACTATTTTGTAACCTGCAGAGGACTTGAAGGTTTTGTGTGTGTGTGTGTGTGTGTGTGTGTTTGAAGGCATAACTCCTTGCAAATTTATATCCTCACCACAACCTAACTTTTGGACAAAGTTAATGTCTCGTTACATAACTAAACACTTTTTTCTATATTGAGGAACAACAAACACGCTAGTTTAAAAGGCCTCATGTTAACTGGATGCAACTTTGGATGTTTTCCCTGATCATCTTTGAGTGGATCCTCAAATAGCAAGGCAGCTATTAAAAAGTGTCGTTCCTATTACGAGTATCGTGCTTTTCATTTCCTTTAGTAGTCTGAGGATGGCTAGTACACATTTTTACAAAAAGAGAAAGTTTTTTTTTTTTTTTCTGACTTCATTTTGCTGAACTAATGGATATTTGGGGATGTGAGGAGAGAGGAAATGCAGAAGGAAGCCTACCTCTCTCCCTTTCTAGGGTGCCAGTGTCTGTCTGTGGTCGTTAAGCCAGCAAAAGGAGGTTGTCCAACCGAAGTACCATTTATGAATACAGTATTCTTTTCATGGCAACATTGTACGTGCCAGCCTTTCACCCCAGGTCAGGCCTATAACCCATGTGGAGTATGATGTGGATGGTGAAAACAGTGGCAGAGAGGAGACTAACCCTTGTCTCATAGATTTTGGTCATCATTTGTTAGGGTTTTGATCCTCAAATAGAAGTGTGGCCATTATGCGAGAATTCTTCTTCTCAAATAGAAGTGTGGCCATTATGCGAGAATTCTTCTACTAGAGAAGATGGTTTACACTTGGGACTTGGTGGGCTTTCTGTCCTGAACCTTGGATCCCTGAACACAGTGAGGGCTTGCTGGATGCCGAGTTATGGCCGCGGCACCTGCAAACCAGCAACTTGGCGAGCGAGAGCCTGAGGGTGTATGTGTATTTCACTCATTCAGAGCTGTCAGTTCTTATCAACCTTTCGTAAGAATATTTTTTCTCCCTGAAAACTCATAAAAATTCACGTTGCAATATCAATGCCTGCAAGATCCTGTACAATTTTGTTGAGCTGCTTGTGCCCCTTCCTCCTAATAGATACATCATTCTCCTCATACACACAGATACAGATGTGTGCTTCTGAATCTGTATAGGAGGCCCCTGTATATGCCAAAGTAGGTTTGCTGAGGGAAATAAACTAATTTTTCCCACAGTGGTTCAATGTGACTAAGATATTTTTATGCATATTCTTAAAAGACTCCATTCTGACGACTATTTTAAATTTCATTAACCTTGCATATATTTTACCAGATACGTTTTCAGCATATCTATTTATTTTATTACCATGATGATGCTTTGCTTTCTTGTGTACCTGGAAAGAGAATTAGTGGATTTAATTGTTTTTTACGATAAACGTTTTTAGCGAGGTCACCTTTTGTGTTGGAAACAACAGATTTGTAAATCCTTACCGACACTGTGTACATTCTCGTGCCCTTAAAAAGAAAGTATAATGTTAGCCTAATACATTATACCAGAATTATGATATTTTAAATATAGGTCTTTAAATTGAGTTTGAGGTCACTTTTCCTTTTGATAAGGTGAGGAAAGGGGCAATATTTAAAAATAACTGTTACCCAGTAATGATAGTGCATCGTTTCCAAAATATTCTCTAGGGAAAATCATATTTCATTATGCTTGACTATGTAAGATGAAACCTTGATACAGGATAAAAGGGATAGCTTGTCCTTTTCTCCAGCACTTTTATTAGCAAGTGATGATACTGTATGGTGTGTATGTGTATCTGAGTGGGAAGGTACATGGAACTACAGGACTGCCCTTTTCCACCTTAAAACCATATGCGGGGGGGCTTCCCTGGTGGCGCAGTGGTTGAGAGTCCGCCTGCCAATGCAGGGGACACGGGTTCGTGCCCCGGTCCGGGAAGATCCCACGTGCCACGGAGCGGCTAGGCCCGTGAGCCATGGCCACTGAGTCTGCACGTCTGGAGCCTGTGCTCCGCAACGGGAGAGGCCACAACAGTGAGAGGCCCACGTACCACAAACAAACAAACAAAAAACCATATGGAATTATGCCTGTAACTATGTTTTAAATGCTCAATACAATTTTGAATTTTGTATAAAGTTATGTGGGACTTGCTGTTTATTATAAATAAAGAAGTTACCGTGTGAAATTAGAATGGGCAGATCATCTGTGATATTGTTAAACAGCAGTCAACCTTGATGGACTTTAGAAATAATAAAACGTGGCCTTTTGTAAAACAAAACAATATGTAGCATTTCTGGTAGTAGAGAAGAATTGAGCTCTGTGAGCAGTAGTCTCATTTATGGGATGTTAATTATAATTGTGACTGAACATTTTTATGAGTTTTATAATAGAATATTTGCTAATATTTAATTTTTGACCTCTCTCTCTGGCCATCCTTTTCTCCCACTTCACATGAGGACAGTTCTGGTTTTATAGGTCCCGATTTTTTTTTTCCTTATGTCTCACCAGAAGTGTTAATTCATTTTGTTAGAATGGTATTGATCTCAAAAGTGGAGGATTATGACTCCAGTTAGGGCTTCATCAGCCTGAGCAGGTGCATTCTAAGTAAGAGAGATACTGTTTTAATGCAAATGTCCCCCCTAATTCAGAGGAAGGGAGATGTGGATAGGAATTGACACAGTGGTTAAGCCGGAATTGTTTCTAGATAGATTGTTTTTATTTTCTTTTTCTGAATTCTCTGGGCACCAGCAACAGTGTCTTGTTAATAAATGGCAGAGAAATACAGAGGAAGAGAAGTTGAGGGTGACTGTCTGAATTTTTTGCTCTGAGGGATCACAAATGCTTAAGGAAAATGAAGTTGGAGGATCACATGCATATGTGGGACCCTCAGTGGTACATGCTCATTTGAGGGTAGAATTGGATTTGGGGACCCCAGATAAGAGGGGATGGTTGTATTAAAATGCCCTAAGCCCTACTGGGAGGAAACTTAACATGAGCCATAACAGGGTGGTTTCATAGTGAGGGTCCAGAACTTTACTTGTCTTGAAGTGTGCTATTGTCTAAGAAGGAGTGAGAAAAAACTTCAGAAGTGTCTAAGAACCAGGGGGTGTGGAGTGAACCAGGGCTCTTCTGTGCCACGAACATTTTCATGTCAGGTATAATTCTACTTTGCATTTTTGTGAACTGTGGATTTTAGGGAAACACAATGTTTTCACTGAAAAGGCATTAGCCATATTTCCCTCCTTGGATGGTGGTTACATGAGTGTTTATAATTTATTACACTGTACTTTTAGGTATTCTTCTGTATATTTAAAAATAGTTTATGAAAAAGTCATCAGTGTATCTTTTATATTTTCCAGCTCAACCATATGACTGCATTATTCATTCCTCTCTCTACTTAACACACATTTATTGAGCCCCTACTGTGCACCAGGGCCTGTTAGTGGCTCTGGGAATACAGTAATGAACAAAACAAGTAGAAGTGCCTGATCTCATTATTTAGAGAGGGACAGACAATACGTTAAGCAATGTGTTAGAGTGGGGTGTGAGCAACCTTTTTCTGTAAGGGGCCAGATAGTAAACATTTTAGGCTTTGTGGGCCAGGGAGCTTCTGTCCCACCTACTCAACTCTGCCCTTGGCGTGTGAAAGCAGCCATGGACAGTATGTACATGAGTGGGTATGGCTTCATTTCAACAAAGTGGTTATGGCTTCGTTTCAACAAAATGTTACTTACAGAATCAGGTGGTGGGCTTGATTTGGCCTGCAGCCCGTAGTTTGCAGACCCCTATGTTAGGTGGCAGTATGTCCTAAGGAGAAAACAGAATGAAAGGAAATGTGGAGTATTGAGCTGTAGGGGCAAGGGATGCCGCAATTTTTGACGGGTGGTCAGGGAAGACCTCACAGAGAAGGTGACTTATGTAAAAATTTGAATAAAATGGGTTCAGCCCTGGGTATATGTGGGGGAAAGAATGATCCATACAGAGGGAACAGGACGTGCAAAGGTCCTGAGGCTGGACATAGGTGGACAATTCAAGGAATGGGATGAAGATCAGGGTGTTTTGAGCAGAGTGAGTGAAGGGGAGATTGGTAGAAGTTGAGATCAGAGGCAAAGGCTGGGGATGAAGGATGAGGTCACATCGTGTCACCTTGTAAGGCTTTTTTTTTTTTTTTTAAATTTGCAAGTCAGTTGGATAGTCACTGGAGGAGTTTGAGTAGAAGAGTGAGAGGATCTAACTTTTGACAGGATCCCTGGCTTCTGTATGGATTGTAGACTGTAGGGGAGCTGGGGTGGAAACCCAGAGAACCAACTAAGAGGTGATTGAGGTAATCGGGTCAGAGATGATGGTGCTTGGACAGACTCACCGTGGTGGAGGTGGTGAGAAGCAACCGCGTTCGGGCTGTGCATTGGCCATAGACTCGACAGGAATTGTTCACCATAGAAGTGGGGTACGAGGATGGGAGGAGTCAAAGATGACTTAAAAGTAAACCGGGAGAGTGTGGTGCCGTTTACTGAGTGGGGAAGATAGTAGGAGGACAGCCAGCAGGTCTCAACTACCCAGAGCCCCTGGGCTGATAGAGCCTACAGCCTGAGGTTCAAGGCAAATCTGCCACCTCTTGGGTTCGTGTGTGCCTTGGTGGCCGTGAGTGTCCAGGCTGAGGTCTGTTGTGTCCATGCTGGCTGGGATTTGTCGCAGACTTCAGCCTCTTGCTGTGGTTCATGTCTTGTGCTAGTACAGGTTCCTGAGATTGCTGAACTCTTAAGGGGCAGGTGGAGGTTCCACACACACATTCTTTGAGTGAATCCATTTTAATTCATGAAGTTATTGAAAGAAATCCCATTACCCAGTAGATCACCACATAGGCCCTCAAACACAGGGAGATATGTAGGCTGATATCTGGTGGCTACAAGAGCCAGGGTCTTAAATGAATCATCAGTTCTACATACTATGTGATGGTTCTCTGTGCCTCTTGGAGAAGGTGCAGTACTCTCCTGCTCCATTGTTAATGTGCATATAAATAACACGTATAATTCAGTGCCAAAAAGCAATTCAGGACAGTCATGTCTGTTTAGAGGTTCTGTAATTTGTCTGCTAGAACATCTCTAGACTGTTTCTCAAATGCACTGCCAAATTTATGACAGTTAAAGTTCAATAATGATTTGAAGACTCCAAGTGGTGGTTCTTGTTTTTAAGAAGACAGATGCTTTTGTCTTACCTTGATCTTATTAGGGAGTTGTATGTCAGCGCTTAAGATGCAATGCAAAGAAGGTATTAAATCCTTTGAAGTGGCAGGGGTTGAGATTTCTATTGGACATCCAAGTGGAGATGTGAAGAAGGTAGTATAAATGAATCTGGGGGTGAGGAAAGACATCCAGGCTAGAGAGAGAGATCTGGGGAGTCATTGGTAGTAGATAAAGCTGTGGAACCAGTGGGATAACTGGGGGAGTTGGCATAGATAGAAGAGAACCAAATCCTAGGGTACTTGGAGCTTAGAGGTCAGGGAGATGAGTGGCAGTAAGCAAGGAGACTAGGAGGAATGGCCAAAGGGGAGATGTGAGAGGAAGACCAGTGGTGTCCTGGAAGCCGAGTAAAGATGATGTTTTGAAGAGAATGTGATTAACCATGTCGAATGCTGTTGAAAGAACAAGGAGGGCTGGACTGAGAAGTGAGTCTGCCAGGGTACAAGACATTGGTGACCTTAGAGCAGTGTGGATAGAGTGGTGTGTTTATGAGGGAACTTTTTAGATCCGTGGCTGCAAATAATTAAGCACAGTGTACAATTTGGGCAGCTGCAGCCTGTATTAATCATTGCCATTTTTCTTCTAACCATTTAACATTCATCATCATTAATATTTTAATAGTACTAGGTAGGGAGGGTGGGAGGGAGGGAGACGCAAGAGGGAAGAGATATGGGAACATATGTTTATGTATAACTGATTCACTTTGTTATAGAGCAGAAACTAACACACCATTGTAAAGCAATTATACCCCAATAAAGATGTTAAAAAAAATAGTACTAGGTAAAGAAAAAACAACTCTATAGTAAAATTCTTTTACAAAACACTCACTGGTCTTTCTCAGTTAAGCTACGTGATTTTGGGGTCTTGCTTGTTGTCACTACAGTTTCACATCGTGTTCTTTCAGATTTGCTAAAAATATGTACAGATTTATTAAATACCCTTTAACTCCTCTTGGGCACAGTGCTATCAGTGCTTCCTTTTTTTTTTTAGATCGCAGAACTGTGAAACAAGGGACAAAGAGGGTTCTTGTCAGATCAAAGGTATAAGGAAAATTATAGCCTGTCTATTTAGCCAAAATCACATGTTGATTATGTATAATTACTTCATCTAACATGGTCAGGTTGAATTTCTTCCTGTAGATCTTAGAGGAAATTTTTTTCTTGTGCTTAGAGGATAAAATTAATCAGAAAATTGGAGCAAAGGGAAAATTAAAGGTAGAGGAAAAAAAAGAGGGTAAGGTACAAGAATGTATGAGAGCAGGTCCTATATAGTTGCTGGGAAAGGGCCAAAACTTGAGTCTGAATTTGATAGAATTATAGCAGTCTAGACCAAAAAAGAAACATGATTGTTACATGATGCAGTGTTAGGAAGGCAAAAACAAACTGGTTACTCAGGCGAAGGAGAGCTTTTCTTGGTCTTGAGGTCTGAGAAATTTTCCCACAACATGGGGAGTGGTGAACGATGAGTGTACAATGTCCTCAACAACATCCCCACAATAGATATTCCAGAGTTACCTAGAATTGCATGTTACATTGAGGGATAATGCTAGAAGCATGATTATATTAAGGATCCAAACAATGCTATTTTCTTTTTTTTAATCTTTATTTTATATTGGATTACAGTTGATTTGCAGTGTTGTGTTAGTTTCAGGTGTACAGCAAAGTGATTCAGTTATATATATACATATATCTATTCTTTTTCAAATTGTTTTCCCATTTAGGTTGTTACAGAATTTTGATCAGAGTTCCCTGTGCTATACAGTAGGTCCTTGTTGGTTATCTATTTTAAAGATAGTAGTGTGTACATGTCAATCCCAAACTCCCAATTTATCCATCTCCCCACCTTTCCCCTTTGGTAATCATAAATTCATTCTCTAAGTCTGTGAGTATGTTTCTGTTTTGTAAATAAGCTCGTTTGTATCATTTTTAAAAAGATTCCCCATATAAGTGATATCATATGATATTTGTCTTTCTCTGTCTGACTTACTTCACCTAGTATGATAATCTCCAGGTCTATACATGTTGCTGCAAATGGCATTTTTCATTCTTTTTAATGGCTGAGTAATATTCCATCATATATATATATACCACATCTTCTTTATCCATTCTTCTGTCAATGAACATTTAGGTTGCTTCCATGTCTTGGCTATTGTAAACAGTGCTGCAGTGAACATTGGGGTGCATGTATCCTTTTGAACCATATTTTTCTCTGGATATATGCCCAGGAGTGGGATTGCTAGATCATATGGTAGCTCTATTTTTAGTTTTTTAAGGAACCTCCATGCTGTTTTCCATAGTGGTTGTATCAATTTACATTCGCACTAACAGTGTAGAAGGGTTTCCTTTTCTCCACACCCTCTCCAGCATTTATCGTTTGCAGAGTTGTTGATGATGGCCATTCTGACTGCTGTGAGGTGATATCTCATTGTAGTTTTGATTTGTATTTCTCTAATAATTAGCGATGTTGAGCATCTTTTCATGTGCCTGTTGGCCATCTGTATGTCTTCTTTGGAGAAATGTCTCTTTAGATCTTCTGTCCATTTTTTGATTGGGTTGTTTGTTTTGTTGATATTGAGCTGCATACGCTGTTTGAAAATTTTGGAAGTTAATTCCTTGTCAGTTGCATCATTTGCAAATATTTTCTCCCATTCTGTGGCTTGTCTTTTCGTGTTGTTTATGGTTTCCTTTGCTGTGCAAAAGCTTTTGAGTTTAATTAGGTCCCATTTGTTTATTTTTGTTTTGATTTCCATTACTCTAGGAGATGGATTGAAAAAGATATTGCTGTGATTTATGTCAAAGAGTGTTCTGCCTATGTTTTCCTCTAAGAGTTTTATAGTATCCGGTCTTACATTTAGGTCTTTAATGCCTTTTGACTTTATTTTTGTGTATGGTGTTAGGGAATTTTCTAATTTCATTTTTTTACATGTAGCTGTCCAGTTTTCCCAGCACCATTTGTTGAAGAGACTGTCTTTTCTCCATTGTATAGTCTTGCCTCCTTTGTTGTAGATTAATTTACCGTAGGAGTGTGGGTTTATTTCTGGGCTTTCTCTTCTGTTGATCTCTGTGTCTGTTTTTGTACCAGTACTGTTTTGATTACTGTAGCTTTGTATTATAGTCTGAAGTGAGGGAGCCTGATTCCTCCAGCTCTGTTTTTCGTTCTCAAGATTACTTTGGCTATTCGGTGCCTTTTGTGTCTCCATCAATGAATTCGATAAAGTTGCAGGATACAGAATTAATACACAGAAATCTCTTGCATTTCTATACACTAACAACAGAAGATCAGAAACAGAAATTAAAGAAACAATCCCATTTACCATCGCATCAAGAAAGTAGGTCTATCCCTAGGTATTTTATTCTAAGGAAGCAAAAGACCTGTACTCTGAAAACTATAAGATGCTGATGAAAGAAATCGAAGATGACACAAACAGATGGAAAGATATATCATGTTCTTAGATTGGAAGAATCAGTATTGTCAAAATGACTATACTACCCAAGGCAATCTACAGATTCAATGCAATCCCTGTCAAATTACCAATGGCATTTTTTACAGAATGCTATCGTTTCTTAGGGAAAACTTGCTCTACTGATAATTGATGCTGTCAGTTTAAGTCATCTCTATGTTTTTTAACAGTTGAGAGAGTGGACAGCAAGCTGCGGACTGACTTTGGATATTAAGCCTCATGGGGCTGTGTGACTGCATGGATGACCAGCCCTGGGGAGGGGGAGGCAAGAGAGGGCTGTGGTTCTGTCTTACTGAAATCTCTATAGTCAAGAAAAACATACTTGGCAGTTAAAAACATTCTTCCTGTCCTCAGACTCCTTTAGAAAGCCCATTATAAATTCTGGTTTTGATGCTGATGGCTTTAGTGAAAGCTAGAAAAGGTGAGGAGGTTGGAAGAAACACATTTCCAGGGAGGTCCTGCATCTCATACCCACGAGCTCAGCTGTATGATGAGCCTGGCCAGGCTCTGATCCACTTGTGGACTGGCCTTTCCCTTTGGAAGTCTTTTTCTTTACAATCCCAGCTGTCTTACTCTGTTCAAGTTTTAGCAAATTACTTTAGAGCATTTCATATTAAACATTATGAACAATTTCCACCTGGGCCCATATATGTCTCCATTTGTCTCAGTGAAAGAATTTCAAGTAAAGCTTCAGAGTGTTTTACAGCATATATAGCAGCTGCTGTTTCCCTGTCTCTAGTTGGTTTTCTTTGTTGTAGCTCAATATTTAGTGGAACACTCTGAGATATTGTCAGACCCACTGATTGCTCACTTGCCCTTGGATGCTGGTGCAGGAATGACTGAAAATGTGTGGACTAACATTAAAACAACTTATTAAAAAGCTAGTGCTTACTAACTTTAATCAGTGGTAAAGAGTGCCTGTGAGTTGTTAATATGCACATTTGGGTAGGAATTTTTGTTTTGAAACTTTGAAATATTTGAGTTAAAACTATTGACTTGTAAATAAAGATGGAATGAGGTGCTTTTTCAGAACGGAGTGCAGGGTTGAACACCATTTTTAGCTCATAAGGTTTGATCTTTATTGATGAGAAAGGACCATTCTAGGGCAGTGGTTCTCATCCTGGTTGTCACTTGAGTTTTGGGGGAAAAACAATCCCTGACTCCCACCCCAGACCAATTAAGTGTGACTCTCTGGGATGAAGCCTCGCTATTACTTACGTTCCTAGATAATTCTGAGGTGCAGCCAGGGCTGAGAACTTCAGTTCAAAGAGATTGCAAACTTTGGCCATCAGGTTGCAGTGATATTAAACCACAACTGTACAGAGTTGGTAGAGCCTCTGAAATGATGCTTTTTTTGGTCCAGCATTATTATGCTAAATCTGCATGCTGTTTGCATGAGTGTACTTAAGGAAAGTAAAACAACTCTACAAGTGTTGAGGGTAATAGTAATAATTTAGATTGTATTTTGAGAGTTGGTTTGGGTGGTATCTGGACTGAAGTTTATCTCTGTTCTACTTTGAAAAAGACTTTTTTATAAACAGAATAAACTAGGTTTTAAGGAAGTTTAATTTAGTTGATAAAGCAAATTAATGAGTACTTTAGAGCACATACTGAAATTGAAACTATTTGTATATTAATTATATGTTATTTCTCTAAAGGTTCTTTAAGACTGTACCTGACAAACCTAATCACTGTTTTTTTAATCACAGTGTATGTATAGTTAAACTTGAATGACTGGAACTGTTTAAGATTATTCTAGTATCTCAGTTTTCTCATATAGTTCAGAGTTTTTACTCTAGTAGAGATCATCAAAACTTAAAAAAAAAAAAAAAAAAAGGAAAAAGTAATTCCAGAGTAGTCTCTCTGAATCTCTGCTGCCTTACAGATTTCTAAGGATAATTAAACTATTTCATACTGACTCAGATCTAGCCTTACACACACAGTAACCATGCTGGGTCATAGAGGTGCTGCATTCAGGAGCAAACAGGAAGCTGGTATGTAAGGCTATTTGTCCTTTTATTAAATGACCTCAGACTGCTGTACTTTGTATTCTATCTTATTTCTATAGTTTTTCTATAGTAGTTCCCATTTTTTCCCTTTTAATTTGTTGCTTCTACTCTGCCATAGACCTGGAAACCACATGATCAAATTAGTTAGAATTGTGGGTCAAATAAAGCATAAATAAGCTGTCAGTAAAGACCTAAGGACCTTTTTAAAGAACAAAATCTGTAAATTGCAGTGAATAAACTTGTTTTTGGTTTACTTCTGGTCCTCTAGGTATGCTCTAGAAGGGTGAGCTTAATGGGTAGTTTCTAAATGGGGGATAAGGAGTTACTATATGAAAAGAAGCAGTGAAGTGGGGCCTTAAATGTAAAACATTCTGGAATCCTATGTTTCATGTACACATTCACCTCTAAATCTGAATCCGGTATTTCAGTATGTGATCTTGTTGAGGAGATGAGACACACATGTACACGTGAAGGAGAGAAGCCACAATAGGACCGCATGTCACAGTGAGTCGTGGGAGACCAGAGTTAGGAGAGTGTATATGAGGATTTATTTAATGCCTTTTGTGTGGTAGGCAGTGCTGTAAGTGAGTTACATGTGTAACAAACCCCTCAATAATGTGCTCTAAGATAATATAACTTTGGATATAAAGCTATTGGTGACTGTTGGACATTTATGGAGTCAGGCTGATGACAAAAGCCTGCCTTATGCATAACTTTGCAATAGCAAGATTTTGTATTTTGCATGATTTAGTATTTTGGATCCTTCTAATGGTGTTGAGGTTTTGTTGTATTAATTCTTCTGTGAGGTATAACCACCATCTCCATTTTATAGATGGGGAAACTGAAGCAAAGAGAATTTAAGTAACTCTCCCAGAGTTGCTCAGCTAATAACTGCCGGAGTCTGGATTTGAGCTGAACCTTGGCAGTCTGACTCGTGACCCCATGTCCTCACAAGCTGTGCTCTACCGCCTTGAGAGATGCTTGAGTGTGTCCTATCTATTAGGAACTCAGTTCTGATTTTTTCAGTACAAACAGCTAGTACTGAACATTTCCATACATAAAATTCTCTTCTTTGAATTAGTTGCCTGGGAGAAAAATCCTATAAGCAGAATCCTGGGTGTTATGGGTTGAATTATATCTGCTGAAAATTCATATGTTGTTAGAGAAATGCACATCAAAACTACAATGAGGTATCACCTCACACTGGTCAGAATGGCCATCATCAAGAAGTCTACGAACAATAAATGCTGGAGAGGGTGGGGAGAAAAGGGAACCCTCTTGCACTGTTGGTGGGAATGTAAATTGATACAGTCACTATGGAGAACAGTTTGGAGGTTCCTTAAAAAACTAAAATAGAACTACAGTACGATCCAGCAATCCCACGACTGGGCATATACCCTGAGAAAACCATAGTTCAAAACGAGTCATGTACCACAATGTTCATTGCAGCTCTATTTACAATAGCGAGGTCATGGAAGCAACCTAAGTGTCCATCGACAGATGAATGAATAAAGAAGGTGTGGCACATATATGCAATGGAATATTTCTCAGTCATAAAAAGAAATGAAATTGAGTTATTTGTAGTGAGGTGGATGGACCTAGGGACTGTCACACGGAGTGAAGTAAGTCAGAAAGAGAAAAACAAATACCGTATGCTAACATGTATATATGGAATCTAAAAATATTAAAAAAAATGGTTCTGAAGAATCTAGGGTCAGGACAGGAATAAAGACACAGACGTAGAGAATGGACTTCAGGACACGGGGAGGGGGAAGGGTAAGGTGGGATGAAGTGAGAGAGTGGCATGGACATATATACCCTACCACATGTAAAATAGATAGCTAGTGGGAAGCAGCTGCATAGCACAGGGAGATCAGCTCAGTGCTTTGTGACCACCTAGAGGGGTGGGATAGGGAGGGTGGGAGGGAGACGTGAGAGGGAGAAGATATGGGGATATATGAACATGTAGAGCTGATTCACTTTGATATGCAGCAGAAACTAACACACCATTGTAAAGCAATTATACTCCAGTAAAGGTGTTAAAAAAAAATTCATATGTTGAAGTCCTACCCCCTCAACCCCCATGCCTCAGAATGTGACCTTATTTGGAAATAGTCACTGCTGATGCAACTAGTTAAGATGAGGTCATACTGAGGTAGGGTGGGCCCCTAATCCAGTATGACTGGCATCCTTCTTAAAAGGGGAAATTTGGAGGCAGACATGCACGCACAGAGTATGGCATGTGAAGATAGGAGTTATGCTGCCACAAGGGAAGGAATTACTATTAGAAGCTAGGAGAGGGGCCTGGAACAGATCCCTCCCTGGTGCCTTCTTCAGAGGGAGCCTGGCTCTGCTGACACCTTAACCTCAGACTTCTAGCCTCCAGAGTTGTGAGATGATAAATGTCTATTGTTTGAGCGGCTATTTTGTGGTACTTTGTTACATCAGCCGTAGGAGACTAACATAGGTTCCTGGAAAAAAATTCTCCTAGGTCAAAGGGTAATCTTAAACTCACTACTATTCAGTAACTCTCAGAAACTCTGAAAAAACATAGCAAACATGCCTATCGTTTCTTCCTGGCCTCTGTCTTTTCTAGATAACTGTCCCTGTCCATCTGCCAAGTGTTGCTTTCATCACTGTGATCTTGTTCCACTGCTGATTGGCCCAAGCTGGGCACCTGACCCCCAGGAAGAACAATCAGATTGGCTCTTCAGATTACCTGGAATTGAGATACAGAGAGTTGTTAGGGAGCTGAGTTTAAAGGTCATGGGGGTATATATATGTATAACTGAGTCACTTTGCTGTACAGCAACTAACACAACATTGTAAATCACCTGTACTTCAATAAAATAAATAAATAAATAAATAAAGGTCATGAGAACATTTGGGGGAAGCCTTGGAAGGGTTGTAAGCAGGTGTATGGACAGAGAAGCTGGACTTGGCAACAGAGGAGAAGGAAGCAGAAGTGGGACAAATACAGAGACCAATGGCTCCAGAGTACAAGAGAAGTTTAGAGCTGATGTCTTGATTCTTAATGTTGTACAATTTGGGGGTCGATTGTCTTGATGCCCCGTTGTTTTTATTGAAGTTGGACTTGGGGAGTTACCTCTATTCACTTTTATTAAGTTCCTTGTGAGTTTCAATTCTAATAACCAAACGAACCCTGACTGAAATAGGGGAGTGGTGTGTAGAAGGCTGCTGGAAGGACTGATGGTATATATGTCCCTTTGTAACCTTCAAAACCTATCCCTCAATTGAACCTAGTCTCTGGAGAGCTTTGTGTCTGGACCCACTGTACGGGTCCTCTTAGAATTATATTGACAGACTTGTCTTTAGTTGTGATGCCCTCAGCATTCTTAGGGCTCTGATGGGTATTGCCAAACTGATTTTCTAAAAGGGATGTATCAATCCATCCTACAAGCTTTGAGCATAACTATTTTACTGTGACTTACCAGCAACGAGTAATGTAATTTTAAAAAATTGTTGGTAATCTTAAGTGTAAAATGAAGTGATTTTTTTCAGTATAATATTTATGTTTAGTACGTACGATTTGATTTTTTTTCTTTGTATTTGCTAACCAGTAATTTACATCAACTTTCTTGGCAGCCTCGTAACCATTTATATTTTAATAGCTTTGTCGTTATCTTGCAAAATTGTGGATTTGACTTGGAAGATCAACAGAATTCCTTCTCCCAAGGCAATAATTATAATTTCTATCCAGCGGGCACACATAACTTCTGGTTGTTTTATATGAGGAATTGCATATTTAAGGACCTGTGGTCTCTATTCCCATCATCGTAGGGCTGGGAGTCTACCAGGCTGGTGGCATTATGCAAATCAGGAAAGGAGTAGGAAAGCAGTTCTGGCTTGGGACTGTTCCCCGAAACTTGGCCTTGGGAGCAACTGGCTGGTTTTGAATCTCCAGTGGACACACTGTTTTTGCAGAGGTGGAACACACCTGGAGAGCACCTTCAAAATAAACATCCCTACCCTTAGTCTTTAAAATCTGACTCTGGGGGTGGATGTGATTTCTGAAACAGTTAAATGCCTTCTAGAAAGGTGTCGTGCTTTGATTGGATATGTTTCTTAGTTTGATTTTTGATTTTTATCCTGCATTCCTCACACAGAACCCACATAGACAGATCTGAATGTGACCGCAGTCGGTTGCCGCCCTCTGCCTTGGGGAGATTTACTGCCCTGTTCTCTCATGGTTTAGAGTTTTCTTACTTTACCACTGGAAAGTGTGACAGTTGCCACATTTTTAAGCTGGGCTTAAAACACTTGGGCTTCCTGGACTCATAGTAAGCTGCGGGCAGGTTTGAGGCACAGCTACACTGCTGTTGATAATTCTGCTGCTGTCGATTGCCTTCTGAAGAAGGCTGTTAGAAGGAATGTAGATTTATTTCCTTAGTGTTTTTAATTTATTCTTCTTTAAAGGAGCTCTGCTGGGGTGGTAGAGATCTGAGGAGTATTTTTAAGTACCAATCCTAATGATGCCATTAATATTGTGAATACAATCATGGTAATATTATTAGGGGGCAGCATGGTGGCTGAGCAGGGGCTTGGGAGCAGCAGACCTGGGCTGAAATCCCTAACTGTGAGGCGGGGATGGGAATGTCTGTCTTGCATGGTGTGTGTTTGGTAGACAGAGGTTGTTAGCCATTACCCTCCCCTGCATCTGTCTCATGTCTACCTAGCATCCCTGTACACATTGTCTGCAACCTAGCACTCTTTTCCAAACAGTTTTTCCAGGGAGTTTGTTAAAAAGTTGTATTGCCTAACTTACCTTGGTGAAGTGGGGTGTGTGTGTTAATGGCTGAGATAGGTACTTGATCATACTCAGTATAAAATATTTTCCCGGCTAAAAATTATTCTGGCCTTGAGATGTAGAAAAGTATCTTACACAATTCAGGTATTGTTGGTAAGTGGAAAAATCAATTGTATTAAATATATGTACATGAATGTTATATATTTTCTATATAAAAACATTTTTTATAAATAACTAAATATATGTCTTAGTATAAATGAGTTTGAATTTTTTTTCTTTCTATTGACTTAATTTTCTTTGTGTCTCTTCAGACTTCCTGAATTAGTAATAAGTGCTAGTTCCTGGGTGTTTGGCAACATACCTCATAGCAGCAGACTTTTTAAGTCTTCTATTTTTACTTTAAGAATCATGTACATTTTGCATTCTACCATATATATAACATGTTAAGTTCTTTAAAGTGACTACTTACCACTGTAAAAGGGATGCATTAGACAGATGTTCCGTGTCCATTTTGTGGCTTACGTGTACACCTCACCTATCACGTACTCTTTGGGGTACAGGTACCTCAGTCTGAGAAGCCTGGTTCTGGAGCCTGGCTTACCCATTTGTCCTTGTGTGGAAAAAGGCCCCAAAGTTATTTTTTGAGGGAAATCTGGCCATGCCTGTTGCTATTTCCTCAACTGACTTCTCTGCAAAGAAATGTGAGAATGCCTTCTGTTCAGGGATAGGTTCCTCCGAGCTACCATCTCCAGCTTCGTTAACGTGTAACATATTTAGATTTGCACTGGAGGCAGCTGAAGTGTCCGTTCTCCGCCAGGTAGTTTGTGGGGAGTACAAGCAAGAACCCATTGCCATTCAGTTATCTGATGCTAGATTGGGAGCATAATAGTTATGGAGAATTGCCTGAAGGATATGCTGTGAATCCAGTATTCTTTTAATTAAAATATTTTATTATCACCATGCCTTATTTGCCCTTCATCTGGTCTAGTTTATTATATAACCAGTTGCAGCTCGGTCTCAGATATTTCCAAAGATCACTCTGGCATCCTATTGGATTCTGAAGCTGAAAAGGTTATTATTTTAGTAATTAGGATCTTTATAGTTTCAGAGAATTCAAAAGTGTTGAAAAGTGTTTATTGGTTTGTTTTTTTTCTAACCACGGTTTCTGCCTTTGTTCTTCAATTAATTTTTTAATACATGCATATCATCTAATTCTTCTAGATATTCTAAAATTTGTTGCTGGATCAGTTCAGCTCACCGGACAGCTGAGTTCCTGAAAGCCTAGCATTAGACCCTCGGAATTGGTTCTTCTGAATGGCTCTTGGTTGGAGGCTGTCAGCTTATGCTGAGACAGCTCCTGAGAAGAATCCCTTGAAACCCTCATTTCCCTTAAGGATCATGTTACACAGTTACCTCATTATGAAGCCACAGGGGACAAGTTCCTCTCTGGCCTCGGTCCTGAGAGTTGGGCTGCTCTAGAGCAACCAGTTTGTTTGTTCTTAGGGACCTTGTTTTTCATGTAACTGATTCTGGTTTTTTCTCATGCTGCCTACGACCATGATAATTCTAATTTGTGGCCTAGCTATTTATAGTGCTCAGAGCTGCAAATCATGTGTCTTTTCTGCTTTGATTTTTAAAAAAATTAAACTCATCTTTTTAAAATAAAAGAAATTCTTATCTTTTTCCGTTGAGCTCTTATTTCTTCCCTTGTAGAAAAATGCACACACTTGGTGAACCACTTTAAGTGCTTTTTGGGACACAACCTGGGACAAAATAACCCTAAGAGGCCCTCAGTGACTGTGGAAGCACATTCACTAAAATCTTCTCAGCAAAGGTCAGCAGAGCTCGATGGAAGGTGTTGCCCCTTTGTTGTAGCTCTCACATCCTGGGTGTGAGTGCCCTGGCATGGGTCCAGGGGGTGGCCTGAGTGATGGAACAAGCCTCTGCCTAGTTACCCCACTCAAGCCAGACCGGCCCACTCTGCTGAAACCCAACACGGACCCCTCTGCTTCCTGTCCTGGGATAGTCCTCTTCAGCGCTCCCTGTCAGCAGGAACCTGGTGACATCAATGCTCCAAATGTGACCAGCCCTGCTGAAAACCTGAGCCTGCCTCCAGGATGTGACCCCTGCCATCCTGTGTTTCCTTTGAAAATCTTAGGGTCTAGGTTCCTGAGAGAGAGTGTATGGCTTCTTGTTTTTGCACATCAGTCCCATCAGTCCACTTAAGCAGATAAAAACACCACCAAATCTCTCTAGCCTAGAGCAGCATCAAGCCCATCACAGGTCCACAGGGGCATGTGGTCACCTGGGGACTCAGACTCCCTGAGCAGCCTCTGTTTCTAACCTTGCTGGGAATGGTGCCAGAGGAAAAGAGCTCTGAGGGTTTTCCATCAGCAGTTAAGTGTGCTGGTCTGGAAATAACACGTGTTACTTCTGCTTGCAGCTCATTTGCTGGAACTTGTTACGTGGTCTGCAGCCAGGAAGGGCAATGCTGTTATGTGCCTGGAAAAGGAGAGGACTCGAAATACAAGTTTGATCACACCGATGACTCAGACTAGGTTTTGGAATTAGCATGATGTTTTGCTGTTGATACTCCTCTTGCTACCTTTGTTCCCCCAAAATCAGTTTGCTAGGATATGTGAACTTCAGCAAAACAATAAGTTAAAGGTTGGTTAGTACAGGGATGTGGACTGGTATGCAACTATTGCAAATGTATTCCAAGATGAACTGTGTATTTGCTGAAGGTGGGAATTAAATTGGAAATGAGACTTTCTAGCAGTCCATGTGAGAAAAGAACTTGTGAGAAGGAAGCTTGGCCCGTAAGATATGGATTCTTAACCTGGAGACGGGGGCGATGTCTCTGCACTCCCTGAAATTGTTTGCAAAGTATAGTGTGTGCATATGGAGAGAGGAGTCACAACTTCCATCAGATTCTCAGGGGCATGTATGACCATATCCCCACCTGACTGCCATAAGATAGAGACCGTTTAGTCAGAAGAAGCACTACAGATTTCTGAGGTGAATCCCAGACAGGAATTCTTCCCAGGGGTACCAGATTTTCCCCTCACTTATGGTAGACACGATGATGAATTTCATAGGCATGTTTATGACGACACTCCACAACATAGGCTGATGGAATTCCATGGATGCTAACTCAGTAGAAACAAGTCTATAAGGGATGGGGAGTGGTAGGTTTAATACTCAGAGGTGGTGTTTGGAACAAATCATGAGGCCAGAACTGCTTCTCGGCTGATTCTGGCTTGCTCTAGAGGTAGAGTAGAGAAGAAAGGTGGGTTCCATATCCTTCACGTCATGATCCTTCAACCTTGTTTCCCTTCACCCAGCTTTTGTTAAGTATTTGGTGGTACTGACATTGAGATGGTAATTACTAATAGTACCTGGAGTATAGCTTTCCTGTGTTGAGTATTTAGTATGGCATATGTGGCCAGGATATATACTAAAGAGAAGGGCATGCCACCTTGACTTGAAGATACCTGAAAGTATGTTTGGGAGACGTACCAAGATTGTCTTTAGAAGTCATCTTGTTTAAGAGGGTGCTTACTCTTCATCTTACTCTATGACCCAGAATATTTTAAACATGGTAATTTCATTTTTAAAAGGTAAATACTTTTTAATCACAAAAGTAATATGTTATTTTGTTAAAAATATCAGAAAATTAAATTATAAAAAGTCATTTGTATATGACCTATAGGTGGCACGACTCTGGAAATATTGATAGCCTTCAGGGTTTTATGTACATGTACGTACTGAAAAATAAAACCAAGATGTGGCTCATAAGAGACATATAAATTCATAAGCTAGCTTTTCCACTTAATATAGCTTAAGTATTTTTCCATATCAGAAAAACTAGACTTTTGTTTTAAATGATTGCACATTATATGGATTTACCATAATTTCATTTCTTTTTGGATATGTGTACTATTCTCATTTGTTTTAAAAAAAATTGTAGTTGTAAATCATGCTTTGATCACACACTTTCACATGAATCTTTACACAGTTGTGTGATCTTCCTCTTAGGATAAATTCCTGGAAGTTGAATTGCTGGGACAGAGAGTCGATAAGCTTTTAAGATGTTGAATGTGTATGCCTTGTCCTTTAGAAAAACAATGTAATGTATATGAGTATTTCTCTTATCCTTTTGTTTGTATTAAGTGGTATTATTTATTGTTAAAATTTGTTAATCTGATAGATGAAAATATTATCATCTAGATAATATTTTCATCTATCATAGATGAAATATTATCCTATTTCAATTTGCAGTTCTTTGATCACTAGTGAAGTAGAAAATTGTCATATGTTTGTGGACAGTTTTATTTTTTTCCGCTAATTTGTGTCCTTTAACATTTTTTATTGGGTCTTTTTCTTTCTGATTTGTAAGAGTTCTGTATGTTCTTAGAGTACTGATTGCTTCCTATCAATTTTAGTGGTATATGAATGGGTGAAATTATCCATTTTATTGTAGCTTAAAAGTTTTCCAATTTCTCTTATTTTAAAACTTTCTTCTGTATCAGTTGACATGTTTTCTGTTTTCTTGATTAAATTTTTGTTGATTTTCATTTCTGTATCAAGGATTTTAAAATTAGCTACCTAGTCACTTTTATGAATCTTCAAGGGTTCCTTATTCTTACAGTATATGGAAGTTCCCGCTCAGGAATTCTTTAATCATCTGTGTGTCATGAGCCCTGTTGGAAGACTGGGGAGGTCTGTGGTGGTCCAGGCAGCGGTGTTCCAAGGAAAGGATGATGGGAGTGATACACTCTGGGTGCAGGCAAAACGGGGATGCATGGCCTGGAGAGAACTTAAAAACAATACTAAAACTGACAAAAAGCCAGTCTCCTTTTCATTGTCACCATGTGCCGGCAATTCTGGGCAAGTTGATAAGTGAATGCTTGTCCCCACTGGGATGGATTTCTTTTACCTCTTACCCCTTCATTATATCACTAGTATGTGGACCCAGGCAAAACTTTAAATATATAAAATAAAACAGAAGGGTTACAAAGGAAACCCATTTTATTGAAATATAGTTATCAAAATATTAAAATGTATAATACAGAAAAATATTTGCTCCTTTATTAAAGCATTGACTGACAAGATCTAGTAGTAGGTTTAATAATTGTGATTTCAAAGTAGTAATGAGGATAAATGACATTTCAAGATGTCTAATTTATGAGATAGGAAAACATCTGAAGATTTCCATTGGTGACAAAGTCACAGGTGTTGCAACTCGTACTGTAGTTTGTAGCCAGCCTTCATAATGAGTAGAAATGCTGAATTTAAGAGTTTGAACAAAACATGGAATTGTTTTCTCATCCAAGTTCATGGCCCTCTGAATTCTATCTGTTTGGATTGCTTGGGGATCTGTGTACCAAGTACTCTTTTCTAGGTGGAATGGTCACTGTAGCCTTCATTTTAAGGTCTGTGAATCTACTGCATAGCCCCGTGAGATAAAACTAAGAGATGGGCTAGATGTTCTGAAGTTCTTGAGTAGAGAAGAAGTAGAAGGACTCAGTTACCAAGTGAGTCAGAAATAGACAAGGAATACTTGGGGAGGCTGGGATGAAATCTGCCAATACCCAGTCAGTAGTGCACAATGTATATATAGTGCATTCTGTGAGCCAGTGCAGGGGGCAGGGTGCAGACCCTCCCTCCATGAGAAGTTAATATGCTGGGTGATACATAATTATATGTAAGTTGAAGTGATGGGTGTAGGGATTGTCAGGGAGGTCTTCTTAGAAGAGGAGACATTTAAGCAGCTAAAAGGTTGAGGAGGAGCCAGCCATGTAAAAATGGAAGAAGAGTGCAGTGCAGAGCTCGCAGGCCAAAGGAACCACCCGTGCTGAGGTTGCGAGGCAGAGGGAAGAGTTTGGCACATTTGAGGATTGAGAGGAGCCACTGTGGTTCAGCCTGGGGGCAAGAGAGCAGGAGAATTTAACCAAAGAGGGTTGGAGAGGAAGGCAGGGCTGGTCATGCAAGACCTTGTAGGCCTTGAGAGGGACTATAGAATTAAAGTATGAAAGAAAGGCGGGCTTCCCTGGTGGCGCAGTGGTTGAGAGTCCGCCTGCCGATGTAGGGGACGCGGGTTCGTGCCCCGGTCCGGGAAGATCCCACATGCCGCGGAGCGGCTGGGCCCGTGAGCCATGGCCGCTGAGCCTGCGCGTCCGGAGCCTGTGCTCTGCAACGGGAGAGGCCACAACAGTGAGAGGCCCGCGTACCACAAAAAAAAAAAAAAAAAAAAAAGAAAGGCATCGGTCCATTTTATACTTCAGGGTGGTATGTTCAAATTAGTCTTGAAAAGGACCACTCTGGATGTTGGGTGATGCCTCGTGCGGAGAAAGGCCTGAAGCTTGGAGGACTGAGAGGAGGACATAGAGGTTCCTGAGGGGAGGAAGGCGGTGGCACAGGAGATGGAGAAGAGGGGACAGGAAGTAGAAAAAAACAAAACTTACAAAGGATTGGCTAAGAAGTATGAGGCAGAGGCAGAAATCAAGGATGATGTTTGGGTTTTCAGTTTGAGTAATCAGCTGCCATTTACTGAGATGGGGGCACGTGTGTGGGAACAGTAGTGGTTTAGGGTTCTGCTTTGTATGTGCTTGAGGTGCTTATTAGACAACCGAATATCAAAGTTTTATAGGTAGTTGGGTACCTGAATCTGCAGCTCAGAGGAGAGCTTCAGGCTAGGGATATAAATTTGTCATCATTAGCATATACATGATGCTTAACAGGTATCAAGTTAACAAGTCTGACTCAGTAGACTTGTTTCTACTGAGTTAGCATCCGTGGAATTCCATCAGCCTGTATCGTAGAGTGTTGTAATAAACATGCCTATGAAATTAATCATCGTGTCTACCATAAGTGAGGAGAGAATCTGTTACCCCTAGGAAGAATTCCTGTCTGGGATTAGCATCAGAAATCTGTAGTGCTTCTTCTGACTAAACGGTCTCTATCTTATGGCAGTGGTTTTACATAATTTAAAATTTAAAAATTGTGCCTATAGTTAATAATTATGTATTGTGCACTTAAAGCTTTGTTAAGAGAATAAATCTCATCTTTAATGTCCTTACCACCATAAACTACAGCTAAAATCCTTAAAAATCAAAAGAGAAAAAAAATCATTTATCCTGCTTCTCCAGTTGGAATTGTTCTTCAGGATAATGAAATAATTGATCTTTCTCTTTACAGAAGTGTTTTCTTTTTTCTTGCTAATATACGAAGAAGAATTGATGTAGAATGTTACCATTTTGCAAACACTAATAAAATACAGTTAACCCTTGAACAAGCCAGGGTTGAACTGTGCGGGTCTACTTATATGTGGATAGTTTTCAATAAATACTATGGTACTATAAAAATCCATGGTTGATTGAATCTGTGGATTGGAGGGCCGACTGCGGATATGGAGGGCCGACTGCAAAGTTATCTGCAGATTTTCAACTGCATGGTGGTTGGCACTTGAACCCCTGTGTTGTTCAAGGGTCAACTGTAATGGATTCAGGTAATGATCATTAGCAGCAACTAACATAGAAGTAGGCAACACCACCTAGGATGTATTCTAGCAAAAAAAACAAACCCAAAAAAAACCCCAACTGATTTTGTTCAAGTCTCTGGATCTGCCAGTTTACAAGAAATACTGGGAAAAGAGAGACCTGTTAAATGGGGTTGCAATCAGCAAAATCTGAACCATGGAAAACACTATATAGGACAAACCATATGGTTTTGCCAACAAATAAATTGAAATGGGTAAGAACATGGAGTAGGAACCTAAAGATTAAAAAATACTTTAAAAAGGTATCAATCAATCACAATGTATGAATGCTATTCGCACCTCAGTTCAAACAAACCAAAACCATTTTGAGACAACTGGGGAAATTGAGCAATGACTAGATATTTGGTAGTAAGGAATTAACTGTTCAGTTTTTTAGGTGTGATTTCATGGTTATGTTTAAAATGAGTTATCTTTTAAAGATATAGACAGAAGTTTTTACAGATGCAATGAAATGATGCCTAGGAGGGTGGGGAAGTGGGCAGGGACAGAGGAAACAAGAATGACCATGACTTGATAGTAGGAGCTGGATCGTTACACTCTCCTTTTGTCTACGTTTGAAGTTTTTCTTTTTAAAATGACTCTTAATCTTATCCCCATCAAGAATCACTAGGTATAATTACGGTGTTATTACCCATAATTATACATGCTGAGACTACTCAGTTCTGAGAGTACTCAAAGTCAGTAGCTGAGCACTTTGTCAAATACTGGTTCTGAACTGTATTGCACTGTCTCTTACGCTGTCTAGTGTTGTTTTTTCTGGGGTGGACATGACATTAATACCATGGATTATGATTTGCTGTAGTTTTTATGTTATTGCTCATGTTCTAATCTAAAATTGAACCTGTAGCTTTTGGACATAAACCATCCTGTAAATATGAATTTCTGAACGCATTCTCTGTCAATGGACTGAATTAAAAAAATTTTTTTTTGAGTTAACGGGCAGCGGATCATTGCTCTGAGGCTTTTTAAAAAATTTTTAATTTAATTTTTGTAATTTTTTTGGGTGTGCGGTGTGGCATGTGGCATCTTAGTTCCCGACCAGGGATTGAACCCATGCCCCTTGCAGTGGAAGTGTGGAGTCTTAACCAATGGACTGCCAGGGAAGTCCCTGAATGACTGTTAATATATATATTAATAAGTTGACATAGGCTTATGCTCAGATGTGTATTTTAGGAGAGAAATGGGTTTTGGTTGGGTCATTTGTCTGACGTTATAGAATTAAATATGAAAAGTACTTGCAGGGTAGACTTCAGCAAAATCCACTTTAAGTTTCTGCTTCCTGTGAAGTGTCATGGGAAGCATATTTTTTCAGAAGAAGGAACCATTTGGAAGGGACTTCCCAGGAGTGCTGACTTAAGGAAATCTGTATGGAAATTCCCTTATTGAGGTAATATCTTTTGAAGCTATTGATATACCCTGAATGGGATGGTGTCTCATATTATGATAGCCACACATATCTTCTAAAATCAAAGTTTGTTTTTCAACATTAGTTACAGTTGCATGTGAAGTCCAAGGTAGCAAAAGGAATGAAAAGAAGTGAGAATGTAAAACTGAAATGAATTCAAATGGGTATTTGTAGGCTTTTAATGTGAGGTGTTCTTCAGTATTTACTGTTGTGAAGAGGATGGGCATCCCCTATTCCATCACCGTTAGACTAGGCATCAGAGTGCTGTATTTTAAAATTTCTCTTTGGCTTCAGCTGCTTTTTTAATACCAGGCTTTTTCTTTTTATTTTGCTGGTCCAGATGAGTTTTTCCTTTTTTTTTTTTTCCCCCAAACAATATATTCCTCTGGGTTCAATCTCCTTCCAAAAAAGTAAGCTGTATTCCTTCTGTTTAAGTCATCATTAAGTATAATTGCAAATGGAAAATCCATTTACATTCCTAAATTGTTGCTGATGTTTCTAAAGGATTTGTTGGGAGGTAAAGAAGAGCATGGCTTGATTTTTTTTTTTATCATATTCAAGTAATCCAAATAGCTTTCAGAAGTAGAAAATGGACTTTGATGAAGAGTTGTAATAGTATTTCCAATATGAGTTACTGTGCTCTGTATTATAGAGTCCTTTATATAAATGGGTTCATTTACAAGCCTTTTTTAAACTATATCCTTTGATTTTGGTAGTTAATAAAATGTTGGGGAAAACTTTAGTTTGACTTAGTTTTTCCTTTTTTTTCAGATTTAAAAGGAAATATTTTAAAAAAGGAAATATTAAGATTCCATTAGATATATGTGTGAACAATATCAATAGCTCTTAAATTCTTTATGTAATAAGGATCTACTGATCAGACCTTCATTTCTCCAGGGATTAAGGAGATTATTGGCATTTCTGCCAGTTTTCATTTAGGCAGAGGAAAGCATGAAAATGGTTATTAACACATTTATTGTGTCAATCAAAATCTGTATTCTGGGTAATCTTTGGTCATAGTTTCCTACCATCTTACTCTAGATGCTTTGTTTCTTAATTCACATTATTGAGAGAGAGAGCTCATAGGCTCAGCTCAGTTTATGGATTGAATCTCCCTGAAAGAGGTATGCATGGCTTTGGAATTATTACTATTCCAGAATGGGGGCATTCCATCCGGTAGGGTTGGCTTCCAAGGGCTACAGGTGGGGATGGTCAAGCCTACAGAAGCTGGGATCCAAACTGACACTACATAATTTCCCAGGTAGGGATCTAGAAGAGATGACCACAAAGACACAGTTCTAATGAGTTAGGGTTCTTTGTTTTGGAGAGCTACATTTGAAGTAGTTGTTTTTCTTTTTAACTGAAATTGAAGAAGCTTTCACATACAGGACTTTTCTTAGCTCTCTGAAATGTACATGACTGTGTCATAGCCAGGCTCTAACCTTTTATCATTAGGTGGGCGTGGCCCAATATTTTCATTTGGGGAGGTAATTTATCAAGGGTCATAACAGGGTCAGTGTGAGAGCTAGGTGGGGCCTGAGAAGTCCTGCAGCATAGTGATTAGAGGTGGGGTTGATGGGTGGGCTTCAGGGAGGTGGTGGTGGTCTACCTCCCCATAGTCACATGTCAAGTAGTGAGCATGTGTCCATGTTTTTGCAGGGGGATATCCTGGGGATTTTACTACAAATATCACAGGAGACCCTGTGACCAGGAAAGCTTAGAACCACTATAAACCCAGGTCTTTCATGTTACTGATGAGGAAACTAAGGCCCAGAGAGATGAAGAGCTGTACTTTAAATCACTCTTCTGAGTCAGAAAAATCTGGACTAACACCTAAGTTTCTGTTACTCATTATCTATTGCTTTTATAGGTACACTGACTTCATAGACCATTGCCTAAAGTGTGACATCCTAAATTTAAGTCTTTCAAACTATGAAGTGGAAGCGAAAAAATTATTCCAGTTAGTTTCTCAAAATGACAGGCAAAGACCATGTCCAGGTCAATGCTATTTTAATAATGTAACAACTGAGCTGGGGCTTCCGGGAGCTGGTAGTGGTGTTGGGCGGTCTGGAGTTAAAGAATATTTATCTCAGCTTTATGATTTTCAACTGCATATGTACATCATTCCCAGCCAGTGGAACACGGTTAGGGAAGGTGACTTTATGCCTTAACTAACTTACTGTCTACGTGTGAAGAGAGACTTGGACAAAGTTTTTTTCTCCCAAGTAGTTAAATGTCTTCAAAGCACTCTTAGAATATTTAATATTTACTTAGCTGCCCCTTTATTATTTAAAAAAAAAAAAGGTAAATTGGGTCTAAAGTTATGTGCTTTTATAATAATAAACCTTTTTTTTTTTTTTTTTTTTTTTTTTTTTTTGCGGTACGCGGGCCTCTCACTGCTGTGGCCTCTCCCGCCGCGGAGCACAGGCTCCGGATGCGCAGGCTCAGCGGCCATGGCTCACAGGCTCAGCCGCTGTGCGGCACGCGGGATCCTCCCGGTCCAGGGCACGAACTCGCGTCCCCTGCACCAGCAGGCGGACTCTCAACCACTGCGCCACCATTTTGAACTGCTTGGAATTCTCTGGCGGTGTTTGCCATTTTACTTTGAATTTTAATTTTTCCTATGTTAACCTTCTTATTTTGTCCTTCAAATTGCAGTGCATTCCATCTTTCCTCCCCTTTCCTCCTTCTCCTAGTGGTACATTCTTCCCAGATTTGAATTTTTCCCCCACCTTTTAGTTTTAAAACATTTTGCAGAGAAATATTTTCTTTATTCAGTAAGGTGTAAGATAGTTGTATCTTTTGTTGCATATAATGCTAATGCTCTGATTTTACGGTAACAGATTAAAATGTCCTGGAATTGAGACTGACAGCGTGAGAAATTATAAGGCATTTGCTAAGGACTGAGACAATGTGCCTTGTACATTTCACTCCCCCCGCCCACCATTGCTTCATATTTATGCCCTGGACAACATGCAGTGGGTAAATGCTATAAACCCGCCCTTTTGCCATTCAATCAGATATCTGGATGAGAGAACTTTTAGTCATTAATCATTGATAAAGGGTATACTTATAGAAAATGTTCTCTGATAAATCATCTTGACTGTTTTTAGAGCCCCAGATTTATAAGGTATGCCACTAGTTATAGGCAGACATCAGAAATTGAACTGTGACAGCAACATATATTTTAAATCTCAATTATAGACTCTTATTTTAATCCTTCTTGCTGAAAACTTGATCTTCTCTAAGTGCTAAAAATTCTCTTCAGTTGCTACCTTTAAAAAAGTAACATTCTCTTGATGCTTAACTTGTCACTTTAGCTTATGTAGGAATAACAAAAATATGGTGATAACACAATTTTTCCAGAAAGCTAGTATTATTTTTGGGAAGAATACAACGTTCATTATCCACGTTCATAGAGATATTATTCATTTCTTTATTAATCTGTTTTAACACCAAGTATTAGAAAATCATGTACCCTTTATTTTCCATTTAATTCCAAGACAGGTTTCACTTATTCCTAAGCTTCAGTGGATGATGTCAGATGTGCCATGAGGGCTTTATGAAACCATTTATCACAACCAAACAACAGGCCAAATAACTCAAGAATGCTCTAGCCCCAAGCAGCTACCCTAGCTGACAGAAGCCAGTGTCAGACTCGAGACTGACTCATGTCTCTTTGCAATGCCTAGGCTTAAAGCTGTAACTTCTAAAAGCTTATCGTTATCAATGTGATTGAACATTTAAATAACTTTTTTTTAACATCTTTATTGGAGTATAATTGCTTTACAATGGTGTGTTAGTTTCTGCTTTATAACAAAGTGAATCAGTTATACATATACATATGTTCCCATATCTCTTCCCTCTTGCATCACCCTCCCTCCCACCCTCCCTATCCCACCCCTCCAGGTGGTCACAAAGCACCGAGCTGATCTCCCTGTGCTATGCGGCTGCTTCCCACTAGCTATCTACCTTACGTTTGGTAGTGTATATATGTCCACGCCTCTCTCTCGCTTTGTCACAGCTTACCCTTCCCCCTCCCCATATCCTCAAGTCCATCCTCTAGTAGGTCTGTGTCTTTATTCCTGTCTTACCCCTAGGCTCCTCATGACATATTTTTTTTTCTTAAATTCCATATATATGTGTTAGCATATGGTATTTGTCTCTCTCTTTCTGACTTAACTTCACTCTGTATGACAGACTCTAGGTCTATCCACCTCATTACAAATAGTTCAATTTCGTTTCTTTTTATGGCTGAGTAATATTCCATTGTATATATGTGCCACATCTTCTTTATCCATTCATCCGATGATGGACACTTAGGTTGTTTCCATCTCCGGGCTATTGTAAATAGAGCTGCAATGAACATTTTGGTACCTGACTCTTTGAATTATGGTTTTCTCAGGGTGTATGCCCAGTAGTGGGATTGCTGGGTCAGATGGTAGTTCTATTTGTAGTTTTTTAAGGAACCTTCCTACAGTCTTTAAATAAGGTAGTCCTACTTTGCTATTTGTCTAAGTCATTCCTGTTAATTTCAAACTTGGAGATTTGCCTTCTGCCTCCAAATGTAATAGAACATCGATTTTTTTTTTTTTTTCCAGGGCACGTCACTGCTGTTGTAGTACTAAGATTTGGGATTATGAATGTCAGTGCTTCGTAAACAAACTTCTAAATGGCCTTCATATACTGAATCCGTGGCCAAGTAAGCTGTGGCTTATAACCTGTTTCCTCATTCCCTACTGAAAAACCTGAGTTTTCAAAACTTTGTCTCCGGAATCACTGACTGGGACATCATTTAAGTATTTCGTATCTCCATAACCAATTTTTTAATCTTTAAAGAAAGAGTGAGTTGGAAGATCCCTCTTCAAAACTAGTTTTTCAGACCTCTACGCTCTCTCCTCCCACTCCCAGGTGGCTGCCCTGTTACCCTTGAGTCCAGCAGCTAAATAATTAGCTTCAAAATATCTAATAGACTTCTTTTTCCACCAAATGACTTAGATACTGAGTAAAAAAATAAATAGGAGCAAAAGCTACGTGTTTACTGTATCCTCAAGGTGGGAAGTTATCTAATGTTTTGCATAGATCAACCAGTTCTTAAAAACATTACCTAGAATTATTTGCAGTGTTTCATTAAGGGGACACATTGAGAAGTTACAGTGTCCTAAGTCTAATCTAACTCTGGCTTAGGTGGCTTGTAGTTTGATTGAAGCCTTAGTGTCTGCATAACCAAACAAAATTCCTATGGCGTGGGGGTGATGGGTTTTGGGCTCCCGCAATGTGGTACAAGAAGTAAAGCCCATTATATACTCACACAGGGTGAACTCCTGTGTCTTTTGCCACTGATGGACCATCATTGCTTCTTGAACTGACTGGACCATTCAGTTTTCATGCCTTGATCTCTGCTGCCTTAAATATAAGGGGGAAAATACTGAGTTTTTGAGTTGAACTTTAGAAATATAGGGGTCAAGACAGGAATGAGACCTAATTCTAATAACCTGTACTTTATATCTGATAAGTCACTCACATACAGTGCATATACAGTCTGAGGGAAATACAGTCTGAGGAAATTAAATTTGAGTGGTTAATGTAGCCCGTGTGTGTGTGTGTGTGTGTGTGTGTGTGTGTGTGTGTGTGTGTGAATTGCACTTAGTATTTACATGACGTTTCAGACTTTGTGGTAACATGGTGACTTTGGCCATAATATATTTTAAAAATCTTAATTCTGAAGCTGCTTTTTGTTATAGATCCTAGTTGTTTTAAGGAAGCTTTACTTAGTTATTTTTACCAGAGTTTGCTGTGCTATGATTAGAACAAGAAGATTTGGGAAAGTTTAACTTGGCGTGGCAGAGATTCAAGCTGAGCAGAAAAAATACTTGGTGAAAAAAGAATGTACAGGATGCTTAAGAGTAAAGTCCAGCAGAAGCAGGAAAATAAAACAGGGTGACTGTCTCTTCCACAGTTTATATTTTGGTTTTTATACCGGAAATGCCTTGGGTGTATATTTAAATGGTAGCAGAGAAAGACAGTAATGGATTGATGATTTAACTTATTTTTTTCTTAAATTAAATGATTCTATCCTTTCTGTGGCATTCCTACTGAGTTTTTTTATCCAACTCTCTGAGGAAAATGGCATTATTAATTTTAATACTTGATTGCAGGCTAACAGTCTCAGAAGAAGAGATTGAAGGTCGATTGAACTGTACCCTGAGATATTTCTAAATGAAAGCCTTGTCAAATATTTTATTTTCCTTTCAATATTTGAATTGTCATCTAGTGGAATGGCTTTAGTACGCTTGATTTACCAGCCTGGCTAAAATGAAGTTGGTTTTTACATTATTTGCAGGGTAGTCATACTTGTAGAATTAATTCTTAAAGCAAAAATCTTAAAGTAAGACTTGATGGTTTGTCATCATGACCATCGAGTATGAACTGGGACTGTTCAAATAAAGCAGAAGCTAACACACCATTGTAAAGTCATTATACTCCAATAAAGATGTTAAAAATAAAGATTAAGTTTCAGGATACCTTTACATTTTACTTTTCTACTGAAAATGGCCTGTTTTAGCTGGGTAGTTTGGAAATATATTCATAAGTGTAAGTAACAGGTGTGTATAATTTGGGTTTAGAATAAGTGTATCAAGAATGTGGTGGTTTCTACATGTGTGTGTTCTCCCCATTGTTGGGAGCACAGGGCATTCCCGCTTTTGTGATGCCATGTTTCCTGGAAGCCCTGGCCCAAACACTGAATTGATCCACTTGGGTGTTGTACCATTTATATAGAGTACTTGTGCATATATGCTCCTATGAAATGCTGACCGAATCTGTGCTGTTGAGTTTTGTTTCTGGACATGTTTAGGATTGTCAGGCAGGTGAATGGATAAAGCATCGGCTGAGAAGTGAGAACAGTTGCAGTAATCAGTGTCTGAGCACAAGGGTTGGGCTAGGTGCTGTGCTTATCCCTGGGGTTGTGTGAATAGGGCCTCCTCCTCTGAGCAGTGTTCAGAGGTGTTCCAGGGCCAGCTATGATGCATATTTGATCTAATCACTTGTCAAATCCAGCCCATTTTCCCTGCAGAATCTTTCCCTTTTCATTCCAGCAGGCTTCTTCATTACTTAGCTTTAGTTATCTCTAATTGAACTGTTGGAGTATTCTCAGCTCCCAGGTCACTTCCCCTGGGAAATCTTCCGGGATGCCATGAACTGGCCCAGGTGCCTCTCCTCTGTGCTTCCAGAACACCCCACCCTGGTCCTGTCACCTGCCCCTCAGCACTCGGATTATAATGGCTTCTGTGCTTACCTGTTTCTCCCACTAGTCTGGAAGCAGGTTGGCCGCCTCTCATTTTCATTGTTGAGTCCATGGTGTCTGGTATTGTGCCTGGTGTGTGGGAGGGCTAAGTAAATTCTTGCTAAATTCCCTCTTCAGGCCATCCTCCTTTAACATACCATGAGTCCTCAGCACAGCTGTTCCCACTTTGCTCTTTGGAGCATGGCATTTTTGTCCATCTCTCAGTGGTTGCCCTTCAACTTCTCACTTCCTGGGCCTATACCTGTTCACTTTTTTTCTTTAATGCCAGTCTTACCTCTTCAGTTAGATTAATGGACCAAACTGCACTTTACCATGTGTTTTGTTTGGCCATTCCCACAATAATGTTCAGTACCTAACTCTCCTAAATCAGCTTATTCAGTCAGCGTTTGTTCGCAGACTCAGGGTCCTCCTGGTTGACTGTGGAGTGGCTGACCTAGGCTGGGCTTGGCCAGTGGCTCTGCTTCCAGCTGTGGTCCGGTTGGGCTCAGGTCTGCTGCATATGTGTTCCTTCTGGAACAGGCTGAAAGGGTAGACACAACCAGGAAGCATTTTTCATGGTGATAAAAGCCTAACCAGCTCTCTGGAAAAGACGAGCCCTGATTTGTAGCATTTGCCCATTTCTGCGGTTTATATACTCTTATAATGGCTGATTTCAAGCCACCAATGTGACATCACTGGAAAGAACTGCACGGTAACATGATTATACAGTAGTTTTCATCATACGGATGCAGTAGACAACCTCAAAAGCACGTGCGATAGTAAAATGTAGTAAAATAATGAGGCAGTTGTGAATTTTGAGTACCTTTAAAAATATTTTTAAATGTATGTAATTTAATTTTTACTAATGGGTATGTTGTATTTACTGGCCTGTAAATTGCTGAAAATGTAACAGCTGGTTTTCCTGAGCTGGTGCAAGCTGGCTGCAGTGCTTCACTGGGCGAACCCGAATACATGAAGTGCAGGAATGCCTAGACTCAGAACCACCGTGCTGTCACTTCTGTTCATATCCTATTGGTCACAGCAAGGCTTGAGGCAGAGTTTGAAGTAAATGGATGGGGAAGTACACTTTGCCTCTAGTGGGAGGAGTTGCGGGGTCAGATGGCAAAGGGTATGGCTAAGTGGAGGGTGAAGGATTGGGGCCAGTGAATTCACTGTCTCACCCGTGATGTCTACTATCCATGCCATTGAAACAAATTACATGCCCGTGATCACTGAAACAATATATCTGTATTATGTTAATATCATTTAATCCTGTCTTTGAAATGCTTAAATCGTATTTCTTATGGAAGTAGCCTTGGATATAAATTCTGTTAGCAGATTTGGTTAAAGTAGTAATCCTTTTCTTTTTTAAAGTATGTCTCATACAGTGTAATAGCTGTTATTCAGCGAAGATTTAGGGGTAAAAAAATGAAGTCTGAATTTCTGCTGTGTATGTTGTGAGGCAGTGTCAGGCAACCACAGATGCGGGGTTATTTCCTAGCAGGCTGCTCCTTTATCATTCAGTATATTCTTTTTTGTTTTTGCGGTACACGGGCCTCTCACTGCTGTGGCCTCTCCCGTTGCGGAGCACAGGCTCTGGACGCACAGGCTCAGCGGCCATGGCTCACGGGCCCAGCCGCCCCGCGGCATGTGGGATCTTCCCGGACCGGGGCACGAACCCGTGTCCCCTGCATCGGCAGGCGGACTCTCAACCACTGCGCCACCAAGGAAGCCCATTCAGTATATTCTTTGATGCTGATTTTTTTCCCCTCGAAAGACTTTTGTCTGATAGTAATGTTCATTCTTACTCTCCGTTTATGTTTTGGCCCTGTGTGTCCCCAAGTAGCACTGGTATCTTCATAAAATTTGTCAAAATTCTTTTGATAGTTGATTCACCTCTAATTTGGGATAGTACCATTGATGAATTAATTAGATTTCATGTGTATTAGATGATAATGGTTAAGAAATAGGTTACTTTTATTCAAGACAAGGAAGGCCGTAAGAGGACTTTTAAAAACCCTCTTTACTATTATCCCAGAGGTAACTTTTTAAAACCTTATATAATGTACTTTAGTTTATAAATTGCATTTATATTATCTATTGCTATGTAACAAATTCCTCCAAAATTAGCAGTTTAAAACCACAAATATTTATTCTCCCCCAGCTTCTGGTGGTCAGGAATCTGGCTGTGGCTTAGCTAGGTGCCTTGCCCTCAAGGTTTGTCATAAACTACAATCAAAGTGTCCGCCAGGCCTGCAGTCTCATCTGAGTCCTCAGCTAGGAGAGGAGCCACTTCCTAGCTCACCCAGGGACTTGGCAGGATTCATTTCCTGGCGGCTGTTGGACTGAGGGCCTCAGTTCTGTGCTGGCTATTGGCCAGAGAACTCCTTGCTACATGGGACTTCTCCATAGGGTGAGCAAAACAAAGTGACAGTATCACCTGATACTGGAAGTAATACCTATAACTTTTGCCATGTTCTGTGCATTGGAAGCAAGTCACTAGGTTCAGCCCGCGTTTAAGGGGAGGGATTACACAAGGGCAAGAGTTTGAGGAGGCGGCAGTTGTTGGGGCTATTCTAGTGGTTGCCTGCCACAGTTACATTGTTGTATCCGGTGCTCTCTCAAGTTCCTATCTTTCAGATTAGGAAATGAGGGGTTGGAGAGGTTAAATTATTTGTTTCAAGACTCAGATGCTGCCGCACAGTGTAACTGGTTCTTCAGATTGGAATCTTCTCCAACCTAGAAGACCATTTGGAACAGTGAAGTCAAAGCAAATGCTAGGACGTGAACTTCGTGAAGGAGGTGTTCTTTGTACGGTATTGCCCTTGATGTGCCGGAAATGTAGTCAGGATTCCATGAACACTCGTACGGGTGAATGATGAAATGATCATGATAGTGTGGCTTTCTTAGCTGTTCCTGTTGCTCTGGTTTTCTTTGTGTTTATTTCCTTAACTACAAAGATATAGTACCATATAACAAACACATTTAAATACTTTTCAAGCTTGAAAAAAAATAATCCTTCAGCTCGGACTATTCATATTGCTCCAACCTGTTTAAAAATCATTGCTCTCCACTAAAATAATGTAACTAATTTATCAGCACAGCAGTTACCATTATAATTTTACCTTTATTTCAGAATGAGGTATAAAGAGCAATATAACTGTCTACCAATAGCCGTTTATCTACCCAAATACCCATGTTGCCTAAGAAATAGAATTCAATCTTGAATGCAAGCTGAGGGCTAATAATAGAGTTTTCCTATATATATTTTTTAACAGTTCTTTGGTCATGGTAGGTCTTAAGAGCCTTAGAAACGTATGTGGCTTTGGGGATTTGGGCATAAAATCACGTTACCTTTAACTTCTTTGTTTTTACTTAAGGAAAACAAATTATCTGTTTTATTTGAGGCACGTACTGCATTGCTCACTTCTCTAAGTAACAGCCTTGAACATTTGAATTAGTGTGACTTTGAGCTTTGCCTTGTTCATGTGGATGCTGGTGCCACGAAATGCCGGCCACGTGGCGATGTCCTTTTGCACATCTTCAGGGAGCAGTTCATATAGTGGTCTTCTGTGGTTCACAGGTGCATAGGTGTGCTGGGTCCCTGATAGATTTTCAACGGTTCATTCTTGGGATCAACCTCACTTAGCTCATCTTCTGTGTAACCAGGGGGCATAAGGACTTAGCCTTTGTCACTGATAGTAACTATATTGTTCTCATCTCCCAGGCATGTAGTGTACATTCATCTGAGGCAAAGAATGCATGTTAATTCTTATTCCCACTGAAACCACATCATTTCTCCCTTTTTGCTTTTCTTCTCCTTTTCTAACATAGAGGTAGCAGTTGTAGGAACTTGGGTGTTTGTTACTTCTCTGTTCTCACTGTCGTTACCCTAGTGACCACCACATCTTTGTTGGTCTCCTTGCCTCCAGTCTTATGTTAGCTGGTTGATTGTAACCACCAGGCCAATCCTCTCCCAGTGCCAGCGTGATGTTCCCCACTGAACTTGGGGAGGTTTTCTTGCCTCCTCTGCAAAGCCTTCTTCTTCAGGCTTCTTCTTCCTTCTTCAAGCTTCTTCCTAATCTGGCTCTTCCTAATCTGTTTCCAGGCTGCCCAGCTGGCTCTCTCTTCAGTGTGAGTCTTAAATGTTTCATTTCCGTGTGGGTCAGGCTTATACACATCTCCTTCCTTGGCATGTGCTCTGCCAGCGTCCTCTCATTGAGGAGTGCCATCTGGACTCTTCTCCAGCCCTAATTTACTCCATCTGCTAAAGGACCAACATGAGTCCTACTTCATCCACGTAACTTTCTCTGATGACTATGGTCATTCATTCATCTCTTTCAACACTGACTTCTTTACTGTTGGGTACTTGTAATCTGTACCATGCCTTCTGTATATTTCTCTTTAGTTGGTGTGTCTTGTTTCCCAAATAAATGGTCAGTCCCGTAAAATTCTAAGTTTCTCGAATAAAATTTGTTGCTGTTAAATTGTCAGTTCCATGATGGAAGACCACCTCTATTACCCTATTTCCCCATAGCGCCTGACACAGTGCTGAACCACATAAGTATCCCCAATTTCATTGATTTATTCAACACATACATTAAATACTTTGTTTTATGAGACACTGTACTAGACATCTGGCATCCACTGACAAATGAATAAATAAAGTCCCATCCTCATAGGCTTGCAGACTGGTGAAGGAGGCAGACATCAACTAGTAATGCTGTGCTAGCTGTTGTGAGGGAAACTGTGCTGTGATAAAGAGGAATGGGGGCTTCAGGTGGGTCAGTCACGGAAACCTCACTGGGAGATAATGTTTGATAAAGTACTGATGTTGAAGCTTTGTGTCTCACAGATAGAAGGAAGTACAGGATAATCTGCACTGAGCAACCAGAAGGAGAGTGGTGTCCACCAAGCGTCCTACACTCTTGATCTTTTCATAAGGCAAGCAGAGGCGGTTAGGTTCTGAAAGACTGTGGTTGCTGTGGAGTAGATAAAGCTCTCCAGGAGCTTCATGAAAGAACTGGGGACCCAGAGATGCTGATGAGTGGTCAGAGAAGAGGCTAGAGGGAGCTTGAGGACAATGACAGTGCTGCAGCAGTTGGGGCCTTGCAATTACTGATTCAGAGAAGAGATGAAGTGGTGAGGGAAGAGTTCAGATGAACAGGGTAGATAGGAAAAAATGGAACATTTAACTGTTGTTGAAGCCTTTCTTTTTGAAAATTAACAAAGGTGGAAAGGAGGTTTAGAGGGAACAATAGTCACTGTCAATATACCTTTTTTTTTGAAGTGTGGTCGATTTGCTATGTTGTGTTATGTTAGTTTCAGGTGTACAGCAGAGTGATTCAGTTATACATACATACATATATATATATATATATACACATTCTTCAGATTCTTTTCCATTATAGGTTATTACAGTGTATTGAATATAGTTTCCTGTGCTATACAGTAGGTCCTTGTTTCTTATCTGTTTTATAGATAGTAGTATGTGTATCTGTTAATCCCAAACTCCTAATTTATCCCTCCTTTCCCCTTCCCCTTTGTTTGCTTTCTATGTCTGTGAATCTGTTTCTGTTTTGCAAATAAGTTCGTTTGTATCATTTTTTAGATTGCACATATAAGTGATATCATGATATTTGTCTTCCTCTGTCTGACTTCAGTCAGTATAATAATTCCTGGGTCCATCCATGTTGCTGCAAATGGCATTATTTCATTCTTTTTTATGCCTGAGTAGTATTCCATTGTGTGTGTGTGTGTGTGTGTGTGTGTGTGTGTGTGTGTGTGTGTGTGTGTGTGTACACGCCACATCTTCTTTATCGATTCATCTGTCAGTGGACACTTAGGTTGCTTCCCTGTCCTGGCTATTGTGACTAGTGTTGCTATGAACATTGGGGTGCATGTATCTTTTCTAATTAGAGTTTTTGTCTTTTCTGGATATATTAAAAAGGTATCGGTGTACCTTTTTAATAGAACAAGTAAAGAAAATTTCACTTTATTGATAGATGGCTTTATTTAGAATTATGTTCAGGTTATGTTTCAGCAGGAAACAAGATTCAGCTGAGAGAAAGAAACACAAAATTCAATACGGAAATTCTGCATTACTGGGATGTGCTTTCTCTTGATTATATGATGTGTAGCGTTCAAGTGAATACATCATTATTCCTTTTTTTTTAAAGAAGTTTCTAAACAGACTCAGTTCTGTCAACTTACATTGAAATTGAGTTTTGATGAAATCTGTAGAACTAGTTCCAATTGTATTTGTTTTAATATTAGTAACAGCTGATAATTACTGAGTGTTTTACGGAATGCCAGGCATTGAGCGGAATGCCTTGCATTCATTACTTGGTTGAACTTTCACCACAGACAGCAGCACTGGGAGGCCAACACTGCTCTTAGCCTGTTGAATCAGCTCAGACATGTGGCGCAGGGGTTGGAGCCTAGAATTTTGGTGTTAAATGCTTCCAGACTGACTTGAGTGTCAGGGTATTACTGCTTTTGTTAGAAGATTGCTACACTTTAAAGAACTGTTTTAAATTTAGAATCATGGAACTTTCATGGAGGAATGGGCTTCAGCATTTTGTAGCTGAGGGAGAGAAGTAGAAGTGTGGCAGCAGAGCTGGAGCCACAACCCAAGTATTTGGCTCCCAGTCAGTAATAAAAGAAGGCAAAGAGCCCACTTTAGAAACTGGACTTTAATGGAAAGAACAGTAATCTGGATGTTAAGAGATTTCAGTTCTAAGGCTGAATTGGTCGAAGACTAGTAATCTCAATGGTGTGGGGCAGCATTTTGTCCCAAGTTTCTTCTTCAGGACAGAAGTCTAGGTGGGTCCAGCCTGTTCTGCAGCAAATGCTCAAACCTAGGAGCTCTGAGAGAATGTAAAGAACGCACCCTGAGAAGTTTCTCTCTCAAGGAGTTTACACCCCAGTTTGGGAAACATGATGTATCACTTCGCGATGATGCTACACTTATTCATGTGTCAAAATGCAGTGTAAAGTGCCTTTTTTTTTTTTTAATCGTTCGCAAGGTGGAAATGGGCTCATTAACAAACAGACCAACCCAGGTGAAGCGTGGTAGTACCTGTTCTGAGTGCAAATGAGTGGCATGATTCAAAACTTTCACTGTGTATTTTTAAGAAAGAACCACAAACCATTAGCCGTCAGTCCTTTTTTGAACCTGGAGAATATTTGTTGAAAATTAAAGCCCTCAGAAATTTGATGGCTTTACAAGCTCAAGAGAGGTGTATGAAAGTTGGGAAGGGCATCTTGAAGGAGGTGAACCAAGAACCTGGTAATGAGGAAAGTGGCACATGTGACATAGCAGAGGAGGCAGGAAAGGCAGGCTTGGTGGAGGTGGCCACATGTGGGACAAACGCACGGAGGTGGGAGCTCTGCAGTGGGGCTCTCTGAGGGCAGAGAACTTTCTGGTTTGTCTTAATGGGCCACTGCATATCAAATACTGCTCAGGTTTTTGTTGTTGTTTTGAAATAACCTTGAAACGTGAATGCTGTCTCTACATGACCTTTCATGAGATTTATTTCTCTAGCGTATTTTCCTCAGAAATTGCCTGTTGGCCTGCTTGATGAGGTTGGGAACATTGTTAAATCCTGTTCCATTAAATTCCAATTTAACCCTTTTCCATTTATTCAGTAATTGAAATAGCTTCCCTGGGTATGTTAACTCTGTTTAACAGTGGAAAATAAGCTTGTGCGTATCTCCCATCAGTCACAGAGTTATCTGGTCTTTTGTAATTGGGGAAGAGGAAGCGGTGAGGAATATTGACGAGAAGACAGTGTGGGTGGGACTCTCGATTGATTAAAGAAACTCTGATAACCTCAGTTGATTAGGTTCACTGGGTTTTCCATGTAATGGAGAGACAAATCTAAGATAGCTTGCTTTATTGGCTAAAAGAATGCTTTTTGCATTGCAAGCGTATCTTTTTGCTTATGTAACTTGACTTTATGAAAAAAGAATACCCCCCAGTTTTAAAGTACTCTGAAGTGTTAGGCTCCCATATGTTTTATAAATTTCTAAATGAAATGTTCTCCTTCTCTAGTGCCTTGGAAAGGCAAAATGCCTTTTTATACCTGTGAGGCATAATTCTTGGGTATGTAATGCAGGTAAGTTCAAATCGTGGGTATATCGATTTCATTTTTCCCAAGCAAAATTGAGTTTCAAGAGCCCATGTATCTTACTTTGCCCAGTAGTATCCAATATCTCTTTCTTTCATATACTTATTTATTTTTGCAATTGTAGAGTAAATGTTGTTCACCATATTTCTGGGAAGATTCCGTAGAGGTAAGAAACTTACAAGAAAAATGTTCATTCCAGAGGTTTTATAAATTATTTCTGCTTTATAAACTGACTGCTGACCAGCTACATGAAACAGATCTGTCTTTGTCTTCTATTAATGACTGAATTTATTCACCGTTCATTGTTGTTTGGGTATTTGGGTGTCCAGTCTAAATCAATAGCCTATCTAATTTACTGGGTGACAAGCACAGATAAAAATTATCATTGTTTTAACAGAGGACACTGTCTTATCACCAAGGAGAATATCTTCAGAGTTTCTAATAGATGAGCAATCTGCAATCTCATGACAATTGGGCAACACTCAGGGACCCTTTAAAATTCCAATTGCATCCTCATGAAATAATGCTACCCTAATATTGCGTGGAGAAGAAATTGCATATTCTGTATTAATGTGCTGATATTCCATCCCCCCAATTCTGTAGCAATAGTTTTCTTCAGCATTTTATAAAAGTGAAATCGGTATCTGTAATATAATTCCCCATATACATTTCCAGTTAATAGAATTTTGCTTTTGTAAATGTACCATCCTGAATGAAAGATGCGTGTGTGAGTACCATCAGCAAGGGAAGTTTAATTTCCATTCAGTTTGAGTTCTGCTTATTTCTATATGCTCTCTCTTCCTACTTTTTTTTTTTTTTTTTTTTTTTTTTTTTGCGGTACGTGGGCCTCTCACTGTTGTGGCCTCTCCTGCTGCGGAGCACAGGCTCCAGACGCGCAGGCTCAGCGGCTATGGCTCACGGGCCCAGCCGCTCCGCGGCATGTGGTATCTTCCCGGACCGGGGCACGAACCCGTGTCCCCTGCATCGGCAGGCGGACTCTCAACCACTGCGCCACCAGGGAAGCCCTCTCTTCCTCCTTTGCTGCCTGTCATCTTCCTTGTTAACCATGAAGATGACTGAAAGTGTGCTTTGGTTACTGATGGGTATGTGGGAGTATTTAGCTGTAGGCCAGTGTGATAAACCATGGAAACAGTTAAAAATGGAACCCACCCATGCAGGAGATGGCACAACTGAAAATAAAGGAGGAAGGTAAAAAGTGACACATGCTTTCTTAAAATTCTCTCTAGTGTTCCTATATGGGGAAATATGTGTGTGTTGAACCGACCAAAGAACGACTGTATACAAATTTAGTGTCTGTGTGTAAACATTTATTTTATGGATACTAGTAAGCTTTGTGTATCAGTTTGCCTTTTCCACTGCAAGCTGCTTCTGCCTCAGAGCCAGCTGACCACCTCTGAAGAGAAGCCTTAGATGGAATGTGCACACTGTGGAAAGAGAGCCTAGGAATAGATGAACACAGGCTACATTATTCCACTTTTTAAATTTGCATCATAAAAATACACAGATTAAGTAGTTGGTTTTCAGGCATAATTGTGAACATGCCCTTGATTCTCCAGCTGAACATTTAGTTTGGCCTGTTTAGCCTGAAAAGGAATGCAGTTTCATTCTAGAGAAAACAAAGTGTCGCAGAGACCAGCCAGTTTCCAACCAAGTTTTATGTAAGCTTAACCGTTAATTGTAGAACGGTTATGGTTTTTTCCCCCCCTCTTTCCTTTTAAATCAATATCAAATTAAACCTAGGCAAACAGAATTGTCAAGGCAACAACTGGCATATAGTCTTTCAGGAAAACACTGAGGACCAGTAACCGATATTTTGAACTTGTAGAAAAAGTGAAGTGGGATTTTGTAAAGAAGCATTGTGAGTCTGCAGGGCCTGGTGGGCAAAAGCCTGGTCTTTGAGGCCAGACACTGTGTCTTCTCTGGGTCATTGCTTCAGTGACATGTGCATGCCCCTTAGGTGCCAGACGGTGTGCTCTGGCTTAGGGCAGGGGGGCGGCAGCAAATAAAAAAATGTTATCCTCACAGCAGCCTGCAAGGTAGGAGGGAAAGCAATTACCGTCTGGTAGCTGGAAGTAGCCAGGCTGGGACTTGAGCTCGAGTCGTCCGATTTCCAGTGTTATCTCTGATACGCCCCACACAGTCTCTACCTCATCTGGATGCTGTAGCTTCGTCAGACAGTCTCTGTACGAACAAATACTCAAGTGCTCTTCAAATGTAAGGTGGTCTTTGATATCCAGGTTTAGAAGATTTCTAGGCCAAATGGTGAACAAAACAACCCTTTGTTCTCCTTTAAAGATTCCATCTAAAGTCATAACTTAAATTTTGATGCATTTTCCGATGATACTGGCAATAGCAAATGCCGGTAGCATTGAATCATTCATTCAGTCATTCAGCAAACTTTGATTATTTTTACATGAATTTTGTGGACTCTAGGGATGCAAAGATGAAGAAAGCATAGTCTTGGCGAGGAGTTTATAGCCAAATAAGAAGTACCAGTTACACAGAGAGACTGTTATAGTGCTGTGTAGAGCATGCTGTAGTAAAGGTGTGAATGTAAGGTGCTGAGGGTATAACCATTACAGAGAGAATGAGTCGTTGGTTCTGGGTCTTCAAGGGTCAGTAGGAGTTTGCTGGGTGGGAAGGCGGTGGAAGGAGTTCTTGGCATATTGGCAGAGTGCTGGTGAGGAGAGGGATGCAGTTCACCACTGTGCATTGCCCGGGGTTTGGGAGTCCCTGTGGAACGTGATGTATGTGAGCAGTAGCCTCTCTTTTCTCCAAAACCAGAGGCTATGGGATTGTAGAAGTCAAGCCTCACATCATCTCCAGCCTGACAATGACCAGGACTTATTTAAGGAACATCTGTGAGTGTTTAGCAAAACTGCATTGTGTTGTCTGCAGTAACTCAATTTGTGATAAATTCAGTAAGGCTGGTCTGACTTGCTGACCATGGTGTAGGAAACACTGTCTTTATGTTGCAAGTCAATGGTTTTTGGTATGCTTTGGGAGGGATTTTAATTTTTGAGATTCAGCTGTTTTTTGATGGTAGCAAATATTTTGGAAACATTATTTATATACAAATAATTATCTTAATTACCATGATAAAAGGGATAAAATTAAATTCTGTAATTCAGACGTTCATTAGTGGTGCTTGAATTTCCCAACCTCCGTATGAATTTAAGTTAATTTTATTTAATAAAAGAATGTGCCTTCTTAAAGTTAATTTCTCTTAGCAACAGACAACAATTAGTCTCTCAATTGAATTGCCTGTCTCTCAATTTTTGCCTTGCCTAAAATGTGAAAAATCGGATATTAGCATGTAGTTTGTTTTCAATTTTATAAATGTGCCAAGTTAAGTTTAGGAAAGCAGTACCAAAAGCTATCATTTCCTCTGATTTTCTAGTCCCCACTAATATCTGGATCAGTTAGGATTCAAATCTGTATCACGAAATACAACCTGAAAACTGTGGCTTTGACCTAGTGAGAGGTTCTGTTCTCACTGAAGGAAAAGAACAAGGTAGGCGGTGCATAGCTGGTGTGGTGGCCTCTGTGTTCCTTCAGGGATCTAGACCTTTCTCTCCTTATTGTCAGCTGTCCTTGATGTGTGCGTGTCCCCTTATGGTCTTAAGATGGCTGCTGTGCTTCTAGTATTGCATCTACATTCCAGCAGGATGAAGGGAATAGGTAAAACACATGCTCCTGCTGTCTGCCTGACTAGTATCCCACCTAAACACTTTTTTAATTCATGTCACTGGCCAGAATTGTTGTGTGGCCATTTCTAGTCACAAAGGAGTCCAGAGAACGTAGGTGTTTTTTTTTTTTTTTTTTTTCCTTTGGGTGGGCATATTGCTGTTTGGAAACAAATCTGGACTCTGCTAGTGAGAAAGAAGGAGAAAAGGATATCTTCAGATATGCCTGGTTAGAGCCTGGATTTTTCATGCATTTGCCCCATCACCTTGGAGATGGAATTAATATTCACTCCAGCTAGAGGGTGGACTGAAAAAGAAAATTCAAAAAAAACCAAAGTAGACACCTGTATTGGCCCCTAATAAATTGAGAAATAACATAGGCTACACAAAGAATTTCTTAGTATTTTTAACTGAACGGTGTATTCTCAAATACAAGATGGAGTTCCAAGAGCTGTAGTCAATTTTAGGTCCACCTAAGTCTTTATTTTGAAAGAAGCAGCAGGATGTAATAGTGATCTGTTATAAGCTTGCTTTTTTCCCCTCTAAAATACACTTTCCAGATGCTAACCAAACCAAAAGGGAGCCATGCGTCATAGGTGATGTTTTGTCACTGGTGGCAGTGATCAAAACAAGTAGCTTTGCCCTATACTGCGTCCAGTATTCAGGGTACTACTTAACCCTTCAAATCTTTTTAATGAGTGTCTGACATGTATCAAGACCTAGTCTAGGCTCCTGGGATATAGCCGTGAAGAACAGAGAAAAAAATCTCGACCCTCATAGAACTTACAGTCTAGTGTGTTGAGTGAGCTCTTATAATTTAATAATGGGGGTTATTAAAAAAACACTCTTTGGACTATTATTACCCTTCCAGTTTGCTTTTCTATCTTTGAAACTTTTGTTGACTGAGATGTAATGGTTGATTAATTAAGTTACAGTTTTCAATTTCAGAGAGACAAAACACAGGCAGTCAGAAGCTGTGAGCGGAAAGACTTCTTTGGAGTCTGTCAAATCATTTCATTTTAAGCTCTTCATTTCACATTTCCATCATGTAAAGTACCTTAATCACAGAATTCTTTCCTTTTCCTAATTAAATATTGTAATACAGTCAAGGAGTTTTAGTTGTTTAGGCACTTCTTAGTGTGTTCAAGAACACTTACTATTCCGAACTTTGGGCGTGTAAACAATTTATTTTAAAATTAAAGGGACAGTGGCATTTTAAAAGAGCTATCGTCACGTAGTTAGCACGCTGAGCATGCTGGGTGCCTTTTCTTGCTTCCATCTGTTTAAAGATGATGAAAAGAAGAAACTGGAAAAAATTCTTCTAGGAGACTCTAGATCGTTAGCTGTAGAATGTGCTTTTTAGAAGGAAATATTTGGTCTCTTCAAGATATTTATGCAGTTACGGATTCTTTGATAATTTGGATATTTCGTTGCTGACGTTGGTATCGTGTACTTGTGTTGCATGCCTCTTTGGATGTTAGGCATTTTTTAGTACTGAACGTAGTAAGTCATAAATCCTTAGAAAGATACACCTTTTTAGGAATGGTCTTCATCTGTTCATGTAAGTCAGGCAGGTACAAAGTGATCCGTTAACTTGTTTTTTCATCATTCATTCCTCTCTTCGCTGGTGATTTGAGTACCTACCACATGTCAGGCCCTGATTTCACAGCAGTGAACAAAACAGATGAAATTCCCGCTTTCACAGAGCTTGAAATCTACAAGAGGGAGACAGTTAAAATTAATAAAACACACAGTTAATGCCAAATGGTGAAAACTTCTATGGAGAAAAATAAAATTAGGGTAAGGGGGAATAAGAAGTGATGGGAGGGGTTGTTATATATTTTTTTCTATTGGTCAGTTGTGTGAAGTCTCCTTGAGAAGGTGACTTATTTATTTGAATAAAGACCTAAGGGAAGAGAGGGAATGGTCCCATGGCTGTCGGGGGCTAGGATGTTGAAGATGGAGGGAACAGAAAGCACCAAGTCCTGAAGGAGAGGATGTCTGCCTTCTGACCTGTTCAAGGCGCAGTAAGGAAGCCACTGTGGCCGGAGAGGAGTGAGCAGGTGACAGGAAGCAGAGGCGCTCAGAGAATTAACGGGGAATACCACAGAGGGCCTTAAGCACCATTTGGAGAGCTCTGCTTTTTATCCGAATTGAGAAGAAAGGCCAATCGAAGGTTTTGAACAAAGGAGTGAATGATACCTCCTAAGTCTTCAAGCCAAGATCACGCTGGCTACTATGTTGATAGACTGTGGGAAACCAAGGTAAGAGCAGGAAGCATCCAGCTGGGAAGTTAAGGCAGTAACGCAGGTGAGAGGGGCTGGTGCTCAGGCCAGGCTGGTGGCAGAAGCAAAGGTGGTGAGAGGTGGTTGTATCCTGGGTACGTTTCGCAGGTAGATCCAAAGATTGGCTGATGGACTTGTATGTGGGGTGTAAGGAAGAAAGGAGGTAATGATACCTCCAAAGTTTCTGGTCCAGGGAGTGAAAATAAAATTGCCGTTTACCAAGAGGTGGAGGATGGCTAGAGGAGGTGATAAAAATTAAGAGTTTGGTTTTGGACATATTAACTTTGATGATACGCTTATGAGACAGTCAAGTATAGATATCCAGCAGGCAGTAGGAGATAAGAATTTGAACTTACCAGGAGAGACAGGGCTAAAAATACCAATTTCGAGTAATCACCATATAGGAAGCATTTAAACCCAGGGGGCTGGTGAGGTCATAAAGACAGTCAGTGTACATAGGGGAGAGAAGAAGAAGAAGGAAAAGATAAGACTTGTCCAAAAACCAAGAAAAAAAATAGAAACTGATGCATGGGAAATTGAGAAAATGAATACAAACTTTAAAATAACTGTCAGTATGTCCAAGGAATTAAAAGATGAGATTGAGAATCTTATCAGAACTAGAAATTAGAAAAACAAGTGGAAAGGGTGTAACCAGAATATAATCAAAATAAAGAACTTAATGGATGTTAAGGGTTTAATGGGAGATTAAACTCCATTGGTTAACTAACTTTTAAAACATATTCTTATGTTTTATCCTCATACGATCAAGCAGTTACACCCCTTGGTATTTATAGAAAGGAGCTGAAAACTTACATCCACACAAAAACCTGTATATAGATGTTTATAGCAGCCTTATTCATAATTTCCCAAACTTGGAAGCAACCAAAATGTACTTTAGTGCATGATGGATAAATAAGCTATAGTACATTCAGACTGTGGAATATTATTCAGTGCTAAAAAGAAATGAGCTATCAATCCATGAAATGACATGGAGGAGACTTAAATGCATATTACTAACTGAAAGAAGCCAGTCTTAAAATGTTACATACTGTATGATTCCAACTATATGACATTCTGGAAAAGACAAAACTTTGGAGACAGTAAAAAGATCAGTGGAGAGAGGGATGAATAGGCAAAGCACAGGACTTTTAGGGCAGTGAAAATACTCTGTATGATACAATGGATACATGTCATTAAATATACATTTGTCTAAACCCATAGAAGGCATAACACCAAGACCTAACCGTACTGTAAACTATGGACTTTGGGTGATTATCACGCATCAGTGTAGGTTCATTGATTGTAACAAATGTACCATTCCAGTTGTGGATGTTGATAATGCAGGGGCAGGGGTACATGGGAAATCCCTGTACTTTCCTCTCAATTTTCCTGTGAACCTAAAACTGCTCTAAAAAGCAAAGGTAGGGCCAGCCCTATGCAGAATTTTTAAGAAGTTAACTGGAAGGTAAATCATGTGAAAATCTTCAGACTGAAGGAGAGAAAAGACCTGAAGAGCTACACGAGATACGGTAGAAAGGTTTAACATACATGTCACTGGATTCCAAAAAAAGAAATGGGAAAATAGAACACAGCAATATTTGAAGAGATTGTGGCTGAGAATTTTTCAATACTGATAAAAGCAGAATGGGAGAAACATTTGATGGAATAAATAATTCCATTATTTGATGGAATAAATAAGCATTTGATGAATTCTTTTGAAGAGTTTTGTGTCAAGGGGAACAGAGAAATGAGGTGATAGCTAATGGGGCATGGGGACAAGCAAGGTTTTCTGTTTCATTTTAGATTTTGGAATATGTTTATATGCTGCTAGGAATGATCCAGGAGAGAGACTGTGGGTACAGGAGAATGGGGACCACTGCTTGTACTATGTCCTTCAGTAGGTAACATTGACTAGGATCCAGTGGCCAAGGGTATTACCAACATTTCTGCATAACTGCCCCCAAGTCTCTATTTGGCTTTAAATGATATAGATAGGAAAGTAGATCTGCTATAAGAATATTATTTTTTAGAAAGCAGAGAAGTATTTTACATTGTATAATTCTCACTGTCATTGGCTTGTTTGGTGTTAATAGCATCTTTAAGCAAAATCCTTCTCATGTCTCACTCTGCAGTCCACCTAAACTCCCACTCCCCAGGTCCTATTAGATATGGAGGCATCTACTTGGGACCTCTGGGAGTGTTCTTTAGTGGTAATATTTGAACTACAGAGTCTTTAAGAGAGCTGACTTGGGTGGCAGACGACAGGTCTGAGTTCTATTTTCTTCACTTATTAGATGGGGAGAATTGGGCAAGTTATTTAACCTGTTGGAGCCTCAGTTTCCTTGTTGGTAAAATGTAGTGGGATGGTTATTATGAGTTTCGAATGAGTTAGTACGTACACCTTCCTAGAATAGTGCCTAGCACATGGGAAATAGTAGACGTTGCCTGCTACTATCTCTGGCTCTGGGAAAACTTATTGGAAGTGGAAGAATGGTTCTCATTGACTATAAGAGGCTTATGGGGACTCAAAAAAAAAAAAAACAATGCCTGGGTTTTATCCCTTGAAGTTCTAATTTAATTGATCTAGTGTCAGGTCCCTAGACCATTAGTTCTTTGTAGACCATTAGTACTTTGATAAAAACAAAAACATTTCAATGCTTCTAATTTGTAGCCAGGGTTGCACTTGCCCTATGTGATTGATTCAGTCATTCAGCATCCCCTGCACTCAGGAAGCTTTGTACTAGGCTTAACTTTGCCAAGACCATGTTTACAAATGTCCTCTGGGTTGAGCCTTCAAAATCTGACTCCTATTTTTATTCTGGATGACTTGGAAATGTCTCTGAGGGTCGTGATATTTACCTCTAACCAGACCCCTAACCAGCTAGAAAAAGTATGTATCCTTCTTGTTCCCCATGTCGTGTCTGGTAATCTGTATTCTGCTGTATGCTTCCCTTGTTTGGAACTTTGTAGTCTGGGAGACATTGCACAGATCACACCAAATGGATTGTGTGGCATGCCAAAAATAAAATGGAATATTCATTCCTGCACATTTGCTTTTTATGTGCCTTAGAATGTACAGCCTTTGGGACAGTTGTTATCACATCGACTCCATTATGGCAAGGAAAGCTAATTTAGTGGAGAAATTGGCTGGAGTGTCTTCTCTAATAGAGATAAACATGAAACCACTTTAGTGTCTCTTCTTTTCAAGGACTGCTGTTTTTCCATAAAATTTACAAGCCCGCAGATTGATACTAAAGCCCCTACAACTCTTGTGGCTGTAACTTTATAATTTTAAATTTTATTTCCCCATAACTTAGTAGGATTGAGAAATGCGAGGCCATTTTAAAATCACAGCATGCACATGAAATTTAGGAATAAGTTTTGGGCATAGCTAGTAGAGGGGTCAGATGAGTAAACAGATATTTATAGTGCAGTGCAGCAAATGCTGGGGTAAGAATAGATGCTGGGGTGCAAGCAGGCACTTAGCTGGGCAATTCACCAGCGTCTTTTGGGGTGGAGGGCAGCAACCCAGGGAAAAGGGCAGAGTCTACGCTGAGAGCTGCAGGATGAGCAGGAGGCCAGATGAGAAGGGGAGTGGGTTATGAAATGGTGTGGCTCCTGGGATATTTATGCCTATGGTGTATAATAATTAATAGCATCCCTTGTACTCACAAAAAAGAACTGATTTGGACAACAAGTTACATATGTAGTTCCCCTACCCATGGTTAAGATTTACACAAAGGAATGATACAAGTAAAGGTAGAGGAGTTTAACTCAGTAGATGCTCTCCTTTCAAATGGCTTATCATTCACACCTAGATAATTAGTCCTTGTAGAAATAGTGGATTGTTCTAAATATACTACTGTAAAATTACTACCAATGTCTTGTTCCTTGGGGTAGGGGGGGACATTTCTTGTTTTATTTTGTTTTCCTTTTGTTCTTGTTCATGAAATCCAGTCCCATTTTAGGATATATAATAATCTTACCATGTTTTTGTTGGCCCTTGTACTTATTTTCTTTTATCATCTGTGGCCTGGACTATACCCCCAAATGCTGCTGGCAGCATTATCCAATGACCACGCCCCCCCACCCCCACCCCAGTTAGCAGCCCCCAATTCATGGTTTATCTCAGATTGTCACCTAGTTATTCTCAGTCCTTGTTGATGCTGAGTTCCCACTCCACCACTCATCATTGTAAATGAATTTTGTCCTGTTCCTCGTTTTACTGCCCACAGACAGAAATCTTGGAAACACTACCTGTTTGCTTGATACTTTTGGTCTGTGGAATGAGTCTGCTGCTGCTAATGGCATCTCCAAGAAATGATTGAGTTTTTGTTCTCCAGTAAATGGTGATTGAATTTGGTATTCACATTGTCAAATAGCAATTCGTTTTCACCTATTCATTGCAATTTGAAAATGTTAAGGGGGACTTCCCAGGTGGTCCAGTGGTTAAGACTTCACCCTCCAATGCAGGGGGTGTGGGTTTGATCCCTGGTTGGGGAGCTAAGATCCCATATGCCTTGTGGCCAAAAAACCAAAACATAAAACAGAAGCAATATTGTAACAAATTCAACAAAGACTTTAAAAATGGTCCTCATCAAAAAAATCTTAAAAAAAAAAAAAGAAGGAAAGAAAAAAACGTTAAGGACCAGCTTCACTATCGATCAACGGTGAGACTGGCTTTTAAAAGGATTGCATTTTAGAGTTTGCTTTAACTGTTGATGACTTAACTTTTTCCTCATGCATTGAACTTTAGATTGACTAATTTACTGAATCACTTCCTATTCACTCTATATTAAGGAAAATCTTCCACTTGAATTCCAGTAAGGAGGAAGTAATTCTATGGGATTAGTGAGTTGGCCCATGGCTTTGCACGAAATGCTAGACCACTAAGAGTGCAATCAAAGTTGGGCTAATTTGGAACAATTTGATTTTGTAATAATCACAATTTGAGATGCAAAGGAAGAACTAGAGTTATAATTTATATCTTTTTTTTTTTGTATTCTGTAATTAGATATCAATACCCATGGTCAGGAAGCTTAAGTAGTTAACTCTGATTTTTAAGTTAATTTTATATGTAGTTTTTATCCTCACAAAGTCTCCTTTATAGCCCTTTTGGGTATTAGCATCACCTCTACTTAATTACTTGCTTTGACATCTTAGTTTTTTTGCTTGTAGCAAATGCGTGAGATGTTTGAAATCCAGTCTCCAAGCTTTGTTCCCACCTTTATAGAAAGGGTTTGAAAGATGGCTTTTCTGCTTAGGTTGGTAATTTGTACCTATTTAAGAAAGGACTAGAGCCAGTTGTGGGAGATGCTGAGGGTGAGGGGTAATCTTAAGGGGAGCTATGCAGCTTTACTACCTGTCCTAGTGAGGTCCCCCAAGAGGACCAGTCTCCTCTATAAAATGGGACAGTAATAGTACTCACTGGTGATTGTGAGGTCTAAATGTGAATTCATGTAAAGTGGTTAGAAGAGTGCCTGGCACATAGGAAGTGTAGGAATGTTCACTGTTACTGGTTTAGTATAATTTTGTTTCAGAGAATCTTTGGGACATCAGACTTAAAGTCTCAAGAAAACTGTCCATGCTTGTAAGATATGATTTGCTTAATGATCGGAGGTAGTAGAAGAGAGAGGCTAGGGGGTAGGAGGAAACATGGCCTTGGCTGAATTTGGTCTCTAGCTGCTGGTTGCTCGGAGACCAGACACAGTGGAAGTTAGCAGAGCTGTTGTTGCAGGGAGAGGAGGAATCCAGTGGGCGAGAAATCTGAAAGCTACCCTGTTTTTGCTGAAGGGTAAAAAAAAAGTCGGGAAGTGTCCAAAGCTCTAAGAATAAGAGCTTAGTGGCTATAACGAGAACGAGCCATCCATGGTTACAAGTTCCTTTCCTTAAATCTCAGTCTAGTGCCTGTGTAAGAGTTCAATTCAAGGAAAACTGTAGAACCGGCATGAGAGAATTTTCCTCTCTTCCAGCATCTATTACATCCCAGGCTTAGGTCTCAGAGAGGCTAGCTGTAAAGAGATACAGCGTGGTCTTCTCAAATAATCTCTAGCTCAGGGTACTCTGGGGCTGGGATACTGCCTGCATCCTGACAATCTAGAAATGTGCTACGTCTCTATAGAAAAGGTGCTGCTGGGGCGGGGGAGAGGCGGGGGTACCAGTTCTTTTTTAGTTAAAATGAGCAGAGCTGGATTGGTATAGTGATGAGTCTCCATTTTCAGATAACTCTTTGTTTCTTTGTGAGACTTGCAGGGCTAAAGCCATCTGGGGCTTTTTGGGGTGAGATCGGAGTTGGGAATGATGGCTGTGGGAAGGAGTTGTTGAAGATTCAGACAAAGGATTGTGGAGTGTTGCCACCCTTTGGAGATTTTCTTCCCTGGACTCAGCAGCAGTGAGGCTGGGGGATGGGAGCAAAGACCAGGAAAGCAGGACAGAGCCAGGGCTGGCAGTGCCCTGGGCCTAGGAGACAGACAGGCGAGGCGAGTGGGGACTTGACCGTACTGGTTGCAGAGGGTGTTTGAAGTGATTCTCCACAGCACCCAGACTGGAGGAAAGCAGATTGTTGAGGGCCTGGAGAGCTCTGCCAGCACCTAGGAGAATTGTTTCTGGAATGACTGAGCGAGTTCAGTGGGGAGCGTGGAGGAAGGAATTATACTTTTGGCCTGGGTCGCTTGGCCTCAGCATTTGAAAGAGGGTGACATTTGTGTTGCATCTTGAATGAATAGACGTTTGCCAGCAGAAAAGGGGACAAAGGCAGAGCCGGAGGACAAAGCTTATCTCCTAAGCATGAAGTTGAACATCTGCCCAGTGAGTAGGGGAAAGTGACAGGAGATGAGCCTGAGAAGCCAGGTTACTGCTGGGACGTGCAGGGCTTTGTAACGCCTTGCTAGGATTTGGTGATTTAAGCCAGGTTACTGCAGAATTGGGGTGATTCCCAGTGAAGGTGTGGCAATTAACCTTCTGCACTAGGTGGTAATAATTTTTGTGAGGCTATTACAGGAGTTGACAGTACTGTGTGTCCTGATCTTATTCAGAAGGAAGTATAAGAACAAACGTTCCAAGGCCAAATATAAAGGCCTCTTGGAGTTACTGTTACTTTGAATTAGTCATAGCTCTGTAGCTTCTGCTCCAGTGTGTCTGCTTGGTTGTGTGTGGGTCTCAGTAGTAAGAAACATATAACTAAAATATTTTAACTTTCAAAAAAGTCATACTCATTTGAAATAATTTACCAACCCCTCATCTTTGATTTACTTTTCTTCTAGGTTGATCAATTCTTCCAGATTTGTTATAAATCAGGATTCTGGAAGCTACTTAATTATGTTACCTAATGAACATGAGTTATATTTTGTATAAAGTATATTAATTTACAAGGAAGTTTTGGCTGGAGAGAGTCTCAGAAAAATGACTTTTAATTGAAGGTATATAGAAAAATATTAAGCAAGCGATTTTCTTTTCACTGAGGATTGCGGGCAGTGTGTCACAACTATTTTGCACTGACATCTTTATAAGGACAAGCACAGAATCCATTCCGAAGGAGATAAAGGGCTGTGGTTGGGAGGTCAGTTAGAGAGCATGAATTTTTTGCTCTTTTGTAATTGAAAGGGTGAGATAAAGATGTTATTTGAATATTTTTGAACAAACTAAAAACATTACTCATGTACTGCATTGCTGCACAGTTTCCGTGTTTTTTTCTTTGCTGCTGTATCAGTTAGGAATGCATTTAGCTGAAACTCGACTAATAGTGGCTTCCTGATATGGATTTCGTTTATTTAACTTAACAAGCAATCTGGAAATAGATGGTCTAGGGCTGTTCAAGGATGTAATCAAGAATGGAGACCCAGGCTTTGCATTCTGTCATCTTGAGGGTATGGCTTTTAACCCCTGCCTCACTTTAGGCATTGTTTCTCTATTCAGTGGGGGTGAGGGTGGAGGGAAGGGCTAAGAGCGAAAGAGGCCCTGCCAGCTAGATCTGTCCCTTGGTAGAAATTTTCGCTGACTGACCTAGCAACCTCTGTGAATGTCATGTTGGTCGGAAGTGGGTCCCGTGCTTACCCTTAGCTGCAAGTGTTTCTGGGAAATTTCAAGTTCTGTGTTAGAGGATGACTAGGAAGAACCGTCTGTGAATGGTCACCAGTCCACAGCGTCTGCCACAGCTGTAAAATGTTCTTTTGTTTGATGCAGAAGGCATGATTTTTGGAATAATTCCTTTTAAGTGTTAGCCACGCACCACTACAAACCCCTGTAACATCCATGCCTGAGCAAGAATTATGAGAGGTTAAATTGAGCTCCTTCAAGTGAGGTGCAGTGGATCTTACACAAGGTCCAACTTAATTTTTTTCCTCATTTAATTCTGAAAATCTAACAGATTCACCAGCTGTGTCAAGAGTGTGTTTCATTAGCGTAGATTGTGTTAAGCATGACCAACTCTACAAGGTACTTAATGTCATTAAAACTTTGGAAAAAAAATGCTGTTTAATTTTTAAAAGCATCTTGTAATGTCGAATATATTACATTGGCAAACCAACTTTGATTTTTCCCATTTTTAGCTGAGCTAGAAACTCACCAAAGATGTGCATGAATATTCTAATTCTTTCAGATCCTTGCAAGTGCCTTAATTTTGTTTAATTTAAATATACAGTGTATTTTATGATATCTGGGGCTGCTATGAATACAAACCATGTTATGTCAATGTTGGTTACAGGTAACAAAATGTAACTGAATTACACATTTATACCTGGGTTTTAGCTCGGCTTACCCAGGTATGCATACCTACCTAGCCTTCCGTAGCTCCTTTTCCCCGTCCCAAAGAAAAATTGCCCCTAACCATTGACACCTGGAAATGTTATCTTCTTTTTTACAAAAGAAAGTTTAAAAGTTGAAAGTTGCAGTTGAAAGTTTCATGTCCTTCCTTTTTTTCTTCCTCCTCCTTTTATCCCATAGTCAATTCTCATTTTTTCCATCCCTTATAAGCAGTCAATTAAAATGCATCTTTTTATTTGAGCTATTGCAAAGTAAGTATTATTTGGATGCATTTATATTTTGTTTTATTATACTATATTTTATGTTGCTTCTCTTTATATTATTTGCATCTTAAAATATTGTATACTCCCAAGGATGATGGAAGAAAGAGAAAGGATACCTAATATCTTAAATGCAAGTAGTATTATAAAGTATTTCTGCTTTTTTGTGCTTCACGCAGTGTTTCTCAGATCAGTTCCGTGTTGCTATGCGGACATGGAGTCCATGTATCCAACTGTCGCCTGGGCTACATCTCCCACATTTACTTCTCCTCTTTGTCATTGATTGGCACTTAGGTTGCCTCCTGACCGTCCAGACCTTGTAACCCCACAGTGGCGTGGCAGTCTTTTCCCAGGTCTCACTTCATGGGCCACAGACATACCTCCACACCTAGTAACGTTCTTGCTCATCTCACCTTGGGAGAGGTGCATTGGTTAGCAAGGCGAGCCCTGTCAGGGGCCACTTTTATCAGAGTGCAGCCTCTCCCAGACTCCAGGCGAGAGATGACACAAACAACACTCCAGTGAGCATTCCTGTTGATGTTGCCTTCTGGATTTGTGAGAGCACTTCAGTGGACATACATGCAGGAGCAGAACTGTTGGGTCATGGGATACTCAGATACATTGTTTTACTTCAACAATGCCTGAGCCCTCTGTCTAGTGGTCACACCATGTACAGTTCCATGAGGTTCTCCCTTTCCCATATACCTGCCTGCACTTGGTATCCTCCACCCTGCTGATATTTGCCAATCTGAGTGGCGTAAAGTAGTAACTCCTTGTTCTCATAGCTTTTCTCTGATTACCAGTGTGTTTGAGCATGCCATCAACTACATATATATATATATATTTTTTTTTTGTGTGTGTGTGTGTGTGGTACGTGGGCCTCTCACTGTTGTGGCCTCTCCCGTTGCAGAGCGCAGGCTCCGGACGCGCAGTCTCAGCGGCCATGGTTCATGGGCCCAGCCGCTCCGTGGCATGTGGGATCTTCCCGGACCGGGGCATGAACCCGTGTCGCCTGCATTGGCAGGCGGACTCTTAACCACTGCGCCACCAGGGAAGCCCCAACTACATATTTTTTAATGTGTGGTTTTCTTCTCAGCAAATTGCCTGCTCACATCCTTGTTTTTCTACTGAAGTTATCTTTCTTTTGTTGATTTGTAGAGTTTTTTGTATACCCCATTGTAGAAATGAATTATTATTATTATTATTTTTTTTTGCGGTACGCGGGCCTCTCACTGTTGTGGCCTCTCCCGTTGGGGAGCACAGGCTCCGGACGCGCAGGCTCAGCGGCCATGGCTCACGGGCCCAGCCGTTCCGCGGCATGTGGGATCTTCCCGGACCGGGGCACGAACCCATGTCCCCTGCATCGGCAGGTGGACTCTCAACCACTGCGCCACCAGGGAAGCCCATGAAATGAATTATTTCTATAGTTGTATACATTTAAAATAGTATCTGCCTACATTTTCTCAGCTATTTATTGACTTTGTTCATGTATCCTTTAGACAGATACTCTAAATTTTGATGATATCATAGTCAGTGTTTTGTTGTTTGTTTTTTATAGATTCCTAGGCCACTAACCTCATTTCTTTTTTTGGTGTTATATTTTTCTAAAAGTAGTTATTATATCTTAATTTTGAGGAAACATCATTTTTACTTAGCATCTTATGAAATCACTGTACCTTTCTGAGACATATTATAAACTGTTATATTTTTATCTATTGGAACTCTTAATAGTCTAGATTTTTAAACTACTCTGTAGACAGACCAGTTTCAACTTAATTGAAATAGAAGTTGAAAGGTTCAGCTTCTGTCATGGCTTTTGAGCCATCATCTTTCATTAACATAGCAAACTGGTCATCCACATGAGATTGTACCTTGCATTTTTATGTTTAGGTAAAAATCAGCATTATGTAGTATAAGGCTTTCTAGATTACACAAAATCTGGAAAGTCATGTTATGGAAAATCTATTTATTTCAGCTCTGTTTCCCGAGAGAAGAACTTTAGATACATAATGTGAAAGTCAAAGCTTCACAAGAATGTGCCTAGTCATTGATTCATAGCATCTGATGTTCCCTTAAAAATAAGAATGAATACGTTATGTGGGAATTTTTAGAGTCTAAACCTGGGAAGGGTGACTTGGGAATAAAATGTTTTATTAACTTGTTCTGGGACAAAGTGTAATGACTAATTTTTTGAGGGGAGAGGAAAGGTAATAGGTCTTGGGAGAGTAAATGGCTTCCTTTTGAATACTACATCCAGAGCCCAACCCCCTGCTTGCTTTGCTGTAAGAGAGTTTCTGGACCTTGTGGGCAAAGCCCACTTAGCTATTCAAAGAAAAAAACACAGAGAAAATGAGACTATTTCTTGGAGTTCTGGATAGATGACACAGAATTAAAAAATACTGAGTTTCAAAAAAAAAATACTACATTTCTATTTTGCTTCCTTATTAAAGAAAATGATAAGCTGGTCGGAAGGGGTAAGGACAAACCTTGGTAAGAGGGATTGGAAACCTAAGATGAATGAAAAGATTGAACAAAGCACCTTTTGGTTTAAATGAGCTCAGATTCTCTGTTTTGGATGAATTGCATCCCAGTGTACTGAGAAAATGTGTAGATGGAATTGCTGAACTTATAGCTAATCCATCTTTCAGAACTCTTGGGGAGTGAGAATGGAGCCAGAAGTGGAGATAGTGTTGTCTACTTTTTAAAAGGGATAAGAGGTGGGTCCATGTTGATACGGACTCTGGGCAGAATTCTAGACTGGTTAATTGATTGTGAGGCTGTTATCAGTCCTTGGGTGTGAACAACAGAATCCAACTCTGATTAACTTGATAGAAATGGGTCTTATTAGAAAGATATTGGATATCTTGATGGGAACACAAGAGAGCCAGTCTCAGGGAATGGCAGACACCAGGCGAGGCCAGAGAATTAACACAGCCAGCCTATGCTGAGGTAAAGGAATTGTTAGAAAGCTGCCACTGGGGCCCCTGCTCTTAGACATTCACTGCTGCCTGCTGGGCTCTAGACTCTGACACCAATATGCATTGTGAATTGCCCTGGCTTTTCTGCGCTATTCAGTGCAAACTCAGAGTCCTAGGTAGGCACAGGTGTTTGCTGAGCTTAGGTAAGTTGTCCATACTCGAGCTGCCTGTGTTCTGGGGGACTATGCATATATTTAGCTTCCTTTTTACCTTCTTTAGAAAAAAGTGAGGCTCCCTCATCCCCACCAAGTCTCCGTCACTGGCTGAACCCTCAAACATAAGAAAAGTGTCCAGAAATTGGAGAGCCATCAGGCACGGTGAATGCTCACTAAAGTAGTCATAGGAAAGAGATTGCCGTTGAGAACCAGTGTAGTTAACTGTGGGCCATTCATAACAGATGAAACTCATCCTTTTTGTTGGGATTCTTTGGTTACAGTGGCACAAAGATGGTTATTCTGAATTTTAGAAGAACCTTTGCTGAACTCCCCCACCAGCCCAAAGTCTCATGTACAAGTCATAACTGATGGAACGTCTGATCTCAAAGACTGTTGGGTAATGCGAGTGATGCCTTGAGGCATCTCAAGGGGGGAGAGCCTGCGCTCCTTAATGATTTGTCCAAGAACATCAGGGGATGCTCATCAAATCTGCTTTTGAAGTTAAGTGGGAAGGGATACAGTGAGTGCACTGGAACAAAGAGCTGAATCTAACAGGATGAAATTTCATAGGGAATAAATACTACGTCTTGTTCTGATGTTCAGAAAACCAGCTGCATATGTGTGATGAATAAAGAAGTTACCACTTTACAGCATCACAAGTGGAAATTCCTTGAACATTTCAATTTCAGTTGAATGGAAGCAGTATATGAGTCAGTAGTTTGACGTCTTTTTTTAAAAATACAAAACTCCTAAGGTGATCTTATAGTGTGTTGCTGGAAATAAAGTGTCCATCACAAGGGAGGGATTTCCCCTCTATTTTTCTGGGGTCCCATGACATATGAAGTATTCATCGATTCTGGCTACACTCAAGAATGCTTTTTTGGGGGGGCAGAGAGTGACCAAAAGGCAAGGGGCTATAAAATCATGGCATGTGAGGGGCAGTTAAAGGGGTGAGTTGTTCCCCTGGAGACCTGAGAGAGGTGGCTTCTGTCCACAAATCTAGGCAGGTGTCTGGAAGCAAGGGTGGGTGGTGTGACCACAGAGGCAGAGCTGAAGCCAGTGGATGTCAGTTGTGAAGATCGGGGTTTCTAACCCCAAACGCTGAGCCCACCTGGAAGGGAAGCCTAGTAAGTCACACATTGCTTGTGACCACTAACTGTGACCAGCTAGGCCATGGGGCAGTTTCAAACATTTCACCAGCGTATTTGCCCACACTGCTCTCATAGGCCTTAAGGTTACCTGAAGGTTGAAGTTCCCCCAAAGCTCCCCTCACAAGGCTATTGAAATTTTTAAATAATCTGTACAAGGCTAGTGAAAGACTCAGAATAGCTTTCAGGCCTGGGAATATTAATTTATCATAAAGCTGGAAGGGAAGGTCTTATAAAAAGGAGCTACATGAGACAATCAATATTTGATTTGAAAAGATGGGCTCATAAACCAATCAGCAGCGCACTTGCTGAGAAGGAGGTTTTTCTTAATTGGCACCAGGCTGCCATTACCCAGGTGGCCACTGTTTAGGAGGCTCATGGTTTTCACATTAAAGGTGTTTTCCTTTAAACTGATTTTCATCCTTCAGATGTCAGTATGTTAGAATTGCCTGGCTGACGAAGTAAATTCTAAAGGTAATTGTTATGGGAGTTTAACTTGCCAGAGACGTCGAGCAGTCTCTTTCATACTTTAAAAACAATATAAACAAGTTGCAAAATAATGGTTCTGTCAAGAAAATTACATATTGATTCATCATCCAGTATTGGGAATCGGGCTAAAGAGTTCGTTCATAGAATATCATCTTTCGGAGGGTCATTTAGTGGAGGAGCAGCTTTTCAGGCTTCGTATACTTTGTAGGCTGCGTTGGCCACGCTCCTTGGTGGACATTTATTGAGTGCCTCTTGCATCCGTTATCGCAAGTGAGGAAAGTTCTGGGGCCTGGACCCAGCATGGAAGTTAAAAGTTGAAAAAGCGGTGTTTTCCAGGTTTTTGGCCTTTACGATGCCAACCAGTGCATGCGTCTTCTCCAGCAATGGTATTTATGGAGAGAGATTAGCATAAAAGCAGTTAGCTCGAGGCACGATTTGAAAGTTACAGCCTTGTAAAGGATCCCCAAGTTGGAAATGTGCAATCACCAGAAACTGCGTTGTGGAAGTCTGTGCTGATCCCTGGACTCATTTTACTCCTTGGGCATTTCTCCTTCCCACTCTCTAACCTCTCTCTTAGTGTCTTGTTCTGGGATAATGAAAGACCCTCCGAAGGTAAACACCGCCAGCGTTCCATCACCTGATTAACGTGTTGAATGCGGGTTCTGGGCCCGACCCTTCTGCCCCGCCGTCAGGTAGGACTGTCTGGGGGTGGGGTCAGGTTTACGCGACTGTGGCGTCTGACAAGTTTGAGAACCTTCTTTTGTGAGGATTGGGGGCATTTGAAAAATAGAGAGCTAGTGAATGCTTTATCATATTAGATTTTAGAAGGGTTCCTCTTGGCAGTGGAGACAGAGGACAATGGGTGATAGTTCGGGGGAGGGAGAGATGAGGGCGGGGATTAAAGCTGCAGTGGTGGTCAGCGAGGAGGGGGCCAATCCAAATCGTATTAGGAGATAGAATTGAACAGATGTAGTGATGATTGGATACGGCCAAGTCCTCCATTTCTGGCAGAACTCAAGGGTGCTTTATGTTCAGAAAGCTGCTTCAGCAGCACCAGGGTGGCACCCGCGCTGGTGGCAGACATGGGCCCCCGAGCGGCCTCCGTGTGTGATGTTTGCCATCTCTGGTTTCCTAACAGAGGAGAGAGGCCAGTTAGAAACGCCGTGTGTAGACCTCACGGAAGAGGGAGCCTGGTGAGGTGTTTTCTTCCCAGTTGCCATAACCTCTTAGCCGTCTTCCTTGCCCACAGTTTAAACTTGATAAACGTGGCAGTCCTAGAGCAAACATGCTGTGTGAAAAGCACATAGAGCTACACCCTTACAGCAGTCCTAACGAGATGGAAGCTGTGGGCTTCTCGGTAGGGTTGCGGGCTTTTTCTAGTGTCGGGGAGGCATAAACTCTGTACTTTCGAGCAGTACGCTCTCTGCTGTGCTCTGTGCAGGACTCTCTCGTGGCTCTCCCCTTGACCAATGCCCTTGGGCTGATGGTGGAATTGTCATCCTGCAAAACCCATATTCTGAATCACTAAGCTCAGTGTAGACTTTTTTCTTCCTGTTACAGTTGCTATTACTCAAATATTATTGTTCTTTTATGCATAAATTTACCAACTCCTTGAGTATCAGTTAGGTCCTCCCTTCCCCTGTGGGTAAAGGCTGACCTTGCACACCTTGAGGAAGGAAGGAGAACCTTACATCCATATCAGAGAGCCCAGTTTCATTGTTTGGAACAGGCCTATGGCCTCCATCTGAAATGCTGCACCCAGATGGAAGGTTGAGCCGGGGGAAGGCTGGGAATATGCTTTGTGAACCTGGGGTCCCTTTCAACTTACTAGTTTCTGGCTCCTTTCATTCTGGAAAGAGACATTAGATTGAGGCAGAGTCCTGTGGACTTTTTTCCCTTATAGGATTCACTGGTTGGTAATCTAATTTATTTGGTTGTCTTAGAAGGAAATAAGGGAAGAGCCAGGCAGCAGTTGCTAAGCCTGGATCTGTGCTGTCATTCATCGCCCTTCAGGTTACCTCCTGACCTCATTGACAGTCCCCTCTGCGTGTGCTGCTGGCATCCCCTCCCTTAGTAATTAAAGAGGGAATGAGAATGTCAGCTCAGCTTCTTGCAGCTCAGCGTCCGTGGTGCCCACAGATCTTATTTTAGGGCAAGGCCTTTTCCCTCCACCTTCTTTAAATCCCCTGTTAGTTCAGATGCTTTACTTACTGAACAAACAAGCTGTGATTTCACAGAGAAGAGTGAACAAGTGCTATACTTCTGGGCAGGGGGGAAGCTCTTGGTGCAGTTATGCTCGTGCTGAAGCGGAAGGGAGGTCTCCCTCCATTCCTTGGGGTGCCACTCTTCCCCCCAATCCTCTCAAAAGGCAAATCTGAGGTAGAAAAGAATCAAGACTGTGTTGATGGTCTTTCCCTGGGCAGTTATTGGAGGAGCTTTCTTTAGAGCAGGAGTCCCCTTGACTTGGAGCACATGTGCACACGGGAGGAGCAAGGTGCTCAGTCTGAGCAGCCCAAGGGCAAGGACGGGCCTTCCTGGCATCTGTGTCGGTTGTTGAGCCCCTTCTGTGTCACCTGCACCTCTGACCTCCCTGTCACGGGGCATGTGCCTTTGGCCACAAGGGGGACCGTGGCAGAGGATGTGTCCAGTTCCATGAGGTTTTAACAACGTGATGCTCCCAAATCCAGTCTGACGTCACCCCTCACACCCGGGCACATCCATGTGCATACCAAAGGTGCTAACTTCGAGAGTTCATGAAGCAGAAATGTATTGGGCTACCAGGCTTACTATCATAAGCACTTTTCACAGTCACAGTATTTCAGAGCTAGAAGGGACCCTGAGAGATCATTTCCAGTCTCCTCATTTAACAGAAAAAGGACATCCAGAGACATCGGATGACTTGGCGCAGGTCCTGACACTTCTGAGCAGCGAGAGTCAGGACTTGAGCCCAGGCCTCCAGCTCTTCATCCAGAAGTTCTTGCCCAGCTGCCGGGCGGGGACGGCTGAGTCAGCATTTGGTCCATTGTGGCCGGAAGCACCTGCATCACATCACCTGGGGCCCGTCGAGAAGGCAGATTCCAGGGCCCCGCTCCAGAAGGACTGACTCAGCATCCAGGAGGGATAGGTCTCCGCAACCTGCATTTGGAACAGACTTCCTGGGTGACTCACCACACAGATACGTGAAAACAGGTGGCAGAGATCCTCTGGATTTAACTTTGGCTCTGCCCTTCTCTGTTCAACCGCAAACTTAGTTCTGAACATGCTTCCTGAGCCCTAATTGCTTTATATTTGTGCTTCTCATGCTAAAGGGCACAGCCTGGCTGACAAGAGGAAATTGCAGGGAAGGTCTGGGTGTTTCAGGAATGGCGTGTGGTGGTGACAGTGCAGCTGCTGAACCCTGACCCACCCTGTACGTATGTCACTTTCTGTTTTCTCCCCAACCGCCTCTTCATGAAGCCACAACAGCAAACTTGCCGTCAGTTGTCACTGCTTTCTTGCACACCTCTTCTCTCACTGACATTCTCCTCCAGCCCCCGTACCCCCAAATAGCTCTACCGTCATTAACTCCTCAGTATAGGATCATTTGGGGGGCTGGGTAAAGACAGCTGGAGCATCAGTTAAGGTGACGGGTAACTCAGGAGTAGGCAGGAGGATGGGACGCTGGACAGTCTAGTGTGTATGTCTGTTTGTGTGTATTTTAACTGCTTTAATGTGTAAACAGGTGTCCACGCTTTATTTCAGATCATAGACATACTTGCTTCCTGACCTATAGGAAAGCATCTGGGTTGGATAGGTCTGCTGCCACTTCCTGTGGTGAAATGTCTATGTGGACCGAAGTTACAAGGCTGCCCCTTAAATCAGAACTAAGAACAGTCATGATGGACTCACACCCCAGAAATGGATGAGGGTGTGTCAGGCACACCTGGCCGTACATGCTTGGTGCCTAAAATATGGGGCCATTGAGGTTAATCTCATTAGCATTGTCATTAATCTAAGTTATAGTTCCTTAACTGCCTTCATAAGCTTGTGAGTACCGAAAGGACCACTTGAGGAATCACCTAGACACTAAAAGTTTTCACACATGAAAGATGCTGTCAGTACTGATGCTGAGAGCAGTGAATTGTCAAGAGATAAGCTAAAAGTAAAGGTGGGTTCAGTTTAGTTAGGGCTCTAGAGTCATGCCTGGTTTGAATTCTAGACCTACTGTTTGACAACATTATAACTGGGAAAAGAGGACAATAGTGGGGCCTATCTTCTGGAATTGTTAAATTAGATAATACATAAAAGCATTTAGTATAGTGCCTGGCGCAGTGTAAGGAGGGAAGAAATGTTACGTATTGTTCCTACTGCGTGAGAGGGAGAGTGCCATTGGTAATAACCTACTTATCTGAAGAGGTGAAGGGGGTGGGGGACAAATAATTGTATAAGTAAGCTAGAAAAGCATCTGGTTTTTTCTTCCACAAAGGCTGACCTTTGAAGAGGTTGTTAGTTGTATTCTACATTGTTCTTTGGCTGTTCCCTTGGCTGGTGGTAATAGGGAGCTGTGGATGGAACGAAAGATGGGGAAGGAATGGTGGGACCTTTGGAGGAAAGGACCCGATAGAGGAGACCCAGCCCCCAGGACTCACCTTGGCTAGAAAATAAGACCCTGAGTTTTAGAAATGGGTATTCACTTCCTTCTGATTGATGAGCAGCTACCTCACTGCCCTACAACACAAGCTCATTTTTTTCCAGGGCCTGTCAGCATTATTTTGGCTGCCATTTAAAAGATTAAATACCTTAATTCGCCCCCAGCTCTAGTTTTGGACATTAACCCTTTGGCATCATGTAGATTGAAGCAAGAGTACCATTAAGAGCTAACATCGGGATGCCCTTTTACTGCAGTTATTCTGATACTTTGGACCATCAGATGCTTTCTGCTGGCTGTTGACCACCTGTATTTAAAAGGTACATGTAGTAGTGTTTTCCAAAGTAACCCAGAGCTAGTGCCTGACCTGATGGAGTAGACATCTGTCTTCAAACTGCTGTTCCTTTTTTTTTTTTTTTTTTTGCGGTACGCGGGCCTCTCACTGCTGCGGCCTCTCCCGCTGCGGAGCACAGGCTCCGGACGCGCAGGCTCAGTGGCCATGGCTCACGGGCGCAGCCGCTCCACGGCATGTGGGATCCTCCCAGACCGGGGCACGAACCCGCATCCCCTGCATCGGCAGGCGGACTCTCAACCACTGTGCCACCAGGGAAGCCCCAAACTGCTGTTCTTACCTGTACTATCCTGTTCTCTTAGTTGACCAGCCTTCAAGTCTTCCAGCTAGGATCAGGGCTGAAGGGCCACCTGAAGTAATGAAAGAAGAATGTCCCAAAGCTTAGCTGGCACCCCAGCACCTCTGGAGCAGATTTCCCTGGTCAGCTGTGCATACCTAACAACCACGTTCCAAGGCATGCCTTGGGGTCAATAAATGTTGTGTGTCCCCAGGAGATGACCTAAGAGTGGGATTTGGTTTGCCCCAGGTAAGCTAGACCCCTGGGCACATCATCCAGCTCCCTTTTTTTAGCTTTTAGATAACAAGTGGATCAAGGTTAAACATCAGTGTTCCCCTTGGCAATGTGAGGTGGGCTGATATATGATGTAGAAACTGGTATTCACGTGGGCCTGGAATCCAAGCATGCTGTTCATGATGAGAGAGTGGAGCGCAGGGGCTTGTGCTGGGAAGATAGTAGTATACCTTAGGAATGACAGTATCAGCACACAAACTTTCTGCGTTTTTCACCCAAATCTCTTAGATTTTGGAGAGAGGCTTCACTGCTTTAGGTACTAATATGGCAGCTTATTTTAAAAGGCACAGCAGGGTGAGTGGATATTTAAGGGAGATCAGTGTGTTCAGTTCCACACTTAAGATGAAAGCTGAGATAGTGCTTGCTCTGCAGAGCCTGTTTCAACATCTTTTCTTCCAAATAGGGCACAGATACGAATGGCCCTCTTCCTGTATGGCCGTTCAGGCCAGCCTGCCTCCAGCACTTGAAAGCTGACTGCAAACCCCAAGGAAAGGGAAGAAGTCTATCGTATAACCATTGAGGGAACGTGTAGTCGTTTCTTGAATCTTCTAGCTATACTAGGAGCTCTTTTTCTCTTTTCTTATGTTCGGTTATGCAAGAGCACTAGTTAATAACTCACACACAGTTAACAATTAAGTAGAAACTTCATTGGAAGTTTCTATGCACCTTGGAAACCAGGTGCATAAATTGCTCTGGAAGGAATTTGTTTTATATGTGTGTGTGTATATGTGTGTGTGTGTGTATGCACATAAATATACATAAATACATAAATATATTCATTCATATATATTCATATGTATATCTATGAACATGGGTGTAGGTACATGTGCCTGTCTTATACGTATACTTGGCTAAAAGTCAGGGATGAAAAATTGCCTGAAGGGCTAGTTGCCAGTCACATGTCTAATTAGTCAGGCCTAGACAGTGTAACAATTGCTTTGTCAGTTACAAGCAGAGAGGTTTTCATTTTCATCCCACCGTTCCTGGAAAGAGTAAGGATTAGTCAGTTTTGAGGGCCTCTAGTAGGCAAGAGGAAGGGTTATGAAGAGGGGTCACCTTGACAGATTGGAAATGCTGCAGGGAACCAGCATTTGCTGGTGCTAAGTCAGCACCTCTGTGCTCTCCTGGGAGAAGGAGGGCCTGCTGTTGGCCTCTAGGATTCTAGTGGTTCTTAGAGTGTAAGAACAGGAACAGATGGGCAAAGGGCTTGTATACTTAGCAAAATAAGAGCTACACAAATGAGCTCTACAAAGGTAATCTGGTAAATTCTAAAGGATCAGAGAAATAGAAATTAGGAACGTTATTAGGAATTAGGAAATAATTATTTTAGGTATTAGGAAATTAGGAAGCAAAATATTTCCTAGGAATTAGAAATCAGGAAGTAAAGTATTTGCATAGTTGTTTCAATAGAGGCAAACATAGTTAAGCCATTTTGCTTTTCTTACTCTCTAGAGAATTTTTTTTTCTAAAAGAAATCATTGATAAAATAAGAGAGTAGGTATGGAAGAAAACGTTCCTCCAGGATGGTAGTGGTTGAGTTAATTATGTGTTTCATAGAAATAAGTAGATTCACCATAATTTTGTCCTTTGTTTCAGGAGCCATGTGTAGGAGAGAGATCTCACTGTGTCCATTACTGCAGAAAGAGGACGTATTTCCTATTGAAGTTTGCTTTAGAGGAAAGAGCATGGGGGTTAAAAATGTGGGCACTAGAGTCAGACCACCTCGGTTAAAGTCTTTAGGCCCTGCCAATAGTTTTGTGACTTGAGGGTAGTAGTAACCTCTCTGTGCCTTAGTTTCTTTACCAGTAAAATGGGAATAATAAGATTCCTTAACCTCAGAGGGTGGTTATAGGATTAACTGAGTTAATATCTTTAAGTATTTAAACAGGATCTGACACAATAATCTGCATTCAACAAATGATAGCCATTAGGAATTATTGCTACTCTTCTTATTGTTATTATTATGTTTTTATTATAGCTGTATACACTTTCAGAAGTATATGACAGTTCTATAGAAATGTCTTTTTCTGAGTAAGCAAACCGAAGATTTGAATTTCCTAATTTGGAGATTTAAAAATTAGATAAAAATCTGTCATGGGAGTAAAGTTATTTTCATAAGATTTAAAGGAAGGGCTCCTGTTTGTCTTTCTCAGCTGTCCCCTACTAGGACAAGCTTTCCCTCCATTAGCTCCACTGCCGGAATGGAACCTAAAAGCAGCACATTTCACGGTATCAAAATTCCCATTGTATGCTTCAAATTGGATTGCTTCCTCATTAGCCCATAATCAGCTCTTTCCCTGTGCTTCTTCCCTACTCTAACCCTTACATTTTATGCTCTTGAAAAAAAAAAATTGCTTTCTAGGTTCCAGTTTTTCCTCACTCTTTTTCAAACCCTCCCCCCTTCCCCTCCAACCCCCTCTCCCCCTTCCCCCTTCCCCCCCCCCCCCCCCCCCCCCCCGTAAGAGTGTGTGAGCTCTGGGCAGGGATTACAGCATGTATATATTTGGTATTGTCAAATACCTAATTTGGTTCCTTATACATGGAAAGTATTTATACAAAATTTACAATGTATAAGCATAGCCATCATATTTAAGCCTCATTTAGGTAAACTTTTCCTTTTATTTCAAGGGATTTTGAATTGGTTGTCATTTGGAAGACTGAAAGTCAGTGTGCTTTTTCCTTTAAAAAAATTTTTTTTTTTATTAGTGGATGGGTGGAAATCCTAACTTCAATTGCCTACCTACAATTGTTCGGTTTCATTTTTTGTTTTCCAGCAGCTTTTTTTTTTTTTAAAGGACAAAGTTGATTTTAAAAAAGACAATGATCCTAAATTCAGTGGGTGTTTTCTGTCACATCTGAAGATCATACTGCAGTTCTCCAGGTGCATGCATGTGGCGCAAAACATTCACTTGTGATGACGCTGCATAAGTAGCTGAACTGGTCTTATGTCCAAATCTTATACCCATGAGAATTGTCAAACTTTTCCACTGTCGCGTAAACCTTTGGCTTGGTTTGGACATCATACAGTATGATTCGCTATCCATGTAAGGTCATGGTACCTTCAGATTGTTTTTTTTTTAGCACAGTTCCCGCTAGGCTCAGGTGCTTCTGCCTCAGAACACATCCATGCCAAGACCGTCCTACAACACCGGTGTCCCTGGGCACATTGGTAAGGGTGCCTGCAGCTTTGACATGCCCACTCAAATAGGCATGAAGTAACCTTAGGAATGTTCTAGCAATCATAACTCCTGAAGCACTATCTGGAACCAGTTCTGTTCATGGTTTCAGAGCAGATTTGGATGTGCCAAGCCTTCCTAGGCAGGCTAATTCCTACGATTGCCCTTTTGTAAAGCTGAATTCTGCAGAGGTCGAACCTACAGGGGTGACCGGGGCGCTGTGCTCTGGTGAGGGTAAGACAAAAAGGGGCTGGCTCTTAACACCTTACTCTATTTCCTTGGGCAAGAAAAGAACCAATCTTTCCACAGACTCTCTTAGATGGGTATTGAGTAGAGTGGTATCTTTTCTAGTACTTCTGGAATGAGACAAAGAGGAAAGCATGATTGCTGTATTATACAAGATTAACTTATAGGAAAATGATTCCCATTCAGTGTTCTGTGATTTCAGGGACTGAGAACTAGGGTGATGTTCTGAACTCTTGGCTAGGCTAGGGGAGAGGTGGGAAGAGATGGGGAAGGACCTTTCTTGGACCAAGACTGGCCACTAAGGCCAGGCAGCCCTTCTAGTGAGTGGGGACCAGGGATATACTTAACTGAAGAGGAGCGTTTGGTAAAAATTTGGTTTAAAAGGCTTACGTGTAAATTTATGCCCCTAAAATGATGCTCTGCTCATCACAACAGAACCACAAAAGACTTCTCCCAGGCATTTCAGGCACTTTATTTCAGGCATTTTATTCTATCCTTGGAAAAAAAAAAGTTAAAGGAGGCTCTGAGGGTCTCCTAGTAACAGTGTTTTAAGAGTCAGTAACTGCTCTGCTTAAACAGTTTCTCTTTTTGCAATTTAAGCTTTAGCGAAAATGAAAACAGTTGGTTACTTTGATCTTTATAAAAATTCTTCATGTTCATAGAGACCATTCATTGCTACTTAGTATTCTTTTCTTCAGGCTATCTGATCCCATGCTATTTTATCATTTTACCTTAGGTCTCCCCTGAAACATCTTGTGAGCTCTTAGAAGAGAGACCAGGGTCAGATTTGATCTGTACTGTACCCTAATCAGGGTTTCTTCAATCCCAAGGAGAGGGGGAGATGGGGAGATGGGTCTCCTTGGAGTACTCACGTCTACTGTGAACCCCCAGTGATGACTCTGGGCTTTTAGACTGTCTACTCTTCTACTTTCTGGATACTGACTCTTCTCCTTTTTAGTTGACTTCCCTTGTCAGAGGCTTCTCTTTCTCTTTGCTTTCCTTCCTAAATCTACCACTGTCCCATCTTCCCTGAGAAGGTTTAGCCCAGTACCTTATTATGTATTTGACCTACCTTGATCTTAAAATCTAATGGCTTCCAAATCATTGGGAATTCTAAGCCTTGTCCAATGTGTGCTGGTTACCTTTGGGGGTTTGTGTGTCCTTGAAGTTGATGGATAACATCTCCAGTGACTAGGTAACCTGAGCTCTGTGTTTCTGATTAAATAGTTTACTTTTTATCCTAACACTCATTAAAATGGACAGTACCTGGTAGTGTAGTACATTGTAGAGCACTGTCTGCCTGGAAGGCATAAGTATTACAAGAGGGTAATAGGATCTCAAATTATATTCTGTACATCCTACTGAGTAGTAACATAAATCATTTGGGTTTTAGTTTTTTCACGTGACTTGGGTACACCTGGTATTGGCCTCCTCTGTTGGAAAGCTTTAAGTGTATTGTAGGCGCGTGACGTGAAACTTTTTAGTTCTTGCAGTCACCTTAATCATCCTAAGGAATAATTAATCTGCCTGGGGTGATGGAATAGCTCTGATTTAGGGAAACTGTGTTCCTGTTCCCCTACTTACTGGGCTTGTGACCTTGGACAAATCATTTAACTTTTAATGTCTCAATTTCTTCATTTTAAAAATGAGAACCATGATACCCTCCTTGTCTGCCTCCCAGGATTGCTAATCTGAGGGTTAAGTAATGAATAAAGGAGCATTTGAAAACCTTTGGCATATTCTGTCAGTGTAATATATTTAGGGCTGCTATTTCATAAGAATGTATAGGACTGAAATCTGGGAAGGAGATTAGTTTTTATGTTTTTTGCATTGTGGTAACCACATAACCTTTATTGAGGAATTGTGTGTTTGTTTTCATTGTCTATGGTTGAAAGTATTTGCTATAGTTTTCTTCTAGTTATTGCTTCCTAGCCTTGAGTTAAAACTTCATGGGTCATTAGCTGTCAATTGTCAGAAAATTTTCAAACTCCCTTTTCTTGAAATACTAGAATGTTCTGAAAGATACCTGGTTATTCCCTTTTCTTACCTCGATTATGATCACTTCATTCAAGCAGTTGACCCTTTATGAGCCTTCTTTGTGTGCTTGTGTGAGTTCTGAGAGAAGAAAACAAAGAACTTTTTATCTAGTACTGTTGACAATTTGAAGAGGTGAATTTTAAGAGCACCAGAACCATGGAACTTCTGGTGAAGTTGTTGTCTCTACTATAATAACCTTATTCCTGTAGTTCTGGAAGTGTGAATGTGTCCATCCTGCTGATGATACCTTATTGTAGGATGGCTACTCTCTTCAGCATTATGAAGCCTGTAGGGCATCTTGAAGTAGAATATTGATAGCTGCTTTCAATTTAGGTTGGTAAATAAGAATCGGACATTTTCATTTCAACATACTTATTGTGTGACTGTTGTTGAGTGCACTTTACTAAGTGACTTATATAATATTGCCTCGTTGGATTTTACTCATTCTCCAAATAACTCATTTAGAGTGACAGTAACTTAGGCAAGTTGCTAACCTAAATTACTAAGTTTCCAAAACCTGGTAAATGGTGGAACTGCAATTGTTATTGTTGTCAAGCATTAAAATTGGATTGATTTCCTTTCCCACAAATTGTATATACTAAGAAATTTTGAATATGTAAGAAATTTTCTTGGCACAAAAGTAGGGAATTTCGGATCCTTTTGCTGGAGAATTCTCTTTTGAGAAATCATTACCTTTTTGTACTATTGGTTATGATGGTTTAATTCTAAATTAATTACTGCTTTTTCCAAGTGTCTTAATTCTCGTAGGCTTCTTGCCAAAGCCAAAGAAATATCTCATATAATATTAAGTCCATTTTTAATGTGCAAAGATCAAATTGAGTAAAACCTTTTTCAGAGTAGGTGGGTTACAATAACAAAAGGCTACATAGAAAATGATCTTGATAACAGCCATCTCTTAGTTGTTTATGGTAATGGTTGTTCATGTCCAAGATTGAGGCTTCATTAGTAATGTACAATTAGTGGTACCTAATTTTATTTTGACTTACATCAAGGGAGGAATTGTGTGTGTGTGTGTGTGTGTAAATAATTGTAGGAGTCCAAGGACATTCATAGGATATCCCTAACAAGAGTCTTCTTCTGTGTAGCCTTGAAAGATACTGAATGTTAGACTACTCCCTCAGCTAAGTTATATAAAAGGTGATTTTCCCTCTCTCATTTTGAGAACTCAATTCCACCTAAGAAAAGCTTTGCAAGGAGTTGAAAGAAAATTCAACCTTAGTTCTAACTTAACTCTGATTGGATCAGAGATTCGGGCACACTTCTTCCTCTCCTTACTTTTCCACATCCTCTTTTTCCCTGTATAAACACTTCTGTGCTTATGCTTATCTTATATTCATTCTTTATTCAAGCCCACTTCTCTTTGGATGGGTCTTGCTTGGCCTTACTTTAGGGCTGTCCTGAATCACATAGGCTAGACCCAGCTTGTAGAACAATTCATGTTCATCTTCCATCCCTGGTAGGTGTTTTTAAAAATATATTAGAGGCAATAGCTGTCCACCACCAGAACACTCAGGCAGGTCTTTTACTGACTGCTTCTACGCAGTGGACTCATTAAACCATTTTGCTAGAGATTCTGATAATTAGTCAACTCGTTTGCATTTCATTCCTTATTTTTTGATTCCCCAACTATTCTGCAGTAGGTTTCCCAATGCGCTTTGAAATAGGCCAATGGTAGCTGTCAGGCAGGTAAGAAGAAAAGGGAAAGGGATGGGGTTAGAGAGTCTTGTTTAAAAACTGAATCATGAAAATAGCTCGCATGAATGCAGGAATGTATATTTTTGACTGTACAGTCTGTATTGTTTTTCACTGAATTAAGAAGCTCCCAAATGAAGTAGCCACAGTAGTGCAAAGGTTACAAGATTTCACAAGATATTTTTTCTAGGGACTAGTGGGTCTCTTGCTCTGCTGAACATGTTCTTGGGACGGAAAGTTTGAAGGTCCTCTGCTGTGGAGTTAGCAGCTAGCCTCCCTGGGGACTTCCTTACTAATATTTCATGTCCTGTGCTTTGCCTCGCTCTCAACAGTCTTTAAAGATCAGTACTGCAATCATATGAAGTATAAAAGTTTTACAAATGTTGATGCCTGTAATATAAGTTTACAATTGTAATACATTTTAAAACAATACAGGATTAAAATATTTTAAAATGTGTAAATGTGTTTTACAGGGAAATGAAAGCTATAAAATACTTTATTATTCATTTTCATATTCTTTTAATAAGTGAAGCCCTTTGAGGAAGACCCTGATTTGGGAGTGAAATATCTGAACTACCAAATGTGTGTTTTATTTTCACTCCATCACAAGAATATGAAAGAAATGTCACTAACAATATGAGCAAAATGTGATTTTTAGATCACATATTTTAAATGCCCACTGTTGAAAACACAGTGCTAGGTGCTATGAAATCCCCTAAGATACAGCCCCGACTCACCAGGAGCTTTCAATCCAGGTAGGGCCATAGTACATTTAGAGATAGCACAATAACACAAGGATGTGTAACTGTGGAAAGAGAAGCTGGCAAGTACAGTGGAGGTCAGGAGGCCTTCACCAAGGTTGTGATGATTACAAAAAGGCTTTAAACAAGGGAAGGATTTGCTCCAACCTTGAAGGCAGGCATAAGGCTTACATAGGTAGGGACAGAATATTTTAGGTGAGGTAGATGGTATGTGCGCATACTTGGGGGAAAGCTCACACTCTTTAAGTTGGCTGGAGTGGAGGCTTTTTAGAGGTGGAAATAAGTTTCAAATGGCATTTCTACCACCTGTCAGTGGTTTTCAGCATGGACTAAGCATCAGAATCATCAGGGAGATCTGTGGAAAGAATAAGTTGCCCAGGGCCCACCCCAGACTTCTTTGAATTTGAATTTGTTGGTGTGGAGCCTCAAGCTTGGTTGTTTTTAAAGAGCTCCCCAGGTGCCTGTAAGGTGTGGATCTGAGTACCATAATGCCGTAGGTAAGAGAAGCCAGTGAAGCTGTGCCAGAAGCCCACCCCGCACTGGTTTCTGCCAGCCAGTGGTCCCTCTCCCTTACCTCACATTTGTCAGAGCTTGGAAGCGGGGAAGGTATTCTCACTGCTGTTATTGCCACTTCCAAGCTATTGTTCCTTCTTTCTCCTTAGAAAATCTGCAGTTCTTTGAAGCACGGCATCAGGCTTTAGTACCCCTTACAGGTTTTAGAGTCTTCCTAGTCTCAACCAGTCATTCATTAATGTCATCTCCTCATTTATTTTTTTTCCCTTTCCCTTCATACTCCTGTCATTCTCAGTAACATTAGCACCCACGTGATGGTCATGTCAACATTTGGGCCTCTCAGGTCTTAGGCTTCCTCAATCCAACAAACTCTTCTCCCTCTGAGTTTGGTCACACACACACACGTTCATGGACATGACTTGGGCTAATAGTTCTTGAAGTGTGGTCTGTGGACATCTTGGGATCCACTGGACCCTTTCAAAGGTCTGCAAGGCCACGGTTGTTTTCATAATAATACTAAGACATTATTTTTACTGTGTTGATGTTTGCACTGATGGGCAAAAGCAGTGGTGAGTGAAACTTCTAGCACCTTTAGCACCAAATGGTACGAGCTGTTACTGTTTTCTTCACTCTCACTTGCAGTAAATCATGCCAGTTGCACTTAAGAATGTTACTGATGGAACAGTAAAATAGTATTGATTATATTATATCTCAACCCTTTAGAACACTTTATTATTCTGTGTGCTAAAATGGGAAGTATGCACAAAGCATCTCTGCAGAGTGAAATATGGTGGTTGTCTTAAGGAAAAAGTACCTGTGTGATTGTTTGAATTGGGAGCTGAACTAGCCATTTTTTTCCTCTATGGAACACCAGTTTTGCTTGAAAGCATGACTAGCAGAAGAACTGTGGTTATCAGACTTGGTTAGTTGGCAGACGTTTTCTTGAAAGAAGTCAACTTGCCTCTTCAGGAAAATAATTGATTGTATTTGTTCCCAGTGATAAATCTAAGCCTTCAAGTGAAAATTAGAATTTTGGAAAACTTACATCTACTACCCTGAGCCTGAAAACTTCCTGGAAACTTAAAGGCCTTTCTGATATGTACATTTTTGGAAAATCTGTATAATGTAAAGAAGCAGTATTTTCCAAATGACTGACACATGATTTAACAAAGTTCTTCATGGATAAAAGATCCATCCATTCGACGTGCAAGAAAAACCAATGGATATAGTATTACCAAGTCTGAACTGTTCATAGATATGGTTTCATATTCCTATTGCAACTAACCTTTAAGAAACTAGCACTTGTTGAGGTTTAGTGTAATATTGAGGAATAATATCTCCGATTATCTGAAAGGCTATTATAATACTCCTCCCTTTTTCAACTGCATATATCTGTACAAGGCCAAATTTTCTTTATATACTTTGACCAAGACAATATACTGCAGTAGACTGAATGAAGAATCAGATATGGGAATACAGCTTTCTTCTTTTATCAAAGAGATCTGCAAATAGGTAAAAGAATGGTACTCTTCCATTGTTTTTTGAAAAAACAATTATTTGCTCATAAGAATATTATTTATGTTTACATGTATTGGATTTATTTTAAAATGTATTAGTATTTTTATTTTATTTTACTTTAGTTTTTGGCTGTCTCTCGCGGCTTGCGGGATCTTAGTTCCCGGACCAGGGATTGAGGCCAGATCCCCCAGCAGTGGATGCTTCCACTGGAGTGCCAGGGAAGTCCCATGAATTAGTATTTTTAAATGTCTGCTTTAATTTCTAATATGGTAACTGTTAACAGATATAACCATAATAATGTATAATAGATATGACACTCGGTAGCTTTCAAGAATACAAAAGGATCCTGAGACAAGAGTGTTTAAGAACTGCATCCTAGGCCAAGTCAACCCCAATAATGCGCCACCTCCAAAATCTGAACTTCCAACATTCCATCATCTGACCACCACCACTTCCTATCCTTCAACGTACGTACACCCTCACTTTTGCTTGGCAGCCTCCAGTCCACTGGCTCTGCCTCTGTTTTGCAATCTATCAGCCCTCTTATGGCCTGGCTCCCCTCCTAACCCAAGAGTACGTAATCTGGACTCTCAATTAATCCCTTGCCCATCTCTCTTCCTTCCCCAGTGAACTGGCCTTAACACAGCTCTGACTTTGCAAAATCCAAGCATCTTCCCCCTCAGTACCTGCAGCTGAGTATTCTGGAGACAACCACACAACCAAGCTTACTGGCTAATCTCAGCTCTGCTAGTCCTCCCTCTGCTGTTCCCATTTCCTGAGACGGTGGTGTCACATCACCTGCCCTTCTCTCCTCAGACCTTCTATTCTCCACTGCATTGTCCATCCCTACCCACTCACCTCTCTTTTTTCTGCTACTGGAACCCCACGTACTCCTGTTTTTTATTCTCCATTTTACAGGGACCTCCTCCTTTGCTCCATCAACAAGAGTTGAAATAGTTCAGGACTTTGTCCCTGGCTCTCTCCTCCATATAGACATTTGCTTGAAGTGATCTATTTAGTCCCTTGACTATGAACATACCTGTGAGGTGGTGTTTCCTGTCCCATGAACTCCAGATTCATGGTCCAACCATCTGCCTGGCATCTCCACTTGGATATCTAATAGGTAAACTAATAAGCACAAGACAGAGTTCTTGGTTTCTCATCTCAAAAGTAGCATCACCGTGTACATTTAGCCCCCCAAATTGTGAATGGTTTCTTCATTCACCTGTGCTTTTTAAATCTGCAACCCAAGCTCTGCACATTCTGTGGTCCCTACCTTTAAGCTGCCGCCTTGTCACCATCTCCACTGTCACAACCCTTGACCATGACAGTGACCAAGTGAGACCACCTGTCTCACTTGAGTTCTTGCACATTACTGATGTTTCTGCTTTGGCTTCTTCCTTCCTGTAGTCCATCTTCCATTCATTCATTAGCTTGCGTCTTGTTTAAAACATATGCTTGTTTCAAGCTTCAGTCACATCACTTCTCTGCTTAAAATCTGCTACGATGGCTCTCAGTGCAGTCAGGATAAAACCTAACTTCTTTTTGCCACCTCCAGGCAGCCCTGTGTGATCCAGCCCCCTTCTCTCACTCTTCCCCCCACCCTCCCAACCCAGAAAGGTCTCTTCAGCCACATTTGCCATTATTCTTCCCTCATTAATACCAAGCTCTCACCACAGTCTCTGAATTTGCTGTTATTTCTTCCTTAAATGCTGTCTGCCATAGATGTTGTGGTTGCGTCTTCTCCTCCTTTAATTCTCAGTCAAATATTGACTTCCTCATGGAAATGTCCTGACGGCTCTAGCTGAAGCAGGACATCCCCCCACCCCCACCCTCAGGCCCCGGCATTCCCAAGTGTATTATCCTACTGTATTGTCTTCAGAGAACCCATGTCCTCTGAGATACAGATGTTTTTGCAGATGGTCATCCATCTCTATTTGAGCAGAAGTTCTGAAGGCACTTTGTCTTGGTCACCACTCCATCAACAGTACTTGTTTCATGGTAGGAGCTCAACACATATTTTTGTATGAAGAATCAATTAGTGGTGCAGCTGTGACTGTGAAACTGGAATATGATAGATGCTGCATAGATGCTGTTGCAGCTATTTTTGGTCTTACCTGTAGCCTGGTTTCTTTTCGAACTTGTTGGCCTTATAGCTATTTCCCTCCCTTCTTTCCATGTAGCATTAGGGTGTTGGGACTCAAATGGAAACTGATTTTTCTGTGTTTGCTCTATTGGGAGCAGAGAGAATAGAAATTGTACTTTGAAAAGCAGAATTATATTACCTTTGTGTTTCTTAACACCAAGATATTTAATAGAAATTTGTCTGTTGTTGTTTTATAATGGGAAATTCTAATAGTTTCTGTCTCCATCCTAACCCCATACAAATTTTTGTTCTGTTTCTCCTTTAGTGTTCAAGTTGTCTGTAATCTTGGTAAAATCCTCTAAGCCTTAGATTGTGATATGATGTACATAAATGTCTTGTGTTAATCTTGCTAGAACTTGTTAAAATCGGATAGCCTATCGGAATTTTATAAGCCGAAAAGTCACACAGAAGCTGAAAAAAATTGCTTATTGGAAAGCTTGTCAGTAGTTAATATATTTCTTGTCTTCTTAAACTTCTCAGTGCAATTCTTATGTAGACCATTTAGCAATTTAGGACATTGAGAAGTGTGGTTTCTAGTCGATTTGTCCTGGATTAAAGATTCTCCTGCGTGAAAGTCAGTCGTCTTCATTGGCCTTTTGCCTTTGTATATTCATTTGTTGTGATGTGAAGCAAAACTGTGAGCAAGTGCTTTCCCTGTATGGAAATGAGGCTGTGGGGGGGGAAAATTACAGATACACACACGTTCACGCACACACACACACACACTACATACACACATACACACATACATGCATGCATACATACACGCACACACATGTGCACACACATGCATGCACGCGCGCACACACACAAACATGCACACATATACACACACACGCATACACATGCATACACACACAAACACACGCGCGCATACACATGTACATACGCACACACATAGATATCTACACACACACATACACGCATACACACACATACACACGCACACACATGAACAATACATACATACACACGCACACATGCATAACACCATATACATGCACACACACACATATACACATACACATGCGCACACATACACACGCACAAACATACATACAGATACACATACACACATGTATGCACACACATACACGCACACACACACCATACATACACACATATACACACTCACACACACATACACATGCATACGTACATACACACATACATATAACATACACACGTACATATACATACACACATACACCCATACACATGTACACACATAGATATAAACACACATACACATACATACACATGCATACACATACACACACACTACACACATACACACACTACACACATACACACATGCATACACACAACACGCATATACACACATACACATACATACACACATGCATGCACACATACATACATACACACATACACACACACACACACTGCATAGAATTTCTGGATAATAAGTTCAAATATTTTTATTTTCCAAAGCAGATTGGTTAATTTATGGCCTTTTAGGTCTTTAAATATTCACAAGTAGAACTTAGGAATGATTTAAGACTGATTAGCAAATATATTTTTAATTTTTGGTGTTGCATTGTAAATGCTATTTACAGTACTATTTATACTATAATGTACATTTATTATTAATCATAGATATAATCATTAGTATAATTATTAAAAGAATTATTGATTATCACTACTAATGATTATTCTATTGAAATCACTACTAGTGCATATTTTAAACGTATTTCAACAAATGATGGTTAATTTAAGTTTGAATTTCAGTGACTAAAACTTGGTTATTTCTGCCTAGGTTTGTTATGTATGCAATAATTCACATGACCTTTGAGATTAATTATACAACTTGCTTTTCTCTAAATTTATCTTAAATGTATTTTGAGAGATGATGGCATTGATGCCCGATATCTTGTGGTACTGGCTGTGTTTTCTTTTGTGTTGTTTTGCCTCTGTTCCATTTTATAATTAGCAAGGTGCCTCACTATGTATCTCCTTACGGTGGCCTGTACCTCTTAGATCTAATTTTCTGTTTCATTTAATGATTTTCCTGCACCTGTATCTTATGATAGACAAGTCACTGTGTCTTTGCCTCTCCAGTTTCTTGTGGTCCATTAGATCTTGATTTTATGATCTGGCACCACTGAGCTTCTCAAGGGCTTAAGGCCACCGCTATTTGAATTTAGATATTTCTTCAGTTAGGGCTTCACTTCAAAGACCGTTTTTCTTTTTTTTTTAGAACTTGGTTTTCAGTAAAAACAACATATAAATAAATGGGGAAAACAGTGGATTTGAAATGGAAGGACTAAGGACAAGTCCTGATGCTAGAATTTCACAGCCTTGAGCAAGTCACTTAACCTTTCCTAAACTTTCTGTTTGCTCTTTTACCAAATGGAAATGGCGATCATACCTACCTCATAGGGTGGTTGTTGGGGAAAAAAAAAAAAAGGGAAATATGCCTTAAAATAATAGTTTTCAGCTCTAAGAGGACTCTGCTGTACCAAAAAATTGACTTTTCAAGTTGAAAACAATTAAAAAATTAAATTCACATACAGTTGAGAATATACCAGACTGTTGTATTGACGTATTTTTATTTTCATTCACTTTTATATGCAATTTAATTTTATCTGTTTCTTCTATCACTGAAATATATTTCTTATGTGCAAGTTTTTTTGAAGGATGGTGGGTTTTGCCCAGATAATTGTGGGTCCTCAGTGAGTGCCACCTCCAGGAGCAGAATTAGAAATTTTCATGATTGAAAAAGACCCTAATGTTGATTTTCTTCTTGGCCCTTTCCTCTCTTCTTCCATAAGGAGATGGGAGCATCTGGCTTCTGGGAATATGTAACTACCCTTGTACAAAGCAGAGCATCTTAATCCCAAGTGGACTCTCACCTTTCTGACATAGAGTTAACTTAAAAAAAAAAAATTCACTCACTACGACCAAGAATTTATAAAGTACCTTCTATGGGTCTACAAGCCCCTGAAGCCCCTGAACCTTCTATGGGTCTACAAGTCCCTTTCCTCTCATGGACTGACCTTCAGGTATCGGGAATGTAGAGATGGGCAACACACAAATAATTCCATATGGTCAGATGGTGTTAAGTGCTAAGATAAAGCAGGGTAGGAGGGTGTGTGTGGTGGGGAGGTTGTATTTTAGGTAAGTTGGTCAGGGAGGGCCTTTCATGTAGGGTGACGCTTGTGGGAGGGCAGAATGAAGTGAACAGTCCAACTTGTAGGGCATCTGTGGCAGGAGTCCTCCAGGCAGAGGAACTGCAAGTGCAAAGGCCCTGAGGTAGGACTGTGTGTGTGAAGAAAGAGGCTAGCGTGGATCAAGTGGAGTGAGGGACAGAACATTAGGAAAGGAAATCAGAGGTATCAGGGACTGAATGAGGCATAGCTTTGAGGCTGTTGTCGGGATCTGGACTTTCACACTGAATAGATGGGAAGCAACTGGAGGGTTTTGATCAGAGAGGAGTGACCCAGGACACAACTTGAAGTTTTGGAGGATCTCGCTGGCTGGTGTGTTGAGAGTAGACAACAGGGAAGATGGATGGAAGCAGGGAGATCAGTGAAGAGGCTGTTTCAAGAGTCGAGAAGGGAGAGAGCTATGGCTTCAACCAAGACACGTGACATGTGACCAGAATCTGGACACATGTAGAGGGTAGATCTACCAGAAAGCACTATGGATTAGATGCACAGCCTTGTGGTTTCCCCAAGGTGGCTGGCATAGTGCTCATCACCTCATTTCTCCCACCCTTCATGAGTATCTTCTCATAGGTGGTCATGTGAGGTGAAGGAAAGGTGGGTAAGTTCCTAGCCATCAAGGATTCCTTTGGTGTCTTGAGGAAGGCTCGATTTCCAGCAAACATCTTCAGAACAAAGACTGACATGACAAATGTTCTTAATTTTAAGCTCATTTTGCACAGCATTTATGGCATAAGCAACCTTAGAAATGACACCTTAAAAAAAGTTATTAAAAAGAAAGTCAGGATAATCTTGAAGGTATTACATAGTACCTAAAGGAAGTATAATCATTCTCATCTTGAAAGTATTATATAGTCTCTGAAAGAAGTACAATCATTCTCATAAAAAATCCCCTTACATTTTGAGTAATGTGAAGGTTTAATAAGTTGGATCCCCGGTGGGAGTGGGGAAGAGGGGTAGGGAATCAGAACTTCTTTTTTTCCAGTCAGTAATTCTGCTCTCTCAGGGTGAATTCTACAGTCATGTAGCAAGGGAGAGTTGTTGTTTTACCAGCTATATTGGGGTGTAATTCATATACCATAAAATTCACCCATTTTTAGTGTACAATTCAGTGGTTTTTAATAAATATAGAGTTGTGCAGCCATCACCATAATCTAATTTTAGATCGTTTCTCAAAGATTCTTCATGCCTATTTGCAATCACTCCATTTCATGCATCCAAGGGAGTGGTTTTGTTACTCTTAGAAATGTCCAAAGTTCAGAAATAGCCATCATTTTGTATAGAAAAGATCAAATCAGGGAAAAATTGTGTTTATCTATGCTCTAGTTTGAACTCCTTAGGCAATCAGAAAATACAAGCTTTCTTGAAACACAAAGACTGTAATATTTTTAGTCACAAACTTTTATAGGAACCTGAAGCATGAACACATGCAAACACCATCAGCTTGTCCATATTTTATATGAAGTGCAGGAATGCTGTGGGTGGATGAGGTTGGTTGTTGTGTTTTTAGTGATTAATTATGGTGGAAGAGGCCAAAAGGCTCAAATGGACTAATTTTCATCAACGTTATGGTTTGTTCCTGGGCTAGTGTGTTCCAGAGTTTATGATTAAGACACAGACTTCTTGAATACCTGATTTTTTTTCGTATAACCATTTATATCTCATTTTATTATGCCATGTCTGTTTAGAGTGCCAAAGTCATCCTTCTAAAAGTCTACTTTGTTGGCCCAACTCATTTGACAGTGTATTGAGTGCTTACTAAGTGTCAGGTGTATAGCCTCTGTTTCCTCATCTGTGAAACAGGGCTCTTAACAACTACCTCAAGGGTTGTTACAAAGACTGTTAAGTAGTGTATGCAAAGCACTTAGTCATGGCACTAAAGAAAGAACTTTTCACCCATAGGTAGCTATTAATAACCATCACTCCCATCTATAGTATTATGCCCCAGTTTTGGCCTACAGGCCTGGATTGTGTATACCTACTTCCCCTCTGTTTTCTTCTTTTGTGTCTTGTCTTCTCTTCCAATATGTAAGAATCTCCCATCTTCCAGGGAAATGGAAATTTCATGTATTTCAGTGTGCTGGGTGCCCTGGAGGAGGGGTCACTCAGCCCAGCATGAGAGTTCTGGATCTTTCTGGTATAGGATCAAGCCCTGACTGTTTGGTGCCCGCCATGGCATAGAAACTGCCCTGCCACCGTCACCGTGGTTCTTCTGGGGACCTAGTTTTTGGATGAGGACCAATTTCAGAAATGCTCCTGAAGCCAACTCTGGAGAGTGGATGTGGGAAGGGCAGATTTCCTGCTTTTTATTTATGTGCGGTAATTTGTAATTCTGTTTGCACAAATTCATTTGAGATCATCTGAAGATTAAACTTACAGTGTGCTGTCTGCATTTCCCTGTAGCTTCCTTTTTTCGGTTCTTAGTGGGGAATAGCATGAGCATGTTTAGAATGATAATGCCAGAAGCCTCTCGGTAATTAAATACATGTGCTGCTTCAGTTCTACAGAAGTCCCAGGTGGGTTTCTAATCTCTGCTTTACTAGTATATAGGGATTTTTTTTTAAAAGATAGAAACAAAAGATATAAATGATAAAAAAAAAAATCTGAGCCAAATACATGATTATACATCGAATGCTGTGGTGTGATATTGGGCAGCAAAGACAAATAATGTTTCACAGAAACAGTTTCAGGTTCCCCCGAGTCTGCTGTGACACCCCCATTTGTGATGCTGTGAAATGAAAACCTAGCTGACTACAGAGCTGCATTTTCAGAATGTGTTCTTACAGCCATATGCCTGGCATTTACCATTAAATATTATTTAAACTCTGAGTGCTCAAAGCTCTCAGAGTTTTAATCACAAGACATGTTTCCATGGTTCCCATAGAATATTCACTTTGCTGTAATGAAGGGTTGATTGGTCACTCAATCAAAATTAATAAAATTCAAAGGCCTTTTGCATATCATCATAATAATTGCTAACATTTTTGAATATTTGCAGTGGGTTGGGCAGTGTGTGGAAAGCTTTCTATAGATTATTTTGTGTCATCCTCCAACCCCTCTCCAAGGTAGGTACTGTTGTTGTCTCTACAATACAGGAAGGGGGGATCAAGGCTGAGTAAGGTGAAGTAACTTACCCATGGTCACACGTGCTATAAATGACTGTGTCCAATTCCACGGCCCCTTGGCCTTGGTAGATACTCTATGCTGCTTTGGGTCTTACACTGTACTCCTTATAAGAATCAACTGGGGAGCATGATGAATGTGAAAATTCCTGGGTGAGGCCCTAAAATTAATAAATCTAGGCGTAGCCCAGGAATCTGCATTTTCAACGAGCCTCCTGCTGTGACTCTGGTGGAGTCTTTTAGGGGACTTCTCCGAGAAATACTGCTCTACTGTTCCACAGAGTTCTTTCCATCTTCACCAGTACAGAGGATGTTAGGGGAACACAGAGACCTTCATGATCTAATCTCTGTCTGTGATGATGACTGTAATCCATGCCCAGGGCAGAGAGAACTCAAAATCACAAGGTGAGTTGAAGGACAGGGCCAAGCCCAAACCTTATTCATAATTATTCATAATGCCGTGTGAAATGGCAGTGCAATTTGTAACTCGAAATTTAACTTAAATTCGTTGTAAAAGGGGGGCAGCATTTGAGCTTAATAAGACATGTTATCCTATGTGTTCTTTTAAGGAATGTTTATGACTTGTCATAATGAACGTTGTTCATAACTTCTTTCACTGAATGATACTCTGCAAAAGTGTAGAATTTTCTAGGGAAATGTGTGTTCTATCCGAGTAATGATGGAAGAAAGAAATAATAATTTTTTTGTTCTTTAAAATGATCAGATAAAACCCTCAAACTAATGATTCATAAGCATTTTTCATCTTCGGGTAGTCTGTTGCATTCTTCAAACCAGGCATCTTGAATAATTGCCTTTATGTGAAAAAGGGATTTCGTTCTCTGGGGATGATCCAGCAGTTTGACTTAGATTTATGAAGAACCGCAGCTGAATTACTCCTTGTCTAATGAATGTTTTGGCCACAAGGAACTTTGCTCTAAGGCCTCATTTGAATGTCTAATAATTGTAGTAATAACATTACAATTTCATCGTAATCTGGTAAAAGTCAAGAAACGACAAATGCAGTGTTAGCCTTTCAATGCCACTGTGAATTTTCCTTGTAATTACACCAACCATAGCTCTGAAAGCATTGTGGTGTTCCTGGTCATTCAGACAGTGAGGCTCCATTTTTTGTGCCTTAACTTGTTTCCCTCCAGGGAAACCTAAAGAGACCCCATCTCTCTTAAGCTACCAGTAAGAGACCAGGGCTCTTCTGTCCCTGAATACCAGTCCCTCCTCATGGAGTGCTGGAAGTAGCCACTAATGTTGAAAGTGCTAGAAAAAGTTTGTCCTTTAGTGGGCTGTAAATGTTGGAATGGCTAGTACATAACAGGTTCCATCTTGCCACTCATTTGTGAGCCCAGCGAATCTCCTGGCACCTTATGTGGTGATGGTGGAGGCACAGCTGGGTATTCCTCCTCCTGAGCCGAGCTGCAAGTGGGGAGAGGATGGCTGTGGGTGGGTGTACTGGCCTGCTAGGGCTGCCTTAACAAAGTATCAGCGAGTGGGTGGCTTAAACAGCAGACATTTATTTTATCACACTTCTGGTGGCTGCAAGTCCAAGATCAAGGTGTTAGCAGGTTTGGTCTCTTCTGAGGCCTCTCGCCTTGGCTTGTCGACGGCCATCTTCTTCCTTTGTCTTCACATGGTCTTTCTTCTGTGCCCGTGTCTTAATCTCCTCTGCTTTTAAGCACACCAGTCATATTGGATTTAACCTTTAATTTCCTCTTTAAAGACCCTGTCTCCCAATATGGTCACATCTGGTACTGCGGTACTGGGGTTAGGACTTCAACACATGAATTTGTGGGAGACATAATTCAGTCCCTATCAGTGGAAAAACTGTTAGACCCTGGAGTTATGGAGACCAAGGGCATACAGTGTGATAAAGAATAGTGCCTTTCAAACTCTTTTAGTCAGTGGAACTCTTTTGTGTTGATTTCCTAAGGTTGATTCCTTTTTGTAGTGTGCTTTATGGAAGAGTTACCATGAGGACAGAACCTGGGTTATTGACAATAGCAACAGCTACCACTTGAGTGCCCGTATGTACCAGATCCTTAACACATTGATTCTAGGTCTCCCAGGGAAGAAGAGGATGGTGCTGATAGACCCATTTTACAGATGAGAAGACTGAAATGCAAAGAAATTGAATGACTTTTCTGGTCATACAGCTACTAAGTGGGATTCAAGCCCAGTTCTGCAAAGCCTGTCTTAGTTTTATTACACCGTGTGGTCTCTGCAGCATGCTTGCTCTTATTATTTGTCGAAAGAGTGTGGAAGATGGAAGACAAGATTGGTGTCTTGGCTCAACCACCAAAGTCTGACCAGCTTGGGTCGAACAGCTCTGTTTGACCTTCAGTTTCCTGATTGGTGAAGTGGTATGGGGGTTAATATCTCCAGCACCAGATGGCTTAAGGATGAAATGAGAGTGTGAATAGGCCTCTCACAATCTCAGTAAGCTCTCAGGCATGTTGAAATTTGTTGGTAAAGGCAGAATTGCATAATTACACAAAGAATCTGGTATTGGAACCCATTTAACTAACTGACTCTAGCAAGCTACTTGAACTCTGAGCTTTAGTTCCTTTTCTATAAAGGAAAAAAAGTAGTGGCTGGCAAGTGATAGCCATTGTAGAGTGTTCTAAATTTCTTATCAGGATCCTGCTTGCTCTTGGCTTTCTGCTTTGTGTAAACTTGGCCTTCTGTTGATGAGTGGAAAATATTCATTTTCCCCTGGTGATAGTGAGCTGCACACTTTGCCATCATTAAGGTTTTAGATGGGCCGTCTGTTGCAACCCCACTTATTAGCAATTAATCATTTAAAACAACAATAGCACCCCCAAAAGCTGAGTTTCAGTTTCCATGCATTTCCTTTGACCACAGGCGAATTTATTCCCTGGTGTGGTAGTATTTCAAAAAATATAAATGATCAGGAGGGAAACACAACATTAAAAAATGCTGACCTTTAAAAATAATGAGAAAATGGGTAGATATTGATAAGAATGTACATTGAGAGATAATTATAGGTTGTGCAGATGGAAAGCATATCATTTTCTTAATTAGGACTTTGACTTTCAAACTTAGGGTTCCCCTTCTTTTATATCTGTTACTTTTCTCCAGAGGCACCCAAAACATTTTTTTGCAGGTGGCTGTTTTAATAGAAAATTTCTGTAAGATTCTTTTTTCCTCTTTCTGTTAAAATTATGAAACATTCCACACTTCCAGAAAAGCACCAAGAATGTCACAGATACTACCCAGATTTAGCTGTTTTTGACATCTTGATTTTTCTTAGATTAAAAAAAAAAAATCTTAGTTTTCTGAAATTTAAAAATCTTTAACTGTGCCACCTTATAAGTTTCAGAGAATGTATGTTTTGGGCTTGGCTGTGTTACCTTCAGGGATATTGAAGCTTCAAAATGCATTTTTAAAGCCGAAAAGGATGACATTTTGGCTATTTATCTCTCTGTTTCTCTTTTAGGTTTAATTATTAAACTTATATTCAGTTATATGAATTCAATGAAAACTCAGTGAAGTTCAAATGAGTTCAGTGAGATCCAGGTGCGCAATGTTCATTTTACATCTGAATTTTTTTTTTTTTTTTTTTGCGGTACGCGGGCCTCTCACTGTTGTGGCCTCTCCCGTTGCGGAGCACAGGCTCCCGACGCGCAGGCTCAGCGGCCCTGGCTCACGGGCCCAGCCGCTCCGCGGCATGTGGGATCCTCCCGGACCGGGGCACGAACCCGTGTCCCCTGCATTGGCAGGCGGACTCTCAACCACGGCGCCACCAGTGAAGCCCTTACATCTGAATTTGATGTTTGAGTGCGATATCAAAACCAGTCTGATATCAATAGATGAATGCTGGCACTCCTTCACCAGAGGCTGAATGTGGAAAAGAAGAATTAGCAGAGTGTTTGAAAATCCCCACTTGGTGACTTACTAGCTTAGTGATTCCTGACCTCTTTGAGACTCCTTCCACTCTCTGGGTGTTGCAGTAAAGCAGTTTTAAGCTTTAGAAAATAAAGTGTTCCACCAAAGTTGGTGCCATGCAGGCATGTGGACTGTGGACTATTTGAATCTAGTGACTTACCTTTTTGAGCTGGCTTTTTCTAGTTGCCCACCATGTAGCTTGATACCCTTGGCTCCAGAAATGTAACAGAAAGGAAAAGTGCTGGTTTCTGCAGCCTCTCTCCTTTTCTGAAGTTGGGCCTCGTGGAGTTGGTGTGATTCATCTCTGCTTTCGCCCTGCTGATAGTGCTTCTAGTTTAGTTTCTTCTACCTCTCTCTGGATCTGTTAATTTTAATTATAGGAACGATGTGGCTTTCCATTCAGATTAATTCTCATCTGATTTTCTAGAGGAAGCAATGGCGGTTTTTTTTTTTTTCAGACGGGAATACTGTATGTTCGTTTTAAACTCTACTGTGGTGTAGGGTGTTGTTATGTTTCATAATATATACCATGTCAAGGTCAATGTAGTAATACTTTTATTCTTCTTTCACTTGCCAAGAACAAAAGAGAAGGACCCTGTAGCAGCGTCTTGACCTTGTTAGGTGGGCAGGGCTGTTCTCACTGATCATTTTCATTTCCCTTTATTTTTCTTCCCTAGACATGAATCTACAGTCCCTTGTGCGTCTTCCTGAGCCCAGTGGGTCCACTGGAACTTCTCTACTAAATTCTTACTTTATTTTGGTTACTATAAAGTAATAGATTGAGTTTTTGGAAAAAAAGAATTCTAGGTATGGAGTCTTTCTATTTGCAGAAGCATATCATTTTCCTTCTGCTAGAAGCACTGGTTTATTTTTGTTTGCCAGAGACCTCATTCTTCCTGTTTCCGTACTGACTGTTTGGGTCTAGTCGGTGGCCTCTTTATCTTGGTTCCTTTCCCTCACTGTGTGAGAACAGCCAAGCTCTGGGGTTGCTCCCAGACAGTGCTTCCCCAAGAGGCGCTTATTTTATGAGTCATTTGGGTCTGATGATTAAAAAACAACAACAACCCTTTTGTTTATGTATAATATTTGTAGACAAGAGTATACATATTATATGTGCACACTTTGAATTTTCTTAGAGTACATATGCCTGTGTAACCAGCACCCATATTGAGACTCTTACTTCAGAAGCCCACTCAGCTCCCTTCAAGTCAGTGCCACTTCCCATCAATCACTGCTGTCCTGACCTCTAACCCTGTGCATTAGTTAGGGCTGTTTTTGAACTTTATGTAAATGTTATCATGCAGTATGTGCCGTTGTATCTTGCTTCACTTACCAAATGCTGTTTCTGTGAGAATGGTGTTTATTGTTGTGTGTAACATAGTTTATTCTTTCTCATTTCTGTATGGTATCCCATTGCATTAGTTTCCTGTTATTCTTGAGACAAAGTATCACAAAGCTAGTGCCTTAAAATGACATGCCTTTGTTCTTTCACAGATCTGCTGGTGAGAACATGAAATCATTTTCTCTGGGCTTATGTCAAGGTGTTGGTAGGGCTCCTTCCTTTTGCGGGCTCTGAGGGAGAATCCATTTCCCTGTCTTTCCAGCTCCAGTGGCCGTCTGTATTCTTTGGCTTTGGGCCACTTCTTCAACCTTCAAAGTACATCACTCCAATATCTGCTTACTCTTCACATCACCTCTTGTGTCATCATATCTCCCACTGCCTCATACTCACGCACGCATGTGTGCGTGCGCACACACACACATCACAAATACATTTCCCTTGTGTATTCTAGGAGTCAGTCATTTGGTAAGTGTAAGTTCAACCCTTAGAGTTAATGCCAAACAGTTTTCCAAAGTTGCTGCACCAACTTAGACCCCTCCTAGAAGTGTAATAGAATGCCATATATCTTTCATAAAGAATAGAGCATAGTTTGAACCTGGCAGCTCTGATTCAGAAGTTAGCTCATTGCTAGATCCCCATTTTAGACCTTTATTTGTAATCGAGGATTTTCCAAAGTGTGTTTATGGGAACAGAGTCCTGAGAGATACCCCTGTAGGGGAAAAGGTTTCTTTTATCAAATGAATTGGTGAAATAGTGAATCCTGCTAGGAGATTTACTTTGCGGACGAACACGTGAAATGTTTTAAGCCTGTTTAGTTTTACCTTTGTTTGACTTAAGTCTTCCAAATGGATTTAACTTTGACTCAGTTTCCCTCTATTGACATCTCAAAGAAAAAGAGTCCCAAGGAATACCCTTTGAAAATTTGGGAATAAACCAAACTTAGGATGGTTTCTTTTTAAAGACTTTATTTTTTTTAAGGATAGTTTTAGGTTCACAGAAAAATTGAGAGGAAGATACAGAGGTTTCCCATATGCCCCCTGCCCCTACACATGCACAGCCTCCCCTCTGTCAACATCTCCCACCGGAGTGGTGCCTTTGTCACAACTGATGAACCTGCACTGATACGTCATAATCACTCAAAATCCATAGTTTACCTCAGGGTTCACTCTTAGCACTATATAGTCTATGGGTTTAGACAAATGTATACAGGGATACCTTGTTTTCTTGTGCTTCACAGGTACTGCGTTTTTTACAAATTGAAGATTTGTAGTAGTAAAACATACTTTGTTGCTAAAAAAGGCAATTTCTTTAGAATATTACATAAACTTAGTTGATAAAGCAGTGGAAGGGTTTGACAGGATTGACTGCAATTTCAAAAGAACCTCTAATGTGGGCAGAATGCTGTCAAACAGCGTTGCATGCTGCAGAGAAATCCTTCTTAAAACGAAGAGTCCATTGATGCGGCAAACTTCACTGCTGTCTGTTTTAAGAAATGGTCACAGTCACCCCAGCTTTCATCACCTACCACCCTGATCAGCCAGCAGCCATCAACAGTGGGGCAAGACCCTCCGCCAGCAAAAAGATTACATCTCACTAAAGGCTCAGATGATGGTTAGCATTTTTAGCGGTAAAGTATTTTGTAAATTAAGGTATGTACATTGTTTTTTAGACATAATTCTATTGCACACTTCATAGGCTACAGTATAGAGTGGACATAACTTTTATATGTACTGGGAAACCAAAAAATAAATGTGGCTCATTTTATTGCAATATTTGCTTTATTGCAGTGGTCTGAAACCAAACTGGCAATATCTTTAAGGTATGCCCGTAATGACATGTATTCATCATTATAGTATCATACAGAGCATTTTCATTGCCCTAAAATTCCTCTGTCCTCTGCCTATTCACTCCTCTCCCCTAACCTGTGGTGACCATGGATCTTTTCACTGTCTCCATAGTTTTGCCTTTTCTCAAATATCAGATAGTTGGAATCGTACAGTACGTAATATCTTCAGATTGACGAAGATATTTTCATGTGTCAGTTGAAAGAGAAGAACAAAGTCAGATGTTCTTTCTGTGTTTCATGTGTTTTCATGACTTAGTAATGCATTTCCTTTAGCACTGAAAAATTCCATTATCTGGATGTACTGTAGTTTACTTATCCATTCACCTACTGAAGGACAGCTTAGTGCTTCCAAGTTTGGCAATTATGAATAAGGCTGCTATAAACACCTGTGTATGGGTCTTTGTGTGGATGTAAATTTTCAACTCCTTTGTTATATTTATTTATAATACCAAGTAGCATGATTGGTGGATCATATAGTAAGAGTGTGCTTAGTTTTCTAAGAAATTTCCAAACTGTCTTCTACAGTGGCTGTACCATTTTTGCATTTCTACTCGTGGTGAATGAGAGTTCCTGTTGCTCCATATCCTTTATTAACATTTGGTATTGTCAGTGTTTTGCATTTTGGCCATTCTAATAGGTGTGTAGTGGCATCTTATTCTTGTTTTAAGTTGCATTTCCCTGATGACATATGAGGTGGAGCATCTTTGCATATGCTGATTTACCACTTGTATATCTTGCCAGGTTCACATCTTTGGCCCCAGTTTTTTTTAATTGGGTTATTTTGTTATTGTTGAGTCTTAAGAATTCTTTGTATGTTTTGGATAACATTTCTTCATCAGAACAATATTTGTTACATTTTGCAAGTATTTACTCCCAGTCTGTTGCTTATCTTCTCATTCTCTTGACATTGTCTTTTGCAGACAAGTTTTTAATTTTAATGAAATCCAGCTTATCAATTATTTCTTTTATGGACTGTACTTTCTGTACTGTTTTTAAAAAGTGATCACCATACCCAAACTCATCTAGGTTTTCTCCTATGTTGTAGTTATAGATTTTTGTGTTTTACATTTAGTTCTGTGGTCCAGTGTGAGTTAGTTTTTGTAATGTGTATAAGATCTGGGTCAGATTCATTTTCTTGCATGTTGATATCCAGTTGTTCCAGTGCCATTTGTTGAAAAGACTATCTTTGTTCCATGATATTGCCTTTGTGCCATTGTTGAAGATAAATTGACTTTATTTATGTGGGTCTATTTCTGGGTTCTCTGTTCTGTTCCATTGATCTATTTGTCTATTTTATTGTCAATACCACACTAATTTGTAGTAAGTCTTGAAGTCGGGTTAATGTCAGTCATCTGACTTTGTTCTTCTCTTTCAATTGTGTTGGCTATTCTAGGTCTTTTGCTTCTCCATATAAACTTTAGAATCAATTTATCAATTACACAAAATAACTTGTTGGGATTTTGATTGGGATCAAACTGAATCTATAGATTGAGCTCAGAAGAACTAACATCTTGATAATATTGTCAGGATGATTTTTGCTGAAAAAGTAATGAGACGTTACAGTTATGTTTTAGAAACATAGACCAGCTATGTCTTTGAGTATTTTCTACATAATGTATCTATAGAGAAGTAAAACCCATCAGAAAATGGGTTGAATTTGCTTCTATTTTGTTTTCCTTTAGTGAGGCCTGTACAGTACTTTTAGGAAAATTGTTTTGCATTACTGTGATGCTAAATTTTGAACCAAGGAGCCCAGTATAAAAAATAATTTCTGACTGGAAACAGAATTTGGAAATCCCAGAATTGGTGGGATTCATCCAAAAGTATTTGCCCCTGGTGTACTTTTTCTCCATCTGGATCTTTCCACACATTGTCCCACTTCTACCTTTTTTACTTCTCTGAACCAGTCTACAATAGAGGGAGCTCCTTGCTTCTTGTTTGTTCTTTCTCCTGGTCTGGCTCTAGGTTTTTTCCCCTGTTTGCATCGCCTGAGCATCCTACTTGTATCATCACAAAAGATAAGACTCCTTCCTGCTCTTGGGACACAGCCTACCTCGAAGCCACTCAGCTCTCCTGCTTCAAACAGCCCTTTTCCTTTCTTGATTACATATTAATGTCTTGCTGGTGTTGGTCTGGTGGAGAAGGAGGGGCAGGGACTAAAAGGGCCATGGAATGTGAGTAGGAGAAGCCACTCACAGTGGGTAAAAGTTAGTTTGGAATTGAAAATAACCAGTGTATGTTGAGCATTCTCTCCATAATTACTTCATCCTCCTGCCTTGGGAAATGCTGAGTACCAAGCTAGACATGATACAGAATGCAATGATTAAATAATATTTTAGGCTACTAAGTTTGGTGTTAATTGCTTATCCTCTTTAATTTCTTTTGCATTTCTTATTCACTTGGATAAAGATCTTCAACAGAATTTTTTATGTTTTAGTTTTGTATTTCTTATTGCAACTTTTTCACAATTATGGGAGAAATGACTCTTTCGAGGGAATGTTGTGATGCTTTTATTAGTGGATCAGTTGTGAATATTTACCTCTCCCCACAGAGGCTGGTGAGGCCAGTGGAAAATTAGAACTGAGGTTTTAATCTGAGGTTGGTCATCTCATTTTAGATTTGAATACTTAGAAATGGGGCCTGGACCACATGGCCTCTTGTTATTTTTTTCTTTTTTGCAGATCTTTTCATTTTCCCCCCAGTTTTATTGAGATATAATTGACATACAACACTGTATAAGTTCAGGGTTACAGTTTAATGATTTAAGTCACTTTTTGATGTGGCCTAGTTCTCTCTTGGAGATGATGGTAATCATGATAGCTAAAACTTATTTCTATGTGCCTGTTACTCTTATAAATGCCATGTATTATAAAAAATATATATATATATATATTCATTGATCCTCATGATAATCCCATGGGGTAGATACTTTTGATACTCCCATTTTACAGATAGGAAAATTGAGGCACAGGCCCCTAAGATTACTCAGCAAGCTGGTAAATAGAGGAGCCAGGATTCACACTCAGGCAGTCTAGCCCCAGAGTCCATGTTCTTAATCCTCTGGTAGATGACCTCTCTCTGACTGCACAACTAAGCAGTCCAAGTTGTCCTTCATTGTAGTCTCCAGTCTTTCTCAGCTACTCAGATCATCTACAAGGGGGGAGGCTTGCATCAACAGTGTATTCAAAAATTGGGCCCAGGGCTTGTTGCAGGCTGGTTTGTCCCCAGTGGCCTAGGTGATTCCATGACCAGCCAGTTTGTGACTGTGCACCATGTGGACAAAATGATTGGGACTGTCAGCCAGGTTTTAATGTTTTTTCCTTATAGAACACAAGAATGGAGTTCTCTGACTTTAAAAATCCAGGAACTTATCACCTCACACCAGTCAGAATGGCCATCATCAAAAAGTCTACAAATAATAAATGCTGGAGAGGATGTGGAGAGAAGGGAACCCTCGTACACTGTTGGTGAGAAAGCAAATAGGTGAAGCCACTATAGAAAACAGTATGGAGGTTCTTTTTTTTTTTCCCCACACACTGTATTTTATTTTTACAACAGTTAAATAAACTGACACCAAGCATTGTAAATGGATGACCACAACAAAAGCAACAATGATTGCAATTACCAAACACGAAACACACTCGTACTATGTCATAATATTGACATTCAGTCCAGTAATCCTCCATTGTAACAGCTCCTTTACTTTGCAGTGAAAATTGATTTGTATATTTTTTGCCTCTGAGTCCTTGTGGGATTTTTTTTTTAATTCAAACAGAAAGTCACAAAAATTATAATCATCCTCATCAGTTCCCTCAGTCCCATGTAATTATTTTTTTTTCATCTTGATCTTTTGTTAGCACTTTTATGAATTCATCAGTTTTCCATTAGAGTTCTGAAGATGCTTATTCATTCAGTTCAGCAGTATAGTCAGTTACCAGAAACCTGTACTTGTCAGAGTCTTTTCCATGAATTCCTTGAAGATGAAACCCTTTTATAGGAACATTTTTGCGAAAGCATCAAAGTTCACCCAGAACTGTCTGTAAATGACAAAGGACTTAAAAATGACCACGGTTAAAGATTTGTGAAAGTTCATAATAATGCAATTGACAAGGAAATTTAGTTATTTCCGAGATATACGTTTTAAAGTAATAACTAGAATTATGACTTATAACATTATACCAGAACATGTAAGATTTTTAGAAATTTCAAGTAATGTCTGAAACATTTATATTACCATATTTCCATACAAATAACCCAAAGAAAGTTTAGTATTAGTTGTTTTTTTTGTTTGTTTGTTCGTTTTGTTTTTGATTTTGCGGTACGCGGGCCTCTCACTGTTGTGGCCTCTCCCGTTGTGGAGCACAGGCTCCGGATGCGCAGGCTCAGCAGCCATGGCTCACGGGCCCAGCCACTTCGCGGCATGTGGGATCTTCCCGGACTGGGGCACGAACCCGTGTCCCCTGCATCGGCAGGCGGACTCTCAACCACTGCACCACCAGGGAAGCCCCTGTTTGATTTTTTATACTGCAGGTTCTTATTAGTCATAAATTTTATACACATCAGTGTATACATGTCAGTCCCAAAAGCCCAATTCAGCATACCACCATCCCCGCCCCACCGCGGTTTTCCCCCCTTGGTGTCCATATGTTTATTCTCTACATCTGTGTCTCAGCTTCTGCCCTGCGAACCAGTTCCTCTGTACCATTTTTCTAGATTCCACATACATGCGTTAATATACAATGTTTGTTTTTCTCTTTCTGACTTATTTCACTCTGTATGACAGTCTCTAGATCCATCCACGTCTCAACAAATGACTCAATTTCGTTCCTTTTTATGGCTGAGTAAAATTCCATTGTATATATATACCACATCTTCTTTATCCATTCATCTGTCGATGGGCATTTAGGTTGCTTCCATTACCTGGCTATTGTAAATAGTGCTGCAATGAACATTGGGGTGCATGTGTCTTTTTGAATTATGGTTTTCTCAGGGTATATGCCCAGCAGTGGGATTGCTGGATCATATGGTAATTCTGTTTTTAGTTTTTTAAGGGACCTCCATACTGTTCTCCATAGCAGCTGTATCAATTTACATTCTCACCAACAGTGCAAGAGGGTTCTCTTTTCTCTACACCATCTCCAGCATTTGTTGTTTGTAGATTTTCTGATGATGCCCATTCTAACTGGTGTGAGGTGATACCTCATTGTAGTTTTGATTTCCAATTCTCTAATAATTAGTTATGTTGAGCAGGTTTTCATGTGCTTCTTGGCTATCTGTATGTCTTCTTTGGAGAAATGTCTATTTAGGTCATCTGCCCATTTTTGGATTGGGTTGTCTGTTTCTTTAATATTGAGCTGCATAAGCTGTTTATATATTTTGGAGATTAATCCTTTGTCCGTTGATTTGTTTGTGAATATTTTCTCCCATTCTGAGGGTTGTCTTTTTGTCTTGCTTATGGTTTCCCTTGCTGTGCAAAAGCTTTTAAGTTTCATTAGGTCCTACTTGTTTATTTTTGTTTTTATTTCCATTATTCTAAGAGGTGGATCAAAAAAGATCTTGCTGTGATTTGTGTTAGAGTGTTCTTCCTATGTTTTCCTCTAAGAGTTTTATATTGTCCGGTCTTACATTTAGGTCTCGAATCTATTTTGAGTTTATTTTTGTGTATGGTGTTAGGGAGTGTTCTAATTTCATTCTTTTATATGTAGCTGTCCAGTTCTCCCAGCACCACATATTGAAGAGACTGTCTTTTCTCCATTGTATATCTTTGCCTCCTTTGTCATAGATTAGTTGACCATAGGTCCATGGGTTTATCTCTGGGCTTTTTATCTAGTTCCATTGATTTATGTTTCTGTTTTTGTGCCAGTATCATATTGTCTTGATTACTGTAGCTTTGTAGTATAGTCTGAAGTCAGGCAGTCTGATTCCTCCAGCTCCATTTTTTTCCCTCAAGACTGCTTTGGGTATTCCGGGTCTTTTGTGTCTCCATACAAATTCTGAGATGATTTGTTCTAGTTCCGTAAGAAATGCCATTGGTAATTTGATAGGGATTGCATTGAGTCTGTAGATTGCTTTGGGTAGTATAGTCATTTTCACAATATTGATTCTTCCAATCCAAGAACATGGTATATCTCTCTACCTGTTGGTATCATCTTTAATTGCTTTCATCAGTGTCTTATAGTTTTCTGCATACAGGTCTTTTGTTTCCCTAGGTAGGTTTACTCCTAGGTATTTTATTCTTTTTGTTGCAATAGTAAATGGGAGTGTTTCCATAATTTCTCTTTCAGATTTTTCATCCTTAGTGTATAGGAATGCAAGAGATTTCTGTGCATTAATTTTGTATCCTGCAACTTTACCAAATTATTGATTAGCTCTAGTAGTTTTCTGGTGGCATTTTTAGGATTCTCTATGTATAGTACCATGTCATGTGCAAACAGTGACAGTTTTACTTCTTCTTTTCTAATTTGTATTCCCTTTATTTCTTTTTCTTCTCTGATTGCCATGGCTAGGACTTCCAAAACTATGTTGAATAACAGTGGTGAGAGTGGACATCCTTGTCTCATTCCTGATCTTAGAGGAAATGCTTTCAGCTTTTTACCATTGAGAATGATGTTTGCTGTGGGTTTGTCATATATGGCCTTTATTATGTTGAGGTAAGTTCCCTCTATGCCCACTTTCTGGAGAGTTTTTTTCATAAATGGGTGTTGAATTTTGTCAGAAGCTTTTTCTGCATCTATTGAGACGGCCATATGGTTTTTATTCTTCAGTTTCTTAATATGGTGTATCACGTTGATTGATTTGCATATATTGAAGAATCCTTGCATCCCTGAGATAAATCCCACTTGATCATTGTGTATGATCCTTTTAATGTGTTGTTGAATTCTGTTTGCTAGTATTTTGTTGAGGATTTTTGCATCTCTATTCATCAGTGATATTGGTCTGTAATTTTCTTTTTTTGTAATATCTTTGTCTGGTTTTGGTATCAGGATGATGGTGGCCTCATAGAATGAGTTTGGGAGTGTTACTTCCTCTGCAATTTTTTGGAAGAGCTTGAGAAGGATGGGTGTTAGCTCTTCTCTAAATGTTTGATAGAATTCACCTGTGAAGCCATGTGGTCCTGGACTTTTGTTTGTTGGAAGATTTTAAATCACAGTTTCAATTTCCTTATTTGTGATTGGTCTGTTCATATTTTCTGTTTCTTCCTGGTTCAGTCTTGGAAGGTTATACCTTTCTAAGAATTTGTCCATTTCTTCCAGGTTGTCAATTTTATTGGCATAGAGTTGCTTGTAGTAGTCTCTTAGGATGCTTTGTATTTCTGCGGTTTCTGTTGCAACTTCTCCTTTTTCATTTCTATTTTTATTGATTTGAGTCCTCTCCCTCTTTTTCTTCATGAATCTGGATAATGGTTTATCAATTTTGTTTATCTTCTCAAAGAACCGGCTTTTAGTTTTATTGATCTTTGCTATTGTTTTCTTTGTTTCTATTTCATTTATTTCTGCTCTGATCTTTATGATTTCTTTCCTTCTGCTAACTTTGGGTTTTGTTTGTTCTTCTTTCTCTAGTTCCTTTAGGTGTAAATTTGGATTGTTTATTTGAGATTTATCTTGTTTCTTGAGGTAGGCTTGTATAGCTATAATCTTCCCTCTTCAAACTGCTTTTGCTGCATCCCATAGCTTTTGGATCGTCATGTTTTCATTGTCATTTGTCTCCAGGTATTTTTTGATTTCCTCTTTGATTTCTTCAGTGATCTCTTGGTCATTTAGTAATGTATTGTTTAGCCTCCATGTGTTTGTGTTTTTTACTTTTTTTTTCCTGTAATTCATTTCTAATCTCATAGTGTTGGTGTCAGAAAAGATGCTTGATATTATTTCAATTTTCTTAAATTTACTGAGGCTTGATTTGTGACCCAAGATGTGATCTATCCTGGAGAATGTTCTGTGCGCATTTGAGAAGAAAGTGTAATCTGCTGTTTTTGGATGGAATGTCCTATAAATATCAATTAAATCTCTCTGGTGTATTGTGTTATTTAAAGCTTCTGTTTCTTTATTTATTTTCATTTTGGATGATATGTCCATTGGTGTAAGTGAGGTGTTAAAGTCCTCCACTATTATTGTGTTACTGTCAATTTCCTCTTTTATAGCTGTTAGCAGTTGCCTTATGTATTGAGGTGCTCCTATGTTGGGTGCATCTATATTTATATTTGTTATATCTTCCTCTTGTATTGATCCCTTGATCATTATGTCGTGTCCTTCCTTGTCTCTTGTAACATTCTTTTTTTTAAAGTCTATTTTATCCGATATGAGTATAGCTACTCCAGCTTTCTTTTGATTAGTATGGAGGTTCTTTAAAAAACTAAAAATAGTTACCATATGATCCAGCCATTCCACTCCTCGGCATATATCTGGAGAAAACTACAATTCGAAAAGATACATGCACCCCAGTGTTCATAACAGCACTATTTACAATAGCCAAGACATGGAAACAAGCCAAGTACCCATCAGCAGATGAATGGATAAAGAAGTTGGTGGTGTGTGTGTGTACATATATATATATATATATATATATATATATATGTACACACACACAATGGAATATTACTCAGCTGTAAAAAAGAATGAAATTCTGACATTTTCAGCAATGTGGGTGGACCTAGAGGATATTATGCTTAGTGAAGTTAAGTCAGACAGAGAAGGACAAATTACTATATGATATCACTTACATGTGGAATCTAAAACAATAATACAAGTGAACTTATTTATAGAATAGAAATAGACTCATAGATAAAACAAACTTGTGGTTATCAAAAAGGGGAAAGGGAGGTGGGGAGGGACAAATAAGGGCTATGGGGTAAACAGATACACACTACTCTATATAAAATAAATAAGCAACAAGGATAGACTGTATAGCACAGTGAATTATGCCCAATATCTTGTAATAACCTCTAATGGAATCTAATCTGCAAAAATACTGAATCACTATGCTGTACACCTGAAACTAACACAATATAGTAAATCAACTCTACTTCAAAAACAGAACAAAACAAAACAGAACCCAGGAACTGAGAAGAACAGACCTCTCACTTAAGCAGAGAACACTGAGGACCTCTCTCTTGATGTGTTAGAGCCTAGCTCAGGCCTGGGTTAATCCTGTGGCACAGCGATTAGAGTCACTATCTCGTGTGTCTTCTCCTCTGTGTCGTCTTGGTCCTTGCTTGTCCTTGGCACTCAGGGCATTGCCTTTTGCCGTCAAATCCTATTTCTCCACTGAAGGTGATATCTCCCTTTCCCTCTGTGTTTTCTTAGATCCAGAATCTAAATATCATGCCCTAAGCTTTTTGCCATTTCTCCCTGTGTTTATGTTTATGCTGTTCTTTCCCCCACTCCTCCCTTCTTTAAATTTAACTCTTCAGGTGGCATATGCTTGCTTTGCCACACATTGAGTTGGAGCCCCTGCTCAAGTGTGGCCAGTGGAAGCACTGGGGTTTGCTTGCTGTACTTTGCAGGGGGGGTGTCCTACCTGTGTCTCTGCTGGGCTTGTTTTGTCTTCTGCTTCACTGGAGAGTTGGCTTCTCTGTTCTTCATTCTCACCTTCTGCTGGTATTTGGATCTGTTTTCTCTACCGAGGGACATGCCTCTGGTACTCTGGCCCTTGAAGTCAACAACCTTGGGTGTGTCACCTCTGGGGGTGCATAAAGACTCTGCAGGAGGAACCAGGCCCCTGCAAAGTTGTGAGGAAACTCTTCAGACCTTTACCTTCCCTATGTACTCTTTCCTAAAGTGGATAGTACAGGAACATACCTGTACAAATGGGTTGCCTGACTTTACCTCTCCCAAATCTCATCATGGTGTATTGTCACAGGAAATAACCTCCTCTACTTTGGGGTGCCAGTCAAAGAGACAGTCAGTATTGGTGTGTTGTTGAGAAAGGGAAATGAATCTAATGATTTGGAAATCAATCCTTTTGCAAATCTAGTGGCTTCTAATTTTTGGGGGGAAACAAAATTGAAGATGACCCAAAGTGGTTTGTCAAGGAATACCAATTATCATATAAAATTATGTTGAATTATCCATGATTTGGGGGACATAAATCTCAGAAGGAGATCAAAGAAGTAAGTACCACTTGTATAATAAAGTTTCATTCTCTAAAATTATTTACATGAACAAGGTTTTTTACTTTGTATTTCTAATACAAAGAAAAGGAATAGAATTGCTGTTGAAATAGTTTTTATTCTGGCAATAAAGAATATTTATTCAAGGACAAATGAGCTACTTTGAAAAAAATAAACCATCACCATTCATCTCATTAACAAATGCATTTCCAATAAAAAGTGACTTATGCTTGCTTTAATTTTTAACTATTACAATTAGACATTTGTTTTGTTAAATTGCATCAGTTAATAGTTGTAATAATAAGTGAATTCAGATGAAGTTTTAAAAAATTAGAACCATGTGGTCACAGGAAATAAAAAAAATTTAATTTTTATTTTTGTTGCAGAGACGTATGATAATATGATCAATAAAAAACCTTAAAGCAAAGAAGTATTACATTAGGACAAAATGTAATGTGGGAGAAATGGAATGGAAGTACAAGTTCAAGGGAAAAATACTATAAAAATAGAACAAAGCAGAAGAAAAGGTTGTTCATGTATTTTTAATATAGATCTTTGGTATCAAATCCCTATGGTATTTAGATAACAATGGACACATTGAAAAGCTTGAATAAAAGCAGCTTCATTTAAAAATGTCAATATTTACAAAACGCTAGAAATTAGATTCTGTGCCACTATTTAAACCTAGGTTGAACAAGCTTAGATGTCAACTTTAAATTGTGTTAGGACTTATATAGTTTTTCACATTTCTCTGGATGAGCTTGGAAGACCAAAACATTTGCAGATCACTTCTCCAAGGAACTTGACCTGGGCAAGTAGGACTCATGACTTCCCTGCTCTGTTTTTCTGGCCCATCACCTTGATCACATTTAATCACTCTAGTGGAGTCCCATGGCCAGAACTAATGTTGCCTTTATCGATTATACCTTTTCTTCTGTTTTGACTCAATCCCTGGTAAGTCAACGTTCACTCAATAGTCACATGCCTCCAGGGTGTCTCACAGCTGGGGAGGACAAGAGTTCTCCCTCAAGGAGCTCAGGTCTGTAGAGGGAGACTGGCCATCTAATCTAAGGTGAGGAGCACTAAGCTAGAGTAAAGCAGAGGTTTCCATGGTGCTTTGGTTGTTAAGAGGAGGGTTTTTTAGCAGAGCTAGGTCTTCGTCCTAAGTTGAGTCCTGGAGAATGAGGACCCAGGAGTGGACCAAGACTGTTTAGTCAGGTGAGGAAGGATGGGAAGGAAGGATGTACTTCTAGTAAAAATGCTGCTATTAAGACAGAAAGATGGCCAGCATTCCTGCTCTTCTCCTCCTCCCCCCAATGTCTTTTAAACATTTTCTCTTTAAATAATGATCCAGGTAAAGGAGAAAATATTTTTAATAATACAAAGTCATAGCTTATGTTCCTATCTGTAAAGAAAAGATTCCTTTGGCACTTTTAGTTTTGACTGTTTCCTTGCAAATCGTGAGTAAATGCCAAATCCAATGTATTAGTTCTGACATATGGTTACACCCAGCACGGCCTCAGTCAAGCCGTCTCTGGGGATTACAAAGGCATAGAGTTAAATATCCCAAGTTGGAAAAGAGGCTTTCAGAAATGAATTTCTCGCTCCACTCTGAGTGACTTCGCTACAGTTTCCCTGGGGAGGTTGCTAGGCATTTAATATATCTCCATGTTTGGAAAATTCTTCCTAGCATCTCAGTCTTAGGTGTTTTTTTCCCCCCTTGGCCTCAGTTTTATGTGGCGGAGGTTGCATCTAACTGCCTTTATTTTCATATGTATTAAATGTCTCTAGGTTATCTCTACCTGTTGTCATTGGGAGAGTCCTCAGGTATTAGCTGTCTTAGTCATTTCCAGTTAGGCAAAGCCCAATTAACTGACTGAAGAAAAGGAGGAGGCCGTGTGAGGGCTGAGTCGGGGCCTGGTTCCCACCACCTCTGCACAGATGTCAGCCTTCCTCCACCCCGACTCTCCCTGGGACGTGAGGGACTTCATTTCAGCTGTGACAGTGTTTCGTTGCTCTTGGCCATCGCACAGCAGCTTACATCCTGTGTGCTTTAAAAAAATGTCCTTTTTTTCAAAGACTCTTTTCAGTATCTATGGGGTTTATATGGTGTGAGACACACACACATATATAATTTGAAACCAGTATTTTGTTAGCTTTGCTAAGGAAGTAAAGCGTAAGCAAAATGAAAGGGGCCATATTGGAAGGTATTTTTTAAAAAGCACCCTTAAAGCTTGCCTTTAAGTACAGGTTATTAAAATATAACATCTTCTTGTTTGTGAAATCAGACATCTGGCCTCTTCTTCCTGCTGGTTTTTGTTAGTTTATAGGGGCTTTACTTAGTGAAGGTTCTTTTGGTATCTACTGAACCTGAGGGCACCATGAGGGTCTCGATCCGGTTCAAGTGTCAGGCAGAGGCTGGCCATAGTGAGCCTGATGGTCTCAGTGTGCGCAGGCACCTGCCTCAGGGCCACAGGCTCTGGCAAGGTCACATGGTGCAAACATAGCTGCCATGTCTCCCAGCTGGCTGTTATCAGAGAAGGGAGCTACGGGCTTGCTGGTCAACCTTGAAGATCTCTATTACAGGGTTGTGTGTGTTTGAAAGTGATACAGTTTAATTGCTTCAAGAAATACAGTGTTTGAGGTTTTCACTAATTCCCAATCTCCCCAAGTTTACCAGGATTGTGTCCTGTTACAACAATGCTTCGTTTTCCTCCTTTCATCTTCCTTCTCATGCGTATCCTACATTTGAGGTCTTGTTCCCTCTTGGTTTCTTTCTACACTGTTCACTATTCAGTTTCTCTTCTTTGCCTCTTACTTGGCTTCCAGGTGAGTCCTTCAATAAAAACTTTGCATTTTGCAAGAGTAACCTTGCGTTATTCTTAGTTATACCTTTGTATATTCACGCGTGTAACTGTCTGGCTCTGAAGTCCCTCTTCTTTTGGTCTTTAACACCAAGTGCGGTTATATCCTGGCATTTTCCAAGAAACATCAAATTTCCTGAATTCTCTGGAGGAGAAGCAGTAGATCTTTCAAGTACTAAAGGGTTGAAGTGAGACAACAGAAGTCAAGTGCATGTGTTTGGAAATTATTTTCTTTTAGGAAGCTAAGTATCCAGCTACAGTGGATAGCATGAAGTTGCTTTGCAGCCCGGCCAGCTACTACCAAGAAGTAAGCTACTACCTTGCTTACTTCCTTTGGCATGATGATTTAAAAAGTTTTCTCAAACCTCAAGAGTTGCAAGTGAGTATGTAACTAATCCTTTCTGGAGGAAATATAAACTAATTTGACTCCTAATGAGCCTTCTTTCCAACCGGAAATCACAGTGAATTAAAGCTGGAAAAGAGAAACAAGAGTTTTTAAAGTTTTCTTTTCCTCCTTAAGCTGAGAATGTCCTATTTGTAAGCTATCAGCTGAGTAAACATTACGACCAGATGTTTAGTGGGTTATGCTTTATCCTGAATTATTTATAAAGCGAGATGAAATAAAATATTCTTGCTTCACTGTTCAGTGTTTCACAGATTTGCTTTTCTTAATTCATTGAAATTTGGGCAAACACCAATACCTACTACGTTGTTAAGAAAAAAATGCAATTAAAACACTTTTTTTTTTCTTAAAGTATTTGTGTTTTGTGTTATATTTCAGAAAGGTTTGTGGTCGGCCTGCCTGATTTATGCTCAAGCGCTTTTTAAAAATTTATTTGATTGAAGTATAGTTGATTTACAATGTTGCATTAATTCCTACTGTACAGGAGAGTGACTCAGTTCTGTGTATACATACATTCTTGTTCACATTCTTTTCCATTATGGTTTATCACAGGATACTGAGTATAGCTCCCTGTGCTATACAGTAGGACCTTGTTGTTTATCCATTCTATATATACTGGTTTGCATCTGCTAATCCCAGACTCCCAATCCATCTCTCCCCCCACCCTCCCCCTTGGCAACCACAAGTCTGCTCACTGTGTGTGAGTCTGTTTCGTAGATAAGTTCATTTGTGTCATATTTTAGATTCCACATGTAAGTGATATCATATGGTATTTGTGTTTCTGACTTACTACAATTAGTATGATAATCTCTAGGTTCATCCATGTTGCTGCAAATGGCATTTTTCATTCTCTTTTATGGCTGAGTAGTATTCCATTGTATATATGTATTGAATAACATATATTCTTTATCCATTAATCTGTCAGTGGACATTTAGGTTGTTTCCATGTCTTGCCTGTTGTAAATAGTGCTGCTGTGAACATTGGGGTGCATGTATTTTTCGAATTAGAGTTTTATCTAGATACATGTCCAGGAGTGGGACTGCAGGATCATATGGCAACTCTATGTTTAGTTTTTGGAGGAACCTCTGTACTATTTTCCATAGTGGCTGCACCAATTTACATTCCCACCAACAGTGTAGAAGGGTTCCTTTTTCTCTACACCTTCTCCAGCATTTGTTATTTGTTGGCTTTTTAATGATGGCCATTCTGACCAGTGTCAGGTGGTACCTCATTGTAGTTTTGATTTGCATTTCTCTAATAATTAGTGATATTGAGCATCTTTTCATGTGCCTGTTGGCCATCTGTATGTCTTCTTTGGAGAAATGTCTGTTTAGGTCTTCTGCCCATTTTTTTATTGGGTTGTTTATTTATTTATTTTTGTTATTGAGTTGTATGAGCTCTTTGTATATTTTGGAAATTAAGCCCTTGTTGGTCACATGATTTTATGCTCAAGTGTTTTTAAGCCTTGGCCATCATCATTGGACCGTTACCTCCACTGAGGGCTGGGAAGAGTTACCTTGTATAGAGATGTTAAATATCAGTGGTAGGAACAGATATTCTTGTTTAATCTACTACCTCTGCTACTACTGTAGCAGCTAACATTTACTGAGCCCTTATTATGTGTTTCTGAGGTTAATGGAAAGGCCTTTGGTAGTTCATCATGAAATAGGATCTCACATGTTGGTTAGTGATATTATGAGTTTAATAAAATTTTTTATCCGGAATTTTTTTCAAATGCAGTTTTGGCATCTAGGAGTATGACCACGTTATAGCTGTATGTGACTTGTAATTATTTTAGAATTTTTGACATATTTATAAATTAGATGGATTTATATTTCTTATACAATTTTTTGAAGTTTTGATGTCAAGATTATGCTGGGTTTTAGAAAATGAAATGTGAAACGTGATTTTTTTTCTGTACCATGTAATGTTTTAAATAGTGTAAAAATTCTCTTAAAGGTTTGATATTGCTCTCCTGTAAAATCATTGTCAACATTGTTTATTTCTGTATAGTTATTGAATTGCTTGGAGTGTACTTCTTGAGTTAATTTTGATAATTTATATTTTCTTAGGAATCATCTTTTTTACCTAGTGTTTCCAATTTTTAGCATAAAATTGTATATATTCCCTTCTACTTGTTTTGAATGTCCTTTGTCTCTTTGGCTATATCCATTTTCTTATTTCCAAGGTTGTGTAATTGTATTTTTTCTCTTCCTAGATAAGCTTTGCAAGAGTTTTGTATATTTTATTAATCTTTTCAAAGAACCAGCTGTTCTACTGTTTATATTCTAATCCCTTAATTTCTGCTTTTATCTTTTTAATGATTCTTTTGGTTTCCTTAGGTTTATTTGATTTTTTTAAAAGCTTGAGTTGAATAATTTAATTAAAAATTTTTTTCTTGTTTAATAATGACAATGCCTTTTTTTTAAGCTGTTATTTTCTGACCTCATCTCTCCTCAAACTTTAAACAACTCTCCTTCCATCTTCACTTAAGGCTGATGAACTTGATTCCTTCATTGGTGAGAAAATTGAAACAGTCAGAAGAGAGGTTCCAGAGACTTCCCTACCCATCCCCCCACCCAGCTTCTCCACTGCCAAGTTCTCTTTCTGCTTGTTGCATAGGTAGCAATCCGTACAAGTCCTAGAGGAGTCATAATTAACCGTTCAAGCTCCTGTGTAAAGGCAATCTCTCCGCAAGTGCCCCCATCCTATCTCCTCTTGCCTAGTCAAAAGAAACCACCCCATGGAGGGTGGGGAGATGTTGTTTGACGATACAGACTTTTAACTCGTGGATAAGTGAGTCTGGAGATGTAATGCACAGCGTAGTGAATATAGTCAACAGTACCGTATTATAAACTTAAAAGTTGCTAACAGACTGCACCTTAATTGTCCTTGCAAAAAAAGAGATGCTAATTATGTGTCATGAGAGAGGCGTTCGCTAATGCTACTGTGGTAATCATACTACAATATGTAAGTGTATTAAATCAATGCAGTGTATACCTTAAATGTACACAGAGTTACGTGTCAATTATATCTCAAGAAGAAAAGGAAGAAACCACCCCAGCAGTTCTTCCTTCTCTCTTACACCTCAGATATTCCCTTTCCTGGATCATGCATGTTATAGCTCCATCTTTCATAAACATTCTCTTGCCCTTGCTTTCCCAACAGGTGCCCACAGTTTCATTGCTCTACTGGACAAACTTCTGCAAAGAGTTATTTCTATGCACTGTCTCAAATTGATCTTTCCTTAGTCTCTCTTGAACTCAGTCTATTAGACTTTCATCCCCTCACTCCATAGAGACTTCTCTTATCAGGGTTATTGGTGGCCTCCAATGGTCACTGAACTACAGTGGTCAGGTCTCAGACCTCATGTCATATGGTTAGTCCTTCCTCTTTTGTCACATATGGTTCTCACTTGGCCTCCAGGGCACCTCAGACTCTTGGTTATCTTTCTATGTCACTGGTTGCTCCTTCTCACTCTCCTTTGCTGGTTCCTCTTTTTTCCCCTGGCCCAGAGTGTATTCTTAGTCTCTCTCTTATCTCTTTTTACTCTATCCTTCGTGATCTTACCTGGTACGATGGCTACCATCCATATACTTATGGCCTCCAACTTTATATCTGTAGCCCTAATCTTTCTCCCAAACTCCAGATGAGCATATCCAACTTCCTACTTGATATGTAGCTCTACTTGAATGTATAGGCATCTCAAACTTAACATGTCTCAGTCTGAGCTTTTTCACCTGCTTCCCAATCCTGTTCGACAAATCTTCCCCATCTCAGTAAATGACGTCTTCATCTTTCCAGTTGCCCAGGCTATGTTGAAATTATTCTTAACCTTTGATTCTCTCTCATGCCATATCCAGAACAATTCTCCTGGCTTTACCTTCAAACATAGCCAGGATCTGGTCACTTCTCACCTTCTCTCTTGCTACTACCGCTTTCTCTCATTGTAAGTACTTCTGTAGTCTCCTAAATGGTCTCCCTGTTTCCATCACTGCCCCCCTATGGTCTATGCCCAAAAGAGCAGCCAGAATGATCCTTTCAAAATGCTAGGCAGATCAACCCACTTTTCTGCTCAAAACTCTGCCCTTACTCCACATTGTACTTAGGATAAAAGCCAAAGTCCTTGCAATGTGACTTGGCCCATTACTTCTCAGACTTTCCCAACTCCTACTTTTCCCCTCCCTTGCTGCTCTCCAACCATGTGGCTTCCTTGCTGTTGTTTGGATGTGCCAGATCTGCTGTTGCCTCAGGGCCTCTGCTATGGCTGTTTCAAGCCTCTGTCTAGAAATTCTTCCCCTAGATATCCAGGAGGTGAATTCCCTCAACCCCTTTGAGTCTTTACCAAATGTCATCATCTCCTTGAGACTCACACTGGCCACTCTATTTAAAACTGTAGCCCCAGGGCTTCCCTGGTGGCACAGTGGTTTAGAGTCCGCCTGCCGATGCAGGGGACGCGGGTTCGTACCCCGGTCCGGGAAGATCCCACATGCCGCGGAGCGGCTGGGCCCGTGAGCCATGGCCGCTGGGCCTGCGCGTCCGGAGCCTGTGCTCCGCAACGGAGAGGCCACAACAGTGAGAGGCCCGCGTACCACAAAAAAAACCCCAAAAACCAAAAAAAACTGTAGCCCCTCACATCCACTCCCAACTCCGTTGACCATGTTCTAATTTTTTGGTTTACATAGTGCTTTTAATTATCTACCAAATTATATAACTTATTGTATATGTTTATTATCTGCCTCCCCATTAGAAGGTAAATTCTAGGAGGGCAGGGACCTTTGTCCTTTCTTTTTCCACGAATGTGTCCAAAGCACGTAGAACAGTGCTGGGCACATAGAGGGAACTCAGTGAGTCTATGTCAGATGAATGGTGAGTGAAGGCTGTGATTTGGCTGTGAGAAATCCTGGCTGCAGCTCATAAATTTTGATGTTCAGTATACTCATTGTCCTTAGTTTCTCAATAGTTTTCTGGGACTTGCAGTGTCTCTCTGGATGGAGAGAGGTAACCACTGAAGGAGGGAGGCAGTCATAGTTGCAGTAGCAAGGGAGAGGCATGTGGGAAGCAATGCCCTCCTTACTTCCCATGTCACTGTCTGAAGGGGAGAATGAAGCAGCGTATTATAGCTCCATCTTTCATTGAAAGGTATGTGCTTGAGTCAGGGAAGTGGTAGAAAAGTTACAAAGCAACTTCCCACCTTTGAAAGAAAATCTATTAATGAAGTGAAATGAGGGTGTGCTGTGAGCAGAAGCATTGGGGTATTTCTGTCGTATCATTACAGTGGGTACTTGCCAGATTCTGTTTGTCTTTTCAGCAAGCTTGGTTTTTGGAGGTACTATGAATATTCACTCCTTTCTAAATCTTCAGTGACATTTTGGTGAGAAGTTGGGAGAGGCAGCACCAGGAACTTAGATGGACACTGTTTTTAATAAAAAATCTTTTCTTTTAAGATGTGTTTATAGAAGCCTTTGTCCAGAATATTGGCTGACCATTTCCAGTTCCTGAAAGATGGTTCTTTCTTTTGGTTATTGAAATGATCCTTTTTAAACACAATGAAATCTATTTTAGAATTCTTGACTTTAGCTCTCCTATTAAGACTAGTTTATTAAGTGGCCTGAGAAATAGCCCAGAAGCAAGTTTGTTTCCCTGCTATACAAATGGCAGTGCTATGGAGTAGCACTGCTAAAAAGAGCTTTTTTTTTTTTTTTTTTTTTTTTTTTTTGCGGTACGCGGGCCTCTCACTGCTGTGGCCTCTCCCGTTGCGGAGCACAGGCTCCGGACGCGCAGGCTCAGCGGCCATGGCTCACGGGCCCAGCCGCTCCGTGGCACGTGGGATCTTCGTGGACCGGGGCACGAACCCACGTCCCCTGCCTGCATCGGCAGGCGGACTCCGAACCACTGCGCCACCAGGGAAGCCCTAAAAAGAGCTTTAACTATGGCATTGCTGACTGTCCTTTCAGAGGACTTCCTTCTAGAACTCTTGAAAATCACATAGAACCTTAGTGATAAGAAAATTGCTAATTATTTTTCATTTTTGATATCTCATAGAGGTGTAAATAATTTGATACATTAAGAGAAATTGTTTACTCCCTTGTGAAAAATTGAGCTTTCTTTGTGGCTGTCTAGGAAAAAATGGTACTTGAATGCTTTTCCCAGGAATGATCTCAAATTGATTCTTTTTTCCTTTTTAATCATATTATTAGATAATATTTTTCTCATTTAACTAGGTCATTTACGAGGAGAGACCAATTACTTAAAACTAAATCACATTTTTATTAAAACATGATGGTTTATGAAACTGACTTCTCTTAGTTTGTCTCCTGTTTTATACAAAATACTTTAGGCAGAATATTTGGTAATGGTGAAATTGACACCAGGCACATTTTCCCCTCAGCAGTCTCTAGAACACCTCCCCACCTCTCCCTTTGCCAATAGGTGGCCAGGATGTTTCTGGGGATTGTGAGCTGAAGGGAAACAAGGGAGATATTTTGAAAGTTTGACTCAAGGATATAAATTGTGAAATTGTCACTTTTAGTGGGATTACTCTCATTTCCAAGAAAATATGATGATTGCCCATTGGCCCACCTTACTAAGCAAGGTATTAATTTTCCTCTTGGCAGAGGAAAGAGTTCTTGTTCATTCCCTTTTCTTTCCTTTAACAAGAGTTATATCATTATTCTTGAGATTTTGGTTGTAAGTTGTTGATTTTAAAATACACTTAAAAGGTGTGGCAGGGTTTCGTGTATTGATCTGTCTCCCTGGTTAACCAAGATTTCACAGTCAGAGAAAGTTTTAAACTCAAATACCATAAACTCCTCAGCCAGGTGGAATTTTGACTGCTAGTGATGAGTTAGAGATTGGGTTTTGGGTCATTCTTGCCCTGAGTAACTGGAGAGTATATTTATATATTATAAAGGGTTGAAATGTCGAACCCTTTCAAGCAGTATTATCTTAAATGGTCCTTCTATAGGCTGTAACCATCCTTTTTTTTTTCTCTTTAAATGTCCCATTTTTTTTTTCTTTTTGAAAACACTCAAAAGTGGTTCGTTCCTTATTTTCTACCTACGTCTGCCTTGCTCTTAATGAAATATTATGTCATTTTTAAGAAATGCCACTATTTTTCTGGTTGTTGTGATTTCACTTTTTTTCATTTTAAACTTCTGCCAGTTGTGTTTAATTTATGTCTTAGGGATGAAGTGATACAGATGTCCTAGTAAGAAAAGTGTATTAATCTTTTATTCTGAAGGAATGTTTTAAAAATGGCTTCATATTTCTTTTTTAGTTTCAAGTATTGTTCACGAATCTGTGCTTTAACAGAAATTGTTATAGTACGTGTGAGATTTAGTTTTAAACTGCAAGAACATATGCATATTTTATTCTCCTTACATTCTTAATCTGATTTTCAAAATGATTATAAATATTGGATGTGCCTGTGACTTATTGCCAAGTAAGATCCTCCTTCCCCCAAAAGAATAAGATGCCTGATGATTCATTTGCTTCAAATGCCTTCAGAGCTTTAATGGTTTTAATATCAACAAATAAGAAGACTGAAAATATGGATCTTAAAAGCTCTCATATCTTCATGCCACATTAGGGAACATCTCTTTTTATAGTGTTGACTTGCAAGATCCCTAAACATTTCTTAGATGGCTTGCCCATTATCCAGGTATGATGATATTCCAAAATTTCTTCTTCCCTTTTGGTCTGCTAGCTGGCCTGTCTAGCCATATGTTTTTTGTGTCCTTGTGTCTCCTAAAAGGAGAAGAGTAGGAAGCAAAAAAAGAGAAAGCACCATATGTGACTTTCGATTTTCACTTTTTAAAATGCAAGCATTTATTATGTACCGACTCTGCAGTAGGCATCATGATATATGCTGGAGACTCAAAATTGACCTCGTTGTGATTTCTGATCTTGATGGTGTTTGCTTATTTATTCCTTAAGTAAGAATTTATTGAGAACATATTATGTGTCAGGCACTGGAATGTAGCAGTAATAAAACAGATAAAATTGAAGTTGGCATTCCTAATTAGGGAAACAGACATTAAACAAGCTATTAAGTTAAAAATATGTATACATGTACTAATATTGTATGTGTATGCATACATGTAACATGTATACACATACCTAACACACACATGTGCACACAGGTTAGTGGAAGTGATAAAGAGAAAAGAAGCCAGTGAAGGGAGCTAGGATAGGGATGGGAAGGCAATCATAAGTTAGAATTTTATTTAATGTGGTCAGGAAAGGCAGGGAAGGTCTCACTAAGAAGGTAACATTTGAGTAAAGACCTGAAGGAAGTAGATAAAAAACCTTCTTGCCTAGTGGAAGAGATAGGAACATAGGAAATCTAATTTTTATGAGGTAATAATCAGACAGATGTACATTCAGGTTATGCTGGGAGCCCAGAGAAGATTCCCCTACCCATATTCCAAGGTTCCAGGAAGACTCTTTGAGCGGGTCTCAGAGGGAGAGCGTAAGCAGAGGCATGGGGTGAGAGACGGCTACGTTATACAGGACACGATCGCTGCTTGGGTGGTTCTCTAGGGAGCCTTGGTTTTATTCTGTAGGCACTGAAGGGCTTTAAGGAGGAGGTTGGCAGGGTCAGGTCTTCATTTGGAACAGGTCATTCTGGCAAAAGGGGTGGAGGTTGATTTAAGGGGACATGACAGTATAACAGAGATGGCTTTGGAAGCTATTCTAATGGTTCTGGTGAGAGATATTGACTTAACCTAGGAAGTGGTGTACAGGAAGTAGGGACTTGGGAGGGGTGTGGAGGTCAGGATATACTTAGGAAGTAATATCAGCAGAATTTGGTAGTTCCACATGAGGGGTGTAGGTGAGAGGAGTCCAGTAACCTTTCTAACCTGCAGTAAGAAATACATTTTGTATCTTAACCCAGTACACGTGCTGTAAATACACAGCTAACTGATTATGGAATATGCTGCTGAAGCAGAGTTAACATAGAACAGTTTACCCTATTGTCTGTAGCAATACTCTGATATTTTCTATTCCATTCGATTTTGATTTCTTTAAAATGCTGACCTTGACTTGTTAAATGGATTCTGCTGAGGGGTCATGACTTGCAGAGTGGAAAACACCTGCACAGGTTTCTTTAGGTTATCTTCTAATAGACAGGACGTCCCCCTCTCTGAGTTCTTTGTGGTCTCTTGTCTCCAGACAGCTTCCGCTCAGGGCAGGGTGGGAGAGGGAGAAGGCATTAAAAGGTATTATTTCCAAGCGCCGTGCACTATAGAAACATTTCCATTGAGGAAGTAAGGTGCTGAGGCAGCCGATGACCTCTCAGTAGGACAGTTAAAGAGCCACACCTAGTATGTCACTGCCAGTTACCCAAGTAATGTATCTCTGCTGAGAAGGTGGTTAGTTGTGCTGGAAACATTTTTTATGTGGGTTTTTATTTCATGGGGGGACTGGAAGGGGAGAAAGATGTCATCTTTTCTTTTTTATTCTCTTTGCTGCTAACATGCCTGACTTCATTAGATACAGAAGATAGATATCCATTAGATATGGCAGAATTTGGGGTGCTGCACTTGTGTTTCTATATGGGAGTCTGGGTTGGGCCCAAGTTGGACACCATTGTTGGTTTTCTTTGACCAAATAACTCAGGTTTTTCACCTATAAAATGGGGGATAATACCATCTACCTGGCTGGTTTGTTTCATGAATATTAAGTGAGATAACTAACATGTAGAAACTACAGTGAAGTATAGGAAGCATTTAAAATAAAAGACCACTGTTATTTTCTTCATGTAACTAAAGTATTTTTGGCTTTAGACTACTTTGACCATTTTAATTAGCACTAGGAAAGATCTGGAACCTTTCTGAGTTTCATGTATAGAATAAGCTAAAATCAAAATTCTTCTGTTGGTGTGTGCTGAAATTTTTAACAGAGTATAAATTTCCATGAAAAATATGCATTCAAATTCAGGAAGGAAAGATACATCCAAGTTGAGATAGTTCTATAGGTGGCTTCTGAAGGACCTTGGTTCTTTGGAATAGCACACCCTGAATATTCCTGGAGTGAACAAAGCTTTTAAACAATACCGGCCTTATGCCCCCTAAATTACATATAAATGTGTATGATCTTGAATATTTTAATATCTTCACTCTAGTCTTTTGTATGGTAGGTTTCCAGTGCATTTCAGATAACTAAGTTTAAATTTTTGAATATGAGATTTCTTTGAATGATGGAAAAGTTGTGACTAAGAGATTCGATTTCTGTTGTATAGTGAACAAGTTTAGCTCAAAGAGGTCATTGGTAGAAGTCTATGGAAATAGGCAACAGAGAACACCTCCATCAGATGAATTTTACTGGGACCAATTTTCACTTTCCCTTTAAGTAAAATGTGGAAAACAGGATGAAGGGGCCTCATTTTCTTTTGGCAGGGGTTGGCAAAATGCTCTTTAACAATAGTCATGATGGCTATTTTTACACCAGTAGGTACTAAATGTACTTATCACCCAGAGGTCAGTCCCCAGTATTTGGGTCCAGTGGAGGTACTGGTGGTGGAAGCTAAGAGGGGAGTAGCAAGAGGGGCCTGCCGAGGACTCTTGTGGTTCCTGGCTCTCTTTGAGTACCATTTGCTTTTTGATAGTTTTTGCTCTGCTTTGTAAACACGATACTACATTTTCAGCGAAGTTAGTTGAAGCAAAAATATATTTAGCTGTTAGATTTGCTTTTTCGAAAAGGGAAAAATACTGGAGCAGCACTTAATTGACCCATTTAATAGGAAGGATGAGGTAAATGTGTGTTTTACGTAAGTGAATACAGTGATCATGCAGTTAGGGATATATAGCTATGGATTTTGGGCTGTAATCTGAGTAAGAAGAGTGGTTTTCATTGATGCTGGACTTTGAAGGGGGAGTGTCTGGTGAATGATAGAGTACATTAGAAATCAGGTCTTTTGGGGTTTGTGTGTGTTAATGGGGACATTTAAATTACAAATGAAATATTTGAAGGGGCTTTGTTTAAGTGAAATTAAAGAAATGATGGTGTTGATTAGCTCTATTCCTTGGAATTCTATGTATTTAAGCAGTATGGTACACACTTTGTCTGTCTACTGCATGCCCAAGCATTTGGTCTGAAGACAGCATTCTTTTTCATAATGAAATGTACATTAACTATGCAGACCCTTCATAGAGCAGTGTTCTAATCATTCTCTATTGATTTATACATCGCTTCAGTGCTGCATATTGAGGGTCTCTTGTTCTGCTTTACTCAGATTCTCATTCTCTCTACCTGACTTGCATAATGCTTTGGGACCCTGTTAAATTTTTTTTTTCCTGTGGGAAGCAGTCATGATAAGGAAGCCCCAAAAGGTCAGCCGTACTGTTGCTTTTTCTCAGCTTTCTGAAGTGCAGAGGACAAATAATGGGCTTAGAGAAATGTTGTCATTGTCCATAACTGATAATGGGTATCAGAACTTACTTAAAATTAATAAATGCTGAGTTTCCAGCTTTGGCATGAGCCTGAGTGATTTATTGTAAAATGCTGTTGCCAAGAGGATGTTTTGCATTTACCGAAGGGGTGGGGTAATGACAAGAGGACTGTCAGTGGTGCCTGGATTCCCTGCCAGGGGACCATTCTAGGCAGGGCCGTGAGCAGCCCCGTGAACAGCGGTGGTTCTTTGAACCTCGGGTTGTTGCTACAAGCTGCCCAGTACAAATGAGAATATTTTATTTTATTTTTTTGTCTTAATGTTAATTTGAGCGAGAAGAGATATAGATCTGGTTGGTGTGGATGAAGAACGCCTGCGTGGACTTGAATAAATAAATTGAATCCCTTGCCCTCCACCTGTAACTTTTAGAATCTCATTTGGATTGAAAGACTAGAGCTAGATTTTACACAGGAAGAAAACTCTGCTTACTTCATTATTATTCATGGTCAGATCCCCAAATCTCCTCCCTGAAGAGATGTATTCTTCCCAGCAAATTAAAACATCCTTTTTTTCTAGAGGCCACATGATGATGGTGTCAACTATTGATGAAGATGAATAGGTAATCCTTTTCTCAATTTATACATTCCTTTCCCCCCTACTGTTCAGGATGGGGTTTGCGCATTTAAACCAAGAGCCAATATTTCATTTCCTCTCCTCTTTGTAGGTGGTACGCATTGTGTTAATCTCCTGGCTAGGTAATGGAGGAAAATATTTGAAAATGTGATGGCTCATTATAAGGGCATGTGACATAAGCATATTTGCTGATGACGGATTGCCAATCAGTGGTAATTTAAAGGGATTCTGAGCAGTAGTTAAAGTAGAACATTTTTCTTGCATTAATCAGTTACGATCAGGATAGCCTAAATTACAAATATCTGTCAAAGTCTCTAAGTAAAATGTAGGCTTTGGAAGCTGGTTATCAGGTGCATGTACGTACATCTTATGCTTATCTACTGTGTTTCTCCCCAACTTAATTAAATTCTCATGAAAGAAGACATGGGTTAACAACTTGCCGTTTTACTTTATGTAGCCATATACATTCTCAAAAAGGAAAAAAAGTACTTTTGAACACATTTTAGAAAATGAAAGCTGGGACTAGAATGGAATATTGACTTTCAAGATTTTCAAGATATTGGCAGTAGAAACACATCAAATTCTAATCTAAATAGGTTTGGAATGTTAATCAAGTATGTCTTGAGCAGTGTGACCTGTTACACATACTCCTTAAAATAGACATCAGTCCACCTCTGAAAATTATTGGAGTGGTTATGTTTTCATTTATGGAAAAACATCATGGATGTGCCCCAGGTGAGAAATGGTTGTTTAGAGGCGTTTTGGAGCTCCCAGAGAGATGCACAAGTACATAATAACACTTCAGTTTCATCCTGACATGCTTAATAATAAAGCAGCGTTGGGTGCAGCTTAGCAATATCCAAAGATCAGGACAGCTGTTACTGCAGAGCCACTGGAGTGTATCTGTCAGACATTTGCATATAGAACAAGGTGTTTCAGTTAATGTGTCATGAGAGTTTAATTACATCGCCTTTCTTGGGAGTTTGCTTGATTCCTGGTTCAAGAGCCTCCGGTGAGATGGCATCCTATCAATTTCTCTTCCTTTAACAGCTTTCACGTCTGTTACTGTTGAGTTCAGTTATATCTGCTCATTTCTAAAATACACGTAGAAATAAATAAGTTTTATGTATATATATATATTTTTTCTGTCCCTCTCCACTACATTCCTGAGTTAAAACATGTCTTGTTATTTTAGCACTCTGTTTCTCTGCAGAGCATATATAGATATGAGGAACTCAGTAAATGTTGTTGTTGGCTGGTATGGAGGAATAATCCACAGATCTTCCACTGGCTGGTAGCCCCAGAGCCACTCTCAGATGGAGTCCAGGGTACTTTGTGCTTACTATGTAATGTGGGACCATTTTTCCATTGCTCTCAAAATTCTTAACTGTTTTCTACTTCCTTGTTCCTATAGAAATAGAACTTAGCTGAAAATAGTTCGTCTCTGAATCTATGTACTTTATGTTCAAGACTAATTAGGTTCTTAGTGTTTTCTGAGGTTTCACTTTCCAGAATGGTGATGTCCAATAGACCTTTCTGAGATGACGGAAATGTTTTATACTCTGCAGTGTCCAATATGGTAGCCGTTAGCCGCATGTGGCTTTTAAGCTCTTGAAATGAGGCCAATGCAACTGAGGAACTGAATTTTTCATGTAGGCTGAATTTAAATAGCCATATGTGGTTGAGGGTTACTGAAGCTTGAAAACAATTTATGTTTCTTTCCTGTTTTCTAGTTGTTCTTTGTTTCTCTCAGTGCTAGTTACTCCTCTTTTCTTCCATCTGTGCAACCTGTTAGCATTCCCTGCTCTATCCTAAAGAACATCATCTGCTTTGTATCTGAGAACATGTTTCTTGGAAGACACTGCAGAAATGATGAGAAAAATTAAAAAAAAAAGATCTCTGGTGCCTAAATCACTTGTCTGTCATTCTTTTTTTTTTGACAGTGTAAATACAACTGATGTAGAGAAACTGAGCTTTTCTAAAAACTGAAATATTCAAGTGAATTTTTTTGTACCAATAATACAGCGAAAAATTATTTAAACCATTGAAACAATTGAAGTGCTCAGCTTGCTATCTTGGAGCTACAGAAAATACTTTATATTCAGAATTAATCATACAAAATAACTACACCCAGTGTAAGGATGCAGTTCAAAAATGCAGATGTTACAAATTTAGGTTTTACACAAATTTCATTTCAGTTTAATTACTATTACCTGTAAAAAGTGATGCCAGACATATTAGTAAATGTTACTTTTACGTGAATGTATGTGTGTTGTCCTCTACAATAGCTGGTGTTTGATAAGAATGAAGGTGGTGGTGTCAGCTGCTTGGAAGAGAGGCTAGGTTAATATCTAATGTTATATATTATGTCATACATTTATTAAATTGTTTTTCCTCCCAGTAGATGAAGAAGTACTTACTACAGGATCCATAGACTTTGAGGATTTACAGATAGCCTGAAATTGTTAGCAAAATGTTGTATTTATCCTGCCTCTGTGTTTTTTGGGGAAAAGAGCTATTATTTTTATAGAATCTGAGAACTTCAAAGGTCAAGAGTCACTTATTCGATTAAGAGATTCCTGATTGCAGGGGCTATGTTGACTTACCCCTTTATCCTACCATTCCTGTTATAGTGCCTTAACAGAGAGCAAACATCCAATCAATATTTTTTGGATGTAATTGGAAATCATTTCTTTTGAAGTTGATGCACTGCCTTTCTTTTTATCCAAGTAAAATGATCTACGATAACTTTTATTTTTTCAATGCTTCTGGTATAAGGTTTCCACTGTTCTACCTGATATGGTGATGTGGAACACTTAATCCTAGAGGAAATAGCTCTGGGATTTGGAGGATCTGGAGAAGTTAATTTTCCCATTTCCACTGCTTGCTTTCTGTTGAAGCTGACTGATTGCTCTGCAAACCTTAGCACCATTCTGGTTTAACCTTCCTTACCCTCATACCATTGTCCCTTTCTTTCCTGTCTTCATCCAGAGAGGGTTAGTGACTCAGTTAACTTTTTTTTTCAGAAGTTAAACCTTAGACTGTTTAATGAGCATGTCCCTGCTATCACTGACACCTGCAAGTAGGACAGAGGCAGAAGATGCAAAATGCCAGGAGATGAAGAATACTTTGGTAAACATGTGGTTTGTTTCTTTCTGTCCTTTAGTGAGTGTGTGCCTTGGTCTGTGCGTACTTCCCAGCCTGCTGACACGCCCATGATTTGAGCCATATTATTACTCTGCATCACTCACTGAATTACTGGTTGATAAGATAGTAAATGACTTGGCGAATCAAATGCACTTTCTCAGGAGAGGTAGGAAGGCAATAACAACTATTTAGCTACTGAAGATGGCAATGGGTTAGTGTCAAAGGAAGGGATTCCTCCTGGAGTTATGCTACCAAATTCTTTAAGCCTTTTTTGGAAAAAGTTAGAATATGAAAAAAGAAAGATATGAGTAGTTGTTTCATAGTCTTACATTCAGGTAATATCAGCAGTGGTCCATTCCTTTTTTTTTTTCTCTGTGTTCTTCAGTAGTTTTCTGAGTCATGCTGAAGTGAAAGGCCCATCATGATGATAGATGGTGTGATATATATATTTTCAAAAGATCTTGATAGCAATGAAGGAAAGTACTATTCTGTGATTAAATATGACAAACAAGAAACCTAGGCTTAGGGACCCCAGGGAGTACTATCCTTGGTTGAACATGTTTTCATCCCCTCAGTTATATCTGGGCTATCAGGGTCAATGTGTAGTCCATTCCATAAAGTCACTGTGAACATGTCATTGTTACAAAATACATACACAGGCACACATCCAAGCCAGAGGACACTTGATATATTACTTATCTTTTGCTGTGTAAGAAATTATCCCCTGCAGACTGAATCCAACAAAGCATAAGAAGACTCATACACCATGATCAAGCTGGATTCATCCCAGGGTCACAAGGATGGTTCATCATATGCAAATCAATCAATGTGGTACACCACATCAACAAAAGAAAAGACAAAACCACACGACCATCCCAATAGATTCAGAAAAGGCATTTGAATAAATTCAACGTCTATTAATGATAAAAAAAACACAAACTCTTACCAAAGTGGGTATAGAGGGAACATATATCAGCATAATAAAAGCTACTTATGTCAAACCCACAGCCAACATAGTACTCAATGGCGAAAAGCTGAAAGCCTTCCTGTTAAAATCTGGAACAAGACAAGGATGCCCACTCTCACCACTTCTATTCAATATAGTATTTTTTTATTGACCTATAGTTGATTTACAATATTATGTTAATTTCTACTGTACAGCCTATTCAACATAGTATTGAAGGGCCTAGCCACAGCAATCAGACAAGAGAAAGAAATAAAAGGTATCCAAATTGTAAGGAAAGAGGTAAAATTGTCATTATATGCAGATGGCATAGTACTGTATATGGAAAGCCCTAAAGACTCCATACAAAAACAATTAGAACTGATAAACGAATGCAGCAAGGTAGCAGAATACAAGATTAACATACAGAAATCTGTTGCATTTCTTTACACTAACAATGAAATATCAGAGAAAGTGAAAAAAAATCCCTTAAAACTTGCTTAAAAAAATACTTAGGAATAAATCTGACCAAGGAGGTGAAAGACTTGTATGCTGAGAACTATATAACATTGATAAAAGAAATGGAAGATGATTCAAAGAAATGGAAAGATATCCTATGCTCTTGGATTGGAAGAATTAATATTGTTAAAATGGCCATACTGTCCAAATCAATCTACAGATTTAATGCAGTCCCTATCAAATTACCTGTGATACCTTTCACAGAACTAGAACAAATAATCCTAAAATTTATGTGGAACCCCAAAAGACTCAGAATTGTCAAAGCAATCCTAAGGAAAAAGAACAAAGCTGGAGGCATAACCCTCCCAGACTTCAGACAATACTATGAAGCTACGGTAATGAAAACGGTGCAGTACTGGCCCAAAAACAGACATATGGATCAATGGAACAGAATAGAGAGCCCAGAAAGAAACCCACACACCTACGATAAATTAATTTTCAACAAAGGAGGCAAGAATACATAATGGAGAAAAGACAGTTTCTTCAGCAAGTGGTGTTTGGAAAGTTGGACAGTGCATGTTAATCAATGAAGTTAGAACACTCTCTCACACCATACACAAAAATAAACTCAAAGTGGCTTAAAGACTTAAATATAAGACATGACACCATAAAACTCCTAGAAGAGAATATAGGCAAAACATTGTCTGACATAAATCGTAGCAATGTTTTCTTAGGTCAGTCTCCCAAGGCAAAAGAAATAAAAGCAAAAATAAACCAATGTGACCTAATCAAACTTAGAATCTTAGGCACAGCAAAGGAAACCATAAACAAAACAAAAAGACAACCTACAGAATGGGAGAAAATATTTGCCAACGATGCAACAGACAAGAGATTAATTTCCAAAATATACAAACAGCTCATACAGCTCCATATCAAAATAAATACATAAATAAACAACCCAATCAAAAAATGGGCAGAAGATCTTTCTTCTTGGAAAATAGACATTTCCAGACATACCTGGAAAATAGACATTTCTCCAAAGAAGACATACAGATAGCCAACAGGCACATGAAAAGATGCTCAATATTGCTAATTATTAGAGAAATGCAAATCAAAACTACAATGAGGTACCACCTCACACTGGTCAGAATGGCCATCATTAAAAAGCCAACAAATAACAAATGCTGGAGAAGGTGTGGAGAAAAATGAACCTTCCCTTACAAAAGGGAGTGTAAATTTGTTCAGCCACCATGGAAAAACAGTATGGAGGTTCCTCAGAAAACTAAAAATAGAAGTTTCCATATGATCCTGCAGTCCCACTCCTGGGCATATATCCGGAGAAAACTCTAATTCGAAAAGATACATGCATCCCAATGTTCACAGCAGCACTATTTATGATAGCCAAGTTATGGAAGCAACCTAAGTGTCCATTGACAGATGACTGGATAAAGAAGTTGTGGTTGGAATATTACTCAGTCATAAAAAGAATGAAATAATGCCATTTGTGGCAACATGGATGGACCTGGAGATTATCATACTAAGTTAAGTAAGTCAGAGAAAGACAAATATCATGTGATATCACTTGTATGTGGAATCTAAAAAAAAATGATACAAAGGAAATTATTTACAAAACAGAAACAGACTCACAACATAGAAAACAAACTTATGGTTGGTTTTCCTCCCAATGGGAAAAGGGAGGAGGGATAAATTAGAAGCTTGGGATTAATAGATACACACTACTATATATAAAATAGATAAACAACAAGATCCTACTGTATAGCACAGGGAACTATATTCAATATCTCATAATAATCTCTAATAGGGCTTCCCTGGCGGCGCAGAGGTTGAGAGTCCGCCTGCTGATGCAGGGGATACGGGTTCGTGCTCCGGTTTGGGAGGATCCCACATGCTGCGGAGCGGCTGGGCCCGTGAGCCATGGCCGCTGAGCCTGCACGTCCGGAGCCTGTGCTCCGCAACGGGAGAGGCCACAACAGTGAGAGGCCCGCATACCGCAAAAAAAAAAAAAAGGAAAAAAAAAGAAAAAAAATCTCTAATAGAAAAGCATCTGAAAAAGTATATATATATACAGCTGAATCACTTTGCCTTACACCAGAAACACAGCATTGTAAATCAATTGTACCTAATTTTTTTTTAACCCCCAAACTTAGCTGCCTAAAAAACAAAACACAAAACCAAACCCGGTGAGTTATTACCCCCAAAGTTTTTTGAGTTAGTAATTCAGGAGCAGCTTAGCTGGGTGATTCCGGCTTGGGCACATTCATTGCAGCCAGGGCTACAGTCATCTGAAGGCTTGACTGTGGCAGGAAGACCCACTTCTAGGACTTTCCTGGTGGTCCAGTTGTAAAGAATCCGCCTTCCAATGCAGGCGACAAGGGTTCGATCCCTGCTCGGGGAACTAAGATCCCACATGCCACGGGGCAACTAAGCCTGTGTGCCACAATTACTGACCCTGCACACATCAATGAGAGAGCCCACATGCCACATACTGCAGAGCCCACACGCTCTGGAGCCCGTGCACCACAACTAGAGAGAGAACCTGCATGCTGCAACTAGAGAGAAGCCTGTGCGCCACAACAAAGAGCCCATGCCACATGAAAGATCCCGCACGCCTCAGCTGAGGACCCCACGTGCTGCAACTAAGACCCAACGCTGCCAAAAAAAATAATAAAAATAAAGGAAGACCCACTTCCAAGATGTCTCTCTCAACCTGCTGGCCCATTGGTGCTGGCTGTAGTCTGGAGGCTTCAGTTCCTTACCACAGGGGCTTCTCCATAGGGATGCTTGAATGTCCTCATGACATGGCAGCTGGCTTCTCCCAGACGAAGTATTCAATGTATAGGAGGGGAGGAACGGATTGATGGACCAGTGGGGGAGATGAGAGGAGAAGGAGAGAACAAGGAGAAACTCACAATACCTTTTATGGCCAAGTTTTAGAAGTTACACACCATCATTTCTGCCCTGTTATGATTCTTAGAAGCAAGTCATTAAGTATAGCCTACACTGAAGCAGGGAGTGTTATCAAGGTCTACCTCTTAGAGGGAGGAGTACCAAAGAATTCCTTCCTGGGCATGTAATAAAGCTACCACATCTGAGCAGCTGAGAGTCCCTTCTTGGCCTAGTGTTCATCCCTATACTTTGATTCCTTAGACCTGCTTCTACTTCTAAGCTCCTCTCAAGTCTAAGATCCGTCCTGGAGGGGCTGTTTCGTCCTAGAGGTCTGCTTTGCTAGGAGGAGGCTTAATTTCTTCAGAGGCTTCTGAGTGAAACATCTGTAAGACAAACCTTTCTCTAATACTGATCATTTCTCACAACATAGCTTCTGAGTCACTCTCTCTTGACCTTGTTCAATCGAAGGACCCTTCAGGAAAGCTTGAAGCAGATGTGGAAAGCAGGGAGTGAGTGGATAACAACCTTTTCCTGCCCTTTACCCTGTCCTGCCATATGCATTTGAATTAGGGTTCTCCAAAGAAACAGGGCCCAGTCAAATTGACATATAAAATGAGCATCACAGCATCCTTTTCTTTAGGAACAGTTTTGGACTTAGTACCAGGAAGCACCTGTGACTTGTTCCAACTTAGAATGGGCTGCATTGTGAGTACACAGGTCCTCTCAGAGCTCATTATGCTCTGTGAGGGAAGCTGACACATTCACCCACACATTTTTACTGAGCACCTACCCTATCACTTAAGCCTCAGTGGCTTATAGCACAAAGGTTTATTTCTTGCTCATGCTTCACAACCATTGGGGGTTTGCTGGGGCTCTACTTGTATTGTCTGGGATGGGCTGACAGAGCAGCCTCGTCTGGAGCAGGTGGTCGCTGAAGCAGGGTTAGACGAGTGCTCTGGAGGGTCTCACAGCCCCAGTTAAGCGCTTAAGCTTGCACGTGACACATACCGCTTTTCCTTACTCTCGCTGGTCATATCTTGTCACGTGACTCTATCCAACCCCAAGGGGCAGGAAGTGCAATATTGTTGTGTGCCGGGAAGGTGGAGAGCTCAGGATGGTCCACGCAGCACTAATGGTCACTGCACCTACATGCCAGGCACTCTTCTAGCCTCTGGGCTTTCACCAGGGAAGGAAACAGATCCTAATCTCTCCCTTCCTGAAGCTTCTGTTCTAATGGGCAACAATAAGCAAACAAGGAAGTGTCGATAGGTGCTGTGGAGGAGAATAAAACAGGGAGAAGGGTGAAGAGTGTATGTGTGTCCGTGGCCGGGCGGGTGCAGGGGGCAGCTCTAGATTCTGAAGGTATTTTGGGGAGGCCAGAGTAGATGGTCACGACATTCTCCTTCAGTTTGAAGATGCTGTGACAGGTCTGCCTTCTTACTTTTTTCGATTGTGGTGAACTTATAGCTACTGCCAGGCCTGTGGCGTTGTGAGCATACCATATTCTTAGGCTGCTTACAGATAGATTTCATCTAACTTCTCTGACCTTTTACTGCAACTTGATTATGTCCATTGTTGATGAATACATTTTTGTTATGAAATATTGTGACTGTATAAGATTCTGAAGTGTAAGAACTCTTTAAAGATTTTAGGTAGATTGTTTCCCTCTTTTAGAGCAGTTATTAAAGTCTTGAGTTATTGATACCTTCCTTGTCATTTTCCTGTAGATTTTCTGTTTTCTTGGTTTAATTAGCTACGGTGATGAAGCGTGATTTGTCAAGTAAGAAAAATGCCCTTACTTAATTATGTTTGTGTAAAGTCATTCGGTGTTTTCAAAAATATTTCTCAGAGTGGCCTTTCCAGCTTTTTCCTTTATTCGTGTTCATTTGGGAAATAGAGAAATGGTGCGTAGTGCCCCATGTTTTAGTATTTACTTGTGGAACATAAAACGTAAAATAATTTTACACTTGCAGATAATCCTGCTGTTACTGACTCCCTCCCCAGACAGAGGACACCCACCTGTTCAGCCACATCTTTCTCTAGTTGTTGCAGGAGAGGTCATTCTTATTTATTTTCCTTGCCCTTTTCCCCCGCCCCAACCATGGCAGGAATTCTGGGGAGAAAAAAGAAGAGATGGGTAAAACTGGTTTGCCTCAATCAGAAGGGAATAGTAGTCAGGTGTAAGGAATAACTGGGCCCATTCCTAACCCAGCTGCAGGGAATTTTTTTGCATAGTGACTCCTCCTCTCCTTTTGCACGTATGGAGGCATTGTAGCCTTATTTCAGTCTTCTTTTCACTCCTTCTCAGTGGTGCATCTCTTAACTCCTCGGGGTATTTGTCATATAATAATGCCCCCAAGTCCAAAGTAGACATTTATTCATGTGATGCATATGCAAAGTGTTGACTCTGTCAGGCCTTTTGCTAAGTTGTGGGAAGCACAGATAAGCGATTAGGATTCATGGGGGGCAGCAGACATACTAACCAAGAAGAAGATTGTGTTTTCCTGTGTATTATGCTAAAATAGAGGAATTGGCAAAGCGTGGTTCTAATTTTTTTTCCACTGAGCAGGGAAGGTTATTTTTCACCATTCTGAACACTTTTCCATTCCATTTCTTATGGGTAGCATTTATTGAGGTGTGTTCCTTGCTCTCCTGTTCCATGCTCATCCTAGTCCAGCACAGGAACTGTGCTGTGAATGACTCTTAGGTTTCTTAGTCTTGTTCTAAATTAAAGGCTACACTGGGGCATTGGTCCACATACCTGTCTTGGGAAGGCTTGGGAAATCGTGGTGGTAAATCACCAAGGGTCCTAACTGCCTGTGGGCTCCTGCACCTCTAGGAAGAGGTAAGCGTGTGTATGGGTAGATGGTTGCTTTAGAACCAATCAGTTGTGCCCAGGACACCATTGTAACACTTGTGAGCAAAGCATAAAGGCTGATGTAAGCTCTTAAAGGAGAGGGGGCGGGCAGAGTGAGGGCATAGGAGAACATGGGTTGAGGTAGGAAAGAATAGGAAGTTGCTGCACATCTTGTCTCAGGACACTGGACGATGAGTGATCTTGAGGCACACGGTACAGTAGTACATACAGTACAAAAGTACAAAAGTCACAGCAAGTCTGTGCTGGAGCCTCCTCTAGCAGCTCCTGCACTGTGGAATGCAGAAATCTAAATGGAAGATGTTGTGTTTTTCTGCTTCGATCTTCTCACTAAGCATAATCTCCCAGAAATAAAGTCCACAGTGTTTATATCGGTGCCTGGCCCACAGAAGGCCTTCTGTAAATATTAGTTCCCTTCCTCCTTTCTTCTTTTGCAAGTCATTTCCCTGCATCAGTGAGGCTTCCGTAGCCTGGTGAGTTTGTTTTGGAAGTAGTCTTAGGAGGCTTATGTAACGTTAGGGAAGGAGGAAGGAGGAAGGAGAGGAGTTCAGGGAGCATCTGGTCCAAAAACAGAGAGTGGGAAAGGAAGCAGGCTCAGGGAAGCCTCTTTCACCAGTCCAGGTGGCCCACACCTTGCACCAGGTACAACAGTAACATAAAGCTGTTGGTCTGTAGCTGGGTGACGGAGCTGGTGCTGCCTGCACAACAATGGCATAGAGGAAGAGGATGGGTCTGATCACTAGCCGTGGGGCTCAGTCTTTATCGGTCACCAGCTTTGATACCTGGGGCAAGTCACTTAAACTCCCTAAATAAACCTCAGTTTCCGTATCTGTAAAATGGGATGATGATAATACCATGTCCGAGGGTGCTTTTAAAGATTAAATGAGATAACCTGCCTAAAGCACTTAGTATGGTGCCTGGTGTGCAGTGAGGGCTGTGCCTAGCAAGGAAGAGAGGGACTGGTGGATTGAGACCAGGGAAAGTGGGTGTTGGCCAGCCACCTTACTTGCTGTTTCTCACATGCTGAACTCACTGTCACTTCTGGGTCCTCACACTTGCCCTTCCCTTGGCTTGGAAGCTTCTTCGCCCTGCACCCCTCCCTCCAGGTCTCTGCTCAGATGGCTACCTGCCAGAGAGATGATCTCTAACCACCCATATAATAGAGTGGCACATCCTGCTGCTGCTTCACAGCCCTTAATTCTGCCTGAAGAAAGGGGCTTGGCTTTGCTCACTGCTCTCTCCACACTGCCCAGACAGCACCTGGCACATAGTAGATGCTCATAGTAGATGCTCATAGGAGAAATCAGGCACTGGCAAACTGGTTCAGTTAAGGGGGCCAGATAGTAAGTATTTTGGGCTTCATGAGCCATATGGTCTCTGGGACAACTGATCAGCCCTGCTGATGTGGGCAGAGCGTGGATGGTATGTAAACGAATGGGTATGGCTGTGGTCCAGTAAATTTGTATTTGTCGTGTGGGCTGCAGTTAGCTGATCCCTGCAACATCAAGGAGTGGTGAACGTCAGGAATGAACATTCAGCGGCTGTGGTGGGCTTGGGCTTGGTGGCAATGGGGCCTCTCAGCAGTAGGGGATGACCATGACCATTACAGGAACTGGAGGACAAAGAAAACCCATAGCCCTGATGGTGAGGCAGTCTGGCTTCTGGTAGCTGTGATGATACAAATGGATGGGGATGGTGTACTTCACCAGCCAGACCAGTCCAATGGGCATGGCCTTGTAGAAGAGAGCTATGCTTTCACATTTTGTGAACTGGTGTTTGTTAATCTTTGAATAAACATTTAAATGGCCGAGGAATTCATTGTTTAAAATCCCCGTATAAGGAGAAGGAAAGTAATCTATCTACCTTTAAGTTTTATATACGAGAACCCTAGATTTATTAAAAGGAAGACTATATGCACAGAGTGCAGTGTTCTGTTCTTGGCTGATTTCAAGCTCAAACTTGAAACTGTCCCTAATTTAGCACGTCTCTTGATTCCAGCCTTTAGATCCACAGGCAAGTCTCAGGCAAGAGTGGAAAAATAAAGACCTGGGGCATGGGAGCCAGAGCTGGGTCAGATGCTGACTGCTGAATTGCTGTCTGGGTCCACCTGCTCAAGTCTGTTTCAGACATGGTCAGATGTCAGTGTGTTCATGCTTTCCGAAGGTAGGGACTGATTGGCTCTCTACCTTGTTTATTGGGTTGGTTTTGTTTTTGATCTTTAGTGGCAGGGAAACAGAATTGTTTCTTCTTATTGGCTAAAGTAAGTATATATTTTCTTTAAAGGTAGATTTTATTCATTTTTTAAGATTTTTGTTTACTTATTTTTGGCTGTGTTGGGTCTTCGTTGCTGCACACGGGCTTTCTCTAGTTGCGGTGAGCGGGGGCCACTCTTTGTTGCGGTGCATAGGCGTCTCATTGCGGTGGCTTCTCTTGTTGTGGAGCACGGGCTGTAGGTGAGCGGCTTCAGTAGTTGTGGCTCGCGGGCTCTAGAGTGCAGGCTCAGTAGTTGTGGTGCATGGGCTTAGTTGCTCCATGGCGTGTGGGATCTTCCTGGACCAGGGCTCGAACCCGTGTCCCCTGCATTGGCAGGTGGATTCTTAACCACTGCGCCACCAGGGAAGCCCTAAAGTAAGTATATTTTTAATAGTAGTTTTAGAATTCTTGTTCATAGACATGATTAAAAAAAGATGAAAGAACTCTCAGTCCTCTTCAACTCTTCTTGTTGCTGTGTTGGTCTTATTTACGCAACTCTACCCAATCCTTGGGGGCTGATTTGAGAACTCAAGGGATTCTTGACCATGAATTATCTTCTGTCTGTTTTTACTACACTGTGGCTTCTGTTGAATACTTCTTTTAGCAGAGCTATGAACCTGTACCCAAAGGCAAGATCTTTTCCTCGCCTGATTTCAGCTGGTTGTTGGGAATGTCTTGATTTGTCCTTCACTCCTGGAACCTGGAGAAGCGTTTTCTTCCCAGCAAGTGTGGGGTTGGGGGGTCTGAACAGAGAGCTCCTGTTTGGAGCCAGACCCTTTTGTAGAGAATAGATAAAAATATGTGAGTTCCCAGTAATGGTTGGTCAGCCAATCAGACTTTTCAAGGACATCAGTAATCAGAAGATCTAAGTGATCAAGTTACTCATGCACTCATGACCCAAGTGAATAGTAGACTATGAAGTTGACGGATTCCTTTCTGAGAGTCTATCAAGCTATTCATTGCTCCTTCTTTCTCCTTTTTCTTCTGTCTCCCTCATTACATTTCCTACCCTCTCCCTTCCTCCTCTTACATGTCTTTCTGAGTCATTTTCTCCTTCCTATGTTTCTCTAGTTCATGTTCCCCTGGGGGCCTGGTAGGTTAGACCTGGCCTACTCTTGGGGGCTGGGAGTCCACGTGGTGGATGACGACTTGGGATTCAGCCCTGGGATGGTGTGACCAGACAGAGGAGAGCTGGGCTGTTAGCACCATGACCTAAAGCTCTAAAGCAAGCCCTGAAGCCTGGCTGTGGCTCCCAGCAGAGGTGGGGCAGACGTGTGGCTGTTCACTGGGCCGACAGGCAGGAGGCATTGAGGTCAGGCACTTGTGTTGGGATCTGGTCCCCAGCAGGCTGCGTTTCAGAGGCAAGAGTCAGTCAGTGCCAGACCCTGGGCACAAGGCAGCCCCCAGACCTTGAGTTCTGGGGGCCCAGGCCAGGGAGAGTAGTAACTGAGAAGCAGAGACTCAGCCCAGGGATACAGGGTAGACAGCTGGCCGGACCCTGTTCAGGTAGAGATCCAGGAGTAAGTGGGATTTGGTGCTGGGCCGGGGGAGCTACTGACTGAAGGTCTTGGGATTTCTTTATTTAGAATTGTGGACTATATTCATTTCTAAGTATTTAATACATTTAATGTTACATAATTATTTATTTATTATGGGTTATGTTTGCTAAGAGAGAAGATTGTTAGGCTCTGTGGTGAGAGCGGGACACATCCGGAATGGAAGCATGAGGTGACACGGAGCATGGGAGCCGACAGGGCATTAGCGTCCTTGAACAGGCCTTGTTGGGTCACTTTCTCCTCTCCCCATCTCCCTCTCCTTTCTCCCTCAGTCCTTTCTTTCTCTTTCTTCTCCATTCTCTGCACACTCTCTGGTTATCTTTTCCCTCTTGAAGAAGAAAGGAAGCTGATAAAAATAGTTTGCATGGGCCTGCACCACCCCCCATCCCCAGAGCCCTCCTTTGAGTTCTCTGTTTGCCAATTTCTCAGTGACTGTTTTTCCTGTCCTTCTAAAATGTTTCCATTTTAACCAGGTGAGGCCCCTGAGCTGCTGAGAGCATGTGACTCATGCTTCTTAGAATGTTTTTCTGAAGAGAGTTTATTTTGTCTCTTGGGTCAGGGTTCGGTTTGCTACCGCTACCCATGGCAGACTTCTTCAAACAAACCTTTCTTCCTCTTAATGTAAAATCATGAAATGAACATTAATTTATATGTTTGTCCAGTTAAAGAGCTTACACATTATTTTACAAGAAGAGCATATTTTGAAGTTTCTCCCAGACACTTGTGGAGAGTTTTTTTTTGTGGTACGCGGGCCTCTCACTGTTGTGGCCTCTCCCGTTGCGGAGCACAGGCTCCGGACGCGCAGGCTCAGCGGCCATGGCTCACGGGCCCAGCCGCTCCGCGGCATGTGGGATCTTCCCGGACCGGGGCACGAACCCGTGTCCCCTGCATCCGCAGGCGGACTCTCAACCACTGCGCCACCAGGGAAGCCCGAGAGTTTATTTTTAAGGTCAATAGATGTTACTGATCAGAAGGTCTAGTGGTTGATTATTTTTCTTTTATGGTTCTGGCAAAATGAAGCAGGCAAAGAGAGGAAATGGAAAGGGGAAGAGAAGAAACATTTGAGCGTTTTCTCTTCCTAGGAACTTGCTACTGATCACTTAACTTAATCCACAAGAGTCCTGTGAGGAGGAAGTAATTTTCCTTATTTTATAGGTGAAGTTATCATTCGCCCCCTGTAAGTGGCTGAGTGCTGTCCCAGCTGTAGGCTTGCCTCACAGCCCTGCCTCCCCATCTCCCCTGTTTTCTGGTCCCCTCAGGAAATGGGATGTGATGCTCGCACTGCTCTTAGACACCCGCCATGGTGGGGCGGTTGGTGCCTTAAGAAGGACGGATGTTTAGGGTCAGGCTGCGTGGCACCGATGGTGGGAGAAACTCTGCTCTTCCTCCTACACCTCCTCTCAGAGAAGGTTTAGCTGCCAATTATTCTCCATGGTTGGTTTTCATTTAGTTGAAAAAAGCACTTGTCTTTCGGTGCTTATTTCGCATTTTTCATGTTCCTTCTCTTTCCTTCTCTGGAGCAACAGCAAATCCTTCCTCCTGCCGTAACACAAAATAGTTCTTCTCAGCCTCAGACCCTGTGGACTCAGGTATTTCCCCTCTACGGTACTTAGCACAGCAGCTTCTCAACAAAGAGAGGATTCTCCTCATACGTCCTACTTAGACCAACTTGTTTAGAAAATATTTTTTTTTCTGTACCCCATTAAAGAAAAGCTTGAAAAGCCCAAGCTAGAAGGAAAATTACCAAGTGTTTACACACCACTCTGTGTTCCTTCAGGCACTGGCTTCAGGGTCCCCGAGAAGACCATAGTCTGTGTGAGTGAATGATAGTTAACTCCTCTCTGCGTTTCAGGCATTAAGTGACACGCATGGCTTAGCCAATACGGTAAGGACTGGAAATTAACTAGGTGCTGGACCACAACTCTGCTCAAAGCCGCTACAATCCCTCATACCTAACTCCTTTGTTACATTTGCCATGTTGTTTCATGGTTGTGCTTTTGTGTCTGTCTCCTGCACTCTGGTAGAAGTGTCCTAAGGAAGATGACTATGTGCATTCTGTTTTTTGTCTTCAGCCCTTAGCACGATGTCTAGTTGTTAAAACAAGTCTTGGTTGATAAAGCATTTATGAACAAACCCCATAGAAAATCCTACAAGTCAATTATAGTAGAGTGGTGGATACCAGCAGGACTGCAGGAGTAGGTAAGGGGAGCAAGGTAACAGATTGTAGGTCTGGAAATCTGGGGTCTGGTCAGGATTCTCGCACCAGAAACCTAGGCGGTTATCTTTGCAAACCTGGGCGATTGACTTGGCTGGGCCTCTGTCTTCTGAAAAGCAGGAAATTAGACTACAGGTGATTGGATTTTGTGATTCTGTAATTCTGACTTGAGGATTTCAGCTAAGAAGTCCTAGAAACCGCTTCTGTAGACTGCCAGTTAGGATTGAACTAGATCATTCAGATTGGTTGACACCAGCGTGTAAGACCCAGCCTTCTCTGGGGAGCCTTCTAGGACCGAGGATGAAAGAGGGAATTAAAATCAACTTTCCAGGGCTTCATGTGCTTTGCTGCTGTGAGCCCCTCTCACAGTTTGGAACAGTGGAAGGACCATGGGCTTTGGAGTTAGGAATCTCGGGCTTGATTCCTTTTGTACCTCCTGTGGAGCTGATAACTTTGGAGGGGTTAATGTTTCCCAATGTGTTTGCCCATTGGTAAAATGGTACTACTACCTGCCTGGGGGTCTACTCTCCCCACCAGAGGGGGAAGCTGGCACAGAATGTCAAGTTTTGTGGCATCGTGGAGATTTTCCCCTCTGACTTTAAGTGCAGGGACAGTGACTGGTAAGGAGTATATTCTCTGCCTGCTGTGTTAACCGCGGTCAGAAACTTTAGTTATGTTGCTGATGGGGACATGATGGTGCCGAGGGAATTGAATGTCTTCGGATAAGTAAACGACTTCAGGCAGAGATCAGATCCCTAACTAAAGGTCAGAGACACATCTAGAATATTAAAGTGACAGGAAAATAGGTGATATGTATGCAAAGTCAAATCAGTATATTCCCTGTGCTTCCCCAGTGTCATTGTTTCTAAATTAAGAAGTGCTATGTTTCGAAATACTGTAATATAACATTAGCTCTGTTTTTTCATCTGCAGACAATTGAATTTAATGCTTAATGTACACATCACAATTAAACGCCTGCTGTGCGGCGCTTTGTCGTTGGGACTGTGATGATACAGCTGGCGGTGTGTGTGTTGGCGGGGGCATGTTCATAAGCAAAGGAATTAACTTTCTTGAAGCTGAGTTGACAGACAAAAGCGAGATTGTGGTATCAAAGTGCTAATTTACATATTTCTCTCAGGAAGGAAGAAAGAAAATCAATTCTCTTAAGAGATGAAACTAGTGGTGCAGGTCTGTTTAGGTGAATGCCACTATAGTTTGATCTACTAATGTATGTTAGGATGTTTCTGAAACACTTTGTGTATTGCTAATTGAAGTTTGTGATTCAAAGAATTAATTACAAAATTGAAGATGGAAAATGATATTGGTATCTAGTACATCTTTTGGTTTAAATATGTTCTATTGATGTAGTTTTCAAAACATGGATGTTCATTGAGACAGTGAAATGCAATAAACAGCTAAATAGGTTGGGTAAGTTAATGTGGCTCAGGAAATGGTTTGCTTAACAAATCTTGTTGACATGAACAATTCTTGCTTAGATTCTATCTATGCTCTCCGTTTGCCCCCCACTTCTTGTTCTCAAAAGGTTTTAAGATGACCTACAGTAACACATAACTCAGCAAGATGAATAACTTAAAAATAGGTGCAGTTAGACAAAAGAAAAGCAAGTATAGAGCAGAGTTTCGTAACAGTGACATTATGGATGTTGTATGCTGGATAATTCTTTGCTGCTGGGGGCTGTCCTGGGCTTTGCAGAATATTTAGTAGCACCCTTGGTCTCTAGCCACTAGATCCCAGCACATGCCCTGCCCCCTTTATGTTGGACAAACCAAAAATGGCTCCAGACATTGCCAAATGTCCCCCAGGCAACAAGATTACCACTACTTGAGACCACTATAACAATATACCGTAGAGTGGGTGCCTTATAAGCACAGTTTATCTCTCATAGTTCTGGAGGCTGGGAAGTCCAAGATCAAGCCGTTGGCAGATACAGTGTCTGGTGAGAGCCTGTTTCCTGGTTCATAGACAGATTTTTTTCTAGCTATGTTCTCACGTGGTGGAAGGGGCAAAGGAGCTCTATGGGATTTCCCATTCATGATGACTCTGCCGTCATGACCTAAGCACCTCCCAGAGGTCTTACCTCCAAATATCATCATTTTGGGGGGTTAAGGGTCAACATATACATTTGCGGTGGGGACACAAACATTCAGTCTAGCAGAGGGTAAGGTGAAATCCAGTGAGGTTACTGCAGGTTACAACCAGATCCATGAAGTCTTGATGGAGACTGGACAGGCCACACTTGCTGGTGATGGACTGCAAGCTTTGTCCTATGATTTCAAGTGGCTGCATTAGAGGAACATGATTAGTTATATGGTTCATGGGCTTCCCAGGATAAAAGAAGACCATAACCCAGCAGAAGCAGAGCTGTTTCTAGTGCAGAGAACTGACAGCATTTTCTCCAGGTTTCTGTCTCTCCAGCTGGAATGAAGCTCCTAGTGGACGAGGATTTTTGTCTGTTCTGTCCACTGTTGTGCCCAGAATACCTGGTTCCCAGCTGCTTAATGTTTGTATAGAGATGAGTCTTGACAAGGAGGATACTGTTCAATATAGGCCCTTATGTTTATGGAAGAGTGGCAGGACTTATAGAGGGCTACTTCTTACAATATCATTAAATGGAAACATGCATTCTGGGTGGCATAGTCCAATATGAATGTCAGCAAATTCAGTTAAATGGGCCCCAGTAAAATATGGTCCAAGATTGTAGCTCTCTCGGTGTCTGATTCGATCTATAGTAAGACCTTAGGATGCTGGGGCAAGGGAGGTTGTATATTCTTCAGGCAGTGGTGAGAATGTTAAATATTTTCTCTCTGTTCTTTGAGTCAACAGGCTAAGGCAAGGGGAGACTTGAGCTGTGATGACCGTTACCATCAACATTATTACTTAGTGCCTGTATGTGCCAAGCCCTGTGTCAGGCCCTTTTCATCCACCCTCCCTCTGCGTCCTCACCACCGCTGAGGCCCATACTTCCGAGAGAGGAGTTAAGTAGCATGACAATGGGATTCTGTGCCTGAGAATTCACATTGGGAGGAGGCCCCTCACCTCATGCACGCTGAGAACCCCATGATCAAGACCCAGGAGTCTGTGCTCTGGAGCACAGCACAAGAATGACAACCTGAAATAATTTTATTTATTTATTTATTTTTATGTTTTAGTTATTTCTTGTCTTGGCCTGAAATAATTTTAAAGCAGTTCATTCAAACCAAGTTCTCATTTGAGCCATAAAGAAAAAAAAAAAAAGACAACTCAGTAAAACTATAATCAGTTTAATTTCCTTGCAAACCATTTATGATGAAGTACACATACAGAGATGTTTCCGAATGAAGTAACTTCTACATGGGGATGTTAATAGCCACCACAGCTAATATTTATTGCACACATACTGTATTCTATGTATTGTTTTAAGCGCATCTATGAATTCTTTTAAACTTCACAGCCACCTCAAGAGATAGGTAGTATTCTTACTGACATTTTGCAGATGAGGAAACAGGCATGGAAAGAGTTAAATGTCCTAATTAGATAGGAAGTGTTGGCATTCCTGGCCACTGAGGAATTAGTATGAAAACAATAATGACTGTCTTAACTATAGAACCCTATCAAATTTCAAAATGTTGTTTATAGGACTTGGTTTAAATGTAAATAAAATCCAATTTTGCAATAAACTCATTTCAGGTTGCCAATTTGATTCCTTTCTGGATGGAGGCAATAGAGCAATTCATTAAGATTACAAGCATAGTCTATGCAGTGTTACAATTCTTCATTTATTTTCATATCTTTCGTTTCTTAGAATATTTAAAATCAAGAAACAGAATAAGTGAACAGTGTCTTCATAACCCTAAGTTACTAGTCAATCTCTTTCTCTCTCTTTTTTAGCATAAAAAAGACTTTACTGTCAGACCCTATTATGTATGAGGTGATCCCTCTGAACTAATGAACTTTGGCCTTAGGGCACATGCATTCTGGATGGGTCTTTAAAATGCAGGTGCCACATCTTGGGAATGAATAAGGAATTACTGAAAGGAGGAGCTGATAGACACAGTGATTATGCTACTTAGGATAGATTTAAAAGGTCGAATAACTCATTATTTAGGAATCACCTTCAGAGGTAGCAGTGTTCGAAAATTAGCATATTAGTTTGTATATAGAAAAGATTCTTTGAAAAGATGCCATTTGCTCTAACCTAAGGGCCTTTTTCATATATGAAGTGTTCAACTTTGTCAAAATGCTAGACTCCCTTTAGCATTTTTACCTTGAGTAGCATTTAATATTATAAGTTGATCCTGTTTTTTTCCAGTAATCAGAATCCTTTATTGCATATGTTTTTTTATTTTTTGTTTAATCTAAATACCAGAGATTTGCAATTTGTTCTCTCAGCAAATATTTATAAGGTGCCTTTTAAGTAGAGCAGTGGACAAATGGTGGACAAAACAGAGTAGTATGTAATTTCCTGTAACTTACATTCTAGTGGGAGAAGAAGGACAATAAACAAATATAAAAGGTCTAACATGTTTGTAGTGATAGATGCTAAGGAGAAAAATTGAAAAGGGAAAAAAGTGATGGGCCTACCCTTTGTAACCAAGCAGGACCCTATGGGACCTTCCCAAGACAGAATTCTCCCCCATATCCTCTGCTTTAGCTCCTCTCTGAAGTACCTAGATGGTAGTATCTGATGTATATTTCCTGAGTTTTTCAGATGCTAAAACCACCACCACATGGAAGAAATTAACTGCTTGACGATCATGAGCTCCTAGCCCCCAGACCTTCTGGCACCTAAGGATTAATTACCATCAACCAATCAGAGAATTGTGCATGGGCTGATGACAAACCCTGGGATACCCCTCCCTCACCTTGCCTTTAAAAACGCTTTGCTGAAACCCTTCAGGGAGTGTGGGTTTTTTGAGCATGAGCCACCCATTTTCCTTGCTTGGCCGTGCAATAAACCTTTCTCTGCTCCAAATGCCAATGTTTCGGTTTGTTTGACTTCACTGTACATGGGGCACACAAACTTGTGTTCAGTAACACTTTTACGTAGGGCCATTAGAGAAAGCCCCCCCCCCCCCCCCCCCCCGCCGCCTCGAAAGAGTAACCTTTTAATAGAGACCTTTAGGATGGGGGAAACATGGTAGCTAATATCTGGAGTGTATCCCAGGTTAGAGGAAGTAATCAGTGTAAAGGTCCTGGGTGGTGGGGAGATGCCTGGGGCTTTTGAGGTCTGGCAACAGACAGAAGTGGAGTGAGTGGAGTAGTAGGAGCTGGGTTCAGAGGGATGGGGGTAGAGGTGGTAGGACCTTGTATAGGGCATTGTCAAGACTTTGGATTTTGTTCTGGGTGAAGGGGAGGTCATGGGAGGACTCCAAGCAGAGGATCCAAGCAGAGGAAGTCATGGGAGGACTCCAAGCAGAGGATCATAAGCCTCTGGCTTATGTTTTAGAAGGGTCACTGACTGCTGTGCTGAGAAGTAGGATGGAAGCAAAGAGATCTCTTGGGAGGCTATTTCAAGAGAGATCTGGAAGGCAGAGACAGGAGTGGTAGCAGTAAAAGTGGTGAAGTGATTGGGTTCTGGATATATTTTAGAGGTTGAGTTAGGGGATTTGCTGATCAGCTATAGAATAAGAAAGAGAAGTTTAGAATAAGTGTAAGGTTTGTGACTTGAGAAGCTAGACAGAAGGAGTTGCCATTTACTGAAGTTGGAAAAATCTCTTTAGTTTCCAAATAACAATGGTTATGTGAACATGTAAATGAGAGAACTTGTGTGCTTGGGCAGGAAATTGTCTGGAGATGAGGCTGGAGAAAGCTGTCAGTTAAGAAGGCTGCAAGTTCAGTGTTCATCGAAAGGTATAATATGCCTTTTTAGAAAGAGATGGATGAAACTGTGGGATATAGCCATAGAAGAAACACATGGTCCATGTTTGGAGACAGTGGTAGTGGTTGTGGTGGTGATGGCAGAGACACTGAACAGAATAAGACCCAGTCTTGTAAATGATTTGGCTTTAATTCATATTCACTGATGGCAGAAGCCACAGTGTAATTGTGGTGGACTCTTCTGTTTTACTCATCCTGATAGTTGTAAAACAGCAAACAATGGTTGGCGATGATCAATATAGAAGATAGATATAGATTTCTGGTGATGAGCATTTCTGTAGGACTGGTAATTTTGGAAACTTTTCCCCAAGTCTGGATCAGACTTACAGTAGTTGTGTACACCGTTTGTTCTCTAGGACGCTTACATGTTTCCTGTGATAAACTGCTACCAAAATTGTTACTGAAATGCAAATCAAAACTACAATGAGGTACCATCTCATACCAGTCAGAATGGCCATCATCAAAATGTCTATAAATAATAAATGCTGTAGGGGGAGTGGAGGAAAGGGAACCCTCCTACACTGTTGGTGGGAATGTAAGTCAGTGTAGCCACTATAGAGAACAGTATGGAGGTTCCTTAAAAAACAGAAATAGAGTTATCATGATCCAGCAGTCCCACTCCTGGGCATATATACGGAAAAGACAAAAACTCTAATTTGAAAAGATACACGCACCCCAGTGTCCACAGCAGCACTATTTACAATAGCCGAGACATGGAAGCAACCTAAGTGTCCATTGACGGATGAATGGATAAAGAAGATGTGGTACATGTATACAATGGAATAGTGTTACTCAGCCATAAAAAAGAATGAAATAATGCCATTTGCTGCAACATGGATGGACCTAGAGATTATCATACTAAGTGAAGTAAGTCAGTCAGATAAAGGCAGTTATCATATGATATCAATTATATATGGAATCTAAAAAATGATACAAATGAAGTTACTTACAAAACAGAAACAGACTCACTGATATAGAAAAGCAAACTTACCAAAGGGGAAAGGAGGTAGGAGGGATAAATTAGGAATTTGGGATTAACAAATACATCCTACTATATATAAAATAGGTAAACAACAAGGACATACTGTATAGCACAGGGAACTATATTCAATATCTTGTAATAATGTAATGGGACAGAATCTGATAAAGATTGTGTGTATATATACATATACGTGTGTGTGTATATGTATGTGTGTGTGTTTAACTGAATCACTTTGTTATACCTGAAACATTGTAAATCAACTATACTTCAATTAAAAAAAAACAAACTGCTAGCAAGAGAGGTTGCTTACCTGTAAGAGTTAAGTTTGGTCCCTGTCTGTCTGACTTCCAAATTCAGTAATATGCAAATGCACCTTAACTGTTTTGTGGCTATTGGAACTAGAAGCGGTTAAGAAACTAAAGGTAGGTAGTTTTGAGGAAAGCTAGTCTACCACAAATCAATGCTTGCCATCAGCGAATGAAGTACAGAGAATGTGTTTCAGTCCAGGATACTTTGTGGCTAGCGGTGTGCTAGGTGAGTATGTGACAAGGGAGTAGGGTCTGGCTCTCCAGGAGTCCACTGACTGCTTGGTGAGGGAAATTAGAAGTATTCAGAGCAAGTAGGACAAATGCAGGCTTAGATGTCCTTGAACATGAGTGAAAGTTGTAAAGACAACCTCTGTCTTTAGTTGAATTCCTTGTAGTGTGGAGACTTTGGAAGTTTGGAAAGCTTGGAAAACATTAAACTGAAATCATTCAGAGGGCAGTGTCCAAAGTGATATGTTGACTGTCTGCCTTAAGCTCCAGGGTCTGATGAAATGTTTTAAAGGGATCATGAGTGTTTGAATCAGGACAAAAAATGAAAAATAAATTGCAAGGCTGTAGTGGACCATTTTGAGAAGCTCTGACTAACTGTAGAAAGAAAAGTAGAGCGACTGACAACACAGCAAATTTGGAAAAATGATATATTTAGAGAGAGCGCTGTTGAGAGTGTGATTTTGATGTGAGGAAGAAAATGGGATCCTGGAACATGGCGCAATGCTTATGGGTTTTTCTGCTTATATTGTGTTGGGAACATTTGCAGCCCTCACAGTTCACTGCCTCGATTTTGCCAGATTTAAAATAATACTCCTCTCTTGGGGTTGTGATTCTGATTAAAAAACTCTGGCTTATGGACTACTAGCTCATGACTCTATATGTGATGACATGGATTTTCTTTTCTATTTGCCTACACTTTCTCCTTGACTTCCTTCTCTTTCTTCTACACTTGTTTCAGGTCTTTTATGGCTTTGTTGGAAATATGTAAGGAAATCACATAATTCCTCCTTAGGAATTATCTTCTTTCCTCTGCTTACTTTTTTCACCCTCTGTTAATTAGCAATACAACAAACTTCCCCAGAGAAATTAATTATGATTCCGCAAGCTGAAAAATGTAACTTCGGGTGAAAAATAAGTAGCAGAAGTTGGTGAACCTTAAACAATAAATATTTGTAGTTAATGCAGCTGCCACTAGTAATTAAGAGAAAATGACTAACTGAAATGGACCCTAACTCACTTGGTTATTCTGAGGGGTTCTTGGTGCACTTATGCGAGTAGTAGCGATTATGGGGCATTTTGTTGAATGTCTATGACACATTGCCACCTTGTGGCTGCATGTTTTTCTTTCGCTGTAAAAGCAAATTTTTAATATTAAGTCCACATATTTTATTTTTTCCCTAGTATTTATACTTCCCTTGATAACAGAAGATTTGAGACATCTTAGAAGAATACATTTAATACAGGGCAGGAGAATTTAAGACAGTGCCCTTGTTATTTGAAGAGGCAGGCCAAAGTATTGAGGGGTAAAAATCCACAGTGTTTGCAACTAACTCTCACTATAGGGGTGGTAGGGCAAAGAGAAAGGGGGGGACGGGGAGAGAGAGAGAGAGAGAGAGAGAGAGGGAGGGAGGGAGGGAGATCGCCACTGGTCAAGGGAACGTGGTTTTTATTATACTAATCTTACAACTTTTCTGTTGTTTCAAATTTCCTTAAAATTTCCCCAAAATATTGACAGAAAATAAGAAAAAAAAATGGGGGTAAGGGCATAAAATAGAGCTAAGAAGGAGGCAAAATTAACCTCTGCTTTGTGTAATGGACTGACTGCATTTGGACCCCTGGCTGGGTTCTGCGTTTTGTAGTAGCTGATGTGTTACTGTCCAAGGTGCCCTTGCTACATTTCATTGTCTGTAAGGTTTAAGGGCAAAGTGTCTAACATTAGACAGAAATTCGCTCTTGGAGGCCGTTCTAAGTAGGACACTGATGTAATGAACAGCAGCCCTAACAAATACTTCCAAAAGTACAATCTGCAATTCCTTTTCCCTGCTGATCAGGGCAGATCCTGGAGTGGATGCGCCTCTAGTTTGTTGAGGACCTCTCACTAAACTACTAAGTGGCAATGAAATACAGTAAAATACTGACTGGCAATGAATTTCAGATGGTACTGATTGACAAGTGCTTGAAATCCAGCTGTTCTGTGTTACTAATGAATACAGCTGAGCTTGGGGGAGAGTTGACATCCTGTAACAGCTGAGTGAGCCTAGTCTATTTCATTTCAACTGGCTTGAGAGGAGTTACTCATAGGCAAGGTCAGATTTCTTTTTGTGCCATGGTTTTGAATATGCTGCATGGCATAGACAGACACATAGATGACTTCATCCATGAATTTCCTTTTCCTGTAAATGCACCCATGAGAGTCTTAATCTGAAAAAATTCTGACAGGTATAAGCAGATGACCTTCTTCCTACCCAGGAAGACAAAACAAATCTCAGTGAAGCATCCCTAAAAATGCCTGGCTTTGAGCAGTGTTACCCAACTCTTGTTTGTTTTTAAATTTCTATGAAGCTGGCTCTCTTCTGTGGCAGTTGGAATATCCATGAATATTTTTTGTACTTCATTTTTATTCTTAATAACTATCTGGGTATATGCATGTGCACATTAATATTTTTGTCTTTAATAACTATCTAGACACATATACATGCATATACACCTACCTGAAGGAGAACATTTTAAAACATAGGGCCCTATTCAGGTATGAGAGGTTTTCTTCTGAAAGCAGGACAGATCTTGAAGTAAGTGTTGTGACACAAGGGATTCTTTTGTAGAAAGCTGTCTTTTGAAGTGACTTTGGTTTCTGTGACTCTTGTGACAGGTTTTCTTTTAAAAAGCTATGAACTGGTATCAGGACATATTAATTTCCATTAAGGGCTGTGGTGCCTAGAAAGTTCCCTTCCCTACGTATATTTGTGAGCACCGAAAGCTTGTGAATTTTCTTTTGTGAACAACTAAAGTGATCTATGGATTCCCTGTAGAATCTATAGAGCGATATTCTTCATTTTTTTTAGGAGGATCATGGCCCACAGAAAGACATATTTTACATAATGACTCTGGATACACACACATACATGTGTAACTTAACCATTTCATGAAATGATTCTTTTCCTTCCTTCATTGGACTCTGATAATTTCTGTTCTGCTGGTCACCATCTACTAAACTTGATTTCATGATCCACTGATACGCCATGACCCACTAATTCGCTTGAAAAACACATCAGTGGAGGTTTTGCAGCAAGCCAGATACTCTTTCAGATGGAAGGCCCAACAGTGGAACCCTGAAGTCTCTATACCAGCCAAATTCAAAACAGTGTTAGGAGAGAGGGATTTAGAGAAGGAAAAGAGGGAAGAAAGTATGCCTGGTGGGGAGGGGTGTGGTGTCTTTCATTCTGGTTGAGAGCATCCCCAGGAAGTGATGTCGCTCTCCTTCTCTCTGCAGCTTGACCACATACTATCCCCTCCGCCCATGCCATTTCGGAAATGCAGCAACCCAGACGTGGCTTCCGGCCCTGGAAAGTCGCTGAAGTTTAAAAGACAGCTGAGTGAGGATGGAAGACAGCTGCGGCGGGGAAGCCTGGGGGGTGCTCTGACTGGTGAGTCGCATGGGAGACTTGTTTAAGAGAGGGGGTTACATTTATACAGTACAGTTGGCCCTCTGTATCCATGGGTTCCACATCCACAGATTCAACCAGCTACAGATGGAAAATATTAAAAAAAAAAAAAAAATTCCGGAAAGTTCCCTAAAGCAGAACTTGAATTTGCCCTCTGCTGGCAGCTATCTACACAGCATTTATGTTGTATTATGAGTAATCTAAAGATGACTTAAAGTATCCGGGAGTACATGCATAGTTGATAAACAAATACGGTGCCATTTTATATAAGGGACTTGAACATCTGTGAGAGTCCTGAAACCAATCCCCGTGGATAGGTGGGGACAACTGTAGTGTGTCCCCAATGACAGTGGAGTTCCCTGTGTGAAAATCAGCCCCTTAGAATGTACCTGCCCCTCCACAGACCATTTGGTACAACCTAATCCAATTCAGAGAGCCATTAAATTGAGGATTATATTAGTAAACTTTACTGAAGTATAATTTACATAAAATAAAACGTATCCATTCTAAGTGTACCTGTGGATGGGTTTTAGCGAATTTACACCCCAGTGTAATTACCACCAAAGTCAAGATATAACATGTTCCCTTGCCCCTTCTTTGGGCCCAGGCAACCCCAGAGCTGCTGTTCGTCACTATAGATTAGATTTATCTTAAGAATTTTATACTAATCGAATCATACATTGCATGCTTTTTTTGTGTCTGGCTTCTTTCGCTCAGTTTGTTTTTAAGATGCATCTGTGTTGTTAGGTGTATCCGTAGTGTATGTTGAACCTCATAAGAAACCGCCAAACTGTTTCCAAAGTGGTACCATTTTACATTCCCACCAGCAACAGGTGAATGAACTAATTGCTCTGCATCCTTGGCCATCTGTGGTATTGCCAGTTTTTTTTTAATTCTAGCCATTTAAATGGGTTAGTAGTCGTATCACTTTCTGTTTTTAATTTGTATTTTCTTGATGACTCAATGATGTCAAACATCTTTTCATGTGCTCATTGGACATTCATATTTCTCCTTTTGTGAAGTGCTTGTTTAAATTTTTCACCCATTTTTAAATTGTGTTGTTAAAATTTAATTAATTAAAAAATTAAAATCTAGAAAATCTACAGATAACTTTTATTGGCTTGAAAGATAGCCAAATTAAAATAACTTAAAGCATGTTTTTTAAAAAAAGATTTCCCATATAAATTTTCATGTTATTAAACTTAATTGTAAATCACTAAAGGTTAGATTTCTATTTTTTCATTCTAAGAGCTTTTTCCTCTAAATATTTTAAAGAAACTTTATTGTTTTTTAACAATAAAGTTTTCTCTTGTCTGCCAGTTCATAAATGACCTGGAAAACAAGTTGAGTTCTTCATTTTTTTGGAGAATTACGGATTTTGACTTTTTGGAGATGAAATTTCTGGGAGCAGAAATGCTTCTGTACCATGATCAGCACAGAGTCTAGAACATGTGACCGACTGTGGCACACTGCTGAGGTGTAGGGTGAAGCTGACTTTCCCCCTGAAGCCAAGGGGAAAAAATTCATCAAAAAATTGCTGCACTTCATTAAAATTAGGGCAAATGTTCACACTTGAGTTTTACTGATGTTCTTTTAATGCTTGTTAGGACATTTTTCTTTGCTTTCATTTCTATAAATGCAGAATATTTGCATTTTTAAGTAGGAGATCCTAAAGATTTAGTCTAACCCTTAGTTTTTTAGCAGGGGAGATTAAATCTTAACGGTTAAAAGGCTCACCCCTTACTTACTAATTTCACTTAGGGAATTTACTTACTTAGGTTAAACTATTTTTGACCAATAGGTGGGGGGCAGTAATGGTTGCTCCAATTTTTGCTAAATCAGTTTACTTAAAACTTTAAAATAATGCAAAGGTATAGCTCTTGATGCAGATATATGACCAGAAACATGAAATTTGGCCTTTACCTTTAAAAAAAAAAAAAAAAAAGCTGAACTTGATTCCCATTTCAAAATCTCAACAGCTCTAGCAATTCTAGCTAACCTTTTGCAATTTAGCTTGATATAAAATTATTTTAGTTAATTAATTTTTGGTCAGATAATTTTCAAAAATGCTTAATAGTCCTTAGGAGAGCTTTTTAAAAAAATCTCTTGAACATCAGCCTGTTTTAAAAAACAGTAGCTTGAAAGTGATTTTGGAATATGAAGAAAACAATCTTAGTTGGTCTTCTACATAGCTTAGCTGAGGATTTAATGAAGTAACACATACAAAGCAGTTAGCCCAGTAATGGTGGCTATTAGTATTGGTGCATAACAAATTGAATTTAGGGTATTTGCAGTTTATGGGTAACTTGGTCTTGTGAACATCAATTTGAAACCCTTATCAACTGAGTTTCTGCTTTGTGTCAGGCACTGTGCTAGTATCAGGTATTAGAGCAGAGAGAAGAAAGCATCATTTCTGATCATTAAGAAACATGGTTTCCACTAGTTTTAGGCAACTGTAAATAATCACATATGATCTTCCCTTGGAATAGACCTTGTTGCTAAACTTATGTCAAAGTGGTTTTGACATCATAAGTTTGTGCCTGATAGTTTCTGTAACTTAAAGACCAGCCGCCTTCCTATTGGTTAACTTTGTTTTATTCCAAGGTTTGTTTTCCTTTAGCAGTTTTCTACTGTTTTCTTTGAAACAAAGACTATGTGAAGGCTTAATTTATATTTTGAAAATTTTGCCACCCAATTAGCCTTTATAAGTTTCACTAAACTCTTAGGTCTTTGAGAGGAAGGTCTGTGACCTTTTCATCTATTCATCCCTAATGACAGCCGACACAAAGACTTTACTATGTGGCAGGCACAGCTTTTAGGGAATTACATTTATTGACTTATTTAATCCTTACAACATCTCTGTGCACTTAGGAGGGAGGCACTCTTATACCCATTTTACAGATGAGAACACTGAGGCACAGACAGGTTGAGTAAATTGCACAAGATCACGATGCTCGGAAACAGCAGAGCCAAGATTTGAACCCAGGTGTTGTGGCTCCACAGTCTGTACTTGTGGCCACTACACTGTGCCTAGCACAGCTGGTACCCAATAGGTTTTCAATATATTCCAGCAGGATTAGTTCGAGTAATTTTTTTTTTCCCAATTAATTGGAAAATTTGTGCTCCATTAATATCTGGGGCTGACTCAATCTGTATGGATCCTGGTCCATTAATTACAAAAGTAAATTAAAACTAGACAATTAAGACATAGTAAAAACTTTAAAATTTACATATTCCTTAATCCAGCCATTCTGTTCCTCAGATTTCATCACAAGGAAATAGTCGTGAATATGTGTAGAGAATTAACTTTAGTTATGTTTAGAGCAGCACCACTTATAATAATTAAAATCGCATATTATCTAAAATCTAGATATCTGGCAAAAGAATACTGGTGAAACATAATATGTTATACACATAAAGTGGAAAACAATTATAAACATTAAATCATGTTGTGAAAAAATACATTTTAACATTGAAAACTCACAGTATATTTTTAATGTGAAATCTCATTGTTGAATGGACTCATCTTTTCATAGGACTTAATATAATTGTAATTAAATAATTATATATTTAATGAGAGGAAGGAAAACAATTCCTGTCTACTAAAGAGTTTTCTCAAACTGGGATTATGGTTGACTTGGTCCCCTTTATAATTGGGCAAGTGAAGGTTGCTACATGGCCCTTTTTATACCCTGCAATTCAATCCATGAGTTACTTTTGCCCCTGAGTTTTTTTGTGGTATTAGGTGGTGTACCAGTTGACAACAATAATGCTACATAACCACAAAGTTTCACTTTCAGACAACAATACATATTCCCTTTTTTCTCCTGTGGCTGCAGGTCACCTGGGTTTTGGGTTATTTAGCCTCTGCTGTGATTGGTTCTAGGATGCAGTCTGGGTCTAGATCTGCTCCACGTGTCTCTCCTCTTCCTTGAGCCAGAAGCTACCCAAGGTATTATGTTCTCCTGGTAAGAGACAGGAGCAAGCGTGTGCACGTCCACCTGCACAGGCAGGTTTCAAGCCTCTGCTGGCACCATGTCTGCTAACTTTCCATTGGCCAAAGCAAGTCACATGGCCAAGCCCAGCATCAACGGGCAGAGGCATGCTCCACCCACCATAATACCTTGGCAAAGATGCAGATCTGTAACACTTCCGGGGGGAAGCAAAGAATTGGCACCAATAATTCAGTCTGACATAGTTAGCTTTCGTCTCTCTTTAAAAACAGTCTTATAGAGTGAAAATATTTACATTTACCAATTTTTCAATTAAGAAAGTAATATGGAGCTTCCCTGGTGGCGCAGTGGTTGAGAGTCCGCCTGCCGATGCAGGGGACACGGGTTCGTGCCCCAGCCCGGGAAGATCCCACATGCCGTGGAGTGGCTGGGCCCGTGAGCCATGGCTGCTGGGCCTGCACGTCCGGAGCCTGTGCTCCGCAACAGGAGAGGCCACAACAGTGAGAGGCCCGTGTACCGCAAAAAAAAAAAAAAGAAAAGAAAATAACATGTGTTCAATGTGGACAGTTCAGAAAATACAGAGCACCATAAAGGAAAAAGCTGTAAGCCCATAATTCTACCATGCAGAAACCCTTGATGGAACTTTTGACATTTTCTTCCTCAACTAAAATTGTGAATGACTAAGAGGATTAGATCAGAGGAAAAAACAACCAGTACCTTTTACGCAGGGCTGGCATTTAAACAACAGATCTAGTGTTCACCATGCCCATCCCTGCCTGGATTTTTTTTTTTTTTTCTTTTTTGAAGCTGATGATGTTTTATATCTTCATGGCCTGCAGTTTGCTAAATAGGCTCCCAGAAGCATCGTGTAAACATTGACTGAGGTTTGGAGCCCCCTGATGAGAAATAGAAGCATTATTCAAATCATACGGATTCTTAAATCTGGGCCTAATTGGTAATGTGCCTGACAGTTCACAGCAAGGAAGCTGCAGAATGAAGGGCAGAACCTCAGGATCTTGACTCCTGGCTTCTTGATATGCAAATGATTGCCCTAGGAGATATGGGGATATATGTATATGTATAGCTGATTCACTTTGCTATAAAGCAGAAACTAACACACCATTGTAAAGCAATTATACTCCAATAAAGATGTTAAAAAAGAAAATGATTGCGCTGAATCCTACTCCTGCATTCCACAGCTGTGATGTTTGTGTGTTGTAGTCCTAACACGCAGAAAATGAAGGAAGACTTCTTTTTCTTATGCAGAGAATTGTGTTTTTCAAAACATATTTGGGTTGTTTGGAATGTAAAACAAAGAGGAATCTTTGTATGTGTGTCACTTGCACACAATAATAGGAAATCAACTTTGTAGACAGTATAAATTAGAACTTCTAAAACTGTTAGCATCGCTGTATTCTATCTGGGGGAAAAACTTGAGAGATTTTTCCTACTTGTTGGGGATAACATCTGAAAATTCAGAAAAACACATTTCAGAATGAATTTTACTTTAAGAGGGAAAGGAAAAACAAACCACACAATGCCAGAAAACATTCTTTTCTTTAAAATTAACTTGAAGGCTATTCTGTTTAAGTGCTGTGTAGAGTTTAATGGGTTTCTCATCCTAAAGGCCTCCTTAGCTTAGTAGGCAAGTCTGACAGAATTTAGATTAAAGCAAATTTACATGAAACATAACTATGTTATAGGTAGCCTTGGTATTCAGTAAATATTGCACCTGAATACTCTCGTATGTGCTCTGGATTTCTTCATGTTTGTAATACCATCAAAAGAATGCCTATGTAAAAATGGTGTGTATTAGGATAATACCACGTGCTAGAGCGAGCAAACCAAAAAATTTCTGGGGCTTGACACAGTTGTCACATACTTCTAGCTCATGTAAGTGTTTTGGGTTATGAGGCAGCTCTCTCCCTCCTGGTGAGTTAGGGACCCGCATTCCTTCCACCTTCTGCTCTGGCTCTTCTTTACGGCCTCCACACTCTGCTTCCAGCTGGTAGAAGTGGACAGAGAAGAAAAACTTCCTAAAAGTCCCATCCTGGAAGAGACACACTTTATTTCCATTCGCATTTGTTTGGCAAGGTCCTCTCACATGGTCAAAGCCAAATTCAAGGCTGGTGCTACTGTTGGGGGAGTGCTAGGAAGTATGGTCCCTGCTGGACTGTGGCCTCTGAGTCCAGCTACACAAGAGGCAAGGGAAATATGGCATTTACAAAATCAGGGAAGACTGAGAAATAGGTTTTAATAAAGAAATTGGGTGTGATTAGTTTTCAGTATGTTAGGTCTGAAATGCCTGTGGGGCATGTTAAATCAGAATGTCCAGGAAGGACTGTGCAGTAACAGAAGCAAGAGGCATATTTTGAGAAGGAAAGGATTGGCTTCATCTAAGAGAATAAGATGAGGACATCTTAAGAAGTTGCCATTGGATTGCAACAGTGTAAGTCACTGGAAACCTTGAGGAGGAAGGTGCTGAAGTGTGGATGGCAGCTAGAGTGAACTGGCTTAGGAGCAAACAGTAATGAAGGACTTTGAGGTAGCTGATGTGTTGATGAGAGTGTGGATAGCTCTTCTGAGAAGTTGTACAGTTATAAGAGACTCGAGAAAACAAGTGTGAGCTGGAAGGGCATGAGGGGTCAGAGGGGACCACTGTAATGTGGGAACCAGGCAAGCATGTTCGTAAGGTGTTGAGGATGGTTCAGAAGAAAGAGATGATAACCAGAGAAGTCAAGTGCTGTGGAAGCACCTGGCAGGGTATCCGGAGCACATGTCAAATGGTTGGCCTTTGTAGGGAGAGAGGTACTTCCTTCATTGTAACAGGAGGAAGGAGGAGAAAATGGATGCAAAAGCAGGTAGTTTAGGTACATCTATACCATGAAATACTGCTCAGCAATAAAAAGGAACAAACTACCAATTGTCTACTGAAAAAAAAAAAAAAAGCACAACCTAGAAGTTGAGAACTATGTTTTATTCGGTGGACTTGCTGAGGACTTAAACCTGGGAGGCAGCCTGTCAGATGGCTCTGAGGAACTGCTGGGAGGAGGTAAGGAAGAAGCCAGGATATTTAACACTTTTCGGAAACAACAACAACAAAAACGGGTAGTAGGGACATCCAAAGATTACTGTTAGTTAAAGAAAAGCACACATCTCAAGTTAATGAATTTAGCGCTTTTCTTTTCCGTGTATGGGAAGATGCAAGAGTCTGGACTCTGAAATCATTCCTTTGATATGCGCCTTCACTATCTAGGGCCAGAATCCTGCTTTTCTCCACCCTGAATGCCCTCAGGGTACACAGTTGGGAGGCAGCTGCAGTGGCTGCTGGCTTGACGGCTGCACCATCCTTTGTTTACTGATACGGCAGGTGATGCACGTGACAACCTGGGTGAATCTCCAAAGAATTAGGCTGAGTTAGAAAACAAAAACAAAACAAAACAAAAAACCCCAAGAGGTTACGTGCTGTGTAATTCCATTTCTATATCGTATTCTTGAAATGGCAAAATTATAGAAGTAGAGAACTGATTAGTGGTTGTCAGGACTTCAGGAGGAGGACCTGGGAAGGAAGTAGGTGTGGCTATGAGCGGGCAACATGAGGGATTCTGCAATGGTGGAAATGTTCTATATCTTGACTGTAGCAATGTCATTATCGGGGTTGTGATTGTACACCATAGTTTTGTAAGATGTTGGCATTGAGGGACACTGGGTAAAGGACACCTGGATCTCTCTGCATTATTTCTTACAACTGCATGCGAACCCACAGTTACTTCAAAATAAGTTTAATTTTAAAATATTCCCTTTCCAGATCAGTGATTTTAATACATTTTCTTTTCATAAAAAAGCAGGTGGTTTAATTGATTTAGTGGCTTCACTTCTCTGCATTATGAGATATCTGTGTGGGCTCCGGGAGGGTTCTATGGGAATTGACTAGAGGAGGAAGTCTGAAATGCTCTTAGAGAATAGGAAGGCAGACTATAAATGTAGTAGGGTTTCTTGGAAGCACTGACAGCCCATTCAAGGTCTGTGATCATGAATTGAAAGTGAAGTCAGTGTACATGTTTGAGGGAAATGTTAAGACACCAGGGAAATTTGTGAACTGGGAACATCAGTTCCACAGAATATAGCAGAGGAACCTGGTCCAGGGTCACTCAGGAGAGCCATGGGGAGGGTGGAGCTGAGCTGTAAGAGTCAGGGGGTTTTGGTGCCCAGCGTGGGATTCTCCAGGGGTAGAGCCAAAGCCCATGGGAGCTTGGAAGTGTGGTGGGACTGTGGACCGAGCAGTGGGTGTGCTGTTCGACTTAACCAGCCCATGAAGGATGACCGATATGTTCATATTTTGAAATCTGGCAAGTTTTAAAACTTTTAAAAGGTAAAGGTCTTCACAGTTGTTGTAAAGACAATGATGCTGTCAGTTTGGATTCTTGGCTTTTGGCCAACAGGGAAAAGAACCTGGATAATTCGCACTTAGGGTTTTACTGGCTTAAAAACATCCGGCTTCTATTTGTTTTACTGTTTCTCAATACTTACAAATTTTCTATGCTGAGGGCATATAACTGGGGGCAGGAATTCTTTTATGTGGCTTTAGTGTTGTTTTAGAACTTGTAACATCGTGTACTTCCTCCACAGTGGTTTATGAGTCTGGAGAGTGTCTCTACCTATTTTTTCTGAGTCACCAAGCGATCAAGAGGCAAATCCATGAGCATCTTCTTTCTGGTGAAGGTGCATGATTTTAAGTAGCCTTTAAACCCACTTGCTGTCTTCACTGTTCCTATGTCAGCTTAAGTCTGGATATTTTGTTTGCTATCTAGGTGTTCTAATTAGAAGATGGCAATGTAGATGTATTTTGTTGGCGTTTGTAGTAGCTCCTTGTCAGGGTGGGAAGATCTCCTGAGACTCCGCCTTAATGGGGCTTGCAGCTGCTAGCCAGCTTCTTTGGCAGATGCCGCCTCCCAGTGGCTGTCTGTCCGGGGCCCCTCTGCTGTAGCTCATGGCCCATGCAGATGGCTTACCCATGAGTCATTGCTCCCACTGACGGGGGAGCATCACTTGGTGGTTCCCAGGCCCCTGGTCACCTGCTGCTTGGGAATTGTCAAGTGGCCACCTTGTTCAGAGTCGGGCTGCAGAGTCCTATTTGAAGCTCAAATCTCTCCTTCAGACATTTGGCACCAATGAAAGCATCCCAGGAGGTGATGTCAGGCATGAGAGGAGAATCAAGGAAAGAGTCTAAATGAAAACATGAGGACTGGAATGTGCTGCTCTTACACTGTGAGTCAGATGAGAGACTGGGCTGTTTGCTTTGATGTGTGCATGAGCTCCAGAGAGTGCTGGGAGCCGTGCTACATCAGCGAGAACGGCTCTTCAGAAATCCGTTTTTCAGTTCTGTACCAGATAGAATTTGAAGGATCTAAAATTAGTCCTGAGTGTTCATTAAGAAGATGTTGTTGCTGGAAGGCCTGATTTAAGTTTCTTGAAGCACCTTCTGCGAGGTAAAAGGTAACTTGGGCCTTAAATCATTGTGATACAGAATATCAAGATTGCTAGGGTAGGAACATCAGTTGCATACTGAGATACAGCTAAACCATTATCACCTACAAAATAAGTTGGCTTCTTGACCTTAGGCTGGGTTATGTTGGATGTGATCAAACTCAGTGACTGAAATTCTTCTAAGTACCCCAAAGAAGAGAGTGTCTAGTGGTCATTTAAAGTTTTTGCTGGCATTATTTTAAAGGTTGTATGTGTCCAAATATATAAGGAAGTTCTCTACACCAATTAGGCTAAAGAAGAAACTTAATAGAAACAAACCAAAGATGTATGAATATTAGGATCCCCAAAACAGTTTTTCTCGGGCCTTCCCTGGTGGCGCAGTGGTTCAGGGTCCGCCTGCTGGTGTGGGGGACACGGGTTCGTGCCCCGGTCCGGGAGGATCCCGCGTGCCGCGGAGCGGCTGGGCCCGTGAGCCGTGGGCGCTGAGCCTGCGCGTCTGGAGCCTGTGCTCCACGGCGGGAGAGGCCACGGCAGTGAGAGGCCTGCGTACCGACAAAAAAACAAACAGTTTTTCTCTCTCCCGGTTTTCTCTCTCCGTTCCTCTTTCTCTCTGTCTCTCCCCCTTATTTCTTGTGTTCTAGGGTGATTCTATAAATAATGGACTTCTGTTATTCCTGATTGAAAAAAAATGAGTTTATTGAATCCATATCTCAAAAATTTGTTTGTTCTTAAAATTTTATTTAGAATAGAAAACTGATGGCAGGTTTTTTTTTTTAAACATTTTATCAAGGGGTTAAATTTTTTTAAGGAACATAATCATTTTCCTTCTTTTCTCCCCAGTTTTTTCCTAGTACTTCCCTGAAGATCTGTTTAATGCTGATAGGATAGACCGAGGCCTGGGTATGGCAGGGTGTGGTTTTCCTCTCCTTCATGCGTTGTGTACTTGTAGGTTCTGAAAAGCTGATTCCAAGCTTGTCTTCTCAGTTTTGTATATGTATCGTCTTTAAGAGAGACGTGGTTTTAGATCCCTGTGACTCTTCAGCATAAACGAGAAAGCCACGAAAGTTGAATTGATTGTATTACAGTTAAGAATATGAAACATGAGTTTAAACATGAGTTTAAGTAATTGGAAATTAGTATCAACTATTTATTAAATCCCACCTATAGTGCTCTTTGAGTTATTGGGAAAGGGGAGGTAAGATCGGGGAAGGCAAGGAAGATGGTGGCTGCCATTTCCTGCCACGCTGGAACCCATGTAGGAAGTTGGACATAGGTAGCCGGCTCTCGTGGTGACATTTTCTTATATACAATCCAGCTGCAGTGCAGCTGCACAGAGGTGCACGTGGGTGCTAACTGCGCATGTACTGGAATCAGTACATTGGACCACACATAAGTCCTCCGGAAAACAGTGATGGGGGGGATGCAGATCCGAAGGAGAATGGAATACCTGAGTTACACTGAATGGGGTTTAAAGACGGGAAAACAAGTAACTTGTCTGGGTGGGCATAGCGTCGCGACAACTCCTGTACTGATTTTTCGAGGTGTAATGAGAAGGGCCTGAAGTGGGGATCTGAGGCCCAGATTCTTGTCCCAAGTCAACCGCTAAGTAGCTATGCCTTCATTTCTGGTTCTCAGTTTCCTCATTTGTAAAATGAGTGCATTGGACCGGATACTCTCAAGGTCCCTTTGACCTTGCATAGTGAATACTTTTAGCTACCAAGATGAGGGATGGGGGAGTCTTTGCAGAGGCTGGTTTTTCTTCCTTTTCTCCCTTTACACTTACATCCTTTCTCCACTGTTGAGCAAGGAAGCCCACCTTCTCCCTTGGAGGAGCCTGGTAGTGACGTCCTGTCCTCTGAAACTGAGCACACCAGGCCATCCATCTCTTGTTTAAAACTCATTTTCAGGGCTTCCCTGGTGGCGCGGTGGTTGAGAGTCCGTCTGCCAGTGCAGGGTGCATGGGTTCGAGCCCTGGTCTGGGAGGATCCCACATGCCGTGGAGCAGCTGAGCCCGTGTGCACAACTGCTGAGGCCCGCGTGCCTGGAGCCCGTGCTCCACTACAAGAGAGGCCACCGCAGTGAGAAGCCCGAGCACCACAACGAAGACAACAGCAACTAGAGAAAAGTCCACAAGCAGCAACGAGGACCCAACGCAGCCAAAAATAAATAAAATTAAAAAAACAAAAAAGCATACATTAAAAAAAATAAAACTCATTTTCAGGGGCTAATCAAAGATCAGGAATGTAGACTTTTTTTTTTTTAGCTTCCTGGATGGAAACTGAAAATGAAGCTGACTTTTTGTCATCTCCGCAGGAAAAAAGAGTAGGCAAAGAAATGCAAATGCCACCAACCGGGATGTTTAAAGATTGGTAAAAATTAGTGTTTCTGATGTATTAATGACTCTGGTGGTGGTAGCCTGCATTTGTCATTGTCATGTTCCATTGTCATTCAAGTACTTAATCAATGCATATTGTCAGGGCTAAATTTATTTTCTTGTGTCTGCCTAGCCAGATCATTTCTCTGTTTTTTGACAGTACTGTCTCAGTCCCCTGCATCCCAACAGGGCCTGAAGGGAGAGCTGAAAGTAAGTCCCCTCCTTGCTTTTTTTTTTTTTTTCCCTTCGTTGCGGAGCACAGGCTCCAGACACGCAGACTCAGCGGCCATGGCTCACGGGCCCAGCCACTCCACGGCATGTGGGATCTTCCCGGACCGGGGCACGAACCCGTGTCCCCTGCATCGGCAGGCGGACCCTCAACCACTGCGCCACCAGGGAAGCCCCCCACTCCTTGCTTTTTAACTCCTTGTTGACTTGATCCCTGGTGGGTAAAACCTTTGAAAAGAGAGAATGGTACCATTTAAACATCTGTTTCCCTTTTTCTGAATAAGAATACAGGTGGAGTCATGACCACTGTGTAAATTATTAACACTGCACCAAGTTAGACTTGAGGTACCTTAGTTCCCAGTTTCCAAGTCCCTGTAAAGGAGAGGCATGTATGTATGTAAAGTGTATACATGGACTTTGATTATGTGTTCACATGTATGCGTGCACACACAGCATTGCACCCTCAGTTTTTATTTAGTGTTCCGTAATGTAGGAGGTACCCGCATTTTTGCCCTAAATGACTCTAGACGACAGTGAGAATTAGGTATGTCATTGCCCTTTTATTAAAACCGCCAACAGAAATTTCTCTGAGCTCAAAATGAGGAAAAAGAGGTTGTGTGGTCTGACAAATTTGAATTCTTTCTCTTATTAAGTAATGAGAGCTGGGTATCCCACTGTGTTTCTGTCTTTGCTTTGTTTGCTAGGAGTCTCAGTGCAAAGCATTTTTGTTGTTGTTTTGTTTTTACTCTATTTTACTAGCTTTTGGCCGCACTGGTATATATAAATAATATAAAAATGATGGTAGGTGATACATGCGCAAACCCAGAGCAGTGAGGCCCCCATGTTCGGTGTACAGAACAACGAGATGAAGCTCATGGTTCTTTGCTCCATTCACATTCCATCTCAGACCCCTTCACATCACTTCCACAGCTATACGTTCACTCTCTCCTTCCTGCTACCATGTTACATTGTCCTCTTCTTCCAGGATGGATCACTTAACTTCCTATTATTTGTGGACCTATAATCCCTTTTACTACTTTATAAATTCCTTGAGGACCTTTTCCTTGAACCCTCAAAGCTAAGCCTCCTGCATTGCCAATCCTAAGTGCTCAGTGAATTGGGTCGCCAGATAAAATACATGGCACTAAGTTCAATGTTAATTCCAGAGAGACTGGTAATAATATTTTTAGCATTGATGTGTAGAATGTAGTATTTGTGGTATACATAATCCAGTTTATTTGCATTCCAGTTTATTGAGGCATCCTGTAGTTCTATGAAAGCTGGCAACTCTATCAGTAACTACAGGAAGGGTTCTGTACTGAGGCTTTATCAGACATGTTGTCTCATAAGTACATGCATGGCACGAGGGGCAAGATGCTAGGGGTCTTACACACAGACATTAGTACACTATCCTCTCTCATGCTCCCCGCCCTCCGCCCCTTTACCTGCAGTCACCTTGGAGACAGGACCAGCTTTGTGGACAACCATAAGCAGATCTGACGTATGATACTCTTTGGTGTGTGTTAAGTCTGTGTGTATATGCCCACTGCCATTCTTTCAACGGTTATAGTGCTCTCGGTGGATTTAAATAGTAGGAGATTAAATGCATTTAATGAATGGCTAGAAGAAAATGATCAGGCTCTCGATCTTGAGAGATGACTATTTGGAGGATGATTGGAACAACCCAATAGCTACCTGCCCCCTAGCTGAGTGCCAGAGCACACTGATTTCCTCATAAGCATGACTGAAGTCCCTAAAAAGGAATGTTAAGTAGCCTAGTGATACTGTTACTTTAAGACATGAGGCACTGATCCTGGAGTTCAAGGCTACTTAATGTCGTCTGAACTTTCAGAAGTCAGGGGCTACATAAGAGACCAGAAATGGCAAGGTTGAATTCCAACCCTACACTGGTCATTAATTTCCAAGCAGTGCTTGAGGCAATCATGATGCTAATCTTGGCTTAAAATTTTCTCTTCTTAAAAACAAGGGCAATGTTATGTTTTGCAAGGCACTTAGTGATTTGTTAGAACTTAATTCAAGGCACAGGGTTATAGTTCGGATAACAGTGGTTCCTAGATCCTATTGCTTTTAAACCAGGTAGAGTGGACATTAACTTTCCTAGTAAGGGTTATACAGTCCTTGATTGAGATCTCCCACCCCAGAAATAGGGCATTTTAATAGATTGCCATTTGGAGGTGCTGGAGGAGATCTACTATGCAGTATTTTGGGGCAAAAAATTGTATAGTTTTGTTCTAGATTTCCTGTTTATTCATTAATCAGTATCAACAAAGATTTCTTAAGACAAAAATAATATGTTCTTTAGGGGGGCACACATAGACATTACGGAAGAAGAATTTGGAATCTGTTTGGAACAAAAGCTTACATGAAACTAGGAACTATTCCAAAGAGATATATATGGAAATACACCGTTAAGTGAATTAGATTGTACAAGACGTTTCCTTGTAATAAAGCTAGAGAACTTGTTAGGAAATTTGGACTTGTCTGGAAATTTCTGCTTCGACTGTCATATGGAGTCTATTTTATGCCCCTGTGGCTGCCTTTGTTCTTTTTGTTTCTCTTGGAAAGCTCCTGATCCCCAGTTCTTCCTTGGCCTCTGTCCTAACTGTTTAGATGTAGGGCAGTTGTCAGAAATGTTTAGCATCTCAGGATGCCAGTGACATTTGGGTGTGTCAATCAAAGCATCTTAGTGGGCGAAAGAATGTTACTGAGTAGGATTCATAATTTCTTCAAAAAGTAAGATACTAAGTGCAAATTGTCCTCACATGTACTCAGGTTAAACAGTTGGCCTTGGATGTACACAGTGTTCTGTGGCAGTGTCAGACTCTTTTGGAGATGGGTTTTAGAAGAGAAAACCAAAGCCAGGAGAAGTGATACGATGTTCTTGTATCAAGTTTAAGGCCGCTGAGCCTTTTTTCACTATTGCTATGGTTACAAAACAAACAACTGAACCACATTTGAACATTCTAGGCAATGGGGAACTAAACAAAAATGAAAACATCCGAACCCTGGGAGAAATATAAATGAGAGACAGAGTGGAGAGTTAATAGGCACAGGCATAAGTATATGATCCTGTAAACTGTCAGTAGCTTCTGTGTGCGGGCTGTGATGTGGGGCTACAAAGACAGATGAGATACGGTCCCAGCTGACACTGAGTTTGCAATGTAGAAAAGCATGTTATGTACAGAAACAGATGGCACCCTAGACGCAGGCAGCCCCATAGAAGCAGGTGATTAATGGGGGGGAAGGTAAGGCTAGTAACGCCCCTGGTTGTAGATTCAATGCCAATGATGCCAAAATGGGTAAAGCATCCTGGAAGGGACCTGAGCCACCACGGAACACACACTGTGTGTTCAACGCGGTGCTGGGTACTTGGTGTGTGTTACCTATGATCATCATCACTGGAGGTCTAGACATAGAAGCTCAGGGAGGGAAAGTAATTTATCAAGGGTTTCGCAGCTAATAGATGGTGAAACCAGGGTGCAAATCCCTGTCTGACTGGTTTCCCACTCTGTGCTCTTGAGTCCACTTGGTGAATGGAATGAGAGCCTCTTACTCCGCAGGGCCCTGAGCTGGAGAGTATTTGATCCAGCCTGAGAATGATATCGAGGAGGAGTGCTGTTGCCAGGAAGAGTTGTTTAGCAATGGAAGGTAGAGGGGATAATAAGTCATTGTTTATTGTGGACCTTCTGTTTGCCAGATGGTATGACAAGCTCTCTGTGTACATCCTAAATTGTCCTCACCGTCGCCCCAGGAGGTTGATCAATCATGTCCTTTTTTTTTTTTTTTTTTTTTTTTTTTTGCGGTACGTGGGCCTCTCATTGTTGTGGCCTCTCCTGTTGCGGAGCACGGTCTCTGGACACGCAGGCTCAGCGGCCATGGCTCACGGGCCCAGCCGCTCCGCGGCATGTGGGATCTTCCCGGACTGGGGCACAAACCCGTGTCCCCTGCATCAGCAGGCGGACTCTCAACCACTGCACCACCAGGGAAGCCCAATCATGTCCATTTTTACAGAGCATTTATGGGAAACTGAGACTTAAGAGGTTAACAAGGTCACAGAGCCACTACATGGTAGTTGTGAGGCTTTGAATTTTAGATTTGAGTCTCGTGACTGGGGCCAAATGGTAATGGATTTGAATTCAGCAGTTTCACTTCAGGAGTTTAAAAACTGAACGTACGGTTGACCCTTGAACAACCCTTGAACAAGGTGGTTGGGGAGGCCAACCCTCTGTGAAGTCAAAAATCTGCAAACAACTTAAAGCCTACCCTCCCTACCCATGGTTCCTCCACATCCGTGGTCCCATATCTGCGGATTCAACCCTTCCGCATCGTGTAGTACCGGCGTGTTGACCGTTGAAAAAAATCCACAAATAAGTGGACCTGCGCAGTTCAAGCCTGTGTTGTTCAAGGGTCAGCTGTGTTTCCAGGATCCACAGGGGGCAGCCAACCTGTTAGGATAGAATGACGTTTTGGGAATAAATAAAGAAAACCAAAACAAACAAACAAAAAAGAATGACATTTTGGAAAGGGTTGGACTAACTGGGTTGAGCAGCCAGATTATGACAGGGGAGGAGGAGATGACTCCTGCTCGCTTGAGGATTATTTTGAAGAGAGCAAGATACTGGTCCTCCGGGAGGGTTTAGAAACGGGTAGAGAATGCAGATGGGGGTGAGGAAGGAGACAGAGGAAGAGAGCACAGGGCACTGACAGGTAGTTTAACAGCTGCTCCTCATATCCTCAAAATGACTGAGAAAAAATGGTTCTATTTATCTGCCGTTTCCTTCCATATATCTTCCCAACAGCATTCATCAATATCTGTCATTTCCCGGGGGCTTTAGACATGTCTAGCAATTCTTTCTGCTGAATTATATTTCAATACAAGGATGCACATGTTCGCTCTGACCTGTGCCTGGCGTCGCTTAGACACCGTCCCCACCCAGCTCCCTGGTGCCCTCACTCACACATCCTGCTTGGTGTCAGGTTCTGGTTACCACGTTCTCATTAGAGTAGCTCTACTTAATACTTCCTTAAAAATCAATTTTAAGTTGTCACATTAGCCTTTGGTCTGTACAGCTAGAGCTTAGAGCCAAACCATTCTGTACGTTTTGATAAGAATTTTAAATCCATACAATCACCCCTTGAAGGGAGACTACCTTGGTGGTCTAGGTGCAAGAGGGACTTGCTGGCGAGGGCTGGGTCTCATAGCAGAATGGGAGAAGTTGCTGGGTGTAGGTGTACCGAAAGGCAGCAGTGCATGTACTGAAAATAATAGGAACACTGAAGCTTACTAAGCTCTGTTTCGTGTATTAACTCATATGATCCTATTATCTTCCCTTATTAGAATTTGGTAATCTTGGTAGGTGAGAAGAAATATTTCTTCTTTAAGAACAAGTTAAGGGAAAAGAAAAGAGGGCCAAATATATTTCTCTGTAAGTGTAGATTTGAATTGTTTCCATTTAAAAATAGACTGCGTGTTGGCATTTTTTACCCTTTTGTCATTCGATGGCAAGGGTAACAGGGTGGTTCTCTGTAATTGAGGGTAAAGAGACCACTATCCCGTTGAATCATCTTGGCGCATTTCACTCCGAATGTTACTTTTGATTTAAAGCTGCAGTTGACAGTGGCAGCGGCAGCTTGAGATGCCGCTCGCTCCATAGCCTTGCGGTCTGTCCAGCGGCTTTGGTTTCTGCATGGTAGACACGTTTGTTCTGGTATTTTTCCACAGTCCCTAGCTCTCTCACGGTATGGAATTGGGCTTTAGAGACTTCGTGAAATAATTGTCATGGACCCAGTCAGTCTGGGATTGCCCTGAACTGTTAGCATCTGCTGTTTGCTCTGCTTGCTACAAGCTTCCTTTTGAAGCATCCCCCTAACTTTGTCCCACCCTTTCAAGCATCTTCCTAACTTTGTCCTCAGGCCCTCGTGGTTAGTAATATTGCCTTGCCATTCTATGTTAAATATAGAATGCTGGTGCTAATATTCTAAGAAGTGAAATTGGGTATCTCTGGTGGAGTTGAGTCTAGCAGCAGAACAGTTTAGAGACTGCTGCACTGGGCGATTAATTTGATTCAGACCTTGATACCCCATTGGTGTCACTGTGCTCTGACAGCCAGCCTCCCTAAAGGCACGTGTCCTCTCTCCATTCATCTTTCAGTTTCCTTGTCAGTTGGAGATCCCTGGCTAGTAGGCAGTGATGCCTTCAAGGACATGGGGTCAAGCCTACGCTTTGGACTTTTTTTGTGTGAGTCAACACACACCACGTTTTCTTTTAAGGCTAGACTAGCAGCTCAATATAGGAGTCAGTGAACTTCAGCTCTCCCTGGTCACAAATCTGTTGGTTTCTCAAATTATATTTACTTACGCCATTAAGAAGAATGATCTAGCAGCATTGTCGATGCTGTCTAGGTATAGTTATTCTTTTGCAGTGGGGACAAGAAATTGGAAGTCAGTCACCCATGTGAGAGGGAAGATGAAAGGGACCGTGTCTCTGTGTTGCAGTAGCACAGCTGAAGATGAATAAAGGGAGGCTGTAATTGCCTGTGAGCACGACAGTCGCTATGATGAGGGAACCGATGTTTAGAGTTGAGCGATGGGGCATGAAAGAGGAATATCTTCATGATGATGGAGTACACTGTAGGGTGAAGGCTGCGGACTCATGGACTCTGCCTGGATTCTGCCAGTGACTTATCACGGTCTTTAAGCTTTCTCCATTTTGAAAGTTTGGAGGGGTCTTGAAAAACTCAGTTTCTCTGACTTGTGAATGATTTGGAGGGCTTGAGTATAATTTGAGTATAATTTGTGAAAGCAGGTGCTGGTGTACTTCACTGTGGATACCTCCTTTGGACAACAAAAAGGACTTCCTCATTTTTTCCTATAGAAGGTATGGTGGTTTTGGCTAAGCAAGGGAGGATGTGTGTGTGTGTGTGTATGAAAATATACATGACAAAATTTACTATTTTAACCATTTGTACTTTATCGTATTTTAAGTATACAATTCAGTGGCATTAAGTACGTTCGTATTGTTGTGCAACCATCACCATTATCCACCTCCAGAACTTTTGCATCATCTCAAACTGAAACTCTGTACCCATTAAACAATAACGCCTCATTCCCCCCTCTCCCCAGCCCTCCAGTAACCACTGTTAAACTTTCTATCTCAATGAATTTGACTATTCCAGGAACCTCATATAAGTGGAATCATATGACATGTGTTCTTTTGTGTCTGGCTTATTTCACTTAGTACTTCTTCAGGGTTCGTCTGTGTGTCAATTTCCTTCCTTTCAAAGGCTGAATCATATCCCATTGGTTTGTGTACGCCGCATTTTGTTTACGTATTCATCCATCAGTGGACGGTAGGGTTGTTTTCACCTTTGGACTATTGTGAATAATGCTGCTATGAACACGGATGTACAAATACCTGTTCGAGTCCCTGCTTCCACTTTTTTTGTGTATATACCCCAAAGTGGAATTAAGCAAGGGAGGTTTTAGTAGGCAGTGGGGAAGGTAAAGTGGTGGGAATGGCCCTCCTCCCACTTTAGTGGTGGATGTGAACTTTCTGGGGGCTGCTGTGAGAGCTTCAGTAGATGCTCAGGTCAGCAGCAGCCTGGTAGCCCAAAGGTAAAGCTAACAGATGAGAGATGTGAGCATGTGGCCCCGTCTGCTTGCTCGTGGCACCAGCACAGTGCCAGCTGCCCATTGTTCTTTCTGTCCCTAGCCCCTTGCCTCTGTGACGCCAGCACCTTCTATTTCCCTCCCTCCTGTGGGCCCCCCTCCCTCACCAAAACCCTTGAGGGCAACACGTGGACCACCTCCGCTACCCTTTCTTCCCGGTGGCGACCTTAGAGGGATAAACAAGCTTTCCCAGAGTTCTTACGTATAACTGAGCACCAGAAACCCTTTCTCACGACTGCTTTGTGGTGTAGTTCCTGGGTCTTCTGTTGTCTTTGATGTCCTGTTTGTAGTCAAGAGAGGTAACAGGGCTTCCCTGGTCGCACTGTGCTTGAGAATCTGCCTGCCAATGCACGGGACACGGGTTCGAGCCCTGGTCTGGGAGGATCCCACATGCCGTAGAGCAACTGGGCCCGTGAGCCACAACTAGTGAGCCTGCACGTCTGGAGCCTGTGCTCCACAACAAGAGGGGCCGCGCTAGTGAGAGGCCCGCGCACCGTGATGAAGACTGGCCCCCGCTTGCCACAACTAGAGAAAGCCCTGGCACAGAAACGAAGACCCAACACAGCCATAAATAATAAAATAAATAAATAAATAAATAAAAATGTTAAGTGGAAAAACAGTAAAAAAAAAAAAAAAAAAAAAAAGTGAGGTAGCCCAAAATGTGAGACCATGGACTGACTGCTCAATCTATATTGCATTTCAGGTGATATGGAACTTTTTTACTAGAAGCTTTTAAATCTAGGCAGGAACCATTACTCTTCAATGACAAAGTAGGTCTCCAGAGGCTATATTTAATTTCTGCTGAAACTATTTCTGACCTGATATTTTCGTACTTCAGAGGGATACTTTAAGCTTCCGGGTGCTTTGAAAGCTTGTATCTCACATTTGACGACCTCTTTATGGAGGTCTTGCTTCTTGTTATTTCGAAATTCAGGATGAAAACAAAGGAAAACCCGTTCCAGGAAAAAGACCATATGTACCCTAGGTAGACCTAGTCACAGTCTGAGTCTTAGTAATCTACTTATTGTCATATATAAATGGCTGGAGATATTTCTACTTATTCTGTTGAGTAGAGGCCCTGTGACCAAAGGAGAAACAATAAGCAGTATAAAAAGCCCATTCCAATAACCCATGGCTCTGTGGTTGAAGCTTGACAAATTCTTGTTTCACTCTGGCCAACAGATTTCAGCTTTCATATGGACCTCTATTTATTGCCTTTAAATTTCTAGTTATGTCAGTAGACAGTATCTAATAAATGTTTTAATAGGCATATTGGAATTTTAGCAATGTGTCTCCGAAGAACACAGAGCTGATCAAAGTTCCATTTGTAACAAAAAGCTCAATGTGGTATTAAAATAGAGCAGCCAGATTGCTAGGCAAGCTCACCTCTCCTACAACAAAGAGGGAATGGTATTGTCCATTAATTTCCACCCTGTGCAGCTGAATAATGCAGTTGACAGATGCTAATTTTCTCAAATTGTAGGCAGCAAATGATGCATGAATATAGCAGCAACACACTTTTTAGAGGCTCTTGGTAGTCATCAGAAAGTGAATTTGTGTGAAGTTTGATGTAATCACTACCAACTATGGCACAATGCTAATGCCTTCTAATGACTGCCTTAAATCCATCTGTTGTCCTCTTTTCCCTGTTAACACTAATGGGGGTCCAGGCAGGAATAAAACATCCCATGTGTTGTGCTAACAGACCCTCTAATTTGTAACATTCATGACTCCTATAGACGAGACTTGTGCAAGAATAACGACATCCAAAATCTAACCCATGACAGGACGATAAACATTTCATTACATATGTATATAAACGCTTCCTAATTTTATTATTTGTTCCAAATAACAGAATTTTATTTCTTGCTCACCTTGTCATCTCTCATGTGTTGCATATCTCTTTGTGTTTCTTATTTGTTTAAGTTTATATGTATTGAATGCCCATTGTATGATGTATTTTCTTTTTTAATCTTAGAACCTCTCCGTAAGTTTACCCCTACTCTACAGCTGAGGAACACGAGGCTTGAAGTTCATGAAGAAGTGATGGAATCAGTTTGGGGGGTCAGAATAGGCACTCAGCAATATGACTCTGTGTCACCCCTAACTAGAGCAATTACTTTTACCATTATTGGCAAGGAGCTTTATGTCTTGTATGAAGGTTTGAAGACATATAAGTATATGGGCTAAGTTCAAAAGTTAGTTCAGACTTAGTTCAAAAACTGATCTGTTAATGAACATGAGTTAGGGTCTATTGAAGTAACAAATAAATGGAAGGCTGACCAAGTCTCACCTTGACCAAACCCTCGCCAGGCTCCTCGGAGCCCTCTCTCTCAATTAGGCCCCCCAACCTTGGCCTACAGAGACTCGAAGGACACTAACAGCCTCTAACAGCTCAAGGCCACATCCTTAGGATGACCCTAATCCCCTTAAAGTGCCTGCCTCAGAAAACTCCAGGCTACCAAAAAATTTTACTATTTGTTCATGCCAACAGATAGGGCCTCTGTCTCCCAGTCTCTGTGGAAAGGTAGAATCCAAACTTCGGTCCTTGCCAGCTAGCAGACAGAGCTGGCCTGATCGCAGTTACACTGACTAACCCTTCCTGTTTTTCACTTCCCTGGCTCGACCCAGCCCTCGCTTGCTGCCTGCCCTACTCCCTCATTCACCTGTTAAAACACCCGGTTACTTCTGTACCAGTCGAAGATGAACAGAGTCCATGCTGGACTCTTTCTCCCTATTGCAGTGGTTATTACTGATTAAAATCCGTCCTTACCGCTTTAAGTAGTGTCTGACTTTGTTTATCTTCGACCAGGCACAACTATGGTCTTGTTACCGAGATTAGACTTACACATGAGATAGCAACAAATAAAACGTATGTGGCCTTGAGAGAGTAGCATTGACATATATACACTACCGAATGTAAAATAGATAGCTAGCGGGAAACAGCCGCATAGCCCAGGGAGATCAGCTCGGTGCTTTGTGACCACCTAGAGGGGTGGGATAGGGAGGGTGGGAGAGAGACCAAGAGGGAGGGGATATGGGGATATATGCTGATTCACTTTGTTATACAACAGAAACTAACACAACATTGTAAAGCAATTATACTCCAGTAAAGATGTTTAAAAAGAAACCAAAAATGTATGTGGCCGAGTTAGACTGAGTGATTTCAGAGAAGACAGCATACTTTTCCCATTGGCCATGGTCTCGGCTTGCTTGAAAGTGCTCTGTGCGATCTAACAAAACTGAAAGGTTCAAAGTGTGGTTTGGCGCTTATGGAGAGAAGAGAAGGGACGTGGCTCTGGTTCCTTGAGTCCCCTCCCCCAGTGCTTGTTCTGGATCTGTCCAGTGTCTGGCTTCCTACTTGAAGCATGCCCTGGCTTATCGAGCAACGATGCTAGCATACACGGGGATCGCCTGCACTGAGGATTTATTCAGGGCTGTCCCTGCTTTTGTTCTGCCCTCCCACTGGCTTCAGAAAGGGGGCATCTACCAGTCACAGCTGTTGTGACTTTTATCTTGGGACCAGGATGAGGATTCTCGTGGTTCCCTTTTGCTCCCATTCTCCGTGGAACCTCTTCCCTGGTTCCGTGCTTCCCCAGCCCAGACCCCTCCCCATCCCATTATTTCCTGTAGATAACTTTTTAAACAATAAAATAGTACAGCAATACTCCTCCCTGGACCTATTCCCCATTTTCCCTGCTAGAGATAACGACAATTCTGAATTTGCTATTTCCTTCCCACAGAGAAATACTAGTCTTTATTTTATTCCTAGTCATTATTTTTTTCTTTCTTTCTTTTGTGATCTGGTCTAAGAACCCATTACCATGTTTTGTATCGTTGCTGTGGTGGTGGTGGTGGTCGGGATGCATCGATGGAACTGTAAAGTTCTCAGGATAACGTGAAGAGTCATAGTGTATTGACTGCTTTCCATGTCCCAGGTTGAGTGCCTTAAGTGCATTATATCATTTAATCCTATCTGCTACCATTTCCTATCTTTTCAGACAATTTTCTGAAAATAATTTTTATTTGAAAAATTATTTTTCAAATAGTATGCAAAATACATATTATTTACTTTAAAATATAGAATTATCCTGTCTTATAACTTGTTTTTTCACCTAAGCATATGTGATGAATATTTTCCTGTGGTGGGATCTGGGTTTCAGAGTAAGAATCCTGGTTTTACCCACTTATTAGCTGTGTGCCCTTGTCTAATTATGTAACCTGTCTGGACTTTAACGTGGAGGTAATATTACTTAGCACCCAAAAGCGTGGTTAAGATGTTGCAGTGCCTGGCATATAGTAAGTCCTCGATGTATTTTAGCTATTATAGTATACTACAAATGAAATTTAAGAAAATCATCTGTTCAGTTTTATTGTTCCTGTTTAGACTTGATCAGGTATTAATCAAATAGTGTACTTTAACTGCATGTCAGTCAACAAACATTTTTTGAGCACTTACTAAGTTACAGGCACTATGCCACGTCCTAGGGATACAGAAATAAATACCTATTTTTTCAGCTCTGGGGGATTATAGGGTTATAGTCTAATAATTATTTTCTACTAAAAGAATAAAAAAAGTGACTTACAGAATTCTTTTTTTTTTTCAGAATTCTTTAGTGAATTAAAATGTTAGCCCTTCAAATTTTTCGATGATTATATTAAATTCTAGTGTTTTTGTTTCTACACCAAGTTTTCTTTAAAACAAAGCATCTGGGGCAGAGCATTGGTCAGGCCAGAGTAGATTCATTCCATCATGTAAATCTTGACATCATGTAGCTTCTATACCTCCTATCAGGCCTTTTCTGAAACATGAACCAAAAAATATATAAAATATAAAATATAGGGAAAGACACAGGAGGGACCGGGGTGGAGGTGGGGAAAACCCTATTGATTCTGATGACTGGGGTTTGGTATATTTTTAACAAGTAATGTTTTTCAAATAGTGGGAGTTATTTCTATGTTAAAGAAATCATTTATTCATGTACTACTGATGTTGGCATTCCTAAATGCAGTCTGTGGTTTTCCTGTCCTTCTTTATTAATGTCCTGCTTTGGGGTCTAAAGGGGGCCGATTTACCAAAACACCTGTTAGTCCAGCTTTTAGTTAATGTTTCAAAATAAGGCAAAGAAAAGAATTTTTAAAATTCTAGACTTTAAATGTAATACATCCTGCACATAAAAATATATATGAGTGGTTCAAGATGGTGACTGGAACCACAGAGGGTCATTATATTTGAATTTTCAGTGATAGCATTTATGCTTCAATTAATTGGTATTTGCTGTATTTATTTGCTAGGAAAATATCACAATCTGTTACGTGGGGTTGTGGTGGGCAGGTGACAAAAGTAAGTATGATCCCATTTTTGCAAGAAAATACAGGTTACAGAAAGAAAGTCTGGCAGAAAAATTACTGAAATGTTGATAGTGGTTTTCCCTGGTATGATTATAGGTGATCTTTAAATATATATATATTTACATTTACTACTTGAGAGTGAAGAGAAACCAAAACCAAGCAAAAAAAAAAGATACTTGTCATTTTTACTGCTGTTATGGCTAAATTGCTAACATGTACTGAGTGCTTCACTTAAAAAACCCGCTAATCTCCTCAACAACTTGACATAGTCAATCGTATGGTCTCCATTTTAGAGATGGAAAAACCAAGGCCAAGAGAGGTTGACTCACTTCGTTCCCCATAGCACTGAGCTACAGGTCAAGATCTCAAAAGTAGATCTAGTTTTCTCTAGAGTCTGTGCTTTTACTATATAATAAGAGAGTAAAAGAACAATTTTGGCAAAATAAAATACAAATTTTTGAAAGCACTTAGAGTGTTAGACCTCTTTTTTTTAAAAAAAGTATTTATTTATTTGGTTGTGCCAGGTCTTAGTTGCAGCTTGTGGGCTCCTTAGTTGCGGCACTCAGGCTCCTTAGTTGTGGCATGCGAACTCTTAGTTGCACGTGAGATCTAGTTCCCTGACCAGGGATGGAACCTGGGCCCCCTGCACTGGGAGCATGGAGTCTTAACCACTGTGCCACCAGGGAAGTCCCAGCATTAGACCTCTTAACGTGGACAGTTGATGGGAGCTGACCCTAGCTCCTGTACTGCCAGTTAGCCTGTGGACTAATAGCAAACTAGTGTCAATGAAAAAATTAATCAGTTGATCTAAGAAAGAAATGGAAAACTTTATTCAAGCCAAATTAAGGACTATAACCCAGGAACAGCCTCTCAGAAAGCTCTGAGAACTGTTCTACCCATTAGAGGTCAAAGCACAGTTATGTAGATTTCTAGAGACAGAGGTCTGTACATTAAATGATATAGATAGTTTGCATAATCCAGATCAGCAAGGACAAGGTGAGTAGTGGGTCATGGGTCATTGCAGCCCCTTACAAGATTCAGAAGGAATGTTATCTTTTAAGGAGTTGTCTTGTTGGTGCTAGGAGAATGTTGCTGTTTATGGTTGAGCAGGTATTCCTGCTGATGGAGAGGTTTGGTTGATGCGTAATGCAGATATACAGTGCACAGCAGAGGGGGCAGAGGAGGCCAAAGGGCAGAGAAAATTTTTTATGTTTATGTTTTTCTTGTCTTGCCATAAAATATGAATTTTCACACTAGTTAATGTATTTCAGCAGTTATTAACCAGTGGGTGCCTGTTAAGTGCATGCCTGAGGAAAGAGAGGGGGGTTGTTTTACAAGGAACAGATCTGCTGGGGAGAATCCAGGGCACGAATGTTACTTCTGCTGCAGGGCCACCAGCCACACGTGCTGCAGTCCCTCACGATTCCGGGAGGTACAAAGCCGGAGTCCCTACACGTGCAGCCCGTAGATGAGATTCTACGGGTGGCCTGCCGTCTTTTCATTGTCTTCACGTGTTTTTGGGGAGAGAAGTACCCATTTGTTCTTTCATCATTCAACAAATATTTAATGAGCACCTACTATGACCAGTCATTGTGCTACAGATAAAAATCAAACATGGTCTCTGCTTTTACTGAGCTTCATTACTATGTGAATATTCATGTCCCTCCTAACTTAAAGGCTTATGTGTGGATAACTAGTCTAATCCATGTACTAAAGAAGTAATACAGTGTGAGTTGGTTCAGCTGTTTGACTTTTAAAGATATACACATATATATGAGAGTTCAAGGTTGATGGAAATTGCTCAGTGAACCTACACTAACATTAATGTCCTGATTTATGAAAATGGGTACCATCACATGTCCTGTGGACATGGTTGGATATACACCAGTTCTTTAGAGAGAGAAACTGGGAGAAAGGGGCACCAGCCCCATTTCAACTTGAAAGACTTACAGCTCTTCCTTTTGTTGGTCATGATCTTTGTAGACACTTTTCTAGTTGATTGCTAGATCACTTTCCGTATTAGATATTTTAAAAGTACATTTGTAAATGCACATGTTTATATCTACGATGGTAAGAATGTTTGTATACTTATGTATATCCTCAGCACAGTAACAAGAAGCTACAGATGCTGGAGGTGAAGAGGTTTACCTGGGTTTATGTGGAAAATAGGGGTCAGAACTTGCAACTAGATCTCCCAACTTAATTAAAACAATTTGCTTCCGGTTGCTATATATCAGTGTAATTGCAACGTATGGCAGAAGTGGTGAAGAAGAAGAATGCCATGTCTAGGGAAGCACTGCCATTCTGCCTGCTACTCATACTGTCTTCTCTTTAACTCCAACAGGGAGGTACCTCCTTCCAAACCCGGCGGCGGGGCAGGCCTGGGCAACCTCTGCAGAGACGTCCAACCTCGTGCGCATGCGCAGCCAGGTCCTGGGCCAGTCGGCGCCCTTGCTCACGGCCAGCCTGGTGAGTGTCCTCGGACTCTGTCTGCGGTGGGCTGGGTTTGCTCCATCTCACCACCAGCCTAGGGACTGTTCTGAGTTTATTGTTCTAGATAGGAAGTTAAAGCTACCATTAACGTTAAGCACAGATTTGGCAACGTGAAATTCCTTGCTTTCAGCTTGGTAATTTTTTCCAAGTCCCCCCAACCTAAGTTGGAATATTTCTGTAAACTTAATGCTGTCTCAACTTTTCCCTCAAAAGAAATGAAAATGTTTCTAAGCTTTTTTTTTTTAACTTCTTATTTCAAAATAATTTCAAACTTATAGGAATTTGCAAGAATAAGACAAATACATACAACTCCAGTTGATCCTTTGCCTGGGTTCAAGTATTAACCTCCTGCCCTATTTGCTGTACTGTTTGCTTTCTCTGTGTGTGTGTGTGTGTGTGTGTGTGTGTGTGTGTGTGTGTGTGTGTGTATATGTATATGTATATGTATACACACATGTAATTTTTTTGAACTCTTTGAGAGTAGGTTATCTATATCATGGCCTTTTGTTATCACAGTTATCAACTTCATTAAATTTATGCATGAAAGAAGTCTTTTATCTACTCTGCCATCTGTATTTTATTTTTATCATTTGGCCCAATAATGTCCCTTATAGTATTTTTCCTCCTTCAGTAGAGGATCCAGTCTAGGGTCATGGATGCCATTTAATTATCCTCTACTCTGGAACCACTCCACAGCGTTTCTTTGCCTTTTATGACATCGTCATTTTTGAAGACTATGCAACACTGCCACCTCATTTTTTAATGGAATATTTCTCATATTACAGTGTCTGGTATGTCTAATGTTTTCTCATGGTGGGCTGTGGGTTTTGCATTCCAGGCCAGAATGTGACATTGGTGATGTCGTGTCCCTTCAGGTCATGCCATGGGCAGGTGCATGATGTATGTCCATCTGCCCCTCATTATGATGCGAATTTTTTTCACCCAGTCAAGAGGTTGGCCGGTTTCTCCACTGTAGTTAAAACTTTTCTCTTAAATCGATAAGCCTTTGGGGGTGGGGGAGATACTTTGAGGCCATGCGAATATGTTTCTCCTCATCAAAAATCTCCTTTAGATTTCATATTCATTGGTGATTATTGCCTGGGTCCTTCTGTTCTAGAATCATTGAAAATGGTCATTATTCCATCTCTAGCACTCTCTCCACATCTACAGGTTGGCACATGGCATAAATATTTGTGCATTTATTAGCAGCATGGACTCCTACATTCCTTTTTTTGAAAGAAGTAACGTAGACTTTTATTTTTAACCATGATGCTTACTAGAATTTTGTTTTCCAGTGGGCCCGTTACTTTTCAGCTTTAACCTTTGGCAGAGCCTAGAAGTCTATACAGGTTACTTTTTTGTTTTTTTTAAATAAATTTATTTATTTAATTTATTTTTGGTGCGTTGGGTCTTCGTTGCTGCATGCAGACTTTCTCTAGTTGCGGCGAGCCGGGGCTACTCTTTGTTGCAGTGCGCGGGCTTCTCATTGCAGTGGCTTCTCTCGTTGCAGAGCACAGGCTCTAGGCACGCAGCCTTCAGTCGTTGTGGAACGCGGGCTCAGTAGTTGTGGCTCACGGGCTCTAGAGCGCGGGCTCAGTAGTTGTGGTGCACAGGCTTAGTTGCTCTGCAGCATGTGGGATCTTCCCAGACCAGGGATCAAACCTGTGTCCCCTGCATTGGCAGGCGGATTCTTAACCACTGTGCCACCAGGGAAGCCCCTATAGAGGTTACTTTTGCATCGGTGGTAGGGTTGTATGGTAATGGAATAGCTTTTTAAATGTCTTTTACTGATGATGATACAAATAATATATGTCAGTGCATTATGGTGCCTTATAATTTTATGCATTGGTAGTAAATTATGTGGGATATTTGGGAATCATTCAATAATATAGAGAGATTTGATTTAGGTCTAACCTCTAATCCTACTTTTTTCATTAAGTAGCTGTATAAACTTGAGCAGTTGCTTAGTTTCTCAGATTTTATCAGCTCATCTGCAAACTGCAAGATGAAAAGACCTATTCCAGTCTCTGGAATTCAACCTTGGAATTCCCTGTTTCTAGTTTCAGAATTGTAAAGATTCTGATACTGAGTAATTATCCCTAAAAAAGTTTCTTTGAGGATATTTTATGCCTTCAAAATTGACTATGATCTTTAAACTAAAATTTATCTTTTCTTTCCCATGAAAATTTTGGGACTTATTTTTAAAGGTACAGTTAAAGTGATGCATTTTAGCATTTTCCTCCATTCCATCCTCAAGTTCAAAGTTACTTTTTCTTCTTGGGAAATTTTATTAAAAGCTTATTTTACTGTAAGCATCTACTTTTTAAGGAAAGAGGAAAATTCCTCACAATCAGTGATTTTTTTTTTTTAAACAGAAGTGCTTTGGGGGCCACTGCAATGTTATTCTTAACACGTAAATAGTAATCCTGTATGTTTATTGCCAGGTAAATCATTCTAATTAAAACAACATTGTTACAAAGTAATGTACCTAATACTGGTAGTTATGTGCTCAGTTGTAGAAACTGATTGATTCATTGATAAAACACATGTCAGGTGACCTAAGGTATTTGGGAATGTGATACAAAAATAAGGAGAACTACTAATAGAAAACATGAGAGTACCCCCTAAAATCGGTCCAGTGACATCAAAGAGTCACTTAACTTACCAGCTTATTTGCCGTGTGAGTTTTTATAGTGTTTAGGAGAAAAACTAGAGAAAATGCTAAAATACTGTAGAGAGCAAACTTAAAATAGTACCTGGCACCTAACCAGTCTCAAATGTTAGCAATATTAGTACTTCTGTTATTAACATGTTATGGGTAAGCTTGGGCACAGAAACCAGACTGTGACTAACCATTTACTACTAGACAGTGAAGGTTTAAAGTGTAACCCTCATCATATCTTTTCTTCAGAGGTTTCCTTACTTCCTAATTGCAGTCTAAAGAAAACTTATTTGCGGGCTGTCTGACCATGTCTTCTGTCCCCAACCTTCTGTCGTAATATGCACAGCAGAAGCCGTAGGAGAGCTGCCAGACAGAGCACAGTCTTCATTTCCTCATTGTTCGGCAGCAATCTGCTCAGGTTTCTCTGCCATATCACTTATTTCAATATGTCACTCAGTACACTTTCATGACTTTCCCTGCTTTGGGTATCCTTTGCAGAACCATTCAAGTTAATCTATGTTTCTTGGATTGGATTACATCTAAATTATCCCTGCCGATTACAACTAACAGATTTGACGGAGAATGGTGCTGAAGGGGTGTTAATGTACATCTAGTAGAACTTTTTCTTTTTCTCCCCCCCCCCCCCCCCCGCCTTTTTCTTGTCTTCTAAATAAGTGTGATGTTTCTGGAGGTGCATTGTATGGTAGAACATGCTTCACTCTAATCTTCTCTCCTGGCCACTATCCTCATCCTCATCCACTATCCTCATCCTTGTTGCCCCCATCTTAGAGCTGTAAGTTGACCTTCCTCCTGACTCTTCTTAGCATTTATCAAAGGTCTGCCTTTGTTTTAGTTCTTTGTGTTTATGCCTAATATCCCCCTGCTAGACTGCAAGCTCCTTGAGGGCAGAATTCCTGTCTGATCTGACTTTCTACTCCTCGCTGTTCCTAACACCACACCTTATATGTAGGAGGCATTCAGTAAATAATGTTGACAGAATGGATGATCATTAGTGAAGAGTGACAGATTGCTTTACTTGCAAGGCGAGAGTGATGATGTGATTCTGTATGCTGTAATGGACCATCTAATAAGACCATCCATCTAAAGCCTTTTTGGTTTTGCTCTCCAGTGTGCATCTTACAATCATGATTAGCCTCAAAGTCCATGTAGTGGGCTGAATCCCGTTTAGTTCCATATCAGCTGCTCAAAAAATACAGTGACAAAATTCTGAAGAAATTATCAGTGTCGGGCTTCCCTGGTGGCGCAGTGGTTGAGAGTCCGCCTGCCGGTGCAGGGGACACGGGTTCGTGCCCCGGTCCGGGAAGATCCCACATGCGGCAGAACGGCTGGGCCCATGAGCCATGGCCGCTGAGCCTGCACGTCCAGAGCCTGTGCTCCGCCACGGGAGAGGCCACAACAGTGAGAGGCCCGCGTACCACACACAAAAAAAAGAGATTATCAGTGTCCACCTTCAAGGAAATTTCCTTAACCTGCTTGTAAGCAGTCATGCAGCCACACTGGTTTAAGTATTTTGTTGATTATTTGAAGAGGGAAGTATGTGTTCAAGTGTGGAAAAATTGGTAAAATCAGAATCAAGGTGGTTTATGTCCAAAGGACAAGATTACACTTCATAGCACAGTTTTACATTCAGCACAGCAACAGAACATGTCAGAAAAGTATAGACCATCCACCTGAGTGGTAGTCATGTGTTAGGAAGATATAAATGAAGGCCTGTGGTTCGGGAGGTATGAATTTCAGTAAATGCGTGACCTATTGTGATTTGAATGCCATAGACAAGCTTCAAAGTAATGCTAACTACCTTCTCTAGGAGGAGATTAATTCCTAGGAGGAAGTATCTTGTTTTCCTTGGCAATGGCAAATGTAGTTGTATTCTGTCTCCCAGACACACTGGGCATTTCTGATAAATGGCACATTGCCAATTCATCCTAAGTAGCCTGGTAGCTGGCAGAACACATGCTCAGCCAGTGTCCGCCTGCTGGGGCACCAGCGGGGGGTGCTGATGAAGTGTCAGATGTATACTGTGTATACATTCATCTGAAGAGGGGAAAACTCATTTCCCCATTTGCTTCCTCCATCTTTCTGTCCCTCCCCGCACACATGGGTAGTTTATCAAAGAAGTCATAGTCGTCAAAAGCAGGGGATTTATATAGATGCTGCTTTCTGGCAAGAAAGATGGAAATTTCAGGAGGCAAAACAGGACCAGGGGTAACTTATTTTTCCACAGGAAAATAAGGTTGTAAGCCTTGATGATTAAAGTTTAGAAATGGTATATGTGGCCATCATAAGAAATATTCACTTCCTTTGTACTTTGGAGTAATAGATGGATGGCAGAAGCGCAGTGAAAATTCGTTTCCAGTATTTTTCTCCAGTTTTCTGTTTGATTTGAATCATGAGCCTCATTTGTTTTGATTTTTGTCAGCATCCCTGTCACATTCTTTCTTATTGAGGGCTTCTTCGACCATTCTGTTTGAAAGTCTTTCCCGCACTGCATGCCACACACCCCATTTCACCCACTTTTCTCAATAACTTTGTCTCCTTCCAATACACCGCATAATTTGCTTGTTATATATCTCCTATTATTCTGATGAAAAATTCTTGAGAGCAGAGATATTTTTTTCTGTTTTTCCAGCTATTTCCCTGGGAGCTAGAACAGTGCTTGGCAGGTAGTAGGTGCTCAGTAAAGGCTTGTTGAATGTGTAATGAATATATTTCCTTTCCGTACCTTTTAAGTGCCCTAGAGCAGACTCTTGTTTATCTTTTTGTTTTTAATCTGTATTTCACCTTTTAGGTTTTTATTATTTAGCCTAATCAAGAAGGTGTTTTTCAAGCCGAAGAGTAGTTAACTTTGGAAACTGTGTTCAGGAGTTAAACTGTAATTATTCAGTTGGACAATGAGAATGAGGGGGGAAAAGCAGAGTGTTTAAAAGATCACCTCCAGTTTCTACCACTTATTAGCTGTGTGAGCCTCAGTTTGTTCATCTGTGAAGTGGGGCTAATGGTTGTAGCCACCTCATAAGTTTATTGTGAGGAATAAATGAGCAAACTCTTGTGCACTACTTTGCACTGTGCCTGTGACTCAAGAAGTGCTGACATCGGTGTTCCTGGGGTTGGTAGAAAAATTGTTTCTTGGGGGTTGTCAGCTAGGCTTAGCTAGAGTGGTATTCTCAGAAGGGAGGAAATCAGATCTTTGATTTGAGTAGAAGTTTAACCTTTTTGTCCTTAGTTTTTTGAATGATGGTGGACCACCTTGTAGTTTCTTTCTCACTTTCACTCTAAATTCACCAACCCAACGAACTGAAAGTTATTTTTCTAGAGCAGTTAACTATTTTGAAGGGGGGAAGTGCTTTCAGATACTGTTTTTCAATTTTTAATATTAAATTAAGTGGTATAATTTTATGTTTCGTCAGTGGCCCTTTTTTGACATTGTATCCATTTCTTGTAATGGAAAAATTATGTTTCATGATGTACTATAAATATTAAAACCAAACTATTTAAACTAATATATTCAGAGAGCCTTGATGAATATTCATCTTTCCCATTTGCAAAAGTGCATGATGAAGAGTAAGGGAAAATTCACTAAATGTATGCAAAAGTGCATTTTCCCTTTTTAATTCATGCAGAATGTACCGACATAATGTCAGCATTTATTTAGGGTGCAGACTTTATTTGCAGTCATTTCATATTATATCAATACTTCATTAGCCTTATAGCTCAAAAACAAAAACCTGTGCCGAAGTCCAATTAGTTAACTCTGAGTGAGTGAGTGTTAAATATTGATGTAGGAACAATTTGAATGTCCTTGGATAAATTGCATAACAAAAGTTGTAGGATACAACTGTGAATTAGCTTTTTTCCTTAGCCATCATAGCTCAATTTAAAGGCTGCATAATACTCCAGTGTATGGATTTCTCACAATTTATTACACTATTTCCCCTTCTAGGTTATTTCCAAGTTTTTCCTATTGAAAATAATGGTAATGAGCAGGCTTTTAATAAGTCTGTGTTCACCTCTGACTGGTTTTTGACGGTAGATTCTCAGAGGGGATTACTGTGACAAAGGATGTGAGCATTATATAGGTTTTCCATACTCTTGCTGAACTGTTTCTAGGAATACTGTACAAATTTGTGCTTTCATATACTGAGAAGTCACATCTTACTACACTCTGGCCAGCAGTCAGTATTCCAAACCGCCGCCCCCCCGACCCCAAAACCAAGTTTGCTGGTTTGTCAGGTGAAAAATAATTACTCTTTTTTAATGTAGTTTTTATTTTTAGTGAAGTTGATATGGCTTTTAGACATGTCAAACTCTTACAGCAAAGCCCCCAGGTAAAGCAAATATGAAATTAGGGTTATCTGTGCTTTCTCCTATAACTTCTTCCTTCCATTCCCTAAATCAGCTTACCATACCAACTATTGGTAACCTGTATTGCTCTTGGGATGCGAGAACTGCTGAGTGTGATTACAGTGTATGTAGCTGAAGGCGTTATTCCACAGATCAGGACTTTTTCCATCTGGAAAGTAGTAATCTCAATAGTGAAATAGTGCCTTCAGCTGTGGACATTATAATCAAAGTCTCAGGAGTGCTTGTATTCCAGGAATGATACGTCTAGTTATTACCCTCTGAGCTAGGTTCTACTGATAGTAAAGGGATGACTTTTCATAACTCAGGGCTGAAATAGCAGTAGGGACCCCTGAGCAGATTATTATAGGTCAGGCCTAATCCATGAAGATAAATCTCATTATAGGCTCACCTGGGCCCATCCACAGGGTAGCTGGTGTAGTGGGAGTCTGTTAATCAAAACTCAGCTTAAAAATGTTCTGTAGGGCTTCCCTGGTGGTGCAGTGGTTGAGAGTCCGCCTGCTGATGCAGGGGACGCGGGTTCGTGCCCCGGTCCGGGAAGATCCCACATGCCGCGGAGCAGCTTGGCCCATGAGCCATGGCTGCTGAGCCTGTGCGTCCGGAGCCTGTGCTCCACAATGGGAGAGGCCACAACAGTGAGAGGCCCGCGTACAGCAAAAAAAAAAAAAAAAAAAAAAAAAAGTTCTGTAAAATCCTTGCTATAATCCAACCACTGCTTCTGTGAAAAGGAACTCTAAATGTGCATCCTTACTATACGTGTGCCTGGGTGCCATGAGAATAGTCAGCAGAAAACAGGTGAAGTGCATTGTGATTCCGACTATGAATGAATGAAGAATTACTACTTATTTGGGGAGCGGGGGAGAGTTTTTTTCTAAGACGGAATTCCACCCAGAAGTAGTTGCTTGAAACTTTCAGTCCCAGTTTGCTCTTCTTTACGTTTTGCAGAGGTTAAAAAAAAATTCATTACCATATGTACGTGTTGTCCTTCCTGGGAAGGACGGGGTGCCTGCGGCTGTCTGTGTGGGTGTGCCTGGACAGACTGGTCAAGTGTGGACTTCTTGTTACCAAAGGCATTTGAGAGTCAGTGAGATGAATGGCATCCATAAATATCCTATGGGTTTACAGAGAGGAAATGCAGGCTCACTTTTAATTGCTTACCATCATAGAGGGGAGCAAAACAGATTTATAATAGCAGTACTGTGTGTGTGTGTGGTGTGTGTGAAAGAGGGGGAGAGAGAGAAATTAGGTTTCTCTTACTACCCACTTACCCAACTGGTATACCTATTAATATTTCGGACCTGGCCAAGCTGTTTACCAAGCGTTATGAAATGATCCAGAGAGTGGAGAGTGCTGGCACTTCAGCTGTCTTATCCTCCCCGTATCTTTAGCACCAAGGGTAGTGCCTGGTATGTACTGTTTTGTACTTAGGTAATGGTGGTTTATTAAGAAATGTTGTGGAGGTCTTTTTGTTTTTGGCCACGCTGAGCGGCTTGCAGGATCTCAGTTCCCCGACCAGGGATTGAACTTGGGCCACGGCAGTGAAAGCCCGGAATCCTAGGCACTAGGCCATCAGGGAACTCTCTCGAGGCGGTCTTAGTTCCAAGTTTTGATAGTTTCTGAAGCTCCTGTTCTGCTTCCTGGAGCCCAGGCTAGTTGAAAGGTTGGGCTGTCAAGGATCTGATCGGGTTGTGTGTCTGGGGACATGGCAGAGATAAAGGTGGTGAAGCAGTCACAGCTGTCATCATGGAATTGTCCCTTGGTGTGCTGCTCTGGTGGACTCCTGGTGTGACACAGCTTGTCCTTTCTGGTGTCCTTTTGCCCCCGTGGTAAAATGACAGCACTTGCCTATTTGCTATCTTAATGTGTCAAAAGAATTCTGCAGTTCCGAAACCAAGAAACCCGTAGTAATTAGACAGTGGTTTGTGGGAGGGGAGGTATTGGGATGTAACATTTCCTTTCTTGGGAGAAAAGAAAAATTATTATTTAACCACCAATTATTATTTAACCAGGAAATTCCTGGTTATCGTGGCTCTGGGAAAGCTAACATACTTCAGTGTCTTTCTTACCTTATTTTTCTAGAATACCTGGATGTTTAGTTAAGAATGAGCAGTGTTGGTAATTATACTTATTCCTTGTTCATCGGTACCCACAGTATCAATGAGCAGTATTGGTAATTATACTTATTCCTTGTTCATTGGTACCCACAGTATCAATGAGCAGTATTGGTAATTATACTTATTCCTTGTTCATTGGTACCCACAGCATCAATGAGCAGTATTGATAATTATACTTGTTCATTGGTACCCACAGTATCAATGAGCAGTATTGGTAATTATACTTGTTCATTGGTACCCACAGTATCAATGAGCAGTATTGGTAATTATACTTATTCCTTGTTCATTGGTACCCACAGTATCAATCTGTGGTACTGGATTCTGAATCAGTGTATTCTTCATTATTCTCATTAAGCAGTTAATTGATTATTAATGGAGTTCCTATTATACAGCTGGTGTTAAAACCTATATAGAAAAGATGTCACACATGCTCTTGCTTTTTAAGGAACTTCCAAGATAGTTGAAATAAGGCTTCTGAGAAATCAGAGAACAAAGTGGAAGATGATTACGGACTGGATAGTTTGCAGTGTGTTCCTAGACTTAGAGGAATGATATGGGCTGCAGGTTCTGGAAGGTTTTGGTTGGGCAAGCTTCAACGCATAGTGGAATTATGTCCATCGTGGAATGGGGTGGGGCGTGGTAGATAAAGTGAACAATGTGACTTGGACAGTGATGTTTCTTCTTAACATGATGTTTCTAGAATAGTCAGGGAGGCAAAGGACCACATGAAGACCTGGAAGCTCATGGGTATAAGTGATAGAATGATTTCTGACTTAATTTGAACCCTAGAAGATCAGCAGGATTGCCACCATCTATCTTTTAGTGAGAAGAATGTCTGCATGAGGTAGATGGGGAGCCTTCAAAGACCCCATCGAGTGATGCCTTTTTACTTAGGAAGTCTCTCAGGTAGCAAGCCTCTAACCTTCAGGTATTTTAGCCATAAGGAAATAAGTCTTTTTATTTGTTAGATTCATTGACTAGATGTTGATAATGGCTCAAGGGATTATGAGATCTTTTCTTTGTGATCTGACACTGCTATTTTCTCTCTTTTATTTTTATTTATTTATTTATTTATTTTTGCAGTACGCGGGCCTTATTTTCTCTCTTTTAAGAGTAGAACCATGTGGCAGGTCCACCGTAGCTATTTGTGATATACTAACTACTTTGTTTTATTGTTCATGGCACGTCCACCTCCATTTAAAGAAAACACTTAAAGAACGGGTGCTGAGTAGCAGAGAGCATCTTTACAAATGTATGAAAAGGCATAAAGCTCTCACTTAAGTTTTGGTAATCCTCACCTAACAGTGGGACTGATAGTCATTCTAAGCCCTATTTCTTCTTCAGGTTGGCTTCCTTAGGGCCCTAATTTCTGTTTCTTCTTTCTTTTACTTGTTTTTCTTTGTCTCTCTACCTTCCTATCCAAGATGATCCACCACTAAAACGTGAACTGTCCTCCTGATGGTGTATATCCTAACCATCTAAGAATCCTGGATACTACATTACTGTAGCATTCTGCATTCACTAAGTAGTAACTGGGCTTCAGTACGCCATAGATGTATATATCCTCAAGAAAACAGGGGTATACATTTATCATTTTTTTGGCAAGAATGGATGCTTCTTCTAGAACTCCTGTGAAATCTCTTCATTGCATGAGACCTATTTGTTTTTCTTTCATTATAGATGCCCCCCCCCCCGCTTAGCTTATATAGGTGCTTATTTAAGTATGTTTCTTTCCTTGCTTGTTTGTATAAGTGTCATTTGCTCTTTTTTTTTTTCTTTTTCTATTTTGGTTCCTAGACAGAAGCAGTGATAAGTTTTAGCCTGATAAATAATACGAACCAGTCATATCATTTTGTCCCCCTTTTTACATAGCTCTGATCAAAATGTTGTTAAGAAATGTCTGCGTTTTCCCCATTTGCTGGAACATCTGTCCCCTTGACAGATTCACTTGATGGAGAGTCGAGGTCTCATCTTAAAGTGCTTCTAAAGTTCGGCAAAATAACTTGGGCAGTAGTGAACTACCTACCATTCCCCAAAGGACACTAGATTCCTAGTCTCATGTCCTACCTTGTTCTGGAAAGAAAACACCTCTCTATGCACCTCCCTTCTTTCCTCCTGGCCAGTCCCTGTCTGTATTTTAGCATGTGCACTTCCTCTTCCAGGAAGCCTTCCCTGATGTCTCTCCCCATCCTCATGCCAATTCTCCTTTGAATTGTGCGTATCTGAACCAAAGCACTTATCACATAAAACTGTAAGGGTTTCTCTGCTTGCCTTCTCCCGCTCCCCTCCTCATTCCCAAATGGTCTGGTTGCCTAAAGAGCACAGGGAAATGGTCTGTAGCTGGTGAAGGTGTGAGCCTAAATATTTCATTGGATGGGCTTTTAGAAACGACACTAGGTGAAATATCATGGGTTTATATTAGGTCGCGTCCATAGGACCTCTCTACATTTTAATTGACCTTTGAGAGCCTTGCTTCTGAAAATGAATCCTGAAACTGGAGAATTTTATGGATGGAACAGACCTTGGGTCAGCCCTTTCCCCTTGCCTGGAGAGACAGTGCACTTCAGTGGCCTTTTCTGAATTGTGATCATGTTTTACAAGCACTTGACTTAGAATTTAATTACTATAGGCAGTTTAGAGTTATGTTTAAGAGTGTGGGCTCCAGAGCCAGGCTGCCTGGATTGCCATCTGGGCTTTACCACTTAGTAGATGTGTGACCTTGGCCAAGGAATGCAACCTTTCTGTGCCTCTGAAAAATGGGAATATTAGTGGTACCTATCTTACGTGGTTGTTGCTGGAATCAAGTGAGATGGTACGTGTTAAGGCCCATGGAACACATAGGAAGAGCACAATAACGTTAACTGTTGTTATCATCTTGTCCAAGAGCAGAACGCTGATGTGTTTATTAAACCAGGGAATTTGAGTTTCATTAAACGCATATCTGAAGTTTATGGTTTAAGGAATTGATGAAGCTGGCCTCGTAAAGGTAGGTTTCTCTGATTGTTTTCAGATAACTGCAGGTCTATTATGTTTTCTGCAGGGTAATTTGTAAGGCATGAAGCTTGTCTGAAATTAAAAGTTATGGGGAAAGGATAATGTGGCGTCTTCAACCTGAAGTACACTTTTAGGGATGAAGTCACTACACAATAAAAAAGCAAAACCAGAAAAAAAGAAACCCCAACTCCTTTCCTTTCATTCCTCTCATCGGATTACACAAAGCCTTCATGAGTCTTCTTTTTGTATCAAATATAATTTGCTTCCTTTCGGATTGGCATTTTGTATACCATGTATCACAGTGCCTGTATAGTTGGACCTTTAGGATACTAACATCAATTTTACTGAAAATGTTACTAATCTTGCCATCATTTATTTGTCATTGCCAAAGTTAACTATTGTTTGTCCAGGTGTAACAAAGTTAGAGGATGCCTGTTGGGTCTCTAATATTTTTGCTGGCTCACACCATCAGTGAAACATTTTGAGTATGCATCCCCTAATGTGTGAATATATTTTAAAATGATTTACATGTAGTTAGAGGGGGTATTCAAAAATATTTTAATAGACCTGTGCATCTCCACTAGGAAACCATTACAGAACATTTACTGTAGGGTTTTGCCAGGTGTTAACCATTTAGCTACCTCCTCGTGAAGAGGTCCAGGGTGTCCTGGGGTAGGTGATGGGAGAGGTGGAATGTACTCGGAGTGCTTGAGGCAATGGCTATGTTATAACCTGTAAGGAAGTATTTTAGCCACCAGACAGTCAGCATATCAGCTGACTGTCAGCCTGAATACTAACTTATGTACTAAAACCAGCAAAAAAAAAAAAGGAGACGTAGAAAATGGAAACTGGTATTCTGATTTTTTCCTAAACCCCATTTAGTTATATTGTGTACCCCCTGGGGTGCCCATATTCCAGTTTGTAGATCCTTGGAATAAACTATAAGGTCTCTCCTCTAAGCCTGCCAGAGTAGAGTTTTATTGATTAAAAAGAGCTTTGAATATTCAGTGAGGTTGCCTTTTCTTTTTTGGAAAGGTTTTTTATATTTTACTTATAAATGGAAGGAATAGCAGTTCTTTGCTACACATGTCATTAACTGCCACTAAATTGACACAAATGTTAACAGTTATTGTGAGAACTGTTTCAAAGCTGATTATGTTAATTAGAATGTAACATACCAGTAATTGCATGTATTCAAACATTATACCATCAATTTTTGTGTTTTCTCCTCCAGATGTAAGATATTCATTTATTTGTTGTTTGAAAAGCTACAGAATTACAGCTAAGATAGCAAATAATTGTCAGCAAATAAAGTTCGTTCTTTAGAAATATGCTTTAATTGGTTAGCTACTTAAAGACAGAAACAAATGTTAACATGTTAAGCATATAAATTAGAAACATTGCTTATGAAATCCTTAGTTTTGGGCTTTTCATTTAAATAAGCCTTCTTATTGCAATTAATATTACAGCTTTGTTTATGACCCTTAAAAATATATTCCCTTTCGTCATTTCTTGGAGTTCTTCTAATTTAGCTTTCTTATACATGTTAGATGATTTGCAATTTAGATTTTAATTTGATTTTCATTCTTTAAAATGCCATTTTTCTTGTATTTCATTTTTATTTAAAGCATGATTCTGTCTGTATTCATGGAAGTTAGGCATAAACAAACTCCTAGAAAAATCAAGCTTTTAAGTGAACTGAGAACATAAGACATTTTTTTTTTTTTTCCCGGTACGCTGGCCTCTCACTGTTGTGGCCTCTCCCGTTGCGGAGCACAGGCTCCGGACGCGCAGGCTCAGCGGCCATGGCTCACGGGCCCAGCCGCTCCGCGGCATGTGGGATCTTCCCAGACCGGGGCACGAAGCCGTGTCCCCTGCATCAGCAGGCAGACTCTCAACCACTGCGTCACCAGGGAAGCCCTAAAACATTTTAATAGGAATTTCAATAGGAGTAACTAAATAAGTATTTGAGAACGCAACCAAAGAATTATGGTTCTTTGCAAACAAACTTTATGGGACATGGTGTTCCTAATTTACCCTCTGTTATAGTTCTTTAAAAATAGTGTTTCTGTTTATTGATTTTAAATCCTCACCACTTCTTAGGTATGTAGAGTGTTAAATATGCCTCTGCCTGATGATTTGGGGGCCATATTGTGTGAAGACAGAGTTTTGTTCTCTGTAGTTTCTTTTAGAGTTTTGAGTATATTTTTTTCTATTGAGGGTGAGTGCCCATCTTTTAATTTGAGTGCGTTTAGGGTTTTTTTTTTTTCCCCAATTGTGACACACAGAAATCAGCCCAGCTTTTTCAGTGCCATGACCTTAATTCTCTAGGACTTGCAATATACCTTTCTCAATTAAGTGGACTCATGGTCTGACTCCAGAGTGATGTGCTCAGAAGGGCAGAGCATTTCTTCTTAAACCCTCTTACCGCAATCACTGCATAATTCTGCTGGCAGGTGTTGTGTGCTGCCTATTTTTCTGCTAAGATTTTTGTTCCGCATTTGTGGGGTTCCCAGCATCCTTAGCACACAGGCCCTTTGGCTTGCTTTATTTGCTAACTGTTTTTCGAAACACAACAGATGATGAAAGTGACCGGCATGTTTGGGCTTGGGAAACTTAGGATTGAATTCTAGGACTGACATTTCTTGGCTCAGTAATTTTGGACAGTGGTCACTTACCCTTGTTGAGCCCTGGTATCTTCATTAGTAAAACGGGAATGGTTAATGCTGACAGCATTGTTGTTTAGGTAAAGAACATAATACATATCACAGGTAACTGCTAAGTATTAGGCATTCTTTGTGTGTTTCTCTCTTTCTGGACTCTCTACCCTGTAATCGGTCAATTTGTCTATTCCTGTGCCAATATCACATTTTCTTAATTACTGTAACAAGTCTTATTAATAACTGCTCAAGAAAGCTCCCTTATTTCATTGTTCTTTGAGTATTGGCTATTTTGGGCATGTTTATCTTTTGTATAAAATCACTTGTGAAGTTCTGCAAGCTTATTAAGATTTTGATTAGAATTATGTTAAATATAGAGCCCAGTTTCGGAAATTGACATTTTTATGATGTTGAGTTTTACTATTCTAGAGCATATAGTATATTGCTCCATTTACTTAGGACTTCCTTAATGTTTTTAAATAAGGTTTTATTGTTTTCTATTGAAAGAATTTATATATCCTTTGTTAGATTTATTCTTAGGAATTTTAAATAACATCTTTTAAAAATAAACACGTATACCTATTTGCTAATGAATGGAAATTGAATTGGCTCTTGCATATTAATTTTTAAATTCATCCACCTTGCTAATTCTTACAGACTCTCCCTCATCTTTAGATTTGGGGGAATGGGAGTTTTTTGTAGACAGTGTAGACAGTGATGACCTGCAAATAATTATAGCTTTCTTCCTTTTCTAATCTTTATAGCTTTTCTTTCTTTTTTAAAAATCTTACTTCATTTACCATAACTTCTAGGATTATGTTGAATAAAGTGGTGATACCATATATTATGTTGTTCTTAAACGTAAAGAGAATATTCTGAATATTTCATATTATTCTGCATCCAGCTTACTAGTATTTTTGTTAGGGTTTTGCCATCTGTGTTTATAAATGGTATTAGCTTGTAGTTTTCCTTTCTTGTATTGCATTTGTTAGGTTATGGTAGCTCAACAAAATGAATAGGAATGTATCAGTCACTCCTACAGTACTACAATAATGCTGCATGATAAAGCACAATTCCTCAGTTGCAGTCATCAGGAATATTTATTTCTTCCTGTGGGTCTGTGAGTTGGCTTGGCTCTCATCCAGTCTGCAGGTCTGAGTCATGTACTCTATGTGTCTTACTCCGGGGCCCAGGGTGGAGAGCAGCACTTACCTGGGGTGTGGTTGTCCCATGGTGGAGGTTGGAGGGTCCTATAAGGGGGAGCTGAAACACTGACTGTTTCTGAAGGATCAGGCTTGGAACTGACCCAGTATCACTTCTGCCCGTTGGCGAAAGCTGGGTAGTTAAATCCAGCATCAGTGAGGTGGGGAGTGCGAGGGAAGGAGTATCGGCTAAACAATAATTTTACTACCACAGGAAAAGTTCCTTCCTTTTCTAATTTCTGGAAGTGTCTGTGTAAGAATGGATGGATCTCTTTCTTGGCTTTTCTGAATATGGCCTGTAAAGTCATCTGCACCTGATAATTTCTTTGTGGGGATATTTTCGACCTAATTTTTTAATATTTACATGAATATTCAGATTATTTCTTCTTGAGTCAGTTTGGTATTTTGTGTGAATTTGTTTAACTAAACTAAGTTTGAAAATTATGTTCATTCTGTGTGGCATCTCTAGTTTTGACTCCTTTCCTGTTCTTAACGTTGTTTAGCTGTGTTTTCTCCCCCTCGTTCTTTTTTTTTTTTTCTTGATTAATTTTGCCAGAGGCTTGTCTATTTTATTAATTTTGAGTGGCTTCTGGATTTCATGTCATGCTTAGAAAAGTATTTTTTCTTCTCAGCTTCGAACACTAGTATTTCATATTTTCTTATATCTTTATGCATTAGTTTTTAATATTTAAATCTCTAATCTACTTGGAACTTATTTTTATTAAGGAGTAAAAGAGAAGTCCAGCTTATTCTTTTTTCCAAGTGGCTAGCCAATTATTCTAATACTGTTACCAAACAACTTCTCTTTCCTTCAATCTCTAATACCACTTTTAGGATATATGAAATTCCTGAGTATATTATGGGTCTATTCCTTGACTCTGTCCTACTCCTTTGATTTGTCTTCCTGTATTTATATCATATAATCTAACTCGTATAGTTCCATGCCATTTCTAACATCTAGTGGGCTGGTAGGGGAACCTCATAACTCTTGCAGTTAAATTTATTTTCATTTACATTTAAAAGACTGGCCCTCGCTTTAATATTTTTATCATCTCTGGAAATAACTTCCTTATTTCTTTGAAAACCAGTGAGGGGGGAAAAATCATCCCATGTGAAAACATTATTTTTATTTATTTATTTATTTTTAATTTTTGGCTGCGTTGGGTCTTCGTTGCAGCACATGGGCTTTCTCTAGTTGTGGCGAGCAGGGGCTACTCTTCGTTGCGGTGCATGGGCTTCTCATTGCAGTGGCCTCTCTTGTTGCAGAGCACGGGCTCTAGGCGCACGGGCTCTAGGCACACGGGCTTCAGTAGCTGTGGCTCACGGGCTTAGTTGCTCCATGGCATGTGAGATCTTCCCGGACCAGGGCTCAAACCCATGTCCCCTGCAATGGCAGGTGGATTCTTAACCACTGCACCACCCAGGAAGTCCCCCTGATGTGAAAACATTAAACATCTGCTACTTTTATAAAATCATAGTTGTTTTGGGTTGTCATGGGGGGAGAACCGTTTCATCTTTTGTCGGGGTTCCGTGTTCAGCCTCCTGGCCTGTGCACTGCACGGTGTCAGGGCACCACTCACCCCGGCTTTAACGTGGATTGTTTTTGCGGAGTTGTGCAACACAACCCCGGACCTGGCTGCTCCCTGGAGCTGGACTCATGGATTATTGCCGCCACCAGCCTAAGAAACCGGAGCTTGCTGATAGCGGGTCTCCAAGTTCTGTGGGGATGCTTTCAGAGACAGGAGTCGGGAGTATGCGATTCAGCAACCCCCTCTCCATGTAGAGATTAGACTCCATTGCCAATCTCAGAGGCTGCTTCTTTGATTTCCTGAAGAGAGTGACCAAGCTTCCTTATAACTTGCAGCTGTGAAATCATAAATGCCACCAACTGCCACGCTAGCTCTAGAGATGTCCTCTGCTTTTTTTGGTGGCAGTGTCACTAGAGCCCACAAAAGAAGTGAAAAGTTAACTACCCCACCAGTTTGCTGGCATGAGTTCTTTTCCCATACTGCCTTTATTCTGAGTTATTCAGAACATCCTCTGCCTTTTGTGCTGATGAGAAGGATGTGCTCGAAAGGGGATGGGCACTGACAGCGCACAGGAATAATTCCTTTCATCCATGCAGCCTGACAACCCTTGGATTCCTCGTCCTGTTGAAGCAGGGAGAGGCTTGAACGGGATTGAATGGTCCCCACTCGTCTGGCCTTTTAAACAAATCTCAATTTGATATGAAATTAGATGCAGCTGAAGTTGCTGGTGGCAACAGTTCTCACTAAAGTTTGAAGCTCATAACCTGTCCCACAAGGCTAAAGTACGTGACAAACTCACATCTGAATAATGACCATCATCTGAGCCTGTCAGTGCAGAAAGGTCTTCATTAAGAGGGAAAGATTGGGAATCTGATACCAGGGCAAATGAAACCACAGCTTTGATCAGGTAGAACTTTATTTAGCTTTCTATCCCAGGAATCTTAGATCCAGTCAGTCAACTGGGAAATTCAGGATTTGATAACTTCTGTGTTCTTTAATTTAAAAAAGTAAGGTTTAGGGCTTCCCTGGTGGCGCAGTGGTTGAGAGTCTGCCTGCCGATGCAGGGGACACGGGTTCGTGCCCCAGTCCGGGAAGATCCCACATGCCGCGGAGCGGCTGGGCCCGTGAGCCATGGCCGCTGAGCCTGCGCATCCGGAGCCTGTGCTCCGTAGCAGGAGAGGCCACAACAGTGAGAGGCCCGCGTACCGCAAAAAAAAAAAAAAAAAAAAAAAAAAGTAAGGTTTATTTTTCTGTCATAGGATGGTAAATTCCCATAGGACATTTAGAAAATGTTCTCAAGAGGTTGGGACAGAAATCATCTATAATATACAACCAATCTTAACATCATTTCTCTAAACGTAGATTTTCTTTATATGCATCTCAGTATCTTATGACAACACATATGTACTTTTCATTGCTCACATCTCTTGTTTCTTTCCAAAATGCCAGTCTTGGGCTGTTACCTGTTGGATTTTAAGTTCTCCCTCTGGCTTTCTTTCTGCTCATTTTCCTTGTCTGTGGTTCATAACTCTGGCAGTGGAACTCTAGAGGTTTCTGTGTCTCAGAAGGTGCTAGACTTCTGTCCTGGGTGCCACGTCTGACCCATCTTCTATTCAGGTGATCCCTTCCAATTCTCCTCATTCCTCGTGCCCACTTTCCCCCTCACAGAGGAATTTCCATTCTTACTCTCGTGGGAATTGTGGAGCTGAAGCGGCTCTGTCTGGTTGGGCGTTTCCTCCTTGCACGCCCTCTCCTCACACAAGCAGGGGACCTGTCCCTGAACGAGTGTGTCCCTCAGGCAGCTGCTTTCTTAAGACTTCCACTGCCCTTTCATGTTGACTGCGCTGCTTAGCCAATATCCCTAGATGCCTCTAGATGGCAGTGTCTACCTCCCTCTGCCTTGAGGCTAGACTAGAAAAGAACAGTTGACTGTAGCCCCAAGGATGATGTTTAGCGTGTCACCCTGGGTCTTTAGGACCCCTGCCTCCCCTTGCCCTTTCTCCTGCGTCAAGTGCTTTTTCAACTCTGCAGACAATCATGAAGTGGGAACATCCGATACATCCTTATCCTGGGCTCGTCAACGGTCTCCACCTCACGAAGCCAGAGACAGGAATCGAATTACTCAGTCATATTTTGCCGGTAATTTTGTTTTGAGGAGCCCTGCTTCAAAATGTTGCCGGAGGTTTTCTGTTAGTAATTTTTCAAAGGAACACTAGGAGGGGCTGGTGGGTAGTGCTGCAAGCATGGCGCAGGAACTAAAATGCTAGATGCTGGGCCCTGTTCTCCTATTTCTCGGCAGGCCCTCTGGCTCGCGAAGCTCAGTTTGTGTTTGAGCAACTCGGTTTGACATAACGTCGAATACACAGCCCCAAATCAAATAAGTCATGTTCCCTGGTTCAGAATACTTTAAAGATGAAGACCATGCAGAGTTGAAATCAAATTCAGGAGAGTGTTCAGCTATTTTTAAAAATATGTATTATGTTGGAATGTTTGGCTGGTTGTAATTTTTTTAACCCGCCTGTCCCCGCTGTGAATTTCAGATTCTCAGGAGCCTGTGTCTTTGTGTCCCCTGTTGTCCTAAGTCAGGGCCAGCACATGCAAGGCGCTCCGGAATCCTCGCTTACACTAACAGCATCCTCTCTGCCCTCCACTGGGTCGTGGTACCTGAGGCTGTAGCCTAACCCTTGTATCTCAGAATATTTAAACACACATTCTCTCTGCCTTAACTTCTGTGTTGCGGTGGAATTGCATTTGGCTGTTATAGACGAAATCTCAAACAGCTCAGCGAGAGCCTGCATTATATTGGATGTGGAGCCTGTGTCCCGGGTGAGCATTTTCTCCGCTGCTGTGGAAATTGAACCCAGGCAAAAGAGATGAGCCCAGAGTCATAAAGCTGCATTTTTGTACTTTATTGGGAGATGAGCAGGTTGATGACATCCTCTTCTTCTGAGGGTATTTTTAAAATGAGACCCAGAATTTCCCCCAGGGTTAGGAGAGAGCATTCCTAACTCCAGACCCAGCAGAGACCGCGTGTGTGCCGGGCGCTGCTGCTTTCACCCTGCATTTTGCTTTCCTGGTGCCTTTCTCCAGAGTTTGAAACTGAACTGCTTTTTCTCCCCACAGAATGTGGCATTTAGACAAATAGCATTGGGCTCCGAGGGAAAGGTGCATTAATGCATCTGGGAGAGAATTTATAAGGGGCTGGCTCTTGAGGCATTTCCTTGGTGACCACTAATTGGAAATGCTCTTGCCGTATGTCACTTTTCTAAGATACAAATAGGGACCCCTGAGTTCCAAATAAACAGATAGGAAAGCCTTACAGTCATCCATGACAACAATAGAAATTCAATACTGTATGGTTACGATGGGCAGTCACCTCACAGTGTCCTCATTTGCGGGATAATCTGCCTTGGAGGAGGGGAAAAAAGCTCATTCAATTCCATTGATATAATCCTTCTTTCAGTGCTCTGATTGACATTTTAGCAGTAACCTTTTGTTAATATTGTACAAAAATGTATGAAAAAGAAAAAAGAATAACCCACTGTGTTGCTACCCTTGTTGACATTTTTATAAAAAGTAATACATATACAATATTAGAAAAGGCTCTGGACCTTTAAAAAAAAGATTCACTTCTCTTCCTTGTCCCTTTCCCCAAAGGTAACTCATTGGTAGTTGTTTCTTGTTGCAGAAAAAAAATTATGTGTATATCTCCATAAATAAAACAGTTGAAACACTTCATACACTGTTGGGACCTAGCTTTTTGATTTAATATGAAGATCTCTCCTATTAGCACATACAGCTTTACTGAGTCCATTTTAATTGTGCTACAGTATTTCATCACATGGCTACATCATCATATAAATTACCCAAGCAGTCCCTAGGTCAACTCTCAAACAAGTTGAAAAGTGCTGCAGCTCTGACCTGTATGACATCTGCTGTGAGAATGCTTGCACACATTATTTTAGGATGATTTGTAGTTGTTGGTGAGGTAAGTTTTCTCCCAGTGTTTAATCAGAGTGACATGGAGTGCATTGCGTTGTATAGAAGAAATGGCTTAGAAGTTTATTTACTACTATTGTTATTGTTTGTTTCTATAAACAACAGTTTTTCTTCCTCACCTGCAGGCCATTTTGGCAGAGATGTGCTCTGTTCCATGCAGTCATTCAGGGGCTCAGGCTGACAGACGTTCTGAGATCTTTATATCCTTTCCAAGGTCACCCTGGGTGTTAACACCCAGGTAGTAATAGTATATGGGCAGGAATTGCATGGGAAGTGTTCATGGACAGATCTTAAAGAGTGGCACACATCTACCTCATCGTCCATTGTCTGGAACTCCAAGTATAAAAATTATACTTGGGGGCTTCCCTGGTGGTGCAGTGGTTGAGAGTCCGCCTGCCGATGCAGGGGACACGGGTTCCTGCCCCGGTCCGGGAAGATCCCACGTGCCGCGGAGTGGCTAGGCCCGTGAGCCATGGCTGCTGAGCCTGTGCGTCCGGAGCCTGTGCTCCGCAACGGGAGAGGCCACAACAGTGAGAGGCCCGCGTACCGCAAAAAAAAAAAAAATTATACTTGGGAAGTCTTGCCCCATCGTTCATTGTCTGGAACACACTCAAGTGCACAAGAGGCTGGGAGACATCATCATATAAATTACCCAAGCAGTCCCTAGGTCAACTCTCAAACAAGTTGAAAAGCCCTGCAGCTCTGACCTATATGACATCTGCTGTGAGAATGCTAGCGCCTTACTAGTCCGTCGTGTCAAGAAAGTATAATCTGGTCAGCATCTTGATTTAGTTACGTGTTTGGTCCCAGTGCAGTAGCTTGTAAAGAAGCCAAATGGATATGTTATAAGGAATAGAAAGACCTTTTTCTCTCAGAAGATGAAGGCATTGCACACTCCGTAAATAATGGTGCCTGTCAGGTTTTTGGGCACTTTTTCTAAGAAAGGAGAAACGATATTAAAAAGATAGGTGTGAATGCAACAGGGACTGACAGAAAACCTGGTGACTTTAGGGATTGATGCTGTAATTGTGTACATGAGCTATAATTTCTCAAAGCTCCTAGAAGTATTTTATGGAAGGGTTCAGGAGTGCTCTAATTTTACAAATGAAGTCATTGACGGCTGACCATAAACCTATCCACAGCCTAGGTCTGGAGGCAGAGAACAGCAAATAACAGAATAAAAGGCTGGATACGGCCCGCTGGACAATGGTGTGATCTTTTGCATTAGCGTGCTGTCGGTAAGCATCATTGCGGCACAGCCGGTGGGTGCCGAGCTGACCACAGGGCCATGCTGGACCAAGAAGGATGCCAAGAAACAATTGATAGATGTATTCCTGAAAATTCATATTCTGCTGCCGAATTAATCGTATTGATTCAGGGATTCTGAAAGTGGCCATAGATAATTTTAAGAAGCAAAGCCATTTGTATTTCTTGAGCAGAAGACCAGAGTAACAGAGGAAATCCCATCTTGGACATAAAACCCGGAAACCTGACTCAGTTAACGTAAAACTTGCATTGTGTGTCCTCCAGAGGCCCCTGCCTAGGTTGGCTTAGAGAGGTGGTTGTCTTGCGAAGCTGCCCGTGGTAAAGCTTCACTGGCCGTGGTTGAATCTTTGCTCCCATAGAACCTGTGTTTAATGATGAGTTAGAAGAGACGTTAACAGCATAAGGACAAAGGGGAAAAATAGAAATGCTTGGAGTGTGTGACGCAGGGTCAGACCTTTGAAGGAGGGGGATGTAAGGCTGTGGTGCCGGGAGGGGAATTCTGAACGTTTGGGAGAGAAGGCTGTCCTGCATCGCCCTGGGAGGACAGTGCTGCCGTGGGTGAATGTCAGTGGGTTTGGGGAGCTGCTGCCCTTGACCACGCCTGGCTTCCCCCTCCTACTCCCTTCGTCCCACCTTCCTGGCTCTCTTGCCTTCCTTCTCACGTTCCCACCACTCTTGTGAGTGTATTATTTATAGTGGATAAAAGGTGGATAGTGGTAAGAAGCAGCCTCATTAGGTCTGTTTTCCTGTCTCTAAAAGGAAGGGTTTGGAATGGATGACTTCCATCTCTGCAGTGGAGTGATTCTGGGGTTCACCTCTGACTGGCCGTCCTTACTGAAGCATTTCCTGGAAAACATTAATGAGAACTCTTTTGCAGTTCTAGTTTTTTAAAGAAGTCTAATTCCTGATAAAAATTATACTTGGGAAGGTTTGCTCACTGTATAGCTAATGATCACTGATCACCTGCTTGTGGAGCTTTTCATCTCAAGATTGCCCTATTAAGTTGAAAAAAACAGTTTTTGTCTGCATTGTATTTCCACAAATATTGATAGCAAAAATAAAAAAAACATTAGGGGAAATGTTCACGATTGGTGAATCGATTGGTGAAGACTCTAAGGAATGTTGTATTCTTTTAACTTTTCTGTAGGCTTGAAAAATTTCAAAATAAAATATTGGAGGGTAAAAATGGGCAAGTGTATTTTCTCATCCCTTAGGGACACTGAGACCAATCAGATGAAGCGGTTTATTAAATGACTTTCTCAAGGGCAATCAAGAGTTAAGTGAGAGGACCTGCAGTAGGTTTCAGTGGCTCAGTTGCCATTCTAGTGCTTCTCAGGCCGTATCTCCTCCCTAAAGGAAAGACAGATGTAAGAAGGAGTTTCCTTGGGCTTCCCTGGTGGCGCAGTGGTTGAGAGTCCGCCTGCCGTTGCAGGGGACGCGGGTTCGTGCCCCGGTCCGGGAAGATCCCACATGCCGCGGAGCGGCTGGGCCCGTGAGCCATGGCCGCTGAGCCTGCGCGTCCGGAGCCTGTGCTCCGCAACGGGAGAGGCCACAACAGTGAGAGGCCTGCGTACCACAAAAAAAAAAAAAAAAAAAAAAAAAAAGGAGTTTCCTCTAGCCTACTGCTGCTGAAGAAAATGTTTCTGAGCCTGGCAACATTGCTGTGTATTTCCACTTACAAATTATCCGAATGGGCAAAGCAGGAGATAGGGACCTGTCAGCTTTATAAAGGTGCTCAGTGAATGGCATTAGGTATATAGTTCACCCATTGAGAAGAAATGGGTGGTTCTAATTCCGAACCTAGGATTTTCATGTCTGACGGCTTGAAACAGAAAAGGATTCCGTGGTCAGCAGTATTTGGTAGTGAAGGAAGGCATGTTAGGTGCAAACCTGATAGAAGGGGAGACAAAGTCAGAATTGCATGGTGTATTCTTCCATTGTTGTCCTTGGACGGGCATTGTGACCAGTAGACTCTGAAAAGGTCCTCGTCCTCTTTGTCTAGTCCAGGCCCATATGGGGTTTAGAGGAAGGAGAGGTGGGTCTCCAGGGGCAGCTTTACATGAACAGACAGTGGTATTTGCCTGGCGCCTTTCCCCATCTTATAACTCTCTCCTTCTGGAACTTCGGGGAAGGAGGGTCTCTGGATAGTTTTCAGAGGTTTATGTTGTTACCTGACCTAGTAACAAACTGTGAAATCAAAATATCTGTGTATGGTGGGTACGCACCTCACTGACATGATGGCATTTATAAAAAGCTAGAATCGTTACTTGGGTGAGCTCTGGGTGTATCATCAGCTTGGGAGGGAGGTGTTCACTTTCATCCTGGTCTGAAGCAAGCATCGTCCTCTTGTGGGTCTCTCCTGACCTTTAGTTGCTTCCCTTGTGCCTCATTAAGCGTGATGAGCAGCTAGCTGTAGATAGGTAATAAGAGGCCAGCACTCCCACCAGGAGCATTCAAAACATCGTCACCTAGAGCATCCTTGACGGGTCATACTCTGTGTTTTTTGTTAGATCACCCTCCTCTGAAACATATTTTCACCTATCTTCATCTGCATTAACTCAGAGAAAATCAAGAGTTTTAAAAGCTGGAAGAAAGAATCAAGGTGAAGTGCACTGTTGCTAATGGTGTTTTGTCCAGTAGGTGGCGCCTCAGCAAATCTCATTTGTAGCTGATAGAAGTAAACGCGTGGAGGATTTTTTTAAAAGATGCGTTCATAATGCATGTGAGCAAAAGGTACGCCCTGTGTGCAGGGTGGTTCATGAAGTCAACTGGAAAAAAAAAAAAAACAGTTGGACTATGTAAAACTAACTCTCTCATTGTAAGAAAATTGTTGGGAAGAACTTATAAAAAGCTAATGTCTGGTTGAAATTAAAATCCTTTATCACGTCACATGGAGATTTTTTCCACAACATGTGGGCTGCAGATTACTGCTACAAGTAAGAGAATACTGTTAATCTTGATAGCATTTTGAGCTTTAGAGAATAATGTATGATAGATGTTTTGGTATCAGATTTGTATGTTTGAATTATGTTCAGAAAATGCAGAATACTTGAGCTCGAGAAATTCCTTCCAGTAACTTAAAAAACACCATTTTAGTGCAACATGTTAGGTGTAACTTCTTGAAGGAATAGACTGCATGTTCCTGGAATGCATTGTTAGAAACTTAATGTACGTGTGATTAAACACGCGCCAAGACAGCACCTCCATGCTAAGAATATGTTATGGTTTTTATACTCAAAGATAGTTAAAGATACTTCTTCAGAAGCATGCAAAGGAAGCAGCATTTTCACTCCTTAAATACAAGTGTCCCCTCTGAAAACTGAGTAGTGGAATTGGTAACGTATTTCTAAATCATGCACTTCAGAAGGCAAGTAAGGATTTTTAAAAAAATTCCTGCTTTCCAGCAAAGTACTAGAATTGCATTACACATTTTTCCCTAAAGAAGTCTATGTCTTTCCTGATGGCTTAAGGTAAGGAATCTCTGTGTATTGTTTGACAAAATGGAATCAGCGTTAATCTATTAATATTTTCTATAGATAAAACAGTCAGGATACACATGTCCTATTGTGTTCAGTTTTCTTTAGAGGACAGTTAAAGAACACAATTAACAGGCTCCTCACAAATGTCCTTTCCTATCTGTCTCGGAGGAGAGTGGTGACAGGCATCCAAGGTTGTCAGGTGAGGTATAAAATCATCACCGGAGTTCTGGTGGCATCGGGGAAACCTCAAGAAGGAAAAGATGAAGGATCCTGTTTGCTTTTAATAATTGAGTCATAGTGATGTGTTTAGTAAGACCAAGACAGGACTTATCCAGTTCACTGAACTTCAATTTTAGAGGAAGGTTGTACAAAAAGTGCCTTGTCTTTCCGTGGAAATACTAGTCTTTGGTGAAAAGAGATTAAAGTGGTGTTCTTTCATGGCTACAGGAATCAATCCTCCCTTTTCCTTGCTCTTTCCCATCACCTCTCTCCTCTTGCCCTTTTCTCAAGTTGGATAATCACTTATAGGGAAGATGATAGGAGCTTAGTGGTAAGTAGTGGAGACCTTCTTACCACTGAGCTCCTGTCATCTTCCCTATCTCCCCCACTTAGTAGTCCCACTCCCTTTAGACCAGTGGTTCCCAAGCTTGTCTGCACAGTGGAAGCACCTCGGGAGATTCAGAAACTACTGATGCCTCCCCCCACCCCCAAGATTGTGATTTAATTGGTCTGGGCGTGGCTTTAGGTTTGGGAAATTATAAAAGGTCTTCCAGTGATTCTAATGTGCAGATACATTCGGGAACCCCCATTTACTTCCTCTCCCAAAACCTCCCTTATTCTCCACCCACCCGTCTGAGTCCCTCCTTCCTTGGTACTTTTGCAGCACCAGCACCTTGAGTGTATGTTTATGCATGTGACTCCACTGATCCCCTTGGACTTTGTCTGTTTTTTTCATGTGTCTTAGGATCCCATGACTATGTTCCGATGGAACTGAGTCTTTTTCCTCTTTCTATTCTCAATATCCATCTTAATACCTACCCCATAGCAGCTGCTTAGTGATTGGTTTCTGAATCAAGGGCATAAAATATATATATTTTATATATATATATATATATATATATATATATAGTAATACAATGATTTAAACAAGTTGATTCATGCACTTCTGACTCAGGGCATTTTTACTGCCCAGGTAGATATTTCTCCTTTACTTGAAGAGCCTAGATTTCCTAGTTTCCTGTCTTTTCTTAAAGCGATGATAATTATATAAAATTAAAGAGGAATATGCTCTCCTGTGTGGTATTAGCTTGTGTCACAAAAGCCAGCTTTAGATAAGGGGACAAAGGAGGACTAAGCCTGTATTCAGTAAATCTCAAGGAAGGAAGTGTAGAGTGTTGTTGATTTCTAGTGGAAGAATTCCCTATTGCCTGCCTTACTTAAAGAATATTAATTTATCTAACTGATGATAATCTGGTAAATTTATTGTAGCATTAAAAATGCAAATCAGTTACCATGCCAAATATTCAGTGACATGCCTAAGACTGTTAAAATTTTATATGATTTTATTAGGTGATAATGGAAGGCATAATTGTTAATGTTTGATTCTGGAAAAATACAATTAGTTTCTGTGAAACACATTGTGCCTTAATGATATCATTAAGATTAATGAATATAAATGAATGAGCTGGGGATTTCAAATAGCACATAGTGACTTTATATCAGTCTGTAAAACTTGAGATAGATTTCCTTGATTTTTTTAAGGAGAATGCACCAGAGCCCCTGCTGTATTTTCATATAGACTAGAGAGAAATTAAATCAGCTACCTTAGGAAGACTGTTGTATACTGATTTCAGTCTGTGAAAGCCACTTACTAGTTTTACTCTAAGAATTATTTTCAAGACCACTTTTTAGAAATTTCCATGTCCTGTATATAGGAGAGTGCATGTGTATTTTGGTGTTTTAAAAAAAATCAGGGTACTAAATCATTGTTCAGTAAATTAGAGATGACATGGTGGTGTCTATTCAAGATGTTCCACAATAAACATCTATTACATTTATAACTTAAAATATTAATAAGAAAGCTAGGCAAGTGAGTATTCTTCTTGGGCTAAGAGATGGAGAAAGGAAAAACTGGGAGAAGCTGCTCATCAGGGTCTTAGATGAGAGTCATGGACTAAATGTATAATGTGACCCCAAGAATCATGGTGTTTTGAGTAATGATGCATGACTATATGTTCTTGTAGTGTAGAGAGAAACTCTGCCACGACAAAACAGAAACAAAAAACCCAATTTATCTGTGGTGCGTGTACTTGTAATTTTTTTTTTTTTTTTTTTTTTTTTTTTTGCGGTACGCGGGCCTCTCACTGCTGTGGGCTCTCCCGTTGCGGAGCACAGGCTCCGGACGCGCAGGCTCAGCGGCCATGGCTCACGGGCCCAGCCGCTCCGCGGCATGTGGGATCTTCCCGGACCGGGGCACGAACCTGTGTGCCCTGAATCGGCAGGCGGACTCTCAACCACTGCGCCACCAGGGAAGCCCTGTGTGTACTTCTGATTTAAGCGCTGTGTTTGCAGCATCCTCTTATTGAACTAGAGAGAGAGAGAGGCACTGTGTCATCAGGTAGTGCTTAATATGACTTCGTAAGTTTGTCTCCTTGGTCTGACCTTCAGTTAATGCTTCTGTTTCTCCCCTATGCATGCGCATGTGTGGGAACGCACAGGTTTGGTTTTCTTATTTGTCTGTTTGAAAGTTTTGCAGGGCAGCCCTTGCCCATGAATTGCTGTTGAAGTAATGGTGGGAAGAACCACAAAAGTGAAGGAGGGAGGGGAGGTATTTTTGGAACGTGGCTACTATTTGGGCACTGGGACCCAGCCTGAGAAGCCTGAATTCCTTTGTCTGCTCTGCCTTTTTACTGTTCCCTTGACCTTGGGCTCTTCTTTTAACCTCATCACCTCACTTTCCTTGTTGGTAAATTGAACCAGTCTCTTCCTTTTCTCCTTCGAAAGAAGCTGATGGGGATTAATGAGGTAGAATCTGGAGTACATTTTGTACTTCTCTGAAGAGTACATTTCAGGGAAGGTAGAAGACAGTTAATATCATCGTAGAGAAGTGGAACTCACATTGCTTACCATGTTAGATGATAGAGTTCCAAGGAGTACTTAACTGTTGGTCAACTGAAAATGAATTGCGGGCACAGCCCCATTTCTACTCACTTCTAAGTCAGATGACGTGTTAGTGCAGGATGATGGAAAGAAAGGCAAACCAAATGTGAGGAGCAGTAGAATGACAGGATTCAGGGGGGACATCTGACTGCCACCTGCTTGCCTCAAAGAAAGCCACTATTTTTAAAATCATTTTTATATGTACCTCTCCAAAAGTGCTTGGCTCTCTGTACGTAATCCAAACAAGATCAGAATGAGGTTCCCAGCAAAACTTCAGAATTAATCTAACCTGGAGCCTCAAGGTAGAATAAGGTTCTAGACGTGATCATCAGGTTTAAAACAGCTTGCTCAAGTCTCTTCAAATCTATATCATAATTCATGTCGTCATGTCGATGCAAACACAGAGACATAGAAAGAATGCTTGGTTACTTCATGTATGAAATCCCTTGCTAATTTTATGTAGCATGCTGTCTTTGGTCAATCAGCTTTTAAATTCCAAGGTGACTAGCTTGTTTTTTCTTCTTAGAAGATTTTCCTTATCTTTTCTCCCCTTGTGTTTACTTTTTTTTTGAGAAGTTTAGATAGGTAACAGTACATTTAACCTAGAACTTAGTTTCTTGTCGCTGTAGGATTAAAAAAGAAAAGTTTAATACATGCGTAGTCTGAAAGTGCTTTTATAATCTCTGATTCTGTAGTTAAACTCAGAATATAGACAATAGAGTTCAAAATTTGAAAATAATCTTCATCTTTTATCTCTAGGTAGATCTCATCACTTTAGGAATAATTTTAGGAATATCTCCTGTTTCAGAAGCTCATAAAATATCAATGCTTATTTGATGCCAGGAGTATTATCAAGCATATAAACAGATTGACATACTCATGTCTGAAGCTCATACAATGGGCAGGCACCCTGTGCTGGCAGTACGGCCAATGTCACTTCACTCATCTACTCCCATCTCCATCTATATTAATATGAAATACAGGAGTTTGCTAAATATTAGTTTACGGTCCCAGTGTTGGCCGTGTCATTTGGAGATGAAGGAACATAATTGAAAAAAAAAATATTGGAGCTATTTTCCATTGTCAGATCTTCATAAATGCCCTCGATGAAAAAAATGAAGTTGTATTACCCAGTTTTATTAGAAATGCTATATTTTGTTGGATCCGTGTGTTCACAAAGTAGAGAATATTTTCCTACTGTGATTGATGTTGGGACATTTATGAGGCTAGTCTGCTATATTTCATATGTATATGAGGGTGTCATTGTTAAAATGTTCAAAAGAAAATTACGTATGTGATTTATATTTTATTATTTCCTCCTAGGATGTAATTTTTTCAGTACCATGATTCCTGTCATATTGTCAGTGGTGATTTGATGGCTAATATGCCAGAAATAATTAGATTTAAAAAGGTGATGCAGATGTCAAGACAATATAGCTTTCTTGTGAAAAGGCTTAAGCGAGATCATGCATGTTACATTGTGCAAGTCCCCAACTGCATACATTGTAACAGTTTTCAGGATTACAGGCAGGATGGAAAATGCAGCTCCATGCAGGAAGCCTGGGATGCAGCATATTTCAGAGGCATATCCTTGCTACTGACACCACCTGCAATTTTTGCTAAATGAAACGTGTTTTAGAAAATGCTACTCTTTGGATAAATTCAGACTTCGGTGTATTATCAGTGGGAAGATGTTAGATCCCCTCTTTTCTTTTGAGTGGGAAAATTCCTCCTCTCTCTAGAAGGCATCAAGCCCTTTGTTTTAGTCTCCTTGACAGGTTTAAATTTTTTTCTTTGGGGAGAAAGACACATGCAATATGAATGCATTTTTTTTTTTTTTTTACCTTACAATAATGTTCAATAAAGATTGAACTTTATTGTACAATTTTAAATGACCATTTTAAAATATAGGACAAGGTAATTTGTAGTTTCAGTGTTTGTTCCTGAGCATAATATCTCCTGGGACTTTAAATGGAATGGAACCTATTTCTGGGTGTCTTTATACTTTTGGGCACTGGTGACACTAGTGATCCATCTCTGGTTCACTTGTATGTTACTTTTTTTTTTTTTTTGCGGTACGCAGGCCTCTCACTGTTGTGGCCTCTCCCGTTGCGGAGCACAGGCTCCGGACGCGCAGGCTCAGCGGCCATGGCTCACGGGCTCAGCCGCTCCGCGGCATGTGGGATCTTCCCGGACCGGGGCACGAACCCGTGTCCCCTGCATCGGCAGGCGGACTCTCGACCACTGCGCCACCAGGGAAGCCCCTGTATGTTACTTTAATAAATAATGTTTCTGAAGATTAGACTAATGCTGTAATATCACGGTGTTAGGCAGGGATGAGGATAAGTGTCAACTGTAGCCAGACATTAAACCTGCTCTCAGAGTTAACACTGAAGTCTGCAGCGTGCTCTTCAGCCCCCATGCTTCAGCACATCCCTGGTGTCAGAGCGCTGCTTTCTCACTTGGGAGCACAGTGATGAGGAAGCGACTGCCGGGGAAGCTGAGCTTCGCCCTCAGCCTCTCGCGCGTTCCCGGCGGGGCGAAGGAGGCTTGAAACCAGGCAGGTAGCTGAGTGGCATGTGAAGCAGATGCTCAATGAGATGCTAATAGCCTGGAGGAGGGAGGGGAGTTTGGAGTCCTGATTGTGCAGTCAGTAGGGGAGGGACCAGGTGTCCAGAGTGAGGGGCATGGGCTGCTCCTACCTTGAGGACACCGGGACCAGTTTTGCAATTTCCCAGCAGGTGGCCTCCTGCTCTTCCCAGCTTCCCACTGCGAAACAAGAAACTGAAGCTCAAGAAAGTGAAGGGGCTTTCCCCCAGCTACCTGAGTGTCTGGCTGGTAGAGCCTGCCCTGGGCACTGGCTCTCAGGGCAGGGTACTTTCTTCTAAGGATTCTGGGGAGTCATGACGTCCGGAAAACGGAAGGAAAAGTCAGGGCTGGGGTTTCCCCTCCCTTTCAGCTTCTCAGCACTGCCGAGGACAGCTTTGCCCAGAGTCATTTCACCTGGAAGGAAAGAGTGATTTACGGAGTGCCTCCAGTGGTAAATTCCAGAAAACGGAAGAGTATCAGACTAGAGAGTGAAGAGCTGCTAAAAGCCCACAAATTAATGGGGATGTGTAGTACGCTGGCTCAACAACTGAAAGGGGGGGCCCTTAGTTCTGTGGAATTCACTTGATTGTAAGTAAGTACATGTCATATTTAGAACTGTATAATTTTGGACCCAGAAGGGTGAAGAGTTGTTCCAAGAGTGGAGCCTCTGGAGGCCCAGATGCATTTAAGAAGTAGAGCCACACCCCAGAGCTCTTCTCTGGCCGCCCTCTTCCTCTACCCACTCCTGCCCAGGGGCACCTTTCTCCCTTCGGGCCCCAAAGCAGCTGAGACCCTCCTCCTTTTGTCTTTTAGAGACACATGGCCACGGAATCTGAGATTCCAAATGCTCTTTTCTGGTGTGTTCTGACCATTGACAGCTTAGAATGTAGTAATTTGCCTTTTGAAGCTAAAAAATCTGACACCTTGCATTCACCTTGAAAGCACATTTTCCTTCTTTGTTTAAGCACTAAGAGGCAATAGGGCTGTTAGGAACCCCAACTGAAGAGTCAGCCGGTCAGGGTTCTTATCCCAGTTCTGCCTTTCCTTAGCTGTGTAATCTTAGGAAGATACTTAACCTCTCTGATGTCAGCTTCCTTATCTGTATAATGGGGATGATAATATAGCTAATTCATGGAGCTGTTGCAAGAATTCGATGAGATGACTTGTACAAAGTACTTAGAGCAGCGATTGGCATATACTGTGTGCTCAATATCTGTTGGCTATTGTTATTTAGAAATAAAGCATGGAGGAAAATAAAGTGCTAAAATTAAGAAGGATTTTAAATATAAGCACTGAAATATTTATATGTATTTTGAGCAGATCTCACAGTTACATTGGTCACTGGCATTCAGTGTTCTCTTTACCACTTAAATTGACACAGGAATAATAATATTCACGATAATGGATGCTTTACATACATTTTCATGAATGACCTGTTTCTTATTTGTAACTTTTTATGACCTTTATATTACCTTTTTAAAAATACAACATACTCATTGGCCACTGGCATTTATCTGTGAGTGGAAAACATAATCAATGAATGAATGAAGGGATTTATCCACTTGGCCACGTTGGTTTCCCTCATGAATGAACAGAGATGTACAAATCCTTGGTCCGTTGTCTAAAAGTAACAGACAAGATATGGTAGTTAGTGCATTTTGCGGGTACTTGTCTATCTTGCGAAGTAGTAATCACTGCCACAAACACACAAAGCGACCTTAAGGGGAAGTCCCACCACAGACTGTGGTCATGGCAGATCTGGACAGGGAAGCCCTTGCCTCCACCGGGAACTTACCCTCTCACATCCCTCACGCGTCACCTCCGTGGCTTTTGGATAAGTGGTCCAGGAGCCACAGGCTGAGAGCTGCTGGCAGGGAGTGGATTTAGCCTGTGGCGTGTAGTAGGTAAGGTTACGTTTGGAAACGTCCCCCATCTGTGGTGCTTAAAAAATTCCTCGCTGTGTTCCTCACCGCCGTTTCCCAGTGCACATTCAGTTGCTGAAGAGTAGGTGAAATCAGAAGGTGCAGTTACTGTAGTGTAACCAGTGTGGATCTAGAGTGGAGCGGTAACTGGTTCTTAAATTGGTGAGAAATATGTGACTGTGTAAATCAGGTGACAAACCTGTATCCTGCCACCAAATGACATTACGTGGACGTCAGTGATCACAAAATCTTATCCTTTCCCTTTGTGAAAATACTTAACAACCGAACGCTTCCCATCCCTCCCCTGATTTTTCTCACTCTGGATTTGGTCTTGTTTTTGTTTCTGTGAGCCATTTATTAATTAATTTTTACAATTAATAAAATTTAAATTTGGCCTTTAGTAGAGTGTCCACAGATGCTGAGTATTCTATGAAGTAAATTATGCCTACGGTAGAGCGTGCATGAGGTGTATCCGGACAAATAATTTTTTTTTAAATCAAGTACTGTGAAGCCCCTGGATTTAGATTACAATGAATGACAAAGCCTACCAGATTTTATTTGAATACACACGTAAAAGCTATACGTGTTGAGGTTGGTACTTTGTGAACTGACTCACAGTATTGTGAAAATATTACATGAGGGTATAAAATTGCAGGAAAACTGAGTTTATTAATGGAAATTAGACTAACTCCTAATTATTACCTGTGAATAGTGCCATCGTTTGAAGTTTTTATTGCATTTTAACACATGGCTTATCTTGATGAGAAAATATATAGCGAAGGGTCAATGTAGCAATTTTCGTTTTACTCTTCTCTCTGCTAAGCCGTTATTGCTTGATGTTATTTTTCAGCAGCCTTTCATTTTTGTCCCAAATGTTTTTGCCTCTGGCTGGTTTTATTTCTTTAAAATGTATGTGTATCACTTCTCAAAGTGATACATTTTGACAGGTAATCGATATTTTTTCATACCAGATTTGATGGTGCAATGGTCATAATCCTCATCTTAGACTTAGTTAATGGTTGAATACTAACCTAGATTTTTGTCTCAGAATATTCCTTTGTTAAGAAACATACTTTTCACCCTTAGCCAAGTTCCTTTTTATCACTCCCAGCCACCAAACAGGTCTAGGTGCCAAGTGCCTAAGATGCACAGAACCCACTTATCTGGGATACACATCACCTGACTTTTTGTCACTCTATCCTCGAAGTGTCTTCTGATAGCACTTCCAACCAGCTTACTTGGTTGGCCACAGAAAAGATACTTCTGGGCTCTACTTGTGTTTTCCTCCTGGTATCCTATGATCTTTATTTGAAGGGGAAAAGTCTTTTCCCTTTTCTCTAGTGGGAACTTGATGTCCTCCATCAGACCCCACTTCTTCTAGAAGGACAAGCGCAATAAAGATCACAGCCCTCAGATCACAAGCATGTCTAAGGACACCATGCTCGGCTTTTGCTTTTTAAAAGTTCAGTTTCTTGGGTCGTGATTTGTTTTTCCCAAATTCAGTTAGGACTTTCTTATGCCTCTGTGGGCAGATAACAGTGACATCTAAGTTGGTAAATATATTCTGAACCCCAGCCAAGGCACTTGGTTGAAGACGGCACTTCACACTCAAGGAGCTGTTTAAGCTCTTCTCTCAGGAGGGTGAATTGAGGGAGGAAGGGCAACAACTGTCATTCCTTTTCTTTTCATTGAAGAGACTGGCCTTCCTTTTGCAGGAAAAGGTTAAAGTACAGGTGGGCCTGTCAAGGATGGGATCTGTTTCCACCAGCTTTGCAGATTCTCCCGCAGATAGCACACTGATTCTTCCCTTCCACCCCTAGATTTTCTTTTTTTTCCTTTTTTTGTCCTTGAATTTAAACAAAAATATGTAGTTTTAAAAAATCTTAAAAATCATTTGTGCTAGAATTTGGGGGTACATTTTGGCTTGAGCAGCAAACAGGTTTGTGCTTTTTCTTTGCTTTTAGAGATGGCATTACCCCTCCACCTGAGAACAAGAACAAAAACTCTCTGGGGTTTTCTTCCTTTAAGTGGTATCAAATGAGCACGCCTAAGTGGAAAAAATACCCTGATACCCTTCCCCGAGGTTGCTTCTGTGAGGGAGGGGTGACATTTCTTGACAGGGTTTCTCTCTTTGTATGTCTGGAGATGTAGGCAAAGATGGTTTGGGAACATAAAATGCAATCAATTTTCCTCCGTGGTTAGATTCATAAATCCCTGAGCTATTTTTAATGACATAATCTAATCAATTGATGGCAAGCCTAATAGTGTGTTGACAGGCAGAAAGAGACAGAAAGCTAGTGTAATAGCAGGTGGCTGGGTAAGGAACCATTTTTCTCTTCCTTCCTCACCCCCCGTGTTTAGAAATCGCTAGTTATCTGGATTACGTAAAAAGCAGAAATTACCGATTTAAAAAAAAAAAATTATGCCTGCCTTCCTAACTACCTTTCTTTCAAGAAAAAAAGACTTTCTAAGGGATAAAGTGAAGAAGGAGGTAGTTCCGAGACAAACTACAGGTAGCCCTAGTGTCTGCTTCTCAGGACCATACTATGCTCTTAATTTAAGTATCTTTAGAAGAGAAATCAAGGGGGAATAATTTATTATAAATTGGTAGCATCGAATATTGTTACTCCTGTGCTAGGCCTGTAATGAAAACTTAATATTCATCTCTTGGTTGCTTTGAATTGAAATAAGATGAGGATGAGCGGAGTAAACAAGCTGAAACAGACTGTGAAATTGCACATGATGGGAATCTTTTTTTTTTTTTTTTTTTTAGTTGCTTCTGGACTAGAAATAGGTTACTATTCCAACTAATGATGGCTCTTAGAATTTCTTCTTCCTTTTTACATTTTGGTCCAGTATCAACAGAACGAAGTTGTTATCACAAGGGAAATTAAAATCTAAACTGTATCTTTGGGCTAGGAATCCACCGGCAAGGTATTTATGTAAATGAACTGGCTTTCACACTGGGAGGGGTAAGGTGTTCCACCCGCTGTGGCTGGAGAGCAGCCGCCCTGAGCCCTCCGTTTTCAGGTTTTCCGGCAGCGTGTGTGTTCTGCAACATTTCCTTTTCTTTGATGCCATCAGAAGAGATGAGCGCCAGGCATGGTGGTGCTGCTTGGCTAGCCAGCTGTGCCCTAGTTTCTCACCATCCCAATCAGCAGCTGCCTTTTACAGAGGTTTCTGTCACCGCTGATTTACTTAGCCACTTTGACCTTATAGTTGCTTCCGAAGGGGCTTGACCCGAGGCCACTGCCGAAAGCCATCTTCTGGTCACCTGGAATGCCAGGGCCAGTATTTTGAAGGAGAAGGAAAAACAGGGCTCCCACAATTTCCTATCTACTAGCAAGAGGCTCCTCCGCCTAGATGGATGCATTAGGCGTCTGAGCCCACTTGCTGCGCTCTCCCACCGAACTGCAAGCATCCGTGATCCCTGAAGTTGCTGGAGTGAATAACTAAGCGGGACCAGCTGACCCCGGGCTCCAATCAGCTAGAGCGTGATGTAAGTGTTTAGCAGCTGCTGGGCTCTGAATTAGCGTGCTGAAGTAGAGGTAGTACAGCATGGCTAGACTGTTGTGAGAGGCTCAGAGAAAGCGGAGGGGGAGATGGATGAGTCCAGCATTCTAAGACGAAGAGGGCTCCAGGTAGGAGATCCTTCCATTCTTGAAATGTAGGGTTGCCAGTGGCCAGCTGTGGAGGATTTCAAAGTTCCCTTTTCATTCCTTTACTGGGCACAAATACGTGCACAGTTCTTAGCAACGTGAATACGCTAAGTCTCTAGTTACAGAGCTAAGTGACCCGTCACAGGGTTCAACGAGAAAGGCTCTTTTGTCAGAGACAATAGATATGACTTTTAGTTTGAGACTTTGTTGGTTGTTTATTTTTTTCTGCTGGTTGTTCAAGAATAGTTAAATCGTGGCTGGCAGTGACATCTGATGAGCCGGTTGGGCATTCTGTCAGAAGTCTGGGAAGTCTGTCAAGGGTAGCAACTCTGTTCAGTTCTGGGAACACGGGACTCAGTTTTGTGTCGGGCTCCGCGGCATCTATCTGATCGCCTTGCAGATGTGTGCAGCTGCTGGGAGGTTTCCTCCTGTCAGTGAGATGAAAGTTTCTGCTGGCAGCTCAATCAAAGTTCCCTGTAATTTGTTTATGTTGAGATGAGGAAAGATATGTGTCTTACTGCCTTGCTTTTTGTGCCCAAATTTCTCTAATTTAATTACTGTGACTTCAGTATACAAATGTATTCCAAGTTAAAACTTGGCAGATCAGAAAACTTGGAAAAAACATCTGCTTGGCCGTTTGTAAGTTTCAGGAAGCCAAAATGTGAGTATGTTCAAAGTTAGTACGTTTAACTCCTTGATAACTCTTTTTTCCTGTGTGTAAGTGGTAGTTTTCTCTGTGAAAGACTCTAATCATTAGCCACTGTTAAACTCTCATTCATTATTTTTGAGATTAAAAAACAAGTGCTTGGGAAGACCGAATATACGGCACATGTAGAAATGTTTCAGATACTCCTTAATTGTCTTTGACTCACAGCTGGGCTAGCTGTCTGCTTTTTGTTTTAAATGTCAATTACTAATACTATTCATATTATTCTAATATTATAGATAAACTAAAGGATTATTTGTAGGTAAACAAAAGAGGGATTAAAAAAGTTGGGGTTAAATGTCATCTATTGTTCCAAACCTAAGTAAACAGACTGACTCTAATGATTTTCAGTGTGGTCATTGTTTTGAATGTACAGTGTGGTTAGTCACTGCTGTGGATTTCCTTTTCTTTGTTTTCATCACATCTATGAAGTTCTGGTAATGCACAGCTGTTTGTGTGGGTCCACGTCCTCTCTGGGGTCGCTGGTTAAATATGGAAAGGCTCTTTGTTAAAAAGATGATAAACTCTATTAAACTCCTAATGGTTCAGATTATTACTATGTTGATGGCAATTCTGCTGAGAGTTTTCTCTTTCCTTTAATTCATTTTAGATAATTTAAAATGTGTTTTTGTTAAGAAACTCTTTTTTGTGGTTTATTTCTGTAATACATATCATCACAACTTCAGAGGATATGATTGAGATATATGGTGCTTTTGAGGGGTATAGATTTCATAGAACTTTTAATTTTAGAAATAAAGAAATCATTATTGTGGCTATTTAAAATAATGAAGCTATTTTCTAAGATTTGCAACAAAACAAAGGAAACATTGCTAGTTAATATAGTACTTAGACTGTTAGATCTTCGTTGTACTTAACCTACTTTTACTACACCTGCCATATTCTACTATATAATAAAGAATGTCTGCTTTCTACTGTAAATGAAATAAAACTCTCCACATTGTGAGAAATAGCAACATAACAGTGCATAAAAGTTCTGCCACCTCATAGTTACTTTATTTTGGCTTAAACAAAGCCTATTATTCTTTTACTCCCATTATATCCAATATTTTTTTAAAAAGGCATTGCACATACAGAGTAGCTGTTTTCAGAAATTCCAATATTAGGAAACTACTTACAAAATACAAGGTGTAAGTATACATTTGTATTACAAGTGATGTCACTGTAGAGTTCTTAAGAGCAACGCCACCTAGTGAATTTAGAAATTAAGTTAGTTTACAGATACATACTACTGTATATGAAACATTTCAACATGTAAATGAGGCATACCTGTAGTGAACCTAGGCTGAAACTTACACTTTAGTATGACTGATTCTGACTGTGTTGCTAGGTAATCTTGAGCAACTCACATACCCTCTTGGTGTCTGTTTATTCTTCTGTAAAATGCATGCTGTAATGTGACTTTTGAGTATACTACATGGGAGATAGACATAACTGAATTTTTTTAAGTTAAAGGCCATGTAATAAATACACTAGAATATAGAAGGTCCTCAATAAGTATTACGTTGTTGAAAGCAAAGATGATTTCTGTTCTTTATAGCATGCCATATCATTACTAGTCAGATGAAATAGTTATGTTTTTATTCCATATTTGTTGTTTGAATTTAATTTTAAGTTAGAAGAATCACCAATAAAGACAGTTAGCATTATTTACAGGGGTCATTATGACAGAATATATTATCTAATAATAAGAGTCTATTGGCCTGTTACACTGAATAGATGCTTAGTGTTAGATGCTTAGAATTGGAACAGATCCGTTTTTTTTTTTTGTTTTTTTTTTTTTTTGCGTTACACGGGCCTCTCACTGTTGTGGCCTCTCCCGTTGCGGAGCACAGGCTCCGGACACACAGGCTCAGCGGCCATGGCTCACAGGCCCGGCCGCTCCGCGGCATGTGGGATCTTCTTGGACCGGGACACGAACCTGTGTCCCCTGCATCAGCAGGCGGACTCTCAACCACTGCGCCACCAGGGAAGCCCAGATCCGTTTTTTAAATAACTTAAAGCCTTGTGTCAAAAATATGGAGCATACGAATATTATAATTCTCTAAAATTTAATTTTGCAATAATTCAGAACGTGTTTAGTATAGAATAATGCAGTGTGTGTTTAGAACTTATTTTTAGAATTTCAGTACCTCTAGCTCTTAAAACACAGGCTACTAGTGGTGTTTTTAAAATTTGGACTTTGAAAAATGATTTTTAGTCAGAACATATTCTCAAGGCATGACTACCTCATAAAATTGCAACACAAGTTAGTTGTTCATCTTAAGTGACTGCACGTTTCCATCTTTTCTGTGGACTGTATTAATATTTCCAGTACTACTGATAGCACTTCAATCACTGCCTTTGAAATGAGAATGAGAGAAAGAGGTCCCAATGGCTTCCCCTGTTAGAATCTGGAAAACTTTTCAGATTGCATCTCCAAACGTGGGAAATTCTGACGGATGGATGGGCTTGGGCAGACTTTGGACTTGGGGCAATTTGAATTTCTAGACAGGTCTAATTCGTCAAAGGATAACTGGCTCCTTTCGGGCCTAATATCCCTTAAACAGGGGTCATATTTTTTAACTGTCAGGGAAATTGTTTCAGTGATTTCCGTTATGTGTTTCCCTTTTATTTGTTTTAATGAAAGTGTCCCTATCCCTAATGTGATAGATCCCAAGGCTGGAGGAAAATGAACAACGGGCATCATTAAAGCAGGAAGAAGGCACTAAAAGAGGGAGGGGCATCTCAGAGAGGCCTCCTATGATTCCTTTCCTGCCATTCTCTTGTGCTTTCCTTTGCTTGGTAGCATCTTCTGTTGATTTCTCCCCTCTCCAATTAAATATTACCATTTTAGTCCACTGTCACATGCAGCTGGAATGTTAAAAAAATTTTTTTTTCAGATATGATGAGGTTACCAACTAAATATTTATAATTTAGATTTCTGGATTGGTATTTAGGTTTTTGTTTTGTGTGCTTCTCTTTCCCCTATACCTGATCTCATCCCCCAACCTTATTTGAAACAACAACAAAAACCTAACATTCTTACCTCGGCCTAGGCTCTGATTTTCCCCTGCCCTTGGTCTGGAATTCAGTTTTAGAAAACAGAGAAGCAGGTGGACTCTTACATTCTGACTGGGTGTCAGCAGTGCTTGGATGTAGGTTATTCCAGTCACAATGTCTCAGTGTTTCTTGTGTGTTAACTTTAATGTGCTTGTGGATGTGTTTACACTCAGCTGAGCTTAATAGCAGGATCGTTACGTGGGAGTGTTACCCTGGTTCCTATCATTTGAGGACTCTGAGTGGTTACAGGAAAGAAGTCTAGTTAGAGGATTATAATAGAAATACTTATGATAATTACACTTTGGGATAAGGTACTTTTGATCTCCAGAGGTTCCAGAAAGGCACAGAGATGACTTTGGGACAGAAGGAATCAAAATGGTACATGAACTTTTGGTAGTGATGAGTACCTAACCAATGAGACCAGTTGTGGTCATATCCAAGTGGTGTTTCTTATCCATTGAAGGAGTTGAATTTCTGCCTCTGAAATAGAGATAGAATACTGGAGTTTTAGTTTCCTGATCCACAAAGGGGTAAGGATGGGGTGCCCTTAAAATCTTATGTTCACTCAAATTTCTATTTTCTACTCTAAGAATTGTTTTCATAACAAACTTTTTTTTAAAACAACGTCAAATAAACAAGTTTGCATACGAGCTCTTCTTTTGCACCTTCTCATTCTCTGGTACAGCTGTTAATAAACCAGAAGATTGTCGTCTCTGTATTTCAGTCAAGGCAATACCTATTCTCCAGGTCATCCCCTTTCCCACCTTTGACTTCTCCGTCTCATGCCTGCAGTCACCAACCCCTGTCAGTTCTACATTAAAAATACTTCTAGAGTCTAGGCAGCCTCTTTCACACCTAAATTTCTGTATTGTCTGGTACCCCTGGGTCCAGGTCCTTCTCCATTCCATCCCGCTTGTCGCTGTAGGTCCCCACACCAATCCCTGGTTTAAAATCCCCACATGACTTTGCATCATCTGCTCAAGGATGGAGTAAAAATGCACCTGACTCTCTCTGATTTAGCTCAGTCTACATTCCTGGTCTCATTTCCAACTCTTTGCCTTCCAAAACCCCGTTCCATCACCCCCTCTCCAGACTTGATGTATCCCCTTTACCTACAATATCCTTTCCTTATTTTCTCCAATTCTCCCTGCTCATTAGGGACCAAAGTAAACTATAATTCTTTCCTGAAATTTTCCATAATTACTATGTTCCATTCTGAATTTTATAATAGTCATTGTCTATTTTACTTACTTGCACACCTAATCCTATTGCGTGATACATTATTTTAAAATTATTTGATTTGAGTGTCTTACAATGAAACTGCAAACGCATTGAGGATCAGTGTCCAGTGACAATGAGTAGCTCTGTAACTTTAGACGAGTTTCTTAACCACTCTGATCTCTGTGTCCACAGCTGTAAAATGGAGATAGTACATGCTTAAAGATTGAAAGCAGTTGTAAACCTTTAGCACAGCCTCTGGCGTGTAGTACTTACTCAGTTAACCTTAGTTCACTGCCCTCTGGATCGGCACAGAGCCTTGCATAGTGTGATTTTAAATAATTAAATGTGGGGGGCTTCCCTGGTGGCGCAGTGGTTGAGAGTCCGCCTGCCGATGCAGGGGACGCGGGTTCGTGCCCCGGTCCGGGAAGATCCCACATGCCGCGGAGAGGCTGGGCCCGTGAGCCATGGCCGCTGAGCCTGCGCGTCCGGAGCCTGTGCTCCGCAACGGGAGAGGCCACAACAGTGAGAGGCCCGCGTACCGCAAAAAAAAAAAAAATGTGGGTATCAGGTGGGGCTTAGGCAGTAAAAGGATGGTGAGCATGAATTGGATAATTTGAGGGGAGTTTATAAAAGGGATGCTTTAAAAGGTGTGGGCAGGGTATAGGGATAGTTTAAGGGGCTGGAAGCCACAGGGAGCCATTACCTTCACTAGGCCTGAAGGAGCGAGGGAGGGAGCAGTTATAGAACCTGGAGATGGAGAAGGCAGGTGACAGGTATCGTAGGTGAGGGACGCAGGCCGAAGTGACTCTGCAGGGAGGTGGACGGGGACATCTCAGCCTTATTTTTCTCCTTCCTTCTGCACTCTTTCTGGTGCTCCCTGTTAGCGAAACCCAACAGAAACCAGAGGGGCACAGGAGCCCCAGCCGTGCGTGGTCCACGCTTCCAAACACCAAGGCCCAGTATAGGGTGGAGAGTACATCTGGATGGGTAGAAGTACATGCAGCATGCTTATAGCAAGCATGTGTTTTACTGCCCCTTGCTCTTAGCAGTTGCCAGCCAAAGACAGTGTTCAACTTTCATAGGCACAGATCTCTGGGGCCTGAACCGAATTCAAGCATTTGAACAGATTCAGAGCTGCTTATTTTGAAAAGTCATGGCCCCCAACCGTTTCCGACTTTTGTGTAATGATGTCTTTCCAACCAAGCTCTTAATCCTCCTGGGAAAATATTAGTCCTTCCCCTTCCACTGAAGCACGTGGGTCTCCTTTGAATCAGTCATGCAGCATGCCTGCACTTCCGGTCCTGCAAACAATCTCAATTTTGAATCGCTCTGCTCTGCAGACCCTGGCTGAGAAGTGATGGCTGAGAGCAATAGCCCAAGAGACCTCTAACCATTCATCTCCAGGATTCCCTGAGCTCCGCCCTCCGGCAGGTCCTATCACACGTAGACTGTCCATCCAAATTACAACTTGACATTATGTCCTTGGCTTTTATTGAGGGTTCTAAAAGAAATGGCTCTGAGTGAACATCTTTGCACTTTTTGTAAAACTCCCCCTGAAGCCTTATCCATTATGTTGTGCATTGTCTCTTATTCTGTATTACGCCCACATGATAAATTTGCTTCGAGTTCAGTACTCAAAAAGTTTCTTCCTCTCTAGGTGAACAAGTTTGCTTCTTTTAATCAGATAATGAGAGCTGGCTTGGTCTTCATTTTTGTCTTAGCCGATCAGGACAGGGTTTCATACTCAGTTGCAATAGTTTGTAGATAAAATGAGCCACCACTTCTTCACTGTTTAGCTCTTAGTTCCTTCTTTTTAAGAATTATGTGGTTTCATTTATCATAGCTTTTGAAAGTCTTAAGTTGCCTGAATAGATTTCTCAAAGTAGGTAAGACCTAAAAATTTAATAACGTTGCATTTGAAACATGAATAATGAACAATGTCATAATATAATGTCATAAACAATGAATAATGTCAGAAGACAAGAAAAAAAGACTGAAAGACCAAATAATCAATAGACTAGATAAAATACAAAAATCAAGAATTACATGAACTTACAAAGATCAGTATGCAAGCAGGGATCAATAATTTTATTGTTGGCACCAGAGTCTAATGAAATCAAATAGGGTGTTGGAATTTATTTGAAACTTACATTTTAAATAAATTATGAGTAACAATAGATTTTTATTATTTTTTTTAATAAAATCATGTATTTTTTAAAATTAAAAAAAAAAATTTTGGCTGCATGGTGTGGCATGTGGGATCTTAGTTTCCCGACCAGAGATCAAACCCTCACCCCCTGGAGTGGAAATGTGGAGTCTTAACCACTGGACCACCGGGGAAGTCCCATGATAGATTTTTAAAGTGTCCTGGAAATCATACATTTGTCTTGGAAGTAACCAAAAGCATGGAGATTGGCATCCAACTTGTGAAACACACGTGTTAGAAGACACTATTGCCATTAAAATCATGCTTCTGACATATTTGATGATATGGGCAAAAGCTTGACAGTAATGGCAAGGAAAAGAACAGGTTACTAATCTGTGTACATAATGTATGTACAATTCTATAAAAATGTGTGTGTGTGTGCGCCTGTGCGTGCGTGTAGGATAGCCCTGTGGGATGGAAGGAAAGAGCCTATGTGGGTTTTGGAGTAGTTAAGACCATCTTTGCCACTAAGCTGTATGGGGTTGCCCAGGCTGGTTAATTCCTCACTAGTAAAATACACTTATTTGCAGAATTACTGAGAATGAATCAAAGTGTGGTATGAAAAGGCTAAAAAATATCCATCATATCTAACATTTATTAAGGACCTATTTTCTTTTTCTTCATTATCATCATCTAAACTAATAGCAAGAAACTGCACTAAAATGTTAATTTAGTATATCTTGATTGTGGCACCATGAGAATTTTTCCTTGAACTCTTCTATAGTGAGCATGTATTACTTTTTTTTTTTTTTTTTGTGATACGCGGGCCTCTCACTGTTGTGGCCTCTCCCGTTGCGGAGCACAGGCTCCGGATGCGCAGGCTCAGCGGCCATGGCTCACGGGCCCAGCCGCTCCACGGCATGTGGGATCTTCCCGGAATGGGACACGAACCCGTGTCCCCTGCATCGGCAGGCGGACTCTTAACCACTGCGCCACCAGGGAAGCCCCGGTGGCCAATTTTTAATTTTTTTGTTTCATTGTCTAAGAAAAGAAAACTTTATACCACTCAGTACCATCAATGAAAGGCTCTTAAAGCTGTTTTTTATCTTGTGCATCCTTTTGGCATTGAGGAAGGTAAATCAGTTCCATGGGATGCCTCACTCCAAACCTTAGGCCAGCAGTTCAATGGCTGCCCTTTTGAATCACCTGGAGAGCTCTCTAAAGCCTAGGGCCTCAAAGCAATCCACGTCAGTCTCTTGGTGGTGTGTAGCCAGGCTTGAGACCCACTGCTCCTAGGGGGATCACGTGTCCAAGGAACACCTAAGTCACGGCACATACCACTTCTGTATCCCCAAATGTAAGGTTTGACAACCTTTAACAGGTGTGTTAAACAGCTTTGCCTTCTTTCTTCCAGTGAGACTGGGTTTTATTTTTATGGAGAGGTGCATGAAGGGGATGTATACCCATTGCATTTGTTTCTTGACTTCCCAAATAATGGCAAAGGTAGTAATGCGAGAGCTCAAACCATTAACTAACCCACCTTGGGGAACTGTTCTTACAGTGGTGTGGCTGGAGGGAGCCCTAGACCTTTACCCTGAAAGGACCCAGGGCACTGGCAGTGTCTGGGTGCCGTTTTACATTTTTTAAATCGCTGGCACCCATGGTTTGCCTTACGAAACTACCTCCAGGGCGTGGTAAGACAGTTGCTTTGCGTCTTGAAACGTTCTAATGTTAAAGACAACAAACACCTGTGATTTGGAACCCTTATCATAGATACTCTTCAGTAAGGTACATGCTTGAGTTCTCAAAACACTTGCAATTTTACTTAGATTGTGTTTTGATTCAGGCAGTCACGAAAAAAACCTCCATTCTCTGCCTTTCTTTCAATTAATGTATAATAATAATAAATAATAGCAGCAGCAGTATATATTGAACAGGTTTGTGTCAGAGGACTGAGTGTTGTGTCTTAAATCTACACTCTTGCACTTTTATCCCAGGCTCTAGCAGTCCAGAAATGAGTGGAGTCTGCTACTGACCTGTGAGGGGTTTATAGTGTGGTCGGGGAGACAGTAGTTTCTGCAACAGCAAGTACCGTAACCCCTGTCGGTCACAATGCATGGGCACTGGAGGTGGCTGGTGCCCCGCTGTGCTGTAGGAGGCTGGGAAGGCTTTGTGGAGATGGGGCTGTTTCTGCCAGATGATGCTGGATGAACAAGTACTGACTAGGCGAGAAGGGTGGGGACACAGCTGCATGTGCAAAGGTGTGGTGGCCACACAGGGTGTGTCCTTTTCAAGGTGCTGCAAACAGTGCATGTGGGAAGCAGGAAGTGATGAGCAGAGTCCCAAGGATACCGCCATATTGAAGGGTTTGGACTTTAAACAGTAGGAAGCCACTGAAAGATTTCACTTAGGGCACAGAAATACTTTACCGACTGTCAACCGCTAATGAATAATGCCTGGGAAGAAGACAAGAACAGCTAGGAGGTTAGAAATGGAGAGGTAAGAGATGCTGCTGCTGGACTGAGATGTTGGCAGTGGAAGTAGAGAAAAGGCAACTGTAGGTACCATTAATAGGACTTGATGACCTGTTGGGATGGTTGAGAAAAGAAATGGAAGGAGCTGGAGGTGACTCCCAGGTTTCAGGCATAACAAGAAACAAATGAGAGCAAGAAATAACAATAACGTGGATGGCGAGGTGATTAGTTGGTCCTGTGCATCTTGAGTTTGCAGCACCTGTGGAAGCTTTCAGATGGAGATGCTCAGTAAGCAGCTGGATGTATGGGCTGAAACTTCCAAAGAGAGGTCAAGTCTGGATATAGATTCTGAATTCATCCCCTTTAAATAATTTATTGAACTAGACTGTGAATAAAGAGAGAACACAATTTCTCTCAAAGTAATAGATTTCCATTAGAATAGTTTTCAAGAATTACCGATGGACCTTGAGTCTGTCATACAGAGTGAAGTCAGTCAGAAAGAGAAAAACAAATACCGTATGCTAACACATATATATGGAATCTAAAAAAAAAAAAAGGTTCTGAAGAAGCTAGGGGCAGGATAGGAATAAAGACGCAGATGTAGAGAATGGACTTGAGGACACGGGGAGGGGGAAGGGTAAGCTGGGACAAAGTGGGAGAGTATCATTGACATATATACACTATCAAATGTAAAATAGATAGCTAGTGGGAAGCAGCCACATAGCATAGGGAGATCAGCTCGGTGCTTTGGGACCACCTAGAGGGGTGGGATAGGGAGGGTGGGAGGGAGGGAGATGCAAGAGGGAGGAGATATGGGGATATATGTATACATATAGCTGATTCACTTTGTTATACAGCAGAAACTAACACAACATTGTAAAAGCAATTATACTCCCATAAAGATGTTAAAAAATAACAAAAAAAAGAATTACCATAATGTGTATTTTAACACTTATTTTGCAGGACTGGTTAAAATTACATAGAGAGCAAAGTAGTTTTATGCTTTAGTGTCAGGCCTTGAAAATAATGTATCCAATTTTGAAGGGGGGTGTGTGTGTCTTTCTGCAAATTGCTTCCAACTTTGACAACTTGCCTACAAGTTTCATTCCGATACAGTTTTGAGAAGGCAAAATGAAATATCTCAAACTGGAGGCTGTAATGGAAAAAGGAACTCATTCTTAAATGAAGATGATGAGGTTGGTGCCATATTGCTTGAAACAGTGAGTGAATTTAAAACCTGAGTGAGATTACATCAAATCCAGGCAAGATTTTTGTTCCATTTGAGTGGAATATCCGTAATTGAAGATGGAGGGTTCGACCAAGAAAGACACGTGGCATATGTACAATTTTATCAATTTTCTGATACAGTGGTTTCAATTTGTGTATGTATACACAAAGGCATTAAATCACATTGATTACTGAACTTCTTTTTTTTTTTTTCATTTTGGCAACAAATGAAGATCCAAGCTTAACTTTATTAGCTGCAGCATTTTATGAGTTCCTGCCTAGTAATTTAGTATGTTGAGGACATGGAAACTCTCAGGAAAGTGGTGGGGAGTTAGAGGTAGAATAGAATGTATTACAGTGAGCTAGAAATGATTGTAGAAAACGTTAAGTATTTTTTAATGGATTTTTTTTTTTTTTAGCTTAGTGCTCAAAGTTAGTGAGATAACAGCTAGGTCTAGAAATATTTCATTTTATAAGATCTTCATCATAGTGATATTTTTCATTATGAGATACTGACAGTTTTATATTTTCTAATTGCCTCTTGTCTCAGTTTTAGCATTGTCATGAAGGTGAAGATGGAATAATACATTGATTTGACTATTTACACTTTTCCATTAAAACTTTATTCCACATATAAATTGTTAGGCTCATAGATTCATTTTCCATTAACTGTTTAGCAGTCCAAACCAAAAGGCATTATGATAAATACAAATTGAATTTGGATCGTGTGATAGATTCAGTTATGCTCCTAAGTTTCCACTCCTCTGGAATAGAAGGAGACATTTACTCCCTTGCCCAGGGAGTGGCCTCATGGCCGGCAGCGATACTTTCCCCCACTTGACTTTGGGCTCCACTACGTGTCTTGCTGAGCTGTCAGTGAATGTGTCACAAGCAGAGGCTTTTGAAATATGCTTGTGTGGTTGGCCTTGCCATCCTGCCCTTTGGTGATCTACTGTGAGAGGAGCACGCCCTGGGTAGTCCCTGCCCATTTAGCCTGGGTCCCAGAATAAACTCTGGTGGAGCTGACCTATATAATCCTGCAGCCAGAAGCCAAGCCCAACAGACCCATAGTCTCTACGTGCAGACCTGCAGATGGTTATTGTTGTTAGTCACTAGTTGTGTGGTGGGTTGTTACCGAGCACTGCAGTGACAAAGATGACTCTTACGGAGGGCAAGCCTGTGTTGTGTGGTTAAGACCAGAGGCATTGAAGCTTTTAGTTCTGTTTGAATGTTGAGCCATCACCTGCTGGCTTTACTCTCCTGGGCTGTCTTCTGCATTTTAGGTTTGTCATCAGTAAAATGAGAAAATCACTTACCTCCCAGGAATAGTCTAGAAATAAGATGTATGCATGTCAGTTACTTTGAACAGTGTCAAGCAGATAGTAAGTGTCTGTGTTTCTAGACAATTGAGCCTTCCTTCTCCTCTGTTTGCCTTTTGCTCCGTGTGGCTTTGCCACCTCCTAGCTGTGTGACTCTGGGGCAGGTTAAAGTTTTTCTGAGGCTTAGTTTCCTTTTCTATCACATGCACATACTAACACTTACCTGGCAGGATTATTATGAGGACTACAGCAAAGGTAGGCAGATATCTTAGTCAGTTGAGGCTGCTCTAACAAAGCAACAGACGGTGGGAGGCTTAAACAGTGGACGTGTGTTTCTCACAGCTCTGGAAGCTGGGAGTCCAAGGTCAGGCTGTCATGGATTCCATATCTGATGAGAACCCTCATCCTGGTGGAGAGATCCCATGTCTCTTCCTCTTTTTATAAAGGCATTAATCCCATCATGAGGGCCCCACCCTCATGACCTAGTCTCACCCTAATTATTTCCCAAATATCCACCTCCAAATACAGTCATATTAGGGCTTCAGCATTCAACATATGAATTTGTGTGGGGTGTGGGTCGAAGGACACAAACAATCAGCCCATAGCAGGAACCATGGCTAGGCGAGTCAGTACTTAGTAAAAGTAGCTTTTCAGAAAATAAAGGAACCAAAGTGCTGCAATTCGAAAGACATATATTGATAACATAGTTCACGTATGTAATACCTGTGTATTATACTTTTGCTCTTGTGGGCATTTAAATAATAACTCCTTTGAAATAAGGAGATTTATAAAGGGCAAGGAGTAGCTAATGTGGAGTCAGTAAAGGCTTTTGATGGGTGGACTGAAAAATGCTAATTAGAAGAGACAGCATTAGAGTGCATGGATTGGGGTGGAATGTGAATGACAGGGGTGTTCGTTTATAGCACGTTTATATTAATCAGTGTAGCAGAACTGCCATCCAAAATGCCTTTGTTTTAAATGGACGAAATTTGCTAAACTTAATTTTTTGCCTGCTGGAAACCGTTCTGATGTGTTGGCTCTCAGTTTTCTGATACTTGCCTGTTTTCTCCTCTTGCTGTGCACGGCCATGTCTGTTTCATTTCCGTGTGTGTGTTCTCTGACCACAACAGCATTAGCTCCTGGCGTCGTTCGCTTCTTACCCAGAATTTGTTCCATAGAAAACCTGTGTCCTCAACACACTTGCTTTGAATCTATTTTGATCTGTATCAGCTGGAATAAGTTTTGAGCTGCTGGATATTAGCTTCTGTATGCTCCTCTCTCCAGAAGCTAATTGACTGATTTGGGGTGGAGGAGAGATGAGAGTCTATACATCTGACCAATTTCACAGAGCTTTCCTTGCAACCTATTGAAATGCAAATACAGGCTACACTTCGAGTCTCTAAGAATGCAATTCTTTGTTTTCTTCTGAAAAATAAACATTCAAAATTCATGCACATTCTATTATTCATGTGCTATACATTTAGGTTCTGCTTGTATGGCAAGATAAATCTTATCACCATTATTTAAAATTTCATGAATGAAACTTTGTATCTCTAGTGCCACACTAGCCTAGACCACTTGACCCAATCAAAATAATTTGAAATGCAACACTTAAAATGAGTTCTTGTGTGTGTCTGTGTATATGCATTTATGTATACACCTATGTCATTGCCTTATCTCCAGCTGTTTTTATTCAACTCTACTCTGTATAAATGGGTAAGAACTCAAAACCTCCTGATGGTGTTTTCCCCAGAAAAACCTGAATCTTTAGTATCTGCTGCTTATAAGGCTTCCATGAGATACAGCACTGATGTCAAAGCACTTTTTCTTTGTTTGATAGTTGTCACACTGGTGGTCCTGAAACGGGAAACTCTTTTCTGTGCTGTCCATTCACCTGTATTTTCAAAGCGGTCATCCACTACTTTTCATTTTTCAAGTACTTTAAAAGAATATTATGTGTCAGCAAGGCAGTTACTCTGTCATTTGATCTGCTGTACATCTTAGCCTTCCTGGAACAGTTAATAACTTCAAGAATCCCTTTTTCCCTAAGTTGTGGTCACTTTACCGATGACACAGGAGAGAATGATTCTCCTAGCCAGATCCAGAGCCCTCCCACCCAACTTCCTGCCCAGTGCCTCTGGGTGCTAGCACCAGCTTTTTCTGATAAAGCCTGAGAGGCTGACCGTCCAGCACTGCGTCTGGGAGAAGGAACCCAGGCTTATGCGCCGTCCCTTGTTAAGCCTGTGTCCTCATAGAGGAATTTTGGTGATAGTTAGAATTTAGCTTACTGTCGCCTTCTGGGAGCCATAGGAAAATGGACTTTATTAGTTCTCTTAGCGCTCTCGCAGGTTCTGTAATTTCCAAGGAGGGTCAGTTGTTCTGGGAAAATAACAAACGTTCAAGGGAATTTTGACACAAAATTGAGCCTGGGTATGTATCAGTGTCCATGCTTAGTGCAGAAAAGAGTTGCACACATTATTGTGATTGGAAACTCTTTCCTCCTTTGATGAGTTATCTCAGTTTTCAGCCTTTTCCCCCCAGGCCCTCAGATTCATTTCAGTGGATATGCTGGGGTGGGCAGTGGTGGTGGTGAACAGTGGCTGCATCATTTCCTGCCTCTGCACCAGTAGAGTGTCTTTCATTATAATAGTCCTTCCCGTCATTGTCAGATGCTTTCCTTAAGTTGTTCTAGACTGAAAACTGGTGTGAAGTCTGGCATTCATCTTTAGCAGCTGCCTCCCAGTCAGGGGTGTGTGTGTGAGTGTGTGTGTGTGTGTGTGTGTGTGTGTGTGTGTGTGTGTGTGTTGGTTATGGGCTGTTGGTTTCTGCTTTCCTCAGTTTCCTCCCCAGGTTTTCTCAGTTAGGGACTATGACCTTTTAAACCTTCAGACACACACTTAATCTTCCTTCCTTTTTTTAATTTAAAAACAGCCTTGCTTTGGACATAGTATAAGAATATTGATTTGATTTGAGAAAGTATCTTTGAATTTTATATTTCTTCACTGTAAACAGTGATTGGCTGCATTCTTCTAGCACCTTTTTCTCTTCCTGCAGTTAACTTACAGTCTTTAGGGAGTGTTTTAACTCTTCATAATTGCACCAGTGTCATGGGAACATTCAGTCACTTACCCAACAGATATTTACCATGTGTTTTTAATTTGTGCAAAGCTGGGGCTACAAGGACAAACAAGATCTAATTCCTGTTATCTTCTGGGAGTTTATGACCCAGAAGTAGAGAAGGCAGACTAATAACTAGACAATTAAATGCAGAGGGATAAGTGTTATGATAGTTAACCCGTGACATAGCTGGTGCTGGCTGGCTGGCTGGCTGGCTGGTTGGACGAAGAGGGTGAGTCTGTAGGATGCCATGGGAGCACATAACAAGACACCCAGCGATGTGGTTATCAGAGGCGTGACATCAGTGATGGCGGTTGGCCAGTGATTTCTGTTCTGCTCATGTTAAGTTTCAGGAAACTCAAGGGGAGATGTCTAGTAGACAAGAAGGTTATGTAAGAGCTTGGAGAGATAAGGACAAAAATGGCCTGGAGATAGAGATCTATGTGGCATTATCATATGGGTGTTTACTGAAGCCATGGATGAAATCACCCAGTGAGAGTATGGGGCATGAGAAAAAAGGAGAGTCTAGAAAATAACCTTGATCCATTATGGTCGTTCATCTTTAGGAACACTGTAAGGACCAAATTAATAAATAAAAAAGAGATTTATTCAGTCCACAGTATTTGTTGGGTCCTACTCTGTGCTGGGACTTCAAGGGTGCTCTTAGAAGAGGTATGGTAATTATACACATTACCAGTTTCTAAGTACCAGGTACCATTCTAAGTGCTTCACATGTATTAGTTCATTTCACTTCTACATCACCCCCTTGAAAAAGGTACTGTTATCCTCAATTCTCAGAGGGGGAAACTGGGCAGTTAACTAATGTTTCTGGGTCTTAAAGTTAGTAAGTGGCAGAACTTGGCTTCAAATCTAAGATGCCTAGATTGAACCTAGGTGGTTTGACCACACTCTTAATCGTCTTATGATTTTTTTTTTTTTTTTTTTTTTTTTTTGCTTCTCTGAGGTGGGCAAGACAGCCTAAGTATAGTTTTCATCTACTCTGATAACTTCAGTAGACGTTGTATCCAGGATAACATGGAAGGCGAGAGATGCATGTGGTAGGGTGTCCATATTAAGGTGTTTACCTGGATAGAAATAGTAATGAGCTCCATTCATCCATACTTCTCCAGTGGCTGTGAGGGACTAACGCTATATTGTATAGTATTTTTGCAACTGTAGGCTTAGATAGCAGTTCTGGGCATTTTATTCATGGCAGGCTGGGTGAAATAACGTACAGTGTTCTAAGAGGTAGGCTCTCCCGGTCTGTGGAAGTGTTGCTGGTTTGTTGCTAGGGATTAATGAATTGCTTCCTAAAGAAAATAGAGCTAATCCATAATTGTAAGTTGTAAATTACATACATAATTGTAGCAGAAAGGTATATTCTGGTTTAAGATCCCTGGAACATTCTTTTGAATCCTGGAAGGATTTCATAAACTAGTTGACGTATGGAGAGCCTGTTTATAAACAGGGAGAAGTGAATAAGGCAAAAAAGATGGAAGATTTTAAATTTTAGTTGTTAGGTAATTTTAGTTGTTTGGAACATAGGGTGAAAGACATCCAGTGAGCTCATGGAGATAAAGGGGTGTCTAGGAACAGTTATTCATATTATTAGGGAAAATAATTTTGAGTTGAATCCTATAGTTCTGCATGACTTAACCAAATTGAGGTCTTATTGAGTTAGAAGACGTGGTACCCTCATGCTGAATACCTCCCTGACATCCATTGCTCCCTTGCTCCTTCTCAGCAGCCCCTGATTTGCATTGGGTTTTGGAAAAGCTGACTCAGGTCCCTATGTTGGGAGAATGTGATGTAGATTGGGCCAATCAGCATATTCCATCTCATGGACCATAGTGATTGCAGGTGTGGCATGAGACCTAAACTGAGTCCAGCAGAGTGAACTTCTGTCCCTTTACTGGGAATGATGAGGCAAAGTTGCTCTTTCTTGCTGGGCATTAATTAAGAAATACATAGCCACAGGGGTAGCTTAAAACTACTTGGGGTGTATGAAGAAAGTGTGCTTTAGGAAATAGGCTATACCATGAAAAGTAGGACCAAAATATGCAAAGAAACCACGTCCTTAACCGTTCGATTCAGGCTGCTGAATTAAACATTGTCTGAAACAAAACCTCTCACTGGACTCTTCAGTCACACCAGTGGGTAACTCTTTTATATTATTTAAGTTGCTTTGAATTGAGTAGTTTGTTACTTGGAACGAAAAGCATCCTCATTATTTGGTGGGTTTTATTTAGTTATCATTTGCTTAAGTTAGCAATTTTTCCTTGTCAGTATTTAGAAATTTTTATTTTGATGACAAAGTAAATTTAGTGTGTTTCTCCCCTGAAATATCTTGCTTTTTTTCCTTCTACAAAGATGTCTTACTTTCGACATTTTACAATGTAAATGTGATTTAATATATAATTTGCTTATGAAGAGATTTGAAGATGCACAAGGAAGATGATACTTAAGAAATGAAAATTTATTTCAGTGACGTTTACAATAAAAATGAAATATTTTCGTCTTTGAAGGATTAGTATGTTTGTGTTCTTACTGTGATAACCTCTTAAAAGCAGACAGGTATTTGTTTGTTTAACAAGTAAAGAATTATTAGGCATGACTTCACCAATGATCAGTTAGCCTAAGTTATTATAATTTTTTTATTTTTTAAAATTTATTTTTGGGTGTGTTGGGTCTTCGTTTCTGTGCGAGGACTTTCTCTAGTTGCAGCGAGCGGGGCCCACTCTTCATCGTGGTGCGCGGGCCTCTCACTGTCACGGCATCTCTTGTTGCGGAGCACAGGCTCCAGACGCGCAGGCTCAGTACTTGTGGCTCATGGGCCCAGCCGTTCCGTGGCATGTGGGATCTTCCCGGACCAGGGCTCAAACCCTCGTCCCCTGCATTGGCAGGCAGATTCTCAACCACTGTGCCACCAGGGAACCCCTATTATAATTTTTATACTAAATGATTTGACAGTGATAGATAGCTGATGTGGCAAGTCAGCATAAAGCTTTATATCTTTATTGCCTTTTATCATTTCTGCTCTAAGTAATTGTTCACATCTGTCGGCTATTAGAGGCAGTTATGGGAGGATTAGGATGTGTGCATCAGGAAATCCTGGCTAATGATTATTTTTTATTCTCCATTTCTTTTCCATCTTTTCTTCCCAGTTTTCCTCTTTAGGGCATAGACTTTATGAAATATTCTCAGATCTGTGCTTACGATGATGGAACATCCAATTCCACAGATGCTCTTGCCAAGCCACACGTATGTCTGTGGTTGCAGCATTTATGCACATGGTGCAGGCAGCTGGGGTGGCTGGCATGCTCATACCAGAAAGCTGCATCAGACACCTAGAGTAGAGGCAGTTGAAGTTCATGCTGCCCACCCCAGCTTCGTGTTCTGTTCACATCCTGAGTTGATGTGGTGAGATTTTGGTGAGGGTGGGTAGCCTCTGCAAAATAGGAAACCTCTGTGACTCAGTGAAAGTAATTGGGATAAATAGGAGTGTCCTTGTTCTGGGTTCCCTTTTGGTTCTTTTGGGCAGCCTTGAATTGTGCTGTAGCCAAACTGGGCCTCTGTGGTCTAGAGGTTGCCCATAAAGCAGAGTTGATGGAGATCTTGAGGGTTCTGTCTAACTTTGCCCAATTTACTCCATTCTGCTTCCTGCCCCAGTGGGAGGCTGAGGAAGCAGCAGAAACCCAAATCTCTTATCACATTTTCAGCAGGGAAGCACCTCTGCACTCTGCCTGGAGCAGACTGTCTCTCCCTGCCCTTCCTTTGGCTGCCTCGCTCTCCTCCTCCACCCTGCTTCCCTCCCCCGCTTCCCTTCCCTGTTCTCCTCTTCCCTGCCCCATCTCCCTTTACTCTTACCATTTTTATTATTATTATTTTTTTTGCGGTACGCGGGCCTCTCACTGTTGTGGCCTCTCCCGTTGCGGAGCACAGGCTCCGGACGCGCAGGCTCAGCGGCCATGGCTCACGGGCCCAGCCTCTCCGCGGCATGTGGGATCTTCCTGGACCGGGGCACGAACCCGCATCCCCTGCATCGGCAGGCGGACTCTCAACCACTGCGCCACCAGGGAAGCCCACTCTTCCCATTTTTTCATTCAATCCACCTCTCCCTTTTTCTAGTTTATTTGGACTTTTTTTTTTTTTCCAGAGCAGTAACTCTTCTTTCTAAACCCCCAAGCCCGGGGTACGTGTGCCTCTGCAGGTCCCCATCACCTACCTAAGCTCTTGTCGGACCTCATCATAATTCCCCATTCTCCTTGTCTCTCTCCACCCCCAGTGTCTGTAAACTTCTTGAGATTAAGAAAATTGTCCTGTCCCCCTTAGATCCCCAATACATGGTCAGACGTGGTAAATGATCAATCAAGTTTGTTATCTCCGGGGCGAGGTTACACATGATTTTAATTCTTTGTGTTTTTGAGTCACTCTTTTGTGAATCTATTTTATCTATTATTTTTACAATCAGAATGGAAAGTTTAAAAACAGAAATATCAATATAATTTGATAAAAACTATGTGTGAAATAAAGGAGACTCTTTCAAGGTCCGTTCGGATGTTAATTGGGTCCTTGGCAGAAAGCATATTACCTCACCGGCATGAGGCAATTATTTATAGTGGTTACATCAGCCAGAAGAAAAATGATAAATTCTAGATTCCTGTCCCTGCACTCACCGCAGGGTTCCAAGTAAAGAATTTGCCTGATTCTCCTTTCACTGCCTTTCACACTTCACCAAGGTCCAGGGTTAGAGCTTTTCTGTTTAAAAAAAAAAAAAAAAAAGAATTCCTTTTTCTTCAACAGCTAATGCCTGAGGTGCTTAGAATTAGAGGATCATAGAATTTCAAGTCCAAGAGTGAAACCTTAGATTTAGTCTAGCTTGATTTCTTCATCTTCTGGCTGAGAATACTGAGTTTCAAAGAAGTAAAGTGACTGAACCAACGTTACCAAAATAGTAAATATCAGAATCAAGGTGTTTTCATGTATAGTCTGTTCACTCTGGCATCCTATTCATAGCAGATGGTTGAGTTCTTTTGTGTCCTTTTTGGACTTTTAAATAATAATTTTTTTTTTGAAGTATAGTTGATTTAAAATGTCATGTTAGTTTTAGGTACACAGCAAAGTGATATACTCTTTTTCAGATTCTTTTCCCTTATAGATTATTACAAAATATTGACTGTAGTTCCCTGTGCTCTACAGTGGGTCCTTGTTGGTTACCTATTATATATATAGTAGCGTGTATATGTTAATCCCAAACTCCTTATTTATCCCCCCCACTTCCCCTTTGGTAACCATGTTTGTTTTCTATGTCTGTGGGTCTATTTCTATTTTGTATATAAGTTCATTTGTATCATCTTTGTAGACTCCACATATAAGTGATATCGTGATATTTGTCTTTATCTGACTTACTTCACTTAGTGTGATAATCTCTAGGTCCATCCATTTTGCTGCAAATGGCATTATTTCACTCTTTTATATGGCTGAGGAATATTCCATTGTATGTATATACCACATCTTCTTTATCCATTCTTCTGTCGATGGACTGAATAATAACTTTTTAAATAACTAGTCCTTGCCTAACAGAAATGATGCCATTTCAGAAAACTTATTAATATGGGGCTTCTGATTTAACTTAATAGTGAAAGTCTGTCCCAAGTTGTGGCCACCCCTCTTTTTCCAGACTTTGAATATATATGATTTCTTAACCATTTAACTTTATATTTTAGGAGAGTGAAGGCAACCTAAAATGCCCTCAGGGACTAGACACGTAAGATACATGTGTAAAGGACACTAGGGGAAAAATAGGGAGTGATGGGGGCCTGTGATCAAACTGCAGAGCTTATCCCTTGCTGAAAGGCATTCAGATTCTATTTTTATTTAAAAACCCTAAACAGAGCCTATCCATAGGGCAGAACAAACCTTAGAATCTTTTGTTTGTGATTTCTATCAAATCTAGGCCCTCAAAAAAAAAAAATTACAAAGAACCCAATTTAAGCCTTTTTTTTTTTTTTTTTGAAAACACATCACAAAATTGCATCCAAGTGAGAAGAATCTTCTCTTGCCAGTAGAGGCTGCTTAGGCAGTATTTATACTCAGAGCATGCTGAACATTTCCCCGTAGATGGTAACCTCAGTCTTTTATAATTTAGAACGATGTAAAATCATTCTAAAAACAAATGGAATTTTAGCACAGTATTCCATCTTGGCCCTGCTTTTTTGTGTGTAAGAACCATAATCTTATCTACTTACTTATCTATCTATTTATATGTATTTATGTAAAGACTTGGCAGAAAGGCTTGGAGAAGAGAAAAAGGCTCCAGTAAAGCACCTCCCTAACTAGGGTTTAATAGGAGAGGGGGCAGGGGCAGCAGTCTAATTGATTAGGCTGCCAGGAAATTTGAGCCAACCCGTTAGTTACAAATTTTTGTTATGCAAAATTTAACGGCGGTGGCCAGAGCCACACGGAGGCTGCAAGTAGACTCACTCAGATGCATTCTTTTTGTGCTGGCCGTTGCTCTTAAAGGACAGTTTAATTTGTGTGAGATACTGTGCCAATTTGCTGGGTCTTTTATTCCTTGGGAAATGACTCTTTAGAGTCACCATTTTCTTAATGTTTTAAAAACCTGTGCTGTGGCTTCCCTGGTGGCGCAGTGGTTGAGAGTCTGCCTGCCGATGCAGGGGACACGGGTTCGTGCCCCGGCCCGGGAAGATCCCACATGCCGCGGAGCGGCTGGGCCCGTGAGCCATGGCCGCTGAGCCTGCGCGTCCGGAGCCTGTGCTCCGCAACGGGAGAGGCCACGGCGGTGAGAGGACCGCGTACCGCAAAAACAAAAACAAAAACAAAAACCTGTGCTACATCTCTAAAACCCTTTCTGTTTTTATTAGCTCCACATATCACTGGATTATTATAGTGTGTCTGCTCTCTCTCTCTGTTGAGTGTCTATTTGTATCAACATTACTTTGGTGTAGATTTCCTTCTGAAGGTGGGCATTGATTAATTGTGGAATAATTCTTTTTAAGAATAGTTTCTATCTATACCCTTCCTTTTGACTGTTTTCAGACTTGCTAAGTGGCACTTCATTTCATTGCATTGTTTATTTTAGGGCTGTAGAGGTTCTGGAGGCCCACCTATTCTTATCCCCTTATTGTGTAGCCAGGTGAGGTTATCTGACACTAGCTAAACTTCTCTTATTTTTAACCAATAATAATTTCCACTAGCAGTTCCAGTAATAGCCTCAATGTGGTAAAATATTTTGAAAATACATAATAATAACCTTTCACAGTATAGTGGATGCCTACGAAGTATTAGATGCTGTGCTAGACATTTGATGCGTATTAGCTGTGATTCTCGAAATGACCTGTCAAGGCATTATTAACCCTATCTTACAGAAGAGGAAATTGAGGCTCACATGTTCAACAAATTGCGGTGACATCATAGGGCTTGTTTATGTGGATACAAACCTGTGTTTCTTTGCTTCATAATTTATACTTTTCCCCTATACCATGGTCTGGTCCTTTTTTACTTCAAAGTGATTGGGGGGGAGGGGTTGGTCGAAAGACATTTTGCATAGTTGAAATTCATGAATTTTGCTACCTTTTTTCCCCAAAATTAGAAACACAGGAAAATCTTTTGTATGGAAAATATCTCAGTGCAAATCTGCAACGCTCAATCATGTGCAGCACGCTTACAAGTCTCCGAGATACAGGTTAACTGTCCTTTTCAAAGGATACCCTAACAAAATGTAAACTATTTTCCCTGCCTAAATAGACTTCCCACTTGCATTCCTTTTGATCAGTAAAGAAAGGGGTGTGTGGAAAACATGATGAGATGAAGATTACAACATCACCTCCTTTGAAACTGGAAAACGAACTTGGATGACATACTCTTCTTAAGAATGTCATAGTGGGGGCAGACCCTGTTGAAGCCCAACGCTAGTCTAAGAGAGGATGCTTAATAAATCTCAAGTTCTTTTATGACTTTTCCCCCCACTCTTTTCTGGTTTTTAAATTCTTTGGTTCATGGCCCTATGCCACTGGTGGAGAGTCAAGGAATTGCTTCTGATGAAAATTAACCTTTGCTCAGGCCATGGCTGGCTGAAGAGGATTGTACGAATGGGAAGAGAATAGAGCATGTTGAAAAAGGGGGCACAACCAGTGTGATAATTTAGTTAACACACTAAAAGACCTACCTGGAATTTGTAATTATTTTAGTTGTGTGTGTGTTTGATAGATCCAAGTGTGTCTGTGTATGTTTAAATTCTTCACTGAAAAATCATTTCCTCTTATATTTTTCTGCTTATTCCCAGAGCTGTTTGTGATGTTGTGGGAAAGCCGATGGTATTTTTAAAACAAATAGGACTAAAGAAATATTTTATGAATGAGCGAGAGAATGCTCATTTTTTTTATCAGTTTGTTTTTTTCTAGTTAGTATCACGTGAAAAGGAAAAGTTCTGTCACAAAAGATGGAAGTCTCACATAAGTAATATTGTTCAGTAATGTTTACGTGTTTCTCCTGGGTTTGCACAGTGGTTACTGAGTCTCATCAGAGAGTAAGAGGAGAATGTAGCCTTCCGAGTAGTTGATTTGGAAAATATAACAGAACGTTTGGATATAAATGTTTCCCGCTCACTGCTTAGTGAGTTTTTTTTTTTTGAATGAATGGAAGGAAAAGGCATAATTCCTGTTAAGGATTTTTGTGCAGAAGAAAATCAGAATTCTTTTCTAAATATATAACATGTTTTGAGCAGATGGAACATACCTTTAGGTATCTTGCATTGAACACGAAGTGTATTAACATAGCAAAGACACTTAATTATAGATTTACACCAGCAGTCAGCAGAAATTAAACATTTATAAAAAGTCATAGTTTAGGTTAGTGAAGTTGCATAAAGAGGTTTGCTACAAATTTTGCAAGCTTGCCTTTTCCAAGAATGCATTGACAGTGTCTTTTTTAAGTTAACTTTTGTGTCCACACTGCCCAGCACATAGTATTTGCTTATTGAATGAATATATAAAAGAACAAGAATTAGGCATCAGTTATGGTCTGTCAAGACTATATCCATACTGGTGGTGATTTTTTTTTTTTTTTTTTTTTTTTTGCGGTACGCGGTCCTCTCACTGCCGTGGCCTCTCCCGCTGCGGAGCACAGGCTCCGGACGCGCAGGCTCAGCGGCCATGGCTCACGGGCCCAGCCGCTCCGCGGCATGTGGGATCTTCCCGGACTGGGGCACGAACCCTCATCCCCTGCATCGGCAGGCGGACTCTCAACCACTGCGCCACTAGGGAAGCCCCTGGTGGTGATTTTAAATCATGGTTAGTGTACGCATTTGTAGGTCATGGCTGCAGAACAAATAGTTCCACATGTAGCTGTTTCAAACAAACATTTATTGTATCAGTTTTTGTGGTTCAGGAGTCCAGGAGCAGCTTGGCAGGGTGATCTGGCTCTTGATCTGTGACAAGGCTGAAATCAGGCTGCTAGGGTATTGGCTGGAGCTGCCATCATCTCAAGGCTGGATTGGGGGAGCAGCTGCTTCCAAGGTCACTCAAGTGGTGGTTGGTAAGATTTAGCTCCTTGCATGTCATTGGAGCCAGGGCCTCTGTTCCTCACTGGGTTATTGTCCGGAGACCCTCTTCTGTTCCTTGTTACGTTGGCCTCACTGTGAGGCAGCTCACAACATGGCAACTCACTTCCATCAGAGGGAGCAAGTGAGAGCAAGACAGAAGTCGTAGTCTTCTGAGACCTAATCTTGGAAGCGACACCTCATCACTTTGGTCGTATTCTAGTCTTGCAGATTGAATCACTGAGCCCCACACTGGAGGGGAGGAGATGGCAAAAGGGATGAATACCAGGAGCTGAGAATGGTTGGAAGTCATTTTAGATGCTGCCCACAGAGTCAGAAGTGGGAACAGATGGTGTCCTGGGAGCACCTCCACAGGCGGAAGTGGGCACCCCTACTTCACAACATGGTTCCCTCTTACATAGGCGTTGGCTCATGTCACATTTATTCCAAGTGTGTTTGTGTGAATTCTCCCTTATGAGATGGAGTTCCTTAATGACAGGGACCTTGTCCTGTTTAATTTTATGATTGCAGTACATGAGCTGTTTGGCACGTAAATATTTTGAAAATAATGGGACCCATGGATTAGAAAAGTTGCGTTCAGAGCTGGGCTAGGTGGTATTTGTTCTCTTAATTTGGGTTTTCCTGAAAGCAGAGCTGGAAATATGGGTTGGAAGGCAAGTCGTTTGAGAGGTGATCTCAGGAAGCAGGAATGAGGGCAAAGGTGGGATGTGAAAGGAAAGTCTCTATGAGATCCCGGCAGTGGGTACTGGGGTGTCACTCCACTGGGATCTCCTGAGACACGCATGGAAAGAGCACCACCCCAGAGTCATCCATTGGAAGGACTCCTACAGGAAGCTGGAGCGTCTCCACCACTGGCTCCAGTCTCTTAGGTTGAAGGTTGTCCCAGAGGAATTAACCCCTCCTCACTCTGGGCTTGGCAGGCTCCCATGGTCTTGAGGAACGCCTGGGGCAGAAGTAGAAAAATGCCGAATGGGTGTGTTTAAGATGCGACACCATTAGTAACAGGTTGGTCTGAGCTTGCTCTGCGTCCCCACTGCAGCTGAGGCTGATGTTGGAGGGAGAATGGGGTGGGCCCTCAGGAAGGAGATGCAGACCACCCGTGGTGTCTGCTGCACTGGCAGAGGGGGACGGCGGCCTGATCACATGTGGAACCTTAGACCTTGATGGTCCAAGTGGGAAAATGAGGGAGATCAAAGACGTATTTGGTCCCTCCCTGGGATGTAGATGGATAAATCCTTTTGTACAGTAGTTTCTGGAAGATTTATTTTACTTTACTATTTTACTTTACTATTTCCACTTGAACAAAAGGAAAAGTGAGCTGCTGACCTCAGTTTTGAAGAGTTTTTAATTGCCCTCACATGTGCCAGTCAATGTCAGTGCTGTCCGGAGAAAGAGATTAGAAGTTCCTGTGCGTTGTCTTTATCAGGAAGACACATATTGACTGATTGCCTTCCTGGTGTTAAATCTCATTTACTTTTTATCTAATTTTGAATCTAGTACTGTGCGTTTGCACAAGGAGAGCCCTTACGCCCATATTATTGGAGGAAGATCTTTTGATTGTGCTTTTTATGAAATTGGAATGTCCTTGTTTGAAGTACTGACCTAGACAAAAGTTGTGGTTACATGGTTACATGGCCAGCTGTTAAATGGGGTCTTTTAAAAAATTTGAAAAGTTCATAAAATACCAAAAATATAGAGATTGACGTAACACACACCTCTGTAGCTGACATCTAGAATTAAGAAATGTTTACATTTTGTCATTTTCCTTCCAATAGTGTTTTTAATGAAAGCAGTTGAACATTTTAATAAGCAAAAAAAGCCACAAAGAACTTAAAACATAAAAGAAGTATGACTGAAAACTTCTCTCCAGGCCTTTGTTCCCTTATCCCACACTCCCTCCCAGAAGGAACCCCCATCATAATTTTAGTATGAATATTTCCAGTCTGTGTTTTTATTCTCTCATAAATATTTTACAACTTCCCCCCCCCCACTCAGAATTGGTTTTTTAATATATTTATGTTTATTCAAGTAGATTTAATTCATTCATTTCAAATCCTGGCTAGTATTTCATCTTACGGATATGCCACAATTTCTTTTATCTTTTCCCTTAATAACAGACATGTTAGCTATGTTAGCTGTTTTGAGGGGTTTTTTTTGTTTTTTTTTTGTTTTTCTATTATAAGAATGCTTCAGTGGAAATTCATGTACGGATTTCTTGCTGCCTGTGTGTAAGGATATTAGGGTAAGTGCCAAGAAGCAGAATTCCTGGGTTATATTGTATACAACAATACATTTTCAATGTAATACATTGAAATACATTTTCAGTGTATTAGATATTGCTAACATTTTGCTAAAGCTTTTGAACTTCTACGCTTGAACATTTCTACAGCAGACTGCTGCTTTCCCTCATACTCTCCAGGACCTGGTATTTTAAGACTTTTTAAATTTTTGCTATTCTGATGGGTGTAAAGTGATTATTTTGCTCTTTTATTTTGCATTATACTAAAGAGGTCGTGTATCATTTTATGGCTAGTGGCCATTTGGTTTCATCTTACCTAATTTGTTGGGTCACATCCTTTGCCCATCGTTTTTATTTTATTTCCTTTTTTTATTAATTTATATATTTTATGTATTAGGAATATCTTATTTCAGTCTCTCCCTTCCTTTAAAATTTATGACATCATTCAGAAGGCTTAAGTTTTGATACAGTCCAGTTTATCAATCTTTTTACAAGAGTTTTGCTTTTCACACCTATTTAGAAAATATGTTCCTATTCATAGGTCATAAAAATTTCTTAGATTTCATTTTTTCTTCTAAAATTTTTAAAGTTGTGTTTTGACATTTAGTTTCTCATTCTTCTTATTTTTTTTCTTAGTGTGGTGTGTGGTGTCGATTAAGTTTATTTTTCCAGGTGGAAAGTGATCTTTCACCATACTGAATTAGTGTATCTTTTCTTCCTGTTTGTTATTCTATCTCTATTTTTTGCTACCTTCCCATCTGTGTAAGGATCTGTTTTGGGGTTCTCTAATTGCCCCAATCTCTTTATTCTCTTGTGAATATCACATGATTTAATTACTGCAGTTTTATAATAAATCTTAACTTCTGTAGGGCCAGTCCCCTCTTCTTGTTCTTTTATTCAGAGTTGATTTGTATATTTTTGGCTATTTAGACTTCTCAATGAATTTTAGAAATCATTTGTCTAAGTGCACCAAAACAAATATACTTAGAATTTCGATTAGAATTCTAATGGCTCTTCAGATTAATTGGGGAAGTATTTGAGTCTTCCCATCTAAGTACAGTAGATGTCTCCTATAATTCTGGTATGCATTTGTGCCCATTGAAGTATTTTACAATTTTCACCATATAGATCTTGTTCATCCTTTTTTTTTTAAACTGTGTTTTCTGTACATTTATTCTCTTTTTAATTAGCATATACATTGCATTAGTTTAAGTTGTACAACATACTGGTTTGATATATGTATATGTTGTGAAATGATTACCACGAAAAGTTCAGTTAACATTCATCTCCTCACACAGTTATAGATTTTTTTCTGTGATGAGAACTTTTAAGATGTAATCTCTTAGCCACTTTCAAATAGACAACATAGTGTTATTAACTGTAGTCACCATGCTGTGCATCACATCCCCAGGGCTGACTTACAACTGGAAGTTTGTACGTCTGACCCCCTGCACCCATTTTGCCCACCACTCACGCTCTGCCCCTGGCAACCACCACTCTGTTCTGTTTCTTTGAGTTCAGTTTTTTAGATTGCACATATAAGTGAGGTTATACAGTATTCGTCTTTCTCTGTCTGACTTACTTCAGTGAGCATAATGCCTTCCAAGTCCATCCATGCTATTGCAGATGGTAAGGTTTCTTTCTTTTTTTATGGCTGAATAGTATTCCCTTGCAGATATATCTTCTTTATCCATTTATCCATCAGCGGACACTGAGGTTGTTTCCATGTCTTAGCTGTTGTAAATAATGCTGCAATGAACATGCAGGTGCAGAAATCCTTCCCCAAATCCAGCATATGACTGGAATGGGGAAACACTTACTAAAGGTTAGTTATTAATGGTATCCAGGTGGCTCTCAGGAACTGCTTATTTCTTGCACCTCTAACATTGACCCACTTCACTTCTAGTTATAAACTCTATATAATTGATTGTGTGAGAATTTTGAGCATTTTCTACATTTGTGAATGAACACAGCAATGGAGCCTAGACCCGGGAGTTCCAGGCTTTGTGGGATCACTGATGACTCAGATCCCCTGACGCACAGAAAGAAATCACACGTAGCAGAAGCATACAATAGGTACTTCCAGTTACCCCATTACAAGGCAAATCTTGGGCTAACCTCTGTGAAAGTAACTGAGCAGTGACTACAGACTAGAAGCAGATGGCCTCATCGCCGGCCTCAGAACAGACCTGGCCCTGCGTTTTGTTACCCCTTCTGTCGTGTATCCTGACTGCGTTATAAAAGCGCCGTCCACCCATGGTGACACAGTGACTTTCCCATGCTGTCAGTGCACTTCCACTCTGATTGTCCCAGCCCCCTGGGGGAATGCAAAATAGGAAGGAAACATGCTAAACAATCAATGAACAAAGTTGTTTTTTTTAAAGTGAGAGGATGGGAAGTGGTGGGAGGGAAGTGCTGAAGCATGGGGAATAGAATGAGGGCAGACGACAGAAAGACAGAAGCAGAGGAAGCGTTTGGGAAGAAAAACAAGAAAGGCTGCTGACAAAAAAAATACTCCAGCAGAAAAAGGAAAAGGCGTTCCTTGCCAAGAAAAACGTGCTAATCTTATGCAGCTGAAACAGATATTTAAAGAAACATTGTAAGACTTTTGTCTTTAACTCCTTAATACAATACTTACTCTTGAAAAAATACTTAACCCTAAAGCACTCCTAGAGGAATCAGGGGTATTCCGTGATTTCCAGTAAGGAGCAACACTTCTCTAAGTGTGAACCTTTCTTCTCGTGCAACAACAACAAAAAACTAGGGTAGCAGACTTTACTGTCTAAATCAAATTGCAAGGTCCTCAGAGGAGAATAAATATTTTTGTGAATATACGTTTTTAAATAGTTAACAGTTATACATAGCACTTCCTGTGACCCAACTCTATTGTATATTACATGTATTAACCACTTAAATCCTCCTTACAGCTTTATGAAATGGGCATTTTTACTGTCCCCATTTTACAAATGAGAAAATAAAGGTATAAAGAGATTTGAAATGTAGCTGATATCACAGAGGTGGTAAGAAGTGAAGCTGGAATTCAAATCCAGGAAGAGCGGCCACACTGTCTGTGCTTTTAATCACTACCCCAAAGGATCTCTCGCTGGTCATAATGCATCAGCAATAAGATATATTGAACTACGTATTGAGGGTAGCACTGATTTCTCAGTTTGGCTTTTTTAATTCAGTGACCTCAAGTATGCTGAGATATTTGGTAAAGGACAAGCAAATACCTGCTAAACCCAAAACCTGACTACTGTACAATTCTAAGGGAGCCATAAACATGTGACTTACAGTCTCACTCATGTCCTGGTTTCCAGGAGAAAGAGCCCTTACGTAGCACAGCCTTCTCCCTGCCACCACTGCTGTCGTTCACTTTGAAGAGTGTGAGATGTTCAAGGACCATGCTGTCCCTGTTAGATATTTTTCCACTTGTACTTAAATCATTCATTTCATGTGATATTGCACTCAGTGACAAGCTTTCACCGGCTTCCCCAAAACCAGTGGCTGCATTTAATTCACTCTTTAGTCTCACTACTTTCTAATTATCTTTGAATTTGATCAAAAATAGATGGTAAGATAAAGATACCCCTTGGAAAATTGTTGCATAGTCTAAGGACTCCAGTGGAGGCAGCTGTTTTGCCCATTTTACAGATGCAAACATCTGTGGGTCTTTGGGACCTTTTCCACTATGAGCAGGTGCCTTCCTCACAGGCTATGCACCCCACAGGGCAAAGCCTAGCAAGTGGAAACGCTAGTGGAGAAGTCAAAATTCGATGTTTTACATTCTCCAGATAAAAGTGGGCTTTGTTTCAAGAGTGGCCAATGGAATTATAGCAATGTGACCTGAACATGAGGATCTTTCTTTTCTTTGTACCTGTTTAAAAAGTTTATGTCTTCTAAGCATCCAGGGCCTTATTAAAGAGAAGGAGTGACAAGATGACCTTTCACCCATATACCCCCCCCACCCAAGAATTTATAGTGATCTGCCTTGTGGTTAAAAATAAAACACACATGGTTGTCATTGTGTTATGGTTTAGCAGTGTTGTATCAGGTATTCAGTGTTGTAATTATGATTGGCTACGTGTGTAGGCACCTCAGCTCTTTCACGTAGGAATCTCTGATAAGCAGCTACAAGATGAGGGAGAGAGATCAGTTAAACAGTATACTACCCTCATCCGCAAAGCCAGGCTGCTTTCCCCTTCCTGGGTCCCTGACCATTCTCCCCATGGCTGCTGGAACAGATGAAACAAATCAGAATGGCTTTGAGGAGTCTAGTTCATCCCTCTGCTTAATTTAAACCCCAATCAAGTCTAATTATCAGAGCCATATTACTTGCCAGCAATAATTTGCTTTGGGTACAACTCAGAGCTATGTTGAAAATTTTATTTTGCCTTCAGAAAATTGGTTTACCTTTAAATTTTTCTCCCAGATTTCCCTGTGGAAAGTTGGTCCTCTTAATTTCGGTATCTTGTCATTTTTCTCATTAAAAAAAGTGTGGCATGTGATATCATTAAATTTTTTTTCTAAATTGAAGTGACTTAAGTGGGTTGACATATGTGCTGCAGTATAATTGTGCTGTGTTTTTGGAGCTCAAGTCAGTAATTACATCCATAAACTTATTGTCTATGGTAAAATATGTTAACCAGTCATCGACATAAATTCATTAATTTGAATCAATATGTAATGTTCTGAAATGCTCTAACAAAGGATCATTGACTGACGGCTATAATGCAGTCGGAAGACCCAAACATTTCTCTATGAACGGCAGTAAACGTAAACATTTTCTAAATAGCAAGTGAATACTGTGATTCCCAAAACGCACACATTACGAAGCCTGCAAGAAATTTGAACTATGACATGATTCCAGTAATTGAATGTTTTTAAAACAGGGTATCCTGTAAAGAAGATGTGACACATATACACAAAGGAATATTCCTCAGCCATAAAAAGAAACGAAATTGAGTTATTTGTAGTGATGTGGATGGACCTAGAGACTGTCATACAGAGTGAAGTAAGTCAGAAAGAGAAAAACAAATACCATATGCTAACATATATATATGGAATCTAAAAAAAATGGTTCTGAAGAACCTAGGGGCAGGACAGGAATAAAGACGCAGACATAGAGAATGGGCTGGAGGACACGGAGAGGGGGAAGGGTAAGCTGTGACAAAGCGAGAGAGTGGCATGGACATATATACACTACCAAATGTAAAATAGATAGCTAGTGGGAAGCAGCCGCGTAGCACAGGCAGATCAGCTCGGTGCTTTGTGACCGCCTAGAGGGGTGGGATAGGGAGGGTGGGAGGGAGATGCAAGAGGGAGGAGATATGGGGATATATGTATATGTATAGCTGATTCACTTTGTTATAAAGCTGAAACTAATGCGTCATTGTAAAGCAATTATACTCCAATAAAGATGTTAAAAAAAACACACCAACGGTATGCTGGATATTTTTGATCTTTACAACATGCAGCTAACTTTCAGAGAGGGTCTTGGAATTTCAAACCCTCAAATGCATCGTGCCTCATTACCGATGTGGATGCTGAGGTCCAGAGAGGCTGAGTGACTGGTGGGGAGGAGACTGGCCCCCAGGTGATCTTTTCCCGACGCCCCTCAGAGACTGCTAGAGCTCCCTTCTCCGTGGAATCTTAGCGGATTAGATGCAGCCTAGCTTTTTTACTTTCCTAATGTTGAATAACTTTAAAAGGCAAATTGAAATGTGCCAGGGTTGGGAAATAAATTTCAATTCAAAGCAAGAATTTCATCAGGAATCCAATCCCAGGGTTTTCTTTTGACTTGAGACTGCAGACCTACCAAAATTACATTAATGTGAAACCCTGACGAGAGAAAAATCCCCGTCATTAAATATGTGGTGCTTCACAGATAATATCTGGTTCACCCTTTCAGAATTTCTGGGAAGCGAGAGCCAGATAAGAAAAGTACCGTGTGGCTTCCCAGAGGTGTGTCCGCAGGGCTCAGTGCTAATGCACACCCCAGATTCAGTACAGCAAGGGCCATGTTGAAGGTGGAACAGCACATGCTGTGGAAGAAACTGGGACTTGGAAGGGGAGATAGAAGGGGAGTAGCCACTGTGGCTGCTGCTGTTAACTTGTGCTCAGTGATGGAGTGGGTACCTCTCATCTTTTCTTTGATGTCCAGATCACTTCGCACCTTTCTCCCTCCCGCTCCCCTCCACTTCCCCCCTCCCCCTACTCTCCTCTTCTCTCTACTCTCCCCTTCCCCTAACTCTGTCCCCTCCCTTCTCCCCACTCTCTCCCCCTCTCCCTTTCCCCACTCTTCATCCTTTCTCTTCCTTCCTCTCCACCCTCCCACCTCCTTTCTCTCTCCCTCTATTCCCCCCTCTGGGGACCTGCATCCCCCTTCTGTCCTCTGGGTATCCGGTCGGGTTTGGGTCAGTGGGGGAGCAGGCGATTGGAGGAAAGGAGGGAGAAATAAAGCAAGTGATGGAAGTCATTTTTCTCTGTCTCCCTTCCCCAGCATCCGTCCAGGCTGGCTGAATGCTCTTCTGAAGGTGACCCTCTGTACCCAGCTCTCAGATTCAGGTTCTAGAAGCAGCTCCCTCCCTTTTGCCTCTTCTGGCCTAAAGAAGGTGAAGGAGCCCTACTCCTAAGTGATTCCCTTATCAGAATTTTCTCAAACTACCTGGTCTGAGGGTGCCCTCTGTTTCCCGCAGGAACCCTGTGGATGAGCTGGTGCGTCATATAAATACATATGCTTCATTTATTGGTTTCATAATTATTTAAAATTATTTTTCCAGCATCCACCAAATGCCAGAACCATTGAGGCAAAGCTCCTGGCTTCATAGAGCTTATAGAAAAGAAGATAAACACATACAATGTACCGTCAGGCAGTAATAACTGTTAGGAAGTAAAGGAGGACAAGGGGGAAATGGAGTGATGGGGGGGGAGTCCTCTTTGAAGAGGGGACAGGTGAGGTTTCCTGAGTGGAGCAAATAGGCATACTTTGCAAAAATACAAAAAAAAAAAAGGAGTGTTTTCCAGGGAAGGGACTCTCGGGGACCCTGGGAAGGTGCTTGGAGGGCTCTAGGAACAGCACAAAGACCAGTGTGGCCAGGGTGAGTGAGGGGTTGGGGGGAGCCGTTGGCATCCAGAAAAGTCACAGGGCTAGGTTGCCTGAGGCTTTACAGCAGCAGTCCCCAACTTTCTGGCAGCGGGGACCACTTTCATGGAAGACAGTTTTTCCATGGTCGGGGTGGGGGTTAGGGTTCAAGCGGTAATGCAAGCAATGGGGAGCGGTGGGGAGCGGTGGGGCGCGGCAGATGAAGCTTCGCTCACTCACCTCCTGCTCTGCAGCCCAGTTCCTAACAGGCCTCGGGCCAGTATCGGTCCGCAGCCCGGGGGTTGGGGACCCCTGCTTTACATGACCTGGAAGGACTTGGTGTGAGTGGAAGGAAAAGGTATGGAGAGTTTGGAGAAAAGTGATATCATATATATTTTATTAGGGTGGCTTTGTCTGCTGTTGGAAAGACAGCCTCTATGGAGGACAAAAGTAGCGAACGGGGATGGGAGCCTATTGCTGGTGTCTGGATGGCTGGGTTGGTGTTATCAGTTGAATTGTGTCTCCCCTCAAATATATTGAAGTCCTAACCCCTCTACTTGAGAATGTGTCCTTATTTGGACATTGGGTCTTTACAGTTGGTGATCAAGTTACAAGGAAGTTTTTCAGGTGGTCCCTAATCCAATATAACTGATTGGACGCAGAGACAGACACGCAGAGAAGAAAGGTGATATTAAGAGACGTGGGAAGAGGGTGGCTGTCTAGAGGCCAAGGAGAGAGGCCTGGAGCAGAGCCTTCCCTCACAGCCCTCAGGAGAAACCAGCCTTGCTGACACTTTGACTTTAGATTTCTAGCCTCCAGAACTGGGAGACAGTACGCTTCTGTTTTCTCAGCCCCTCCATTTGTGGTATTTTGTCCCAGCAGCCCTAGGAACCAAATACAGGTAAATGGCTTGGATGAGACTGACAATGGTAAAAGTAAGAAAGGTTGAATTTTGAAATGCATTTTGAAGTTAACACCAGGAAGACTTGCTGATTGGTTGGATAGGGGTCGTGGGGTTGATATTTGGCCCATGGGAACTGAATTTAAAGACAAGATGGTCAGTGACTCCTAGGTCATTGGGTGAGTGGTGGTGCCCTTTGCTGGAGATGAGGAACACCGAGGAGGGCAGACCTGGGGGACAAACGTCCAGAATTGGGTCAGGGACATGTGAGTTTACAGTCCCTGTTTGTCATCTCAGAGTAGGCAGTTGGCGTTGAGGGGGGAGATGTTACGGCAGAGTCATAAACGGTGACCACCCCTCTTCCCACCACAAACACTGCAGAGCCTGGGCTGTTCATGCCTGTCGGCTGCCACCCGAGGTGCCGTGGACACTACAGGTTGCACAAGATGATTCTAGTCAGTACACAGATGTTTTTATATAACGTTTAATGCATTTTTCTTAATATATAGTAGAACAAAATGTAACTAGCACAACCAAGTCATGATTTCAAGGTGTTGTTACTTAAACCATCATTAAAAATTGAAGTACAGAAGTTTTTAAAATCCAGAGTCATCTTTTTAAAGAACTCAATTAAGAAATCAATAGTATATGCAGTGGATGTAATAGCACACGTAGTACATGGATATGGGGAAAAGATAAATGACCGAAGTTTAGGACACAGCCTAAAACATTTGTAAGGAGTTACTAGGTGAGTCCTATCTCATGAAAGTTTCTCTTGTTTGGGGGGCCATGCCCCTCGGCTTTCAGGGTCTTAGTAGAACCCATACCCCCTACAGTGGAAGCACAGAGTCTTAACTACTGGACCTCCAGGGAAGTCCCCTCATGACCCTTGAAGAACACTTCCTTGGTCTGTTTTTTAACTGCAGGTCAAATCATCAATTTAGTAGTAGAGACCAGCGTTTGTTTAGAAAGGAACTAAACTAGATCAGAAAATAGAGTGCATTGCTTGTAGTATTGGGAGGCATTGTTTCATGACGCAAAATGTATTTCTCAATGAGCATCACAGTGAGAAGTTAGAAAGTCACTGGGTTTGCTTTCATAGGTGGGAGTATCCCTTCCCCTATCCTATTTTGATGACTCTCCTCTTGAGCCAAGTTGAAAAACCTGGGTCTGAAAAGAGGCAAGAAAAACATGATGTACTTTCATCTTTACAAGGTTATTAATTATGAAGGTTTTCATAAATTACTGTGGGATTTGTTCCATTGTTTTAGAAGCCTATAATATCATCATCGAAAATGTATTCTAGCACATTTCTTCCATGTTCATTTGGGTGTCTGATCCCTATTTTGATACACCTGGTAATTGCTAGATCTCCCCAGCTTGTGAATTCTTCCAGTTGATTTATTTTCATGGAGTATTTTGCCTTTGCGTGATCCTAAATTGCTTTATTGACGTGCAGGGAGGGGTGCCTTTACCAGGGCCTGTTTGCAGTAGCTTTGTTGTACGTACTTAAGTATAGTGTTAAGTAAGAGCTTCGACTGGGGGTGAAATATATTTATTCAGACAAAAGGGTGTCTCAGAGTTGGGTAAAAATGCTTATTCTTATCCAAGAATGCATGTGATTCTTTTCAGAATTAAAACTCCTTTGAATGGATTTTTAAGAAGTCCTCTAGGAGCCCTTGAAAGGATTATATGATTTTTCTATTTTTTTTCTTATATTAAAATATCTAGCTGGAAATGTCTAATGATATATTTCTTAAAAAAAAATGGAACTAATGCCAAAATGATAGATACACTTAGTTTTAAATTTTCCTTGTGGCTCTAATTTTGACATAGAGTCACTTATACCTGATTTAAAGAGTTAAGCGTTTAAATAATCTGATGTCAGCCACTGAATTCATTGGGCACCCATTATTTCACACCTGATATATTGTTTTCCACAGAACATTCTTGTAAATATGTTTATGTGATGCAAATTAGGCTAAAGTACTACGCTATCAGATCTGTAATGTTTAAGGAACAATAATTTCTTTAAAAAGTATGATCTGCAGTGTTAAGGGAAGTTTATAATTTCCCAAATGACTTACTTAACAGGAGAAGTCTTGATGAAAGCATTTAGCGTGGAGGTGAAATATGCCTCATTAAGTTTCCAGGTTATGTACATGTCAACACTTCTTTTGTCATCTTTCAGTAGTTTATTTACATAACTGAGGGCTGCTACTTTTATTAGTGGTGATCACAGCAAATGATTTTGATAAGTTAACCTAAGCAACAGAATGTGCTTCTGTTTCCACCAAACTAATGGTGAGGAATCCAACCCTCCTCCTTCTGCCCCCTCCCCTGGTAGTAAAGAGCCCCTATTTACATATGTAAATAAGTCATTCAGTTGAGAGCCCCTGGGGCCCACCCAGGTCCGATCTGTTATTTTGCTGATGTTGATGGCATTAGCCAGGAGGTAAATGGTACCAGGAGACTGATGTCTTAGACTGGAGTGACAGATACCAGAGGCTGAAGGCTGTCATTTAGGAGGAGAAATGGATTCTTGGGACTAAGAATTTTGGAAGAAAATGAAGGCACAAATTTTGTCTTTAATGTTGGCCTGAGAGATATAATTTAATGTTTTTCTTGAACATGGAAAGCTATACATACAAATTTGTTATATAAGGATGTTGCTTTCCTACCATACCATTTTTGAGGGCCCTGTTTGCTTTTTAAAGAATGTAAAATATTTCACAATTGAACTCATAGAGCTGGCTATGGTCAGATACCTTCCCTGGCTGTATGAGGGAACCTGGCCTGTAATAAGAAAGGAAAGCTTTTAAATGAAGGTCTCCCTAAAGTGAAGAAGGTGACATGTCCAGTTTCTAATGAATTAAATTCTTCTCCAAGGTTCCTATCAAGGACATAGCTATGTCCACCTTTCTACAAAGCCTGAGTAACTGTAGAACTCACAGGCCGCCGACCACCACCAACTTTTTTTGTCAACAACAGAATACAGTGTGACTATTTTTGAAAATTAAGATGAATTTCAGACATGAGTCATATGGAGAAAAACTTGCTCTGAGCTGTTCAGAATCCCTTTATTTCTATTCCATAAGCAATTCATTAAAATGACATTAATCCTCCAGGCTGTTCTTTGGTTTCTATTAAGATGTATTACTGGAATCTGTGTAAATATATTGATCATCTCATAGGCCTGTTTGTTCATCACAAGCAGACTATTGTTACAGCGTCAGTGTACTTCATAATAAATGAGACTAAGTGGAGACCAGGTTTTGAAAACCCACCCGCCCCCTCCATTCCCCTTGAAGGATGTGCTTGCCCTCTTTAAACCAGCCTTTCACAAAATGGGAGTTTAAGATTGAGAGTCACAGTTTAATATCAACAGCTGCCCCCTGCTGAGTTCATGGTGCAATTAGCTAATTAAAAAATATATAACATTTTTCACCTTGAAGTCAGAAGAAAAGCAATAAACCACAGGCTCAGGATTTAGTTAATTTGCACATTGACTGTAATTGTGTATTTAACGCCAAGATTAATTTTTTTCCTCATGAGTGGGAGCCTGGCACTGTGCACTGGAACTCTTAAATTGGTTGTAATCATTCCATAGGGAGGTTGATAAGGGCAGGTAGTTCTCCAGACGTATTAATGAGGATAAGTATTTATTTATATCTGATAACTTTTTTTTAGGAGAAAAAGCATTAAACAACTTTCTGATAAACCATTAAATTTAAAGGAGGCTTCAAATCAAGCTAAATAAATAATCTGATTTAAAAAAACCATTTCTCATGTAAAATCTATTGATTCTATTGAATGGGAAATCATACTCAATTTTGTTTGTTTTGTTTTGCCAAACATTCAGTGAATTAATGAGAACAATTTCTGCTGTCAAAGCTTTGGTACATTTTCTAGGTCAACCGAGATTTAAAACTATTGCCTTGCATTTTTTTCAGAAGAGGGTAGGGAAAGAATGCGTGTTGGCAGGGCAGTTAGTAGGAAAAACATAATCCTGATGTGCAATCTGCTACTTATAACATTTCCTGTTTGAAAGGTAAGCATTATACTTTGGATACCGAAGCAGTGATTGTTGGCAATTCAAGTGGGTGTGATTGATCCATGTCTTAAAAGTAACAGAGCTGTTATTCTTAGAAGAAAAAAAGAAAAGGATTCTCAAGTATTATAATACAGACATTGCATTTTTACCTAAGTAGAAGTCTTTTCACTCTCCTCTGTGAGCAGATGCTAATACTCATCTGACAGATATTTCACTCCCTAGGGAGATGCTCACTTGGACCCGGGGCTTTATGCCCAGGGGTTTTCTGAGACCGTCTCTCTGTTGCTTTCATCTCCCCATCCCTGAAGTCAGTGCTCACAGTGGATTGTGCTTGCTTCTTAGATTCTTGTTTACTGTTATCCAGCTCTGAAAGATGGAGAAGTGAAATTACCATTCATGGGGGCCCCTATTCCAAACTTTTCCTTTAAAATACAGTTGCTTGGGTTTGTGTGTGTGTGTGTGTGTGTGTGTGTGTGTGTGTGTGTGTTTGACATGGAATGAGTGATGGGAGGTGTTCAGTCTTTCTACCTGATCCATTTATCCAATATATATACAAGGGTTTGTCTAAGGAAACGACCACCCTTCTACACAGGTTAGGTTATAAACTTAATGTTCAATCTCTGTTCCATCCAATAAAACTTAACTGCATTCAGGGGCAGAGTTTTTGGTGGCTGCCAGACACCAGGAATTCTGCCAGGATGAAGAAGAGAGGAGCTTCTGAGGCAAGAGAGTTTTCTTGGTTTTGGGGAAGACGGTGATTTCCGTGTCTTTTTGGTGATATCCAAATGGGCGGCAAGTCTAAGAAGGCCCCTTACTGCCTTCTGCTGTTCTAGGAAGATTGACTTCATGTTCAGGGAAATCGTGCTCCAGTTTTCCTTAGTATTCTTGAAATATAATTAGGGGCAATATCAGGTAACAGGAAAGTGCAGATTTGATGGGAAATGTGATACTGGGCTGTGTTCATGACTTTATCACACACATGCATATACAGGGCTATTTTTAATAAAATGACTTGCACGTGGCATGTGCTCTTGTGGGGGAAAATCATGTCATGTCTTTTTATTGTTGGATTTTAGCTGAAACAGACAAGTACAGTGCCGTTAAATGCTGTCCCTCTCCCTTTTCCGACCATTTTCCCATCATCCCACGCCCCACCTTGTCCTCTCCCACCTCGTTCATCCCCATCTTCCATTCCCTGTCAGGAAGGGCAGCCTCCGAAGAGCCATTTCAACTCAGCCCGACATCGCCAGAGACTAGTGGACCCAGCTGCTTCAAAAGTGAGTGTGTCCTGTCGCATGGTGCATGGCGGTGTGGTCCTTGTGAGGAAAAGGGTGTTGTGAGTTTTTATTTATGCTGGTGTATTTGAAGGCTTTAGAGGAGGCAAAGTCTTCTCCATTAATCAAAGGCCATTCACACCAAGGGAGTTCTGGCGTTGAATCACCAGACCTGAAAACAAGCAAAACCCTGATAAGTAGCACCTGCTGGTTTCTGTGGTGTAAATACTCCCACCACGGCCAATTTCAAACAGCAGTTTGACAAAAGCAACTTCAGAGCCGAGAAGAGATGCGCAGTGGAGCTCTAACATATACAGATCCAATTGACACAAATCCTAGTTAAAATATAGCAGAAAATTAGGAAGTGAACCAATTTTGAGTATCTCTTACCTTTGTTTTCAATATAATGTATTTCATTGGAAGTTTAGATATTTTTAATCAATTAATGACTGTATTTGACAACTGGCTTGTAAAATTCCTGGAAATTTACCAAGCTGGTGTGGGTGGGCTCCAGCACAGCAGTTCCAGGTGTGATATATTCATTGAGAATAGTCTTAAGTCATCTTGGTCATGCCCGACTCTTACGATCTACAGAAAGGTGGCTGAGGTTTTGAGCAAGGATTTGCTGTTCCCACACAGCTCAAGTAAGTCGCAGGCCAGTTCTGCTGCACACAGACTTTTATTAAACAGACATTTGCTGGCAAACAGGCACAAAGCATTGTGCCTGTCCTATAAACTCAGTGAAGTCCCTGCTCTCAGGCCTTTTAATAAAGTGCTCCAGCCAAATCTCGTTGGAAGGTTCCACTTAAGGTTGATGACCTGACAGCTTTCCGGAGGCAGGATTCTCTCATTTTTATGGTGGGCATCATGCAATGGGGCTTCTGTGCCCCAGCTGCTGGACATAAGGCCATTGAACAGTTGGGCCTCGGGTGCCAGTCCTAAGGGTCCAAGTTACAGACCTTCATAGATTCTTATGCGCTGCTCATGCAAGGGCAGAGAATATCTCTCAATTGACTTTGCCGATTCACTTACCTTAAAGACCGCTAGTTTCAACAATGAAATCCTGTTTCTAACATCCTGAGAACACTGATTCTGATTTCGGCAATGAAAACCCATTTCAGTATGCCAATTAGCAAAATCTCGGGTGAGACTGAGATACAGATACCTCTGATGTAATGCTAGTTGACCACCCTGGGGGAGGGGGAGTCCATCCCGATCAGGGCTACGGACTGGGTATAGGATATAATTTTAACCAATACATAATATCACACTGCATGTGTGGTAGTATTTGAAAGTGGACTCCAAATGTCATAGCCTTTTGTTACATTTATTAAGCACCTGGGGTGCCCCCCGCCCGCAAGCTCCAGACAGCTCACTTTGGGTGGGGACCCTTGTGATGAAGTTATGAAAGGTCTGTTAGGATGTGAGGGAAAAAAATCAACTAGCTCTGAATAAGGTGAATGGATTCATTATGTGAATCTTGCTAAAGGAGAGCACAGCTCAGAGTACACCAGGTCCTTCTCAGACCCTGCCTAAGAGTTTTCATTAATGAGGCACTAAAACATCCTGTGGTTAAGCACACTGTTAATGTGCTTAACCGCTTATAGAGTGGTTGATCCACTATTATACCCAGCATGTACCTCTGGTTTAAGGACTCAACTCAGCGTGTGCTTTTGTTCCTCCTCTTTCTTTCTTCCTGTGTTCATTTCATTCTGCTTGGCATTTGCAGAAATACTGTGCCTCACCCATGCAAAGAGTTGTATATTACACTGTAAATGAGCTGCGTTTCTTCTGTTGAGTCTTTTTGTGGTTCCATTTTGTCTTGAGTGAGAATCATGGCTTCTTTTTCTAGACACACTCTTAGAGGAACTCATTAAACTGCTATAAAGAAAACGTCTGGTGCCTTAATGTGCTGTGTGAGTAGGTTCAGCCAGTGTTAACAAATAGGCTTTAAAGGTCAAATCCTTTCCTCCCCCAAATACTGCAGGACTAGGAATTCGAGAAAGGCCTAAATTTTTTCCCTAATATTAGGAACTGATGGGGGAAACTACATTTCTTGTGTGGATAGGTTACTTGGACAACAAATAGCAAATGGAAATATGCATCAGTGTAGCCAGTGACCTTTTGTTATAAGTACATTGGTGCTTAGAATCTGCACTGTATTTTCTTCAACTCAATAATCTGAGTTGTAGTTAAAAAAAAACCCTGGGTCAGTAACAAGTTACAGTAAACCGGCTGCCAGATCTTTTGAGAACACTGATTTTGTTGAGTCGGCATTGTAATCTGGAAAGAAGTGTGATCAAATAGAGATACTTAGTTTCCCATTAGCAATACAGAGGGGCGGGAAGAATATCCTTGACTGGGTTGTACATTGGGCTTTGTCATAAACCAGCTCTATGGCCGTGGGCAGCCACTTATCACTGAGCCCCCATTGCTCAAGGTTTTCTCTTCTATTAAGTGAGAGTTTATTAAATGTTCCCTCAGTCAAATTATGGAATTATGTTTCTTTTCCATCAAGGCTATTTATGACTAGATACTTCACTGTTTAGTCTGAGATTTTTGAATAGCATTTCTCAATCCTAAAATCCCTCTACAAATGGCATCCTTTCTCTTGACTTGCAAGGCATTATTTTTGGGTGGTCTTCTATCAGTGTCTTCAACGGATGTTAATTTTTAAAACAGAATTACTTACTTTAAAGCTATGGGGGAAAATATGGACCAGAAATACGGTGCTCATTTTCTGCTCAAGGAGTTGGCTTTTTTTTTTTAGCCTGAATTTTTTTAATCTTAGTCTTCGAAAGCCTTCGAAAGTGCTTTGAGCATAGGAAAACAAGCTTTTAAATCTGTTTTATTTGAATAAGAGTTAAAGAGTTAGAAATCAAAGGTAAGTAATGTACCTCTGATTGGCTAAACTTGTCCACTGGGAATTTCTAAAATGTCTTTTGTTTGGAGAATATGCTCACCTGTCTATCCCCCAGTATGAATGCTACAACACATTAAATGAACAAAGAATGAAGAAAACGGGCAATAGGAATAATAGTTCAAAGACCACAGAGCAGTTATTTGTGGAGCTGGTAAAGGCTTCTGTTAAATAAAAATCAATTTGATATGGGAGCATCGGGGACCGGATCTGGGGAGACAGGAGGTGGACAGAAGATAACACGAGAGTGTACAGAGGATTAGTTTTCAAACCTCCTGGCATTTCAGCACAAAAGAATAATGAAGATTTATTCTAGATGAACTGTCATTTTTCCTTGGAAGCTTTGCTGATCCAGAATAAATAGGTTCATAGAGACTGTATTGAAATTTTGAGCATGTGACAGTAAGTAGCGGTGGGCATAGCATCTAATACCTTTCAAAACCAGAAAGTGCTGTAACATTCTATCCTCTTAAAAAACAAACCAAACTCTCCCAATGGACAGGTATTCCAGCTAACCAAAACCCTGCATATAATTCTAAGATACATTGTTTCAGTATGCCTTAGGGCTTGAAAATCGTTTATACTAATTCTCAGCGATTTCTCTACCTTTTTCTAATGAGAATAAGGGTTGTAAAACCTGGGCTCCCCTGCTGGGAAAATCAGCCCAGAGCTATCTCAGAGCAGATGGTCTTCTTTTCTCACTACTATAAACCTTTTAGGATTGATCCTTTTTTCATTTTTATCTCTCTGAAGAGTAAATGTCTCTGAGACCTTAGAAACACTGTTCAGAGGGGGCAAGAGGCTGCCTTGACCAGAGTTCAGAGTTGCAAAGATGATGTAGAATAAAAGCCATGGAAATCATGGAATTGTGTTTCTCTCTATAATAGCAAAAGAAAATAGGTTGACTTTTCAAGTACTAAGGGGACAGGCTTTAAAATATCTACATTTCTGAGCCTTATTATGCTTTGAGTTTCTGGATGGTAATTAACACCCTCCTAGTCCCAGGAATTTCAAGTGTTAAAGAATAATTTCTTCTCTTTTGGAGGATGTAATACTTGTTACTATGTTTAAGGAGGTAGAAAGATGGGGAAGGGGCTGGGAAGATTGGTTGCCATAATTATTCTGGGAATATTTTAGTCATATAAAATATTGTACTACGTAAACTTCTTTTTACAAAGGCTTTTAGGGGTGATACATTGATGACAGAAAATTTTGAGGCAGCTTACAGCTTTTGTTTCTTTGTTTGTACATCAGCCATCTATAAATTGCCTTTGGTCCCAGCTAAAGTAGGTGTGAATCTTATATCTGCAACTTAATAGCTATGACTTTGGGGCAGTTACTTAATCACCCTGAGAAAGCCTCAGTTTCTTCATCTGAGAACAAAATAATATCCACCTCATGAGATTGTTTTGAGGAGTAAATGAGAGAATGTATGAAAAGTTTTTACCACATAGATAGGCACTTAATGAGTGCCAGAAAAACTGTAGCTATCCTTTAAATTATGATTACTCTTATTATGGTTATCAGGTAATCATTATCTAACTTTTTGAGGATTTTTTTTTTCCATCTTGTAAGATAAGGGCTTAGGACCAGATGATCCTTGAGGTAGAATGTCTGCATTGTTAAAAGTCTGTACAGTTATACTTATGTGTGGTAGGCATGGAGGAATATAACTTGTAGGATTTAGTTCTTACCTTCAGAATGTAATGTAATTGGCAAAGAAATAATGCAGAGACAGTCATCAATTGTTTGGTAAACAATGTCAGAGGGGCATTGATTTTGAACCAAAAGACATCTGTGAGCCACAGTCAGAAAAGGCTTCCTGGAGCCGGTGGGTTTTCATCAGGGCCCTGAAGGAAGGAAAAAGCTTTAAAAAAAAATTATTTATTATTTATTCATTTTGGCCGCGCCGGGTCTTAGTTGTGGCATGCAGACTTCTTAGTTGCAGCATGCAAACTCTTAGTTGCGGCATGCATGTGGGATCTAGTTCTCCGACCAGGGATTGAACCTGGACCCCCTGTATTGGGAGCTCAGAGTGACATCCACTGGGCCACCAGGGAAGTCCCAGAAAGGGCTTTTTTTTTTTTTCTTTGCGGTACGCGGGCCTCCCACCGCTGCGGCCCCTCCCGCTGCGGAGCACAGGCCCCGGACGCGCAGGCTCAGGGGCCATGGCTCACGGGCCCAGCCGCTCCGCGGCATGTGGGATCCTCCCGGACCAGGGCACGAACCCGTGTCCCCTGCATCGGCAGGTGGACTTCCAACCACTGCGCCACCAGGGAAGCCCAGAAAGGGCTTTTTAAACCTTGAATATGGGCGTAAACATTAGGAGAATGCACAAGGTAATGTGATGGGCCAGACCGGAATGGAGGGAATAGGTGACATGGAAGGGGATGCTCCTGTATGGCTGTCCCTGGTGGGATGCAGGTGGGCTTTGCCATCACGCAGACTGTTCTCAAGTTCTGTGTATTAGTTGTGTGGCCGAGGGAAAGCCTCTTGTTTCCTCATCCATACAGTGGGGGAATAACCTCATTAAGATTGTTCTTATAATGAAATGGTCTGGTGCAGACATTCCGTAGAGTGATCGGGCTGTTTTGGGTAGTAAAATGACAGTTCTTAGTTAAACTAGACACAGTCTGCCCTACGAACCAGCAATCCCGATCCAAAAGAACTGGCCTCTGTTGGAGGACACAGATGCTTCTTGCAGCATTCTTGTTACCCCAGAAAGTTTGGGGATGTTGTGGGTGTAGACAGTTTAGAGAGTGATTGGAAAAACAGGGTACGTCCCATAACATCTAGCAGTTAGAAGCAGCAGCCTTGAAGGGACAAGCAGCAATGTGGCTGGAGCCTAAAACATATTACTGTGTGGAAAAACAAAGCTTAAACAAATTCAGTTCTTTACTACCATGCTTGTAATGTTTGTAATGATTAAAAATACATGTACATCATACAACTTGCATTTTCCGGGCGCTCGTACAAGTAGATGAATATCCATCAGGCACATTAGAAAGGTGGGCTGGAGACAGGGAAGGGGTGTCGAAAGTTAGGTATGCAAGTAAATAAACTGATGGGTGGGAATAATAGTCTCTGTCTGAGGAGTATGATTAACGCTACCCTCTCCTGTACACTTGAATCTCCCCACATGAAAGTAGGTAGATAGGCCAAGAAATATGGTATACGGGAGACTTAAAGAAGTCTCTAGGAATGGAAGCAGTGCTCCTACAAATCATGGAGCAGCTAACACTTATGCAGCTCTGACACATGTCTGCCTGGTTCTAGGTTCTGTACACGCAGGACTAACAACTTTACTCCTCACAGCATCCTCAGGAGGGTGGTACTGTTGATGGCCGTTTGGCAGGTGAGGCCACTGAAGCGTGCACGGGATCGCACGGATAGAGTAAAAAGAGAGCTGGGATTTGAGCCCACTCAGTCTGGCTCTTGGGATCCCTGTTCTTAACTATCCTGCCTGGCTGCCTGGGATGGACATAGCTGAAGTGGTGAAGGAGGACCAGAGCCTTTCCACCCGTGGTGCCCTTGGACCATGCCTGGCAGTTGCAACTACTTCCTTTTTGTGGAGGCTGCCAATTTTTTAAAAAATTGCGTGTACTTGTGTGTGTACGCATGTGTATAAAACTTTTTATTAAAATACAACATACATTCACAAGCGTACAGCTTGATGAATTTCCACAAACTGTGGGACAATCCTGTGGGACCAGCACCCAGATTCAGGAACAGAACACAGTGGGTAAACCTGAAAAACCAATAACTTCTGTCACTTTTACTGGGCATGAAGTTAGGATTGCTGGGAAGCGACATCATGAAAAACATAAGCCTTTAAAAGTGAAAACAATAGAGAAGTCAAAGATTCTAAACATTGCTACAGCTTTTGGGTGTTTCTGAGGTGTGGGAAAAAACGCTCTACCTTTTCTCGATTTTTACCACAGTTAGTTGCTTCCGTTACCAGTAGTGGAGGGCACAGACCACTCGTGAAGGAAAGCAGAAAGTCTCTCAATGAGCTCAAGGCAAACTCACCTTATCAAAGGATAAAACAGATAGAGCTGCAGGCCTTAGACATAAATAGATGAACACCTACATAGTGTGGATCATCAGGAAGACCTTGAATGGACAGGTGAATTTTCACCTCTCCTCTGGTCATTGTTTAACTCCATGTCTTTGATGTTCAATCTAAACTCCTATGAACTGCACTTGTTAGCTTACAGGACAAAGCTATGACATTGTACATCACACTCGAAGGGTAATGTTTTCCCATATTCCAAACGATCAGTTCCCTTCAGGTTCAGGCTGAGTCTGAGGTTGCATTTTGGGGCTACACTAACAACATGATCTGTCTACCTGGCACACCTGTGCACAGTTCACTGCCTTTGGCAGACAGCACAGAGAAGTTAAATCACTTGCAGGAGGTCCAGAGCTAGTACACGGTGAAGCCCAGTTAGTCCCTGCGCTTAGCCACCACACCATGCCCTTTGCACCACCATCTAGGAGGGGCTCCGCCCTTTCCCGGGCGACACCCTGTACTGAGCAGCATTTCTCAGGGTGCAAAAGGAAGGCAACCACAGTACCCGTGGCGATGTTCTTCTGCCTTCTGTGCCAGAGACCTCCTTTGACCTATATCCCACTCTCCTGCCACCTGACTCCACAGCACTAGGGTCCTACGTAATGCTGCAAAACTATCTGAAAAGCATTCATTCTCCTTACCGTTCCTTTGTGTGTCCCTCCCAGTTTACAAGGATGTATTTCTCTGTTGGCTTTAACAGAATTCTAGAGCCCTAACAATGCAGTTGAAAAGTGGGCAAAGGGCACCCCAGTTTTTTCAGCCTAACATCTCTCTACTCAGATACATACAAGTAATTCTACAGGAAGTGGATTCCACTTATTTATTTCCCATGATTCTGTGTATAATGTATCATGTAAACACAGTAGTGAAGCAGTCAAAATTACAGGGCTAAAACATGCCTTTGGAATTCAGTTCCGGTAACTCATACTGAACGATTTGGCCATTTTGTGGCCAGGCATTTACGGGATTTAGTGCTTAAGCTTGAAGGTGAGTATAGCCTGCTGCCTTTTGAAAAAAATCTTGTTATTGAGGTATAACATATATACAGAAAAGTACAGATATTTTAAGTTTGATATTATCCCAAAGATCTGAGTGATTTTTTTTTCTGTAAGAGTAACACGTATCCAAAAAATGCAGATATCAGTGAACTTTCACACACTCACTATACCCAGGTAACAACACCAAGATTTAAAACACAGAGCATTACCACCACCCCAGCAGACCCCTGTGTTACCCTTGTAGCAGTTTTCAGAATGTTTTAAATTTCTATTTTTGTTTTCACAGTTGCATTTCTTTCCTGATACTGTTTGCCAACATCCTAATTCATTATCCAGTAAATTTTTGTTTTTAAGAAAAGAATGGGATTGGGCTTCAAAATAGAGGTAAAGAACAAGTGTAAAAACCATAATCATTGGCTTTTAATATTTTAGCTGCTGGAATTTCTATTTTAAGGCCATTTAAATGTTGTGACTGAAAATATTGAGGGGAAAGAACTATTTAATTTGGCCCGTTTCTCTCTCCTAACACAGATTTTTGTAGCAGTTTTCTTTCTCTCTCTTTTTTTTTTGTTTCAGCTGGTAAAGGTTAAGTAGGCATAGGTGAATTGTTACAGCCCAACCTCTCTTGTCCTTAGGTGGATTCTTTTTTTCAAGGGCTTTAAAAAACTGGTGAATTACATTTGTTGACTTTTCTCAGAGTCATCAGAGTAGTGCTTACCAAAGACTTGTGTAACAGGCAAGTGGCCAAGATGAGATTAGCGATTTATTCGAGGAAGGGTGTAGGAAATCTTTTTAATTTAGAGGTGAAAAGATCATCAGTTGGGTTAAGTACAGGTTATCCAATTTAGCTCTAGCTTTATGAAGAATTACTGAAATTGTTTCTTTGCCTTCGAGCACTTCTGTATCCTGTTGGCCCCTTATACCCCTCTACCCCTAGGCAAAAAGAAAAACAAATCAAAACATAACCAGCTACTCTAAAAAAGCAATTTAAACATTTAGCTAGGCAATGCTTATTTTGCCTGGGGGTGTTCTATGGATTCTGACAGGGTTTTGGAAGGAGTTTCTTTGCTGACAGTACTGAGAAGAGCAGCCTGAGCACCTCAAACACACTTGCTGGCCAATGCTTGGAGACCATGGTATCTTTTTGTAACTGGCTTGATTATCTTGATAACACCATTGCCTGTTTTAACATTTTTTCAAGTTAATTTTTTTTGATAAGTTCTCCCTTTCCACTATCTCACACATATTTATCTGCTTCTTGCCTGAAAAAGAGATTTGACTAAGATGTGCCCAAGTATGATTTTCTTTGTATTTATTCTACTTGGAATTCACTGAGCCTCTCGGATATGTGGATTGATGCCTTTCATCAACTTTTTTGGAAAGTCTTTGGCCATCATTTATCTTCTACTTCATTTTCTCTCCTCTCCTTCTGGGGCTCCATTTGTACCTATGTTAGGCAGTTGGATATTGTCCCACAGATCTTAGACACTCTTTTGTTTTTGCTTTATGCTTTATTCTCTTGGTGATTCATTTTGGATAATTTCTATCATTTCGACTTAAACTTTATTTATCCCTTGTTTAGCTTTGCTCAGTCAGCTGGTAAATCCATTTCACTCTGGTATCTTTCAGTTCAGCTTTTCCTCTTGTTCTTTATTATTATTATAGTTTCTATCTCTCTAGTGAAAGTTGCCATGTCTTCATTCATGCTGTCGCACATCTTTGCCACTGTATCCTTTTGCATAGTTATTTTTGAGTCTTTGTCTGGTAACATCAAGATCTTGGCTATCTCCACATCTGTTTGTATTGCCGGTTTCTTTTCTTGACCATGGATTTCAACAGTACCTGCACAGTTCAGGTAGTGAGCAGAATGACTCATCACCCTGACTCAAGTGGTGTGGCATAGAAGAGACACACCTTTTCCTGGAGCTAAATATTATTTACCTCAATTTCTACTGTTCTTTCATTCAAAATGTTTGGCACCTACTCAGAATTATAAACACATGAAAAAGCAACATCTCCTATTTCTCAGGCTTCCTCTTCCACTTAGAATGTGGACAATGACAAGAGACCATTGTTGTTATCTTCACAATTAAAACAAGGTGTGTAAGCTACAAAATCATACTTTAAAAAATTATTTAAAAAGCTAAGGGCATAAGTAAACCTAAAAAGGGAACTCCAGAGTGATAAACTCTTGAAGGAAAAGGCCCATGGCTATCATGGTGGAATGTCAGGAGGAGGAGGAATCTGCCATGGATGGGTAAGAGAGGAACCAGACAAAGTGATAACATACTTTTCATTTCTAGCTTTTCTTCACATCTTCACACATGTAATTGAGAGTAATGGTCTCTTGTGATTGTCTACTTTCTGAATGGAAGTGGAAGTCTCAGAAATAGGAGATTTGTCCAAGGAGATCAGGGAATTTGCCAATGGGGAGAAGGGAACAAAGAAAAGCCTAACCATTCATAAATAAGGGCTTAGCTGTGTTATTCCGTCACTGTTAGACACACATGACTGTGATAATAGTCCTTATTTCCTGGATGTATCTTTCACATGAACTGTAGACCTATGGCATGGTAGTCATGTGATTTTATGCCTTGGGTTTATTTCTTTAGCAATTTGATCACTGTTGTGCAGGAGGGATTTGTTATGTAGCTGTTGTTTTCAGTCTTCTCTTGGAATTGTTGTACAGTCTTTCAAGGTGTACTAGGGGACACTTGATCGAATTACAGTGTAGAGCACCTACCTCTTTTCATCAGAGTGCAATACCAGACTGTGAAATTCAGTTACTAAATGCAGTCACTGGTGTATCCCATGGCAGTGATTTGGTCTCTGCTTTTCTTATGGTCATCCTATCATTGTACTAAAGTAAAGGCTCAGTTAAACTTACATTTCTCAAAGCTTGTTCTGTGTATGTGCCTCAGTGATGTTTTCCCCATACTGTTCCATGGTTCCATTAATTTGGGGAACACTGCAGACCATGGCCCTTGATCTTGTTAAATAAAATGCCAATAATTTAAAAAATCTTGGGGAAATCTTGCAGTAAGTAAATTCTCTGAGCTGTATTAGGTGTGTCTCAAACTTATTTGAATACAGAACTTTTACAAAGGAACTTTTAAGTTTTTCTTGTCGATACCCATTAGCAAAGTTCTTTGGGAAATGTTGAGCTAAATGGACCTGTTGCTCTTTATTTCAAGGAATATGAATAATTCATATCAGCTGCCACTCTCTACACCTGGGAAACGTCTTCCCCACTGTTTTCTGGTAAGGAAACTAGCATTTTTGGAGGGAGGAAGAGCTCTAATCCAGAAGATTACAGCATTATACTTAGGGCCTGCTACTTAGGACAGAGCTAATGTTGTGCTCTGCCACTGTAGGTGTGTACTGGTCTCAGCCTCTCTTCTCCAAGGACTGTCCCAGTTTGCTAGTCCAGGAAAATAGGCTAGGTCAGCTGTCACATCCCCCCCAATGAAAAAAGACAGCAGGCTGCCTAGACTGCAATTGGAAGGAAAGGTCAATCAATATATTACCTTTCCTTCCATGTGTTCCTTGCCTGCTGGCTGAGTTGTGCCTTCTCACTGCGATGGTAATCTCTTGTACTAAATTTTGTTTTAACCTTGCAAATAGGTGAAAGGAAGGGCACGGTTAATAACATCTTCTCTCCTACACCTCTTGAGTATATTATTTGGGCTGACTCTTGCTCCCCCTACCCCAGCCCCCGCCTTGCATGGTCCTGCTTAGATGGAGAATTAGGCAAGTAGCTGGTGTCGCTTATTGTGGGAATTTCTGTGAGAACTCTGTCATGCTCTTGCACAGACAGAATGCAAACATGTTTGTGGTTTTTGACAGTAGCCAGGATCTAGGTGGAATAGAGGTTTTTTTCAAAACATTTCTCAGTCAATATGTTTACTCTCCTTCACCAGCCATGCAGTGTGATATGGTGCATCACCAATACTTGAAATAGGCTGCAACAGGAGGTCGGAATAGGGCATAGATTTTCTAACACAGCATGTTAGATGGAATGATTTTGTGTACTCTGAAGTGGAAAATTCAATCAGAATTTTCCACACTTTTTAGTTAAAGCAACACTGTTATTTATTGATGAAAGGTAGAGTGAGAGAAATATAGAATGAAAACAGAGTAGATGACAAATCTAGCATTATTCCTGTCCTAGTGAGAAATACTTTTTCTCTTATAATTTAATGAAAGCTTCACAAGATAAAAAGGGTCTGCTTAAAAGATACACTATGGAATGCTTGGAACATATGCCAACTTGTTTAGCATATGTGGGGGTAAAAATGGAATCTGGCTTTTTAAGAAGTTTTTCCTTTTTAAAAATTTATTTATTTATTTATTTTTGGCTGTGTTGGGTCTTCGTTTCTGTGCGAGGGCTTTCTCTAGTTGTGGCAGGCGGGGGCCACTCTTCATCGCGGTGCGCGGGCCTCTCACTATCGCGGCCTCTCTTGTTGCGGAGCACAGGCTCCAGACGCGCAGGCTCAGTAGTTGTGGCTCACGGGCCTAGTTGCTCCATGGCATGTGGGATTTTCCCGGACCAGGGCTTGAACCCGTGTCCCCTGCATTGGCAGGCAGATTTTTAGCCACTGCGCCACCAGGGAAGCCCAAGAAGTTTGTTTTTCATTGAGATGGACTTTGTGCTTGACAAAGGGCAGTTACAATGGCCCAGGTAATCTATTTTGGCTTAGTTTTAACGCAGCAGAATTCGTTTGGAAAGCACCTGAGAGTATCAATAAGAAATTCAAGGATAGATTCTCTAAGCTTTCGTTCAAGTAGAATATTTAAATGTATTACTAGTTTTCATCTGTGCTTGGGTGCACAGACGATATATCAGCATAACTACCTATTGTGTAGATGAACACTTTACACTTTCGAATTGCAAAACCTTAGGGTTGCAATGTCAGATTTGTGAATGAATATTTAAGATAGAATAATAACCTAATATCAGCATGCTCGATGTGTGCCAGTCACTTTTCTACGTACTTTATACGTATCCTTTCATTTAATCCTCACAATGACACTATGAACTCTTATGATTGATCGTCTCCAGTGAGGGAAGGAAGCCACAGAGAGGGTAAGTCATTTGCCCAAGGCCATCGTCCTAAGCCAGGTTCCTGAGCCTCCCTGCCTGGCTGCCTTCTTACGGCTCTGCCATCTCAGCACTTTCCTCCTGGTGAGCCTAAGGACACGTGGGTTAGCAACTTAATTCAATTAGCGTATAGCATTTAGCACTTAGGGTTTTTATATTTAGGTTCTATCTTTAAAAGACACATATAATCTCTTATATGTGGAATCTAAAATAACTGAACTAGAAAAATGAGAGTAATGGTGGTTACCAGGGGCTGGGGCTGGGGGAATGGGAGAGATGTTGTTTAAGGAGACATACTTGCAACTAACACATAAATAAGTCCTGGAGAGCTAACACACAGTACAGTGATTATAGACCACAAACTGTATTATAAACATTAAGCTTGCCAAGAGATTAGATCTTAATTTTTTCTCATCACTAAAAGAAATGATAATTATGTGACATGATAGAGGTGTTAGCTGACACTACAATGGCAATTATATTGCAATACAAATGTATCAAATCAGTATGTTGTACACCTTAAACTCATACAATTCTATGTAAATTATATCTCAATAAAAAAAGAGACATGTAGTTCTTTAACAGTCTATTTTACTTAGCTACTTTTTTCCTAATTGATACATAATTCTATTCAGTGTAATTTAGTTTACTTTCTCTTTTCTTTTTTTTAACTAGCATTTAAAGTGATAGGACCATTTAAAAGCATTAGTGCCAATTCATCAGCTTGTCTAAATTGTGTGACTTTGAAAGATAGTTTAGGCTGCCTGTAATTTTGTATTCTTCAGTGTTTGAGAGTTGATTTTCCCCCTTTGTTCATACTATGTTATAGTATAGTCAGTTTAGACTGTTGGGTTTTTTTTTGCTTCTATAGACAGTACATCCAGACTTGACTATGAATTTCAGGTTTCCAAGGTGATAGTGTAATGCAGTAACACATAGCTTCTCTATAATACAGCAATCATGTCAGTACAATAAGGTCTAGTATGCTTTTTATTTTTAAAAGGAAGAACCTAATTAGTATAATAGAAACCATAGTGGAAATCACCTAAACTCATCCCTGAATTAAAATGGCAGCGTTCACATATGATAAGGGGGAGAGCTTCCTGCTCGGAAAATACTTAATTTTTCAGTTAGTAAAAATAAGAGGCCACCTTATGAAAACTTTCCTGGGTCTTCAGTCTAAATGTCCACTCTTGTTGTAGTCCTTCTGGTCCAAAAACATCACACAGGGGTCATTTTGACTTTGAGAGAGAGAGGATTCTGTCTTTGCAATGAGAATAGAATTCAGTCTTAGAGAAGAAGCAGTTAAAACCCCAAAGACTTTTATTGCTTTTGATGCTTAAAAAAAAGGCAAAAACTCCACTGTACTTTAATATTTTCTGCTAATTAACTGTCACAAATGTGATACCATTAAGTTTGGAGTCTCTTTGGTTAACTTCAAAGTCATTAACACACACTGCGCTGCCCTCCCAATTGATTTTGGAAAAAGGAACCACATTGACAGATCTGTAATCAGTGTTTCCAAGGATTTTGTTTCTCATACAATCTAATCTTAATTTAAGGAACATTTGATCTTTTTCTCTGGGTAACAAGCACCAGCCCTCCTAATGCTCAGAGCTGATGGTGTCAGGGTTGTATTAATGCCAGGTGTACCTTTAGATACACTGCTCCAAAGCCGACTTTGGAGCTTGCAAAGTTCACTACTATTTTTGGAGAGTATCCGGAATGTATTTAGCTGCAAATAACTGCAAACGCAACTAACAGCAGCTTAAGTAAATAAGGACTTATTATTTCTCACATAAAAATGTTTTTCGGTTGAGTGTCCAGGACTGGTGCAGTATGGGAAAGGGTCATCAAGGCTACTTTGTCTTTGCTATACTATCCTTAATGTGAGACCACTGACCTTGGGCAAATCACAATGTAACTTTTCCAAGGTTCAATTTCCCCATCAGAAAAAAATGGCGGTCACCCTTCCTATAATTGCAGGGTAGGGGTAAGGCTTAAATGAAACCCTGTAGGAGAAAATGAGTAGCACAGGGCCTGGCACCCACTAGATTTATTGCATCACAGGAGCAGCCCAGCAGCACCAGTTTTCGTGGGTGATGGGGGGAAGGTGTGAAGCAAGAAATAGGGGATCCTACCTTACTCTGTGTTCTTCAATCTCAGGGTTCCCGATTCCAGTGTACTGTCAGCTGGTGCTATTTGAAATAGCACATTGGAGAAAATAACTTCCAAAAAAGTCCAATTCGTACCCTTTAACAAATAGGACCTATTACTTACTAAGTAAAATATATCCTTTGTAAGGCAATTGTTTATTTTATTCTGTGACCTCTTTACAATAAATTTCAGTACCATTAAAGGCTTAAGACACATTATTGATTATTTGAATATGTGTGTCATTAATCTTCCATCACCCTCATACATTTTATATGTACATTTTAAACATCGTCTTTTGCATTTAGATGGAGAAGAGTGGTTTCAGAAGAAAGCAGACTTGTGGGTATCAGCTTCACATAGCACTTCAAGAGCTCCCTTGAGCTGATTTGCCTGTAAATTTCTACACTAAAATGGGCTTTCAGAATAGTGACTGCTAGATAAACTATAGAGTGTATTTAGTAAATAAAAATGATTCATCAGCTGAATGAATTCACTATCACTGGTCAAATAGTCTCACCCAGTTCTGTTTCCTGGTTCTATAAAAAGCCTTTTTCTTTTTGTATTAAGGTTGTCTGTAACTTTAATAGAACCTTTGAATTATTATCTGATTTTTAAAAATTGGTTTATAAAAGGATATTGATTCTTTAAATTAAGGGTGGTTGAAATATTGTTTATGGGCCAGCAGTCTCCTTTGATGGACCCTGGAAACCTCGGTCAAGAAAACTCATCTTAAATCTGTGCTACGATACTCTTAAGAAAAACAAACAATCACAACTCTTAATGACTGACTCTGGATTGGACAGTAACGTTGGTGTGGAAATGCCGGGGAACCAACAGGTAAAACAGAAAATCTGTTAAGCAGGGTCTTTTCTAGTTTTGCCAGTCATTGATATTCATTTCTTTCCCAGGGCGTTTTCCTGGGTAATGAGAAGATTCTAAAATCAAATAAGGCTTTTGAACAGTGAAGATGTTTGCCACTGTTCTGTTGAAGAATCCTACAGATTTATAGTGATCCTAAGAGGTGTCTCATATCCACTATATTAACTATCCTTTTAGAAGCTTATGAACATTGTAGCTTTTATTGATTCCAGGGAATTGTACCCAACAGTAAGCAATAAAAGTCCATAGTAACTTTCTTCCCATATAGGAGTGTGCAGATCAATATTTTGAATTTACTGTAATTTGCTGGTAATGGATGGAAGACCTGAAAAAATTGTGAAGCCTTGCAGGGCACAGCTGTGCGGTGTTGCCTTTTTATCTAAGCTCACCATAGGTCACAGGCTTTCCCAAGTAAAAAGAAACATAGTTAAGTGGCAGGGCTGATACGCGTATTTATCAAGAGCCTTCATAAGTCTCTTCTAAGGGAAAAAAGAGAATCACAAAACTTGTCCACGGTGACCTTAATTTTATAGTCCTGAAGGACCTCTAAATGTGCAGTCTTAAGGGCAATTAAAATTTTAAATATCCAGCGTTTGTGTTTGATCTCCTTCTGCTAAAGGAATTTTTTCTGCTGATTAGTAACAGGGTGTGTGATTTCACCGAAGCCTGATTTGCTTGGAATCTTCCAGTTGCTCGACAGAACTGTGCCCAGGTTCTGCATTCAGAGAGGACAAGGTAGGCATCCTGAGCGCGTGCTCTTTGATTTTGCCCATTCCTCTCTTGATCGGAGCTCTTCACTTGTGCCCCAGGTGGCACGTCTGATGCGAGTATCACACTTCAATAGTAATGGCTGACATCTAGGGTGCTGGTGTGTTCAGGAACTGTGCTGCATGCAGGATGTGCGTTCTCAGTCGTCTTCTCAACACCTTATGGCATCGACTGTAATATCCTCATTTTATAACTTAGAAGACTAAGTCTTAGAGAAGTTAAAGAGATTTTCCAAGGACATTTTCCAGCGTTGACTTACGTTAGAATATAGGTATATCTGACTCTAGATCCTATTCATTTCATCACTATGAAGTATACAATGGGCTTAAATAAGTATTTTTGTATAGCATAAAGTTTGGCTGATCTAATATACATTTTCTTGTTTTGCTTCCTTTGTTGCAAAGGACTGTGGCTCCTCTCATTTGATCAAAAGTGACACACTTTTGCTTGAAAGAGACAGTATTTTGTTCTTTAAGAAGAAAATGAAGACATAAAATACCGTATGACTGTGGGCTGGAAGCTCCTAATCTTGAGGAAATAAATGCACCTCATTTAGTATATAGTAAGCACTCAATAAACTGGAGATGTTATTAACATTAAATACTAGTTTTACTCAGCAAACCCTGCAGAGAAACATGGAGACTTAGGAGGCAGACTTCCCTTATATAATACTGAACTGGAAGGCAGGAGATATGTGTGTGTGTGTGTGTGTGTGTGTGTGTGTGTGTGTGTGTGTGATTCCCAAGCTTGATTTTTTGATGTCAAGGGTGTAGTTAGGAAGCATCAAAACCCCTAGTAATTGGCTGGAAAGGAAGCTTGTTTCATTTGCTCATTGACTTGGGGTTAACTGATGATTTGACTTGTTATGCTTTTTCTACTTAAAAAGGTCTGTGTTAAAAGTAATGTGTTTGCAAGGCTTTGCTTCAAATAAAACCAGAGTCTATAAAAATAATTTAAGTGGGAAATTTGCTTAGAAAGAGCTGCAAAGCTGTGTTGTAACATTCCTTTCTGAGAGTAATTGCCAGTGTGTTATCAGCTATGAATGCAACTTGATAGCCTGCATGAGGGGAGTCTGTGGTGCAGATACACCAAATCTTACTTGGTGATGAAAAATAATTAAACTGCTCTGCACTCAGGCTGCTGCAGGTTCAAAGACAAGCTAAGCCATTTGCCAGCTCTGTGACCTTGTGTTGCTACTTAACTGGTCTGTGCCTCAGTTCTGTCAAACGGAAAGAATAGTGAAAATTAAGATAATGTACCTCACCATGCAGTAAACATTAGGGACTGTTACTAGATGGGTGAAGGCAGATGGGCTTAGTAAAGAAAAACAATTCCCACCAATTGTGTAAAAATTTTAAAGTGGAGGAGGGGTTTGTGATGAATGATATTTAACTTTCATGCAAGAAAGACCTACGATGCCCACCTTTGCTCTTATCTTACTTCGCAAATCTGTCCCACATTCCCTGCCATCTGGGACTCTCTGGTCTAAATTAAATGGTTTTGCCATCCCCTTATCCACATTCAGATTTCCATTATTTAACTTTTGGATGGCCCTCTTCCCTAATCTCTGGATGGAGCCCTGCCCTTATCTCCTAATGTTCTAAACCTTACCAAGAGTTAAGCATTTCTTTTCAACTCTGGTAGATCCTACACACACGCTTCTCTCTTGAATTTGCCCCTCCCCTCTTTCCCCACTACCTCTTTCTTAGTCCTGGCACTGGGCTATGCTTCCTGGGCAGTTGAATAAGTCTCTGAGTTAATTTCCCATGTGTCTTCCATAAGCCATTTGACACCCTGATACCAGAGTGATCCTTTTTGATGTGTAAGTTTGAGCATCTTATTCTCCTACTTAAAATGTTCCGTGAGCTCCCCATTGCCTATAGGATAAAGACAGACTCTTCCAAAACCCTTCTGTGATTTGCCTTGTCCCTGCCTCTGTTCTCATGTCCTGCTGGTTTTTTCTTTCTACCCTCAGTTCCGGCCATTCCAAGTTTACTAAGAGCTGTGTACTGTTTCACTCCGCCGTACTTTGCAGCATCCGTTCCCTCTTCTGGAATGCCCCTTTCCTCACCTACTCCTGAGGCTGCCTAGCCAACTCCCAGTGGCCGTGGAAGAAAGACCAGGCTTAAGTATTGCATCACTTGGGAATATTTGAATTGTAAGGAACAGAAACCACAGGTTAAACTGGTTTAAACAATAAAGGGACTCGATTGACTCACGTAACTGAGAAATCCAGGTATAAGCAAGACTAGATCCATTGTTTCAGAGACATCACCCAAGACCCAGTTTCTACCTGTCTTTCTTTTCTGTCACCTTCTACCCTGCGGCTGTCATTAGCTTCTTGGGGTTAATGATCCTCCTTTCCTGTTAACTCTCTTGGAGAGTTAGGAAGGCATTCTTTCCCAGGAGCCTGGAGCAAACATTGTTTTGCATCTTGTTTTCCCAGATTGAATCAGATGCCATCTCTGAACCAATTACTTTGGCTCAGACAATGAACTTTGTCATTAGCTTAATTTAACCTGAGCTAAGCCTGGAGGTTGAGAATAGCTCAATTCCACCAGATTTTGTTATCATGAATAATGGGGAATATCACTGGGCAAGAAACGATCCTGACTCTCCTTAAAGAAAACTGATCGCCCCCTCCCTTGGTACTATTGAAGAAACCCGCTATTCCAGGCCTTTCCACACTATAGAAAAAGCAAGCCAAGTCCTTTATGCCCAGTGCCTGGCATAGCACTTGCCTCAGCAGCCTTTACTAAAAAGTGTGCAATTGGATAAAAGAACCCCATTTTGCTTGCTTTAATCCCACGTGTGCCCCTTGTTTTCACCTTTGGCAGAAGATTTTGTCTTCTCGGTTCCTGAAATTACGGAACTCCAAGTAAATTGCTTCAGTTTTCCTTTGTTCCTCTTTAAAAGGTACCTGTTTTTACTTGTACTTTTCTCCCTCTTTAGAGGAAAAGCTGCCCTCCTTTTTTTTTTTCTTAAATTAAAGCCAACCCTCTGTGCTCATGTCCTCATTCAGACTCCCCTCCCTGTCGTTCACAACACCACTCTGGCCTGCTCTCCAGCACTTTCACACTGGAGTGTAGGGGGAAAATTGGGGCTGGGTGTCGTAGGTTCGCATTTTGCTTCCACCGTCTCCTGGCTTTGTGATCCTGGGCAACTGCTCATCTCTGGGCTTTCCATGGGAAGGCTGGCGTGTCCTGCCAGACAGCCAGGTGAGTTTGTTAAGAAATTCATAGACTCCATTTCGGATAGGATTTTATAAAACTCAAAGAGCCAGACACCCATATTGTGACTGAGAAACTCTGTGTATGGAAAGGGCCTGTGAGACGAATGCCTAGTCTTGGGGACGATGGCCGTTGATTTGAATTCACGGCAGAAAAAGCCAACCCAGAAAGAAAGGAAGGCAGTAACTATTTCTGTTTTTTTCGGAGAAAGTGAGTATGCGGTTGCGATAGAGTAAAATTTACATGAAAACGCAGCAGGGATTTTGTGTGTGTACCTTTCACGGTTTATTTTGTTGAACTTTACTACCACAGGTAAATACGTTAAAGTGCACTGTGGTTATAGACACAGAAACAGAATGAAATAAAACCTGCAAGAAAGGAGGGGTCCTTTAGGGTTCTCCACCCATCCCACATTCCCACTGAGTGGTATTTTACAGGATGAACAGTTTGAATGTCCAAGCATCTCTGTAGAGGTCTACCTACTGCTTCTCCAGCTTCATTCTACAGATTTTTATGCACAGAGCTATGTACTGTATGGGCAATTCACTGGATTTTTCAAGAGGTTTGAACATAAGCCCCTTTTGTGTGCAGCTGTGTTTTAGAACCAAGCCTGGTTCTGTAAGATCTGGTTCTGTGGTGTGAACTTTTCTGTCCTCTGCTTCTGCCTTCACAAGTAACTCAGAAATGGAGGCCAGAAAAATGGGGCCAAAAACATCCCTTTAAAAGAGCCAATCCCTTGCTGAGCCTATACCCCTAGCTAAATTTACACCCCATCAGGTAGGGAGAGTTCCATTTGGGGTACCCTTCCTTGCCCTACAGTGCTTCCCACTTGGAAAGGAAATAACAAAAAACCCTAACACTTCACTACTCTGATGACAGCTAGAAAAGTAGTATTCCATAAAGAAAAAAATCCAAAGGCAAACTAATAGGCCTTAAGGGTACTTAAAAGTACCAGCCGCCACGAAACAACGCATACACACAACTCCCTCTCCATCTCCAGGGTGGTGTTCAGAAATCGGTATTTGTAAAAGCTCCCTGGGTGACACTGATGTGTAGCCGGACTGCATTCAGAACCACTGCTTGAGCTGAATTATCTCATCCCCTTTTATTTTCTCTCCCCTGTTAACATTTATTCATTCAAATTATACTGCATAATCCTGCACCTGGTGATATCTCTTTTGCTGTGTGTGTTTCCCCAAGTAGCTTTTCAATCTGTCTTATTTTATTTCCTCCTTACGTGTCCCTAACGGTGCCTGATACACTGCTTCCCGCATCTCAGCTCTTTGCAGAAACTCAGGCGTGATCACGCTGGCTGACACCTGGCAGTAATGGGACACTCGCGGGGAGTGGGGACCTGCCAGAGTGCTGAGGGGAAGGTGCTGGGACAGTGGGGAGGTCCTTCCTGGAGGCTGAGCCCCAGTTGAGCCTTGAGCAGCAGAGGTGTCCTAACGGGCCATTCCCCAGATGTGGTCATGTTCTCTGGGGGTTAATTTCCTAGTTCCCGCCCATTTTCTGACCTTGTCTGTGCAACAATCCCGTCACCTGTGTGAGAGCTGGTGTCTACCCAGTAGTATTTTTACTTGCTAGCCTCATTCAGTTTGTGTTGTTTGAAGAACCCAGGGTCTGCATAGTTCAGCACATCATTTAACAGGGCGTAGTGTGTAGCAGAATTCTCCCCGCTTGTAGATTTTAAGTGGTCCTGTATATATACATATAGGTATATGTGCCACTTCTTTTTCTGTTCTCTCTTCTCCTGTCACTTCCAGCACACGGTTTTGTGTACCATCTTATACAATAATGAGTTCAAAGTCTATTTTCAGCCCCGACCTCTCTCCTGAACCCAGGTTCGTTTGTCCAACCACCTGCTTGGAAATTTTTCTTTGGATTTCTTACAGACATCTTGGATGTGATGTATCCAGATAGGACCGTTCTTCCCTCAAACTCCCCCTGCACAGGCCAAGAACTTTTACTCTTTCTGGCTTTCTCTTCCATCTTCCACATCCAGTTCTTTTGTATATTCTGTAAAAACATATGTCAAACCTGACTGCTTCTCAACATCTTCACTGATGGTCCTAGTCACAAGCTTCTCTCACTTAGATTATTTCTATAAACTTCTAAAATACTGGGTTAAATATGGCCTTAAAATAAGCATAGACTATTTCGATATTTATTCATACATTCCATGCCCTAGCCTACACACACACACACACACACACACACACACACACAAACATGTCTTTCTTTCTCCTTAGCTCTCTCTTTCTTTTTAGAGAACTTTAAAAAAAAAATAGAAATCACTTTAGATTTATAGAAAAGTTGAAGACAGTTGAATCTCTGCATACCCTTCCACCAATTTCCCCTAATGTTAACATCTTAATGTAACCTTAATACATTTGTCAAAATTATGAAATTGACATTAGTACATTACTATTAACTAAACACTTTATTTGGATATCACCAGGTTTTCCACTACTGTCCTTTTTATGGTTCAGAATCCAGTCTATGATCCTACATTGCATTTCGTCATCGTTCTCCTGAGTCTTCTCTGACCTGTGACAGTTTCTCAGTTGTTCCTTGTTTTTCACAACCCTGACAGTTGTTCTGTAGAATGTTCTGTAGAATGATCCTCAGTTTGGTTTTCCCCGGTACTTTTTCCAGGATGAGACTGGAGTTAAGGATTTTTAGGGAGAATGCCACAGTGGTGAAGTCTCTTCTCATGACATCGTATCAGGGGCACATGGTATCTATGATTATTGTTGGTAACATTAATGTTGGTTGGTTCAGACGGTGTCTGTCAGGTTTCTCCACTTAAAAGTTGCTACTTTGCCTTTTCCCTCCTCTGTCTTTGGAAGGGAGTCACTAAGTCCAGCCCACTCTCCAGAGGAAGAGAATTAAGCCCCACCTCTTGAAGGAGGGGATATTTTATTTGTAATATAAGATCTCCTTTCTCTTTTAAATCATAAAGTGGCCCATCAGTTAAAAAGAATAGTTCAAAGATTTCTTAAATATATGTGGCATGTGTTGCCATGTTGTTTTATTTGTGTAGTATAACTATTAAATACGTATTAAATAGTATATATTTTTTAAATTGCCATTGTGGAAATTGCTTGTACATATTAAACGTTGCAGCTGTTTCTCAACTGCCTTTATGAACGAGACAAGTTATCTTCTCCTTTTGAGGCCAAGGCTGGCCGAGGAAAGGGGCAGGATCATTTGTTATGCTTTCTTTTCTTCCCAGACTCACAGAAATTCTCTTTCAGTATTTGAGGAATCTGTGTGTTCTCAGTCTTATCAAGAGATCACAAGAAGGTAAACAGAGTTCTTCGATTAACTTTGTCTTTATTTTCAAATGCACGTATTTGCTAGTCGACATTTTTAGAAAGGGGGGCAAAGGAGATCATTTATTCAAGCAAGTAATGATACACAGCAATTCTAAAAAATATTAGATGTCACTGAAAAATCAATATCAATGAAAATAATTTTAAAATTTTAATATTCTTAAATACACTCATGCATTTCTTTAACCTGTGATGATTAATAATCACATAGATTTTAGTTCAGATGGACACTTCTTGCCCTTTTTTCTCTCTCTGCCCCCTTCCCTTCTCTATTCTTAATCTGATGCTAATTTTTTACACATGTTCCAAATATACTAAGCACAAGCTTTGGTTTATGACCGGCACCAATACCACATGTCTTATCTAATTATGTAAGTATGGTTTAGTGACCTTATCCTGACATTAAGAGAATAAGGACACACACGCACAGTACCACTAGGATTGGGGCAGTAAGTGCCTTGATATTGCTCATTTGCATCCAGCCCGTGCAGTTTGATCAGTGGATGGTCCCTCCCCGCGCAGCAGGACAGCAGCCCCTCCTGGCTCTGTCTGCAATCGCTTAGCCCTCTTGGGATTTGCAGGCTTTTGCAGCCACTGTTCACAAGGTCTTGGCCACAGCACATTCATTTCTCTCACTTTATTACCATCGCATCTGATTCCAATTTGCTAGCAAATTGAGTTTCCAGTTCCAAGCCTGACATTCAAGCCGTCAGGTGGATTAGCTCCTCAGCCTGGTTAGCACAGACCCTGCAGGTCATTGACAGTGGCCTATTAAATGTCCTGGAACCTCGGCCGCCGTCCCGGGGAGCAGCAGTGCGGGGTTACCCACTGTGACCTTTCTTCTTGTTTAGAACTCATAATTCTAGACCTGTTGGAAGGGCTTTCTGATTAAAAACAGAGTCGGTTTTCATCCCTTATCTTGCCGTTTCAGCAGTTTCTTCTCATAGCAAAGCAGCCAGCTTACAGTCGGGTCATTTGGTGGAATATGATTGATTGAACTATTTGGGGATCATTTATTTGGCCCTTCTCCTGTTATATCTTCTGAGTGATCTGTTTGCGTACAGAACTGAAACAACATCTGACTTATTTTTTTCTGTTTTTAATGATAGCACCTCAGGTACGCCTCCTTTTCTTTTAATACTGCTGTCAGATGAACTTACTAAAACAGCAGTATTTACTTATTTAATTAAGCTCTAGGCCTTTTGCTATGTAGTGGGTCTCAGTAATTTCTTTTTTTTTATTGACGTTTATTGATTTATAATGGTGTGTTAGTTTTAGGTGTACAGCACAGTGATTCAGTTATATATATGTATTCCTTTTCAGATCAGTAATTTCTTTTTAAAAGAAGCCCTCTGGTGAATGATTACTTCTAGGCAGTTCTCCTTTTTTCTTTTTTTAACCTGAATACAAACAGATTTCTCAGTGCTTGTCATAACCCAAGACACACGTAGAGACAATTACTCATTGGTGTTCTATTTACATTTCAGTTCCCAAGGAAAACTGTCTTGGTCAAAGACTTTACTCTTCTCATTAGAGGCTTTAGTAAATAAAGGTATATTTATGTTTCAGAATCAGGGAGCCAACTTCAGCAAACGTTATAATTTCTTGGGGCTAATGAAGGATTAAAGAAAAACTCGAAACAAAACAAAACAAAAGCATTTCACCACTGAACCCTGCAGTCCGTGAAAAGAAAATGGTTAGCTATTGGGAGAAGGAAGAAAATACTCTGTCCCTAAAATTGTTTTTTTTTTTCCTTGCAATTAAACAGTGATCTGATTATTATAACTCTGTATCAAAATATATTTTCCAGTTAATAAGTGAGTAAAGTAATAACTTTGGATAAGTTCTATTTAAGGCAGGATCCTCCTCTGGGCTGCTGCTCTTAAGTCCATTTTTTGTAAGCTGTGATGGAGCAAATTGCATGGTTTAGAAGTAAGATGTGAGGCCACAGGCCATGACAAACATTTCAGGATCCAATAAAAATAGGGAACAGGAAAGGTGAGTTTGAAGCTGAAGGGGAAGCACCTTTCAAAAAATGATGCTTGAGCTCCTGGCAGGCAAAAAAAAAAAAAGATAATTATGGGAAGGAAAGCCCAAATTTAGTCAAGGCTTTCAAATTTTGAGTTAAAATAGCCAGGCGACTCATTACTTCCTATTCTTTAATTATTGTCATCAAGTAATCATTCTCGAGTGCCCAGGCTTCTGAAAGCTCCATTAGTGGGTGGAGGTATTTCTGTATCCCTTTTTGTTTGTTTGTTTGCTGGGTTATTTTGTTTTATTTTCCCATAGACTCTCTCTAGAAAGGTAGATAATGATCTTAATTTGAGATAAGTGTGAGAGCATCCTTTGAAACTATAAAGCACTATATTAATTGTTGTTGCTGTCTGGTTACCTTTTTAGAAGTTCGTTAACCTACTTTTAAATATCCTTAATCATAAGTCACATTTGTTTTGAGAAATAATACCAGAAGGAAAACTTTTGCTCTATTTCTTTTTTAAATTATAATCTTTGGTAGACATAATGTTTTGCATGAGTTTATTTCTGTTGGAGGCAAATAGTCTGATTTCACTACCCTTTTCATTTCACCTTTCACTTAATTATAATTCTGCAAAATTTCTCCTCCTCCTTCTGTTTCCTTTTTGGATAAGTTCTTTGGTTGCTCAGATTTCCCTTACCCTCAATTATAGGGTCACGTAGCTCAACTCAGTATTTGACTGTCATTGCTTTGGGAGGATTGATGTCTTTTCTGCTCTGGAATTTAGGTAAACAGGGTTTGTACGTCAAATACAGTGTATAAAGGGAACAATGTCAGAAGGGATCCAGCATAAACTAATTACACTATAATCTTTTCAGTATAGAAAATGCCAAATCAAAAAAAAATAAAAAAAATAAAAAAAAAAAGAAAATGCCAAATCAAGCATAGTAAGGATGATACATTTTATGTTACCTGTTTGGTGTCCTAGTAATCTAAGGTTAATATAGCATCTCATATACATGTTTCGTTTTTTCTTTTGCAGAAGGAGCTGAGTCTCCCCAGAAGAGGAAGTCTGTAAGTAGAATAATTTCTTTATTGATTCATTTGTATTCTGGGATACAGTTTGTAATGTCATTATTCTCTGACTTGTAGATTTTCAATGGCAATCAGAAGATTAATGATAATCAACTGAATTAAGAAAACACAAAGCTTTGCATTTATTTATAAATGTTAAATATTAATGATTTCAAGATAAGTTGAAGAAAGTTTCCAGGGTTCCTTATGGGCATTATAAGCCAAAATGCATATTTATTCCTGGGATAATTTTTTTTTTTAATTTTACTTTATTTATTTATTTTTATACAGCAGGTTATTCCTGGGAGAATCTTAAAGTTAAAAATTCTATTATGTAATCAAGCAAAAACATTATTTGGTCTGCAGATAGTTTAAAATGATCTGACTAAAGAATTAGTGCTTATCTACATGATCTGGAATTCTATGATCTTTATACTATGAATTTTATGCAGAGTAAATGATATACTTTTGCCTCTGAATTGATGAAGACTTTGCATCAGCTAAACTTTCTATTAGATCTAGACCTTACTGCACTGATTCATGTAATGCTCTTATATTAAAATAGCAAATTTGTGAACATTGACTTGATTTCTTTGTAGTATGTTTCCACCTTTTATTTTTAAGGCTGATAATATATTTGCATAAATCATAGCTTTTGCATCAGCAAGTTGCAGAATGAAGTTAATTGCCTTTAATATTCTTCTAAGGTACAGTTACTATCAACTAGTACTGTGTAAGGGCTGATTTGGAAATATTTGGATTTGGTGTCTGATTTATGCTGAATTTAGTGGATGGGGCAACCGTCCTTTTAAAAAAATAAGTCTAATATTTAAGATAAATTCATGCAAATCTCAACTTGGAGGATTAGAAACGTATGTGGTGACTGTTGTAAGAATTCATTCTTTTGACTCAATTTTGGGAAATTTCAGTCTTTGCGTCTAGGAACCAAAACTTCGTGAACCATGAACATTTTATTGCTCTCCATTTTGGTCTGCACTTTTTTAGTTGCCAGGAGAACACTGGATCATTATTCTTGGAGAGCGTGCCTAAATAAATTTTCACTCGCTCCCAGCTTACATCTCTGGACACTACAGGTTAATGGCCTAATAGTTTAGCATCGGAAATGTCCTTAGAATCAAAAACTTCCAATCTCCTGCATTAAGATTAGGACTCTTTTGCCTAGACTTGTAAAAGTTTAAACTTTTTGATATTTCCCAACATGATGAGAAATCAGAAACAAGAAAAACAGAAATATCTACATAAAATATCTTTGTAGACAAAAATCTCTTTTCCTTCATAATTTTGTATGCTTAAAGCATCTTAGGCTTGTCTTGTATACTTTATTTAAGAACTTTAGTCAGAGCTTCCTTTTAGCCTTTATGATAAATGGTGCTTTTTTTTTTCCTGTTTAAGTTAGTATGTTTCCTATAAATTATTATTACAATAATGTTAGTTAGCAAAGTAGACTCCTTATACCTACTGAAGGGCCATATCTCCTTTTGTGCTTGTATAAGTCTCAATTCTGTTGATGTTAGCTGATAGCCATGAGTTGATGGGGGAAATACATGATAAGGAAAATATTTAAATTTCTCTGTTTGGGAGCATGGACTCTTTAATAAAAAAAAAAGTGATGATGGCATCAGTTTGTTTGGAGTACATGCTTTGAATACTTAGTAAGATAGAATTACATTTAAGCCAATTAAAATCCCCTCCTAATAAAGATCAGTTGCTCTATCAATCAGATGATGGGAATAAAAATCATATATATCAACATAAATCTACCTTTTTAAGTGAATTTTGGAAAACTTAATTGCAAGTAAAGCAAACAAGAAATAACCATGCTATTTTAAAATTTTCTATTAAATACAAGTATTCCCCAAAGAATTAATGACTTATGACATAGATGTTCTGGGATGTAATGCCACTCTGAGTTTTCAGTGACCACCACACAGGATGCCAGTCATTACTCACCTCATGCAAGGTTCATTTATGACTTTGAGAAAAAGAAAATACTTATGAGGTAAATGCTCAAGTGATTTTAATACAAATCTGATGAAGAAGAGCACAGGTGTGTTTTTATTGGGTACGGGTGCTAGCCCGCATCATGGTACCTGATCATTAAACCTGTTAACACTTCCTCTGTTTATTTACTGCATAAATGCTTTCAAGTCTTTTATTACCTTCTCCCAGAAAGATTGAGGATTTGATCCTGCTCTTCTGTTGAGTTGTATTTCCATGTCAACAGCAAGCAACTGTGCAATGTGATGTATTCCTCATTGTCTATGGTACCCGGCAATGCGACTGAACTTGTCAGAGGGGGTGTACCTTCAGAAAAGCTGTGCTCTTGGAAGAAGGCACCTGATTTTGTTATCTGCCACTTTTAATGGGTATGCCTTGAAGGGTAATATTTTAAAAATGCACTTTCATCATTCAGACACATAGATTTATCATATTTTAAAAAAATTTTAGTATTGTCTATAAAAAATTTTAAGTAAGCTTATAGACAATGTTTGTCTGGAATCATGTGATAAAAACATATTTGTTATATAAAGCATGTATATATTATATAACAGTTAAAGCTTTTACAAATAAAAGAACACAGAAAATAGGCTTTTCTTTTTATTACTAATTGAAAAGGATAAAAAAGCAACCTATATTCTTTCTAGAAAAAAAGTAATCCAGATCCCCACTAATTTGTAATTTACGATCATTTTCTCAAGGAATAACTTGAAGTCTGTGTTTCACATGTGTTTTAAAAGGTTGCAAAGACAATGATGTGACTTTTCTTTTTTTAATGGTGCAAAGGTCAGCAGACAAGAGAGATCAAGGGAACTTCTTTCTAGACCTGATGTTACTAAAAAACCAAGTGACCCCCGATCAGTTTTCCAGAGGCTCTTCCAGCCCTTTACCAACTTCAAGGTCCCAAATCCCGTTTCTACTCTGGCTCCCTTTATGGGTGGATTTTAGCTAGCTGTCTTCTCCTTACAAAGAGTAGCCATTTTCCCAGATTCTTCTAGCATGTTCTTGTCTTTCTCCTTGGAACAGAAGTTGCCATACTCTCTGCTCCCTTTCCTCTCAGCTACCTGTCAAAATCTGTATATCCTTTGAATAAATTATGATATAGTCATACAGTGAAATACTGTATGGCGGGTAGGATGATTGGACTAAAGAAGATGTGTCAACAAGTATAATTATAAAAAACAAACAATGCTGAGGAAAAGCTAAAAGCAAATTCCAAATACAAGACATTTATCTTGTAAAATTTCTAACAGCGAATCTAAACTGTCCATATTTATTAAAAAGTTCCTAGTGTTGTGGGTCCCTTAAGCAGTTTTTTGAACTTGATTCCTAAAATGACATTTCTAAGCCGCAAAGCTCTCTGGGTGGTGTTTGTTTTCTGACAGGGAAAGTGGAAAAAGGGTAAAAGCCCAAGGTGTGAGCTAATGGATGGTTCAGAGCAAACCAAGGTCCCCTTGAATTTTAAAGGACCCCCTCATGTTTTGTTAATTGCTCAAATAAACAGCTCTCTCCTACAGAGGGAACTTCTTTTCTTCTCGGAATTCCCTGGAGAGAGGGGCAGGAAATTGGCTGGGGCCAGCTCCCTCGCCTCCTCCAATGTTGATTTTTAATGATCTTTAAGACCCGCCCCCCAAGCCCCCTGCACAGAGAATGAAACTGCACTATCTCTTCTTAGCAAGTAAATTCTCCTTGCTACCCAAAATTAAAATAGCCTTTCTTCTACGTCTTTTAATTGTGGGCATGAGTGCATTGTTTCATGGAGCCCTGTAGTTCAGGGATCCCTAGGACTATCTGCAGTTATCACTTTATTTTAGTAGAACAGTGACCGACACCTGGTCCGTTAGTTTCTTGGTTTTATGTTGTTTGGCCACACACATCTAGCAGCAGAAACCCAAAGCGGAAAGCAGCTCCTCCTGTGCACAGAAGGCCTGGAGAAGTACGTTTCTGCGTGCTGATGAATTTCTGGGAGTATTGAAAGTAATTTAGGGGGCTTCCCTGGTGGCGCAGTGGTTGAGAGTCCGCCTGCCGATGCAGGCGACACGGGTTCGTGCCCCGGTCCGGGAAGATCCCACATGCCGCGGAGCGGCTGGGCCCGTGAGCCATGGCCGCTGAGCCTGCGCCTCCGGAGCCTGTGCTCCGCAACGGGAGAGGCCACAACAGTGACAGGCCCGCGTACCACAAAAAAAAAAAAAAAAAAGTAATTTAGGAGTCTTCTCGGTTTAATTTCAATTTCTCAACCTAGCAGCAATACTAGTGTTTAGCAACTATTTCTCTCCATAGAGTTTTGTCCCTTCTCCATTCCCCTTTTCCTTTTATCATTATTCTGAAATGGTTGGGGTCTAGTAGGGCTGGCCACGGACTAAGTTGGGTGAGGTGCTGCTGGCATACAATGGTTTCAGGTGTGCTAGGAGGTCCATCTTCCTCTCCACAAAGAAAACAGGCATCTTAAAACACACTTACCACAGTGCCAGACATCCATTGAGTTGGATCTGTAAGAACTGAAATTCATTCAGTTGGATATTAAAGGTCTTTTCTCCTCGGGGTCTCATTGAAATGTACATACCTTTGGGCACGGGTGTCCCTGAGCTGCATTTAGCACAGCAGAACACGAGTCATTAATGGGATGCTTCTGGTGGTCTGGCGACAGACAAGGAGAGCTGTTGTCAAGAACCATTTTGCCACATGGATACGTTAACAAGTATATGAAAAAGGTGATAAACTTGTCTCACGTCTTTCCCATATTGTCTCTCTTGGGCAGGAGCAGGAAAGGTGTTTGGGTGGGATGGAAGAATGGAGTGAGCCACAGAGGGAGAGAGTGTTGTCACAGTGCTTAGGCTGACAGAGGCAGAGGACCCCGAGGGTTACTGGAAGCTTCTGGGTGGAGCGGGGCCTGCTGGACTCAGAAGACAGTTTGTCTCACTGTAATTAGATTGAAATGGGTGCACTGGATTAGGATATTTCTTAGGTTGAAATTCCTCATTTTGAGACGAGATAGGAAGTGACCTTCTGTGTAATTGGAGAGGCTCACGTGGATATCATTGGCATCTGTAGGTGTGTGTATTTTTCAAAAAGAAGACGTATGTTCAAGCCAGTTGTATTTCAGCCAGAGCATGCTGCCTTGATGGGCTGTTTAGAAAAGCAGTTTGAGTAAAATGAGGTTATTTCTAGAATGCAAGGAGAGGCAATCACCTTGGTTTTACAACGGAGTCAAATTAGATTTACGAGATTTTCAGTAAGGTGAAGGTAACATTTTCTGAAAGAGAGGGAAAGGGCTTAATTCAAGCAAAATAAAGGGCATGTAAACTGTATTTGGATAAGTTTTAAAATAAATTTAGTTTTCTTCTTAGTACATTCTTCCCTCCTACCCCTACAAATATTGAAACAACAAGAATTCAAAATGCCTATCGTCGAAGCCAAATGGAAGTCCAGTGTCATTTTGAATGTTAGAAACCCAGCAACAAAATGAAGAAAAAATTGAGTGTTGCATCTGAATTAGCATTTAAAGTGGCATGTTTATATAAAAGCAGAATGGTGTAATATATCCTGAGAGTAAAGAGAGGATTTCAGACTGTGAAAGAATGTCAATTGCATTTATATATTCATCGAATAGCCAGTTTGGTATTTGGTATGTATTTGCAGCATCCTGTATCACGCCTGCATTCATCTTCTGTGAGGGGGCTGGGGGGAGGAGACCTGGGAGATAGAAACAATGTAGGATTGATCTTCTCACCTTTGAAAATTATTAGGAAGACCTTAGTTTTGCTCCGTGGGAGGGAGAGTTGGATCGCCTAGGGAGGTTTATCAAAATACGTGTGTGTGTGTGTGTGTGTGTGTGTGTATGTGCGCACATTTCCAAACACACTTGGGAGTACAAATCAGAATCTGCGCGTATGTGCATTGGGGGCAGAGGCAGGGGGAGCACCGAGGCTTGTGGACTTTCAGCCCATTCTCAGGGTGAATCTAAAATGCCACCCCTAGATGAGAACTGCTGTTCTCAGGAGAGCATCAGGGTGTGTGTAATGGCAAAGCGGGCTTCTGGATCCCAAAGGCATGAGGGTAAATTCTCTATTTCATATTTCTCAGAATGACTTTATAGCAAGCCTGAGTCAGACAGGAATTTGGAGACTTTTTCAGTGAGCATCTTTTCAGCAAGCCTTGTGGAGGGTGGCCCACTGCAGCAGGTGGGTGCCTGCACTTTCTCACTAAAAGCCACCTTCTCAGGTCTGTTATTCAGTAGGCATTTCAGAGCCACACGGCCTGGGTTCAATCCTACCTCTGCTGTTTAACCAGCCTGTGACCTTCAGAAGGTTACTTAACCTCTATGTGTCTCTGTTTCCTCATCCATAAAAGTATGTATGCAGGGCTTCCCTGGTGGCGCAGTGGCTGAGAGTCCGCCTGCCGATGCAGGCGACACGGGTTCGTGCCCCGGTCCGGGAAGATCCCACATGCCGCGGAGCGGCTGGGCCCGTGAGCCATGGCCGCTGAGCCTGCGCGTCCGGAGCCTGTGCTCCGCAACGGCAGAGGCCACAACAGTGAGAGGCCCGCGTACCGCAAAAAAAAAAAAAAAAGTATATTCTATGAATTTTATCGGCATGTGGAAACGGGTGCCTAGCATGGAAGGGTAAATTAAAATTTTTTTTTAAGAATGAAAATTCTAATGATACTAAATTTAAATAGGCATAATATATCGAGGGGAAGAATTTTTAAATGCCCCTTTTCTAGAACTATAAAGTAATCTTTCAAGAAATATTTGCCTGTTTTGTAGATGCTTAGGTGAAATTGTTCTTCCCTATTAGAAAATATTAATGTGGTCTAGGCGTTGTGCTTTTCATTGTGCAGGAGAAATGATTTCTAACTTTTGTCGTGTCCTAGAGATCAGTGAGATCAACCTCGTGGTGACATTAGCCCTGGTTGCTGAGCTCCTACTAAACCCCGATTTTCCAATGCTGATTCTACTGTTACTGGTGGTGGAGGTGTGTGCTTTTACTTGGGAAGGTCGGCTTTGAGGCAGAGGTTGTCTTTTGGATTTATTTGTATTTTTCAAAAACCGAGGAGGGCCTTTTCTTGGAGAAGTTGGCACCCTCTGACATCCCCGTGTCACTGCTGTGGAACAAATGATGTTTACTGCAGGGGCAGTGGGGGACATCCCCCTGGGCTGGCAGTGGGTCCAAGGGAGGGAGTGGTCTGCTTTCCCGGGCTTCCCTTGGCCTCTCTGCTGAGAGGATTTGCTCTGCATGGGGCGTATGAGTGAGTTCAGGGGTTTGGTATTTCAGGGTGTAAAGAATAGTGTTTAGTATCTTAACAAATCAAGAATCGATTACCTGGGAGAGTAAGCAGAAGGTTTTTTAATGTCTATGATAAATTAGTTTAAACTCTAAAACCAGTCCTTGTGGATTAAGGAAGCCCTGGGAAGCCGTGGAATATATTTTAAAAATGCACTTGACATCATACACTGAAATGAAATTAATAGATCAGTACATGGTTTCATGTCTTAGGGGAACAACGGTGGCTTTTTTTAGCTGGGATTCTAAGGTATTACCAATTTGTATGTAAATGCAGTTGATTCTGGTAGAATCATGGGGAAAAAGAATGTCATCAAACATCTGTTAAAAAGCATGTTACTTAATCATTATCTCTGAGATTTCAGGCCACTTGGCTCTATTCTAATTTTTTTTTTTGCTGGAAGATGTTGGTTGGACACATCCTTAAGACCACAGCAGGGGGTGGTGACGGTGGTGGTTATATGGGGAGATACTTAAAAGGAGAATTAAAGCAAACATAGTTCAGATCGGTACTTCTCAAGGCTCTGTGTAGTCTCTTCCCACCCATGGACCTTTTCTCTACTGTTTAACATCACCTAGGCTGTATTATGTTAAGTACCCAGGAATTGTGAATTCTATTTGTATTAAACCACAAAAGAAATTAAAACAACAAAACCACTTCCTCTTATGAAATCCTATGTACAGCATGAACCAATTTAGGGTGTCCCAACAGCAGCATAACCCTACATGGTCTAACAGTTAATGTTTTCCCCAACAGCTAACAGTGCTCCTCTCTCCCCTTTAAAAAAAAAAAAAAAAAAGAAAAAGCTTGATTGACCTATAATTGGCATACCATAAATTGCACTTAAAATACACAATATCATAAATTGACATATATGTATATTCACACCTGTGAAACAGACTCCATAGCGAAGGTATTGAAATATCCATCTCCTCCAGAAGTTTCCTCTTACCGATTTGTAATTGCTACCTCCTCCCAGCCCTCACATGCCCAATCAGACAGGTACTAATATTTTCCAACCCTAAAGATTAGTTTGCATTTCCTAAAATTTCAAATGAATGGAACAATACCATTCGTACCCTTTTTTGTCTGGTTTATTTCACTTGGCATAATAATTTTGAGATTCAGCTCTATTGTAGCGTATGTTAATAATTCCTTACTTTTATTTCTAAGTAATATCCTATTGGTGGATACACCATCGTTTGATTATCCATCCACTTAGTGATGAACATTTTGGCTGCTTCTAGTTTGGGGCCATTATAACTAAAGCTGTTATACATGACTGGTAAGTTTTCTCCCAGCTTGTGGCTTGTGTTTTCAATCTCTCTACAGCATCTATTAAAGAGCAAAAGTTATTAGTTTTGATGAAGTATAAATAATCAATTTGTTCTGTAAGTGCTCATGGTTTTGGTGTTGCCTCTAAGCCATCTTTGCCTTACTCAGGGTCACAAAAGTTTTCTCCTTTTTCTTTCCATAAGATTTATAATTTTAGATTTTTACATCTATGATCTATTTTGAGTTAATTTTGTATATGGGTAAAATATGGATCGAAGTTTATGTTCTTGCATACAGGTATCTAATTGTTCCAGCACCGTTTGTTGAACAGACTGTCCTTTCTCTGCTGAATCTCTTTGTAGTTTTGATGAAAATTGTTTGTCCATATATGGGTGTCTATCTGCAGACTTTCTATTCTGGATCATGGCCTGTTTGTTTTATATCAGTACCCCACTGATTTGGTTACTGTAGCTTTATAATAAGTTCAGATATCGGATAACGTTAATCTTCCAACTTTGTTCTTTTTTTTTTTTTCAAAATTGTTTGGACTATTCTAGGTTCTTTAATTTTGGAATCAGTTTGTCAATTTCCATCCAAAAAAGCCCGTTGAGATTTTTATTGGAATTGCATTAAATCTGTCAATCAATTTGAGAAGCTATGAAGAATTTTCCAGTGGTTATAACCTATCTTTAGTCTTAGGGATGAATTAGGGAGAATAATGTGTGAGTTGATACAATGTGGAGAGAGTGGGGTGGAATTGTCCCCCACGATATACTGATGGAGGAGGTGGCTGACCCAGCCGGGGAAGGCTGAATTGAGGAATGAGTGACCACAAATGAGAAAATATCCCCTCAGAGAAGCTCAAAGAAATGGTTGGGTGGGTGATTCAGGGAGCAGGTCAGGTAATGATGTCAAGCTGAAGTCAGAGGGGACTAGCTACATTTCTTCCGGAAAGAAGACCTGCAGTGGAGAGCTCGGGCTCAGCATAAGCGGGGATCAGAGGAGGAAGAGCATGGCCAGACAAGGGTCACGTATTCATGTCTAGTCGAGGAGAAGGCCATAATGCCTGGAAAGATTGTGATGCAGGGAACACTTGCGGGGTGGGGGCAGCGGGGGGAGGCCATCATGTGGTAAAACAATGAAGGTCAGTTCTACATTAGAACTAATTATTGGTCTAGAACAGTGGTTCTCAACCAGAGGTGATTTTGTCCCCTAAGGAGACATTTGACAGTGTCTAGAGACATTTTTGATTGTCACAACTACTTGGGGTGGGGGTGGGATTTCTCCTATCATTTAGTGGGTAGAGAGAAGCCAGGGATGCTGCTAGCCATCCTACAGTGTACAGGAAACCACACCCCCCCCCCCAACAAAGACTTATCTGCCCAATATGGTAATAGTGCCAAAGGTGGGACACACTGGTCTAGAAAGGGAGGGTCAGCAAAGAGGGTGGAATGAGAGTGGAGCTAATTGATTGCTCTGACGCCTTATGTCTGTATTGTCTTAAGGAGAAATACTCTGAGTTGTAACCATGCAAAGTTACCCTGCATGATCAGGAATTCGTCTTTGGAAATCTTCTCTGGGCATGTTTTCAGAAGCTGCCTAAAGGTGTTATCAAGTAAGGCTAGTTTAACAAAAGCATGCCTTGACTGCAAGTGAAGAAATATTGAACATTTGAGTTATTTCGCTTAAGAAGGAAGTATTTGTTTAGTCCATAGATGAGTTTATCAACTGGAATACATTTGATTGCAAGTAACAGAAAACCTAACTCAAAGTGGCTGAAAAAAATAAAGGAAATTTACCAGCTAATGTAACTAAGAAGTCCATGCTTCTTGCAAGGGTTGATTCAGAGGTTCAGTGTTGACACAAGGACCCAGTCTCTCCCTCATCCCAGGGCAGGCTTCCTTCCTAGCTCATAGATGGCTGCCAGCAGTTTTCATGGTTACTGTGACTACTAGAAAATTTAAAATTGTATTTCTGGTGGACAGAACTGGCTTAGACCATTCAGGAATTTCTGGGAATGGGGTGGAGTCAACCCCACCCAAACCACATGGCTGATACACATACGGGAGAGAGACAGAATGGATATTGGGCAAGCCATCAAAAATGAATACTGCAGTGGGGGGCTTCCCTGGTGGTGCAGTGGTTGAGAGTCCGCCTGCCGATGCAGGCGACACGGGTTCGTGCCCCGGTCCGGGAAGATCCCACATGCCGCGGAGCGGCTGGGCCCGTGAGCCATGGCCGCTGAGCCTGCGCGTCCGGAGCCTGTGCTGCGCAACGGGAGAGGCCACAACAGTGAGAGGCCCGCGTACCTCAAAAAAAAAAAAAAAAAAAAAAAAAAAAAAGAACACTGCAGTGACTGGCATAAGCAAAGAAGGGAATATTTATTTAATGGCTACTATTTTACTACAGATGAATGTCTGGAAGTCCTTCTGCTCTACTACCACTAATAAAGCTAATATTTTTTTCTTAAATGTATTCTGAAAGTTGTAAAATTAATATAGTGTTCATGGTAACTAGTGAAACAGCACAGAGAGACACTAGGAGGAAGTAAATAATCCCCATCCCTTCCATTCCCTGTTCCCACTCCCAATCCTGGGTGGCCATTGTTAGCCTGGTCTGTGTTCTTCCATTCCTTACTCCATGTACATGTGAGTGTCTGCATGTCCATTGTTTTCTTCTGGTGGTTGTTGCCGTTCTCATAATGGAAGTATAGCTCTTCAATTTGCTTTTTTCACCTTATCAGCCTTCCAAGTCACTATGTACAGATTTATCTCATTCTTTTTAATAATACATAATATTCTATATTATAGATATTCCACATTTCATTTAAACATTTCCTCATTAATGGGCAGTCATGTTATTCCCAGTCCCCCCTCTTCCTCTGCCCCACAACAAACAATGCTGCAGTAAACATCTTTGTACCTATGTCCTTACATACTGGTCCTTTTTTTTTCCCTATAGGATAGATTCCCAGAAGTGGAATTGCTTGGCCAAACGGTATGTGTATTTTTAATTTTAATATGTATTTCTAGATTCTTTTCCCCAAAGGAATAGCAAATCACGTTTGCACATAAGAATGCCCATTTCCTGCATTCTCACCAGCATTGGATGCCACTGTCTATTTTAATTCTTGCCAATCTTACTATCGCTGATCATTAATTTACATTTTCTTCACTGACTGCCTCTGATGTTAAATATATTTTCATATGTTTATTGTTCATTTGAATTTCCCTTTTCTTCATTTCCTATTTATTTTCACTGCCCATTTTTCTACTTGGTGGTGTTTTCCCATCACAGTTTCTGGGAGGTATTTATTGTGTTTTATCGTTACATATGTGCAAGTATAGCTTTATTGTTCTTTATAGTTCTTGTCTCTGTGTATGATGTCTTTTACCAAAAGAAAATCCTTACTTATTGTTATGTTTTGTAATTATTTATGTCTGTCTTTTTCTTTATTGCTTCTATTATCTGTTTTGCTTATGATGGTATTGTCCATCCCGTGGTCGTACAAGTATTCTTGTAAATATTCTTCCCCATTTTTAAAAGCATTGAGATCTTACTCCAGTTTTAAGTTTTGTACATGATATGAGGTAGGATTCTATCTTTCTTTCTTTTTTCTCCCCCTAGATAACCAGTTACTTAAGTCCTAGTTACTATGAGAAACTTTATTTTTCATGGGATTGAAATGTTACCCTTGTCACATATAAAGATGCCATATACATTTGTATCTATTTCTGGCCTCTCTGTTCTGATCTCTGTCTATTTCTGTGCCAACACCATTTTGTTTTGAATGCAGTGGCTTTCTAGTGAGTTGTAATGTCTGGTAAGTTCTCCCTCACTGGTCTGCTTTTCACACTTTTCATAGGTGTTTTTAGCCATTTATTTTTTGTTTCATATTGATCTGGTTAACTTAAATTTTAAAAGTTAAAGATGCGGAGTTTTATCTTAAATATTTTGAATATAATATATAATAATACATGTAAATAAAGCCAAAAATTATTTCTCAGTTTGGGGATCTCTTTACTTGATGTTACTAATTGGAAAATATTTATTGATTACCTAAAGGTTTTTCTATGAATTTTAATTCTTTAAATGTGACTTTACTTTGTGATGATTGTACAGTTACCCTAGTGAAAATGGGGATGCAGGCATGACATTTTTTTTTTTTTTTTGGCATGACATATTTTAATCTGTCTAAAAATTAGATTGTAATAAAGCTAAAGTGAGCTTATAAATAATTTGTATTTCTGCTTATGTAACGAACTATAAAGTATACCCATACCTGGATTGGTTGAGGGGTGTGTAAATATGATAATGTGAACAAAGAACTGTAACTGAAGTGCATAATAAACTATGTGTTTTGCAATCTTTTATGATTTGGTTTTTCTAAAATTTAAATGTTGACTTAAGAAATTGTCACATTTGGAATTTGAGGTAAAGTTGTCTAATACTTTATGTTTTTGACAATTCTTAACATTAAGTTTATATTAATGTGATATTAACTTAATTGTTTTCCCTGACATTCTTAATAGCTTTTTTGGAAACTTTAGTTATAGTATTAAGGTAATAAATACCTTTACATTTCTCTAAAGGCATTTGAAATATTGAAGCTAAACTCTAAAACTGTTTGTGATTTAAAATAATGGTAATATTGTCTCACAAATGAACACATATGCATTTACATGTGAGGTCTGTATTTTGCTTATGAAAGTAAAGGGACATCCCCATGTAGGTTCTACCCATGTTTACTTGGTTAATTAGAAAAAAAGCCATTAATTTGTTCTATGGCCAAAAAGGAAATGGTGAAATAACATATTGTGATTATTATTGAGTGATATACTTGAAAAATATAATTATGTTTTTAAAAATGAGTCAATCATGTTTTATCAAAGGTTGACACATGATATAAACTGTACTACATAAAAGGCATATCACATTTCTCATGTTTCCTAATAAGCTGTATTTTGACCAACTCAAATTGTGTTTCCTGCACTTAAGTTTTAATCATCATCAAAATAGGCAAAGATGGTAACATAAGTATCTTTTTATATTTATGTTTATCAAATATTATATGATATCACTTACATGTGGAATCTAAACAATAACACAAATGAACTTACTTACAAAACAGAAATAGACTCACAGACATAGAAAACAAAATTATGGTTACCAAAGGGGAAGGGGGGGAGGGATAAAGTAGGAGTGTGGGATTAACAGATATACACTACAATATATAAATTAACAAAGGTTTACTGTATAGCACAGGGAACATAACTGGCTGCTACAGTTGGGATAAGGGAACATTTTGTTGGTTTCAAAACAGTTGTTTTTGGTTTTTGGTTGGTTTTGTTTCGTTTTGCTAAAGAGAAGGGATGCTTTCAATAGTGTGTGGTGCTATAAAGAGATGAACAGAACTGAAGGAACTTCTGCTGGCCAATAGTGGAAATTTAAGTGACAGAGGAAATGCTAATTATGAGCCTTTGAACAAGCTTATAATTACCATTAAGCTTATTGAATATATCTTGCAATAACCTATAATGGAAAGGAATCTGAAAAAGAATTTATGTGTATATTTACATATATATGCATATATATATATAAACGGAATCACTTTGCTGTACACCTGAAACTAACACAATATTGTAAATCAACTATGATTTAAAAAGAAAGATATAGAGTATATTTTAAGTATAATTCTGCATGTGTGTGAATTCTGTATTGTTAATTATAAAGTTGTTTTTAAGTATATGTAGGCTATCACAGGAACTTAAAATCACAGTAAGTAAACAATAAATAAGGATGTCATAAGATTAATAATAAAGGAATGTTTCTTTTATAAAATATGCCAAATATTTAAGCCTTTAATTTGCTCCAGGGCTGCCCAAGCTTAGACTCTGGAAGATAGAATTGTTTAAATTAGAATGGAGAACTTCTCCTTTTTCGTAAAACAAACATAACCATTTGTGACCAGGGGTTGGAGTGGCTGTAGTAGAGTCCACAGGCAATAAACAGAGTTTTTTGTTTTTGAAGCTAGAAGAACTCTAGTTGCCGCAAGTGCGCCATCATAGCCAAAAAGTCACTGTGATTTCAAGGACTTGAAGTGATAAACTGGGAAGATATAAGCGCTAGAATGATTGAAATAGTGTTCACGGGACTTAAGGAATGAGGAAGCAAATGCCCCACAACTGAAGCATTGGGTAAAAATAATCATATGTGTGGATTTAAGTGAATCAACTAAAGTTATGTTCAGCCTCTCCACCTCACGTGAAGATACTAAGCAAGTGTTGGTATTACTGTGATGGCCAAAGAACAATGATGTACCTCCAAAAATATTTCAGGTATTATGTGCAAAGCAATATTCCTTAGGGCCAGAACCCACCTTAATTCATAGGTGTTCTTAATCTAGATCAAACTGAAGTAAAATAACCTTATGTGACATTGTACTTTTAAAAGATGAAAAAAGTCTTACAACTAAAAATTAAAACTGAATCAAGGTAAATATTTTGCACACATTAATTATCAATTTAAGATCTGTAAATGTTACAAATGGCCACAGTAAAATGTAACTTCACTTAATACTGTTCTAATTTAATACGATTCTCTTGTTCTTGTTAAAATGTTACCCTTGTTAAATACTACCTTCCTATGAGTGATACTATCTTAAATTGTCTCAAAATACAATATCACCAGTTTCCTATCTTTATTTTGCCTTAATTCACTGTTAGAATATGTTAAGCCTCCAACATGTAAGAGGTAGAACAGAATATTGCTGCAGCAGATCAAATGCAAGGATGAGACTTCTTCTATGTTGCTTCGCCTTGAACAGGTCTGTTGCAAGTCAGGTGTATTATCACCAGAGAAGATAAGGTTCCTTTGGAATGAAGACCCACCCTGTCCCTGGGCTCGTTGCAGAAATTATAAATCAACTGTAATTGTGACCTAAGCACTTGTCCTTTCTGCTGTCAGGTCTTCTGGCCATTAAGAAATGTGTTGAGACTGCTCCATTTATTTGCATGAAGCATTGGGTCAGTAGTCAGTGACCCTCATTCCTCAAAAGAGAAATAACTGCCTCTTTTGAGAAACCTATTGTGAGCTGGTGACGTGAACCTCCAGCTGCATTTAGCTTCCAGGTTAGTTATGTCAGAGGATAACTTTTTAAAATGGTACATTAAATCTGGGTGCTAGTTATTAATCCCCATAGTATGTTTATACATCTAAATGTTGATGTGTCAGTCTCCTAGAGTTTTGTAGTTTCTGCTAGCATTTAAATTCGGATGAATGAAATAACTCTTTGTAAAAAAAAAAAAAAAGAAAAAAAGAAAGAAAAAAATAAAATACCATTGGTCCCTTCTCCTAGTATTGAATTTGTTAAAAGCCAGCTCACTGTCTCTTAAAAAGAGATAGGACTATTGAAATGTATGAATAGAAAACTTCAAAAGTGAACCTGTCAAAGCAATAGAAAGTAAAGATATTTTAAATACAATTGCAGTTGTATTCAGTCGTGGAAAAAAAAGTCAAAGCATTTCTCCTTAATGCCAAACTGAGGTGTGGAACATTTTGTGAGAATGAGTAGAATATTCATAGGAAGGTGGGCACCTCAGCGTTCTCCAATTTAGGACGGCTCATGTCTCCCAACCTCCCATTTATCTGACCAGGTTTCCACTAGCTCTGTTGAGACCTCTTCATTTTCATCTTCTTAGACACCCCGCCATGGAGCATAAGATCACATTTGTAGGGACACTGTGACTGAACAAACACTTTATTTTACATGGTGCTTTCAGAAGAATTCTTTTATGTCCTAGATGGCTAGGCTCCTTGGATGTCTGAACAATGAAGAATCGGAGCAAGAAATTTCTACACCAGAACCCTGGAGCTTAACACACTTTGAAGTGGATTTCTCCCCTTTCTGGGGCCGCAGTAAAAAGTGAGGGTTTTTCATAGTCCTTGCATTGATGTCTGCAAAGCCAGATGGCTTTGTAAAATGAGCCCCAAAGCAGTATAACTGATTAAAAGAAATGCCAGGTAGTTGAAGGCTTTCCTACCCATTGTGAGCCTGGCAGAAAGAATTGTCCTCTTGAGGTCCATTAATATTGGGGAATCGCACTCTCCGTCTTTAGGGGTCAGCCAGTGACAATCGAGACAGGTGTTGGCAGCAGGAGCCTTCAAAATGAAGGCTGAAAATAATCTCTCGAGCCAGCCACTGGGAGGACTGCCTCCAAAAGAAATGACGCTGGCCAGTGAGGGAAGTAGGTGCTTGAGGGTTGTAGGTACTTTCAAAGGTTGTGACTCACATATTTCAAGTTATCCTCTCATTCTTGGCTTCTTTTGGTTGTGGTCCTAGAACTGCATCCTCCTGAGAGCCCCGAAGCTTCCATCGCCTCACACCTGGGGGCGACTTCCACTCATCTGTCTTCTCTGTAGAGTGTAAATGACTCTGTTGAGGATGCCCAAGCTCTTGCTTTTTTTGTTGCCCATATAGAAATCATTCTGCCCATGTTTGTAACCCAGACCACTGACCTTAACCTAAGAACACAGTCATATATTTCAAGTTGCTTGCAGCAGGGGGAGGGGGGTGCTGATGAAACTTGGCCTTGCAGGCAGAGGGATTCATAGACGTAACAAATTGTTCTCTGGCTTCATAACCTACCACTTGATTATTGGGAAACGGGGTTCAGAGCAGAAGGAAGGAAAAGCGCATCTTAAGATAAGCCTTAAAAGCCTGTCGTAAAAGAGGTAGCTGGCCCTGAGTTCAGTTGTGTTTCTGTCATCAGGAAATACTTTACTCCTGCAGTGTAAGTCATATGAAAGAGATTTAAAAACCAAACCACCTTGCTCTCCATTTTCTACCTGTTACCATGTGCTTTCATTTACTCATCTGACTTGGTGCTGATCTGCTCACAGAGTAGCAGCAGTGGAGAACCAGGGACCTGTGTTCCGCTGAAATTGCTAATTTCTGTACATTCTGACCTCTCTGAACTTATATGGATCCTTTCAAAGAGGGGAATAATTCAGTCTAGGAGGCATTTCCGAGACTTGTTGTTGGAGAATGAACTGATATGTGGTCTATTATTGTGGTCTATTTTTTGAGTAATAATGTAGGATTTATAGTATCTTATTAAGTTAGGGCTAATTGACCTTTGTAGAAAATAATAATTTAAGCAATACTTCTATCAATCACACAGGGAATCATTGTGGAAGAACTAGTAAACACAGGAAAAAATGCATTCAAAATTTCCCTGTATCTTATCACTTAGAGAAAAGACTCTTTAAAAAAGCAGAGCATTTAGCTTTCACTTGTGTCTTTTGATGCATTAAATAATTTTTCCTTCGGGTATTTTCAGTATTGTAGTCTTGTAGCATTTAAGAAATGGGGTAGCATTTTATTTTACTGTGAGAATTCTTAGATCATAAAGCATTGATCATTTTTCCTGATTATTTCCATTGTAGAAAAATAGAGAAGTATGAAGAAGAAAAGTTTTCATCCAGAATCTCACCTTGTAGAGAGAGCCCCATCAGCATTTTAATGTATTTTAGGCTTTCTTCTAAATCCTCATTCTTTGATACTTATTGATTCTTGGAGTCCATTTTCTTTCCAGCTAGGAAGTACTTCTGGAGCAGACCAGTCATATGTGAGCTGAGTGCCCTGCTTGCCCACAAAATTTGCTGTGTCTTCCAACAGAAACAGCCAGGAGAACTAAGTGCTGGGCTGTTTCTAATGGTCATGTATCATTGTTTAGGTTCCCGACCCACTTCCTTACTTTCAGTAATTCGTTTTATAAAATTCCAAATATTAACGTTTTTTCTACAGCTGTTGGCGATATTTGTTTAGGTTCAGAAAAGTTCTTATGTGTGGGAAATCACTCTGAACAACACATTTTCATAGGTTCCACTAGTCAACAAAGAGATGCTATATTCATTTAGGGAATAGAACAGATTTTCTTTGCTTGGCTTTAACACTTGGGGTTTTATAAGATTTCCTCAGAAACCAGCAGTGTGGCCATTCTTATCCAAGTTGTGATTTGTAGAGTGATTTATTGATCAGGGAGGGTTTCCCAGAGTTCCTCAGAATATGACATTAGTGTAACTTTGCACATGCTGTCCTGCTGGGGTAGAGGTTCCCTAGGTCCTCCATGCCTAGAACGATGCCTGGCGTGTAACAGTTGTTTCATAAATATTTTTATGTGTGTTTTAAAATCATGTACCTCCCTTACTGTTTAATACTCGTGGACTAACCCATTAGTTAGTTGACTAAGCAATTATTGTATTCCTACATTAAGTTGTTCCAACTTCCAATATGAATATGGTAGGCTCCAAAGATGGTGGTAGACGTTGGGTCCTCCACTTAATGTATTTGAGTCTAGTGCAATTTTATTTTATTGTTTGCGTTTGTCTTTTATGAAAACAGGTAAGAGTGATGGATTCATTACTGATAAATGTTTTCATGTTTTTCCAGTTCTCTGTATAAAGGAGTGCAGTTGTTCTTCTCCTAAATTCTAATTTGTTTGTTTTGGTTTGTTAGAGAATTTTGAGTGTAGGTGAAACAGGCTTCCATTTACCAATTCGAATTGAGGAGTGCCAGAAATAGATAACTATTCAAAGTGTACTTCCTCTTGGTCTGGCTTGAATTCCCTATATCACAGCTTTATTGAGGGGAGAGGGGAGGTAATGCAGTAAATAAAATAGATATTGTTGGCAAGAATCAGATTAAGCTATTGACAGTTGTGATCCCCATGGTTTGAGTACATTTATCTGATAATTAGTCTTTTTCTAGATGAGGGAAGGAAAGGAAAGAGACAGTTTAAAAAAAAAAAAAATAACCAGTGGGACTGTGACCAAGGAGCCGACTGATTTTAGGAGGGTTGTTTTTGTAGTAAAAGTATGAAGGCTTGCACGAGAATAAGAAACACCAAATTCATGTTGGTGGCTACCTCTGGGAAGAGAGAGGGGAACTGAGATCAGGAAGGGGTGCTGGGGGTTTCAGTGGTGTTTGATTTATCAAGTTGATTAGGTGATATTCAGGTGATATAGATGTTCATTCTGTTATTCCCTTCATAGATTTTTTTATTAAAAACAGTAAAAGATAGAGAGTGGCTATGCATAGAACGGAGATTTCCCCCAGGTCACTTGTATCATAGAAAGATTTAACTTTCTTCACAGCTTTTTCAGCCCCTGCCGTTCCCAGCGTCTTCCAGACAGATCCTGTGGTGAAAAGGCCAGGAGAGGGAAAGAAAAGACAGGTGTTACGGAAGCAGAGAAACGTGTTTGAGGGATCTTGACAAGCAGAGTAGGCTGAGATGGTTGAATCCTCAGAAGTGAGTGACTGCAGTGCCTCTTGCTGCTTGATCCTGTACCCTCACTCTGCTTTGGCTCAGACAGTTGTTTCTACATTAAGCCGGAGGCAGTTGCGTCTCCAGGCAGTTCTGTCATGGGCACAGACTTTGAAACCCAGGTCCTCTGTTTAGCAGCGCCTGACTTCACATTATCTTGCAGAGTGGTGAATGATCCTTGTTGGGAGTGGGGAGGCCCTGTTAGGGGGGGAATACTCACTCTTACCCCAGCCGTCAGCGAGTATTCCTGGAACCCGCAGGGCTGGAGCCCCAAGTATGTAAATGATGGTGGCTGAAAACTAAGGGCCTAGAGAGGCCACTTGAGGCCCACACAGGAGGTGGATGCTTGAGAGAAAGGAAGCATTGTGCCTGGGCCAGCAAGGTGGGTGAAGATGCTTCAGCCACGCCACGTAATGAGTCTGCTAAGGCTGCCCTAACAAAGTGCCACAGACTGGGTGGCTTAAACAACAGAAACGTTTAGTTGCGGAAGCTAGGAGTCCCAGGTCAAGGCGTTGACAGGGTTGGCTTCTCATGAGAGCTGTGAGGGAGAATCCGTCCCAGGCCTTTGTCCTAGCTCCTAGTGGTTTCTGATGCTTTAGCGCTCCTTGGCTTGTACATGCATGGCTCCCACCTCTGCCTGAACCCTCACATTGGCACTTCCCCCCTGTGCGCATGACTTCCTGTGTCCCCATTCTATAAGGACACAGTCACATTGAATTAGAACCCTCCCTAATGACCTCATCTTAACTGGATCGTCGGCCAAGATTCTATTTCCAAATCAGGTCACATTCAGAGGGGCTGGTGGTTAGGACTTCGGCATCTTTGGGGGGCCACAGTTTAATGCATAGTGCCCCTCCATTCTCATCCTCACTGCTCGCATCCGGAAGGTGGATTCTACCTGTCATCTTAAGCTTGTTGTGGTCTGTGCAATGTCTCCTCGTTTTCTCACTAATTCCTCTGAATGGGCTCCATAGCCCTGCTGCTAGAGAGAAGGGACTGTGGAAAAACACAGGGATAAGACAAGTTGCTTGTGAGGGAGAGAGCAATTGAAAGGAGCATTTGCCAGAGAACAAAGCCAGAAAGAAGCAGGAGTTGCTCCTTGCTACTGTTTTCTTTTTCCTTCTAGTCAGGCTTTTCTGCACACCTCATTAGAGCAAAGACTAATCTGTCGAAATCCAATCAATTCCGCTTTGGTTGATGGCCAATGAATACTGTTTCCACTACATTACCTGTGAAATAGGCCTTTGTGGTGAAGCCTGGAAACCTCCCGCACTGTTTATAACGTCGTTTCTTTGAGAATGCGGTCTGGTGTCTCAACCTTACAGATGCCCCTTCAGAGCACAGCCTGGAGTGTTGTTGAGATGAGCTGGGGAAACGGAGCTGCCCGTGACTAGAGGTCATGGCAGCTTTCTCCCTCCCATGTCTGGGTGCTTGGGGGGCGATGCAGAGGGGCACTCTGAGCAAGGGTGCTCTTCCCTGCTGGAAGGCGGTCGCCCCACTTGGCAGTGGTGTCTCTTTGGCAAACAAGGCTGGACCTTCATGTGCCTCAAGGATTCTCCTGGGAACTGGGCTCGCGCCCAGAACTAACACCAGCTAGGGCACCAGCAGAGACATCCAGTTGTATCCCCAGTATCCATGATCCCCCTTCTGCCTTACTGATAAAAGTAATTTTTGTCAGGGTGGTAAAGCGCTCAATTAAAAGAATACACTTACAAGCCACCTTCCCTCACACCTTCCCTCATATGCTATTATGCTTTGGCCAGTGAGATCTAAGCAGACGCACTTGGGAGATAGACGGCTGGTGAGGATCCTTTTTCTTTTCTTCTACTTCCTTCTTTCTGTGTGGAATGGGTTTGTGTTGGTCAGAGTTCCAACAGCCATATTGGTCCATGAGGTAGAATGTGAGGATAGACCACCTATTAAGGATGATGAAACTGAAAGGTAGAAGTAGTTTAATCTGATGATTTGGTAGTCATCACATCAGCTGTGGATTTCCCGCTTCTGAACCTTTTTTTACGTGAGCAAGCAATACACTATTTTGCTCAAGCCACACATTTGGGTGCAGCTGTAGCGACACAGTATCCTAAGTGATGCAGAGACCCTCTCCACAGAAACCCCCCATCACTGCTCTTTAAAGTGTATCAGAAAGGAAAGGTTGGTCCAAGGATAATGAATAAAAGAGAATTTCCGTCTAAGACCTAAAGAAGAACTAGTCTGCTGTGCCCCTGACATCTTTTCCCCAAAGCATCTTTTATGTGAGCTGAAGACTCTGAAACTGTGCCCCCTTTAATCGCTCCCTTATTTATTCACAACTCTCTTTCCTGATACCATAGGTGGTGTTAGTCGTTACCATTTTCTGCCCGCTAACACGTAGTTTCAGCAGCAACACCATCTTGGTAGCAAAACACTGTTTTGAGTACTTCATTGCTTTTTACCATTGTTTCAGAAAGTTGACTAGAAAACAGAGCAAGGAACGTGCTGATATCGGTGATAAGATGTGTAGCGCCCATGAGCTTAATGCAGCTGACACCAGAGGGAAATTATTTGTCTTTCCAAAAAAGGACTAATACTTAGCTTCAATCAGACATTCATTGTTCTTAGGCCAGTGGTGTATGTATTTGACTGTGAGTGAAAAGAACAGAATTAAAGGGTGTGGATTTGACACATAGCAATGTGTCACAGATTGACATAGATTTGACATATAGCAAAGAAGAATAATTAGGAACTTTGGATTAAAAAAGTCCTGATTATATATTTGACTTTAACATGTTTTCAGGGCTGTGTGAAGCAGGAAAGTAGAAAAGTGCCTTTATATGGGGATTCGCTATCTATCTAGCATCTGATTCTGTGATGTAATGTAGGGAATTGGGAGGAAAGGAGGATGAGTGAGGCTGCTTTAGGACTGCACTTGTGGACCTGAAGGAAGGAGAAGCTAAGGTTTATAAAACTGCTGGGGTAGGACTGAGGTTATGTACTTGGTGTTGAGCTGGGGACCCACTCCACACAGCTGTGTGGGATCAAGAAAAGTTGTCCCAAAGCTTTCTTTATCCATCTTGAGCTACTTTTGTTTCTCTGCATTTCCAGATTCACAGCTAGCCCCTAGAGATGAACATTTTCATGGAGGTCCAGATTTAAGGGAAATATAGCTTCTTAGGATTTATTTTATCTATGACAAGCAGACGTCATTTTCTAAGTGTCTCATTTAACGTCACAATGGTGTTGAGATCCTAAAAGGTATCTATTGCTAGAGGAACTTAGAAGGCAATTACTGCCATCCATTTATACTTACTTAAAAGTGTATGAAATGTATTTTCTCATGGAGTATGCTTTTCCTTATTTTATTTTAAAGGGGTTTCAAATATTTACCAAGGCTTTTAAAGGTTCACTCCTATCCTCAGTTCCCCTTACTGTATTTTTGCCCGCAAACTGTTGATTTCATCAGTTTTCTTGGTGTTTATCAGGATCCTAATTCTTGAGGCGGGAGAGGAATCTCTGCATTGTTTTTGGATAAGTATTATTTCTTTAGCTAGCTAGCAAGGTTGGGGGAGTGGTGAAGTTCGTGAAAGGAGCCCCGCTAACTCTGATTCAAACAGTTTTCTTACCACATTCCTGATGAAGTGATAGTTGTCACTTGTAGATAAAATAGGATTGGGCATGACATTACACTGGATTTCATGTATTAACTTCTAGCTGTTCATCTGAAGCAATCTAGAAAGTTTGAAAATTATTTGTGTTTTATTTATCCATATTGTCCCTGGCCTCCATCACCAAAAATATTCAGATTATATTGAAGGCAATGTTGCTGCCAGGAAGGCGTGTGTATATTAAGATACTGTAAAAAAGGGACAGCATCCAGTTTCTCAAATGCAGGACTCTAGTGACTTCCCACTGAAATTCCAGCCATTATGGGAATACTGACACATGGTGATCCTGTCAGATGGTATCACAGGTGTTTAAAAGACATCTTGGAAGCAGCCCTGAGTCCATGTTATCTTCATAAAATTATGGAAACACTATAAAATGAGGTTAGTATCCAGCATTCTTTTTTTTTTTTTTCAGGGGTGGTGATGGTACAGAGACTATCTTCAAATAATAACCTAGCTGGTGAGAAATAGAACACACTGACTGCCTTCCATTAACTATCCCTTCTGAATTGCTGTACATAAAATCTTAATCAATGAGAGCTTTTTATAGATGGGTCTGTTTGTCACACTTCAATTACCTGAGAGGTTTCTGGAGATGAGTAGGTAAGAAGTCTTCATCAGGTAAATCTCTGTCACATTTACTGGGAAAGATGACAGAACGTCATCAGTTTTATAAGAGATTGGCCTTTTCACTGGGAATTCTTGGGACTGGAAAGAGGAGTTCAAGCCTAGAAATGAATGTCTTGTTTTAACCTCTAGTTTGCTCACTCAGATAGTAATTTCATAGGATACATTTTCCATAGAAGACTTTATTCTCGTAGCTGGGTAGTGTGATTTCAGAACTAGAGGTGACTGAGAACTCTAGGCCACCCTGCAGGTTGTGCATTTCAAGAAATAATGTAGTTTGTTTTCTCGTGAAAATAAAAAGGAAAATGTGGAGAAAAAAAGAGATAAAATAAACTTGTGTTGAAATTGTGCTTGAACTTTGAATTAAGTTCCCTGCATGGCTGGTTCTTATTTAGGACCAGAAATGATGAAACCTTGATCTGAAAGCTGCAGTACAAACTGAATAGGCAATGAAGGATTTTTCCATTTGGGGGTTGATAATTAGCTATCCACGGGTCATGGGTTGACAATTAGTTCTGTTCCTCAGAGCATGTCTGCAATCTTTGATATCTACTTAAGCTATGTAAGTAATATGCACAGTTTTCATTATGATTTTTCTGTTAATCTTTGATAGAGTGAAATTTGATATTTTCTCTATGACAAACCATGAAATTTAGTAATTAAATCCTTTTATTTATTCAAAGTCTGCACTTGGTTAAAATAAATTTCACCAAAACATTGTGTTGGGTTTTCAAAGTGTTATTTAGTGGTTTTTTTTTTTTTCTTTTTTTCATACTGAAATTTTTATTCTGAATTTTTTTTTTTACATCTTTATTGGAGTATAATTGCTTTACAATGGTGTGTTAGTATCTGCTTTATAACAGAGTGACTCAGCTATACATACACATATGTTCCCATATCTCTTCCTTCTTGCGTCTCCCTCCCTCCCACCCTCCCTATCCCACCCCTCCAGGCTGTCACAAAGCACCGAGCCGATATCCCTGTGCCATGCGGCTGCTTCCCACTAGCTATCTACCTTAAGTTCGGAAGTGTATATATGTCCATGCCTCTCTCTTGCTTTGTCACAGCTTACCCTTCCCCCTCCACATATCCACAAGTCCATTCTCTAGTAGGTCTGTGTCTTTATTCCTGTCTTACCGCTAGGTTCTTCATGACAGTTTTTTTTCTTAAATTCCATATATATGTGTTAGCATATGGTATTTGTCTTTCTCTTTCTGACTTACTTCACTCTGTATGACAGACTCTAGGTCTATCCACCTCATTACAAATAGCTCAATTTCGTTTCTTTTTATGGCTGAGTAATATTCCATTGTATATATGTGCCACATCTTCTTTATCCTTTCATCCGATGATGGACACTTAGGTTGTTTCCATCTCTGGGCTATTGTAAATAGAGCTGCAGTGAACATTTTGGTACATGACTCTTTTTGAATTATGGTTTTCTCAGGGTATATGCCCAGTAGTGGGATTGCTGGGTCATATGGTAGTTCTATTTTTACTTTTTTAAGGAACCACCATACTGTTCTCCATAGTGGCTGTACCAATTCACATTCCCACCGGCAGTGCAAGAGTGTTCCCTTTTCTCCACACCCTCTCCAGCATTTGTTGTTTCTAGATTTTTTGATGATGGCCATTCTGACTGGTGTGAGATGATATCTCATTGTAGTTTTGATTTGCATTTCCCTAATGATTAATGATGTTGAGCATTCTTTCATGTGTTTGTTGGCAGGCTGTATATCTTCTTTGGAGAAATGTCTATTTAGGTCTTCTGCCCATTTTTGGATTGGGTTGTTTGTTTTTTTGTTATTGAGCTGCATGAGCTGCTTATAAGTTTTGGAGATTAATCCTTTGTCGGTTGCTTCATTTGCAAATATTTTCTCCCATTCTGAGGGTTGTCTTTTGTTCTTGTTTATGGTTTCCTTTTCTGTGCAAAAGCTTTGAAGTTTCATTTGGTCCCATTTGTTTATTTTTGTTTCTATTTTCATTTCTCTAGGAGGTGGGTCAAAAAGGATCTTGCTGTGATTTATGTTATAGAGTGTTCTGCCTATGTTTTCCTCTAAGAGTTTGATAGTTTCTGGTCTTACATTTAGGTCTTTAATCCATTTTGAGCTTATTTTTGTGTATGGTGTTAGGGAGTGATCTAATCTCATACTTTTGCATGTACCTGTCCAATTTTCCCAGCACCACTTATTGAAGAGGCAGTCCTTTCTCTACTGTACATTCCGGCCTCCTTTATCAAAGATAAGGTGACCATATGTGCATGGGTTTATCTCTGGGCTTTCTATCCTGTTCCATTGATCTATGTTTCTGTTTTTGTGCCAGTACCATACTGTCTTGATTAATGTAGCTTTGTCGTATAGTCTGAAGTCAGGGAGCCTGATTCCTCCAGATACGTTTTTCGTTCTCAAGATTGCTTTGGCTTTTCGGGGTCTTTTGTGTTTCCATACAAATTGTGAAATGTTTTGTTCTAGTTCTGTGAAAACTGCCAGTGGTAGTTTGATAGGGATTGCATTGAATCTGTAGATTGCTTTGGGTAATAGAGTCATTTTCACAATGTTGATTCTTCCAATCCAAGAACATGGTATATCTCTCCATCTATTTGTATCATCTTTAATTTCTTTCATCAGTGTCTTATAATTTTCTGCATACAGGTCTTTTGTCTCCTTAGGTAGATTTATTCCTAGATATTTTTTTCTTTTCGTTGCAGTGGTAAATGGGAGTGTTTTCTTGATTTCACTTTCAGATTTTTCATCATTAGTGTATAGGAATGCCAGAGATTTCTGTGCATTAATTTTGTATCCTGCTACTTTACCAAATTCATTGATTAGCTCTAGTCGTTTTCTGGTAGCATGTTTAGGATTCTCTATGTATAGTATCATGTCATCTGCAAACAGTGACAGCTTTACTTCTCCTTTTCTGATTTGTATTCCTTTTATTTCCTTTTCTTCTCTGATTGCTGTGGCTAAAACTTGCAAAACTGTGTTGAATAAGAGTGGTGAGAGTGGGCAACCTTGTCTTGTTCCTGATCTTAGTGGAAATGCTTTCAGTTTTTCACCATTGAGGATGATGTTGGCTGTGGGTTTCTCATACATGGCCTTTATTATGTTGAGGAAAGTTCCCTCTCTATGCCTACTTTTTGCAGGGTTTTTATCATAAATTGGTGCTGAATTTTGTCGAAAGCTTTCTCTGCATCTACTGAGATGATCATATGGTTTTTCTCCTTCAGTTTGTTAATATGGTTTATCACATTGATAGATTTGCGTATATTGAAGAATCCTTGCATTCCTGGAATAAACCCCACTTGATCATGGTGTATGATCCTTTTAATGTGCTGTTGGATTCTGTTTGCTAGTATTTTGTTGAGGATTTTTGCATCTATGTTCATCAGTGATATTGGCCTGTAGTTTTCTTTCTTTGTGACATCCTTGTCTGGTTTTGGTATCAAGGTGATGGTGGCCTCGTAGAATGAGTTTGGGAGTGTTCCTCCCTCTGCTATATTTTGGAAGAGTTTGAGAAGGATAGGTGTTAGCTCTTCTCTAAATGTTTGATAGAATCGCCTGTGAAGCCACCTGGTCCTGGGCTTTTGTTTGTTGGAAGATTTTTAATCACAGTTTCAATTTCAGTGCTTGTGATTGGTCTGTTCATATTTTCTATTTCTTCCTGATTCAGTCTTGGCAGGTTGTGCCTTTCTAAGAATTTGTCCATTTCTTCCAGGTTGTCCATTTTATTGGCATAGAGTTGCTTGTAGTAATCTCTCATGATCTTTTTATTTTCAGTGTCAGTTGTTACTTCTCCTTTTTAATTTCTAATTGTATTGATTTGAGTCTTCTCCCTTTTTTTCTTGATGAGTCTAGCTAATGGTTTATCAATTCTGTTTATCTTCTCAAAGAACGAGCTTTTAGTTTTATTAATCTTTGCTATCGTTTGCTTCATTTCTTTTTCATTTATTTCTCATCGGATTTTTATGATTTCTTTCCTTCTGCTAACTTTGGGTGGTTTTTGTTCTTCTTCCTCTAATTTCTTTAGGTGCAAGGTTAGGTGGTTTATTCGAGATGTTTCCTGTTTCTTAAGGTAGGATTGTATTGTTATAAACATCCCTCTTAGAAGTGCTTTTGCTGCATCCCATAGGTTTTGGGTTGTCGTGTCTCCATTGTCATTTGTTTCTAGGTATTTTTAAATTTCCTCTTTGATTTCTTCAGTGATCACTTCATTATTAAGTAGTGTATTGTTTAGCCTCCATGTGTTTGTATGTTTTACAGATCTTTTCCTGTAATTGGTGTCTACCTTCATAGCATTGTGGTCGGAAAATATACTTGATACAATTTCAATTTTCTTAAATTTACCAAGTCTTGATTTGTGACCCAAGATACGATCTATCCTGGAGAATGTTCCATGAGCACTTGAGAAAAATGTGTATTCTGTTGTTTTTGGATGGAATGTCCTATAAATACCAGTTAAGTCCACCTTGTTTAATGTATCATTTAAAGCTTGTGTTTCCTTATTTATTTTCATTTTGGATGATCTGTCCATTGGTGAAAGTGGGGTGTTAAAGTCCCCTACTATGAATGTGTTACTTTCTATTTCCCCTTTTATGGCTGTTAGTATTTGCCTTATGTATTGAGGTGCTTCTGTGTTGGGTGCATAAATATTTACAATTGTTATATCTTCTCCTTGGATCAATCGCTTGATCATTATGTAGTGTCCTTCTTTGTCTCTTCTAATAGCCTTTATTTTAAAGTCTATTTTGTCTGATATGAGAATTGCTACTCCAGCTTTCTTTTGGTTTCCATTTGCATGGAATATCTTTTTCCATCCCTTTACTTTCAGTCTGTATGTGTCTCTAGGTCTGAAGTGGGTCTTTTGTAGACAGCATATATATGGGTCTTGTTTTTGTATCCATTCAGCCAATCTGTGTCTTTTGGTGGGAGCATTTAGTCCATTTTCATTTAAGGTAATTATTGATATGTATGTTCCTATTCCCATTTTCTTAATTGTTTGGGGTTCGTTATTGTAGGTCTTTTCCTTCTCTTGTGTTTCTTGCCTAGAGAAGTTCCTTTAGCATTTGTTGTAAAGTTGGTTTGGTGGTGCTGAACTCTCTCAGCTTTTGCTTGTCTGTAAAGGTTTTAATTTCTCCATCAAATCTGAATGAGATCCTTGCTGGGTAGAGTAATCTTGGTTGCAGGTTTTTCTCCTTCATCACTTTCAGTATGTCCTGCCAGTCCCTTCTGGCTTGCAGAGTTTCTTCTGAAAGATCAGCTGTTAACCTTATGGGGATTCCCTTGTGTGTTATTTGTTGTTTTTCCCTTGCTGCTTTTAATATGTTTTCTTTTTATTTAATTTTTGACAGTTTGATTAATATGTGTCTTGGTATATTTCTCCTTGGATGTATCCTGTATGGGACTCTCTGTGCTTCCTGGACTTGATTAACTATTTCCTTTCCCATATTAGGAACGTTTTCAACTATAATCTCTTCAAGTATTTTCTCAGTCCCTTTCTTTTTGTCTTCTTCTTCTGGAACCACTATAATTCAACTGTTGGTGTGCTTAATGTTGTCCCAGACGTCTCTGAGACTGTCCTCAGTTCTTTTCATTCTTTTTTCTTTATTCTGCTCTGCAGTAGTCATTTCCACTATTTTATCTTCCAGGTCACTTATCCGTTCTTCTGCCTCAGTTATTCTGCTATTGATCCCATCTAGAGTATTTTTAATTTCATTTATTGTGTTGTTCATCATTGCTTGTTTCATCTTTATTTCTTCTAGGTCCTTGTTAAATGTTTCTTGCATTTTCTCCATTCTATTTCCAAGATTTTGGATCATCTTTACTATCATTATTCTGAATTCTTTTTCAGGTAGACTGCCTATTTCCTCTTCATTTGTTAGGTCTGGTGGGTTTTTATCTTGCTCCTTCATCTGCTGTGTGTTTTTCTGTCTTCTCATTTTGCTTATCTTACCGTGTTTGGGGTCTCCTTTTTGCAGGCTGCAGGTTCGTAGTTCCCATTGTTTTTGGTGTCTGTCCCCAGTGGCTAAAGTTGGTTCAGTGGGTTGTGTAGGCTTCCTGGTGGAGGGGACTAGTGCCTGTGTTCTGGTGGATGAGGCTGGATCTTGTCTCTCTAGTGGGCAGGTCCACGTCTGGTGGTGTGTTTTGGGGTGTCTGTGGACTTATTATGATTGTAGGTAGCCTCTCTACTAATGGGTGGGGTTGTGTTCCTGTCTTGCTAGTTGTTTGGCATAGGGTGTCCAGCACTGTAGCTTGCTGGTCGTTGAGTGAAGCTGGGTGCTGGTGTTGAGATGGAGATCTTGGAGATTTTCACCGTTTGATATTATGTGGAGCTGGGAGGTCTCTTGTGGATCAATGTCCTGAAGTTGGCTCTCCCACCTCAGAGGCACAGCACTGACTCCTGGCTGCAGCACCAAGAGCCTTTTGTCCACACAGCTCAGATTAAAAGGGAGAAAAAGTAGAAAGAAAGAATTAGTAGAAGAAGAAAGAGAGAGAGAGAGAGAGAGAAAGAAAGAAAGAGAAAGAGAGAAAGAAAGAAAGAGAGGAAGGAGGGAAGGAAGGAAAAGAGGAAAGAAGATAAAGTAAAATATAATAAAGTTATTAAAATAAAAAATAATTGTTAAAAAATAAAAAAGAAACAACCAAAAACAGACGGATAGAACCCTAGGACAAATGGTAGAAGCAAAGCTATACAGACAAAATCTCACACAGAAGCATACACATACACACTCACAAAAAGAGGAAAAGGAAAAAATCATAAATCTTGCTCTCAAAGTTCACCTCCTCAATTTGGGATTACTTAGTGGTTCTTTTGCAGCCAGTAAACATATCTCTTCATAATTATTTCTAATCTGGTAGTTTCATCCTTCAATTCTCATATAAAAATGAATCAAATACATTGGGAAGCCAGAGATTTCTTTGAGCTTAGTATGACCAATCCTTTGCATATCTCAAGTTTATTATCATTTATTACTACATTTAACCATCTGTAGATTCTGTCTATATCTCTTTAGTTGGAGTAAACCAAGTACTTATATTTCTGGTAACTCCTTATGCCTATATTGTACTTATATGCCGCTCTTATGTAGTTAAATTTCTGATGAATAAAAATATTTCAGTGATGATGAGATTTTTGTATTTTGACTCCTTGAAGGTGAGATCATGAGATTTGGAATTGTATAGACTTGTATTTGAGCAAAATTTCCCCAGCCAAATAAATCTATTAATAATAGTTGTTCCTAATTCTTTTACTGATCTAGCAAGTTATTTTCAGTTTTTTTGATCCCCACTTATTTCTTTCCTGGTTGCATGTCATCGCCTCATTTCCACTTACTAATTAAATAGAATAATTTGCCTTTTGTAACTTATTCTTATTCTCTGATTATTTAGGTGTTCTCATCCTAGGAGCTGTGAACAGCTTTCTGGAATCTATGAACTCCCTGGAGTTATATGTAAACGTGTGTGCGTGTGTGTGTTTTGTAATAGCTTTCATCTGATTCTCAAAAGCCTCATTAAGAAGGCTTATTTTGGGAATTCCCTGGTGATCCAGTGGTTAGGACTCCGAGCTTCCACTGTAGGGGGCACAGGTCTGATCCCTGGTCGGGGAACTAAGATCCCGCGTGCTGCGCAGCATGGCCAAAAAAAAGATGGATTAGTTTGTTTTTCTCAGAGGGACCTTTTCTCTCTACCTAAAATTTGAGCTCCCTGTGGTAAGGCACTTGGCCTCACGCTTGTTCTATAAGGAGTACAGATAACACGGTGGCAGCTTATGGAGAATGCTGACTGATTCACTGCTTCCCGAAGTAATGTAGTTTGTGACCATGCATTTAGAAGTGCTCCTCTAAATTGAATGATGTGTAAACTTCTTTTAAAAGAGAAAAATTTTCACACCCACAATGTTGACTTAAATATGTTTATTTTAATGATAATTATGTATGAAAGGAAAAGTCAGGTACAAACTTGGATTTAACAGTTTTATCACTACAACTAAAACAAATTAAAACAAATATTACAAAACTGCATAGTAACATTTAAAATGACAATATCAGGATTACATACTTCTCTGGTACCTGCTTCCTTTATTTGCTTGTGCTTTGAGTTAGCATGTTAAGCATATGCAGTGTGAAGCTCAGGTCTATGACTTTTCTGATAAAAAGCCGTTAGTGATGGTTCCGTGTTGCTCCGTGATACCATTTAGCCTCACTTTACACGGGTACTTGGGCCTCTGATCTTTTCTCATCAGCTCAGGGCAGTTGAAATAGTACTACTTGGCCAACTTGATCATTAACACAAATGGAAATATGGCACTGAAACCATCGAGCAGTCTGAAATTAAAGGATAGTCATTACATAGCATCAATGAAATGTCAATAAAAAATGTTTAATGTATTAAATATTCATATTTCCCTAAGAATCATTTTTAGATTCCGCTTTGAGGAACACTGGCATAGGATATATGATGGGCCAGAGTTGGTGCAAAGTATTTTTAGTGCATTAATGGATGTAACTTGATTTATAACTAGTCTAATTTAATATTTGTACTTAAAATGAGTGAGCCTGGGTTTAATTAATCCTTGTCTTCATAATGACTTCACCGAAATAATTATTTGGACCTAAGCTTTGTGGGGTTTTGTTGCTGCTGTTGCTGTTGTTGTTTTGTATTTGGCTTTGGTCATCTCTTACTCAAAACCCAGCCTTGCTTTGATCTGTCTCACCTACTGCAGGTACACTAACCCGGCAGCCCAGGAGGGGTCCCAAGGGCAGGATAGGGAAAAATGTCTGCAGACCAGGAGTTAATGAGTTAACATGGGTGGACTTCTGTAGTGAGTGGAAACATGGCACGCTTGACTTGGTGATTCCCGGTTTTCTCTAAAGATTTTCCCCCAAACGTCTGTATTTGAAAACAGTAACTATAATACTTAGTTAAGATCATATGCTTTTTTTTCAGGAAGTAAGTGTATCTTCCAGTCTAGTTCTGCCGCCCCACAGCTATGTGACTTTGCCTCTGTTAAAATGGGAATGATGGAAATAGGACTGTTATGAGGATTCAATGAGATGGTGCATCAAAAATGCTCTGCATGGAGTGTGGCATGTGCTAGGCACCAGTGAATGTTTGCTGACATCTAATAGAATACTAACATGAGAAGAAAAGTGTTCAAACTATCTAATTGTTTACTCAATTTATATACAGGGTACACAGGTAAAGGTCTGAGAAGAGGCTTCCCCAGTTTTCAACTTAGTCCTTAGATTTTGATACTCTGCAGTGTTTTTGGTGTAGAAGTTGGTGTACTCTTTTTTTTTTCGGTACGTGGGCCTCTCACTGTTGTGGCCTCTCCCGTTGCGGAGCACAGGCTCCGGACGCGCAGGCTCAGTAGCCATGGCTCACGGGCCCAGCCGCTCCGCGGAATGTGGGATCTTCCCGGACCGGAGCACGAACCCGTGTCCCCTGCATCGGTAGGCAGACTCTCAACCACTGCGCCACCAGGGAAGCCCCTCTTTTTTTTCTTTTTTAATAAGTTTATTTATTTATTGTTGGCTGCGTGCGGGCTTTCTCTAGTTGTGGCGAGTGGGGGCTACTCTTCGTTGCGGTACGCGGGCTTCTCATTGTGGTGGCTTCTCGTTGCGGAGCTCTAGACGCACGGTCTTCTGTAGTTGTGGCGCACGTGGGTTTAGTAGTTGTGGCTCATGGGCTCTAGAGCACAGCCTCAGTAGTTGTGGCGCACGGGCTTAGCTGCTCTGAGGCATGTGGGATCTTACCAGGCCAGGGCTCGAACCTTTGTCCCCTGCATTGTCAGGCAGATTCTTAACCACTTCGCCACCAGCGAAGTCCCGAAGTTGGTGTACTCTTATTATTTCTTTTATGAGGGGAAGTACCATCTTCCAAGGTGCCTGTGGAGTCAATTATATTGTAACCTTGCAACCTCCTTGCTGCCCTCTGAATCTGCCCTTTTACCCTTTTCCAACCTAGTTATCCCTCAACTCCTCTAAATTCTCTGAGGCTTCTTTCCTCTCTGTCCTGGGGGACCCTGCAGCATGCCTTGCCTGCTCAGTACTTAGTGTGATGCTCAGTACTAATGCAGCCGTAGCTACATTTGTTGCCCTTGTTCCAGCTTTGTGCTCCTTAGTTCCCAGGTGCTTCTCCATAGACATTTTTTTTCTCAGTCCTTAATTCTGAAGCTAACTTGTATTATCTCCATTTAACTGATGTGAAAACCAAGGCCCAGAAAGTTCATTTAACTTGCCCAGTGTCTCATAGCTGGTAATTGATAAAAAGAGGATTAAAACTCTGGTCTTCATCTCTCCTTTGAGTATTCCCTTTATTTCTTGTTGTTCTGTTATTCTCATCTTAAAAGGAGAAAGTGTTCATTTGGGGGTCGTGCACTTGGGATAAATTTTATCAATGGGAACTTATTTATAACAGCCTGAATTCAAATCCTGTCTTTACCAATTAATAGGTCCATGGTCTTGGTCAAGTGGACGTGGTCATAATGGCATCCAAATCATGGGTTACTATAAAGATTAAATTAAATAATATTTAGTGATTTTTTGTGCTGCATAAATGAAATTTATTTTTATATCATTACATTGTCATGTCCTTTAATTAAATTCATCTTAATGAGCTTACATTTTTGTGAACCTTTTTATTACTTTGTTCCTCTAGAAGTCTTTTTTTTCTTTATGGGAGATGTTGTATTTTTCCCTTCCAATTTCATTGAAATAATTGACAAACAGCACTGTATAAATTTAAGGTATACAGCGTAATGATTTGCATGATATACATCAGGAAATGATTACCACGATACGTTTAGTGAACATTCGTTATTTTATAACTGGAAGTTTGTACCTTTTGGCTACTTTCCTCCAATTCCCCCTCTCCCACCCCCCACCTCTGGTAACCACATATCTAATCTTTTTTTCTATGACTTTGTTTGCTTGTCTCTGAAGTATAATTGACCTACAACAGTATGTTAATTCCTGGTGTTCAACATAGTGCGTCAGTATTTCTATACATTTCAATATATTTCAAAGTGATCACCACAATAAGTCTAGTCAACATCTGTCACCCTATGAAGATATGATATTATTATTAACTATATTCCCCACACTGTACATTTCATACCTGTGGTTCATTTATTTTATAACTAGAAGTTTGTACCTTTTAATCTCCCTCACCTATTTCTCCTCACCCCCACTGCAGCAACTACCTGTTTATTCTCTGTATCTGTGACTCTGTTTCTGTTTAGTTATGTCTGTTCATCTGGTTTTTAGATTCCACATAAAGTGAACTCATAGAGTATTTCTCTTTCTCTGACTTATTTTACTTAGCATAATACTCTCTAGGTCCATCCATGTTTTCGCCAATGGCAAGATTTCATTCCTTTCTATTGCTAAATAGTATTCCATTGTGTATATATACCACATCTTCTATATCCATTCATCTATCGTTAGAAACTTAGGTTACTTTCATATCTTGGCTATTGTAAATAATGCTGCAATGAACATATTGGTGCATATATTTTTTCAAATTAGTGTTTTCATTTTCTCTGGATAAATACCCAGGAGTGGATTTGCTGGATCACATTGTAGTTCTGTTTTTAATTTTTTCGAGGAATCTTCATACTGTTTTCCATAGCAGCTGTGCCAATTTACCTTCCCACCAACCATGCATGAGGGTTCCCTTTTCTCCACTTCCTTGCCAACACATTATTTGTTGTCATTTTTTTTAAAGATTTTTTTGATGTGGACCATTTTTAAAGTCTTTATTGAATTTTGTTACAATGTTGTTTCTGTTTTATGTTTTGGTTTTTTGGCTGCAAGGCATGTGGGATCTTAACTCCCTGACCAGGGATGGAACCCGCACCCCCTGCATTGGAAGGCGAAGTTGTAACCACTGGACCACCAGGGAAGTCCCATGATAATAGCCGTTCTGACAGGTGTGAGGTGATATCTCATTGTAGTTTGCTTTGCATTCCCCTGATGATTAGTGATGGCGAGCATACTTTTAAGTGCCTGTTAGCCATCTGTATGTCTTATTTGGAAAATGTTGATTAAAGTCTTCTGCCCAGTTTTTAATCTGATTGTTTGGGGCTTTTTTGATGTTGAGTTTTATGAATTCTTTGTATATTTTTGGATATTAACCCCTTATTCATATATTGTTTGCAAATGTTGTCTCCCATTCAGTAGGCAGCCTTTTTGTTTTGCTGATGGTTTCCTTTGCTGTGCAAAAGCTTTTTAGTTTGAGTAGTCCCATTTGTTTACTTTTGCTTTTGTTTCCCTTGCCTGAGGAGACATGTTCAAAAATATATTGCTAAGACCCATGTCAAAAAGCATACTGCCTATGTTTTCTTTTAACAGTTTTATGGTTTCAGGTCTTACATTTAATTATTTACTCCATTTTGAGTTTATTTTTTTATATGGTGTGAGAAAGTAGTCCAGTTTGATTCTTTTGCATGCAGCTGTCCAGTTTTCCCAACACTGTTTATTAAAGAGGCCGTCTTTTCTCCACTGTATATTCTTGCCTCCTTTGTTGTAGATTAATTGACCACATAAGTAGGTTCATCCTGGGCTGTCTCTTCTTTATGTTCTGTTGATCTATGTGTCTTTTTTTGGTGCCAGTACCATACTGTTTTGATTACTGTAGCTTTGTAGTATAGTTTGAAATCAAGGAGCATGATACCTCTAGCTTTGTTCTTTCTTCAGATTGTTTTTGGCTATTCAGGGTCATTTATGTTTCCATAAAAAAATTTAGAATTATTTTTTCTAGTTCTGTGAAAAATTCCGTTGGTATTTTGATAGGGATTTCAGTGAATCTATAGATTGCCTTGGGTGGTATGGTCATTTTAACAATATTGATTCTTCCAATCTGTGAGCACAGTATATCTTTCCATTTGTTAGTGTCTTCAGTGTCTTTCATCAGTGCCTTATAGAGAAATATGAAATGAAATAATATTTGTAAAAACACCTGGAAGAGTTCCTTGTGTCTATGAAACATGATGTAGGTGTGTTAAACAAATAAAATAAAATGACTTCATAATATAAGCAAATGAAAAAGTGTTTTTTCTTTTCCCAGGAATGTCTTTTTCGTAGGTAATCGTCATCTCTGAGCTCTTATGCTGCCTGTCTTTCCTTTTAGTCACAAAACTGAAGTGTTTGGGTATTTGGTCTTATGCTCGCAATCTTTAGCAATATCTTCTTTGCTACTCAGAAATCCTTTCTTCCATTTCTTACTTACTCTGTCCCTTTTGCTTGGACCCTCTCTCTCCTTCTGAGTACAGTGCTTGGCATAAAGTGAAAAACATGAAAAATGTCTTTCTTTAATGAAATCTCCTCCCTTGCTTTCTTTCCCTCTAATCATTCTACCAGTGACAAATCGCAGTAGACTTTCCCTCATTGGAAGTGGAAGGATGAGAGCCCAGGCTTTTCTAAGAGAAACACACACAGGAGAGTACTCATATTATTTTAAAATACTTACTGTAATTTGTTATTCTGTAAATACTTGAGCATCTACTGTGTGTCAGGCACTGTGTGTTTGGGTGTGAAGGCATTGGGACATGCAGTAATAGGACACATGTAGCATCTTGTAAGTTTCACCAGTGCTTACTCAAATTAGCATAGCAAAATATTTCCCACTAGAAGGGATCAGGGGACCTCAGTGCACTTTCACATGTGCTACCTCATTTATTATACTACTAGACTGTCTTTTCACTTTTGAATCTCCAATACCTAAGTGTCTTGCACCAACAGGCACAAAATGTTTCTTGTCTAAATGGATTTGTAATCTATTCTGTACATAGTAGGATAACATTTTCTTCCCATTTTGCTATCCAGTTACTCCCTTCTCCCATTACTAAATAATTCTCTCCCTGCTGATTCGTTATACCTCATCATATTTAATATATGTCCCGTAATATCTTGTTTCTTTCTGTGCTCTGTGTTTTCTTTAACCAGTACCACACTCTTTTTAGCAACTGTAGACATATATTTTCATTATTCTTCTTCAGGTTTTTATGTGATAGACTCATCTCTTCTTTTTTTTTCTACCTATTCATTTTGTTCTAGGTAAATGTTAGAATTGTATTTGAGGTTCACTCACCAGGCCACATTTCCCTAAATGGAATATTAAAAATATACATTTCATTTAGAGGGAAGTGTCATCTTATGGTATCTTTTTTTTCATTCTAGAAATGTTTATTATACTCAGCTTAACCATACTGATAATAGCTTCTTTCTGTAAAGTGTTATTTTTTCCTTTTTCTTACAGATCACAGTTTTCTCATTAAGATACCTTGAAGTATTTTTAACTTTTTTTATATATAAATAGAATTTTTTAAATCACATTTTGTTTTCGTTATTGGTAGCAAAAGGGTTACATTTTATATATTTATATGGGATCTGTCCAGGCTACGTAACTCTTTTATTAACTCTGATAGGTTTTCAATTGATTCTGTTTGGCTTTCTTGACATAAAATTACATCATGTACAAATAACAATTTTTATTCTTCAGTATCTTTATCTCTTTTTTAACTGTCATATCACATTGAACCCTATCCTCAAGTAAGCATTACATAACAATCATGGTAGATGGTTTGCTCCTGGAATGCTTCTAGTGCCTTGTGAAGTGAAAGACTGTTAGTGCAAAATACACTCTCTAGTGTAAGAAATACTACAATTAAAAGGGACATAAGACTGAACATTTTTCTTACATTACATAGTAATTTTGTCACATAGTGTTCTGTGCATATTTAATGAAGAATTGCTTGCCATCCAGAAAGAGAAATATCTTCAAGAAATGAGTAAATTGCCTGAATTTAGTGGACTGATCCCTTTTAATCAGAAGAACTCTTTCTTGATTGGTTCTACAGTGAGGATGCTAATTTCTATGCTCTAGTCATGAGTTTAGAGAGGAATTGGGTCAAAACCCACCAAACCATCAGTTGAATGCCCTAGAGGGCCTGCAGTGTAGGAACAGAGGCCAGTCAGAAGTAGGCTAAATCATTCCAAAAGTGCAATAACCTTGAATCAGCTCAGGCTATGATTGGATTAAATGTGATTCATTCTCTGTCTAGAAGAGGAAGAGTAACCCTTTTTGGTAGAAGATGACATTATTTAGAGCATGTGGTCTCAAGGTGGGTAATAGCTCTCCCGAGAGGGTAAACCTTGGTTATTAAGTGGTGAAAAAATATTGACAATTACAGTGGTTTGTGTTTTTTAAAGGTCACAACACATAAAGAGATATACAGTATATCTGTGTTATTAAGATGCCGTGGGTGGGGTGGGGGAAACACTGACTTAGATTCTTCAGGGTTTTTTTACACAACACCTGATAATCAAAAGTTGTAAGTATCCTGGGCTTCCCTGGTGGCGCAGTGGTTGAGAGTCCGCCTGCCGATGCAGGGGTCACGGGTTCGTGCCCTGGTCCGGGAGGATCCCACATGCCGCGGAGCGGCTAGGCCCATGAGCCATGGCCACTGAGCCTGCGCGTCCGGAGCCTGTGCTCCTCAACGGGAGAGGCCACAACAGGGAGAGGCCCGCGTACCGCAAAAAAAAAAAAAAAAAAAAAAGTTATAAGTATCCTAAGAGACAAGCCCATATGACCAAAATACATGAGAAAAGAAAGGGAACATAATTTATAGTTGGAATTTTGCCCCAAAGATTGAATAGAATGTAGGGACTTAAAAATAACATGAGTAATATGTTAAAAAGAAAGAAAAAATTGGAAAGTTTCACCAAGGAATTGAAATTTGTGGAAAAAGAGGCAAATAGAAAATTATATGACTGAAAAATACAGTGTCTGAAATTAAGAACTCTTTGAATAGGTTTAACAGCAGATTAGACACAGCAGAAGACAGTATTCGTAAATTAGAAGACAGGTTAATAGAAAATATCCAAACTGAACCAGAGAGAAGAAATAATATATGCATGTATTTCCACTAGCTAATGATTTGAAAAGAACCATATTTTTCCATATCCCTACAAGGAACAGGTATTTTAATACTGTTTATATTTTTCCACTTTATGTATAAAGTGATATTTCATTGTTACTTTAATTTGCATTTCACTAACAAAACATTTTATGTTTTATTTTCCTGTTTAGGTGTTCTTTTCTGAGAAATATTTATTCATATATTTACCATTATGTCTCTGGGAGTGTATACTTATCAATTTGTACATTTTCTTGTATATGAGATATAACCTTTTGTTGTCTCCATTACAAACATATTTTCTAGATCTATATGTAAAATAGCTGATTAATATGCTATTTTAATTTTCAGCAAAAAAATCTGGATTTCTATAATGACAATTATACTGGAAGTGTATATAAAATGATACAAATTAGCTTTCAGTGAAGTAAGTCAGAGAAAGACAAATATCATATGATATCACATATATGTGGAATCTAAAAGTATGATACAAATGAACTTATTTACAAAACAGAAATAGACTCACAGACATAGGAAACACTCTTATGGTTACCAAAGGGGGTAGTGGAGGGTGGGGGAGGGATAAATTAGGAGTTTGGGATTAATTTATACACACTACTATATATAAAATAGGTAAACAACAAGGACCTACTGTATAGCACAGGGAGCTATACTCAATATCTTTTTTTTTTTTTTTTTAGGCAAGAAGTAGATTTATTAATATAGGACGCTTGCGAGGGATACGAGCAGCAGGCGAGGGGCCCTACCCCCAGAACTAAGTGGGAAAGCAGGTGTTTTTAGGGAGACACACTCTCCACAGACAGAGGGCAGGCTGTCTCGGAAGGCGAGAGGCCCTGAAATATAGGGTGGTTAGTTTGTATGGGCTGGGTAATTCCATAGGCTAACAGTGGGAGGATTATTCCCACTATTTTGGAGAAGGGGTGGGGATTTCCAGGAGTATCTTGTAATAACCTATAATGGAAAAGAATCTGAAAAAGAATATATATATATATATATGTATATATCTGAATCACTTTGCTATACACTGGAAACTAACACGACATTGTAAATCAACTGTACTTTAATAAAAAATAAAATTAGCTTTCACAGTTGATTCTAAATTACATTGATAAGAACAGAGTAATTGTTTTCTATATTCCAGACTGTCACATATACAAGTTTGTGTGTGCACGTATTTCATAATTACGCTTGTAATTTAGCTTGTATGACAAAAGCTGTTGGAGATAACTTTATGTTCTCAGTTAACTTTCTTAATGATTTTCTTTTTGGTCTTGGATTAATTATGTCATTTTACTTTATGTTTAGAAATTAATATAACTATTGTCTAATTTTCACATTACACATTTATTTAGGTATAATTAAATAGCTAGTAGCTTACATGCAGTTCAAGGTAACACTCTGTTACTGATACTGGCATGAAAGTGTGTCTCTTTGTGAAAGTGGGAGGGTGCACGTATGCTGTTCCCTTGTAATCCAGAATTGTTGGATTATTGGCTTACATACATACAAAAATTTTCCATTGATTTCTCCCTGTCATGGTAAAGTAGCCATGATAGATGTCATACCTCAAATGTTTCATTAAGGGTAATTCTGTCATGAAAGATAGTTCATCTGAGGATTGCTTGCTTATTTTGGCTTTGAAGACTGGCCATCCCAGTTCTACCACTTACCACCCCACTTAACCTTAGACAAGTTAAATAACCTTTCTAGGTCTTAATTTCATTACCAGTGAAATGAGGTTGATGATAGTATCACCTCATAGAATTAAATGTGATAACGCATGTCAAGTGTTCACCCAGAGCAAGCATTTATGAATAGAAAACTGTAGTTAGCATTTCTGGTAAAACCTGCCTGTTCACATTTTGGTTGAAATACAGAGGTCAGACTCTGAGATTAAAGAGTATTTAAAGATTCTTCCCTGTGTTCTAAAGTTGTTACTGCTTTTAAAAAGTGAGCAGTGACTGCAGGGAAGTTTCACGTGTCCAAATAGATCTTGATGTCATTATCTCATGGAAGCTGTGGCACTGCAGCTGAAATATATTTACATAAAATTAAGATAGTAACAAATTCCAAGAGGCATATTTGTTTAATAGCATTGCATGGTGAAATCACTTTGTCAAATTCTGTCTTTAAGCCAAAATGACTGCTAATAGTACTTAAGACTTTTTAGTATTTATTTGAATATTTCCATTCTTTCTCCTGGAATGCCAAGCTATCAATTACAATAAGGAGAGCTGTGTGCTTACAGAACAGTGCTGTCTTTTCCCTATAGTAGCATTCTGAAATATTTGGAGGCTATGTTGAACGCATATGCTTTTCTTCTTTTTTTAAAGAATCAAAGTTAGAGCGTGAAGAATGGTAGAAATTTCAAAATGATTCTGAAGTAGCAAAGATATGCTTTGCACTCGCTGGTCTTCTCTGATAAGTCAGTTTCAGTTTTCAAGGAACCTCAAGGGTTCTGGTGACATTAACATTACATATCTTACATAAATGTTGAGTTTTTTTTAAGGTACAGGTAACCCTCTTCTCACTTTCTGCTCTGTGGTTGAGTATGATTCCTATTTTTAAAGCATTATGGGGTATTTTCTGATTTTGCTATTTTTAAAAAAAGTTTGCAATTTATATTTTATTCTGAATGGTTTTGGTGCAGTTAATTGCTTTTTGCATTGCCATGTATGTTATGTTGCATCTATTTCTAAAATAATGGGTTAGTTTTCCCATTAATAGAGAATATTGGTTCTGAATGACCTATATGATAAGCAGTAACCTTATTTTGTATAGTTGTTTTAAAGGTTACAATCACCTATCCATTGGTTGCTCTGAGAGTTTTTAAAATAAAAATCTTCAAAGCCATCTTTGGATTATATCCTTTTACTAGTTAAAAGATTTCTATCATTATAAACTTTTAAGTTGGTGATAATTTGGCTTTATTTTAAAACTTTATTTTAGAGTAATAGAAGACACTGAAACTTCTTTCTAAATAAAACTGTTTCTTTACAAGAGACAACATTTGTAAAGCACCTGTGAGAGTGTCTGGCCCAATCCATCTCAAATCTCTCCCCTCCCTCTACCTTTTTCTTTGTGGTACGTATATACTGTGTTACTTCTGATGCCTCTTTTCCCAGTAGTTATAGACACATGAATTTATAGCTGTGTTCTGTACCAGTTTTCTATTGCTGTGTAACTAATTACCATAAGCTTAATGGCTTAAAACAACACCCGTTTATCATCTCCTAGTTCTGGACATCAGAAGTCTGGGCAGGGCTCAGCTCTGTTCTCTTCCCAGCTCACATGGTCAGCAGAATTCAGCTCCTTACAATTGCTGAGTTCACAGTATCTTCCACCTTCTTTGGTCCAGTGAAGCCATTCTCTGGTGCTTCACCTTCTTGAAGTATTTGCCTGATTAGGTCAGGCCCACACAAGATAATTTCCTTTTGATTAACTCAGCGCCAGCTGATGAGTAATCAAGTCATTGGTGTGATATTCCATCATCTTGACAGGTCTGGCCATAGTGGACGGAGCTGGGGGGAGTATACATGAGTGTAAGTTATTGGGGTCTTCTTAGAATTCTGCCTGTCATATCCTGGGCTTTTAAATTTTTTCTCTGAGGAAAGAAATACATGAACATGACTACTTCCTGGTGGCGAGGTAGTGTTATGACCTCCATTTTACAAACGAGTGAAACTTAGACTCACAGAAACAAAATCACTGGCTCAAGGTCTCACTGACTTAAAGGGCCAAACAGAAATCCTTAGAGGCAGAATCTCCAGTTGAGGGAGAGCCTCATTTTTAGTTGCTTTTTCTTAAACAGACACAGGTTTTCAAATGAGCTCTCTTTGAACAGTTCATGTTCAGAGACCTCTGAACTCATTTCCCCAGGGAAGCTATGCCAGAAGTGATGGGTGAGTTCCCAGGCTGCCCCACAGAATCCGACTGAACACATGCTCTCGGGCAAATTGTCTGAGTAGTCCAGAACCCCTCAGGTCCTAATCCCTGAGCCCCATGGAGACCATCAAAGGTCCTGGCACTGTGCAGCTGGTGTGGCTGCCTTGTGTGATGGAAGTCCCCGAGGCCCGGGCCACCCAGGGAGGGCAGGAGGAGATGCTGCCCTCAGCTGTCTTTGTGCCTGCTGGCAGGTAGATGGGGACAACAGTAATATCTGCTTCTGTTGTCATGGGAGAAGCTTCCGGCATTGAGTATTAGGATCATATTTAGTTTATCAATTAGGTAATTATGTTATACTCTATATACAGAATCTTGTTAGTTGAATTATCTTGTGTACAGAATCATTTGGCAAGTGATGTCAGGTTTTTAAATGGGGCCATTAAATTTGTGCCATAGCTTATGTGTGAAACTATTCGACAATCATTTCTACTCTTCACTTTTCTGTAACCATATTCTTTTGGATATATATTTTAAAAATGGCTTAGAAAGCTTATATCAAGCTAATATCTACCTGTTAGCTAGAATCGTTTCAAAATAGCACAGCCTCTCTTTCTCTCTCCTTCCCATCTTGAGTTCTGTCATGTTCTTCCTGTCTTTAAAACGTGCTTGAGGAAAGAGAGAGAAATGTGAATGATTCCCAGGGAATCCCCACAGACAGAAGGAACCACTCTCAGGCTGAAATTATTGAAGAGAACCGAGGTAGTGCCCATGACCCGTAATACAGGGGGAACTGTGTCGGTGAAGGTCAGATGGAAGGTGACTGAGAAGAGAAGTGAGAGGAAGGAATATCTGGCTTTATATTTCTTTAACTCCTTTTGTTGCTTTGCCTTCAGTTTTATAGCTCAGTGTCATGCTTTGTGACTTTGAGGAAATTATTGAACTTTATGGATCTTAGGAACAAAGTACTGACGTTGACCTACATTTAAACTTTTTTTTTTTAAATCCTAAATTTTACTTTCTTTTCATTCACTGCCTCAGGTAAAATAAATAAATAAATGAATTCTACTCCCTTTTGATCTTCATTTCAGGTTATTCAAAATGTATGGCTGACAGCCTTCAAAGGAATAATGCAGGCCTTGGATGTTTTATTCAGTGCATTGCTGCTCTGCCCTTTGCTGCAGCTATTCAAATTGCTACAGAAGCGCCTGAAAGGTTGTCATGGATTTTGCCAGCAGTAAATGACAAGTCGTAATATATATGGAGAATGTTCTAGGTGTATTGGAAATTACCGTCGCAGCCCCTAATTCATGGAGTTTGTTTGTTTCCCACGTAATACTCAAAGTTCAGTCTAAGTTCTTTGTCAGATAGATTTGGGTCTTATCTCACATGCAATGTGTGGAGGAAAAATAATTTAGAATGCAACCACAAGTGGGAAAGCAGCAACTTTTTAAAAGCGCATAGTAACTTTTTAAACAGATTGGGTTTTTTTGTTTGTTTTGGGGTTTTTTTTTTGCGGTACGCAGGCCTCTCACTGTTGTGGCCTCTCCCGTTGCGGAGCACAGGCTCCGGATGCGCAGGCTCAGCGGCCATGGCTCACGGGCCCAGCCGCCCGCGGCATGTGGGATCCTCCCAGACCGGGGCATGAACCCGTGTCCCTGCATCAGCAGGCGGACTCTCAACCACTGTGCCACCAGGGAAGCCCAAACAGATTGTTTTTAACAGTTCTGTGCCATTGGGACAAATGCCATTCCCTTTTTATACCCTCTCCCTTTAAGATGTCTACTCACTTTTGCATTGGCTGCAGTGAAATCTTTCTAAGATCATTACCTTAGTGCCCCCTAATGAAATGTAAATAAAATGAATGATTACAGCTTGATTACAGTCCAGTATTTATGAGGCTCCTGGTAACTTGCTGCATAAATTTAAGTATGTGAGTAAATTCTCTTAGGGACAGTCAACGTGAGAGTATTTTATTTTTCTTTCCTATTTTTTATGATGTACTAATTCTTTTCACCTCTGAATTCTTTATTGTTGTTTCTGCCTTAGAAGAAGTAGGACCCTGGAAAACGGACATATTTTTTTTTCTGGATGACTTTTATGGTCCCTGTAGGGTTTGGACCAGACGTGAGTTTCAGCCTGATCCTGACCTGTCAAAGGAACGTTAAAATAAAGGAACACAGCTTTTTTTTTTAATTCCTATACTGTATCCATCTCCACACGAGGAGAAAAATGTATGAACATTTCTGTCTTCTGCATTTTCTCATAAAGCACATCAAATTTCAGTCTATACTTTTATGGAACTCATGAGGGAATAGGTTAACATTGTTTTCTGATTACTTAGGGATTTCAAGTATTTTAAGTTTTCCACTTTGCCATCTAGATATTGGAAGCTAACCTCCCGCTCACTTTATTCTCAATACCAATTTCACTGCGGTCTTTTCTTTCTAAAAGAGTTATTATAGTGAAATTTCCATAGGACGGTCTCTTCCCTGCTGTAATGCTTATCCATCCTTCAAAGCATTTTCTCTGGCAGGAGACAGAATAACCCTTAAAGCTTGTACCAACCAGGCTCAGGCCCCACAGGAAAGGGAAGTTGAATTTTAATTTGGGTTTGAGATCATAAGACATTTTGTGTCTTAATGTTGATTCTCAAGAATTTGATTCTTTTAGAGGCAACAGCCTACGATGTGAGGAGGAAGCTTGGGACTGAACTTAACATTAACTTACATTAACATTTATTTAATTATCTTGTGCTATCTGGAGACTTTTTTAAAAAAAAATTCCTCTCCCATGCAAAATATGAAGGAAAATAAGAGTATCTAGATGACAGGCTTCTCATATGAAGTGACTGTCCCTCTCATCCACAAGGCAGGTGTCACAGGTCCCATCCATTCTGAATCCCACATTCGTAAAGAAGGGGGTGGGGTGATGAAGAGGACTGGTGGCTTATAGGACTTAAACCTGCTCAAAGACTGAGCTCCCAAGTTGGCTGAGCAGATAGAAAAGGAAAGGTGAAGATGAAAACCCATGTCATCTTCTGATTTGGATTTTTTGTCTTGGAACCAAAGACTGAGTTCTGTTAGAATGTGGGCATGATAAGGGAGATGTGTAATCTGATTCCAAGTTTTAGGTTATCTGGGAGGGGGTAAGGCATTGCTGATATTCACATAAAAACTGTGTCGTGTCATCAGAGATTCCTCTTGAGCAGTTCTCTGCTGTTTTGCATGACAGAATTATCAAAATTTGTGGCCTTACACTTCTCCTTTCTCACCCTCTGATACTCAAAGCCTTTTTGTTGGCTCTGCCCATCTCTGCTGCTGGTCCAGGGCCAGCCACCTCAGCCCCTCTCTCTCCAGGTAGCTCTCCAGTGCACTTTGCAAGCTATATGGCTATTACTGCTGTTCACAGATGATGCCATCTGTATCACTGGCTTGCATGGACTTGAATAAAACATGGCATGCTGGACTTCTCAAGATAGCCCAGAGTGATTCTGATTTCTCTAGTCAAGAATGGTAGCTAAGCCTTCTAGAAATAATCTCTAGAAGTTGAATTTGATGCCTTCACCCCTGTGACTCTGCTTCTAGTTTTCTTTGTTAACTGTTCTTTGTCAAGTACTTATTGAGTGCCTTCTATGTGTGGGCACTGTGCTAAATAAATATTTAGTATAAAATGGTGAACAGAAAAGGCATGACCCCTGCCCTTATGGGGTTTATATTAATATATATTAATTAAAATTTACCCTGTTTGTGATAAGTGTTCCAAAGGAAAAGGGCAGAATGTTCTAGGTGAAGACAATTATAGGTCTAATTTAGATCAGGAGGTCAGGGGAGACCCCTTTGAGCAAGTGATGTTTAAGTTGAGGTAAATATTTTAATTTAGTAAAGTAGAAGAAAGGCATTTTTTGTAAGATAAATTTGAATTGTTTTATCATAGGGTTCTTAAAGCAGTTGAAGTCATAGATCCTTCCTATATATTTAATCTTACAGTGCTAAGTGTTAAACTTTAGATGTTACAAAAAAAAACCCGAAAAAGTAAAAAAAATGCAAAATGTATAAAATGTTTATAAATAATAATCCCTATTAAGGGGAAGAATATTGGGGACAAAGAATAAATATTGTCGTAAAATGGTTGAATATGGAAATAATGAGGGTTGCGAATGAAGATAATTACTTACTTTGGCAACAGGAAAGGTCTGAGTTCAGACACCAAATCTGAGTAACTGCGATGTGTCAGAGTGTGTACTAGGAGATAAGATGCCGTGTCAACCGCCACAAGTGTGCCATTTAGTTCAGAAACAGATGATGTCCTTCAGTAATCCTAAAAACCAAAAATGTTCAGTACACTGGTCTAAGAGGTACTTGCTTTTGGGGAGGGAGCAGATGTTTTAACATAATGTGGTCAATATTAGGTCAAGAAAATAAAAGTAAAGTTAATTAGGATTTAAATGGATCTCTGTTGTATGCTATAAATGGATCTCTGTTGTATGCTATAAATGTAGACTGTATCTTCCCACTGCACTTTGCAATACTTAAGGAACATTCATCAAATCGATCCTTCATTAGGCTACAGAAAGCAATCTCAATAAATTGTCCAAAGCAGACTATTACAGGTTCTCTTCTCTTCCTAGCTGGGTGACCTTGGACAAGTTAATTACCACTTCTCTGCCTCCTTTCCTCATTTGTAAAATGGGGTAAGAATGCCTGTAGGTTCAAGTATATGAAATCGACACAAATGCTACAAGTTAGATATCTTCATAATGTAATACTAGAAGTTAACAAGATTTTTCAAAAATTTTGGGAATGTTCTCCTCAATGAAATTTGACTAAAAGAAAAACATAAAAATTATAATTAGAAATTCTTTAAAGGATAATAATGATCAACCAAAACATTGCACATTTAAAAATTCAAGTTCTGCTCAGGAGAAAATAGTTTAAAATGTGTTTTTCAGCATATAGAAAGCATTTTGTGTTTTCAGGTGACCCATCTCCATGTTGCAAAATTCACTGATCTTTGATTTTATAAGATGCTTATTTCAGCAATTCCTGGTGTCCTGAAAAGGTCCTATATTTGCATCGAAAGACTTTAATTTTCAACGGAAGAAATGGGAATTGGAGGAGGATTTTCAGATTCCAAAAAAATGATATTTGTATTTCAGACTGCATTCTCTTTTTGGTTTTCTTCTTTGGATTCATGATGCCACCTAGGCCCAGCTTATTTGTACTTGGGGGACAGGTCTTACAAGCTAAAAAAAAAAGTTGACTGTGAGGGAGATGAGATAGGATACACTCTTTTTAAAAAACTTTTAAAAATACTCATTGATGAAGATGGAAAATACAACACTAACAACCTGTAGTTCTCTTTGTGTTGCTTGGCTAATTGAAATAGACAGGCGTGGGCCCTCATTTTCTCTTTTGCTCAAACAAGATGCTTGAAGTCCGAGCAGATATTATGACCACAAAGCCAACATTAGTCTTTCCAGACTTTAATTTCACCTTTTGTATTGTTTTGTAGAACTTGGAATATCAGGGTTGAAATCAATATAAAGTCTGTTGTTAAGGCAAACAAGTTTGGGCGAACTTGTCCTTCCTTCCCCCGCTTCCTCCCCCAGAATATAGCCAATAAAACCTTTTCCATAAAATCCTATTTTTAAGCCAAGTAAACATTTTATATTAAAACTAGGAAATACTGATTTTCTTTATTATTTCCAGGAAGGTGCACATAATACCTATTCAGTAAATGTTCGCCGAAGGAATGGCAGCTATCAAACATGGAATATAAAGAAATGGCATTTGTTTTTTCATTGCTCTGATGGTCTGCATCGAGTGCATTGCACCTAGTCATGTAATTTTGGTGTTTTTGTTACTATGACTTCAAACAGCAGGGCAACACACACATATGGGTCATCTGTTACGGGTTGTCAGATCGTCATAGCATTTCACAATAACTAAATGATATGCTTGACTTGGAATTATGCAAGATATGTTGGGGCCAGAAATTTCAGAAAGATGAGCATTTTTAAAAGAAGGCTATAGATCTTCAATGATGATGCAAACGTTTGTGCCTCTTCGTCACACATTGTCTTCCCCAGGTTTCAAAACCTGGTGTGTCCGTAGGTGTTGATGATGACATTTCCCTAAAAGAGCTTAACTACTGCATATTTTTAACTGGTTTGAATTTACCATCCTCCCCCTCTTCTTTAAAAGATAAGGTTTTTCTTTCATTTGTCAATCTTCATGTTACCGTTTTAGGTCTCTATAGATGTTGCATCTATTATTTATAAAAATTTTCACATAGCTTCAACTGTGGAAAATGCCTTAATTGTGTAATTCACAGTGCAAAAAAAATTTTAAATATATTAAAAAATTAGACATCATTAGGATAACCTCTTGAAGAGGGACTTTCTCTAATGAGGAACTCTGCTAATGTGGGTTGAGCTCTTGAAAGATGATGGTGTGGCTGTTAATGGGTCAGCAGTTAACAAAAATAGAAAATAGTAAAGATGGTGCTATATAGTCTTTGCCCCTGATAATCTATCCAAACAGGAGATAACTATGGTGTTGCTGAGTGTGGAGATAGAAGAGGTCTGTTATCAGTTATCACCTCTAGAAAGTGCTTTGTAGTTTGTGAAGCTTTTTCCCAAGTCATTTAATTTAATTTTTGTTCGTTGGCCATTTTCGACAGTTTACCTGTCCAAAAATAGAGTTTACTAGCTTACCTTTTGGGTTACGTATCCAGAATATAGCTGATTTTATGCAATATGTTTTCCAAAATGCTACTGAAAATCAATTTTTGGTGAATTAAGTATGCTGAATATCTTACCTAGAAAAATGCTCCTGGAATCATTTTGTCAAGTAAATGTCCATGCTTATACTTTATGATCTGGAAAAGTGTAGGGTACTTTAATAAAAAGAACAAAGTAGGTGGGGTCAGAAAAATCTGACTTACTAACTATATAATGCTGAGTGAATAATTAATTATTTTGGTCCCAGATACCCCCATAAAATTTGCCCCTTTACTTTAGCATTCTGTATTTTCTGAATATTGGGGTTTGTATTTTCCTGTGGATTTGTCCCTTTATTCCGTTTTCTAGTTTTCTGTTCTCTTTGGTTCTGACCTAATGTACTTGCACCTTTGTGTATGTGTGTGTACTTTTGCTTTTTTACTTTGCTTCGTTTATTAATTTAGCAAACAGTGAGTAGTGTATGTGTGTACTCTTACATGTTGCCCCAAATCCTGCATGGAATGATGTAGAGTATAAGTAAGTTTTTAACAAGAGGGAGTATATTTGAGAAGCGTGTGAGGAAGCTGTAAAACCTCTAAAATAGATTCTTTGCTTTTATGAGAAATGCTGCTTGAGACTTAGAGGAATCCCCAGATTCACAGGTTTGAGGAATTTTCACAAACTGTGTGTATCGATATAACCAGCACTTAGGTCAAGAAACAGAACATTATTTGTCCCTCAGGAGCCCTCTTCGTACTTCCTGTCACTACCTCCATAACCGCTATCTTGACTTCTAAAAGTATAGATTGGTTTGGCCTGATTTTAAACTTCCTATAAGTAGAGTCATAGGATAGGTATACATTTTTTTTCTTTCCTTTTGTTTTTTTAATTGTAAAATATACATAACAAAATTTACCATGTTTTTAAGTGTGCTGTTCTGTGGCATTGCGTGCCTTCACACTGATGTGCAACTGTCACCACCTTACCTCCACAGAACCTTTTCATCTTTCCACACTGAAATTCCATACCCATTAAACACTAACTCCCCATTCTCCCCTCTCCCAAGCCCTGGCAACCACCATTCTACTTTCTGTCTCTAGGAATCTGACTATTCAAGGTACCCCATATAAGTGGAATTATATAATATTTATCCTTTTGAGGCTGGCTTATGTCACTTAACATACCTTCAAGGGTCACCCATGTTACAGCATATGTCAAAATGTCCTTCCCTTTTCAGGCTGAATAGCATTCCATTTCATGTGTATATCATATTTGGTTTATCTGTTCAGCCATCGATGGACACCTCCATCTTTCTGTTGCAGATCGGTCTGTGTGCTCTGTAGGTCTGCTGCGTGGCTGTTTTCTTGGGATTTCCTTTTACCATCACTACGCTCATCCTGGTAATTCCCTTCACTTCTCTCCATGCACTGTCCTTTCCTTGATCTTATGCATTTCTCTTAAATGCTTTACTTCATTGTTTAGCATATCCCCCAGTACTTTCTTGAGAAAAGGTGTACCGGGGGTTAATTTGGTACCTTATATGTCTTAGGCTATCTTTAGCAAACTATGTAGATGATGGTGATAAGCCTCTGTCAAGAAAGGATCTCATTTTGTTTGGGGAAGGAAGAGGAACAGGAGAGAGCAGGAGACAGGGAGGGGAGAAAGAGAAGAAGCTGCTTCTGCCCTGACCTTTCCTCATCATGCCGCACTAGGAGGAGTCCTAGCTTAGTCATCTTGCTTCTCTAATGTCTTGCCCATAGGAAGCAGTTGAGGTATGTCCTTCAATGAATGAACACACATGGACAGCCTCATGATACCTGCTTTATGAAGTGACGGACAGTCCTTAGAGGTCATTAACTGGCTTCTCAAAAAGGCCTGCTTGAACAACGAATACCCATTATTAAATATATCACTAAAATCGAAACCTGGTTCTTTATCTCCATGGCAGATAGAACAGATTCCTCCTTTAACTTTTATTCTGTCCTTCTTCCTGTTTTGCCAAATGATAAAATCCTTAAGAATCAAACTTTTATACGATTCATCCTTACATCCCGCACGATGCCATGTATTACATAAATGCTTAACAAATGTCTGTTGCGTTACTACAATCAGACACATGACTTTCTTTAAGGCCATTAAATGAGCCAGCCTGTCCCAGCTTCAGAGACTTTGCAATTGATGTTCCCTCTGTCTGTGGTACTTTTTTCCCGACTCTTCATGAGCTGGTTCCTCTTCATTCTGCAAATGAAGCTTGCACATCACTGAGTCCTTCTGGTCCCGATCTAAAAGCACTGTCTACTCCCTGAGTCACTGATTGTCGTATCACCTGTGATGGCCCCTACACAATACCCATCCTTATCAGAAATGATCTTAGTTATGTCTTTATTTAGTTTCCCCAACTCAAATGGACTCCACAGATGTATCTTTCCATCTCATTCACTGCTGTATCTCTCATACCTAGAACAGGGACTGCTAAATAAAATTTTGTTTTTATTAAAAAAAAATTTTTTTGAAGTATAGTTGATTTGCAGTGTTTCAGGTATACAGTAAAATGATTATGAATTATATCAGCTATTGAGAGAGTGAAAATGTTAATGACATGGTCTAACTATTACTGGGTTATGTGAGTTGTAAAAGAAGAGGGCAGACACACACACACACACGTTTTTTGAACGTTTTCCTCAACCATGCTCACCTTTTAAGAATATATAAATAATTGAACATTCAGGCAGGGTGATACTCATTTTCACTCTTACCTTAAGGTTTTGTATCTTTCTTGAATCTAGAGAGACAAAATCTCAGAAAATATTGGATTGGGGAGATCTGCCCCTTGAATTTCGTCTAAGAAGTCAAACCCTTATGTGTAAATCCTATCTGCCTATGTGCCTCAGGTCAATGTACCCGGCCAGACGTGTGAGACACCCTTTTATCCACGGCCTCGAATCACGGTGGAGCTCATTTGGCTGTAGTTTGGGATGTCTTGCTTTGCAGATTTCCGTATCTAGGTTACTGCTTGGGTGTGGCATGGAGACCCTGGTAATTAGGTTTCTGTGATTACAGGTACTTCTGGGGCTCCGGTTGTAAAAAAGCCCTTCCCCCTGAAAACAGGACAGAACCCTTCTCCCTGAAAACAGAACATTGCCTACGCTTAGGTTAGTAATATTGCTGAGAGAGGAAATATCGACTGAGAAGTGAAACAATAAGACTGCTTTTTTTTTTCCCCTAAGCTGAGTGCAGTGAAATGAGAACCAAAATGTTTGAAACTGGTTAATGATGCTGAGGGTCCTGCAGAAATTGACGCTTGCCTTTACTGCAGGATTCCTAGAGCAGCACTGTTTTTAATTTTTTTTAATAGAGGTTCTGCGAATTAGTTTTTTATAAGTTTATTTATTGATTTTTGGCTGTGTTGGGTCTTTGTTGCTGCACGTGGGCTTTCTCTAGTTGTGGCAAACGGGGGCTACTCTTCATTGCTGTGGCTTCTCATTGTGGTGGCTTCTCGTGTTGCGGAGCACGGGCTCTAGGCGCACGGGCTTCAGTAGCTGTGGCACACGGGCTTAGTTGCTCCGCGGCATGTGGGATCTTCCCGGACCAGGGATCGAACCCATGTCCCCTGCATTGGCAGGTGGATTCATAACCACTGAGCCACCAGGGAAGTCCATAGAGCAGCACTGTTGATTTGGGGTTGGGTAATTCTTCATTGTGGGGCTGTCTCATGCATGGCAGGGTGCTCAGCAACGTCCCTGGCCTCTGCCCAGGTGTGACAACCAAAACTGTCTCCAAACATTGCCAGCCCTAGTTGAGAACTACTGCTCTAGGGAATACATAGAAGAACCCTGCCTTAAGCCATGCCACTGGATTTGTTCAAAACCCATATGTGTTGCCACCATTAATGTGGCTGCGTGGTTTCCTTTCCCGTACATAAGAAGAGAAGGCTGCTGAACTCCAGCCAGTGTGCGTGTCTTCTTAGTGATGCCAGAGTAGTTTAAACCAGTGTCTTCCCCAAATACTCATCTCCCGTCAAAATGCAGCCCCCTAGTCTAGTGTGACCTTGGTTTTCTCTGCACGCACATGTGAGCAGCTGGGCCTTGGTGTGTGCCTTCCAGCCAGTGGGGGCCTTTCTGGGTCTTCATGTGGTATCTGAACATGTCCTGATCTTCCAGTTTCTTGGAGGCCACTCTCTGAGGTCATGGCTCTGGCACTTAAGTTATCTAATGCTGTGGAGATCTATAATTATAAGAAAAAGGAGGGTAAGTCTCTTTGGTTGGTGGTTGCTGCAGTATAGGGAGGGGCATTTATTCATATTTCAGCAGATAGGTATGGGATACCTGTGTGAGCCGTTCTTGGCACTGGAGGTACAAACGACCCAGTTACCTTCTTGGAGCCTCCTCTCATAGGGAAAGACAGACGATCAAAAAATGAATATGAAATATGTCCAGTTGATGATAAGTGCGGAGGAGAGAAAGACATTAGGATGATAAGGAAGCACTAGGTGTGGGGAAGCCTTGCAATTTCACATAGGGAGGACGTTTGGATGCCTCAGGGGAAAAGAGTTTCAGGCAGAGGAAGCAGTAAATGCAAAAGCCCTGGGGTAGGAGTGTGCTTGGTGTATGTGAAGAACAGCCAGGAGTGAGAGCGGGAGTTGTAGGGGAAGAGGCCAGGAAGGTGGGCCTGTACATGTCACATGGAGCTTTTCAGGCCTGGTAAGAACTCTTCTTCAACTTTTTATTACAGAAAATTTCAAACATGTACTAGACAGAAGAGTATAATGAACCCCCTATCTACCTATCACCCAGACTTACTAAATAGTAACTCAGGGCTAGTTTTCTTTTATATATAGTATTGGGTTGGCCAAAACGTTCGGGAAAGAAACCTGTGGAAAAACCCGAACTTTTTGGCCAACGCAGTATATCTTATAATCCCTCTCCAGATTGACTTGAAGCAAAGCCTAGGCATATTATTTTATCTGTGAATATTTTGGGGTGTATATCTGGAAGGTAAGGAATTAAAAATGATCCTGATCCCAGTGTTATTCTTAAAAATAATTGATTACTATTAACAAATACCCAGTGTGTATGTATGTATTTGTGTGTTTGTGTGTATATGTCTATTATACTGATTATTTTCTAAATGTTTGATTATGTGTTTGATATCAGGACTCCAAAAAAAGTTTTTATGTTGTAATTAGTCAATGTATCTCTTAAGTCTTTTTTAATGTTGAGGTTCTCTTTCCATCTTTTTTTTTTTTTCCCCCTCCTGCTTTGACAATGTTTAAGAAATCAGATCCTTTGTTCTGGCTTTCACAGTCTAGCTTTTGCTGATCGTGTTTCTGTGGTATTAACCTGTTCCTTTGTCACTCTCTTTCCTATAAAATGATATTTTGATGTAGAGGCTTGGTTGTGTCCGGGGTGATGTGGCTTTTTTTGGTGAAACTACTTCATAGGTGTGGCATCAAGCAGCATATAATACCCAGCTGTCTCTTTGTGATGTCAGCAGTCGTCGTTGGTTATGGCCGAGATCTGTTGATGGCTTAGGGTTTGAAAAATGGTGCTAATCTCATTTTGTCACCCCTTCTTTATTTACCACTTGGAACATGTCTATGAAGAGAATCGTTTCCCATCTATGAGGTGGAATTTATAGGGAAAGCAGGATAAGTGCTTGCTTTTTTTCCTTTACCAGTTTTCAAAATGAATTGGGTAGTTTTCCAGCATCTTCCAAAGGTGACCCTGGCTGGCTGGCTGGCTTCCTTCCTTTTTTCCTCCCTTTCTCACCTTCTTGAACTCATGATTTCAAACTTTGGATACATTTTAATATATTGCTATTGTCCATCCTATTGATGCTCAGTTGTCCCATTTTTTGGGCCAAGTTTGCTAGAATTTTGGCTTTTATTTGGAATAAGAGGGAAGCTAGTGGAAGATTTTGAACGGAGGAGTGATATATTGTGGAAATGATCATTTTGGAGTTTGTGTGGCCAACAAAGGGTCAGAGGGTAGCAGGGAAGAAGTAGAGAGTCCAGTTAGAAGGAAATTACAGTAGTCTAGTCAGGACGTGGTACATCTTGGACCACTGTGATTTGGGTGGAAAGAATGGTGAGATTCTGGGTATTTTAGCAAAGAAGCTTATTTGGGGGGGAGGGTAGAATGGGGAGCAAAGATGATCCCTCCTCTTTTGTATTCCGTTGTATCTTTATTATTTCCTATTGTTATGCTTTTATGCTAATCACAGATATTTGTTTACGTTCTGCCTGCCTCCCTGTGGTCACTAACCAATGACTGTGTTTCCGGTGTGTATTTGTTGCCTCTAACAGGGAGGAAGGTTGGTTAGTTTTGTGAGCTCACACAGAAGGAGAAGTAACATTAACAAATGCCCCAGAGCACGTTGGCAGGTTAGGATATAGAGAAAGGGTATGGGAAGATCATGTGAACCTCCTCTGGCCCACATGCACCTTTGTAGGTTTAGAAACAGGTGACCCTCTAGATGGTGCAGAGCTGAGGGTGACTTTGTGAAAATGAGAAATAATAGGGTGGAAGCAGCACAGAGCATTAGTTCAAGCTTGGCAAAGTGGGAAGCAGGCTGGATTTCAGCCCTGACTTCCCTCCCTGCCCAGCACCCTTGTGCAGGGCACAACCTGAACTACTGCACACGGCATCCCTGCATATGACAGCCCCTGAGACAGGAGTAAACACACCCGAATCTAATTCCGGCACTGCCACCAACTGTGCGCCCTCAGCTTCGTCATCTGTGAAAAGATGGAGTTTGACTTCACGGCCTTTTAAATGTAACCACTTGAACACAGTTGTTTCACCACAGCTTGGCTATGTGTGGGTAGACTTGCAGTGCTTGAAAATGAGAAATCTTGCTAAAATAAAATCCTAATTTGTTCTAGTATTTCTTCTCAACAAACCAGTGGTTGCCAAATTTTAAAACATTTTAAAATGCATTAGAGGAAGTGAGTCAGATACGTTCTTCATACACAACAGTGGAAGTACACTGAGTTCCAAGTTATGAATACTGTGAAAAATTGTGTTCGTTGTATAAATACAGGATGAAACTTCCAGTCTTCCAGAATATATGTTCTCCCTTTCCTTATTTGTATTTGATCGCTCGTTAACATATGTATGTATCACTGTGACATTCTTAAAAATCAGCTTTCCAAAATAAAAATACAAGCTCCAATCTCTTGTGTATCCAGTTGGTATTTTCCCATTGTTGGGTTTTGCCTGTTCACACAAGTCTTTGCCTCACAGCACAGTTCAACTTCCCCCAAATTAAAGCAGTTAGTTTATTCCTCTTTCTGATGATTGCCATATATAGAAAAAAAAAATCTATTTATTTTCATTGGGCACCGATCCCCGTGTCTTTCTTGTGGAACATGACTGATTTTGTTAACTCCACCAAGGAAAGAATAAGCAGAACTTGTTCAGGGTGGCCACATTCTATTCAAGAACATCCCCGGGAGGTGGGGAATAGTTGAGTTCTGCTGAGCTAAACTCTTTTACAAGTATGATACCATTGCTTTGTTATTATTTTTTCCAGTCTGCATGGTGAAAAGGACTTTTCATTTCACTGAGGTGAAAACTGGGTCTGTGAGAGGAGCGACTTTCTTAAAAAAAAAAAAAAAAGCAAACCCAGAAACCAATTACTTGATAATGCAGAGCCAAAAGCCTCATTCCCTTAACGAAATCAGTGCAGTGTGCACTGCCGTTAACCTGAGGAAAGCGGCTGACATCCCTTGATTACGACTGGAGGTGGAAAGACCCAAACTTGCAGGATTCCCCTCCCCCTCGAGAGATTGTTAGTCCAGCCCTTTCTAGAGGTTCGTTTCGGCTCTCTGTCATCACCGGGACGCTAGCAGGGAATATGTGTCATGGTTACAATAGAGTGTGGTAACATATAACAACCATGAAAGCCCAGCGGGAAAGGCTACAGATTCCGGGGCTGACCTTGGAGTAAGTATTGTCTCTCTTTAATATTTTAATGCTTTCTGCATGGCACTCGCTTTCCTGCGACCAGGAGCTATTTAGCATTTGTTTGTACTGACAGCCTCAGAGCACTGCAGTGTGAGCTGGAAGGAACATGTCTTAAATGTATAGCATTTGATTTCAGCTGATGTGGAAGCCCAGACCTAGCATTTTGCGTTGCAGCCAGAGGAAAAGAGCTGCTGCATATTTAAAGTTACTAAACCTCAGTGCTGGAAACGTCTTAACAGCTCATTGTGAAAGAATGTATCAGCAGGCCTGTGGTGTGTCTGTCTTTTTTTTTCTTCTCTCTTACTGTTTGTTTATCCCCAATGCTGCCTTGTTCTAAAGAAGGGCCTCTGTCTGTCTGGAATAACAGAAGACATTACAATGGATCAGAGTGCAAAAGAAGGGTTATTTGTGACACTCATTAGATGTGATCCATGTTTTGTCTGTGCAACAGAATAGTAATGAACTGTAGTACATTTTGCATCCTCTCTGCAGAGTCTCCATCCACCGCATGCAGTGTGTTTACCTAGTTGAGCTCTGTGTTTGCTTAGTTGGGTTTTTTTTGTTTTTTTTTTTTAACCCATAAACGCATCTGACTGCCTTCTGATTTGATGCAGCCACGTATAATGCCCACATCTAATTTGTGGAGAAGTTAAACATCTGTGATGAAGGAAGTGTCAGCAAATTTTTATTTTAAGTCTGTTTGTCAAAGATGCAGCAGCTATGAGTTAGTCTGTGCTGGCACACTTAAAATAATTAGCAGTACAATAGAAATCTGGTAGAAAAATATAAATATGTCTTCTAACTTGCAGCACAGATATAAAATTACATTTTCATTGAAATCTGTGCAACCCAAATCATCTCGTACTGGACTCCTTCCAGGAGGAGACTGCAGGGGAGACCTGTACCCAGTTCTGAGGGGTAACTTTTCCTCTTGCACCCTGTAGGTGCCTCATACAAGGGAAACTGTTTCCTTGGTTAATAAGTGAATAAAAACATGACATTTCTGAAGTGATGTGAGCACTTTCTTAATCAGTTCTTGCTCTAAAATTATACACTGATTTTTACTGACAAGTGATCACTTATAAAAGTTAGAGGGGTCCTACAACCCTCCCGCTAGATGTGGCTTTTTATATAATAGAGATACAAAGAGTATTTACCCATTGCCTACTGTTTTGTCCCCATCTCCACCCTGGCATTCAGCCCTCCTCACCTATGTGGAATATTTTAGTGGCATGCGTGGATTTTTCTACTTAACCCTCATCTCTCTAGCATTCTGGAAATGTACAGCTCAGATGCCCATGGCTCTGTGTGCCAGGCCCAGGAACTTAGCTTTAACCCCCAGCTTCACTTTGACCTCTATTTCTGATTGTGCTGCTTCCTTGCTGTCTTCTTTGGCCTTGGTATATACCATTTCACATTACACTTTTCTTTCTTTCGTTTTTGGTATCTCGTCCACGTTAACAGGAGATGCTTCAAAATTACTCTGTAAAATACAAACTCAGTTGTATTCATTGTTCCATCTATAATTTGAAAGACTGAGGTATGCCACGAATTTTATGATGATGCAAGACATACAGGTCAGCTCAACACAGGGGGTTCCGTGCATTTTGTTTTCATCCCAGGCCACACCCCCCCCTCAGTCTAGGCTCTACCCTGGTACATGTTACTGTGCATCTGAAATAGTTTATCCTTTACCTGAGGAGCTTGAGACAGTAGATAGAATTAGAGTATCACTCTTCGGTGTCATTGTCGTGTTAGCGTGAAATTCACTTTGAACGTTTTGTTTACCTTGAAATGTAAAACTACTCTTAGGTAGACATAGCTGATTTTACATTCATTCATGGAGAAAGCTAATTCTGCATTCTTTGAGTAAATTCAGTTTCTTGACACTGCAGAGGATGGTTATAATGGAAAGTCTTATCACTGATTTTATTAAGAGCACATTTAGTGTATATAATTGTATTTATTTGGGGACCTTTTAACAGACTAACTCTGCAGAACAGCTTCTGTATGTTCTGTCATGAGATGTTTCTGTTTTTCTTCAGGAGAGTTTATTCCATAGGTACTGCAGCACAGACTCTTACACTAGCATATTTTATACTCTGTAGAGGCAATTCAGAATTTTCCATCTGATTTATCAATAACATGAGGCAGTTTCTGATTCCTATTTCAGAAAGTGGAATCCTGGATGTGAGGCAGCAAATATATAAGTATTTCAGAAATTAATGGATTATTAATTTATTCCGAAATTTCTGACAAGTAGATAGCCTATGCATGGATTTCTGATTTCTGAGAAACTGGGTCTTTTTTTTTTTTTCTTCCTTTTTTCAATTTTAGTATAGAATTAGGTTCACAGATACTTCATAGCACACGTGATAATGTATCTCAGCTTGGAGGCATGGAGTGGCTTCAGTGCCTTTGCGTGCCTATTTTAGGACCAGAAGGAACAGATAAGACTGTGCTTAGACTAAATGATGGCTGTATCAGTGGGCATTCAGGAGGGCTTTCCAATGAGCTGCTAAGTTAGAGTACAGTATGCTTAAGAGCAGCAGCTTTTCCAACGTGCTCTGAATGTATAAGGAAACCAATTCCTTAGTTTGCCGAGTACTGGTACCAAACCAGAGAATGGTTTTAGAAGATGTGAAACAGATATAAAATGTTACTCTATGAAAACATTTTATTAAACAAATTGGAGCATTGTGAGCAATGATTTACATTTTGGTTTAAAACAAATACAGCCAAGTCTCAATTATCCACGTAATGGGAAACAAGGATGGCATTAAGAATTTGGGAAGCCTAAATCTGATTCTAGCCACTGTTGCCACTTCTCTGTTCAGTGAAGGGCACAACCAGCTTGAATTAGCCAATATACCTTTGCAAAGGTAACCAATTACCTTTGCCTAAGGTAAGAAAATGTGGTTACGATGTAGAGTCATGGACCAAAGGAGAGGCAGAAGAATGTTAAGAAACTCATTGCAATATAGCAGGAGTTTCCGGGGCTCACTTCAGCCTAAGAGTTGGTACTAGAACCCTTAGCTAATTCTTATTTTGACTTTGCCATGTGAAAATAATTAAAATTGACTAGTATTGACTTCATATTTTGATAGATCTGTTGGCAAAATTGTGGCAAGTAAGATATCTGCCAAATTTGTTTCCTTTCGTCCCTAAAAGAGAAGAGCCTTGAGGCCAAAAGGAAAAAAGATAAAGGGACTGTAAGCTCCCCACCCCATGCTGAATATTTGAGAGTTGGCTGGTGAATATGCTTGGTGGTTTGGATGGGCTGTTGGGAGTAGAAATTATAATGGTCCCTCGATAGATGAACTTGCAAAAACCTCTTTGGAGAGTAAAACACTTTACAACCAAATGTGAGAAATTTTGAAGTTACTTATTATGAATATAAGAACACTTTTTACCATGAGAGTTGGACAAAATGTTGCTGGATATTTTTCAGTGCAAAGCGCTTAAAAGTATGGAAAGGTTTGTTGCTTTGCTTTTTAAAAACTATAGTATTTAACCTGAATTTTCATTTCTGATAACTACGTCCCTAGAGTTCTGCTACAGATTCACCATTGGTTCTTAATCAGAAATCGAATATACTCAGTATAAAAAACAGCACTGACTTGACTTTGCAAACAATCACATGCTGAACATATCTGCCAAGTTGCTCTGTGACAAAGAAAAGGCACAAAGAAAAATGGCAGCAGTAGTTTTGAGAATGTAAATTTCAGCAGGAAGCATTGTGCTTGTTCTCTGTTTTAGAGCTAAAAAGGGACACGTGATCAGATGATTACCTAGTGGTACTGATAGGCAAGCCGTGATCATTCTCGCCTAAAGGGAACACAGTCCCTTCAATGAGCTGTGCTATTTTTACTGCCATCATTTCTCCCACTTGGAATGACATTATTTTAACTTTCAGTCTCACTCCAAGGAGCCTGAGTCCAACCCCATCCAGCCCAGGCAGTCCCTGTAGTCCTCTCTTCGCTTTTCACTTCTGGAGGTAAGCGCGCTCCAGTGCCTGCCCGGGGCTGCTTTGTCTTCCCTTCCCTTCCCCCAGGATCACACCACGAGTATTTGAACACTTTGGATCACAATATGCAATAAACAGTTTTTTCTTAACTGTTTTCTTAGTGTTAACATAAAGTAAGGAAACTTGTTGAGCTGTTTACTTGATGACTTACAGGAACACTGAGAAAATGTACTACGCTTGCGCCATTGAGCATATCTTAATGTTTCACTTAATGTCCAGTGATTGATTAGTTGTTTGTTTGATTCCTGTGTGTGTATTACATGTGGCTTTCCTTAGGAAATGGTCTGCATTGAATTTCATGAATTTTGATCCGTCTTTTATAATGATACCGTTTATGACAATTTCTAAGAAACATTTTCTGATTCACGTTAGAGTATCATATCTGTTGCCACAAATTATTTTATATCCTGTTATTTACAGGACAAAGTACTTGAATTGTCTAAAACCATCAGTATTTTAAAATCTTTTTTAGAATTCCCAGTTACATACCCCACCCTCTCACTCCTAGGCTGATATAAATTCATTCTTCTCTGTTCTCTAGAGAAATATCTTCAAGGAACTATACTTGCATTTTAGCCTAATTTGTTACAAGAGTACATAAGAGAAAATGCTGTTAGTATTGTATGTATAGTACATACGCTCTGTTAGGATTTTTGTGAATTTAGTGTCTGTGGGAAGAGTTGGTCTCCCTGTATCTAATCAGAAAAAATACAGAGTATCCAGCTTCCCCTCACCCGTTTTTAATCCTAAATGAGAAAGTAGAAGCAAACTCTCAGTTGATGGAAAGAGTGATTTAAATGACTTTTTAATTAATGAATACTTTTTATTTCATATATGCAAATGAATGAAAAACTTGCCATGCATGACCAGTTCCTTAAAATTACTCACTTACAAGCTTTAGGCTTATGTATCAGTGGACAATTTAACAAATTTGTTTCTCTCATTTTTCTAAAATGAGACTGAACCAAAATCTGAAGAATTGATCAGGTAAATGAACGAACGACTTTGAACTTTGGTTCTACTCTTCTGCCGATGGGATTATGTTTATGATTTTAAAAGTGACTTTCAACATGAAGGTTCCACTAATAGCTTTTATAAAGCATCCCCTGAATATAATAGATCCTAAAGCATAGGAAGAGTTCTCTGACAATCCAGAGAATTGCATCACTCTTGTAGCTAGTCTGTTTTTGGTAATCCAACCACAAGTAATTGGACTGTCTTCTGAACTTTTTTCTTCAGTGTAACATGACTTTATTAAATGCTCACGTTTCCTCTTCTTTTTCCTTCCCAAAGACAATAGGCTATTCGAAATAAAGGTGTTATCAGTAATGGAGAAGAGAGACTCAGAGTAAATGATGTGGTAGTGCAGAGGAGGATGAGGTTCTGAAAACTGTTTTTGGAGAGAGATGTTTTTAGAACTGGTGATATTGGAGCTGAACCATGAAAAATGGGGGTTTCAATGGGGAGAGATGGTTGTAAAGAACAAAACCGGACAAAGAATAAAACAAAGGCAAGGAGGTGAGAGAGTGTGGCACATTGTAGAAATGGTGTGTATGGCTAGAAGATAGGGTGGGTGAGGTAGAAGAAAAGCATGAACTTGTACAGAGTTTGATAAGGACTTATACATTAATTTGAGACCATGCTATGTAGGGCCTTGAATACTGAGCTAAAAAGTTTGACTTGCATTTTGTAAGCATTCCAGAGTATTGGAAGATTTTTTTTGAAAAAGGAAATGACCGATCCAAGCTCAGACTGGGAAAATTTACCTTTACCAATCTATTCTTTAGGTATAGATAGGATTTTAGGTAGAAACTCCAATGAGGATGCTGGTACGATATTTCATGAATAACAGGTCCTGGATTAGGACAATTGCAGTGAATTAAATTAAAAATTGCGGAGAACTTGATAGCTGACAGAAAGCTTTCTATCTCTTTCAATTTAATCCACCTGACACGAGGCAGGATGGAATATTGCTTCTGTTTATAGATGAAGATGCTAACACATTTAGATATTTAAGAGGCGTAACTAGCCTAGGATTCAAAATGAAGTCTCAGATCTTTCCACTGTGACTAACTTAAGACAGACACATTGCCATGGGATCATTTATACGGGGTTTAAATTATCCAGTTTATGTAGACTCTGTGACCTCCTTTAGTCATTTTTATTTCCCCAGTGCCTTTCTCAATGCCTGGAATGTAGTTAAGTGTTTGCAAAATGTTTATTAAAGAATGAATGAATGAGTGAATTGGAAATAGAAGATGTATTGATTACAGTGCTGCTTACAAATCAGCCCCCGTACAGTTGGCTCAGATACAATGGAATTGTATTTCTCACTCACAGAACAAGAGTGTGGAGAAGAGGATCCACTCCACACAGTCATTCAGGGATCTGGGGTAGGGAGGTCTTCAACACATGGCCTTTAAGGTTGCCCTGGCCATCATTGCAGCTGGTGGAAAAGGGAAAGAGCACGAGAGATTGTGCATTGCCAGACCTGAGGGTGGCATGCATTACTTTCACTCCCATTCCACTGCCTAGAATTTCGTATTCTACTACACCTAAGGACAAGGAAGGCTGGAAAATACAGCTTCCCTGTGTCCAGAAGACAGAGGAAATGAGTTTGGTAAATAGATAACAATCTTTGTTACAGAGGTTGAAAGAAAGGTGCACACAGTAGGTGTGCAGTGGATAGTTTTGAATGAATGATTGGCACTCTGGTTTCTAGCATTAACTGAGCAGAACCCAAGAGAGAGAATTGGAGAGGGAGGAAAATTATAGAAATGATGAGTTTGGTCTTGACCACACTGAGACATCTCTAGGTAGAGAGATAGCTGGTTGGCTGCCTGGAGTTGGGTGTCTCCAACAGTGTGCCCCCAGATGATGGTCTAATGTGCACGGTAGAGATTCCAAATAGGTTCATGCTATTACCACAGAAAAGCATGTATTGCATCCCTGCATAGAATTTTTTTTCTTCCATTGATTGTGATGGATCAGATTTCGTCTTGCTCCTTTTTTATGAGTGGGGGTTGAAGGTCCGGGGAGAGTGATGGTGGTGAGCATTGACAGTGTCTGTGCCCTTTTGAGGTGCTGACACACAGAGTTTCTAAATGCGGCAGTGGAATATTCTGTTCCTTTCATGGTGAAGCCCTGGAGGCAGGCTGTGCTGGGATGGGAGTTACCCTCCTACCCTCTGTCTCCATGGGCTTCCTGAGAGTTGCCCTGAAATGAGAGATCTGTAGCTTCTGGGGCAGCTCAGCTGCTAAATGAAATGTAAATTTAGTTGAGTATGTCTCAGGAGTGTAACCTTACACTGCTACAGGGGGGCTACAGGGGCTACAGCAAGGCACGTTTTGGCTGTGTATGAGGGGAAGAATTTTCTAAGAAAGGTTTCAGAGTGTAAAATGGGCCGGATCATCAGACCATCAGTTTCACACCACTGGAAATCTCCCAGGAAGGCCAAGTTCCCATTTCCCTGGAAAGTTGTAGAACAGAGAATTCAACCACATTATTCCCAAATGCCCTTTCAACCTGAAATTGTGACATTCTTGTCTTGCAGCAGGGCTGGAGAAAGAAAGGCAAAACACAGTTTGTCCACAAGCTTAAGAAAAAAAAAACATGGCCCGAATATCCATTTATCCATATCAAGGTGATAGAAAACATCCTAAAAACCTTGAGTGGAATTTATATATGCCTTCCCTTTCTCCCTTCTGAGGCAACGATAGCCACTCAGAATTTCCACAATCCCCAGTACTTAATACATTTACTTCCATTTAGTGGCTGTTTCATATAATGATGACATCAGTGCTTCATGAGTAATGTGGATGTGATCCAGGCCAGCTCATAGTCTGGACTGCGATTATTAGGTAGCAAAATTCCAAAGGAAGCTCTCTCATTTTACATTCTCAGGATCTTTCTTGGCACCTGGCAGGCCTCACCCTCAGTAGGGACCAGTAAGTAGCTGGAGGCTGGCTACCGTTCCTCAGGGACCACATTGCTGTTGATACAGCAATGTTCTTTTGCATTTTCATCACATGCCCCAACTTCTGAGTGGATGGCAACCATGAGAGCATCTGCTGCACTTCCTGCACTCCTTCTCTTTTACTTAATCCATCCTATTGTTCCCCATTTGGTTTCTGGAGTCTCGAGGTGGTGGACACACAGCTAGGCCAGAGGTAGCAGTGGAGTGGCTATTCCATTTCTTCTCCTTTCCCCTCCCAAATCCCCATCTCCCTGTTTCAGCTGGGACTGAAATCACACACACCACACAGCTGTTAGGATTCAGTACTAGTTTCAGGGAAGACTATTGCCATTGTGCCATAAACTTCACGAGGACAAGGATTTTTTTTTTTCCCACAGATGTATCCACAAAGCCTAAAATAGCGCCTGACACACATAGTAGAGGCTTCATAAGTGTGTGTGGATGGAATGAACGGGACTCCCTGGGACTCCAGCCTGGTCTGATGGTTCTACCTGTGCTCACAGCATGGCACACTCTTACAGAGGATGTATGCTTTGGGATTGGTGCTGACACCTTGAGAGGTAGGGCATGCATTTTGATGCTGCCATAAATATTAAATTATAACCTTCAAAATGTGAAAACTGACCAGGTATTAATTATAAATAAAAGTTCAAGGAGAGAGTAGAAAGGCATTATTATAGAAAGGTAAACCTCAGAGTATATTAGCAACTGTACCTGGCTATGGTGAGGGGCAGAGAAAGTAATAAAGTCACGGCAGATGACATGCCGAAGAGGCTAAGTCCCTTTAATGAAAGAGAGTTCAGTGTAAGCCCCACGGAATGGAGGCCTATTTTGCTACTTCCATCTCCATGACACCTATAACAGCACTTGGTATATAGCAGATACTTCATAAAATCAATTAACTATTGTCGTTGAAGGTGCTTTGAAGCAGCAAGAGAGTTTTAATTGGGGACTTCGGGGGCTGCTTTGTAAAAACAGAAGCCCTTCCGTGAGTCTGTATTCTCTCATGATGTGATTCTAGTCTTGCCTAGAGCTGGGCCACTGCTGCCCTTTTTCTATGGGGCTCCTGTTCCCCAGTGTACTGCAGACCCCACCTGGCTGGCTCCTTTCATTCCTGTTACCTGACCGGCCCTGGAGCAGTTGAGTTATGGGACCTCAAAGTACTAGCAGTATGGTGCCTGAATCTTGATCCCTGCCCCCAGCACATACAAGCTTTGAGACCTTGGGCAAATCATGAACTTCATGGACTTTCACTGTCTTCACCTACCTTGCCCAAGAATAAGAATAATAGCTTATAGGCATTTAGTGGGATAAATTTCTATTAGCAAGAATGGGACCTGTGGTGGTCCTAAAGTCGGTAGGAAGGACAGGTAGAGGATACTTTAGCAGAGGGGAGGGCATTGGGGATGATGGTCACCTAGTCCAATTTTTGCCAAGAGCTTGTCCATTTGTCCTGCTGCTGCTAGAAAGGTTACTGGGTGTCCACAGCTGTCTGAATCCCCCTCACTCCACTTGTTGCCATGGTGAGGGGCAGATATAATAAGCATTTACCAAATACATGGCAATATGCTGTGCTTTTGTGCCTCCTTTTTTTAATGTCTTCCTTTTTTAAATTTTTATTGAAATATAGTTGGTTTACAATGTTGTGTTAGTTTCAGGTGTACAGTTAAATGATTCAGTTATATATATATATATTCTTTTTTCACTGTCTCTTCTGTTATAGATTATTACAAGATATTGAGTATATAGTTCCCTGTGCTATACAGTAGGTCCTTGTTGATTATCTATTTTATATATAGTAGTATGTATACTTTAATCCCAGATTCCTAATTTATCCCTCTCCACTGCTCCCCTTTGGTAACCATAAGTTTGTTTTCTATGTCTGTGGAGAAAAGGGAACCCTCCTGCACTGTTGGTGGGAACGTAAATTGGTGCAGCCACTATGAAGAACAGTATGGAGGTTCCTTAAAAAACTAAAAATAGAGCGACCATATGACCCAGCAATCCCACTCCTGGGCATATATCTGGAGAAAAACATAATTCGAAAAGACGCGTGCACCCCAATGTGATAGCAGCACTATTTACAATAGCCAGGACATGGAAGCAACCTAAGTGTCCATCTACAGAGGAATGGATAAAGAAGATGTGGTACATATATACAATGGAATATTACTCAGCCATAAAAAGGAATGAAATAATGCTATTTGTAGCAACATGGATGGACCTAGAGATTATCATGCTAAGTGAAGTAAGCCAGACAGAGAAAGACAAATATCGTATATAACTTATTTGTGAAATCTAAAAAGGATTCAAATGAACTTATTTGCGTCTCCTTTTCATGGGACTCCTGTAAGTGCGGGAAAGCCAACTGACTGCTAAACCCTTTTAGTTTCATTGACTTTGTAGGATGAGCAGGACCATTTGTCTTTTTTATTCTCTGTTTTCTCCACTTCACTTTGTGAAGAGTATTGAAAAAAATCTGAAGAAGCTGGTACCAGATGGCAATTTTTTCATAGTCTACAGACACCAGTTCCGGTGCTTTTGTGAATGTGATGGTTTAATGAACTGCCTCGTGCATCCGTGAGTTTTATTTTTGAATTGTTGTGTAGGACCGGGTCTGTTTCGTGTAGGCACTCCATGGAATGGCTCTGCAAAGCAGAGATGAGCACAACTGTGAACACTTTGCTGGTCCTGTGGGCGTGGGCTGGGCACAGGTGGGAAAACTGGGGCCTCGGGTGTCACTGGAGGGGTGGCAGGGGAGGCATGGACAGGCCAGTTAGTGTTCCTCTCGGCTACCATGGTTGCTGCAGGTGCCACCAGCTGGGGGCTTCTGTTTCTTGGAAGAATCCGAAGAAGGGAGGATGAGATGATGCATCTGTGGTACTCCAAGTGGGGAAGTAGGTGAGGGGGCAGGGAGTAGACTGATGTGCAGGAACGGGGAAGGGTGAATATAGTAAACTTATTGCAGAAGACGTTTAGGTGCTTTCCTTTGATTTTTTTTTCTGGAATTTATTATTTTCTGAACTGATAATACAAACTTGCCTGTTATAAAGTTATCAAGCCTAGGGGATGAGGTTTTGTGAGGTCAGATGGCAAACAGAGCTTTCACATCCCACCGGGTCCCTGGCACACGTTAGTCCTTTCAAAGCCTTCGCTTCTGCAGGTGTAGGTGCCTCCATGGCCAGGCCCTGAGAGCCTTTCAGGGGCCTTGGTTTCTGCTACCTGCCCGGTGCTGTTCTTAGTGTTTCCCATACATTAACTCCTATAGTCCTCACACCGGGCCCGTGAGTCCAGGAAGACGATTTCACATTTGACAGATGTGAAAACTGAGGCCCAGAGAAACAGACTTATCTGTAGTGACCACACATCTCTGTTTGCCCAGGTTCAGTTCAGTTGATGCCTCCTAGCCCAGTGTGATTATCAAAAGTGTCCCCTTTCACCTTCAAGCCCTCCATGTTTGAACAATAAAATGTACCCACTTGCCAATGTCTAGAAAGAGGCTTGATCTGGTTCAAACTCAGGCCTCTGGGGGAAGAGCCCTCACTTTTATTCTACAGCATAAGGTTGCACTGTCTACACTTTACTTGAACGCATTCCAGGTTGCAGTCATTTTAAATTTGCATTCCAAGTAGAATATGCTATTTACAGGGAAGGTGATTTTGTTACTCTGACTGGAGTTCATCTGCTTGGTTCACCATACAAGTAAATTTTTCAGTCCTCTGTTGAGAGTGTGGTTATGGGACTGGGGAGCATGTTTTGAATTGTGGCGCCCTATATTTCTCTTTTTTAAAAAGTTTTATTTTAGACAGAGCTTAAGTGATGCAATGAAGGTTAAATTGATTTCATTTGGAAATCAGGCCATGGGCCCCCAAGGCACTGATATCTACTGCTGCTCTATCCTGAGCAGTCTCTGCCCAGTTCCCTCAGCCAGGGCTGGCCTGCTTCTGTCCTGGGGAGACGGTCTCTCACCATTGCTGTGATGGTCTCAGACCCTTTGAGCCCTATTAGGAGATGTACCTCTTTAGCCCCACCCCAAGTACAAGGAGCCTGGAAACTTCCTTTGTACCACCCACCATTAGAGACTCATTTGGCCCTTCATCACTCAGGAGTATTCGTTATTACATAGTTTTCCTGGACCAAATACTGTGACTTCTTTACTTAACTAAATTTTGAATTTTGGTTTTAGAATATATTGAAATTATAGCAGTTATCTTTCAATTACTAGATCATCTTGGGACAAATGAAAAAAGTACTTTGCTGTGTGTGTGTGTGTGTGTGTGTGTGTGTGTGTGTGTGTGTGTGTGTGTTTGTATGGGGGCGTGCTGCTGTATGTTCCATTTTGTTACTGCATTGCTTTGACACTAGGGAAAAAGACATTTCACGTCATTTTTCAAAACTTATTTCCTACTCTTAAAATGTGGCTACAACCATTAACACCCACCCTGTTGATAAGAGAATTAAGTTGTGATCTTCTTTGAAAGCAAAAGATGGTGATGACAATGTGAAGCTCAGAGGTGTCTCAGTAAGAGGAGTGATACAAATGCAGAATTAAAAAAAAATTTCTCAAGTTTCTCCAGCAGTAAATGGGGATAATAATACCTCTTGAAGGTGTTATAAGAATTAATTAGATAATGTTTGTGAAAAGTTCCAACCTGAGCATTCTGTTTTATTATTATTATCTTCATATTGTTCTTAGAAACCCAGCATTCAAAATGAACTGCAAATCCTGACCTTTGTATCGAGGATGTTGCATATGCTAATGGAACATGACAATGATGTGATATTATGAAAATGGGGCAGCTGTACTCATGATCCCAGGTGAAAAGGAGATGAGCTCAATTTCATGGATTCTTAGGCTGTTCTACTACTTTTTCCATGACAATATGAACTGTTACTATTCAATGTGAACTATTACTGGGTCCAGTTAGTAAAACAATACGGGGATACTCCAAAGTGAGGGAACATTTATTTTCCTAAAATGGTATTGGAATTGTTTTTCTTTTCCTCTTTGTGTAAAATATGAACTTGGCTCAGTCTTAAGTTCTGAGTCAAAAAGTCATATCCCTGGATTTCTGTAGCAGCCTCCTATCTTGTCCCCCCGGCTTCAGTTCAACTTTTGTCCTCCTAGGCTCATTCTCCATCAAGCTGTCAGATTGGTCTTTGTCGTGTCAGTCACTTCTCTGCTCAGAGCCTTCCAGTGGCTGCCCTCCCATCTTCCATGACCCACTTCCTGCTGCCTCTCGCGCATTTCCTGCTGGCTGCATTGGACTGTGCTTTTTCTTGACCACTCCAAGCATGTCTGTGTCACGGCCTTTTTGTCTCCTGTTCCTAGAGTTTTCTCCCCTACCCTTTCGAAAAAATTCCAAACCTATGAGAAAAGTTGGAAGAATGGTACAGTCAACACCCATGTTCACCTTGATTCATCAGTTAACACTTGCCACATTTGCTTTATCTTCCTGCCTCCTTCCCTTTTAGCCCATATATATATTAAAAGAAATGGGGTTTTGTTTGTTGGTTTGTTTGTTTTTGCTGAACCTTTTGAGAGTAATTTGCAGACATTCAGACATTTCACCCCTAAATACTCCAATATTTATCTCCTGAGAGCAATTACATTCTCCTTAATAACCATAACATCATTATTTTTTTAACATCTTTATTGGAGTATAATTGCTTTACACTGGTGTGTTAGTTTCTGCTTTATAACAAAGTGAATCAGCTATACATATACATATATCCCCATATCTCCTCCTTCTTGCGTCTCCCTCCCACCCTCCCTATCCCATCCCTCTAGGTGGTTACAAAGCACCATCACTAATCATTAGAGAAATGCAAATCAAAACATTATATCATTATTATACTCTCAAATTGAAAATGATTACAATATTATCTGATATGCAGTCCATATCAAATTTCTCCAATTATCCCCTTAAAAGTTCTTTAGAGTTGTATTTCTTTAGGGGCTTCCCTGGTGGCGCAGTTGTTGAGAGTCCGCCTGCCGATGCAGGGGACACGGGTTCATGCCCCAGTCCAGGAAGATCCCACATGCCGCAGAGCAGCTAGGCCCGTGAGCCATGGCTGCTGAGCCTGTGCATCCGGAGCCTGTGCTCCGCAACGGGAGAGGCCACAACAGTGAGAGGCCCGCGTACCGCAAGCAAAAAAAAAAAAAAAAAAAAAAAGATTATATATTCCATTTAGTTGTCATATCTCTTTAATTTAGAATACTTTTAGGGTTTTTTTTTTAATCTTTTCATAATATTGACATTTTTCAAGAAAGAGGACAACTATTTTGTTGACTGTCCCACAATCTCAGTTTATCTGATGGTTTCTTCATCATTAGATTCAGGTTAAACATACTTGAAAAGATCAGGTGAAGATGTCTTACCCATAGCATCATATTACGAAGCCCAAAATCTGGTGCCTGCCAGACCTTTCCCTTGTGGTTTTACGCCTTTTGCTTTATTAAGTAATCTCTGGAGCAGCATTTTGAGTTCACATGACTATGCTTTTCTCAACAGAATTTTACCCAATGGTTTTTACATTCATCAGTGACCTTGCTTGACTCAGTTATTATATTGCTGTTTGTCAAATGACAGTTTTCTAATTCTGTTATTAGCTGGTGTTTTTCTGTTACAGAAGAAATTTTCCTCCTTTCTCTCCCCCCGTTTTTAGGAAGGTTATTATTAATTCATGCATTTTTTTTAAAGAATAAAATAGATAACATATATTTGGTGTATAATGATCCGTGACCACCATTCCTCCTTTTGTTGGTCAGGTTGTCCCCACATCAATCAGAGGGAAGCCTTTCAAGCTGACTCCTGGGTCCTTTTGACATTATCCTCTTGGTCTTTGAGCAGTGCATTTTCTGGTACAACAAGCTATTCTAGCTGATCGGAACAGCTAGAGGAACACTGTCCCTCCTGGTCCCCAATCACCTGATGTCTCCTTCACGTAATGTCTGAACTAAATGTCAGTGCAGCAGACAGCCTTCCCCACCCCCTTGTGGAGAGCCCCAGCCTGCTCCCCCAATCCTGCTTCGTGATGTTTCCTTTGGTGTGTATCCCCACTCAATATATAACATTTGTTTGTTTGTTTGTTGTTTAATTTACCCAGCTAGAACGAAACTTTTAAATTGACAACAATTTGCCTATTTTGCTCACCACTGGGGTCCCTAGTGTTGGTACGTAGTGCGTCCTCAACAAATATTTGTTGAAAAAAGCGAGTGAATGGATCTACCCCCATCTTGAGCCTGCATCAAGCTCTTCCAGATTGGAAGCTGCTGCTTTTCTCCTCTTGACACTGAGATGGGTCGGGCTGCATGGAGTTCACACTCATTCGTCTGGGGTTTATGGCAACTTTACTTCTAGTAGCTCTCCTGCCTTTGGATTCTGGTGATAATTCAGAACGATTTTCACTAACAGCGCATCACAAATGACACTCAATGCAAGGCACTTGGCAGTAACAGTGGAAGCATCTACAACGCAATTCCTTTTTCCCCAGCTTCTCTGAACAGAAGGTCTGGCTATTTTAGAAAAAAAAAAAAATGAGACACTTGACACTGTGTTAGAATTTTTACATGGGATCTAATGCTGGGAAGTAAACATTAAGTAGAATAAGGGCTTTATTTTCTATATGAACAGATAATACCTTAAAAACCTTCATGGGACTTGCAAAGTATGAGTTGTTCTTATCCTCACAGAATTTCTGTCCTAGCTTTGATGATGAGAAGTAAGAAAAGAATACGGGGCAAGAATTGTACTTTAACATTTAATGTAGTTGACAGGTGGAGTGACCTGAATGGTGACCCCCACAGATATCCTAATCCCTGGAACCAGTAAATATTATCTTATTTGGAAACAGAGCCCTTGCAGTTGTGATTCATTTAAGGATTTTGAGATGAAGAGATTATGCTGGATTGTCCTGTGGGTCATAAATCCAAACCCAAGTGTCCTAAGACAGAGGCAGAGGGAGATTTGACTCCCCGAGAAGCTGGAAGAGGCAAGGAACAGACTCTCCCCTGGTGCCTCCCAAGGGAGCATGGCCTGCTAATACCTTGACTTGGGCCTATTGATACTGAGTTTGGACTTTTGTCCTCCAAACTATGAGAGAATACATTTCCATTGTTTAAAACTACCAAGTCTGTGGTAATGTTACTGCAGCCATAGAAACCAAATATAATGGTAAACTGTATATTCTCTCACCCTCGAATGACCCTGTGAGAGCCATGTATCGGAGCCCTCTATCTCCGTTTCATTGAAGAAGGACCAGGGGCTGAGGGAGTCATGTAACTCGAACCGGCTTTTCTGATTCTTAGTCCAGGGCGCCTTTCACTCTGGCACCTCCCTCACTTGATGACCAGCGAACGACACAGACTGCTCGGAAAGAGAGTTCATAAAAGAGACAGACCACCGTGGCCAGAGAGATCGGGGACAGATGTGAGAGAGGTGCAACCCCAAGGGCATCCTTAAAGGGTAAAGATTCTTAGAGAGTCGGAAGATGACCAGCCTATTTCCCACAGCCCAGGGGACTTATTCCCTCTTTCCAGTGCTGTTTTAGCCCTCCAGGCTGTGGATGCCTTTGAGCATGTGTGTCCCCGTGTTTGTATTTGCGTGGAGGAGAGAATCCCTTGCTGTCTGGTTGACGGCGCATTTTAGTCCCATCTCATGGATCTTTCCCTCTTCAGTTTTCACGTATGTGGTGGCTTCCTGACATGTTACAGGCGATGGGATCTGGGTAAGCCTGCACAAGGCTCCAGATAAAAGCCACAGAAGGATCTGCAGTTCCAGCCCACTGCAAAGTGCTTGCTTTGGCTTGCTTTTTTTCCCTGGCGTGCATTGAAATTCTCCTGTTGGACGCCCTGCTTCGGATCTGTGCCCTAGGAGTCTTGGCCTGCACTGCTGCTTCTGCTACTTAACCCCGATGATGGGGCCTTATGCGCCTTCATTCATTCAGCAGTCATTTTGCTTCTGAGAGCCAGGTGCGGTGAGGAGAAGATGACAATAAATGGGATTCCATCCCTCCCCTCAGGGAGCTTTCAGCTGTGTGTGGGAAGCAAACAAGGAAACAGCTTGACTGAAGTGTGATAACAATACTAGGGCGATGATAATCCCATGCTACTCCCTGCACAGGGACAGTAGGAGAACGAAGCCACATGTTTAATGAAGAGGATCCTGCGGGCTCGCTCAGGAACCAGGCGGGGAGTCCCTAGACCGTGGCATCCGGCAGGGGGATCTGAACGGTTAGCATCCCCACAGCGTAGATCCAGATATTTTGTGTGTGATGATTATAATGTGTTTCGGTTTATCCATCCTTTACCTGTTACCTTAGAGCGCTACCTAGGAACCTCGATTGTATGGGCTTTCTGTTTAGCTCAGTGTGAGAAAAATAGAGTATGGATACATGAGCACCCTCTTTATTCTTTTAGTAGCCACTGACCACCATCCTCAACTCATTTGCATCTATAGTCTTCTATCATGATGGGAGTTATAAAAGGAGCTGACTTCTATAGACTTTGCACAGAGCCCAGCAGCAGCCAGAGAGCTTGAAAAGCCCCAGATCTGTGTGGCATTGGATGACTTACGGGATCAGCATCAGGGATCTGGTATAGACGGTCTCACCTTTATTGCTCTGGGGATCCTTTTTAATGTCAGGCTTTTTGTAGAACATCCCATACAACCCCTTGACTGAACGTATCTCTTGATTAAGAAAAGATAGGAAGCAGAAAGCGACTGTGAATTTCAGGACATTTAATATTTTCTAATTTATTGATCACGACAACAGCTACAGACATTTGAGAAAAAAAAAAAATACTAGTTCCTGTGTGTGTGGCTTTGTTTATTCAGGCTGTTGGCAGTGTTTGGACTCCCAGACCCCCCATTATAGCTTCACGGGTATGAGTCACTGTCCCCCACCTTAATGATCCATCGGGTTATACTCCCAGCTTACAATGGGCATTGTCTCTTTCCAGAAGGAAAAAAGATTATAAATTACGACAGCTATTGAAATAAGTGAGATTCCATTTGGCGTTACATTCTTTTGTGAAAACAGAACTGAAAGAGTTTGACAGAAAATGTATTTTATTGTTTTGTCGGTGTTCGCTTAATTTTGTGCGTTCCAGTGAAATGACAGTGACTGCAGAGGATTTGAACTCAGCACTTGAACTCTATGGTTGTCCTGTCTCCAAAGGCATTTTCACTTCTATTCTCTGCTTCTTTGGAGCTTCTAAGTGGATCTTATTTTTCACTATAGAATCCATTGTGTAGGTTCCTGTAAACGCACACACATTTTTATATTGCTTGCTTATTCTGGGACACTATGTTATTCTATGATACGTACACGTTTGTAAGTGTGGTTATGAATGAACATGAGAGAGGATATACTTTGCAGTTACTGTGATCAGTGTAACACAGTATTAAAATCAAATAGTTTTTCCATTTATTTTACATAAAATGAACTTAGCTGTTCTCCTCTTCCCTTCAAAAATGGTAGTTTCTTAAGAGTTTTGTCTGAGGTTGGGTAGCCCTTGGGTGAGTTATGGTAATGAGAATAGGGTTTATTAAAGGAAGGCAAGACCTAAAGTGCACCCATTTCTAGTTTATTCTGTATTCTAAAATCAGTCCTTAGGAAGTCATCTTAAAATTATTTGTAAGTTGCAGCATCTCAGTCAGTCAGCAAATGGAACCAACTCTGGTTGGTTTGCTCTGCTAAGGCCATGGGAGATATCAAGAAGAGGTGTTCTGATTTTCTCGGAACTTATTTTGGTTTTGAGTAACAACTTAGTTCAGCCTAGACACCTGTAAATGTAAAGGGTTATGTTACGAAGGTCACATAAGTGCTACAGCCAGAGGATTTAGGAATTCAGGAGCAGGGTTTGAACTGGACCAAGAAAGTCAATGAGGAGCAAAGTAAGTGAAAGGAGAGAAGGTCATCAGGGATGAGCCAGGAATAGGAGGGAAAGGGATGATGGAGATGTGATCAGGAATGGGGAATAAGCCAGCTTGTCTTTGAGCTTGAGTTACCTAGAGTGTGGATAGAAGGAATTTCATGGAAAAGAAAGGTTGGGCACAGACTGTAGAGTGTCTCACATGCCAGTCTACGAGACCTAGGTTTTATTTTTCTCAATGTGGGGCATGTCTGAGGTTTTTAACTGGGAAAATGGGACTTGAGTAAGATTTCTGCACTGGAGAAGCATAGTATGAATATAGGAGAGGAAGCAAAGCACAGAAAAAGGAAAAATCAAGAACAGATCTAGAGGGACTTCCCTGCTGGTGCAGTGGTTAAGAATCCACCTGCCAGTGCAGGGGACACGGTTTAAGCCCTGGTCCGGGAAGATCCCACATGTCGTGGAGTAACTAAGCCCGTGCGCCACAACTATTGAGCCTGCACTCTAGAGCCCACGAGCCACAACTAGCGAAGCCCACGCGCCTAGAGCCCGTGCTGCGCAACAAGAAGGCACCGCAATGAGAAGCCCGCGCACCGCAACGAAGAGTAGCCCCCTCTCACCGTAGCTAGAGAAAACCCCCTCGCAGCAACGAAGCCTCAACGCAGCCAAAAAATAGATTAATAAATAAATTAAAAAAAAAAAAAACAGATCTAGAAAGACGGCATTGAGAAAAGGAAGGAAGAACGTGACAGACGTTATGGAAGAAGAGTCAACAGGACCAGCTGGGTTGTGGACCGAAGGAATTGTGGTAACTCAGAGAGAAATAGGGAATTAGGAGAAAACTCAGTTGGGGAGTTAACAATTTCACTTTTAGGTGTGTGTAGTTAACGTCGAATCTGAAAATGACGTCACGGCTGAGTGGAAACAGCCTGCGTGCTACTGGAGGAGCAGCATCCTGGAGCTGGGATTTGTTTCCAGGACTCGGCGTGTGATGGGCACGGCGGTGTGGGATACATCGGCTGAGTCACCAAGGCCTCTGTCGGGCTGCTGGTGGGAGGTGGATGCTCTGCAGAATCTGCCTTGCTTCGTGTCCCTGTGGTTTGGGTCTCATCGAAGGAAAAACAGCGAGCAGTTCGCAGTTAGGAAAACAAGGACTGACCTTGAGGAGACATGTTCCGGCTGCAACCTGCAACCGAGATTTCTTGAGTCCAGCTAACCGACAGTGAGCCAATGCTCCAAATGGAGAAACACCTGAAGAGCCTGAAGTTCCAGTTTGGATCCCCAGCCTCTAGACCCCCTAGAGGTGCCCCCAGAAGCCCGTGGAGAAGTTCCTTCTTTTATGATGCCAGTGAGGACCTGAGTTCTAACAGTGACAGAAGTGTCTCTCCCTCTCACCTGTGGAGTTAGACTGCAGGGGCAGCTGTTGGCCAGGCTACTCTTCTTTTCTCAAGAAAGAGCAAGGACTATACTAAAGAAAAAATAGCCCTGGACGGAGACCCCAAGCTCTGTGCAGTTGGGTAAGGAAGAGATCATTGGGGCAGAGAAACTTTAAAGGGAAAATTTTGTAACCTGCTGCCTTTTCTATGTAATCTAACAGAACGTGCAACTTTGAGGAGCATGGCTTATTTTTAAGCCTTCTAGTGTGAGGGGCTTGCAACATGTTACCTAGAATAGCTGAATATATTGATTTGATGCAGGAAATTATTTAATATTGATTCTTTTATTTGTTGGAAGTTATCAGCCCAACGTAGAAATTTTCATTTTGGAAAGCCATTTGACTATGTCATTTGCTCATTTCTGTATTCTAGAGGTGGCTAATAATGAATGCTTCTTTTCAGCTACTCTTGTGTAAGAGGCACTCAGAACTCCGTGTTAAGAAGGATTCTGAGGCTCAACTGGGGGCTTAGTGGCTAAAAACTATGTAATCAGTCAGCAGTACTTACTGTGGTAGTGATAGGAATGAGGATAGAATAGGGGTGGCAACAGCACCTATGCCATAGATTTGCCGATGGAAATTGTGTTGTGAAATTGGCATAGTAGCATTGGGTTCATTTTGATAGAAATTGGCCAGAAGCTTTAGATGCTTCTTAAAAAAAAAAAAAAAAAAATTCCAGGGCTTCCCTGGTGGCGCAGTGGTTGAGAGTCCGCCTGCCGATGCAGAGGATACGGGTTCGTGCCCCGGTCCGGGAAGATCCCACATGCCACGGAACGGCTAGGCCTGTGAGCCACGGCCGCTGAGCCTGCGCATCCGGAGCCCGTGCTCGGCAACGAGAGAGGCCACAGCAGTGAGAGTCCCGCGTACCGAAAAAAAAAGAAAAAATTCCTGACTTGTATTTGGAGAGCATGCATTCTGTCACCCTATAAATTGATTTGGGTTTTTGAAAGATAAGGGAGTCTAGGGCCAGCCTCATTTTTGCCCCAGCTAATTTGGGGATTTCATTTTTCAAGAGACTCTCTGACCCACTTTGGTTCTGAGGGCTGTGCAGTGATATTGCTTCTGGAGAAGCATTAAAAACTCCGCGTCTCTGCCAAGATCAATTTGGCTCAGTAATTGCACAGAGCTCTCCAATTTAAGGACACTTCTCACATACAAACTCTACTTGGTTCCTCATAAAAGCCCAGTGAGGTCATTCTTACTGTTTATTTGTTTGAACTTTATCCCATCCTTTATTTCTTTGTAATGTTTGAGGCAGCCTCACATAATTTCAGGCCGCCACTTTGTGGGCGTAGGTAGAACAGGTGGGGTTATTCAGCAGTGGTATTCCCGTTCTATAGGTGAGGAAATCAGGATTTACAGGGGTTAAGTTACCATTCAGAGTGTCTCAAACTAGAAAATGGCAAGGCCAGGACCTAGTTTCTCCTTGTATGATCACCTAGTACATCTCACCTTTCTGCAGGTGAAACGTTCTTTTTCCCTTAGCAGCATCATCTTCGTCCCATCCTGTACCAGGACGTCACTGTGTATGTGTGCACACTCACCTTAAGAAGCTCCATTTGTCTTAAGGGGGCTGGAGTTGATTCTCATCAGGGTTTGGTAAAGCATCTCTCTTGGTGAGAGGGTTACTCAGAGATGCAGTCGAGTGATGTGAATGTGTCTGGACACCATTACCTGCATAGGTAGGAAAATTATGTCCAAAAAGGAGTATTGAAGGATGACAGGAAATTTTTATTATTTGTCAAAGTGTGTATATCGGAAGACATCATGACAATCTATTGGAATCTCCTGTTGGTAGTCAGGGAGAACTAGCAGGTCCTAAAAAAACGACATCAATAAAAATCACTTAAAGAGCTGACATGAGGAACAAAACTCATGTTCCCCTTGAGAATGTCATATTGCAGCTTAAGCCCACACCCTGGGCTATCTTGGCTTCATGATGGCATCTTGCTTTGACAGCCTTTTGTTCTCTCTAGCTGATCTTTTGGCGGCCGGTATCAGCACATCAGTTAATGTGCTCTCCCTCCTGTAGGAACTGATTTGACTACAGTTCTGTTAGCTCGTATTTTCTCCCTCATTAAAGTGCCTATCTTCAGTTTGCTCGACGGAGGTTGCCAGCCTGCAACCGCTGTTGTGCTGTGGTGCCCTTTGGCTGGTGATTAATTTCCCCAACTACACAGGGTTCATTGCCTAGTTAGATTTAGTTTTACTATCAATTTGCAGTACACTAAAATATGTATGGAGGAATGCTCCCCCATTCATCAAAAAGTTATAGCTTTAATTTAGCATTTTTATTCAGGGAGTTTGGTGGCAAGCATTGCTGTGGCTGTGTAGCCAACTTCATTTTATAGGAGCAGTAGAGACACAGTTTAAAGTTCTAGCCTTCAGTGAGCCTTTCCTGTGCTCTCGAAACCTCTATGCTGCTTCTTCATTAGGAGGATGTGAAATGTCACTAGTGCTGTCACAAATGGCAACATTTGTGAGTGAGACCCTAAGTTGAGCCAATGTATAGGTTCAGTTCTGGAGACACTAATGTTAATGTCACTTGTTGTGGTAGTGCCACTTAGCTTTGGTCCAGAAATCTGAACGTGTGACTCTGGATCTGATCTTTTGCCTGATTTTGACAGAAGCTGGAGTTTGGGACGCTGATATAAAGGTGAATAGATAGTTATTTCATTTAGTATATCTAGACCTCCCTCTGAGATGTTTTAACCTACCATTTTCAAGGCTCATGCGGCTTTTTCACTTGCTTTAAGGGACTTGATTCTAGTTATATAGTATCTCTGAGCCCCAATTTCTTCATCTACATAATAGAGAAGTCAGGGCTTCCCTGGTGGCGCAATGGTTGAGAGTAAGCCTGCCGATGCAGGGGACACGGGTTCGTGCCCCGGTCCGGGAAGATCCCACATGCCGCAGAGCAGCTGGGCCCGTGAGCCATGGCCGCTGAGCCTGCGCGTCCGGAGCCTGTGCTCCACAACGGGAGAGGCCACAACAGTGAGAGGCCCGCGCATCGCAAAAAAAAAAAAAAGACGAAGGTCTTTAGGATTCCAACAGCTTGAAGGGCACTAGATTCTCCTGGAAGGATCAAGCTCTTGGTCAAGGCTAGATCCCTGAGAACTATCGGTTTTGAGGCCTTTCTCTTCCCTGTTACCAAATCAGGCTTCTCTTCAGTGCCAGCCTTAACGTGAGCGGTAGGCCTGGAGTGATTTTACGACTGAAGCTATTTCTTTTCCTTCAACCTGGAGCCTGCCTGGGCATGTCTGTGTAACCGAAAAAGGCCTTCAGGGTAGGTGAGATAGGAGGCCAGGCTTGGAGGAAGGATAAGGTTTGGGTAGATGGAATAAGGGTGTGGTGTATGGGGAGGGGAGTAGAAACAATCCAGTTAGGAAAAAAATCAGCACTGTATTAACATGGTAGTGAAAACTCCAGTAAGTAGTACAGCAACAAGGGGAGCCTGGGCCTCACTTTTTACTCACATACCTCCTACTGCTCCAAGAGATTTGAAGCCACCTTCGTGTAGACACACATTGTAGAACCTGTCATTCATCCTACAAACACGTATTGATTGCCGGTAATGACCTCACAACAGAGGCTGGGCTACCAAGATGGAAGATCCATGACCTTCCCTCAGGGAAGACCAACATGCAAACAGTTAACTGTCATATTCAACAGTTAACTGAAAACAGCTAACAGACAAGGGGAGAGAGGATTAATTCTGTCTGATTCGGTTTCAGCGGGAAGCTCCCAGAGGAGATGCTCTTCGGCTGTAGAAGGATGAAAAGATGTCAGTCAGGAAAAGAAGAAGAGCTTGCAGGGGAGCCGCTCCTGGGCAGAGGGCACAGCAAGGGCAGATGGGGTGGGCTGAGAGCCTGTGTTGTGGTTACAGCCCAGGGAGCATGGTTCCTGGTGAGCACAGCGTGGGGAACTGAACGGAAGGGAGAACGTGTTAAGTGCTGAGACAGGAGCGGGAGACCGGACCAAGCTGGGCTTTATTTTTGTGAGCTGTAGGGATTATAGGGTGGGTTTTTTTTTTTGTCTTTTTAAAAAGAATAATTTATCGATCGTCATAGATATCCTTTGGCCAAAAGTATAGGCCAAATTTTTTCAGAACAATTGTGATTGACTTTATTTTTTTAAAGCAGAACAGTTTTAGGTTCACAGCAAAATTGAGGAGAAAGTACAGAGATTTCCCATACAGCATATACACCCTCCTCCACACATGCACAGCCTCCCCTGTTACTGACTTCCTCACCAAAGTGGTGCATTTTTTACGATCGATGAACCCACATTGACACATCATTATCACCTCAGTCCATAATAGTTTACATCACGGTTGATTCTTGGTGGTGTGCATTCTATGGATTTGAACAAATGTGTAATGATGTGTATCCATCATTATGGTATCATACAGAGTATTTTTACTGCCCTAAAAATCCTGTGTTCTGCCTCTCTTCACCCCTTCCTCCAGCCTCCAACCCTTGGCATAGTCTTGTCTTTTCCAGAATGTCATTTAGTTGGAATCATACAGTGTGTAGCCTTTTCAGATTGGCTCTTTCACGGAGTAATATGCATTTAAGATTGCTCTATGTCTCTTCATGACTTGATAGCTCATTTCTTTTTAGCATTGAATGATATCCCATTGCTGTATATACCACAGTTTATCCATTCACCTACTAAAGGACATGTTGATCACTTTCAAGTTGTGATAATTATGAATAAAACTGCTGTAAACATCTATGTGCAGGGTTTTGTGGACACACAAGTTTTCAGCTCCTTTGAATAAATTCCAGGGAGTGCAATTGCTCGGGATTTTATGGTAAGAGTATGTTTAGCTTTGTCTGGATCATTGGTTTTTAAACAGAGAAATAATTGATCTTTAGTATAGAAAGAGAATCTGTAAATGTGCATATCAGTTCTTCTTTTCCACGGCTTATTTCTAGCCCTGTGGGTGCAAGTGCTGAGAGAATATCGCTCCTTAGATGAATTGACACCACATCAAATAAAAATTTCTAAAACTCATATTCCTCCTTCTCCAACGCAGTATTTTGCTTCCTGCAAATATGCATGCACATGTGTGTATTCTTACACACCCCTCAATTATCTTAAGTGAGTATGAAATTATGTAGATTTACTAGATTCTTCATGGTACTTTATGTGCTAAAAAATATTTCTTGATGTTGGTGTATTTAACAGCATGAGAGAAAAAATACTCTTTAGGGGTGGGAGGAAACAAATAAAAATGAAATACACTTTTTAATTGGGTGTATTTTATAAAAAGTTTTTTAAAGTCAAGTGTGTGTATATGTGTGTATAAAGTTTATGTGAAAAAAAACAGGAGCGCTTTGTTTCAGGAGGATCTTCTTTACCTGGTAGGCTGACATTTTTTAGCCTTCTTAAGTGAATTTATAAATGAAAAAGTAGTCACACTTTTACATTTTATTTGCTGTAACCTCTCATCAGTATACAGCACATAGTGTATGCTGATGAACCATGTGCCTTGTGTTTTTAAAATCAGAACCTTTCAGAAGAGCTGGATGTCTGAGTGGCTGCAATGGTTTAGGACATAAACTGCTAAAAAATAATTTCAATACTTTTAAACAAAATCCATTTCTCTTTGTTATATATTCCTTATGTAACACAACTATGGTGAAAGATGTGGTGTTTTTCTTTTTTTCCCTGTCTCCTCATACCCCTGAGAAGTTAATGGTTTAAGGAAAACACTCCAAGCCTAACAGATCATGTCAAATATTTGGTTTGGTAGGATTAATATTTTACTACACAGAGACAGTGGGAGCACTGTCCTAGTTTTAGGGATGATTATGTAAACTAATGAGCCCAATCCATTAGAAAAACTTAGGGAAAGAAAAAGCTATTTATCATGTGGATTACACTGGCTGCACTTAGAGGACAATGAAGTAGGTATTAAATACCTACAATGGGGTTACATTTAATTCAAGTTGCGCTTTTTGTGATGCTACGGTTAATAATTATGACACTGTGCAAATGTTGAATTCTTTATGAAAAAACTTAATTGGTTTATTATTTTGTGCCTTGCTCTCCACTGGCTTAGAATGGACTTTTCACTTAAGTTTACCATGGTCTCTATTATCTTTACAACAGATACCTGATTCACTTTGTTATAAAGCAGAAACTAACACACCATTGTAAAGCAATTATACTCCAATAAAGATGTAAAAAAAAAAAAAAGTTAGTTGGCTGGGGGAGTTGTAATTGACTATCTCAGCCACTAGAGGGAGGTGACTCTAGTATTTATTCTGGGGAGAGCAGGTGTTTAATTTCTCTGATCCTGTGCCTATTCCTTGACCCTTAACCTGGAAGGACCTATCCTTAGCATTGGGATCACTCCTGCTCCCAGCATAGAGAGCAGTCTCTGGGAAGGAAAAGGAAGATAAGGACACTGGCCCAGGACTTGGCATCTGGATATATCTGCCTGGAAATTGGGGTCCATCTACTTCCTTCAACATAGCTCCCAGTAGATAAGCAGCTTTGTTGGGGAAAGTGAGTGATTCCTCCAGAACCATTTCATGCATTAGGTCTGAAATAACAGTAACATGACTAATATTTCTAGAATATCAGGCACTGTTCTCAACACTCGAAAAATGCTAACATAATCCTAGCAACAGTCCTGGGATGTAAGTCCTCGTATTCTCATTTTATAGAATAGAAAACTAAGGCACTTATCCAAGATCACAGAACTAATGGGGATCAATGCTGGAATTACAAACCCAGGCAGTGGCTCCAGAATCCGTGTTCTCATCCCTATGGGAGATCACTTCTCCGTACATACCCAGCTTCCCGAGCACAAAGAGACATTCGTAGAATTATGCCAAGTTTGATGCAAAGGAGAAAGGTGTTTTTGTTCAAAAAACACAAAAAGAAAACTGCAGAATCAAAATTTATACCATATTTTATCCATGAAAACATACATTTTTTTCCACATTTTAACCTGACTCCATGTCTGAAGTCAGGTTGTGCTTAGAGCTTTATTAGAGGAATATTTGTCTGTCAACATAACATATCCACTTTATTAATTGTTAAATTTAACTTTCATAAAATTGTAATCTTTGCAAACAATTTCTATTTTAGATCTTCGCACTTCATGAGAATTCTCAAGTGTGTGTGATTAGTTTAGCTATAAAGCAAAAATGTGAAATACTTAAAACATATCTCACAGGGGAGAAAAAAAGATTTAATATGTGATTTGGGTGTATTTTAATACATTTGATAGTATGTCAGTTGTGACTTCCAAAGGTAAGAGTTCTTAGGACCTTGATGTTTTTTAAATGGCCCTGAATTCTCTTCTTGGATTCTTAGAAACACCTTTCAACCATGTCTCTCTCCTCCACCCCTATTTATACATTATCTGGTTAAGGCTACTTATTTTCTCTTTAGGAAGCCAGATAAGCTCATCGAGTCTTTAAAAATAGCGAGAGTGTGGAATATCTGGGGAAAGCTGTTTGTCTTCACAGTGATTTTGCCCAGTCATTGATCAGTTGAGGTTCTCACTGCGTCACTAAAGTATGTGTCAGCCCAGAATTACTCAAGCAAACTGGGCAGAGTCTTTAATATTTGGAAATAGATACACAACAGTAACGCAGGTGTGTGGGTTTGGTTAAAACTCATATTGGCACACAAGCATAGCCCTGTGAAAATGCTGTTTTATATGGTGAAGTGTTATTTGTTTTCCCCCACTGACATGTTGAAACCAGCTCCTTTAAGGAAAGGAATACAGTTTCAGAGGAACTTTTTAAGAGAGTTCCCAAGAGTCTGCAATTAAACACATTCACACTAAGTAAAAGCATTTTCAACCAAGAAAGAAGGAAATGTTTTTCCAGAATAAGTAAAAATATGATCAATATTTTTACTTAAAATAAAAGAATTTTTATACTGTTTATCTTAAATATGTTTTAAATGATATTTGTATTCCATGTCTCATTTTCATTAATTTTTTTTTAATCTGTAGTCAGTGCCAAAAAAGTCAGGCTGACTCTCTCTCTCTCTCTCTTTCTCTCTCTCTCTCTCTCACACACACACACACACACACAAACACACACAAGCTGAGAATTTTGCTTTTGTCACTTGTCTCTAGATCTCTACCTTAGGGCATTTCTCTGCTATCTGGCAAGTCCACACAGGTTTCGTAGGGAGAAGCCCAAGAAGTGAAATTCAGACTTAAGAGTCTGCCAGTTGCTGACAACTCTATGGAAGGTTCATTGTGACAAGAAGTTAAAATAATTTCATAAGATGAAATTTATGGATCGTCAGTGAATTTCTGTTACTCATGCTTTGCTTATTCTCTTTAACCAAAGAAAGAAAAATAAATTTTTATATGGTCTTGGAAATACTATGAGTTTTGTTTTGAAATCAATAATAAATTTTAATTAGAAGTATATTCTATTTATGAAGTCAGTTTTCACACCCAAATTTAAAGAGCCATGTGACCACAACTATTCTGTATTCCTTCATCTCTCAGGTGATGATACATTTATGTGGTCATATTTCTCTATGAGATTTCTTTTTAAAGTTACTTAACTACTCTTGGAAACTTTGAGATATGAATCTATTCTAGAGTTTCCAGGAATCTGACAGGTAGATTAGATATAATTTCACTGGCAAAGGAGATGTCCTTATTGTTTTATTTACTGGGCTATTTGTAGGAAAATAGCACAGATTTTAGTTATTCCCTCTGGAAATGCCGAGTCTTTGGATGAAAAGTAAAAATAAAGAAGGTTCAGAATTGTTGCAGTGGAAGCTTCTCAAGACATGATGAGTCTGAAGTGTAGGACCTTAAATTCCTGTATCATTCAAAGAAGCAGTTATGCCTTAATCTCCTCTGAGGTGGCCAATGGCATAGGAGAAGGACACATTTTTGTGGTACTTAGTATGCATTTATAAAACCTGGCTGTCTGGTTTACATACTCTGGCCTGTTCATCTGTTCATTGTTTCCCACTTGTTCTTTCATTTGCTTCCCTTGGAAGTAGCACATTGAAAAATTCAATAATTTATGGCGTGGTACTTACTTATGAGACGTCACAAAGACTTCTTTCCTCCTTCCTTTCCAAAATTGTCCTTGTTTGCCTACTTATGCTAACCAGTGGGCTCAACCCATTGACCACCTGTTGACAGGTGGGTATTAGATCCACTCAGAACTTCCATGCCTTGACTTATATCAATATTTTTAAAACACATACTAAAAAGGCCTTTGTGATTTGTGGGACTGGGCCAGAGCTTTCCATTTATGAAAATTATATGCAGCCGGCTTTGCTCCCCAGAAAGGCTGAAAGTAACAAACAATACCTCATGTTTTATGTACTCTATGGATACCTGGCAACCCACTGAATTACATATAGTCACCCCTCAGTACCCACAGGGGATTAGTTCTAGGACCCACCATGGGCACCACAATCTGTGGACGCTCATGTCCCTTTTATAAAATGGTGTAGGATGGTGGGCCCTCTGTATCCATGGATGGGGAAACAGCGGTTACGGAGAGCTGGCTATTTCTGATCCCATTTCTGGGACAGAGTCAGTAGATGGATCTATGAGAGCCATGAATTCTGCAGTTATGTTTTTAAAGCTGTGGTACTAGACTCTAATAAAGGATAAATAGAAGGAAAAGGTTATTTTGAAGGGGAGAGAAAGGACTTGATAGTATCAAATGCCACTCCAGATGTCCAGATGTTCAGTTTTAGCCCCTGGCAATTTATAGTTTAGTGTTTGTGAACAACTGAAGGTTATCCCTCCCCGAGCCTCCACCAGAGGTAGCCCAAGCCTTCCTGCTTTTTCTGTGTGTTTTGCATCAGGCGGTGTTATTTTGAAGGTAGTTAGAGTTGTTTCTGGGAAGATGAGTTGGCAGCAAGGCAAATTGATATAATCGTGGAGCAAGTTGCTGAAGACCAGGAAATAACTGTTAAAATTTACGGTGTTCTTCCATATATATTAAAACAACAATAGCAGGAATAAAAGACTGAAATAAATCACTTAGGAGGAACTGTGTTCAGTTTTCTATGATGCCTACAAATCCTTTTCTGTATGCATACGTGATTTCATATGATTATAATCATACTGTAGTTAAACTTTTTCTCTTGTCTTTTTTAAGTTACAAATAGCCAGGCTTTTATATAATCTATAATGATCACTTTTGGTGGCTGCATAATTATTTAATAAGTCTTCTACCCTTGATGCTTGTGTGGAAACTAAGAGACGGTTGAATCTATATCAGGGCGAGGTTTTGCGTCTTCACTTCTGGTTTTCTCTAATGAAAAGCAGTGGGGAGATGGCATGATGGCCACCTCTCATCGGGAAACTCGTCTCCAGATTCTGATTGGTACCCTCATCCACTGAACTCAGACTCCTGCAGTCAGGGGTGGACTCTGCCCCACACCTACGCCTTGTACCTTTCTCTAAAACTTTCAAGCCTCTTGAAAATGTAAACCCAGCTATGTGGAGAAAAGGGAACCCTCCTACACTGTTGATGGGAATGTAAATTGGTGCAGCCACTATGCAAAACAGTATGGAGTTTCCTTAAAAAAACTAAAAATAGAGTTTCCATATGATCCAGTCATCCCACTCCTGGGCATATACCCAGAAAAGGTGAAAACTCTAATTCGAAAAGATATATGCACTCCGGTGTTCATAGAGGCACTATTTACAATAGCCAAGACATGGAAGCAACTTGAATGTCCATCAGCAGATGAATGGATAACGAAGATGTGACATATATATGTATGTATACACACATAATGGAATATTAACTAGTCATAAAAAAGAATGAAATAATGCTATTTGCAGCAACATGGATGGACCTAGAGATTATCATGCTAAGTGAAGTAAGTCAGAGAAAGACAAATATCATATGATATCAATTAAATGTGAAATCTAAAATAATGATACAAATTAAAAACAGAAATAGACTCACAGACACAGAAAACCAACTTATGGTTACCAAAGGGGAAGGGGAGGGAGGGATAAATTAAGAATCTGGGGTTAACACATACACACTACTATATGTAAACTAGATAAACAGCAAGGACCTACTGCATCACACAGGGAACTATACTCAATATCTTGTGATGACCTATAATGGAAAAGAATCTGAAAAAGTATATATATATATATATATATATATATGTATGTATATATGTGTGTGTGTGTGTGTGTGTGTATATGTATGTATATATGTAGAACTGAATCACTTTATTGTACACCTGAAACATTATAAATCAACTATACTTCAATTTAAAAAAATGGAAAATATAAACCCAGCTAAATAGTCGCATCTTCAATATTATCAACTGAAACATTAATCCTTAGTTAAACCCTCAGATGGGATTGGTTGACTGTGAAATAAGAGCAGGACTGAGATGTAGGAATGGGCATTTGCCAAAGAGGAATAGAGGTGCTAGGACAGGAGATGGACAGAGGAGGCTGATTGTCCAGGGTTGCTCAGATCGGCTGTGTCTGTTCACCTTTGCAGCTCCTCTTAAATAGGATGGAAGGTTTTGCTGTGGAAGCTGACATAGCTGAGCCGGGGGGTCCCGGGCTGCGAGGAGGTCTTCAGCAGGTTGCACACCTTGAGCGCTACCGCTGTGGTGCTCTCGCTTCTCCTCTGATCACAGCAGTGAGTTGTTTGTGCTGATCATGTCCCCAGTAGGACTGAGTTTCCAGCCTCAGATAAAGGTCACCCTGCCTGAGTTCCAGTTTTTAGTCACTTTTTTCAAGGAAGACAAAGTAACTTTACTTCAGGCATACTTGTTGTGAAGGAAAAGTCAAAAGCTGATAGTGCTTTTTGATTCATTTCTTAGTGAGTCATTAAAATCTGCCTAAAAATCATAGACTTAAATTTCTATTGTTCTTTTTATTAATCATCATGAAGGCTATCAATAATGGCAGTGCTTTAAAAGAAAAATCATCCAACCAGTTGACAAAAGCCAACATGGTTTTGGAAGCATCCCCCTAGGGCTTGTGGGTAGAAACCCACAAGCCTTCTATTAGGGAAATAGAAAAATAATCGGTTTAGTTGTTTTTTTTTTTAACTAACTTTAGAAAATAATGTATGTGCATCCATGCATTCTGCTGAGTATATACTGTGTACTCTGAGGCATACACAGATGAATAAAAACTGACCTTGTACTTGGTGAGCTTAAAGCCTAGTGGAGAATTGGACCTATAAACACGTTATCGTGCGCAGTAGAATGAATGCTGTGAAAGAGGAATGTATATGCATAAAATGCTTTGGCGATCCAGGAGAAAAAACACTCAGGCATGCGAGAGAAAGTTAGGCACACTGTGCTTGAGAGGTGACCTTTCAGTTCACACTTGAAAGATGAGCAGAAGTTTTCCAGGCAGAGGAGGTAGAAATTCTAGAAACAGGGAACAGGATGTACAAAGGCAATGAGGTATGGCAGAGCTGCTGTGTCTGGGGAGCTTCAGGTGATTCAATATTTCTGAAAAGTACATATTTTACTCTTATTGGAGCATAAAGCACGAAGGGGCACATGTCAAAGGATGAGGCAGGAGAGATAACAAGGGACTGCACTATCAAGTATTCCATTTAAAGAGATTTTGATTTTCCTATGAAGAACCTCTAAAACCTTAATGTAGATAAGAATCCCCTGGGCACTTTGGTAGAATGCACATTCCTGGGCTTCACGTTCTGAAATCCTAGATCAGGGGGTTTGGAGAAGCCTCCCCAAATCTGCATTTCTAACAAGTAATCCAGGTAATTCAAGCATAGTAGGACAGAAACCATCCTTGAAGAAATGTTGCTTGCAGCAGTGGGGAGCTACTGAATCTCGTTTCACAGGAGAGTGAAATGATTATATACATACGATGGAGCTGGGCAGCTCCGGAAGAATAATTTGGAGTGGGGAGCAGGGAGAGAATGGAATTAACCCAGGCAGGAGGTAATGGAGGCCACGACCAGGGTGAGGCCAGTAGGGAGAAAACCGGAAATACCATTGTTCTTTTATCACTTTATATACAGTAAAAGCTCTCCCAATTTACTTTTCTCCCATTTTCTAATTTTCCAAACTAGTGTATTTTTCTGCCACTTTTGAGTGGGATTTTCTCTTTTCTCTTCACTTTTCTATTTCTGCCATGTACATGTCATGTGCCCTTGTTCTTCTTTAACCTTGATATATTAGCACTCTTTAGAATTCTGTGTCCTAAGAGCCACTGGTAGAGATAATTCTTGTTTCATGTTGATAGATGTTCATCCGTCTCCCATCTATCACTATAATGGATGACATGATTGGCTATTGTTGTAGCTCTTATTGACTGGAATAACTTATGTTTGAAAGTTTGTTGATCCCTTTGAAGATTAATATGGTTGTCTTCTATGACATGTATGACAATACATTGGTTCAAAGAATATTTCCATGGTTGGTGCCAGAAACTTGGTCGCAGCCTTTCAGTCCTCAGAGTCTAGCTAAGTAAAGGCAGTAAAATCTGAATTATCTAGCCTCATACAGAGTAATGTTTCTATGTGCTGGGGGGAGGGGATCCCAAATTATAGCTAATATAATTCTTGGAAATTAAGAGCATCACTTTTTACTGCACCCATATTTGGCTAATATTAAAACTGAGCTTGCTTTAAAGAGTATATAATTTTTCTGAGCAATGAAAGAAGACGGCTTTCATCTGTGGCTCAGTGGAGGGAAGCAGGTCTGGAATTCAAAACTGATCACATAAAATGCACAGCCTGACCAATCTGCAAGTAATAACATATATATTCAACCGAAAACAAAGCTCAGTATGGATTCATAGCCCAGTCAGCTTTGCAAATACCCATTTGCCCAGTTGCCATAGACGGGTAAGGTTTTATGTCTGGAAAAGAGATATTTTTCATTTTTATTTATAAAATTCCCGAGAGTAGACTTCTTTTTTAAAGCAACTTTAGTATATATTTCTAAGGCTTGTAGAGCTTTCACATAATGCATTAATTTTGTTTGTCAAAGAACAGCAATCAAATTTTATCAAATTTTGGGGTTAAGGTGTGTGTCTTAAGTTTGTAAACGCTTCTAAGTATTCGTAAGTTCTCAGGCACTTGAACTTTCAGGTCCTGATAAGACTGTCAAACGGAAACTAAGGGATTCTTCCTAATTAAAAATAATATAGAGTTATTATTAAAAAGTATAAAGAGGAATAAAATCACCATAATCCCATACTCATAAATGTCCACTAAAAATGCTTTCTTTACTTCCATCTCTTTTATTCATGGACATTCATATTTATGACATTGTAAATAATTTAGATCATGGAACTCCATTTTTTCCTTTTTTTTAAAAAAAATATCTCAGGAGCATTTATCGCTTATTACATATTTTTAAAAAGCATTGTTTTAGTTTCCTATGGCTACTGTAACAAATACCAACAAACGAAGTGGCTTAGAACAACATATATTTATTCTCTAATAGTTCTGTAGGGTCTAAAGTCCTTTTCACTAGGCTGAAATCATGGTGTCAGCAGGGCTGAGGTCCCTCTAGAAACACTAGGTAGAATGTGTTTCCTTGCCTTTTCCAGTTACTAGAGCTACATTCCTTGTATTCTTTCACTCTGGATCTTTCCTCCATCTTCAAAACCATCAGCAAGGCATCTTGCTTCAGTGTCGTATTACGTTCTTCTATAATCAAATCTCCTTCTGCCTCCCTCTTATAAGACATTTGTGATTACATTTAGGGCCCACCTGGATAATATAGGATAATCTCCTTGTTGCGATATCCTTAATTTAATCACATCCGCAAAATTCCTATTAAGGTAACATATTTACAGGTTCAAGGAATTAGAACCTCGTATGTTTGGAATGCATTACTCTTTCTACCACAATGGTCTTTATTGGTTTTATAATATTTCATTTTATGGCTGTTCAATATTTATTAACAGTTGCCCTTGTCTTGTACCTTTGGGTTTTTCCCAATGTTATACTATTACAAGGAATTCTAAGATTAATTTTCATATGCATAGATTTTTGTGCATTTACTCAATTAGATTTGTATAATTTCTAGAATGCGGACTTAGTTCAAATATATATGTGTGTGTATATTATTTATATGTATATATGCACACATAGACATTTATATGTAAATATCTGTGTATATGTACACATACGTCTATATGCATGTGCATATGTATAGTGTGTGTGTTTTCATTCTCCAGATTACTTTCCAGAAAGTTGGTAAAGCGTATTTATCTCCTTGTGCTCTCACCAGCATTATTACCTTTTTTTTAGTCTTTGCCAGTTAAACAGGTAAAAAATATCTGATGGATGTTTTAACTGCATTTCTATGATTTATGAAAAGTGAAAATATTATCACTTTTTATGCTTAACATCATATTTATTCTCCTATGAGTTAATATTTCTTTAAAAATTTTGTTGTTCAAATAACGTATGCTAATGCATATATAAGGAATCTAAAAAAAGGGTACTGAGAACGAACTTGAGGACACTGTGGGGGAAGAGGAAGCCGGGACGAAGTGACAGAGTGGCATGGACATATATACACTACCAAATGTAAACTAGATAGCTAGTGGGAAGCAGTCGCATAGCACAGGGAGATCAGCTCGGTGCTTTGTGTCCACCTAGAGGGGTGGGATAGGAAGGGTGGGAGGGAGACGCAAGAAGGAGGGGATATGGGGATGTATGTATACATATAGCTGGTTCACTTTGTTGTACAGCAGAAACTAACACAATATAATAAAGCAATTATACTCCAATAAAGATGTAAAAAAATAAAAAAAGTTTAAACACACCTAAATTAAAACAAAATGAAAGGTTAACATTCAGAAAAAAAATTTTGTTGTTATAAAAATGATATAAATTAATAAATCCAATGATTGAAGCTTGTTTGAGAAATCCTTGGCTAAAAAATTTTGTGTCTTCGCTGACACATTATCCTCTGATTTGTGGAATAATTTGAGTCAACTTTAAGAGTGGAATAAAATTCTGATTCCTGCAGAAGCACATGGTTTCTACCTCTGTCTGTATATGTTCCCTATGTGGTACTTCAATGGAAATTTTTACCTCTTATTTTAATGGGATAATTTTCAATAACTGTAGATGCCTGACCTGGAAAAATATTCAAGAAAAGAAGAACTGATAAATTAACCTTAATCTTATATTACAGAAAGGTCTTAGTGTCAGCTACTAAAGGGCTAAATATAACCACACTGACCCACTTAATTGACACTTCTTATAATTGCACTGTAATTCATGCTCAGGAGCTGGATGAGAAATGATGTACCTTAGACCAAGCTTCTGGATCAAGAAACACCATGTCCTTGAAGTTAATTCCAGATTGAGAGTCTTATGTAATGATTAGTGTCTGAGGTTCACTGTTACTCAAAAAGCATTTTGGATTTCATACAAACTAGTTAGACACATATTTACATGTGTCTACGGATACACAGCTACATGTGTGTGGTCTCTTTTCTGAGATTTTGAAATCTGAGGCAGTAGACCTGTCTAACAGGTACAGTGTATATGAATAATGGTATGGGCTCATGAAATTCCAAGAGGAATAGACAGAAAGGGCTTTTTAAAACAGGTAAGGGGTTCGTCTTAAAAATACTTGCTTTCAAGTATCTTTCTAACCCTGAGCAAATTCTTCCTCCCTTTATCCCTTGTCTTCACATTCATCCTAATGGTGTATTGAGGATTAAAAGATGGAGATAGAGCCCCTGCCCTCACGGAGCTCTTACTCTAAGGGGGAGTGATCTGCAAACATACAGATTCTGATATGGTGGGGGAACCCTTTTCATGCAGGAGCTCTCAGGTGCAGAGCTCAATAGAGGGATACCTAACCCAGTAGGGGGAAGGAGGCTCATAGGAAGGCTGTCTACAGGAAGTGGCAAGGAAGTGTGGTCTTAAAGCAGTCTCGCAGTTAGCCTTCCTATTTGTCAGATGTTGGCGTTTGTCTCGAAGCATTGCTCTCTGCTCCGTAATTGGATTGCTGAGCTCGGTTGGAGGCCAGTGCTCTGCTTGGTTTATTGATGGGCCTTGCAGACGGCTGATTTTGAACGGAGAGACACACTCTTCTCTGTTTCTCTCCCAGTAGTCTCCTTCCTGCAGGAGGACCCCCTCCAGCCCTGTAAGTATGACACATTTTCTAGCAGCCTAACTCCTCTCCCAGGGGAGATCAGGCTATGGGGCTTCTCCCAGGACCCTGCTTGAGAGTCAGTGATAGGGTAGACAGAGTGCTAGGGTAATATGCTTACAATCAGTGATTCTGAAACCCTCCCTGGTCCTGTGAGCTGGGCTGCCACCATGCATATTCTTTTTTTTTTAAATTAATTTTTATTGGAGTACAGTTGATTTACAATGTTGTGTTAGTTTCTGCTGTACGGCAAAGTGAATCAGTTATACATATACATATATCCACTCTTTTTTAGATTCTGTTCCCATATAGGTCATTACAGAGTATTGAGTAGAGTTCCCTGTGCTATACAGTTATCTGTTTTATATATAGCAGTGTGTATATGTCAGTCCCAATCTCTCAGTTTATCCCTCCCTCCCTTTTCCCCCTTGGTAACCGTAAGTTTATTTTCTATATCTGGGACTCTCTTTCTGTTTTGTAAATAGGTTCATTTGTACCATTTTTTTAGATTCCACATATAGCGGTAATCATATATTTGTCTTTCTCTGTTTGACTTCACTCAGTATGACAATCTCTAGGTGCATCCGTTTCGCTGCAAATGGCACCATCATATGTTCTAATCTACTTACCTTTTGTACAAATCAAGGAGTCGCTAATTTGGGAGAAAAGTGCTTCATTTCCCATGTCTATCTATCTGTTCTCTCCTCTTTAATTTTGTGAAGTTGTTGGTTATTTGCTACACTTTCTGAGTCTCTGATTCTCCTGGGATCCAGGGAACACCTGAGGAAAATATCACATTCTCTTCCCATTCTGGCTCGTATTTAGTCTGTCCCTTCCCTCTCGGACCTTGTCCTTCAACCTGCCCTTGTGGATTATGTACTTCTCTACTTAACCTATCAGGAAAGAGAAATCAGTTTTATTTGGTTTCCTTTGTTTTATCTATTCCCTTTAGAAATCTGAATCTCTCTTGCCCTATGATATTGTTTAAAAATGTTTTTTTAATATGCCCAGCACGATGTAACCCTACTTATTATCCATCTCTTAGCTTTTCAGCATTCACATCTATCCCTACAAGTTAATTTTCATTGATCTTTTTTTATCTTCCTTCACATTTTAGCAATGTAAGCAAAAAAATTTGCTTAGTAATTCTAGAAGAGCTTTCTTACAACCCGTTCCCATTGATGCAACTTTCTTTACATTTCTAGCCCAGCTTTTAAGCTTTATTTCTTAAGGTATACAGCGATTACAAGCATTGCTCATTCAGGATGGGCGATGTGCTCTTCACACTCCTATACGCAAAACTCTCAAGACAGCATTTAGAAGATGACCAAAGTACACTTGTAGGTATGGACAGCCTTGGGGATGTAGTCACTTCTGGGTACTCTGATGACAAGAGTGGACAGAGATCAAAGTAAATTTATAGCAGAATCCCCAGACCAGGCCATGATCAGAATACATTTTGAAACTCAGTATTAACTCCACTTGCCCTCGTATCTTTTCATTGGACACGGCCTCATGGCAAGCGTGTCAGTGCAGGGAGCTGACAGCTTCCCAGGCCTCATGCTTACACTAGAAGACTTAATCTCCTATAGTGTCTAAGTTCAAGGCGAGGCTCCAGGGATATTAACCTTAATGCTGTTCTGTGTAGGGTGAAGGAAACCCTACTGAATAAGCATGGGTCAGCGGATGGAACATAGACAGGAGAATTCAAGTCAGTGAAAAGAACCTGGAATCTTGTATGTGTAGGAGAGGGGTTAACAGTGAAGAATTTGACCCTCCATTAAATATTTACCTCATCTTAAGCTGGCATTTCAGGAGCTTGACAAGCTTATTTTTCAATCTCATTCACCTTTCTTATAAAAACAATGACTGATAATATCAACCTGATTAAATGAATGAGCATTCTGGATCACAAAACTTGTCCACTGCTGTATAGGCTTAGTTGTGCAATAAGTAGAAAATCTGACTGGATATTTGTATAATGACCTAGATGGGCTGTAGTCTTAAGAATTTCCAATAATCTCAATTCCTTCGTAGTTCCGTAGCCAGAGTTTTACTGCATTTGCAACTAAAATATGCTTTAGTTTCTGCTCATATAATTATTTTGTCTGTAGAAAAATGTCAGCAGTTCTGACAATTTTAATTCTTGTATTTGCTGACTGCATTACCTTCTGAATCATAAGTTCCCAAATCAAGTCAAACAGGTTAGAAGACAAGTTACACTTCAGTGTCACACCTACTCCTACTCTTAAAGAAGTGTGGGAATATATCAGCCACTTTCACTATATTAACTAATTCATTTCCGGTTCTTCACTCACTTTACCAATTTTTATTTTTCATTTTGGATACAACCCCAATTCTTGAAGCCTTTGAAGTGCAAAAAACATTAAAGGAAACATTAAATGTTTAAAGGAAACATTAAAGTAGTTTAAAATACTCAGGTCTTTACCCAGCACCTTGAGAATCTGCGCGGTGGATTCCCCAAAATGTACAGGGTGGAGAGAGTTATGACATCTGCTGCCCACAGACCAAAATATGTATTATTCAGTCAAGAGAAGAAATTAATGTTTTATTGATTTATCCATTTTATTGCTATCGTTTTTATGGGTGTTGCCCACATATGTAGGCTTTTCTGGAAGGACCGTGGAGGATATGAGAGTTGGTGGTGCAGAGTTGCCCCAGAGTTCAATCATCCAGAACTTGACTCTCACCCACTGTATCACTACCGTTTAACTTTCCTCAAACACCCACACAGGAAGTCCTTCCTTGTTGTTTCAGCCTTTTTCATCTTTGCATTTGAAGGTCCTTCCACATGGTAGTTATTTCAGTATTCAAGGACAGCTGTTGCTTGTTCCCTAAATCTTTTCTTTTCCACATTCACCAGAGTTCCTTCAACCCACAGTTTATATAGCACACTTTCAAGTCCCCTTTCACCAGCTTCATTGTTCTGCTCTGAGCAGCCTCTGATATGTAATTATCTGGATACCTAAAGAGTGAGCACAAAAATTTTTCCCTGGGCTTGTCTTTGGGGATGGGGTAGGGGGTAGGATTCAAAGAGAGTTTCCCCTGGATTTGGTTGTGACATTTCTTAAAGCCATGTTAAGACCCGAAGAATGTTAGCCTAACACTTCTGTTTCCAGTTACAGAATATAGATAAAAATGAATCAATAAGAGAAAGTCTTTAGAGTTTAAAAATATCCTCCTGGGATTCTTAAAAATTCAGGATTCTTTGAGAAACTCAATTGACCTGCTAAAACAGATAAATTTCAGGGCATCTTGAAAGAAAGAATAGATACCTGAGCATCTGAAGTATCTCCATTCAAAAAACATGTCTTGAATGCTTACATAAATCAGGAACTGTCAGCTTGTAGAAGCACAGAGATCAATAAAACATGACTTTAGCCTTGAGGAAGCTCATAGACTAACAGGAAAGGCAGCAGTAAACAGTCAATTGTAATACAGTGTGACCAGCACCCCTGTGGAGGCATCTTCAGAGTGCCGTGAAAGTAGAGAGTATGAAGTAGGATGCCCTCTGCTCCAGTCTTGCATCTCTCTGCATGGTATTCTTTTAGCTTCTGCATATTGCCAACATTTATGTGCGTTGTGCTCTAGACACTGCATGAAGGGCTTTATGTATGTCATCTCATTTATGTGTGTGAACCTCTTAGAGGTTGGTCCTATCATGGACCCCATAAGAACAGGGAAAATGGGCAGACATTAGGTGACTTGCTTAAGATCACAGTAAGTGTTGGGTGAAGAATTCAAACCCAAGATTCTTGCTCTTAAGCAATGCTCTATACTACCTATCTCAGAGAAGGCCTTTATCTAGAGTGGTGGTTCTCAACCAGGAGCAATTCTGCACCCCCAAGGAACATTTGGCAATGTCTGTAGACATTATTGACGATCACAACTGGCATCTATTGGGGAGTGATCATGGAGGCTGCTAGACATCCTGCAATGCACAAGACAGTCCTCCAAACAGAAAATCATCCAGCCTAAAATGTCAACAGTGCAGAGGTTGGGAAGCTCTGCTCTGGAGTGTGGTACTATCTTTGTGTCAGCCTTTAAAAAATACTTTTTTGGATATTTAAAAGCATTTTTTTAAGAGAAGACATGGCTTAGTATGGGGCAAAAAATATTGGACCAAGTCCCTAAGTATCTGGTGAAGTGTATTTTGCCATGTAAAATTGAGAAAATATTGTCTTCTTTGTCTACCTTTGTAGATTTCAAGGATCTGAGGAGGCCCATCAGAAATTCTTAGAGTGCTTGGGGTGAAAATATTTCTGGGGGTCCCCAGGATTAAAGAGCATCTCAAAGTAGACTCCTGTTCTTTGTTTAGCCCCATCCCTTGTCAGCTGACCCCCCATCCCCTTTTTCCTCACCCTTATCTTTCTATAAGCAAGTTTGTTCCCAGTATTTACTGATTGAACTAAACCATTTTTAAAACGTTATTTTTGATTAAACATTTTTTTTTAAATTTATTCTCTCTTGACATATTACACCAGATTAAAGTAGCTAATTTAAATTCTAGTGTTTTCTTTATATACTTAATCATAAGCATTGGTGGGTTTGGGGAGTTATTGGAATCCTGTGGTTTTCTTCAAAATGAATAACTGTAACGTTGGTTCAACCTCCCCTTCATTCCTTCCTTTCAAAGTCTTAACACTCATGGCAGGAAAATGATTCTAGCGTTGGTTAACTAAGTGCCAGGTCGTATCTTCACAGGTAGTGGCTGAACAGTCCCTAGATAGGGTGAAGCCAGACAGGTGTGCGCTGTAGCAATTCATCAAATGGATGTAAACTCAAAAATAAAGTTTACTGAGGTTTTAGGTGAGTGTGGCATTCCCTCGGCGTGCTTTTCCTACACGACAAACAGCGTCCCTCGGCAGAGCCATTACTGACTTTCTTGGAGTGTTTTCCTGGTGATCCAGTCTTCAGTGAATCACGCATCAGCCTCCAGGTGTGCGCTGTGCACTCTCCACCGGGTTCCGGATCGCGCTGGGTTTAATTTCTTTGGAGGGACCGATCCACCAGGGGCTCCGCGCTGGGGGCGCGGCGGCGGGAGATGCTAGGGTGTCCCAGTCCTCCTGGGCTCACGCACCGGTCCCGTCTGCTCCCTTTCCCATGAGGCCCCGCTCCTATGGGGAGTGTCTGCGGTGGGGACCGGTCCCGCCGCCTGGCCCCTTCCCGCTGAGGCTGCACAAAGGTGTCCGGCTGGAGTCCGCCAACAGGCCAGCTTTCTGTAAGTGCTTTTAAGTTTCCGTTTTTCGAGGAGGGGCGAAGAAGAGGAGCTTTTTCCATTTACATTCCTTTCCTTGTATGTAGATACCGAGAGGAAGCTCAGCACTGGGCATGTTCGGATGTTGAATGGTTTTGCTGATAAGCGCCAGCCTCCCGGAACCAAAGACTTAAACTAGTCCTCTCCCCTGCCCATCCCCACCCCCCCGCAGGAGCTGCAAATGGTATCTGCCAAACAGATGACAAAGTACCTTGGACTGAATCACACACAGACAACATTTTGAGCCGAACGCACGGCCCAACTCTTGTAATTACTGTTTATAGCTGGCCAAGGCTGACCAGGAGAGGGCAAACCCAGGAGGAAACAAGTTTCCTGAACCTTGGAGAAATAGCTGTGTGTTGATTAAAGGCTAGGACGGGTACTTCTCACTCACGCTCCAAGTTGTTCTTGAGATCACAGTTCGCAGCACGTTTCCTCTGGAGGCAGTGAGTAGATAATTGGGATCTTTTTTGTCTTTTTTTTTTTTCCCCCTCCTCCCTCCGTTTTGGTCTTATGGCCTTGAACCTACAGTGAATTGAAGCGAGAAAGAAATGGATATGTCTGACCCAAATTTTTGGACTGTGCTCTCAAACTTTACTATGCCTCATTTGAGGAGTGGGAACAGGCTTCGGCGAACACAAAGGTAAAAAACTTGGGGGTCCTTTTAGCCTGGAGAGGGAATGAATGCTTTGGCTCAGGAGGCTGCCCGGCTGCCTGGGCCCCCTTAGCAACTGGGGTTTTGTTGATTGGGTTACAGTTTGAAAAGTTTATACTCTGCTGGGGGGCCCCGGTTCAGGTGTTGCCTCCTCTGTGGTTTTCCTGGGTCATGCTGATGAATGTGCTTTTCGGAGTTCTTCAGAAATGTGGAGAATCAGACCTCGAGTTGTGAGTGGTGGGGAGAGAAGGGAAGGGGGAGGAGACACTTCTTCCCTCTCTTTGATCTGATCATTTATCCGTTTCATTCACTCAGGCGGTGGAGCTTCTGTTACTCTGTGTAGAGCCTTTCAGATGCTTCCCTCTATGAAATATTTAACCTTTATACGATGCAAATGTACGATTCAAAGATAGCTCAAGCTTGTCTGTTTCATATTGTCTGCTTAAAGAGAAACGTCTGCATAACTTTGCATTTTTAAAAATTGATTTGCTGACATTTATTTCTAAAAGTAGACTGGCCTTTTCATTTTGTAACATGTATTTGTTAGAACAGGTGAAAAGAAGAAAGATTTTAAAATCAAGGTGAAGCTCATGCCACAAGTGAAAGACAGTTGAGAGTTAGTTGCTGACACTTGGGTGAGAGAAAATGATTTTAAAGCAGGTGTTTCTTCTCTCTCCACATTTGTGTCCAGCACAGACAGGTGGCATGATTTTGGTTTTAGAGGGGCACACCCTTTGAGTTGTGTAAATATAGATTCTTTGTTTTTCTTCAAAACTCGCCCTGAACATACACGTGAACATGCACGAGGGCAAGGGTGCAGTCAAATAAACAGGATGCTTGGCTATCAGATTGGTAGAGTCATCTCTATGCGCCAGTGTTTAAAGAACACAGGAAGATGGTTCATTCTGTTTGGTTATACCAGTAACTTTTTGTAGCATAAGTGCAAATACTTCAATACTTTGGAAATAATAATACTTTGGAAATAATACTTTGGAATTATTTACTAATAATACTTTGGAAAACTTAGTAGTGTTTGCATTTGACATTTCTCATGGTATTTCTTAATTTTCAGAAGCGTCCTGGAATACCCTGACACATGCTGTTTATACATACACAAACAAACGTGTGTGTGTGTTTGTGTGTATGTGTCTCAGAGAGAGAGAGAGAGAGAGAGAGAGAGCATGATTGCGTCGATTTTTAAGTTATACTTACCTTTTAATGCAACTTGAACAATATTAGTCCCACTAAACCATATGATTCTAAAGTTGTGCCTTTTAAATAAGGTGGCTGTGCTTTTCTGCTATAATGTTCAGAGACACTCTTTTGGTATTGGTCATTTTTTAACAGGCTGTGTCATCCGTGCACCAAACCCCCCAAACAACGAATCAGTTGAAGAGATACTTACTGTTCCTGAACCAGGTCCCTACTCCTCATGGCAGTAAATCCTATAACTTCTTTGTCAGGAGCCCTTAAATATGTCTGAGTGACGTAGCCCTGGCGGTGATGCAGCTGCTACTCTCACCTAGAACCACTTCTTGGGAAGATAATTCTGCTCTGGCATCACACCCGTGTGTCTGAAACTGAAAAGCATCTGGAATCTTTCTTCCCCGCACCTACCTGTTTGATAGTATTATTGAGTCAAATCCATAAAAAATTCTCAGGCTGGTCTGACCATGGCCTTTGGGCAGTATCTATCCAGCCCAGAGCACTCCATTTTAGACAGCTCACACTGGCAGAGAGCCTAGGTTCTGAAGGAACTTGGATTCCTCCCAACCAAATGAGGGTGTGGGAGGGCTGTGTCCATTCCCCAAGTCATGGGCCCGTATCTTCAGTTTAGTGATACAGAGAGGGAGGTGGAATTTCTTCCCTCCCGTCTCAGAGTAGAGGTTGTCACAGCCTGTTTGTTATTTGGGATTTCCTAGATTCATGGAGTTTGGAAATATATATCCTGAAGATCATCTCTAGATACATCTACTTACAGGTCTCACAGGGCTGGAACTGCCTTCTGTGTATTAGGTAGATTCAGGAAGGTGACGGGCAGGTGTCCCTCTCTCCGGGTCAGTGTACGTGGCCATTGCTTTCTCTTATTATACGGTGATCAGTTCTGGCTCTGCGTCCTTTCGTAAGGACATGAAGTGTATGCTTATAGTATGACTCTTCCCTTCTGTGACCTCCCTTAACTGCTCTACATCCTTTTCCTCCTCTAAGTGCCACGTTAACCCTGTTTCTTACAGCACTGATCAGTTTCCCTAAATCTGCCCTTTTAAAAGGACCTCTCCTTTCCCAAGTAGCCCGATCCTTTTGCCAGCTTCCCTGAGGGTGTGCCCACTGTCCAGGTGAGGGTGCCCTGCCCTCATCCTCAGCTGGACGTGCCTGGGCCCTTGGAACAGCTCTCCTGCCCAAGCCTGGCTGCTTCTCTGCACATTTGCTGACTTTGTTCAACAGATCATTCATTTTGCATATTTTATCCCAGCTGCTTGTTCTGATTACACTGTAATCCAGAGGACTTCATCATAACCTTTTCTTTATATCAGCTTCTTGCGTCTATCAAAGAGTCAAATCCAGCTTTGAGCCTGTGCATGAGCATCTTGGAGCTCCTAGGGATAGGATGTTTGGTACCACTTAGACAGAAGAGAGGCTGAATGGTTTCAGACTCTTCCCTTAAATCTGTATCATGGTAGAAATTGCCAACACAGAGGACTTTGGGTTTTTGCTGCATCGCATCTGCCTTGCCAGTTTAGCGTGGCTCTGGTTTTTTTGGTTTGCCCTCTCATGGGAACACTTTTAAGGTTTCTCTTCCAACTCAAAGCCCTGCATGGGCCCATAACTCCCTGAGTTCTTGGGGAAAGGCACCTACAGACTGACTCTCAGGCCTAGACTCTTAAACAGGTCCTGATGCACAGAAAGCCTGGCTTACTTGTGCTGCGTCCCAACGATGATCATGTTGTTCCCTTCATTCCTTTTTGCTTGGACTGCGGCAGACACTGGGTTGTCTGGAGGCACACTGACTTTGTCCGATGTTTTGCTGTAAAGCTCACATTTCCATTGGTAATGGTTCCTTTTTTATGATGGGCTTGGCCTACCTCTCCCCCTCCTTCATTTCCTCAAGGTAGTCTCAATACAGCCATTCACCTGCTGCTCTGAGGGACAAAAATCGAGGCTGAATGAACAGGGTATTTAAACGAAAATGTGTTGTTTTAAACTGAAGTAAGAATTGCATGTTTTAGAGGCTGTGAGTTTCATAGACCTGCGGATTCTCCGTTCCCTTCAGGATCCCCTTGCAAGGCAGGATGGGAATTAGTTTGCCTCCTTTTTGTTGCTATTTGTTTGTAACATCTTTTCCTTTCCCGTTGGATTAAAAATTTCGAGGCAGAAGGGATCCAACTTCTCTTTGGCTTCTATCTCCTCTATGTCTCACTGTGAAGAAAGGACTACCATTGATTTAGAAATGTTGCTGCTTAGTTCTGAAGTGCGCTTTTAGTTTCGTTGAAGTCTATAGACTCTAGAAGATGCTTGATTTTTAACCTCAGTGGTCAGAAATCTGTCATGTTTTCTTTGGGCTTAAGTGATAATGTCCAAACCTCAGTGACACCTAAGTCAGTACAATCCTACCCAGGCCATTGGGTAGTTTGTGACTCAGTTCATCACTTTGAGAAAGGTTCCAGATGTATTTTTCTGAGAACCTTGGGATAAAAGGTTATTTTGGTTTTGCTTTGTTTTTTGCTAAATTCACATTACTCAGCAGTTACAATGAACAGCAGGTACATTCAGGGATCTTTAACTGCTGTAGTTGTCAGAAGGCATTGAATTTTTATGCACACTGCATCTTCTCTTCAGAAACATCTGTAGTGTTTGGTGAGTTTTTCTTTTGTTTTGAGCATGAATATATGTCTTTAAAAAGCATGGAATATGCTTCTCTCCTGCCTTGGCATGTTAGATATTGGTTAACCCGTGCTTACCCCTTTTACAGAAAGCCCAGTTAAATCCACGTTTATTGAGCATCTGTTGTTTGCCTGGGCACTGTTACCCAAAGCTGAAAGCCATAGGCATGCCTTCAGTGAAGACATGCAGATGAATCATTGCAAACCAGGGCAATCAAGAAGTATTTACCAGGTACAAAGGAGCCGGGAGATGCACCAGATAGAAAACCTTGGGGAGGTTTTGAAGGGTACATTGGTATTTATCAGACAGGAAGACAAGGCCTTCCCAGGAAGCGAAAGAAATGGTGTGTACGAAGGCACGGAGGCCTTGGCAACAGCAGAGTTCAAGGGATTATACATAGCTCAGTATTGCTGGAGCATAAAGAACCAGAAGCATAACTCGGTACTGCTGAAGCATAAAGTTTAAAGAGGCTACATAATAGAGCACAATGGTTAAGAGGGTTGATCTGAAGCCAGTTTACCTGAGTTCGAATCTTAACTCTGTGATATTGTGTACTGAGTAAGTTACCTTCTTTGGACTTCAGTTGCTCTGTCTATAAAGTAGCGACAAGTAAATTACTTGTCTCATAGGATTGGTATAAAGATTAAAATATGTTCATATGTATAAAATGCTTAATGCAATGACTCACATCGAAAAGCCTTAATGAACTCCAACTATTAATACGGTTACTGTCATTACAACAAGGGGATGAGTAGTGGATAATGACTGAGGAGGAGCGTTGAGACACTTGGTACTTGTGGGAGCTTGGCCTTTATCCAGTGGGAGAGAGACATGTCTAGCAGCACTTGGGGAGTTTAGGTCTGAGAAGAGAGGGTGGGACCTCGAAACCAATGAATAAGTTATTGCAGTAGCCTTTCTAAAGGGTTTTGCAGGCCTGAGCAAAGAATGTGGTGAGATTACCCCTTGAGAGATATTAAGGATATAAAATTGGGAGAAGGTGATGAGCTATTGGCTCTGAGGGATGAAGAAAGGTACCACAATGGCCCTGGGGGTTTTTACTTGGGGAACCAGGGAAATGGAGAATCACCTGTACATATAAGACCCAAGTACTTGTACTCGCCCCTTGTGTCCCCAGAGGCTCCTTCATCCACATTTATTGAGCACCTGTTGTGTGCTGAGTACCATGGAGCTTCCATTCCTTCATTCAGCTGGTACAGCACCAGTGTCCTGTGCTGGGCCAGGGATATAGAGGTAAACCAGACAGAATGCTTGGGCCTCACAAATAAACCAACATCTAAATAAGTCAAGTGGTGGTCACTGTGTTCTGAAGGCTGTAAGCAAGAGCTGAGAAGAGAGAGTGACAGTGCGGGGACTACTTTAGATCGTGTGGTCAGGGAAGGTCTTTGAAGAGGTAATATTCAAGAGATCTAAAGGATGAGAAAGAGCCGTCGGCGGGAACAGCCAAGGCTCGGCGGCAAGAAAGAGCGAGGCTCAAGGCAGGCAGTTGGATGGTAGGTCCAGGGCACTCAAGGAGGCTGGACCAGAGATAAGAGGCTTGGGAGTCCTCATTAGGACCATGAGAAATATGTTAGATTAATCTGTGGGAGAGCTAAAGATGCCCCATTTAAGGAGTGGGCAGAGATGCAGATAGGAACTGGAAGGGAGACGTGGAGGAGAGTCCCGTAAGAGGGAAGGAAGCTGGCAGGGTGTTCTCACAGAGATCCCGACAGAATGATCAACTACCGCTCCACGGAGATGAACCGTGGTGTGCGTTGTGTCTGACGACTGGGGAGTCCTGGTGACTTCAGCGTGAACCCCGGCAGCAGAGGGGTGGGCTCAGGGCGGCGGGAGGAGCCAGGAAAGCAGGAGTGAAGTAAGCGAGGCATTGGAGACCATGGGTGGCACCCCTCCCTCTGTGGGTAGCTAAGCACAGCAGCCACACATCCTTGTGTACCAGCCTCTGCACATTCGCAGCTGGCCCGTCAGCCCTCCTCCCTGAATCATATCCCCTTACTCAGTATTGCTCACTTTATTGTCCGCTTCATCACCCAGACAGGCAATGACAGCTTCCTTTCCCCTCCCCTCTGGAAGCTCAAGTTCTTTGCCCAGTCTCCTGAGTATCTGCTTTCTGACATGTTTACAGTTGGAGCTGCTCTGCTGAGGGTCTCTAGCCCCTACCTGACCCCTCGTTGACTCTGCCTGAGCCTGAATCTGAGCCTAGTACAGATGGAGGGAGGGTACGCTGTCCGCCCCACCCCTCAAGCCTATTCCACAAGTGGCTGAAACCTGGCGCTCACATCCATGCTCTCATCCTCTCTACACCTGACCTGCAGGCTCTGCCCCTCCCCGAGTCTTTGCACCCGTTTTCCTCCCACTCCTTGCTTTGCCCAGGCCTGTTTCATAACTGCTTCCTTTCATCTTTCTGTCTTCATGCTCTGGACTGCATTTTCCGCAGGTGGGACAGGCCTGCCCATCACTGCGGGGCTCGCCCTTTCGTCCTCTCATCTTGTCATCCTCCCATCTTGTCTCTAGTTAGCTCTGACATCGGCACTGGTGCCTAAGGCTCTCACTCCTGCACCCCTCCCCCAGCCTAATAAGGGAGACCCCTGAGGGAGAGGAGAACGTGGAGACCCCAGGTTAGGAGCTCCCAGCAGCTCTCTGAGTGGCTTGTGTGCAGAGCCTGGCTGCCCCACACCGGAGCAGCGTGTTCTCCAGGTCTTCAGGCTGGCCAGACACAAAGGATGTGAGCCGGAATATGCACATCTCAGAAGTATTGCTTCAAGCTTCTAGTGGGAGGTTTACAACAGGAGATGACAGATCATTTGTTTTGCCCCTGAATTTGTAGTTCTTTTGTGAGGGGAGAGAGAAGCAGAAAGAGGGAGGAGGAAAGGAATGAGAGAGAAAAATGTGTGAGACCTTAAAAAGTAGATTTCAAAAGAAGTCCATTAAAAACCAAGCTTTAGAATGGGGAGCATATGCTCCCTGGGGACGCATGGGCTATTCGTTGCTCTACCTGGTCGACACTGGAAGGGGTCTATGTGTGTCAGTAAGTTCACAGTGAGGGGGGGTGAACGTTATATGTTTTTATGGCTCTGTTTGCTTCTCTTTACGCATGTATCCTGTTATCAGAAGCCCAAGTGATACTTTTAAAACAGGGGAATCGTAAGCCTCAAGATAGAGACCATCTATCTGCCTTCTGGGCTAAAAACTGACAGTCGCTGGGGTTGAGAAATCTCCCCTGTGTGGAGACAGCTCATGGAGGAGAAGGCTTGGGGTAGGGCTTTATTCGGAAGACTTTGGGAGAGTCCTCCTTGTGTAGGTTGAGATGGAAATAGGCTGGTTTCTCAGGGAGCTCAGGACTAGAGGCTCTGAACCCCTGTCTCACTCTCCAGCACACCCAGCTCTCAGTGTGAGTAAGACCGCACAAAGCTATTTTTAATCTGAGCTGTCTTCACTACGTGTAACCTAGTCATTTGGGAGTGACATCACGGTAACTGAGTAATCCCTTTGAAAGTTAATAGGAGATCCAAGATAATAAAATGGTCCTGGGGCTACCTGGATGAAAGTAGGCACAAGGTGTGTGTAAAACTATTTATTAAAAGCAAAGTCAACCTCTATTGGTAGAAGCCTTGGATATCGATTGAGCAGCACACTTGGTTTTTGTGACCCGTGGCACATTTTGTAACTAGAGGAATATCTCTAAATAAAAAGTTCACGTGGTTATTAATACTTGTTCTGATACTTTATTTTCTTTCCTCTATCTTGGTAGTTAGGAAAGTTCCCTTGTGAACTTGGCTTTAAATTCTGAAAATATTGACCTTAAATCTTATTAATAGCATGAGAAGACCAGTGGGAGTTTTAGCTACACTAATGGTTATTGGATATGTTTGTTAGAGAGGTAATTATAGCAATATCAAACTGAAACATCGTGTTGTTTTGTTTTAAAGAAAAAAAGGCCCAAGCAGAGGATTTAGGCTTTGATCAGCATTTGAAGGTAAAGTAGATTGGTAAGAAGAATAGACAGTCATTAATGTTTATCTTATCTTAAGCTCCTCCATCACTTGCTTTATTATAGAACCTGGGGACTTTCTACAATCTGCTGACTTTGGAATTTACATTTATCAGTGATTCTGATTTTGTTACAGTTTGGGGTTTCTTGGGAAACTAATTGCAGGCAAAATTCATCTATCTATCTATCTATCTATCTAACTATCTATCTATATATATATGGAGCTCCATGTCTTTGGAAACTTTCTAACCTGACATGGAAATTCATATAGGAGATAGCTTTTGGAGATAATGTTTTAGGTTCTGAGTGAATCATCTGGGTGGAGGGAATGAGGAACGGGTGAAACTTGGTGAAGTCTCCTAGGGTGGTAGAATCAGAAAGGGAGGAAAACTGATGGATCCACCAGGCCCATTTTGCCCTGTGAGTGTTTGCTGAAGCTGTTCTTGCCGTGCTTTATTCTGTCTAATTTTAAACATTACACTGCATGTTGATGTCTCAGGACCCTGACTTGGACCTTACGACGTCTCTCTTGAGAGTCACTATTACATCATCCAGCCACTGCCAGATTTCTTAACCACTAGATCTGAAGAATTTCACTGAACCTGTGGCTTGCGTAAAAATCACCGATGTCCCTTTAATATTCCTATCTTTTAAAGTGCTATATGATGGGTATCTTTTAATGAGAAATTATAGTTATTAAATGTCTTACTTTTACAGGTAGATGAAGGGGTTAAGGGGAAAAAGTATGTTTGTCATGGGAAAAGCTGCTAGCTGAATAAAGCACTCTAGGAAATACGGTAAATGAAACCTTTGTCACTGTAAAACAATGGCCATTAAGTGACTATTATGTAATGTTATTTCTTAAGTCTGATCTGGAGTGGCTTGTTGATCTTGGAACTTGAGATATAACTCCTGTACAAATATTACTTTCACTTGGCTAATGTCAAGATTTCTGATACAAAAATTGAAGACTTTTCCCAGTAGATTACCTACGTCAGACACTGAGCATTGGAGATATAGAAGCCACGTCAGATAGTTTATTTTTCTAGGTAAAGGTTAATTTTATCCTCTTGGTATTCTCCATTCTAGACCCACGTATATAAACACAGATTACTTGCGAATCCAAAAAATAGTTCACTGTAAAATTAGCCTACCCTTGCTTAACTGCTCCAAAGGGCAGACAGGTGGCAAGACAGCTGATAGGCACACTCACCTGACTTGGCAGGTTGAATGGATGACTGTGAATTTGCATTTTCCATAAACGGTAGGTCCCCAAGCAAAGGAATTTTTAATTTTTGATTCAAATGGCCATGGTGGGACAGGTAGAGTCTGGGATAGTTCAGGGGTGCCTTAGGTCATAGTTGTTGATGAGGAGTCTGCAAAATGAGCCAGTATGTTTACGAATTATAATTTCCTGTATGTTTTAGGATTTGATATCTGGGGTTAGATGTTTGGACCACAGAATTAATAAGGAATAAAAGTTACCTCATTTTTACTATATGACCTGTGAACTTTGTATGTACCGTTCTTTCTCAATGGATGACTCCTGTCAATTTTAGATAAGTTAGCCATGGAAAGCTAGGATTTTTTTTTTTTTTTTTTTTTTTTTTACGGTACGCGGGCCTCTCACTGTTGTGGCCCCTCCCGTTGCGGAGCACAGGCTCCAGACGCACAGGCTCAGCGGCCATGGCTCACAGGCCCAACCGCTCCGCGGCATGTGGGATCTTCCCGGACCGCTGCATGAACCCATGTCCCCTGCATTGGCAGGTGGACTCTCAACCACTGCACCACCAGGGAAGCCCGAAAGCTAGGATTTTTAAGGTGAAAAATCAATAGTGGTTTCTATAAGCCTCCTTAACATAGGAATCCAGGCTCAAGATCAGAGCTCTGCTTCCTTCAGTGCAGTTCTTGGATCTTAGTGATTTTGATGTCATTTTTACCAGCATCGCTACTGCCAAGATGCCCTCTTGGCAGGCAGACTTCAGTTTTCTCTGAAATTGTTATTGATTACTTATCATTTGATGGCTTCTTTAAAAAAAAAAAAAAAAACTCTTTAAACAAGAGAAATTGTGGTTTATTTTACCTTCTGAGACTTAACCTTAAAATTATTATACCATTTCATGTAAGACCTAGGGTGATCTTGGGATCAAAAGGTACAAATACTTGCACTGGTTAGATATTAATATGATGCAACTTTCTGATGGCATTCCTCAGGAGGAACACAAACACTCCATTTAATGGGTCCCAGGTTTGAAATCCATAAAGAAAAGTGTTCTGATTCTTGGCACTGATAGACATATTCAGAAATGTTGTATTCAAGCCAGAGTAAATATATATGCCCTTTACACTTTCTTTCAGTTAGCAGAAGTCACTTCTGAACACTTATTTTGGCATTAAGGAAGCTCGTCATGACCTATTGTTCCAGAAAGATTATAGTTCTCATTTTAAGCCAGTTTTCTAGTTCCCATGTAAGTGAAATGCCCAGCCTGGAGCCGAGGAAACAAGCTTCGCTTTTCAAACCTTCCATTCTTTTAGGTGTGTCCCACAAGCAGTGGCTTGTAGCTGCTCCTTCAGCCACTTAACAGGTTTGATTTCAAATCTATTTAATAAGAAACTAACATGTTTGGAGGGGATTCATGGCCCAACATTTATGGATTTTGTTGGGAAGTTCCAGGTGTGTATATATATCTTAAACTCTATGTTAAGGCATGCTAGACTGGAATGATTTTGGTTTGCTTTGCTTTGTTTTGTTTTTGCCTTCTAGTATAAGATGTATTAGGGATTGGATTGAGAGGGGGCAGCCCCCAGTCCTGAAGGCCATGCAGCTTCTCTTTCAATTCCTTGTCTTTGGCTGCCTTAAAAGCACTAAAGAGAAGGCAGATGTTTATAAACTGGGCCAAAAAATAGAGAAACCAGAAGCCAAGAGGGATTAACCTCTGAAACATGGGAAGTTGATTACATTAAAAAATACTTGGAGGGGCTTGTTTATGAGCTATGTATCTTTGTGTGATCCTTTTTCCTGCTTTGTGGCTCGTGGATGAGGCTGTATTGCCTTCTGAAACCTGATAACCTAATAACCTAGTTTGACTCTGTCTGACTTCTGTGGGCAAAGCCTGTGGATTTATCGCATTGCCTTATTTATTCATTTGTGTACCACATATTTATTGAGTACCTTTTATGTGACCAGGTCTATGATTATCACCTGGGAAACAAAGATATATATGACATGGTCCTTTTGTTCAAGTAGCTCAATCTAGTGAGGTTAGACAGTGATGCTGACAGATAATTACGGTAACGTGTAATAACCAGTAGGAGATCTACCAACATCAGCACAGGAGGAGGGAGAGGAAGAATATCTGTTGAGGTCGTTTGGTGTATGTTGTCTCATTTAATGGTATATGTAATACCTGTTATACAGATGAAAAAATTGAGGCTTAGAGAAGTTAATTAATTGTCCCCAAATTACCAGTAGTACATGGTAAATCCAGATAAAGATGTAACTGCACTGCCCTACCTCCAAAGGAAATGCAGCTCCAACAATATTCTAATTATTGAAAATAATATTTGTAAAGTAAGATTTTAGTCACTTAATTTTTATCACACAGCAGCCTCCTGGCAATTCAAAGGTATTTGTGGAACATTGAGCGCTGATAATCTTGATCTTTGCTATAGAAATGCCACCTGCTGTCTGAGGGAAGAGAGTGAAAAACAGAAGTAGGTTTTACTTTGTTTTAAAATGCCACCTGCTGATTCTCTTTCCCATTAGTGGAAATTGTATATGTATTCTCCTGTAATTTCCCCATCGTAAAGTATCACAGTTTATAATGGTGTTTGAGTGGGCTTGTGCTTTTGAAATTGAGGTTTCACTTATGGTGTAGCTCTGAATAGCTGCTATCTTACAGGCCTTTTGAATAAATAACACTACACTGCACCCGTGCTTATTTTGCTGAGATTTCTCTCTACGTATTATGAAATCCTGCGCATTCACATGAGTGTATTTATTATGCACTCATCTCAAAATCCTTGCTGATCTTGTAGTAGAGCATATAGTTCATTTCATAGAAGGGACAAAAGTTCTTGCATCTTACATGGCAGTACAGTGTGAATGTCAGGAAAGAGCTGTTGGGATTTTAGAGCTGAATTGCTTACAGGCTTCTTCTTCACGTTTTAAAACGACAATAATTTCTCTTGAATGTGCTAATACTAACTACAAATATGCTAATGCTAACTACATTTTTAGAGAGATGTTTGATGAGACTTAAATACATATTTAAGACTCTGTGAAGATCATGGTATTTAGAGAACTAAGACTGCTTTGCTATGCTTAAAACAATTGTATGAGAATAAAATATGAACAATCTACAACATGCAAAAGGCGTAAACATTGCATCCAGAATGCTCTAAACCACAAAAATCCTTCTCTGGCCATGTCTTAGCTCTCAGTGGTGCAGTATGTGAGCTGCTTTTGAGAAATGGCTGCTCCTTACTAAGGATGGAGTAAAAAAAGTCTTTCCTTCAGGTGCTCTTTTTTAAATATTGAAGAAGGTGTTTTTCACGGCCACTAATCCAGATTCGTACTGACACAGGGTTTACCACTTTAATTTACTCACTCTAGAAAAAGTCCAGGCAGCTAGATGTGCTTTGTTTTGTTTTGTTTTGTTTTTGACACGGTTTATGAAGATACAGTTTACATACATATGTATGTATCCTTGTATGTAAAGGATACGGTTTATGAAGATACAGTTTACATACATATGTATGTATCCTTGTATGTAAAGTATATTACATATCCTTTATAAGTGAGCAGTTCTGTGAATTTTGACAAATTATCACCACAATTAGGTTATAGAAAGTTTTAGAGACTTAAGAAACTTAGCAACCTTAGAAAGTTTTAGGCACTTTTTGGTTGTTTGATAATGCTAATAAAGGATTAGAATAAGATGTTTTGTTTTGCTCTCCCTTGTCCACCCCCTGCCTTTTAAAAATTAGCTCCATATTTTATTATGTTTTGCCTAGTTGTGCCCCAGTGTCCTTTTTCTATTCCAGGATGCCAGCCAGGATACGGTGTTACATTGTGTCATCCTTTTAAAAAATCATTTTGATGAGGAAGATGGTTAACACATAGTTTGATTCCATGGTTGGTAATGTCAAGTAGGTACCAGGAAAAGGCATCAGAAGGAGATACTCGAAAGAGAAGCTTAAACTACCTAAATTGCGTGGTCCAGTCTTACTGTATAATAGCCCCTTTGATGCTACATAGGTGAAGAAGTTTTAAGAAACCAGATAAACAAATTCTACTAGCAGGAAATGGTTATAAATAATTTGGGGTTGTTTATTGGGGAAGGAAACAGAGCCATGAGGTGGAAGACTTGGAAGCCGTGTAATTTAAGACATTGACTATGGTTGTTGGAAAATATAGAGATCCAGAAGGAAGCATGGAGTTTTTCAGTGCAAGTGAAGACACATGCATTTTACAAAAGATAAAGTCAAGATACTTCATTTGCTTTGTAAAATAAGTTATCATGTCTTTTCATGATTTTCATTATATTTTAATTTCAGTCGAATGTATATAGCTTTGAGAAGAAAATTTTAAACTTATGCCTAAGACAAAGAATGGAGAAAATATGAACAGCCGTTAAAAAAAACCACGCCAAATTCTAGTGCTCAGATATAACCACTATGAAAAATATGGGGTTATCCTTCCACGTGCTTTTTTCTGGGCATATGTGTGCACACACATGTGCATGTACACACCACAAAACTCATATTTTATTGAACCTCCTGTTTGATGAGTTTTCTTTTTCCCTTAAAGAGGTTCTTTTAAACACCTACCTTTACAATGGTAAGATTTCCGGAAATTTTGAAAAATATTTGTAATGTACAAGAAGGTATGGGTGGGGGGTTGTTTGTAAAGTTGTGGGGAAGCATTCAGAATCATGCTGTGAAAGCTGCCCTGCTAATGCACAGCTTCACCTAACTGTGGGAGTGTCCACACCGGCTCACTGGTGTGCAGAGTGGGAGTGAGGCCATGGACACCTGTGATGTCACCTTGGATGGTCTCACATTTTAGGTTCTGTTTTTTTCCCCCTATATTCAGATCTCTTTTGAAATGTTCCCTTTAAAAATATTCCTGCTAACTCAGATTCCAATTAACATCTCCCCACAGGCTTAAATGTTAAACCTCAAGATCTAAACTTTATCCCTTATGTGTGTGAGCAGGCTTGCCAGATGGCAGGCCAATTAATATATTTTTGCAAGGTGTAGAAATATTTTTTCTCCATAGGGGAACAATGAATCCATCTGCTCCACATTTTCCTTTCCCCTCTGTCCTTTGGGGAAAATCATCATTTAATTTTCAGAACTAAATTGTGCAACTCTCTAAGTGACACTTTCTGCTTTTTAAGGGAGGTGGTTTTAGAAATGGAAACCTTTTCTTACTCAAAGGATGTAAAAACCCTATGTCATGGATTAAAATATCTGGCCATCTAAGTTTCATCCAGGGTCCTTTGTTTTAAGTTGGACATTACAGAATCATATTTTAAGAAACTGACTCATAGAAGCCTTAACTTGGAAGAGGCTTCAGAAACATCTAGTCAACCCCCCTCATTGTAAGATGAGGAAGTTGATGCTTAGGTACCAAAGTTTCAAGCTAGTAAGCAACTTGGAACCTGGTCTCCAGGTTCCAAATTAGGACAACGGTGTTAGAAACAGAATCTTTCATTTCTCAAGGGGAATAAAAGGAGGGAGAACCTTGAATAAGGTCCAACCAGGGGAAGAAGCACACTCGTATTTATTGCCTGTTTTCTCTTGATTTGAGCTGTGTGCATCACCCCTATACTCAGTGGCAATTGATATCAACAGGTAATTAACTATTTAGAGCTGTGTGTTGCCTCCAACTCAAAGTTCCTGAAGTACCAAGTACCATGTCCTTTTTTTAAGCACTTATAAAGTGTGCTGTCTGGGCATGGAATGAATGAATTGCTGAATATGTGAATATCAGTGAGGTTATTTTACAAAATCCTCTCAGGATGGTTTGGAATTCTAGGAGTGTGACTACCTTATAGCTTTGCCATAATCTGACACATTATAATACAGAATTTGCTTCCTTTTCCCTTATGGTTATGAAGGAGTTCAGTACTGAATATTCCAGAAGCTTCTCTTGGGAGGAATGTTTTACCTGTAACTCTGTTTACCAGCATTTTTGCTGTCATAGTCGGGCATAGATTGGTTAATGTTAAATGAAAGAAAGGATTTAGACTTGACTTTTTTTTCTCTTTCTCTTTTCTCTTTCTCTTTTTTTTCTCTTTTTCTTTTCTCTTTCTCTTTCATTGGCTGTTCTTCCTTATCTGTATTTATCCTAACAGACCCTGTTCCTATAGTAGAAAGAGTTCAGACTTTGGGGCAGGGAGACCTTGGTTGGAATTCTGACTCTGTGACAAACTAGACGTGTGATTTCGGCAGGTAAACTTACCTCTAATACTTGGTTTCCTCATCTTTAAGTAGGAAGAATAGCCAACAGATCTTTTTTTGTGCCTTAAATAAGATAAATTATAAAACATTTAGATCAGGGATAGACAAGATACATTCTGTAGGCCAAATCCAGCCTATCACTTGTTTTTATACATAAAGCTTTATTAGAACTCAGCCACCCCAGTTCAGTTAGATATTATCTATGGCTGCTGGTACTACAACAGTATAATCCAGTAGTTGTAACATGAGACTCTGGCCTGCAAAGCCAAAAACATGTACTGTACTATCTGGCCCTCTACAGAAAATCTTTGCCAAACCGCGGCCTAGGGCAATGCCTCGCAACTATAGGCACTCAATAAATGTTCATTTCACCTTGTTCCCATGGATTATTTCAAGTGCAGTCTTTTCCTGTAGGCACTCCTTAAAGAAAGGCGGTTCTGGGGTGGCCTTCTCTAGGGATTCTTCTAAAGCCCCTGCCCACTTCTGGAGTATGGCCAAACCTTGAGCCATGACTCAGGCCAGAACATGCTGAGAGAGGCATCTCCATGGCTCCCACGCCCTGATGTGGATATAGCGTGCCTGGACTTGCATTGGGTGTCGTGCATGTTACAGGAAGAGAGTTTTCTCTAATCCAAGTGTAAATAAAGTCATTGCTCTTTAGATTGCAGCATGTCCAATTTAGTTTGAATTATTTCTCCCAATGAATTAGTAGGTGTGTCCAACCTATACTTCTTCAAAAGTTTCCCAACACAGCCCCTCAAACCATGGAATGGTTTTCATTTCTAAATACACTAAAAATCGTAACACATTATAAATGCTGTCTTTAGCAAAGGACCTTCTTGATTCCTACGGCAGGAGTTTTCTGCAGCGACCCTGGGCTGTTTGAAAGAGAAAGTTCTCACAGGAGTGATAAAATTTGGGGCTTATTTTGTTTTGTGTTTTAAGCCAAATGAACTCAGGGTTCTTCCGCAGTTTTGATGAGGTACACCCTGGTGTGTGATAGAAGACTAAGACGGGGAATAGACTGGTGGCATGTGCCCAGTGAGGACTTAGCAGTTGATGGCTACACCCCACCTCCCACATGTGGTTGAGAGAAAGATTGAGGGCCTCTAAAAGCTCTTAAGGGCTGTTAGGCTTTCTTGTTATTTTTTGTTTTTAAAAATGTATTGAGGGGCTTCCCTGGTGGCGCAGTGGTTGAGAGTCTGCCTGCCGATGCAGGGGACGCGGGTTCGTGCCCCGGTCCAGGAAGATCCCACATGCCGCGGAGCGGCTGGGCCCGTGAGCCATGGCCGCTGAGCCTGCATGTCTGGAGCCTGTGCTCCACAACGGGAGAGGCCACAACAGTGAGAGGCCTGCGTATCGGAAAAAAAAAAAAAAAAAAAGTATTGAGGAAATTTTTTCAGAATAGTAAAGGGATTTTTTAAACATTTTAACATTCCCTGTGTCTTTAAAAATAACATTGGGAATAAATTTTAAAAGCATTATCTAAGATTTTGTAAAGTCCTCCTTGACTCTTTGCCTTCCTATCCTAGCACATTTTAGTGTTTCTAGTGCTTCTGTACAGGCCCGTTAGCATTTTTCCCAACATGTCATAATTCTGTGTATACTTCTCTGAATTCCCAGCTGATTGTGAATGCCTTGAAGAACAGACTTTGTTCCAGCCTAGTGCCTGGTACATAATAGGCACTTAATAAAGGGTTATTGAATGAAAGCACTCCACAGTGAGCATATCCGAGCATACAGCTTTTTCTGTCTTTTGGAGCTATTTCCTTAGGATAAATTCCCACAATAGAGATTTCTAGGCCAAAGAGACGTGAACATGTTTATGAATTTTGATACATAGTGCCAAGTAACTTTTATGTCTACTTGAGGTTCCTTCCAAGTTTGTGACTCTCATATCACATGGTACATTATTGCTAGGTTGGCGGTCTGGTGTTCCATATTTTCTCTAGCAAAAAAAAAAAAAAAAAAAAAATGACAGGAGGGTATATCATCGCCAGATTCAGGTCTGGAATGAACATTGCATATGCTTTAGGATGAAAAGCTTCTAAAAGAATCAAAATTCCTTCTGTGGAACTTGGGAATTAGAGGGAGGCGGCAGCAGAGGCGAGGTATAGGGTAAAAGACACTGTTCTAGGAGCAAATAACTCCTGGAGTTTTATTACTGCTCTGAACTTTTACGGTGCTGTCATCAATATTTCAGGAAAGCAATTGGATAATTTTTTTTATTTGTTTTCTCTCCTCAACACATTTAATGTTCAAATGTGAAACATTATTTATTGCAAACTGCTGTTAATGCACATTCCAAGGTCTACTTTTATCAAGGTTTGAAACTGTCTAATGTATTATGCATTTCCATCTTCAATTGATCTGATTTGTGTGTGAAATAAGATTGAGTCTCCATACTGTGACCTTGGGCGGCACTAGCTTTTTTTGAGTTTGGTAATTTCCCCTCCCTCAGCTAGTACTTGGCGGGCTCATCAATGACCACCGATAAACGGCCATATCTACCCTTTGGTACAAAGTATGCTATTGACGAACACCTGGAATCACCTAAATGCCACCTCATAGATGGCATACAAGGTTTGTGGGGACTAGGCTGAATAGAGCAAGGGCATCATTCAATTAGAAATGTCCTGTGTGGAGATTAGGGATTCTCGTGAATACGAAGGTTCAACAGATATTCTAAAGGATTTATGAGTGTTCTGTGTTCCATATTCCATTGCGTATATATTTTCTTACAGCTCAGCTTCAATCCATGCTCAGAGCTGTGACTTCAGTCTCTGGAAAAAGAGTGAGATAAAAGTCTTAGAAAAACTTCTGTATGATAGATCTGGCCTTCAGCAAATATCCCTCATCTTTCCCAGCAAACTACAGTCTCTGGGCCTTGATCTAGTTAGACGTTTGTAGGAGGATCTTTGAGAAGCCAACAATTACATGGTGGCACGTGACCACACTTGGGTCATTTCAAGCCGCAGCTGTAAAGGACTCTACGAGCAATGAAGTTACGGGATCTTGTTTCTAGTCACATTTCTGCCACCAACAAGCTGTGTGATGTTAGCAAGGTTTCCTGGGCCCTCTACTGCTTACCTGTTTTTAAAATCCTGGATTCCGTTGGCAGTATGGTGAAGCCTTTGAACCACTTTTCTGAATAATGTTTTTAAGTGCATAAAATAAAATGTATAGAATTATAAAGGAAGCCAGTTATATTGAAGTCATCATGAAAACATTAGAAATTGGGGATTTTTGTCATTCTTTACTAGCACATCAGATATCAAGATCTAGAGGTGGGTCTACGAACTACCATAATTTTGAAGTGGTAATGAGTATAAATGATTTTTTAATGTATCTGCAGCAACTGTACCATGATATGAAAGCATATGTGATTTCTATTGACAACAAAATCAAAAGGAACGCTAATGCTGTGAATGTACACGAAGGAAATGATACATTTCAGTTTGTGGTTAGTGAAAATCCACAAAACAGTCCAAGTTTGTAGACCCATTAAATTCTATTCATAGATCTCTTAGATGTCCATGGATTCTGTGGAGGTCAGGAATAGCTAGATCCAGAAGCTCACTGCCATCCCTGGCAGCTTAGACTCTAGTAGTACAGAGAAAGGCTGACCCAGATGGCCTCTTGAGTTTATCAGAACACTGATTTGGGGCGCTGGCATAATTAAGGGGATGTTATGCCAGAAAAGTAACCTTTGATTCACCTAGTAATTACCTGATAAGTAAACAGTGAGAAATTCCCTGTGTTTCATATGTTGCTTTTATTTAGCACGTAGCTAGGAAGCTCAGGAAACAATAACATGGGAGTGGTAGAAACAGTTGTCACCCTGGTCGTTTCCCTTTGGAGGGACCCAAAAACCAGGGCTTGTGGGAATGCGACTGTATCCCTGTTCTATGTGTATTAAGCTGTGTCCTTTACTTACATTAGAGTATGCTGTATCTTCCAGCATCTTGCCATCAGAGCATCGCCATCTCTTTGTCATAACCACACGTCTTCCCCTAATTAAGTAGGGCATGAACACACAGAAATCGTGTGCTGCGCCTACCTACTTACCAGACTGGAATTGTATTGCCCAGCTGGAAAGTAAGATCTTTGAAATAAAAAGAAGTTAAGGAATAGTAGTGATAAAACACTTCTCATTTACTTGTCTTGAAGTTGTTTTCTTTCCTAGACTTTCTAAGTGTTTTAATCATGACGGTCTAAGTATGTTCTACATAAGGGGAGTGGCAAGCAAAATTCATCCTGATTCTTTCAGAAAATGGAAGTCATTTCTTCTCATTACCTACCTACCCCCTTCAACTTTGCATTTTGGAGAGAAAATTATTTTTTGGGGGGGGAAGAGAACTATAAATGCTTTTACATGTCACACCACTTGCCTAATTCAGCATCATTTCACAATATTGGTTGCAAATGGAAAGGGAGATTCTTTTTGGCCTTGCAGTTGCATTATAAGTGTCTCTGCATTAATCTGGGTTCAAACTCTTAGGCTGATAGACCTAGGAGTGGAGCAAAGTGTTGTGATTTGATTTGTCCATTTACTTGTGTGAAAGGTAATTCATGTGACCATAAAAATGCTTTTTAAATGTGGACTCATTTTCAGGTTAAAAGATCCTCTACCAAATTAGATAGGAAGCTTGAGGCATAGGCAGTAAGAAATTTTCCTCCTTCAGGTGTTGCTGTGGATCAATATCTTTTATTGACTTCTAGGGTTTGCATGCAATTTTCTATCATGGTCGTTTATGCTAATCAGCATGAAACAGAATAATTGTAAATCATAGCCCCTTAGGCACATTCTTCCCTCCTGTAATACTTGAGACCACAGAATTATGTTCAAAAGAGATGAGAAAAACAATCCATCATTTTTCAGTGACTCGCGGAGTTGACACAGATGTGGATGGTAAGGACTCCTTCCCTCCTTATCTTTGGACTTCACCTTATATTTTAATTCTGAATGCGAATGCAAATGAACTCCCTGTGAAAAGAAATTGGGTTTAAATTAGCCAGTTACCTTTATTTGTGAAAATGCAAATAGATCATGTTAAATATGAAAAGTAGAATAACTATAATATATCCTATTTTAATGTTGGTACATAAGATTATTAAAAGTTATCTTCATCAGGAAGGCACGTTTACGTAATTATTGTAAATTATCAGAGTTATTGCCCGAAGAAGTGTAAGGATATTTATCTACATATTTAATGATATAATTCAGATAATTAGTATAGAATATAGCAGTTTTTTACTTTAATGTTGTACTAAGATAGATGGTTTGACTACTGTTCACATTTCTTTGTAGTACAGAACTCATTGAAATGTATAGTTATTAACAAAAACAAAGTAAAATGTATCTTTCTTGACCAGTAGCTCATACATGTATGCTTTATTCTCATCAGAGTCCCAACTGTGCCATGGAAGCAAAGTTAACTCTAGCTGTATGCATATCCCTGTACACACCCACAGATGAATGCATATGTGTTGTGTGCATCACGGGGTCTGTATGGGCTAATGGTATAACTCCAAAAGGAAACCCTATTTAGTAATGGGCTCTTAGATATGGTGCCTGAATGCATAGTTGCCTCTACCCATAGACCTGCATGAAAGATGAGGGAACCTCTTTCTATTTTTCTTCAGATCATTCCAAATAAAAACTTGACCTATCAGCGTGGAAAGTAGAAGCTCTACACTCCCTAAGAATGATAAGCCTTTTCTGCATGGGAGTTTTTGGGCCAAAGAAGGTTTATGGATTGTCAGTGAATAGAGAGTTGGATGAAGGAGTTGTTTGACTCCCAGTTTGTTTTAAGCACTTCAGGTATGAAACATCCTTACTTCATGGAAGCCACCCCTTAGTGTCAGATCTATTGTCGTGGTGACTTCTGAGTTTAAGATGTGCTGAAAGCAGGGGAGGTTTCACTTGGGAGATGAGGCTTGGACTGTGGAGCTGGGTGCAGTCTGCTCTCCATCGTCTGCATCTCTTTGTTCATGAATTCAGTAAATAATAGCTGAGCACCTTCTTTATGTCAGGCATTGTGCTGGGGAGGCAATGGTGAAGGAGGCAGGTGTTTCCAGCCCTCTTGAAAGCTTGCAGTTTCATGGGGAATGCAGTGGGGTGGGTAGAGGGAGAGGAAGACACCAAGGATGAAGAAGAATTTACAACCCTGTGTGTGATTATATATCTGTGCTTACCCACTCTTAGCCATGTTGTGGTGGTGGGACTACAAAGAGTTTTGAGAGCGTCTCAGGGACATGTAACAGAGAGTGGGCTTTCAGAAAAGTTAAGCAGTTTGGTTAGTTAGTGAAAGATGGAAGAGAATATTCCATGCAAAGAGACACATACCTGTACAAAGAGACCTTGGAGCGAGAGTTGAAAAATTTGATGAGAGTGATAATTAGAAGCCTGGAATTTACCCTGTGAGCAAGAGGAACCAACCACTGAAGGGTTTTACACAGAGCAGTGATAAGATCACCTTTGCCCATTGGGAAGACTTCTGGCAGTGGAGGATGAGTTGGAATTGGACAAGGAGGTGGCTGGGAGTTCAGTTAGAGCATGCTTCAGCAAGCTTCCAGGTCAGAGATGGTGATGACACCATGACCAGGTTGGGGGCTGTGAGGGTGAAGGGAGATGAAACCCACAGGACCAGATGACCAGTTGAGTGATTAGAGTGAGGAAGGCCAAAGGGTTTGTGCCCTTATTTCTGCTTTAGGCTGTTGGGTAACGGTACCAATCCCTGAAATTGGAGACACAGGAAGCAGGGCAGGTTGGGTAATGATGATCATTTCAGTTGGGGACTCACTGAATTGGAGCTTCTGTAGACAGCCACGTGGAGATGTGCAGCTGACTGTTGGATACAAGAGTCTGGAACTAGGAAGGAGTTCCAGGTTGGGGATTGAGAGGCATCCACAGAAAGATTAATGGCAAGCGCCAAAGTTACTTAGTGTTGAGTATTTCTCTTCCGGGAGTCTCAAGTATTTAGAGCTGCCTAGACCCAGGGACTGAATCTAATCTTTTGGGCCCTGTCTTTTCCCAAGCAAAATGGAGATGATTCGTAGATGGTTTAGGTAGTGTTTTCTATGCAGGACAAGCCACAGAACCGTGTATTTATCTTTTCCATAGACATGTGTGTTTTCTTTTACTTTGGAATAGTGTTTGAGATCTAAGTTTCTTTGGTCATAGGAGAAGCCATAACTACTGAAGTTTCATGGTAATTCTGGAATTTTCCTTATAGTTAAAAGTATAGGGGACTTCTCTGGTGGCACAGTGGTTAAGAATCCACCTGCCAATGCAGGGGACATGGGTTCAAGCCCTGGTCCAGGAAGATCCCATATACTGCAGAGCAGCTAAGACCGTGAGCCACAACTACTGAGCCCACATGCCACAACCACTGCATCCCGCATACCTAGAGCCCGTGTTCTGCACCAAAGAGAAGCCACTGTAATGAGAAGCCCGTGCACCTCAACAAAGAGTAGCCCCTACCCGCCACAACCAGAGGAAGCCCGCATGCAGCAACGAAGACCCAACGCAGCCAAAAATAAATAAATAAATAAATAAATTTATTTTTAAAAAAGTATATTGGGGACCATCTATGTTGTCACAGATGGCAAGAGTTCATTCTTTTTTATGGTGCATATATATATATGTAATCACATCTTCTTTATTATCTATTGATGGGCACTGAGGTTGGGTCGCTTCCATATTTTTTATTTTCATCGAAGTATAGTTGATTTACAATGTTAGTTTCAGGTGTGCAGCACACTGATTCAGATATATATATATATATATATATATATATATATATATATATATATATCTCCTTTTTTAGATTGTTTTCTTAAAGGTATAGTTCCCTGTGCTGTATACAGTCCATATCTTGACTATTGTAAATAATGCTGCAATGAGCATAGAAATGCTATATTTTTTCGAATTAGTGTTTTTGTTTTCTTTGATAAATAGCCAGGAGTGGAATTGCTGGATCATATGATAATTCTTTTAAAAATTTTTGAAGAATCTCCATACTGTTTTCCATAGTGGTTGCACCAATTTACATCCTACCAACAGCGCACAAGGGTTCCCTTTTCTCCACATCCTCTCCAACTCTTATTTGTTGTCTTTTTGATGATGGCCATTCTGACAGGTGTAAGGGGGTATCTCACTGTGGTTTTGATTTGCATTTCCCTCATGGTTAGTGACGGTGAGCATCTTTTCATTTTCCTGTTGACCATCTGTATGTCTTCCTTGGAAAAATATCTATTCAGACCCTCTGTCCATTTTTCAATCAAGCTGTTTGTTTTTTTGATGTTCAGTTCTTTCTGTATTTTGGGTATAAACTCCTTATCGGATATATCATTTGCAAATATCTTCTCCCATTCAGTAGGTGGCCTTTTTGTTTTATTGATAGTTTCCTATGCTAAGAAAGACAAATACTATATGATTTCACTTATGTGTTGAATCTAAAAAACAAAAGAAATGAACAAAAAAGAAACAGTTATAGATAGCAGAGAACAAACAAGTGGTTGCCAGAGGGGAGGGGACTGGGATGAGGAAAGAAATAGGTGAGGGAGATTAAGAGGTACAAACGTCCAGTTGCAAAATAAATGAGTCACGGGTATAAAATACCCAGTGTGGGAAATATCAGTAACAATGTGAGCTCTTTGTATGTTGACACATCTTAAGTAGACTTATCATGGTGATCAGTTTGAAATGTATAGAAATATCTAATCACTATGTTGTGTAACAGGAACTAACATAGGTCAATTATACTTCAAAAACAAACAGACAAACTCAGAAAAAGAGATGAGATTTGTGGTTACCAGAGGTGGGGAGTAGGGGGAGGGTGAATTGGATGAAGGTAGTCAAAGTGTACTGTACGTAATTCCTGTTACAAGGTAAATAAGTACTAAGGACATAATGTACAACATGATACATGTAATGAACACTGCTGTATGTTATATATGAAAGATGTTAAGAGAGTAAAGCCTAAGAGTTCTCTTCACAAGAAAAAAATTTTTTTTATTTCTTTAATTTTGTATCTATGTGAGATGATGGATGTTCACATGTTCACTTAGCTTATTATGATAATCACTTCATGATGTGTGTAAGTCAAATCTTTATGCTGTACACATTAAGCTTACACAGTGCTGTGTGTCAGTTATATCTCAATAAAACCGGAAGAAAAAAAGTATTTTGAGGAACCTCACCATCCTGTGTATTGTGTCTCTAAGACAAAAGAAATAAGGATGGAAAGAGACAATAGTAGTTGAGTAGAAAATTGAAGTTGCAAAATTCGGTGGCATAATGATAGTGTTTTTTGATTGTTCGGTTTTGCTTTGCTTTTTTGTTCTATTTTTCTTGACAGAAACAAAAAGCATTTTCCATTTAAAAGTGCTCTGTTGGCAGCATGATTTCTAGGTCCACACAGAGGAAGAATGAGGTGGACAGAATGGTGGAAGTTTTAGAAGAAAAGCATGTTTCCTCATATGCGGAAAAGGGTAGGAGTAAGAAAAGTATGTTTGTTCTTTTTTCAATGTAAGTTCCTGGTAGATGGAGACCATCAGTCTCCATGGTACTTGTATCCCATCCTGGTGTCCTCTGCACGGGCAGAGAAGCTGTCAGCTTTCTGGCTGGCCCAGCAGAAAGCACTGGGCATTTCCTGGACGAGATGGCAGACGAGGGTCATCTCTTGTCACCTCTTTAACCTGATTTATTGCTTTTGAATTTTTAGTAAGGACATATTTTAAGGTCTGTCTGGGGACCGAGAGCTCTGATCATTCATGCAGTGAACTTGGAATAAGTTGGTAAGATTGGCTGGGCCCTATTATCATAATGGATGGTGACTATTTGACATTTATAATGGTATGCTCCATTTGCACTAAAATAAATGAATTTGTATTTAAAAATGATTGGCCAGTGTGGGTTCCTATCAAACCTAAAATAGAGGCTTTTTGCATTCAAAGTTAAAAACTGAAAAACTGCATGCAGACTTAGTGAAGATTTACTGAATATGTTAACTGGTGGAATCCCATTAAACCTGATTGAACCGATCTGTAGCTGGAGAAAGCACAGGAATCACCTTACTCTCCTGTGCTTACAGTCTAAGTTGTTAGATTTTCTGAATACATGAGGATTTTTATTAAGTGCATATTATTTGTCAGGCCTATTGACCTTCCTGCCTACTAACCTGTTCCTAGGTCAGGACGGTGGTTCTCCCTGCCGAGGCAGTATTAATTCCAACTTCTTTTGTTAGAGTACTGATTTGTGCAGCTCTTCCAGTTGGAGAATTGGATCACTGGTATCCTTTGCTGCCCCATGATACATGTGGAAATGAGTCAGTGGAAAATTCACTTACTCATTGTGACCTACTTCTGTCGCTTTCATTGAAAGTGTGCTTATTTGTCAAAAGCGATCTGTCCCCCTTCCAGAAACTCTTGCTTCATTGCCACTTTAACCCCTTAGCCTATAGGTTCTTTTATAATATTTACAGTTACCCAAATCTGTCAATTATTCTGTTGTACATGCGGTTCATTTTCGATTCAGCCCTGGAGGCCAGGGATGGAATCTGACTTTGTATAGCTCTCAGTACATCCTGACCCACGATCTCTGCTTTCTAATGAAGATTCTTGGCTTTTGAGGAGAAACTGTAAAATGGTAACTTTTACTAATTTAAGAAAGGAAGGTTTGTTACGCCAGGGTTTGCTGTGATCAAACTCCTCACTCTTCCATTTTCAGCAAAACCTTCCTGTTCTCATTTTTATTAGTTTATTCTTAGAGGTTATTCATTTATCCAACAAGGTTTAAAATCAAGTGTGCCCTTCTGCCAGGTGTCGTACTAGGGTCACAAAAAGCATAAGATGCTTGCTCCAGGGAGCTTACAATCCCTAGTAGAAGAGCTACATGGAGTCATTTTAGAGTAACCCAGTTTAAACATCATTTTAACTGTGGGGTAGTGTAGAACATTCCACACCAACACCAAAATTAGGATTGCTTCTTACCTGACTTTGTTTCTTTCAGCTTTAGTCTTGTCGTTCCCGTCCAGAGGGTTTACTCACTCCACACTCGTATATGTCAGTATGTGAAATGGGTATTTACCATAGAACATCATGCAGATGGTGAGAGAATTTATTGCGAATAATACAATTCTAAACTGCAGAAAAAGAAAACAATGTAGTATATATTTTATTAAGCACAGATACAGAAACAACAACGACAAACACCATATAGTAGCTCAGATTTATTGCTGTTTTTTAGTTTTGTTTTGTTTTGTTTTTGAGGTGTGTGGGCCTCTCACTGCTGTGGCCTCTCCCTTTGCGGAGGACAGGCTCCGGACGCGCAGGCTCAGCGGCCATGGCTCACGGGCCCAGCCGCTCTGCGGCATGTGGGATCCTCCCGGACCAGGGCACGAACCCGTGTCCCCTGCATCGGCAGGCAGACTCTCAACCACTGCGCCACGAGGGAAGTCCCTATTGCTGTTTTTTTATGTCTAGTATTGCACAGACCTCAAAGTATTGGAAGTGATAGACCATATTTACAATTTAAACAAGATAAATTTCAATTCAGCATTATTTAAGATTATCATTGTATGTCTTAAAATAATACCTAAATATTCTTTGCCCTGGTCTAACCATATTTACAGATTCTCAGATTAGGAATGAACAGTCTTAAAGTTAATGTATAGAGGAAGTAAACGGAAACCAGCATTTGATGAGTAGAATTGTATTTTTGAAACCTATCTCATTCTTGGCAGTTAATTAGTTTTTACTGTGAACTCACCCTTAAAAAAAAGAAACTCATGCTGACTTGATAGCACTTTTTAAAAAGTGGCAGCTATTAACATTAAAATAACAAAGTGGAACTTTTTCTCTGCTAACTGTTGGAGTTGTGAGCATTACTTTATTTGGGTCTTAGTTTCTTTGTGCTTTTTCAGATTGTTGCAGATACCTCTCCTTTTTGGGGAGAACACATAGAGAAAAAACTCAGGATCAGACTGAGCTAGTTTGCTGTGATACATTGCAACATAGACGTGGTGTTATATTCTAGAAAATACTCTGTGCTTTTCCACCAAGAAACAGAAGCTTCTGGTCAAAGTCATAAGTGAAGCAACCAATTCTAAAATAAATGAGCGTTGTTTAAGCCAAGTTGTCATGCCGCAGCAAAGATGCGTGGCGCCCTGTGAATTTGTCATGTTAGAATGATCTAGATTTTACTATATGATGAACTGATTAACTTTGACTCTACTGTGGGAAGACAGTCTGCCTGCTTTTGTTTTTCCTTACAGTTGTCACCTTTATCTTTGCTTTTGCAGCCATTTTCTGTGATAAGCAAAATAAGTTTGTCTCAAAGGAAAGTATCAGTTTATTGTCAAATAATATGACATTGTGAATCCTCATCTACCTATATATTCATCTGGAGATGCATATAAACAGTGAAGTCTAAGAAGAGGTTTTTACACTATATTGCCATTCGTTATAGGTGTACCCTGTTTATTTGGTTCTCAATCGAAGAGGCCCTTCACGGTAGTTTACTCTTCACACCAGACCGCATTTCCAACCAGAGATGAGAGCATAAGCCTCAGTTGGCCAGTGACTTAAGTATACAGTGCCTTATCTGGCTTCCTGTAATCTCTTCATTTAAAACCACTTACCTAAAAGGCTTATATCTTTTGTTGTGGTGTCATCAGAAGCCACACCTGAGAATTTAGAATTGTTCCTTTGAGCTTATTCAGATGTTTTCTGCTAAGCTGCTTTATGTAAGATGTTGAAAGGCAACATATCCTTTCTGGGCCCTGAACTCCTCACCTGACTGAAATGCTCCCTGTCACCGCAGAAGTATGGCATTTCTGCAACCTTTGGAGAAGGCTCAGGAGGGAAATGGATGGAGTCCATGCCCAGTGATACTTGTGGGCATTTGGGTGGAGCTTGAGGGTTACGTAACAGTGATGGCAAAACCACAGGTCCCTCTGTTCTCCCCGTGGTGGTGCTGGATTCCGAATTTACATTTTTTCCCTCATCGGTTCTGTGGCCACAAGTTCTGTAGTGAGAACTAGGTGACCTTCCTAAAATCTCAGGCTATGTAATAACAGATGATTCGTTCCATATCACTAACCCCAATACTGGGAGCTTTATGCTTTCTTAACATGTGACAGTATGATTCTAGTTAGTTTTGCATTGCACCTTCAACTTTGCAGACTTTCTGCAAATTGAATATGGGACACTTAATATTCCAATGCAATATGGTAACCACCATCGGAATACAAATTCAGTAATTAAAGCTCTAAGAGGAGTGAATATGTTTAACGATAAATGCTGGGAAAAGATGATGTCTATAGAGTTCTTTGTTGTTTTAGAGTAGCTGATTATGTCTACCACTACAGAACTTGTGTGCTCTGTGTGGATATTCTAAAAGGATAATCTTCATTTATGAGTGTGTTCCTCTAACTCCAGGGGTTGAATTTATAAACAAAAGAAAGGTTCCTCTGAAGGACTGCTAGTTTAGAGGGAACCATTGAGATGACCTGCATTCACTTTCAAACCTCTGCAACTCTAGGGTTATACGTAGGGCTTTTATTGGCATTTTAAGTTAAGGAGACCTTACTCCTTTGGGCTTTGCTATTTGTCGAGCTGACCAAGGCTGCCAGAGTCTAGCTGTGTCTTCCCCACATCATTAATAACTATTAGAATTGGGCCTGGCCCGGCTTTGATTAGCACCTCTGTGACTCTACAACCAGCAGCCACTGGATTGTAATTAAAGGGGCGCAAACAATTCCTGTCATTAGCAAACTGTATGGTCAACATTCCATGCTTTGTTTCTGTTTTCATGTTTTTAAATCAGGTTCTGAAGAGGGCTGAGCTTTTGCTAAAATAATAAAATGGCATTTATGGATGGTTTCCTGAGAGAGACAGTTAGCTGATGCTTTGGGTTGCTGTGGCTTAGGACTGGCTGCTATATCCCAGCCAAAGGGGGTCTGGTGCATTGTTTTTTCTACTATAACTGTTTTTTGTTTTTAATCACTTTATTGAGGTAGAGTTGACATACAATAGGCTGTACATATTCGATGTATACAACTTGGTGAGTTTGGAGCTAAGTATACACGGATGAAACCATCACCACAGTCAATGCCACCACATTGCTTGATGTGGCCTTTCTGATATGGTCAAGTGACGTGGAAACCAGCAATGGCTTCCTACTCATCTGCGTTACTTCTAGTAGAAGCCCACGTGAAATGAGGAGGCCTGTTCTGAGCTGGGATGTGGGTACTCAGGATGCCTATACTGTAGTGGGTAAGAACATCTCTAACTGGCATTGGCAAAGCAAGCATGGTTCCTGTTCTTAACTCTATCACCATGTACCTCTTGGAGCCCTGCCTTGGAAAGGAATGGACACAGGTCCTAGCCATTCACACCTGTGAATGTGCCTTCACCCATTCCCCACCTGGTCTCAGGGAAACTCACCCCCGTCTTCTAGGTTCAGGCAGCTCCTTTCTGCCCATTTCCTGTAGCAGCATCACTCACAGCCTCTGTGTTCTTAGCGGGAAGGGCCTGGGTGAGACTTACCTTCTGGCTCTTCCTAATTTCTGCTTCCATTCCTGAAACCAAAACCTGTTAAAGACCTTCTAAGGCCCAGGAGCCCAGACTCTGAACACAAAGACTTCTTGGAATGAGGGAAGGAAACATACCTGTCATTCTCCTCTAGTAGAAAGAATACTGCACATTAATATCTCAGTAAATTATCCTGTCATGTGGTACTTTGTCATCACTCTCTACCTCTCTCCATTCCTCCTGGGAATCGTGGTGAGCAGTGTTTTTATATTTTATTTTATTTTACTTTATTTCATTTTACTTACTTACCATGCTGCGCAGCTTGTGGGATCTTAGTTCCCTGACCAGGGATCGAACCTGGGCCGGGACCCCTGCAGTGGAAGTGCGGCATCCTAACCACTGGACCGTCAGGAAATTCCCAGCAGTATTTTTATTTTTGTTTAATTAATTAATTAATTTTATTTAATTTATTTATTTATTTATTTATTTTTGGCTGCCAATGGGTCTTCATTGCTGCGCGCGGGCTTTCTCTAGTTGCTGCGAGCAGGGGCTACTCTTTGTTGCGGTGCTCAGGCTTCTCATTGTGGTGGCTTCTCTTGTTGTGGAGCACGGACTCTAGACGCGTGGGCTTCATTAGTTGCAGCACGCGGGCTCAGTAGTTGTGGCTCACGGGCTCTAGAGCGCGGGCTCAGTAGTTGTGGTGCACGGGCTCAGTTGCTCTGCAGCATGTGGGATCTTTCCGGACCAGGGCTCAAACCTGTGTCCCCTGCATTGGCAGGCGGATTCTTAACCACTGTGCCACCAGGGAAGCCCCCCAGCAGTATTTTTAGAAGGCTTCTGTTTTTCTTTATAACACACACACCTTATTCCAGATTAAGAGGTTGCAGGATTCATAGTTAATTTTGTTTGTAAACTAAAGCACAGGCATACACACATTTTCCCATATTCCTGCCACTGAGAAGTAATCATTGTTATTGTTTATGTACATTTCCTTCCAGTCCAGTTTCTTTGCATTCTATGTATTTTCAAGCATGTTTGATATCAAGCTTTGGACTCTACGCTTTTCACCACTGTAAGTAAGCATTTTGGGAAAAATATCCCATCTTGTGATTGTAGCGTAGCTTATGTAACTACTTCATTCAGGGTTTTTAGGAGAGCAAGACTGATCATTTATTTGTTCTACATTGTCCTTTGTTCTCTGCCGTCTCAGATAAAGGTAAAAAAAAAGGGATGTGTGTACGGGGCGGGGGAGGGGTGGCGGTCCATTGGCTTGATTAGAAACAAAAAAGCTTCCACAGAGAGGAGGCAGTTAATTTTAGGTGGTGGTTAGTGATCTTAAGACAAGACAGAAGTGGGTGGGTAAGCGGAGAGCCTTTGTTGCAGGTTCAAGCTCTGCGGTTCTCAGGCAAAAAGACAGTTTTCTGTCAGCCTCAGTCCTTGGGCCTCTTTGGGCCACCTTTTCTTCCCTCAGTTCTGGACTTTTTGTCGTTCGATGTCAGGCTAGTGTGACCCAGGCAGAAGTAGGTCCTTATTGTGGGATAGATCTTTTAAAATACATATTTCATTGAGTACATAAAAAGCATTTGGAGGACAGAATGACCCAAAAATGAACTGTCCTAAGAAAAGCGGCCAACCCTATTTCTATTCCTGAGTCTTATCAATTTTTAAAAAACATTTTTAAAAGAGTAGGGAAGTAGTTCTCTTCATCTCCATACAAATTGATTAACTCTTTCACGTAGTTGAGTTAGAGGTTAATCTTGTTGAGGTAAAAATCATGTTACAGGAAGAGGGGAAAAAACGAATCAAAGTTCTGATTCTTCCTTCCTTCTGAAAGGAAGTTTTAACAGTTGAAAAATGACTAATCTCTGAAGCAAGGCTGTGATGATGAGGGCCAGGAAGATTTGGGAGATAGAGTCATTTATAAGTAATATACCATTAATTCTTCCTAACTTTGGGGCCAGACTCATTACCAGTATTTTTTTTTTTCCATCTAGGACACAAATATTAATTATTGGTTCTGCTGGTATTTACTGTAATAAAATAATCTAAATGTTTTTAATAAATGAATTATATGTTTTAGTTTAACAATGTATTATGGACACATTACACAATCTTCCTGGGACCTCCCCTACGCAGTTATTTCCTATTTCCTATTTCTCAAGGATAAAAATATTCCCACATTAATAATCTTTACTCTCTATAGTACTTACTTGAGAAAAATGCCTTCACCTGCCTAAGATAGGAACAATTTGCCTACCTGGTTATTGAAAGCTTTGACAGTTGCATTTCTAATTTAGGGGATTATATGTTTATTTCATTTTGGTCTTCACTCTTTTTCATTTTTTTAACCATGACTGCCTAGTTTCTGTCAAACCTCGGGTAGGCCTTTTTTTTCCCCTCTCAAATATACAGTGTCACCTAACTAAACAATGGAGCTATTTAAAAACTTAGGGAAATGTCTCCCTCCCCAGATTTCCTGATTGCAAACTCATAAGCACATCTTCTTTGGGGTCCTGGTAACTGTCCTCCCTCTGCCTGGGGCAGAGACACTCTTTAAAAACTGCTGGGGGGTTTTGGTGGGGTAATCAAGCTGCACAACGGAAAAACAAGTCGAGTTAAAACAAGAAAACCAAGTTCATGATGGTATTGTTGGGGGAGGGGAAGGAGGTGACTTTGTCTTGTGAAATGGTTGATCACCAGGTACTAGTCCCCAGTTTGTAGAAAGATGATACGACCTATTGCTTACCACTCATCGGCTGTCTTATACATTATTTTAGAATATTTATGCTTTCAGATGCAAAATGCGTAACTAAAATGTTTGTGTGATTTTTTTTTTAAGTAAAATGAAAAACAATTTTCGTCATTTGAAGAACACAGCATCACAGTTTTGATGTACTGTCCTTGAGGCAGATTGGCTAATAGCACAAAGTGTTTTTGCTTTTTACCATATAACTGTGTGAGTTCAGAAACTTTGCGGCCTCCTGTACTGAATAGTCAGTGTAGCTAATATCCGAAGACCCAGGCAGAAAGCACTCTTCGTTATATAGCAGACCCTACAATTTTATGATTATACTGTGAATGAAAATATGATGTGAGCGCAAAGCCAGAGGAATGACTCACTTGGAAGCTACTGACGGATTTTATTTTCATGATGGTTTAGCTGCATTGTTGTTTTCTTATGTATTTTGCTCTTTCAGTAGGATTTAGGGTCTGTTTAGAAAAAAGAAAAGCAAGAGTTGCCAGTGGACGAGTTCACACTCATTTCTTTCATAGTGTCGTTTGATTTGTTTTCAGCAAGTTAAGTGTCTTAATTCTAGTCATGATGTGCAGTTTAATTTCATGGGGCGAGTCACTCTGGATCCTTTTCAATATACAAGTTTTACACGGTAGGGTGCCATCGTTCTATACCTTTGAATTTCTACTTAGAAATGTTTTCGTGTGAAGGTCAGGGATTCCATAACTTTAATAAACAGGAATCCAGGACCACAATGAAGAGGAGCTCTCTGAGTAGCTGCGGGGAATGCAGTATGAGTTGAGGTGGGATGCCTGATGAATATGGTGAAGGGGCCGAGTGCCTGTGTTGTTCTGGGGCTCAGGGTACTTACTCATTAAGGGCCGGATTCCAGGCTAGGACGATGAGGTCACCTCTTTGAACACAGGGCTGGCCCTGTGAGAAATAGGTGGCCATGCCCATAAGAGGCAGGCTGGTGATTTGAAGGTGAGTGAAGCCAGCAGTAAACTTTTCCTTAGGAACTGACGCTTTCCTGGCACTCTGCCTTGCCTGAACTCCTGCCATAGTTCTAATGTAATTCACACAATTCAGTGAAACCTCTTTCCACAGACATATTCCCATACATGCTCTCTTAGAGTCTGGGAGGTCTTTGGGAGGCAAGAATGCGGGAAGGTGCAGTTAGGAGTTTGGGATTAACAGATACACAGTACTATATATAAAATAGATACACAACGAGGACCTATTGTATAGCACAGGGAACTATAGTCAATATCTTAATAACCTATAAGGGAAAAGAATCTGAAAAAGAATATGTGTGTATATATATATATATATATATATATATATATATATATATATGAATCACTTTGCTGTACACCTGAAACTAACAGAGCATTGTAAATCAACTATACTTCAATTTAAAAAAAAATGGGGGGAGATACCAGACTAAAAGATTGACATCCTGAAAGAATAAGTACAAGAGAAGAATCTTGGGGTCACAGGTTTATAGAAGTTGTAAATACATAGATGTTATAATGTCGAGTGTGTTGTATTTTGAGATATATCATTTGTAAATACTTCTTTTAAAAAAAAGCTTGTCTCAATACGGTCAATATATAGGTTTTAGATTTTCTGCTGGCCAGATTCACTTCCTAATGCATATTACAGTGTCCTCCTTTTCTCTGAAACCAGTAGAACATACAAAGATGCTTCACACCACATATCTGATTTCTGTGTTCTCTAAGTCAGATATCTAGATATCAAAAAGCAAAAAAAAAAAAAAAAAGCCATGTTAAGGGGGATATGATCCAGAGATTTGGATTTATTTTAAAATCTTATTAAGAAACAGTGGACTAAAAGAATCTGAATGACACATGCTTAAACACAAGTCTCTTTCCTACTTGTGTCTGACTAGACCAGCTGGTTGGGGCAGCTGGATAAGGAGGAAGTGCCTGCTTGAAATGGATGATCCGAGTGCTGGGTCATCTGCCTTTGGGTCCTCAAGAATACACTGTGGAGGAAGGAATGTCCAGATCGTGACACCTTACCTGTCTGTCTGTAAGCCTGATAACTGTGTGTACAAGTATATCACAGGATGGAATGCATGGCCCACTTGGTGACACTGTGGTGTCTGTCTACCTGGGTCAGGCTTGCTGCTTCTAGAAAAACCTCACAATCTGAGTGTGAAGCTTGTTAACTTGACCTCCCTCCTGTATCTGACTGCCAGGCTACAGACTCAGAAATCCAGTTCGGGTGGTATCCGAAGAGCAGCCCCTTTTCTTAGGCATGGGTCTGTAGTTAGCAAGCTCACTGATTTACGTACAGGGCCAGAATGATGAGACATTAATTTACAGGGAGGAAAAATAATCAGTATGGGGCTTAGGCTCTTCAAAGTTCTTATTCTCTGTCTTATAGACATTTTAACAGAATGGTTAGAAGCACGAGCTCTGAAGGCATGCTGCCTGGGTTTGAATTCCAGTTCTACCACTTACTAACTGTGCGATCTTAGGTTTCTGAATTTCTCAGGTCTTCAGTTTTCACATCTCTAAGATGTGGATAGAAATAAGTCTTACCTTGGGATTCTCATGCAAATTAAACCCTTGCTTGGCGTGTACTAGAAAACAGTCAGCGTTGGCAGTTGTCATTATTGTTGTTCTTGTTATTCACATTTGGGCAGACCTCTCCATGAAGTAGTCAGAAGGTGGCTTAGGGAATATGGTAGCAGAGCAAGACTTGTTAGATGGCTTAAATGATCCACAGCATTGGGCAAAGGTGGACAGGTGCACGTGGTTTTGACAGTTGATCTGAAACTTTGATGTCTGTGTTGGGTGCAATCCCTTGCATGTCCTTCTCCTTGAGGATGCCAATTTGAAGCCCTTGGATGAACACTTGAACTTGTGGTTCTGCAGCATTTGTTTTTCTGTGTTTCTGAAGCCAACCAGTTGCCCTTCTTATTGTTACATTCCTTCTATAACTGTGTTAATATTTACATTTACTGTCAAGTCTGCTACCTTAGAACCAGCCTCTTTAGCTCTTGCATAAGTCATTGTATTGATTTTTGAAGTTAATTCTATGGGCAATCTCGTGCTTTTTGTTCCAGGATCCTTGAGGGAAAGCCTTAGTGTAACATTCTAAATAGGAAAACATATGTGCATGAAAGAATGTATGCAAGAAAGAAAGACCAAAATGTTTTCTTCTGACAGCTAATATTTATGAAGCACTTACCGTGCCAAGCACTGTGATAATTTCTTCCCATGCATTATCTCATTTCATCTGTACTTCGCCCTCCAAGGTAGTTCATATTCTTATTCCTATTCTACAGATCAGTAAATTGAGGCTTAAGGGGGGGTTGGAATTTGAAGCCAGGTGTACCAATGGCAAGTCCTTGTATTTTGTAACTGTACTCTCCTAAGAAATAGCCAATCAGTGAAATCTAAAACAGAACTACCTTTGCCCTCGTGGAATGTATAATACATTCACATAAGATGTAGTTAAATGTATTTCTGTGTCTAATGCAGATATTTCTAACTTCGAATGTGCCCTGGTTGTGGGAGCCCACATGACCTCCCTTCCTAAGCCCTATTTGCCACGAGCTGGTGGTGCTGCCTTGGCAGTCATTACTTCATCTTCCCGAGCTAAAATTCTGTGGCTCAGCCCACAAATGGCGAGAGCAAGGAGCATTCATTACCCAGACTGAATACTGAGCAATTTAAAGACCAGCATCTTCTGGTATCACCCCAGTCCTCCTGTCTTCAGAAACAGAATTGGTTCCTTGTGGTCAATTTCATCGTTGCAAAATGAGAGACTGACTAAGAAAACATCAGTGGATGCAAATGAGGAAGAGAAAAGACATCTGTCAGTTAATTAAGGGAAAACAGTCCTTCGATGTCTTGTTGCTTCTGTGCTTTTCACCCAGGTGGGCTATTCTTCCCTCCTTAGAGGTCTGCTTCCCTTTCACATTGGACACAAATAGCAGGGGACTAAGTGCTTAAGTATGGGAGGAACACACAGCTCATTTTAATATCCATTTGGCAGTTTTCCTGTTCTTTCTCCGTTTAGGAAACATTTTCTTCTACTTGTGCCCATTATCCCGGCTTTGACATTCCTGTCATTAGCAGAATGTCATTTTGCAAGATTCTGAGGTGGGCGCAGCTAGCAACAAAACATACCAGAAAGAGGATGGCTTTTTGCCACGTGACTTTTCCTCACAGAAAAGCACGAAGTGGAGTTCGGATGTGGGTTTTCCACGTGTGTCTGTTTGTCTTCTGACTGTGGAGGCCCGGGAATCAGAGACAGTTCACTTGTGGGCAAAGCATTATGCCAAATTGCTGTGAATGCAAAATGCTTTCGAGTTGGGAGGGCGTTAAATAGTCATGCTGTTCATGCCGGGCTTGACATAAATTTCTGTTGAGTGTCATAAAAGGAGATCCGGTGATTACGGAAGTCAACTCCCCCTCCCTTTTTGTGGGTCAGATTGGAGCGGCCCCAGAATCCTCCGAACCAGAAAGAGGGAGCAGAGCTTTTGATTCGTATGGGTCGTGTTTAGCTTTATAGATAAATTACCCTACTAGAGTAAAATATATTCACCAAATTAAATGTTTCTAGTGTCGCAAGTTAAACTGAGATTTAATTTCTGTATGGAGAAGCCCAGAGTGGGTAAAACAATGTTATATCAGTTCAGCTGTTACATATATATGTTCAAATAAGATTTGAATATAAGAAAATCTTCCAATCCAGCTTTATAAAGCTGATGACCATTTCTTTACAGCAGTAAAGCAGGAGGTACTAGGTACAGGGGAAAGAAGTCAATCGTACAATTTTATTATAGTATTTCTAGAAAGGCGGAGTGGAACGTTAGATTTAAGCTGTTATGTTTGCTCTGGTTTGGTGCTGCCCCCACTGTCTTAGTTTTTTTGGAAAGATTTCTTTGCACTGGCCAACTGAGAAAAATCCAATGCTATTAAATTAAATTCATTAAAGGTAATTTTTGTAGTTGGACTTTGAACTTGGTTTTCTACTACTCAAGAAAAAAAAATGTATCAAGTTGTGACTTTTCTCCATATTGAGTATGAAACATGGAAGTTTTAAAAAAAAATGTCACACACAGCCCCCAACCCCCAAAACACAAACACACTTGTAAAGCAGAGGTTTAGAAGAACATTAGTTTGTATTTTGTTTATTTTTCCTTAACTCGCAAACATGTCTGTAGACTTATCTTTGGTCACTGTCCACAGCTGCCCTGAGAACAACCAAAGGCTTGTGTGTCAGTCTCATAGGTGTTTGTTTTAAAAACCCTTTAGCCAGTTATAAAACTGGGGCCACCACCTTGGTCCCTCCCTCAGCTGACTCATTGCCACTTTGATAGCCCAGCCAGAGGTCAGCCCAGCCAGGTGATAGCAGCTCCTTAGCCTTGCGGGACAGATTAGACCATATTTTTACTCCACGCAATGTTTGGCCAGATCAGCCTTTGAAGCAGTTGGCCAAGATACAGTACGTGCCCTTCAACTCTTGGATCAGAGTTAATGACCTTACCTTTGCAGCACTGCACACCCTCATCTCAAGTACAAACAATCTTTATTACGTGTCTTTGGTGTGAGGTTTGAGCTATTATGCTCTGCGTGACTAGTCAGAAGTCCAGAATTCATCTCATCATTGACTGTTCCAGCCCTTAAGTGTCTTCATTCAAATAGGTGACCTGCCCTGATGTCTTAGGGATCTTGGGGGACGTTCAGGCTAGGTATGTCCCATAATGCATGTTGCAGATAAATTGCACTAAAAAAAAATTAACAGGTATTGAGAGCCTTCTCACTTTAATTGCTTTTTACTTCTAACATTTTCAGCAGTTGGACTTAACTCTGCTGCTATAAATCCCATATTATTACCAGCTCCTGCTTGACTTTGACCATTGTGATATGCCCCTCTTTTCATTCCTCTGATTTCCCATTGTAATTTTTATTCAGAATGACGTGTATGTAGGTTTTCTCAGTAAGATGCTTCACATCATATAAACCTGTCAGCTCTTTGTGTTTTCTGTTATACACTGCCTTGATCAAGCTAGTAGAATGAGACTATAATATCGTCTTAGATCAGTTTAGTCTTATAGATTAGACTATGTTTGTCCTCCAAGTTAAATTAGAAACTCCTTAATGGTAGGAACCATACTTAGTTAGTTATTCAAAAATATTTGCTGAATCTCTATTCAAGTCATTTTTATTTTCTGTATTTTTCTGGGTATCCAAAGAGATTCACTATGATAGAAGATATAATCTTTGACCTCAAGGATCTTATCCCCTATCCTAGATGGTAAGCTCCAGGTAGAATCCCTGGTTATGTTTACTGAATGAATGAGTGACCACAGAGTAGATGCTCTGCTTGCCAGGGTCACTCTGGTGCAACATGGTGCACGTCAGCCCCCCATCAGTCACATGCTCACATCTGACATCAGGGCTCACCATGTCAGCCACATAGAGATAGCTGTGTTCATGTATCTCACTTTGAAATAGCCACAAATGGAATAACTGAGATGAAATAGGTTTAAAAAAAGTTTCTGTGTCAGGCAGATCACCAAGATTAAGGGGTTGTTTAGGGAAGACCTATGAAATGGAGGGACAATGTGTCATACTTAGTGCATACTATAAAATTCCAGTGCTTATCAGTTATGAAAATACGTTTCAAAGCTGATTGGGATTTTATCTCACACTTCAGATAGCAACACATTTTTGTTTGTACAACTCTGCCAGATTCTGCCTTAGAATACAGTTATCTGCGAATCATTCTTAGCTCTTCTTTTATACTTTGAGAGTGTTTTCTTCATTTTCTTATTGCCCATCGTACTTGCCCATAGATGTTTTTTACATTGAATAGCAGCTTGCCAATATCTGTATGTTCAGCCATCTCTCTCTTCCTCTACAAAGACAGAAAATTGGGCTAGACCTCACCAAGGGCTTATCTTAATGGATTAGATATATTTACAAGAAGTACTGTATACAGTAATATATATATTTTCCTCAGAAGTTTTGAAAGCGTGGAGACCTATACCTTCCTCTAGGCATGTAACTAGCCAACTTTTTTTGCTCCTAGGTGAAAGCAGTATGAGCAGTCATTCATTTCCATTATAATTAATGCCTTTTAAAAGGAGTTTTTCTCCTAACGGAAAAGTTAAGTTCAAGTATCAAGCCGATAGTATCAATACTCAGCATTCACAGTAATATACCCCGGATGACGATAAACTAGGTCATTGCATTGATGCCCGTATGCAGAGGGCTGAAGCTCTCTGCTTGGCAGTCACCACAGTTCTAGCTACCTGCTCTTTCTCCAGTGTTTCAGAGGCTGTACAAAAGAGCATGGACTGCTCTCATACCTGCATTGAATCTTGGGGGTGATTTTGGCCTGAGTTTTTAAAATAAAATGCTGTATTTTGAAGCTGAGTCACAGGAGATGGGGTGTACTAGGCATGTCCGTCCGCTTAGCTCCCTAACTGGCCTTTCTCCCTCCTCCTTTGGTTATTGCAATCGAGCAGCCAGAATGATTCTCTTAAAACAGAACTCAGATGGTGTTTAAAACCTTCCAACAGCTTCCCTTTTCACCCAGAGTAAAACCAGTCTCCGTGCTGTGGCCTGCACCTGCCCCAGAGGTGGCCCTGGGCTCTGTCCGCCGTCGTCTTGGTTGTTCGCCTCTGGCCAGCTCCCCTCCCGCACGCGGGCCTGCCTGCTGGTCCTGGAGCACACCTGACCAGGGCCTTTGCTCTTCCTGAATGTTCACTCCCTCATCCTCCTGTCTTACTCAGACACCGCACTCCCCTTCCCCCCACACCACGAGGCTTTCCCTAACCATCTGTTTAAGATTGTGATTTCCTACATCCGTGCTCCATGTCCTACCCTCTGCGTCATTGTTCTTCATCGCCATCCCTCGCACTACAAACGTCATCGCCATCTCCCATACTATCTTACTAGTTTACTATGTTTATTATCTGCTTCCTTCTCTAGAATACAGGTCTCTAGAGGACAGCAGGGATATTTGTTTGTTTAGAGTAGTACCTAGCGTGTATTAGGAACTCGAAAAGTAATTTGTTGAATGAATCAGTGGAACCTTGGGGGGAGCCCTGATTTCATGGGCCATAGGGAAGACATCGGCAGTGTCATAACTTCACCTAAATAATAGAGTATGTCACGGACACGAATATTAATGCTTTGCTTCCTGTTGCCTTCTAAGGGGCACTAAAGCTTATCCAGCCAGCTACCAGCTGTGGCCTCGTTGTGCTCTACAGGAAAAAGGGTAGAGCTGTAGATGAGAGGCCCAGAGGAAGGGTAGATTGATTTACATATGAAAGACAAAAAAGTTATTTCTGGAGAAGACAATAGTATGAAGACAGACATGGAGAGAAGGGCAAGGCAGCACCTGAAGGAATTAAGGATTTGGGGGAGAAGTGTCCAAAGAAAATTGTAAGGAAGACTTGCTTTATGTTGCATGATATAATTTTTCTTTCAAATTCAGTCTCGAAGATACTTTTCAAGGCTTTTACAATCAGATTTGCAAATACACAGAGACCTAGATATTTAATGTTGCACAAAGAAAAGAAATGTCCATGATATACATAATTTTCGTGCATTTAATAATCCTAAAATTTGCTTCAAATGAATAATCTAAAAAAGGCATGAATTAAACCCATATTTATGTTGCCATGGTTAAATCTCAAAAATATAATGTTGAGTGAAAAAAAAGTAAGTTACAGAATATCTATAATATATAGTGTGTGCTAAAGTGCAATTTATCCAAAAAGTCAAAAACATGACTGTCATACAAATATAAAATAAACATGTGTGAGAGATTTTATTTAACTTATTAATGAGGACAACAGTAAGAGATTTTGAAAACCATATACATAAAATATATATATTAAAATATATATAAATGTATATATTATATACATATAATCAGAAATGATGAAATAAAATTTGCTAATAGATACAAAACCAGTTAATATCTCGTAGGACAATGATATTAAATGTTTGGGGTCATCTCTTTGTGGGTGGTTATTAACTGTATTTGCACAAGACAAAATTCATTTACATTATTATGGACAAGAATCACTTGTATTACTACTAGTTTTCTCCAACTTAACTGCAACTCCTACAGCATTTAAAGTAGCCTAGTCACTAGAAAGACAGTGAAAGGTGTACACCCTTATAGAACCAGATAATCCCCGGGAGGTTCACTGCACAAAGCCTTCCCAGCCACTGAAAGGACATACATATACTAAAGATTGGGAATAAACATCAGAAAATGATACCATTGTTCATTTCAGGTGGTGAGAATTGTTTGATTATTTTTCTATATTTTTAAAATTTCCTAAACCAAACAAAAATAATTAATGACTCCTCTAATCTGGTCTAACCCCTTCATTGTAAAGATAAGGAAACAGAAGCCTGCCTGTTTTATAACATGTTTTCAGCAATACCACATTAGCTAGACAATTTCTGCCTCCTGTTCATGCCCGGTTTCTTCCACTTCTGTCTTCCTCTTTGTTCAAGGAGTATTCAGTGTTCAGATTCTATTAAGGTATCAGGAAATAGCAGATGTTCACATTCAGTAAATCTATGGTCTATAATTGGCCTCCTGTGCAAATTTATCAAATTTTTCATCAAGATGAATTAATAAATTATAGGCTAGCTTTTCAGAACTCCTGGAGCTCTTCTTAGGCAACTCATTGCCCCTCAATTGTGGTCAGTCATATGTCGTACTAAATGTTGACCTTTCAAGTCGGCTGTGACTGTTAGAAATTACTGCCTGTTTGGGTTTCTCTTTCTCAGCTTGTCCTACCACGATCAGACATGATCAGTATTCATGTCCCCAAATGATTGTAATTTAAAATTAAGCTGCATTTCAGCTACTCAGAACGGTTGCAAAAAGCCACAGCCTGGTGGGCCTCACAGCTTTTACAGACCTGGTAGAGGATAATTAACAGGTTCTTCTGCCAGGAGAGATGTGACAGATCCAGGTGTGAGGCTCTTACAGGTCCCACCACGCCCTTCATACGGAGCTCTGAGCATAAGGACAATCTAGGCAGGAATAGAATATGGGTGGTTTGGACCAAAGATCCATACACCTCCTTCCCCTCCCCTCCCTCAGCTAGTAGCCCACGTTCCTTTGTCCCTCGCTCTGATCAGGCCTGACTTACACGATGAAATGCGTGATCTGTCTCTTTATCCTCCTGACAAATGGAAGGTGCTATTGGCAATCGTTAGGAGATGGGGAAGCTCCTTGTGAAACTGCTTTGGTGAGCGGGAACAGTGAACTCAGGGAGCAGAGTGGCACCCTGTGTGATCCCAGGTCACCTCCCTAAGCCAAAACACCACGCCAACAAATAAACCACTTCCTGGTGGTGGCTTCCTGTCATGCTAAAGCGTCTCCAACAGAGTGCCCATCCAACTGTGACGTTCTTCTCCCAGAGGGTTCTGTCCCCACCTGCCTCGCCTCCCAGCCCGCAGGGGCCAGACAGTCCTACTGACTCAGAAGTACTGTCATTGCCTTTCACCCTCCCATGCTTCTCAGATCCCAGGTCCATAGTCAGCAGTACTTATTGTACTCGTGTGTGTGTGTGTGTGTGTGTGTGTGTGTTTTCTGTTAGTAGGTGGATCTTTCTAGGCAGGAACCAAAGGAATGAGGTAACAAGGAAAGCTCACTTAGCACCATCAGCCCCTGTTCTAATCCATCGTTTACCTTTGCCTTTGTCTCAAGTTATATGTGGCTATCTTCTTGGGCTAAATTCAGATTTTGCAAGTAAAGAATCTGTGCCATTGTGTCACCTTGTCAACTGAGCATGTCATCATAGGCTGTGTCCCCATGTGTTTTTTCAACTGGGTGGCATGAAGAGGAGCAGGTTCTTTGTGGGCAGTGGTGGTTCCTGGGTTCAGCTTTCAGAATCAAGCGCGGGCAGGGTGGATGGCTTCCATTTCTTCTTAAAGAGTGAAGCAGAAAGATTGCATTTTGGGGATGGATAGCTGGAACTTGAATTCGTAACTGTTCTTTAGTTTCACTTTTTTTTACGCGGGCCTCTCACTGTTGTGGCCTCTCCCGTTGCGGAGCACAGGCTCCAGACGCGCAGCGTCAATGGCCATGGCCCACGGGCCCAGCTGATCCGCAGCATGTGGGATCCTCCCCGGACCGGGGCACGAACCCGTGTCCCCTGCATCGGCAGGCGGACTCTCAACCAGTGCGCAACCAGGAGCCCTCAACGTTTCTTTTTGAGTTTTTTTTTTTTTAAATCACATTTTTTAAATCACATCCGTACTTTTCCACCCTTTTTTGTTTTTGGTAGGCTTTAAATAGCTGATACAGTTGTGAGAATTTTTTGTTTGTGTTTCTCTTTGTTTTAAATACAAATTATTGGCTACTTAGCTTGTTGTGGTAATGTACTAGTCATTCTATATGTTTCTTAGGAAAATTCAATTAAAATGTTTTTTAAAAATATTTTCTAAATTTTAGCTTTGTCAGCGTATTTCACTGATATTCTTATGTAAGATATTCATTAGGTTACTGTTTCTATTGATATATATTTCTTATTTATTTGATTTACATAAATTTTCATAAATGATAGATCAAATACTAAATATAAAAACTAATACAAATAGCCATTTTTGTATAAGTTAACCTGTATTACAATTAACTTGCTCAAATTAGCAAATAACTTAGCTGAGAGTTCCAGGATATAAATCTGTCATTTATAATTTCTCTTATTAACATCAGCAAGTTGATATATTTAATATTCCTATGTTAAAATTAAAGGAGACATTAATTTGAATTAACACTAAATACATTGTACAATATTTTTTAAAAAAAACAATCACACGATCTGACTTAATGGTTATGAATGGTTATGAATTTAATAGGCCAAATTATGGTTCTTGATAGATGAGTTGATAATACCACATTCCACCTTCATAATTATCAAGGGTCTATTCTTATTCAACAACTTCTTTAAGGCTGAGTAAACATGATCTTAATTAAACTCACAGATAATGCTAGGGGGTGTTGATTGCTCCAGTAAGGAAAATAAAATGATGCAGCCTGACCTTAAGAAATTATAAATATGGGAATGTTGACAAATGATAATAAGCAGCAAACATCTAAGAGAGAGGATTGGTTCCCAAGTCAACATTGGAGAAAGAAATTTGGTTTGGTTTTGAAATGTGTTGTTTAAATAGTATTTAGAAATGTTCCTTTCAATTTTTTTTTTTTTTTTTTTTTTTTTTGCGGTACGTGGGCCTCTCACTGCTGTGGCCTCTCCCGTTGCGGAGCACAGGCTCCGGACGCGCAGGCTCAGCGGCCATGGCCCACGGGCCTAGCCGTTCTGCGGCATGTGGGATCTTCCCGGACCGGGGCACGAACCCGTGTCCCCTGCATCGGCAGGCGGACTCCCAACCACTGCACCACCAGGGAAGCCCCCTTTCAAATATTTTATACAAATTCTCAATTATGTCCACTATATGTTATTTAGAAGTTAGGTGAAAATTCCTGTTTCAAGAATGCTGTAACAGGTATATTCTGAATTAAGAAGACATTACAATAAATCTTTAATGGTGGATAAGGGCACCAAGTGTAGGAGGATGGAATCATAGTGCCCTGAACGTTATTATAGGTGAATTCAATGAGGTAACCTGCTGGTTTGTATTATCCTTTTCTAACCACTATACTGATTGTGAAGTACTAGTCTGTACTGAAGAAAAGCAAATGAAAGTAAGATAACATCCACTTCATCATCAACCAGTTTTGCATTTGTGTTATTCTTTGAGGCTTGTGAAAGTTACTTTGGAATCAAATTAGCTATTTTTTAACTTTCTAGTAGCAGAAAGAGGAAAAAATAGTTACCCTGTGCTCATATGTAGCAATTTATTTCTACTCACTGGGTACCAGGATAAAAAACAGTAGGTAGTGTGCCTGTGAGAAAAGGCCTTCATTGTTATTTTAATACAAACTGGAATCTGTTTCTATGATTCTAAAATATTTACCTTAATACTGAATGCAGTATGAAGATGAAAAATGAATGAGTAGTGAAATGCATTTATCTTAGGCATTAGCTGTTCTATTGACAAAAGGCACAGCTATGAAATTTGTCTAAATAATTAGATTTTTAATTAGTGCATCATTGTAAGATTAATGTCATTGTTCTTCATTGCATGTAATTTTGTATTAGAAATTTCATGTCAGCAGAGATGCTACCTGTGGTTTACTGATTTGAATCCTTAGTTTATCACTTGTGTGTATGGCATATCACACATTTGCAGTCAAGAGCCAAAAGAAAGGCATTGGATGATAACTTTGTGGTGAGGAATATTGATGGTGTTATATATGATATGACTACATTATATTTTCTGATATTCAGGAAACAGCCACCCTTCAAATATTAGTGAGTGCATATTGACTTGCAAAAATTTTAGAAATAACATGTGCGGATAGATTGTTCAACCTAAGCTATGTCTACTTTGAACATACTTGAACGTTATCATTATTATTGCTTTTAAAACTGGTTTTCCTTTCCTTTGGACAGTTGCCGAACCAGCAACCGGAAAAGCTTGATAGGTAATGGGCAGCCCCCAGCACTGCCTCGGCCTCACTCACCTCTCTCTGCTCATGCAGGTAATGAAATACCTTTTCTTGAGTTCTGTTTTACTTCGTCTTGCTAGTTTTTAAAATACAGGCATTTGGAAATTTAGATGCGTCTCCCCACCGTGTTATCTTGGTTTCCCTGTAGCTTTGTCACTAAGTTGTTCTTTCCCATCAGTCAGCCCAAACCTTAGCCTCTCTTTGAGCTCTTGGATCTGAAAGGGAGAAATCCTTTTTATATGGGGTCCTATCCCAGTTATTTTTTTTTCTCCACATCTGAATTTGTAGATGATGCAAGTCATGCTCCCGTGTTAGGATTTCCTTTGGGAAACGTGGCCATGACAGTTCACGTGAAGAGGATTAGTGTCAAGAACTATAAGGGAGGAAAAATATCATTTCCCTCTCCCCTTCTAACTTCTCCACTGGGGACCCAGTAACCAGAGACAGATTAACAAAGGAAAAGCATACGCATTTATTTAACATACGTTTTACGGGACATGGGAGCATTCATGAGGAAATGAAAACCCAAAGGAACGGTTAAATTGGGATTGTTTTTACAGTAGTTTGGTGAAGAGAAGGGAGTTGTGCAAAGACGTATAGGACAAAGGTGAGCTAATTGTAGTAAACTGGGGGAAAGTTAGCAAGGACTGTTTGTTCGGATTCTTCTGTGTCCCTTTTCTTCAGAGATAAGAAGGCTCCTTTCCTCCAGGTGTAGGGAGGGTGGCTCTCACAAGAAGGTTTTATGACCTGCGTACGTGGCAGCTCAGAAAGCCCTTCCTGCACGTGCTGTTTCTCAAATCCCTTCACCTTAAAATAGTCAATGTGCCAGTGCGCCATATTTTGGGGTCTCATGTCCTAAAGTGCATCAAAACTATTCAGCATTTTTCTCCCTCAAGTTGAACTTATCTATTGTATATATTAGCTAGCACGAACAATGCTGCTCTGAGCAGTCTAGAACATGTCTCCTCTTGTAATGTGGGCAAGAGTTTATCTAAAGTTTTACCTGACAGTGGTGTATGTATAACTTATCTTTACATCCAGAACCATTGTAGGGACAAAGAAGATTCAAGAGGTGAGACTCTTGGCCTCAAGAACTACTTAGAAGGATGGTAGAACCATATTACAAAAACTGCGCAGTGAAGACTGCTTTGTGTGGTTTTTGTTTGTTTGTTTGAATTCTATCTAAGATGGTGCAAAGAAGAGAAGCGTTAGTTTCAATCAGGAAAGTTTGGGAGATGTTGAAGGAGCCACTTGCTCATGATGTTGAAAGATGAACAAGACTTTGGCAGGGGCGAGAGATGGGGGAATTTCTAGTGTGTGGCTAGAGTGTGGGATGTACATGCTTGATTGTACAAGAATGTAAAGGTGAAAAGAGAGATGAAAGTCAGAAAGTAAAATGAATTTTGACTTTGAGTGCCTTTCACAGATTTTGAGGAGGCTCTGCAGGAAGATGTGTTCGAGATATGGAAGATGATGGGGTGAAAGGATGAGTGTTTAAGCCCTACCTCTGTTACACTCTTGTAGAAACTGTCACACGATAGACTTTCAGGTGGTGTTGACTTATAAACTAGGCTATGACTGGCCCCCGGAAAGCAGTCCTTTTGCTTAGGGGGGGCTCTCCAGCTGAGAGTGGAAGTTATCTAAACATGTTTGGGGACAAGACAGGACAGAGAGAGAGAGAGACGTAGTTGCCCCTTTGGAATAAATTTTATTTTCCTCATAGTAATAAATAAAAGATGGTAAAGTTAAAAAGGCAAAGGACAAATTCATAAAATTATGATACTGTATGTAGTAAGACCACTAAAGTCCAGAAATGCCACTCTGAGGGAAAACTTTAGAGAAACGCCTACACATACATGCAAGAAGGTGTGCTCTAGACTGCTCATAGTGGCATCATTTGTAATAGCTAAACGTTTGAAGCAGTGTGGACCAAATGTCTATCAGTTGGAAAGTAGATAAATGAATTGTTATCTACGGAACACCGTGTGCCTAGAAAACAAATGAACTAGCATTCAAAGATAGTTTTGGGCAACAAAAGCAAGTTGCAAAAGAATCTTACTTAAACCATACATATAAGGTTAATGTGATGCTACATGCAATGTTTTGTTTAGGAATACACACACATACACATATAAATATGTATCTGTACATTTATAGTAAGAGTCTGAAGGAAAATATGGTCATTTTAAAGACCCATTTTGTGTTAGTAGTTACGTCTGAGAAGGTGTCAGGGGGTATCATTGTGGAGAGGGGTAAGCAGTTGGCAATGTTATATTTCCAAAGCTGAATGGTGAATACACAACTGTTTATATTATTACCTTTATACTTTGGAGATATTTATTATATCATTGTCATAATAGTGAAAGCTGACCGTAGGGTCAAGCAAGGCCAAATACTTTACTCAGCGGCTGGAATTATATCTTTGTCTTATCTTTTCATTCCTCTGTCAGAGTGCCCAGCAGTATATACAAGGTGCTAAGTATATGATAAATTTTATTTCTTACATATAATTCAGTTGTGATTTTAAAAAGTTAATCCTACTCCTCTTTGTAGTATTCTGTAGTAATTGCATCATACTTGATGTGCCTGTCGATTAGTCTTTTACTGCCATTATTTTCTTCAGTTCTAATATTGAGATTAAAGAAAGTGTAGTTAAGACTTTAATGATCCTTTTGATTATTATTTGTTTCTCTATGGAGAATTCTTTTTCCCTCAAAACATAATTTTGTATTTAATCGGAGGAATGGGCAAAGAGAAGCCTGTCTTTCAGGTTCCGAGAGCATTTTCCCTTATGTTATGGAGGAACATAACAGGTTGTTATTCACTCATAAGCTGTAGAAAAGTCTGTCGACTCCTTGTGAGAAATGGCATTTATCACAGTCTGGTAGGTTCCTATTTCTATATACAAGAAGAATAAAATGTAAAATAAAGGACCTGTCCTCACATCTTGATAATGCGAAACGCTTTCTCACTCACTGCGTCTCTTACCTCTCCCTATTGCTACATTCTCTACTGCGTATGGTACACAGAGGCCAGGGGGACAGTTCCTTGATGTCCCCATGAAAAACAAGAGAAAGAATAAGTGCCATCTCTCAGTGCTTAGTCACCCAGGAGATACACTTTCTATTTTTCTTAGGTAGGGATTATGTGAGTCAGGACATGCATTACTGACATGAATTTATACCCATTGAATGAATCGGTAGAAATGAGAACATTAATTTATTTGTGTAGATATGTCAGTGGTACCCTGAGGAAGAAGAGATACTGGCCTCATGTTCTGGAGCTTATCTCCACAGACAAAATAGTGTTTGTTGACAGCCAGGCATTCCTAAACGAACCATGAACAGGTCAGTCCCATTAGAAAAAAAAAAAAGAAAGGTAAAAATCACAGGCTCCTAGTTCTAGGCATGAAATTTAATCCAGAAGCCCCAAAGGAAAGACTAGTATCTCTCTCCTAAAATGAAAAATTCTGTGTAATAAACAAAATCAAAAGAAAACAAAGTGTGAAAAATATTTTTATGCCCATAACTGACAAACATCTGATTGCCTTAATATACAAAAAGCTTGTGTAAATTGATATGAAAATGGTGAATGCACCAGGAGAAAAATGGGGAAAGGATGTAAAAGGCGTATCATAGAAAAAAATTAAATCGGCCAACAAAAATGTTTGAAATGATGATTCATTGCAATCATAAAAGAAATATGAACCAGAATAATGAGACACTGTTGTTCACCTAGCATATTGTCAAAAATTTTGTAAAAGTGATAGAATCCAATGATAGCAAGGTTGTGGAGAAACAGTCCCTCTCACATCACGTAAGTGTTGATGTGAATTGGTACAACGCTTTTGGTTAGTTGGCAGTATCAGTTAAAATTTCAACTGCATTTACCCTTTCACCCAGCAAATCCATCTCTAGGAATTTATCTTCCTGATATCTCACAGAATAACAGAAAATAATAAATCTAACATTGCTGTAACTAGCAAATGGACACTTAAGTTGTTACCACTTTATTATTTAACATGCCCTTCATTAAGCAGCTGGTTTAGTAGAAAATAATTCAGGTATGTAATCCAAGACTGCATGTTTGTTACAAAGAATGAGGTAGGCTTTTATGTTCTGATTTAGAAAGCTGCCCAAGATAGACTGTTCAGCAAAAAAATACGTTGTGTAATTTTATATATGTGTGTGTGTGTTTGAGTGCATGTAGACATGCATAAATACTTGTATATTCATGCATATTCATAAGGAGTTTTTGGAAAGAGAAAGTTAGCAGTGTTTATCTTTGGAGAATAGGAAAGTAGGGAAATTAGTGTGTAGTGGTTTTATAATAAAATAAGGCTCTAAAAATAAAACCGGTAAAGGAAACAAAATAATACCTGCTTACTATGCAATAAATTACCAAAACTTCAGTGGCTTAAAACAATATCTATTTATTGATCTTACAGGTCTATACAGGTCTAAGTAGGCTTGACTTGTTTGACTTCAGGGCAGCTCTCAAGGTATCTCAAGGCCAAAATCAAAGAAAGGTAGAAAGGATAAGCTCCTATTTCTGTAGGAACCCTCACCTGCTTTTTCTGCTCACGGTATCATAAGGCCAGAGTCAGTGTCAGTTATTGACCTTAAAAAAAAAGAAAAGAAAGAAAAAGAGCTAGGTATTTTACCAGCAAAACGAGTTTATTTGGGAATAGCAGAGAATTACAGCAAACCATAGGTAAGTCCAAAAAACAGAAGAGAGGCTTTTGTTTTTACAGAAGAAAAGAGGAAGTTGGGAGGAGAGTCCAGGGTGGTAGTGGCTTCTCAGTGGCTGAGCTGTTGCTGGACTGGGAGAAATTCTTCCTTACCCCCGCTGGGGTCTGAGTGGTAGTGTGTGAGAGCTCCCCTTTCAGGGCTTCCCCATTCCATGTAAATTGAGGCTTTCTTTATTTTCACAATGGGCTGGACTCTTATCTAGAGACTGGGAAAGAATCTGCTTCCAAGCTTATGCAGGTTGTGGACAGATTCAGATCCCTTCGGCTGTAGGACTGAGATCCACATTTTATCCTGGCTATGAGCTGGAAGCTGCCCTCCTCCATCTTCAAGCCTGCACTGGCACATCCAGTGATCCTCATGCTTCATATCTCTAACTTATCCTGCTATCAGTCAAAGAAAATGTTTTATTTTAAGGGGCTTATCTGATTGGGTCAGGGTTACTCAGTCTCTGTATATTAAAGTCAGGTGCTGTGGAACTTTAATTACGTCTGCAAAATCCCTTCATAGTAGTACCTAGATGAGGGTTAGGATAACTAGGAGACGGGAATCGTGAGGAGACCATTTTTAGAATTCTGCCTACCACAATATCACTTCAATGTTGTATTTTGATTCGAATGGTTAAAGTCTGAGCTCTAAGAGTGATACTTACAGAGGATGAGCCACAGACTAGATGTAGTCAAATAACTGAGACCCACTGACTCCAAACTTCTAGAGTCCTAGAATCAAATGTTGTCCCATTGGTCAAAATACCTAACCTTTGGTGTCTTCAAAAATGGTTTTACTGGGAATTTGCAGCTGGCTACTTAGACTCATTTATACAAGGGTTTCTGAAAGGAAAGGTGGAAAAAAGTCTCACTTTCCTATTGGACAACTCTAGGAATTATTAAAGACAGGAAGTATTCTTAAACCACTAAGTATACATAACCTATTAGGTTAGTATCTACTTGGGAAAACTTGTATAAATTACTGTCTATCTATGTATCTATCTATCTAGCTACCTGTCTATCTATCTATCTATCTATCTATCTATCTATCTATCTATCTGTCATATATAGGGACCTCATTTCTGAAGGATTAGTTACCACTGTGTTTGCTGCTCTACTCACCAAGTCTCTCTTCAAAGATACAACTGAGCTAAAGGAGGCCCATCCAGGTGAAAATAAGCAGAGAACTGGAGTGATTGTATGAACAATACAACTCCAAGTGGAAACTTGCAAAACTCAGAAAAGTATTGGGGTAGCACATGGGGTTAGGCAATGACACACCCCGAATCCTACTCTTCAAAACACACTGAGAACATTTCTATGTGCATTTCGTCATTAGTTTCCCTTCTCCCCACCTCTACCCTTGCGGCCTTGGCTTAACAAACACAACTGAGAGTATAAATTAAGGTGGTTACCAAATAGAAGCTATGATACATCAGGTACACTTTTCCAATAACATTTTTATTGTTTCAGCAAACTGTGCGGCCCTTCCTCTTTTGAACTTGTGTTGGCATCTCTTTTGGAGCCACTCATTGGTCTCACCACTTCACAACTTGCTCTCCTTGTATTTCTGCTATATCAGTTGTAGTTATTTAGATGTGACACTGAATAGGATGGGGGTAAAAGGCAGTGGTTTTGCAGACAGGCACGCTGATACAGAGAATTGAACGTCAGCAGTCTAGCGGTGAAGTGGAGATAGAGAAGAAATACACAAGGTGGAATCATAATTTCAACGAAGAGAGTCTGGGATAGAACAGGATTAGTCAACATTCCAGGGTGCCAGAGACGTACGTGAGAGCATCCCTGATGTTGGCGAGGAACTTCATTATAACTCACTGCCCCAGGAATGTGACCATAAGCTTGGAAGATATGTAGCTGGGTGGTAAGAGATTTAGTAAAACCTGAAATGTTGGCACTTTGTGCCAACCAAGTCCTTAATCCACTTACCAATATCCACATGACCCTGAGCCATTTTTAAGGCATGATAAAATCTCACAAGATATTTTGCATCCTCTATTCCCATGACTCTGATCTTCAAGGCTGATACAGTTAAAAAATAAAATGTGATATTCTGATTGTAACAGTAAGCTGAGAGTTTGTAGAAAACATGAGAAATTATATGGAAATATAAATCCCCTTTAAACTCACTATCCAAGGATAACCCTGCTGACATTTTATTATATCTCTTGTCTTTTTTCCTGTACATATTGTGTGTGTATGTGTCTGTACATGTGACTGAAATGCATATGCTGCAACTTTTTCTTTACTCCACGCTTGCCAACAGTAATGTTAAAGTTTTTCAGGTTCTGTTGACAGAGGCCAAACATAATATCATAGTACCTTTTCCAGTTTTATTGGGATATAATTGACATGTAACATTGTATTTAAGATGTACAACACAATGATTAAATATCTTTTTTTTTGACTGCCACAGTAAGTCTAATTAATGTCCATCACCTCACATAGTTACACTTTTTATTTCTTTGTGAGGAGAACTTTTTTTTTAACATCTTTATTAGAGTATAATTGCTTTACAGTTTTGTGTTAGTTTCTGCTGTATAACAAAGTGAATCAGCTATATGCATACGTATATCCCCATATCCCCTCCCTCTTGCGTCTCCCTCCCACCCTCCCTATCCCACCCCTCTAGGTGGTCACAAAGCATTGAGCTGATCTCCCTGTGCCAGCCATGCAGCTGCTTCCCACTAGCTATCTATTTTACATTTGGTAGTGTATATATGTCAATGCTACTCTCTCACTTCGTCCCAGCTTACCCTTCCCCCTCTCTGTGTCCTCAAGTCCATTCTCTACGTCTGTGTCTTTATTCCCGTCCTGCCCCTAGGTTAATCAGAACTTGTTTTTTTTTTTAGATTCCATATATATGTGTTAGGAGGAGAACTTCTAAGATTTACTCTTTCAGCAGCTTTCAAATATACAATACAGTTTTGCTAACTATAGTCCCCATGCTGTACGTTACATCCCCAGAACTTATTTATCTTATAACTGGAAGTTTGTGCCTTTTGATCACCTTCACCCATTTCACCCACCGCCCAGCTCTGGCAACCACAAGTCTTGTGGTTTTTAATTTCTTCCATTTTGTTGTTCTATCTATGAGTTTGTGTTTTTTTTTTGTTGTTTCGTTTTTAGATTTTACATATTACTGAGATCATACAGTATTTTTCTTTGGCTTATTTCATTTAGCCTAATGCCCTCAAGATTCATTGTGTTGTTGCAAATGGCAGGATTTCTTTCTTTTTTATAGCTGGAGAGTATTCTGTTGTACATACACACCACATCTTCTTTATCCATTCATCTGTTGAAGGACACTTAGGTTGTTTCCACGTCTTGGCTACTGTAAATAATGCTGCAGTGAACATGGGAGTGCAGGTATCTTTTTAAGATACTGATTGCATTTGCTTCCAATATGTACCCTGAAGTGGGATTGCTGGATCATATGGTAGTTCTCTTTTTAATTTTTTAAGGAACCTCCATAGTATTTTCCACAGTGGCTACTCCAATTTACATTCCCACCAATAGTGTACAAGGATTCCCTTTTCTCCACATCTTCACCAAGGCCTGTTATCTCTTGTCATTTTGATAATAGCTATTCTAGCAGGTGTGAGCTGAATAACTTGTGCATGTTTTAGTTACCTTTTGTCATCTCACTGATACTCCTTTCTGATTTGCTATTTTTTTAATGCTGTTTTTTGATGAATGCAAGTTTTTATTTTTAATTTTGTTGTCCAGTTTGTCTTTTTCTTTCTGATTTCTTCCATTTTTGTTTTTGTCTTACCTAGTTGTTGTAGAGTTTCTTTTTTTAAAAAAAAACAAGGCTGGTCTTCCTCTAAGAATTGCTGCTCTGACCTCACTGTTTCCCCTGCCTCTTAATTTTTGACAAGCTTAATATCAGTGAAGTGTTTCTTTACCTCCTCGTGTTCTTAGTCTGCCATTTAGGGTGATGGTTTTCCCAAGCAGTGAGTGAATTTTTGAGGAACAAGGGTTTTTTTGAATTCTTCCTAAACCTTATAGGCTGGCCTACAAAGGGAGGAAGATAGCAGTGTTAAAAAAAAAAAAAAAAAAAAGCATTAAGACAGTTTCTCTCAACCCCCTAGATGACTAGGGGGAGAGGTACACTTACATATTTCTGCTCAGATATTTGTGGCCCCATCAGGTTTGCATGCAGCACACAGAGGGAAGGCCATTACTGTGAATTTTAGTTTGCTGGTGGGAACAACCTAGTCAATAGAGATGAATGATCTATAGGTATAAGTGAAAGATTTCTCCTTGGATAAGGTGAGACTAGGGACATAGCCCTGAGCTTAAGAGCGCCTTTGTTTCACCTATTTTGTTTTGTGACTTTCATTCAAGCTTTCAGCAGATTTTCTGTGCTTGAAATATTGTTTGCCAGACTGTTTAAATATGATCTGTAGATCTTTAATAAAAATGTTCAGTCAGCAGGGCAGTGACCTTCTTTGGCTACACAGACATGATGGTACAAGACAGATGGTTGCTTTGCTTCTTTATATTTAAGGAAGAGGACAAAGCAAGATTGTGCGCTTCCAGAGTCATAGCAAATTGGTGGCTAGCCTGAATGCAAATTAAGTTTGCAGATGTCCCATATAACCACTCTTTCTTTAAAGTGATAGAAACTTTCTTGTTTCACTCAAGAGCAGTCTCTGATATAGTCACTCGTTATTTTTTTCTACTTATAAGCAGATCTCAACAAAATCAACTTAAACTTGTAAAACATTGTGTTCAGGTGAGAGCACCTCGAGGTCCTCCTCATAGAGTTTCATTTTATGTAGGTAAAATTGGCAAATCATATGTCTGAATATAGTCACCCTTGGGTGGAACATTACCTTGGAATCATCTGCTTTTATTAAAACCTTAAATGGGCTCAAGACCAGAGTTCTTAATCTAGTGTGTGTGTCCACGGTGTATGATTTTGCAATGCATCTGTTCTGTGATTTCAAGTATTTCATAAATCAGTTTCTCTGAATTATGGAGAATACATCTTTCTTATTTCACGTTGTACCCACAGTATTTTGTTCTTTTGGTTTTTTTTTAATCCTTAGCCTTTGTGTAATTGCCAATTGTTGGCTTGAGTAATGACACATCTTGCCCTTCCTGCTTAAGGAAAAGGATGATAAAATCAGATGAACTGACGTCAGTCATTGTGTTTTTTCAGTTCTGGGTATGGCTTTGTGTTGAGTCACTAATCAGGGGTATATACCAACATCATTAATATTTGTTAATTCCTTCATGCAGCTCCATCTGTCCTGTGACCTGCATTTATCATTTTGGTTCTTTGAGAAGAGTGTAATGTTTACATGTCGTGTATTCCTAATGATAATTTAATGACTGGCATCTTTCCCCTAATCTCTAGATAGTCCCCTAAATCTAAATGTAGAATTTAACCTGAATGGTCTTTGATTTAGCTTTTTGGTTTCTCCTTTATTATAAATTGAAGCTTTTGGAAGCTTACTGCTAAATTTAATCTTAATGCACCCCTGTGGTAACAAAACTGGTATTGTTTTTGTTTTTGTTTGTGAACATGGGTCCCCTGGGCAGCCACTCAGGAAGATTTTGCTCTTCCATCCTTTGGGAAGTGCTCTTCCTTTTCATTTATTTATTTTTTTAAATCAAAATTTGGCAACTTTTTTTGTGTTTATGCATCAACTGTGGATTTTCTTTGGCTTGGTTTGGTTTCTTAAGTACCAATTGGATCTTCATTACACATTTTTCAAGTTAGAATTGACAATATTTACTGATGGATTTGTGGGGTGAGAGAGAGTTGATCAAGGGTGGCTTCCAGAGACCTTGCTGAGAACATGGGTCAGTGGAAGGGGTGCTTCCCAAGTTACAGGAGACAAGAACAGATCTGAGGTAACGCTGAAGAGTTCGCTTTGCTGCTGATTGGATTTAAGATGCCCAAGAGACTTGTAAGTGATGTAAATAAACAGTTGTTCCACGGGCCTGAAACTCAAGAGTCTGTGCTGGTGATAACAGTCTGGACCGTGCATTTATAGACAGTATTTAAAACGTGGGGAGACGATAAAATCATTGAGGGAAAGAGTTTTGGAGGTTCCGAAGACAGAACTTTGAACTAAGTCTACAAGGCCAACATTTAGACATTCTGAGAAGACAAGTAGCCGACAAGAAACTGAGAAGCAGCAAGCTGAGAGGCAGGAGGGAAAGAGGAGAAGGTAGTGTCACAGATGCCAAAAGAAGACAGGACTCCCAGAGAGGGACTGGTGAATTTTAGCGTCAAGTCAGTAATCTCTATGGGGCACATTAGAAATATTTGTTGAAAGAGTAAATAACTGTTTATAAAGAAATGCACAGAGGTCATTTTTACTCTGTTGACCAAAAATGCACCGAACTTCTGATCGAAGGCAAGGTTTGTTTTCCCCGCAAAGCGAAAGTCCTCTGAAATATCTGTCTGGGTACTTACAAAGCCTCACACATTATAGTGCATTATCTTAATAACTTTATTTTGAAAGTCATTTTAGCACATCTTTCATTTGCCTTGTCCATAATATAATCTGTTTCAACCATTGCTAAAAGCTGAGAGGGAGCTGTTGCCTTTTATACTTTTTATTAGCTTGGTTGCTAAGGTGCTTTACAGCCTCCCAAGTCCACAGAGCAATCAAATAAGGCCGTGTTTCACTGAAATTCAGTAAATCGGAAATGTTCTCTTTCTGATAGAGACAAGACATCGGGAATTCTTGAAGTTATGTTTTTCTATAAGAAAAGAGATTCTTATAAATTTTAGATGGATAAGAATACTTAAGAAACTCAGGTCTCAAATAGCCAGTTTTCTCTAAAGTTAGTGAGATGTAGAATCTTTTTCATTTCAGATTCTATAGAATATTACAAATGAATATTAAAATAATTCGTTTATCAACTTTGTCTTTAAGATTAGACATTTTCAGATTTAAATCTCTTAAGTATGATAATTATGTATTTCATTGATTTAAAATATATAAATGACACATATTATTATGTCTTCTAAATCTCTGGGAAGTTTATATGTTCAAATTGGCCGCCCAAAATTCCTTTTTTATATGCTAGTTGAAAAATAAGGGATTGCCTTACGTTTAGGGTTGCTTTTATTCTAAGATATATGATAAGTAAATGATGACCTAGAAAGTAAAAAGGCACATTTAAAATCCTTGCTGAATCACTTCTCTCCTCACCCTTGAGGTTTTCACTACCTGATGGTCTCAGACTGGACCGTCTGCTTTGGTGACTGTCAGAGTGACTTCGGTTTTTCTGGCACTGTGATGCTCTGGCAGCCTCTTCACTAGCTTACTCCCAAGTTATCTCTGAACTAGACTGAAAAATTCTCAGCTCTATGTAAATACAGACTGTCTTCTTCAGCCCATTAGGCTGGTGAGAGTGTGTGGATTTGTATCACAGGAAAACTAACTGTTCCATAGAGATAAAAGAACTTGAGGTAAGGGTCCTGTTAGCCTGGGGATCAGCCAGCTGTCTTCGTTAAGAGCCCCGCGCCCTTGGTAGAAGGCTAGATGCTCCCTCTTGGGCAACCTGTAAGGGAGGATTAAAAGTCTGTGTTTTAAATTCAAGTACCTGCACTAAAGAGTATTTTCTTAAATATCACGTCTAGCAATGCCATTTCTATCTTTGAACTTACTCACCCTGGCATAATTACAATTTCAGCTTTGATGATGCTTTAATGCAGATTGTTGTGTTTACTGTGGTAATGTGTGAGTACTTCTCCACAAAGCCATGCAAATTGCAGGCTTTTCAAGTTCTAAGCTTTGATGTTAGGGGTAACAGTGGGTAATTGCAGAGCTTGTCATGGGATGTTAAGGTGTACATACAATCTGTTAACTATCACCAATTTAGAGGGTTCAGCTGTGGGAAGAGGAGCCCACCCACACTCCTACATTAGAGTTGATAGCAGATCTGGTTTCTGTAGACTAGGGAAGAGAGCGGTGGAGAAAATTTAGGAGAGCATACATACAAGAAAAGTCGTATAGTTTTAGGAAGAAGAGATCATTTTTGTTTAGAAAATGAAATTTTAGGTTTTTAAAAAATGTCTTTAAAACCCTTTTTTTTTCCTGTTTACAAAAGCTGTACATGTTTGTTATAGAAAGTTTGGAAAATACAGGAAAGTATAAAGAAGAATATAAACACCATTTATATTCTTATTCACCACTCAGAATTAACTACTTAACAATTGGGTATTTGTCTAAATATGTAGATTTTACACATCTACATCTATTATAATGTTTATAACATTTATGTATCTGTAAATTTGTACATACAAACATAAAATTACATATGCACACATAGCTTTGTATATATATATATATGTAAGTATGGGATCACATATAAGTTTGTATCTAGATCATTTTCTTCTGGTATGATTTTGAGATTTTTACATACCATTAAATACCTTTGTGTTGTTGTTTCAAATACTTGGTTTTAATGAGTAGATATATTCCATTTCATGAATGTGCCATAGTTACCTCCCCCTAATGAGTATTTTGACTCTCTCCAGTTTTTTGTTCTTATAAGTAATATTGTGGTGAATAGCATTGTACATAAATCTTTGTGGTCAACTTTGATTAGTTTCTCAGCCTAATCTGGGAAGGTATTCTTTAAAGTGCTGGCCTTCTATTGTCTGGTATTTGTGTCGTTGGGCCATCCATTGTTGTCTGACTGAGATTTTCGAGTCCTTAAGAGTCAAAGATTGGGTCCACAGGAAATGCTCTTTAATGCTTGCTGCAGATGACATTTAAATAAGGATCAAGAATGTGTTGTGTAGGCACCGGAATAACTTTACGCGTTTCCATGTACATCTCAAGCGTGTTCTCTCTGGGTGAAACAATGGCTAGCTCTATAAACTTCCAGGAACTTTGCACCCACTAACATCATGGTGACCTGGTGAAGTTAGTGAGGTAAATGGAGAAGGAACTATTACACAAAGCTGTGGAGTTGTTACCACTTCACACTGTGTTCCTGCTTTCCCAGGCATTGAGGACTAGATTCTAGTGTAGAAACCTCCAGCTACTATGTCACTCAGTAGTCATGCTCCCCGAATCCTTTTAATTTTGAGATCTCGAACAATTGATAAAAGTACTAAATGGTATATGTAATAAACACTGGACCTCAGCTCTCTATGTATCAGCAGCGTTAATTTGGGCAAATCAGTTTTTAGATCTCAACTTCCTTATCTATAAAATGGAAATAATAGAACTTTCCTCTCGTAGTCTCATATGATTGCCTGAATGTGATAGTATTTGCAGTATTATAAAGTGCCACACAGTGTGAGGTTTGAAGAAACTATCAAAGTATTATTATGACCAATTTGAATTCATAATGTAGTTAAAATGATAAGATAATACAGTGTGTAAATACAAAACAAAGTAGAGCACAGGCTTGTCGCAGTCTGCAGGTGGGATGCTGGCAATGGAATGTGGCCTCCTTGTAGCAGTCTCTGCTGGGGTCCATTTGTAGTGGTCTGTGATATTTTCATTTTGGCACACCAGCCTTTGGAGGTCCCTCTGCTGTGTACTTCCTCTGGTTTAGAGCTGACTTGGGAAATGAACAGCATTTTTTCAACAAAGCCAACTCCAGTGGGTCAGAACCACAGCAGTTATAGAGGAGCTGCCTCAGGGTTAGGGTGATGCGGAAGTGGGGTTTGCAGCCCCCACTCCACCTTTGCTTCAGCCAGAGAAAGTAGTCTTTTGCTTGAGTTAAAGATTTAGTATGTACATGTGCACACATACACATTCAGGTTTGAAAACTGTTTTAAGGGGCTTCCCTGGTGGTGCAGTGGTTGAGATTCCGCCTGCTGATGCAGGGGACATGGGTTCGTGCCCCGGTCCGGGAAGATGCCACATGCCACGGAGCGGCTGGGCCCGTGAGCCATGGCCGCTGAGCCTGCGCGTCCGGAGCCTGTGCTCCGCAACGGGAGAGGCCACAGCAGTGAGAGACCCGCATACCACAAAAAAAAAATAACAGAAAAAAACCCCCAAAAAACTGTTTTAAGGACACTGAGATCCAGTGCAGCCAAGTGTTGAGGATCGCATGGCTTGTTGGTGTCAGAGCCAGGTCTGGAACGCTGCTTCCCAGTCACTGCCTCTTGCAGCCCTCCCAGAAGAGGCTCTGGAATCTGGCCCCAAAAATGCCTTCTGGAGGGATCAGGGAAGACCTGGAACATCCTCAGTGGGAGCTTTTTTTTTTCCCTCCCCTGGTTTCAGTATTATTTATTTATTTAATTAATTTTATTTAACCTCACATCTTATGTTTTATTTTTTTTGTATTGGAGTTTATTTGATTTATAATGTTGTGTTAGTTTCAGGTGTACAGCAGAGTGATTTAGTTATACATATACTATCTATTCTTTTTCAGATTCTTTTCCTATATAGGTTATTACAGAGTATAGAGTTCCCTGTGCTATACAGTAGGTCCTTATTGATTATCTGTTTTATATATAGTAGTGTGTATATGTTAATCCCAAGTCGTGGTGAGCATAGCTGCCTTCCAGAGTGAGCTTTGATTCACTCTTTTCTCCTGGGCGAGACACAGTGTCTAGATCAATGTTTTTCTTCATTTCTGTTTCTTCTCTTCTACTCTGTCAAAGAACTTGGCCTCCCCCTCCCCCAAAGTGGAGTGGGGAGCTCACTTTTTACAAAAAGAAACACACAGGTTTACAGGCATTTTGTTGTCACAGTTATCATTCATGGTGTGTTTTGAGGATAGAGAAAAATCCCAGATGATTTTAGGAATGAACTATTGCTCTGATACATGAAAAGGGTAACTGGTGGTCAGGAGATGAGCAGGATAATAGTGTATTAACAACCCTGAATGTGACTAAATCAGATCAAGGATGGTCTGCAGGAAATGGCACTTACCTAGTAAACAAGTGGGCTGAGAGAGGAAATCCCTACCCATTTTTATGAAAACTGTTGCAAAGTGGTCCGTCACTTAGGGTATCAGGTGTGAACTAAAACCCAGCATTTGATTACATGCACTATGTTCATCTTTTTTCCTTAGATAGAAAGAAGTGATATTTCAGGTTAATATTCTTAAAGTTTTATGGTGGTCTGCTGTCAGTCAAGTCTCTTTATTTGGCTTTCATTTCCTTTTCTGTTAAAGGAGGAGATTGAATTACATGTATTTTTTCCAATAATCTTTTGAAGTATTTTTTCTAAGGCTATAACTCCATATTCCCAGATTTTTTTTTCTTTTTTTTGGTTTGTTTTAAAGGAGTTGTTTTCACCCTGTGTTTTCAGTATTAATTCAGATTGGCCTTGTGTTCTTCATTGGGATCATGCTTTAGGGTCTGAAGGAAAATGGTCTGTAAGCATCTAAAATATTAAGGAAAAGTGTTGGGTGGGACAGCAGATTGGACTCTACAGACCTAAATGGAGGGGGAGGAGGACATGCCTGAATGACACACAAGCATGTTCTAGCTATGGTCACTTTTTTCATTTTATCATCATGTGAGGATGGATGTTCCATTTGGACTTTCCATGGGAAAATTGGTTGTCTAGTTGCCTGGGCCTCCCAGGCACACTTTGAAGGCTATCCCCTTTGATTCTTTGGTGTACCATTACATCTCAGTTAGTGGTAGGTATATCTATAAACTGGAACTTTTAGGCCTGAAAGCCTCCTTTTGCACATGTGGAAATATTCCAGAACTCTACAATAGTTACCGGAGTGACCAACCAGTCATTAAAGGAATGAATTTAGTTTTGAAGGTTTTGAAAGAGGGAGTGAGAGAGAGAGAGAGAGAGAGAGTATATGTGAGATCCTCAGGCAAAGAACATGCCCCACTTCAATGTTAAGAGATGCAAATCATTTTAAATAGGCCAAATGCAGGAAATGAAGCAAGTTCCTTAATTGGTAAAAAAAAAAAAAAAAAAAAAAAAACCTGCTTCCTTGTGGGATCAGTAATTTGGCTGGGGAATGGACACATTCTAGCATCCTTGAAATTGAAAGAAAAAAAAGTACGTTGAGTTAGTTCACATTTATTTCTTTTGTGCCATTATTTCATTGGAATTCAGGAAATGTGGGTTTTAAGCTTATCACTAGTCATTTCATTTGACAGTTTTGATTTTCAAAAGAGAAAGGCCAAATGCAAATTCTTCTCCCTCCTCCAGAGACCCAGGCAGACTTTTAACACAAGTGATGTAGATATCTCCCCTGCAACAAATTTCACATAACCAGGAGTGGTCTGCTTTGTCAGTCGTTCTGTGAAGCTGTTCTATTTCATCCCTCCTGTTCTTATTGTTGACATAAATGATGGATATTTATTTCTTCTGGTGATGTGAGGCCTTAACCATTTCTGTCATGAATATGTTCTATCTAACCCGCTCCTACTTATCATTTTGTTTCCTGAAATGCCAAGATAGAAGTTGTTATCTGAACTAGCAAGATAGAAGTTACAAAATCTAATTTTAGTCACTGACATTAACATACCTCAGAGTGAATGGTTAACTTATGGGTCAACCCCTTGAGTGTTTGGTAGTTAATCATGCTTTTCATTGAAATATTTGTAATATCCCACCATCCCCAATTTGCAAAACTGCAGTAATACTGGAGATTAAGAATACACCAATGATTGGTTACGTCTTTAGGAAGAACTACCCCTGTGTACAACACTAAATCTCATGATTCCAAAACAGTCAACTCATGGCTAGATCTCAGAAACAGTATGACAACTCAATAGGCAGAAGTCAAAGGTGGATTTCACCCTCCAACACTACTTACCCCAACAGAGGAGACTTAGTTCCTATACCAAAACGTCTGGCAGTCACTTCCGGAAATAGGAAAGCTGCGTTTTGAGCTGACCAGAAGTATCAGCTGCCCACCTCCCCGCAACAGCCTCATCTTTCTGTGTTAGATTTAAGAAACTATACTTTCTGGTATTAAACATCCATACCAGATAAATTGGGAATTCATTAATTAATTTATAGCAATATATCCTTTTGGTGCGGAACCAGATAAATGGAACGAAAGCAATAATGAAAGATACTATTAATGAAGACTTTCCCAAGTTGGAAGAAAAATTGAGTAACAAAAAAGAAAGAGAGAAAGAAAGAAGGAAGGAAGGAAGGAAGGAAAGTAAAGAAAAGAAAAGAAAAGAAAGAAACAGAGAAATGAAACTCTGCCCTAAATGTAGTCCCATGACTTTTAAATTTTTGAGTAATGAAGGAAAAATACCTGAACAGGAAAAAAAAAAACTAACTGCTTACAAAGGAATAAAGTTCATACTGGCCTCAGACTTTCCTTCTACAAATTGCTGTGTAATGATGTTGTAGTCAAATAACTCTATTTGCTAAGATATTATACATATATATGTGTGTGTTCGAGGTCACATAAAATGTACTTTCCATATCTTTCCTGAGAAACTCACTTAAAGATAAATAGAACATGACTGAGAGTTAAATTTAAATGAATAATTAAAGAATTGGGAAAATGAAGTATAAAAGTACAGTGGTGAGCATTAATAGAAAAATGAAAGCTTGAAAAAGTTTTTTAAAAATGTAGTAGTATAAATAATGACTCACCATTAGCAATATAGATCTGGAACTCATATCAACTAAAAACTGAGAGATGGAGGTGTGGCAGAAGTACACATACACTAAGTTCCTTGACTGATTTTGGGGAGTGGGGCAGGAAACAAAAGTTATACTGCATTCCTTTTGAATTTATTAATTAGTAAAATATGCATTCAGGTGTGTGTTTTAAAGACTTAAAGGTAATAACATACTAGCATGAAAAACAGTGATTTCCTGGTACCTCACAGAAGAAAATAAAAAGAAAATACTCATATAGCACAAAATAAGAAAACCACCAACCCACTTCACTTTTGAAATATAAATGTTAAAATTTAATAGAATACTGTAAGAATTCTTTACAATAAACTCCTGAGGTTTGTCCCAAGAATGCCGATTGGTTTAATAGTATGAACACTACTAATACATCATAGCAATGGGTCAAATGTTCAGCGGAACAGATGTTGAAAGAACACTATAAAATTAAACATCCATTTCTGCTAAAAACTCTTTAGAGACTGAGAATGAACAAAGAATTCCATAATGTAGAAAGAGACATATCTAGTTTAGACTAATGGTCAATATCTTACTTTACTAAAGTAAAATACTAGAGGAATTCTGTGAAAATCTCTCCCCATTAATATTTAACTTTATTCTAGAGGTTCTTTGCAGTCAAGCAACACTTAAAACTGAAACAAAATCTGTAACTCAAAGGTGGTAAAAATTTTTTAAATTTAGATGATATAAATAACCTAGAATATCCAACAGAATAAAGTGTGCATTGAAATTAACAAAAGCATTCATTAAGTACATTGTATATAAGATGAATATATAGAAATTAATCTTACTGTATATGATCAATTTTAGCCAGTTATAAACGATAATGAAAGAAAGGCATCAATTTATGATAGCATTCTACTCTCTTTTCCCACACTCCCTTTCCCCTGCAAAAAAAGGTCATAAAATACCATGCCTCTGAAGTAACTAGAAAGAGAATTGAAAGAGATTGCTATAAAGAAACAACAAAACTTTATTTGAAATCTAAACTGTTTTTGCATGATGAAAAGACATGCCATATTCGTTGAAGAAAAGGTTAAAAAAGCCTAAATATTATAATTTCCCCAAATTATATTACAGTACTTAGGTAGTTCCCATCAGAATCCTTACGTACGTGTGTGTGTGTGTGTGTGTGTGTGTGTGTGTTTGTGTGTGTGTGTGGTGTAACTCTGTTTTCTTCATTACAAGCGCCACTCTCACTCTATCTAGTTTAAGCAGAGGAATTTATTAAGGTGTATTACATAGCTCACAGAATTTTCAGAAGGGCCAGAGAGTGAGCACTGAAGGCCACATAGCCTGAAGGCCGCAATTCGGCATTGTGCCAGTGCAAGTCATGGCTGCTGCTCCCCCCGATATCTGGATTCCAGAAACTCTGACACTGTTGCCACCCAAGAGGGATGCCTCCACCACCACCTTTGCCACCAAAATTGATTCCTCTGGCACCCCCTTCCTCATACTGCCTTCTTTCAAGCTAAAGTCGAGTTAGACTTAATTAGCAAAGCCTCACCTGTGCTCTAGATTAGCGGTCCCCAACCTTTGTGGCACCAGGGACCGGTTTTGTGGAAGACAGTTCTTCCACAGACCCAGGGCGGGGGCGGGGGCGGGGGCGTGTGTGGTTCAGGCAGTAATAAGAGTGATGGAGAGCGGCAGATGAAGCTCACGTCCTGCTGTGCGACCTGATTCCTAACAGGCCTCACACCAAGGGCTGGGGACCCCTGCTCTAGATACAAGGAAAGCTGGAAAAGTGGATGGGAGTACCAAGCTTGGGGAGGCAGGTCTCATGATATGGGAAATTTCTCTCCTGTCGGGAGGCTGTTCAGAAGATACTGGGTGACCATAAAGATGACAAGTGCTCACTGTGGTAACATGGCATGATGACTCTAGAGAACATGGAAGACTGGGTCGATACAGTTGGCCAAGTGAATTCAGTGAGTCAGACCTGACTACCTGAGATTAACACATATCATAAAATGATACAAATGCAAGCAGCCATTTACACATGAAATAAAAATTGGCAGAGTTTGAAGACAATATGATGAGGGAAACATCACACACCACTGAGAAAGAAAAAGTTTAATCAGCAAATGATATTGAAAAAATTCGCTCTCTGTATGAAAATACGTGAGGTGAGCTTCCTCCATACTATATACTAAAATGGTTTTTGTATGTATTTTAATTTACCTGCAAAAATTTAAGCCCTAAAAAGTAAAATTAATATGCAGTTGAATATTTATATGTTTAGGATGGGGAAATAATTTCTGAGCATAAAAAAGTGGAAGAATTCACTAAGGAAAAAGATTGATAGTATGAGTATATTAAGAGTTTGAAATTCTGTAAGCTAAATATCATAAACAAAATGAAAACACTAACAACCGAAAATACCTGCAACAAATATAATGGGCAGAAATTTAGTATTATTAAGTCATAAAGAGCTCTTTTAAACAATGTAAGAAAAAATTCTAATATCCCACTAAATAAATAGGCAAAATACATGAACAGACAGCTCACAAAGGAAGAAATGGAAATGACAAGTAAACAAATGAAAAGTTCAATCTCTCACTAATCAAATAAATGCAAATCAAAATAATGAAATACCAGTTTTCACCTGATTTGCAAATATTAAAAGCATACATGGTAATAATCATTTTCTGGTAATGGTACAGTGAGGTGGGTATTCTCAGTACATCGATGTAAATTTACGGTCTTTATAGAAAGCAGAGTGATATTTTATGCCAAGAACCCTAAAAATAGTTCATATCACTTGAACTATTATTTGCTCTTCATGAAATATAATTTAAGGAAATAATCAGAAAAGTATTCAGAAATACATATTTCAGGATGTTAATTGCAGCATTATATAGCACAAAAATAGAAACAGCCCAAACATTACATAGTAAGAGTGATGCTTAAATGATAGGCCATCTGTATAATAAATAATGTGTAGCCATTAAAAAATCATCACATTTTAAAAAATATTTAATGGATAGGAAAATTATAATCACAACCTAATTATAAAGACCAGGATGCAAAACTGAATGTGGCTTTTGATCCTATTTAAAAGTATGTTTGTGTATATATGTACACACTATAAAAACAGACCAAAGAAAAACCCCACATTACATTAGTAGAATTACCAATTTCATTTCTATAATTTTAGGTATTTTCAAGTCCTCAACCGTGAGTGTGTGTTAGCTTTAGACTCAGGCTTTTTAAGGTTATTTTAAAAGTGAGCAGTTCCTTTTCTATGGATTTTAAACGTTTCACCAGCAAGATCCTATGTGCATATTGCTTCCACCCTCACCATCTGCCTCCAGTTTAAACAGTTTTATGTTTAGCATTTTCCAGTATTAGTAGTACTACTAAAGTTATCCCCTCAGTCTATTTTATCCTTAGTCAGCCCCATGGGGGTGATGGGCATATGCTACTATATTCTACCCTAACGTCACTTAGAAAAGCATGTGTCTGCTGAAGGGTAGTGTAGGATCTGGGTGAAGATTGTTTTTTTATGACATACATTGCTGAATAAAAATGTCTTTTTACTTTCTTTCTTTCTTTTTTTTTGATCTGAGTTAATTGCTGTTGGAAAACATTACAAAACTATTTAGCAGAACGTTTTCCTATATTTTCTAGTAAAAGAGATGTTGTTAATTAAAAATATCCTGAGTAAAATTGTTCTGTACTAAGGTTCGACAATTAGATATTCTAGACTATAGAGGAAGCATTTTGGTTTGCTGTAGCTTCCTATCAGAAAATGCGAAAGCCAACCCCTCATTAGGCATTACCTCCTTGATTTTCCACCTCATAGCACATTTTTAATATTAGGTTTTAAATCATTCTATGAAATTATGAGCTATTATAACATTTGAAATGTCTTTTAAAACTTATAACTTGATTAAATTAATAACCAAATGTAGATGTTGTTATCTTCATTTAATGTCTCAGTAAAACAAAGCCCAATATTCCTACTCTAGTTCCCTTGGGAAACTCGTTCAGGTCCAACATTGGCCAGGATTCACCGATGACGTACCCAGGCACAACACCACTCCTGTCCTACTGCTCCACGAAAGCCATGGTCCTCCAGTGGTCGAATGCAATGACTTCTTTGTAAAATAATATTACTCATTGTGAGCACCCTTGCAGGATTTGATGTCAGGAACCGTTTTCTACGTCTTGACTATATCTCTTCCCTTGCTTACTATGATTCCTTTTTGTTTTCTCATCCATTTTAACGCTTGGGATCCCTTGGGTTAAATCCTTTGTCACCCTTTTACTTGTGACAGTCACATCTTGACCAAGGTCCTCTGATTGACGCATGTGCTGATTTTTCCTGCAGTTTTATCTTCGGCCTTTCTTCTGAATGCAGATGCCTGTTTGTACTTACTGGCACTTTCTCCATCTGAATGCATCCCACCAGCACCTTAAATCCAACTGTTATTCAGTACCAAGTATCTTGTCACCAATGCTGTTTATTCTCAGTTATTGGCAACATCATCCACGTGGTCACCCAAGCTAGCAACTTCAGCATCATCTTTTGTTAAACCCTCGCTGCTAAGTCTCCCCTGAAATGTGTTTTACACCTGGCCCCTTTCCCCAGCCAGTTGCTCAGGGCTTTTGCAGTGGGATGAGAACTGGGCTCCATCTTCCTGCATACTCTCACTGCCTCTCAAATCTTTCTTCTACATTGAAGCTATTATTTTTTAAGACAGGAACTTAATTATGTCTTTTAACTAAAGAAAAACATCCCATGGTTTTTTATGACATGCATGAGTGTAGTGGTTCCCAAAGTGTGATCCACTGAGGAGCAGCAGCAGGAGACTAGTTAAAAATACAAACTATCAGACTCCAACCCATACTCACTAATTAAGTAACTATGGGGGTGGTGCCCAGTAAATCCTCAAGGTGATTCTGACACACTCTGCAGTTTGAGAATGATTGTACTGTAGGTCCTGAAGCCTTGCTGCACATTACAATCACCTGTGGAGCTTAAAAAAATACCCAGGTCCCAGACCAATTAAATCAGAAACTTCATCTGTCTGGCCTGGCATCAGTGTATATCTTTTTAAAAGCTCCCCAGGGGATTTTGATACATAGTTAGGTTAGAGAACAACTTAATCTATAAAATTCACTTTCTTTAGCAGAATCTAAAGCAGTGTTTCTCCAACTTGACTGCACATTGGAATCACCTGGGAAGCTTTAAAAATGACTGATACTTCCCTCACCCCCCAATCCCCATTCTGATTTAATTGGACTGAAGTGTGACTTGGTCATTGGATTTTTTAAAGTTCCCTAGGCTGTTTGTATGTGAAACCAACGTTAAGAATGAGTGTTCTAAAGCCATCCTGAAACTCTAGTGTGCCTAAGAATCACCTGGAATACTTGATACAAATAGGGATTCCACGGTCCCATCCAGGTCAAAAATCACCTGGAATACTGCCCTAAAGGATATTTCCAACTGGTCTTCAGATTTCTCTAGTTTGATTCTCATTCATTCTCTTTGCTCCCCATCATTTACTGGCTCTGTCCTAACTTCCTACAGCTCCCCCTCTATGGCATCATGTTACTTGGCATTCCTTAAATATGCCTTACTGGGCTTCCCTGGTGGTGAAGTGGTTGAGAGTCTGCCTGCTAATGCAGGGGACACGGGTTCGAGCCCTGGTCTGGGAGGATCCCACATGCCGCGGAGCAACTAGGCCCGTGAGCCACAACTACTGAGCCTGCGCGTCTGGAGCCTGTGCTCCACAACAGAGAGGCTGCGATGGTGAGAGGCCCGCACACCACGATGAAGAGTGGCCCCCGCTTGCCACAACTAGAGAAAACCCTCGCACAGAAACGAAGACCCAACACAGCAAAAATAAATAAATTAATTAATAAACTCCTACCTCCAACATCTAAAAAAAATATATATATATGCCTTACTTAAATCATCGGGGAAAATGTAGATTATTAAGCCAATAAATGGTCTTGAAGCAGTTGATTAGCCATTTGGAAAAGAAGTAAACTGGACTGCTATATCTTACTCCTTAAACCATATAAATCCCATGCAGATACAGAAAAATATTTGAATTTAAAAAAACCCATAAAACTACTAGAGGAAAATATGGTTGCATTTAGAAAATAATTTGGGAGTCAGGAAGGTCTTTCCAAACAAGGTACAAAACCTTGTAAGCCATAAAGGAAAATAGTTGATAAATTTGATTACATAAAATGTTCTCTGCAGATGAGTTACCATAAGAAACATTAAAAGATAAGCATAAGGCTTCCCTGGTGGCGCAATGGTTCAGAGTCCGCCTGCCGATGCAGGGGACACGGGTTCGTGCCCCGGTCCGGGAAGATCCCACATGCTGCAGAGCGGCTGGGCCCGTGAGCCATGGCCGCTGAGCCTGCGCGTCCGGAGCCTGTGCTCCGCAACGGGAGAGGCCACAGCAGTGAGAGGCCCGCGTACCGCAAAAAAAAAAAAAAAAGATAAGCACTAATGGTAGAAACATCTTCAATGTATTGACAGAATTGCCTCATTGTACAAAAAAACAAAAAACAAATTAATTTCAAAAAAAGACTAACATGATTCAGAGGAGTAAAGTATGAAGCAGGTGGTTAGTACAAAAAAGAACAAATGGTCAGTTAATATTTTAAAAGAGGCTCAATTTCACTCATCCTAAAGAAATGCATATCAAAACAATATGATTAAAAAAACAATATGATACCACCAAATATGAAAAAATTCTGTGTTGGCAAGACTGAGGGGAGATGGTGTTCCATATGCCACTAGTAACAGTGTAAATTAGGGCAGTGTCTTTGGAGAGCAATTTAGTTATATGCACCAAAGGGAAAAGTGAACTCCCCTTTTTTTTTTTCTTAAGCATCTTTATTGGAGTGTAATTGCTTTACAATGGTATGTTAGTTTCTGCTTTATAACAAAGTGAATCAGCTATACATATACATATATCCCCATATCTTCTCCCTCTTGCGTCTCCCTCCCACCCTCCCTATCCCACCCCTCTAGGTGGTCACAAAGCACCGAGCTGATCTCCCTGTGCTATGCGGCTGCTTCCCACTAGCTATCTATTTTACATTTGGTAGTATATATTATTAGTCCATGCCACTCTCTCACTTCGTCCCAGCTTACCCTTCCCCCTCCCTATGTCCTCAAGTCCATTCTCTACATCTGCGTCTTTATTCCTGTCCTGCCCCTAGCTTCTTCATAACCATTTTTATTTATTTTTGTTTACTTATTTATTTTTAGATTCCATATATGTGTGTTAGCATACAGTATTTGTTTTTCTCTTTCTGACTTACTTCACTGTGTATGACAGACTCTAGGTCCATCCACCTCACTACAAACAACTCAATTTCATTTCTTTTTATGGCTGAGTAATATTCCATTCTATATGTGTGCCACATCATCTTTATCCATTCATCTGTTGATGGACACTTAGGTTGCTTCCATGTCCTGGCTGTTGTAAATAGGGCTGCAATGAACATTATGGTACATGACAGTTTTTGAATTATGGTTTTCTCAGGGTATATGCCCAGTAGTGGGATTGCTGGGTCATATGGTAGTTCTAATTTTAGTTTTTTAAGGAACCTCCATACTGTTCTCCATAGTGGCTGTATCAGTTTACATTCCCACCAACAGTGCAAGAGGATTCCCTTTTCTCCACACCCTCTCCAGCATTTATTGTTTGTAGATTTTTTGATGATGGCCATTCTGACCGGTGTGAGGTGATACCTCATTGTGGTTTTGATTTGCATTTCTCTAATGATTAGTGATGTTGAGCATTCCTCCATGTGTTTGTTGGCTATCTGTCTATCTTCTTTGGAGAAATGTCTGTTTAGTTCTTCTGCCCATTTTTGGATTGGGTTGTTTGTTTTTTTGATATTGAGCTGCATGAGCTGCTTGTAAATTTTGGAGATTAATCCTTTGTAGGAATGCAAGAGATTTCTGAACTCACTTTTGGGGCCAGTAGTTCTTCCAGGAATTTAGCTCTTGGATATAATCACTTAAATATTCAGAAGATATTCATTGGATAATCAAAGCACTGAAATCAGTCTAAATATCTATTAATAGAAGACTGAGTAAATTACGGTACAAGACATATTGGAATTTTATTTGATTCTAAAGATGACAGAGATTTATTTAGATGAACTGATATAGAAAGTTGTAGCTAGATTATTAATAAATAACAGCAATTATAGAATATATATATAAATAGTTGACAGGATATAAATAGTTGACAGGGGTTACAGGTACCTGCCCTCTGCGCAGTTGAAAATCTCAGTATAAGAGTCGTCCCTCTGTACCTGAGGTTCCTCTGATTCACAGTTCCTCTGTATTCGCAGTCCATATCCGCACATTCAGTCAACTACTGAACACATGTGGTACTGTAGGATTTACTATTGAAAAAATCTGCATATATGTGGACCCACACACTTCAAATCTGTGTTGCTCAAGGGTCAACTGTATATATAAGTGTGTGTGTATGTATAAGTGTATATATATATATATATATATATATATATATATCATGGTATTATTTGGGGAATTTTTAAATAAACCTACTATATACTTATATATCTACGTGTATTTCTAGATAAATTCATACATCTGAAGAGTAGAGCTGGGGCTGGGGAGGCAGCATGTGGCCCATAGCTTGTTGTGGTGCCTGGCCCATAATGAGTTCATATTAAGTGTTTGAATGAATCAATGACTGAGAGTCAGAGGCTAGGAGAGATTTTCAGTCTTTATTTTATACCTCCTTGAACTATTTGAATTTTTTTTTACAATGTATATAATTGCTTTTGTAATAAAATTAAGACATGTAAAATTGTGTTGTTCACGTTTGAGACTCTGTCCCTTTGTTTGTTCAGTTTCCTCTGCTTCAGAAGGCTCCTTTCCTTTTAGTTACCACTTTCCTTCAGGGTTCAGATGAAAGGGTGCCTCTCTGCAGCCATCCATTCTTCTGTCTTCTGAATTTGTGGCTTCCTCACTTTATGTATACATATCACCATGAGTGCAGTATCCCATTATGTTCTGTTGGATCTTTCTTTCCTGCCTGGTGGGTGAGAGCATTGTCAGAGATGGTGTGATTCATCTAACTTCCTCCAGAGGCTACCAAGGGTCTGCCATATTGTAGCCAAAAAGGAGGGAAATATGGCAGGGTTTTCCTGTCCAACTGCTAAGCACTGGTCTGCGTTACATTCACACTGACCTGACACCCAAAGTGATTGTTTATTTTTGACCCTTTGAATGTTCTCAGGATACAGAGCTCTAGCTTAAACAGTCTCCAGAATGACAGTATTCCACTTCATCCAGCATCACTGCCAACATCACTTGAAGTAAGCCCCCCCGTATCAATTAGCTTTGACTTAATAGACCTAGCGAGGTACCCAGCATATATCGACTCTCCCCCAAGCTTTACTGAGATATTATTGACATATAACATATGTTTAAGGAATATGACGTGTTGACTTGATACATGTATGTGTTATGAAATCATTACCACAATAAGGTTAGTTAACTTCTACATCCCCTCACATAATTACGATTTTTGTGTGTATGGTGTTAACATTAAACATTGACTCTCTTACCAACTTTTAATATATAATACAGTACTGTTAATTATAGTCGCCATGCTATACGTTAAATCCCCAGAACTTATTCATCTTATAACTAGAAATTTGTACCCTTTAACAATCTCCCCATTTCTCCCACCCCAAGTAAGTGGCAACCAGATTTCTACTCTCTGTTTCTGAGTTTGAGTTTTTTAGACTCCACATATAAGTGAGAACATACAGTATTTGTCTTTCTCTGTCTTACTTCACTTAGCATAATGCCATTAAGGTCCATCCATGTTGTCACAATAGGTCAGATCTCCTTTTTTTAACGAACAAATAACAATCCACTGTGTGTGTGTGTGTGTGTGTGTGTGTGTGTGTGTGTGTGTTTGTGTGTAGCCTTTCATCTGTCAAGGGACACTTACTTAGGTGATTACCATGTCTTGGCTGTTGTAAATAATGTTGCAGTGAACGTGTGAGTGCAGATGTCTTTTTGAGATAGTGATGCCATTTTCTTTAGATAAACGCGCAGAAGTGGAATTGCTGGACCATATGGTAGTTCCATGGTTAATTTTTTGAGGAGACTCTATACTGTCTGCACCAGTTTACATTGCCAACAACAGTGAACCGGGGTTCTCTTTTCTCCATATCTTCACTGTTTGTTATCTCTTGTTTGTTTGATAATAGCCATTCTGACAGTTGTGATGTGAAATCTCATTGTGGTTTTGATTTGCATTTCCCTGATGCCTAGTGATGGTGAGCACCTTTTCATGTACCCGTTGGCCATTTGTATATCTTCTCTGAGAAAGTGTCTATTCGAGTTATTTGCCCATTTTTAATCAGATTGTTTGTTTTTTTGCTGTTGAATTGTATTATTTTTTTGGATATCAGTCCCTTGTCAGAGACATGGTTTGCATATATTTTCTCTTGTACAGTAGGTTGCGTTTTCATTTCACGGATTGTTTCTTTTTTTTTAATTTGTTTTTATTTATTTTTGGCTGTGTTGGGTCTTCGTTGCTGTGCGGGGACTTTCTCTAGTTGTGGCGAGCGGGGGCTACTCTTCTTTGCAGTGCGTGGGCTTCTCATTGCAGTGGCTTCTCTTGTTGCGGAACACAAGCTCTAGGGGCACAGGCTTCAGTAGTTGTGGCACATGGGCTCAGTAGTTGTGGCTCACGGGTTCTAGAGCGCAGGTGAGTAGTTGTGGCGCACGGGCTTAGTTGCTCCACGACATGTGGGATCTTCCTGGACCAGGGATCGAACCTGTGTCTCCTGCATTGGCAGGCGGATTCTTAACCACTGCACCACCAGGGAAGCCCTGATTGTTTCTTTTGCTGCATAGAAGCTTTTTAGTTTGATGTAGTCCCATTTGTTTATTTTTGCGTTTGTTGTTTGCCCTTTTGCTGTCATATCCAAAAAATTGTTTCCAAAACCAATGTCAAGTAGTTTTTTTTTTAAGTTTTTTTTTATATATAAATTTATTTATTTTATTTATTTATTTTTGGCTGCATTGGGTCTTCTTTGCTGAGCGCGGGCTTTCTCTAGTTGCGGCAAGCGGAGGCTACTCTTCGTTGGGGTGCGTGAGCGTCTCTTCGTTGCGGTGCCTGGGCTCCTCCTTGCAGTGGCTTCTCTTGTTACGGAGCACGGGCTCTAGGCGCACAGGCTTCAGTAGTTGTGACGCATGAGCTTAGTTGCTCTGTGGCATGTGGGATCTTCCCCAACTAGGGCTTGAATGCGTGTCCCCTGCATTGGCAGGTGGATTCTTAACCACTGTACCATCAGGGAAGCCCAAGAAGTCTTTTCTCTGTTTCCTTCTAGTAGTTTTATAGTATCAGGTCTTATATTTAGTAAGATAAATAAATATTTATTAAATGATTTAATATGCCAAATTATGTACCTAATTTTTCATTCAGAGGACCTTGAGGACCCTGTTGTGCTTTTTAAGAGAGTAATTACAACTTGTTTCCCTGCCTCAATACACCCCAACATACCTGAAGGGTTCAACGTGTTATAATTAATATCTGTGGCTCCTTAGGGTAGTGATTCTCTGAAGGTTGATATTTGTGTATCCAGGATCTCAGGGTTGCATGTGGTTTGAAACAAGCTCCCCTCACCCCACCCATCAGTTACTTAGGATTGTGTGCTAAAAATATGGATACATGTATAGACCATAAATAGAATAAGGCCCTGAATGGACACATCCCTATCATGGATAAGGGCAGATCATGCTTTCCGCAAGGAGGAATGATGAGGATAATTAGAATGATTTTAGTTTTGCTGCTGATAATCACTGGTTGAATTGAGCCCCCCCATGCCTTGATTTTAACGTTTCTAATAATTTTGCATGTTCTGATATTACCTGGGCCAAATATTAGGCATCTGCTTATTTAAAAAATGAAAGCGTGAGATGTACAGTTTTAAGGCAAATATCTCGTTCATATACTGTTAGATACTGATTATAACGATAGCTGGTGTTTCAGCTTGGGGCAATCAAATGATTAAAGTTGACAGTAAAAGTATAAACAGGGTTATAGTTTATGAGTGTTTTCTTCCCTATGATTTCCTTATACAGAGACTTTTAATCTTAACCCAGGAACATAGGAATGATACACAGCTTAGCTTGGGGGATTTTCCTATTTTAGAGGAAAGGAGAAATTGTGGAAATAATTGAGTTTAGAGGAGAATAGCAGTAGGAGTCGGGTACAAGAAGTGTAATTAACTTAATTGATTAACCTAAGAGGACACCTGCAGGCAGGTGGGATTTCTGGAGTGTTGACATAGTGGGATAGTATTTGTTTGGGTTGATGGAGAAGAAATTTCCAGTCTTAGTCTTGTTTTGAGACTACTTGGAGGTCAGAGTGAAGTAAATGTATAAAAGGGACATTGAATTATTATAGCTGAGACAAGAAGGCGGGGAAGTTGAGTTATAGAAGGAAAGGGGGGGAGTGTAAAAAATCCAAGACTTCCTGATTGAGAACTCTAAATGGCTAATGAAGTCTTGGGCATGATTTACGGAGTACAAGGAAATTCTAAGGCCGTAGTTCTCAGCCCTGGCAGCTGACTAGAGTCACTTCATTTAAAAGGGGTAGACTAGGGCCTGGCATCAGCATTTTTAAAGCTTCCCAGGTAATCCACCTGTGCACCTCATATTGAGAACTGTTTATTGATGTAAGGGTATGGAAGAGGAGAGTGGGAGAAAAATATTAGAGGAGAGTCTCGGGGCCAGGGAATTTCTAAGATCTTGTATAGAATGGTTTATGGGAACTGAAAGTCAGCATTCTGATTTATTAGATACTTGGCACATTACATATTATTTTATTATGAAACAATAGAACTGAATGTCTTCAATTCTTTTAACTCTCAAGATATTTCTGGAGTTAGAAACCGAACATAATTAACTGTTAAAAAAAATACGTAACACGTATTTTGCTTCTTTCAGATGGAATGAATGCCTTTGTATCAAAAGCCAAAGGAACATTTACCATTTTGTTAAGTAGGACCACCTTAAATTTAGTATTTATATTTTTAAGGGGAGCTGAAAGGAGGAGATTTATAATAGAGAATACATTCAGATTACTTTTAGCAAGTTATACGGATGTGCAGCATTTCATTTAAATACTGCCTCTTTGACTAGAAATTACTCAGCAACTGAAGCAAACAGTCTGAGAGCAACCAATTTCCTGATATTGTCCACCCCTCTTCCAGGTAAAGATGGAAATTCTTTGTATCTAATTATGTTAAAGAATTGAAATCCCTTCATGTAAGATAGAAAAAAAAATATGCACACCTTAGATTATATTCTTTAACTCAGTCTTTTATCCACATTCAGAGACTAATTATCTAAGATGAATAGACTGCATCACATTTCATAAAACTGCATGAAATTTAGGAATATCTGTTACAGTAGCTATGTTCTTACCTCCCCTACCTTGACCTTACAGACGCTTCTCAGTAACTTTAAACAAAGGCTAAAAGTAATCTCTTCTCTATTGCTGGGAAGATGAATGACTGTAGATGGGAGGAAAACATACAACTAAAAATCAACTTTCTTCATCACTCTTGACATTCACCAGTCTTTACTTGGGATCACCTTGAGATATGACATCAATTCAGAGTAATAAGGAGGGGTCAATGAAAAGCTAAAACATCCCCGAGAACCCATTATAACACATCTCCAAGAGATTCGTGTCAATGACACAGCATTTCAAATACACTGCACAAATTTCAGAGGAATGGCTTCATGAAATGGAGGCAATAGGCATCTGTGAGAGTCTTAGGACATAGAAACTGACCTGTTATTGGGTATCTCTCTCACTCCCTACATGTTTTCCACCCTATAAGCTCATCAGTCGTTCCTTAGAAAGCAGGGTGTGTCCATTTTGTAAGTGTCTGTTGTGACATAGTACATTCTCTGTGCGGTATCATCATTGAGAGTTTGTTTTTAGTGAGTAATTTTGACACATTTAAGGGCTTTGATCTAAGAAAATTTCTTTTTCACATGAATAAGGATCCAGAATTGGTTTCACAAGATAAGTCTAGAGTTGGTAATGTACAGATCTTCTATCAGTAGATTTTTAGCTCTTTGGGTCTTGTTTACCTATTTAATCTATTCTAGCAGGTAACTCAAAGCTCTGTATATAAAAAGAACTTAATACGTAATTGATGAATTAGAAAAAAATACATTTCTAGTTTACTGTGTTACAGGGACTAGCTTAGGCACTGAGAATTCAAAATACGCTTTTTGTGTGTCTACACGTATAACCAAAATGTATCCCTCACCAGCATTTAGAATTATGTTAGTGAGAAGAAGAGAGAAATGAAATACAGTATACCTGTCATTACACTTCATTCTGTTTTACCTATGGTGACATGATATAGAATGATTGAAGTTATCATTCCTCAGACTTCACTAGTCAACCTATAGAATTTTCCTTCTCTGCAAACTTTTAACTAGCACTGTTTTCTAGTTTGGCTATATCAAACAGATCAGGGCTATTAAATCTGTTAGGTACTGAATAATGTGAGCTGGAAAAATGTTATTTGCTCTCAAGTACAATAAAAAACTATAATAGAACTTTCAGTGTTTAATTGAGTAATATAAATGCTACATCTAAGAAGTGTAACGTTGTTACATGTGATTGCATATAATATGGAACATAAGTACATTTTAATATATTTAAAATTATTTGAGGTGGTGCCTTCGTAAATAAAAGAGCATAAATCCCACCCAGATTTTCAGGGACTTTTTGCATTTTTTTAATTAAGTATAGTTGATTTACAAGATTGTGTTTCAGGCATACGGCATAGTGCTTTGGTTTTTTTGTTTGTTTGCTTGTTTGTTTTACAGATTATATTCCATTATAGGTTATTACAAGATACTGGGTATAATTCTCTGTTATACAGTAAATCCTTTGTTACTTACCTATTTTACATATAGTAGTTTGTATCTGTTCATCGCATACACCAAATTTGTCCCTCCTCCCCTACCTCTCCCCTTTGGTAACCATAAGTTTGTCTTGTGTATCTGTGAGTCTGTTTTGTTTCGTATATAGATTCATTTGTATTACCACTTCTATATGGATTCTAAAAAGTATCATATAGTATTTGTCTGACTTATTACTTCACTCAGCATAATACCCTCCAGGTCTGTCCATGTTGCAAATGGCAATACTTTGTTCTTTCCCCCATACTTCCACTCAGTCCAGTTTTTCAGTAAATCCTGTCGTCTCTACAACCCGAACATACCTGAAATCTACTCCCATCCTGTCCAAACCACCATCATCTCATACCTTGTCTATGCTGGTAGCCTCCTTACTGATCCCCCCTGCTTCCTGCATTTGTGCCTGCTTAGAGCCCATTGGCCACAGAAGAGCTAGAGGGCTCTTTCTAAAATGCAAATCAAATCACACCATTTATATATTGATAAATATTTGTTGAATGAATCAGATGACAGTGAGTAGTGGTATTGGGTAAGAAGGATCAATATGGCAGGGATGGGAAAACCAAAAGAGGTTCAGGGAGGCCAGATTTTAAGAAAGGCTTGATTTATTGTGCATAATTCTCTTTACTTGAAAACCCAGGCATAAAAATCTATTTATTGACCTGCTGTGAACACTTCACAGCTTACCCTGAGAGAATGCCACCGAAGGCTAATCAAGGTTTCTCTCTGTCCACTTAGAGTCTAAACAGCTGTCCAGGTTTAATTAATATTCTGCAGTTATATCTGGAGAGGAGCCAGTTTCTGAGACAGCTAAGTGAAAGGAGGATTTCTAACTCTTCTCTGGCGTCCGCTGGATCTGGTAGCATAGACTTAAAGTTCTCACGTGAAACTGAACTGTTATTTTTCAAAGTCCACTCAGCTTGAGGTCCCTGCATAACTTGTTCCATTGCCCCCTTTATCTGCTGCCATAACATCTTGTGAGGGGGTCCTAGGTTTGGTCCTGTGAAGTTTCGGCTTAAGGTTTTTCAGCAGTGTCAGTTCGTCACTGAGAATCTCCTGCAGAACGATTGAGAAACACAGCGCTGGTTGTTATGGTGTAAAAAAGTCACAACGAATTTAAGCCGATCACCAAGTAATGACAACGAGGATTCAAGTGAGGGCTTACTCTCTTGATCTACCAGGAGCTTCAAATGGCAATTATCATTAATTCTTGGATCCCTCAAGTCCTGATAGAAAATCAGGGCAACCAGAAACTATCATTTTGTGAACAGACAGCTATTAAAAGCACATTAATAATCTATAGTGGGTATAGCATATGCCTTCTAAAAAGATTCGCAGCTTGTTTCTCTGTGGTAAAGACACAGGACTTCTCCAACCTAATTACAAAGCAATCAAACAATTTAATTAATCTGGAAATCACTTTCTTAACAATAACTGCCTCTAAAATGAGGCAACCTGTGTAGCTCCGTTAGGTAAAGTACTGTTTTGATGTACTGCCTGTGTATTAGCAACGCTAGTTGCCCCTGGGGATCCTGGAGTTAATTACCTATTCAACGCCTGACCACTACTAAGGTTTCCTTTACCAGGTCAGAAACAGTAGTCTATAAAGTGTCATGGCACTCAAACATCCAAGAGGCAGCACGTCCCTGGGAACAGCTGGATTTGTGTTATAAGCAAGTGTCGCACATATGGGCAGAGAATTAACTGGCACCAGTTTTCGTTTGAGAGTCTCTCAGGTATTGCTTTGCAGATGGGTGGATGAATTCAGAGAGCAGTGCTGTGAGCAGTGAAGGTCAAGTATAGGACTCTGGTTTCAATCCAGCTTACTTTCTTGTCCTGGGGAAGTGCTGTGCGTGTCCACAACAGTCTCATCCTCATCTCTAAGTTAAGACTATATAAGGTGTGTTTTATAATTCAATCTGTTCTAAATTAGTGTTGTTTTGTATAACAAAATAGTACCCCTGGGCTTCCCTGGTGGCGCAGTGGTTGAGGGTCTGCCTGCCGATGCAGGGGACACGGGTTCGTGCCCCAGTCCGAGAGGATCCCACGTGCCGCGGAGCGGCTGGGCCCGTGAGCCATGGCCGCTGAGCCTGCGCGTCCGGAGCCTGTGCTCCGCAACGGGAGAGGCCCCAACAGTGAGAGGCCCGCGTACCGCAAAAAAAAATAAAATAAAATAGTAACCCTAAGACTTAAGAGACAACATAGAAATCAATTTTTATTTCAAATAAGAACAAAGACCTCGAAGATTGACTTCTGCCTATTTAATCTGCTAATCTTCTAATCTCTCCCTCAGGAAAATAGAGGAATTTTCTGTAACAAATGACAAAAATGTCTAGAATACTCATCTACCCTTTTCCTCTACTATTACTACCGCCCCACTTCTCTCTAAAAGTTCCCTGTTAATGGGACAGTCTACTCACACTGGAAGCCTCAGTCACTTTTAGTCTGTAATCTTTTTCATGGCTTATTTCTAATCCATCACCAATTACCCTTGGTTTGCTCACCAGAATATCCTTTCCATTGGCTTTCCATGTCCTAATCTAGCTGCTTCTCCTCGGCAGCACATCTGTCCACTCGGCATACTCAATGCCAGCTTAAAATCTCTTAGCATCTCTCTTGCATCCAAACATCTCTTAAGGCCTTCCACTAGGTAGTGCCAATACATGTAGTTCACAACTCATTGGCTTTACCAGTCTGAATTCCCTGCTTGTAGAGAGCCTGTCTCCACTGCATTGCCCCGCTGTGTTTGGGTTGATTCTGTGCCCTTCCTGAAGTCCTTCCATTCCTTCTGTTTATCTCCAGCTTGCTGAACTGACCTCAAATTAAGCTATAGTGTCTCGTCCTTAAGGAATTATCAGTCTAGTTCATGCCACCTTCATTTTCTCCAATATCCCGTTGCACTTAAGGGCCTTTGTGATAATGCAGGGGCATGTATTTGCATTTCAACTAGCTCTTCAGTCAGACATGAAACAAGAAGAAAGATCTGTGGTTAGTAAGATAATAGGAATGGCTCTATAGCTTGGAGTTGAGGAACATTGTCAGTGGAAGTGCCTGAAAAGGCAGCATGGAATAGGAAGACAAAACCCGAAGATGAGAAATGGTTAATGGTAGCCCTGGGTTTTTGTTTGTTTGTTTGTTTAAAGAGCAGAGTTAAATTAACCTAGCTCTGTATCTCCATCTCTGCCCATTCATCCTCAAAGTGATGGTCCGCCATGTATTATAAGATGTTACATAGCTTCCTGGGGGACCACTCCTTAAAATCTCTAAAAGTGAAAAGGTTTCTAAGATAATTCCTTGTCTCTCCCTCCTTCAGAGTCTTAAAAACATTTAATAAGCTCTCTCTAGTTGTTCTGGTTGATCTCATATAATCTCCAGATATAGTGTTCTCTTTACAAAGAACACAGGGCTAAGAATTTGCTGCCAAGTTTCACTGGCCTTATTATTTATTCTCAGTGAATAGGGTAGCAGGGATTGTTCTCAGAATGCCTTGGCTTCAATCAATTGTTTTGTTTCTCCTCATAATTTACTGGTAGTTTGCTCTGTGTGGGGTGTGAGCAAAGCCAACGTTTTTTTTCCCAAATAAAAACAAAATCGACATGGAGATTTCTGGCATTTGATTTGTTTCCCTTTAGAAACAAGATTTCTAGCCATCTTGAAATCAAGACCTTTTAAGGAATATGAAGAGTGATGCACAAACTAAATTGGGGAGGGGGGGGCAGGGGGGAATGAAGGCTGTTGGGAAAAGTTCAAAGAACTTAATTTAGCTGTGTAGATAAATGGACAAAAAGAGTCCTGGATTGCTGGATGGCAAATGCAGAATCCATTTCTCCAGGGGCCCAAGGAACAACAGATGCAAAGGCATGATAAATTTCATTGCTGCAGGGGGAAAATGCTTCTTGATTCTCTGTCCATAAAGAAATGGGCTTTTCAGTGCTTCCCAGTTAAATGGCTTTAATTGTGCTGTCTGTCAGAAACTTAATGGCATCTGTTGATGCCATCACTATAAAATCTGCAACTTTAATTGAAAAATTTCGGTAGAGGTGTAGCCAGTCCAGAAGTCCTCAAGGTAACACTGAAATTATCCACTTTAATGCATTAATCTATTCTTTTTGCACACAGGTAATAAATTGTTTACCTTTATAGCTAGGTACTGACTTGAAGGTGCCGCCTTGTATTCCTTACCCCTAATTACAATTGTCACTTCCGGTAAGAAATCAGTAATGTGGCAACTGGCTTGTTGTTAAGGATTAAACATGTCTTCTTGATTTATTTTCTGTGTTTCAAGAACATACAGGATTAGTTTGCCGCCTTTCCTAACCTCCTTATTTACACCAGCTACAGTCCCATCCGGTCCTCAGGAAATTCTCAACCTAATTAAACGTGCAGAGGGAAGCAGGGTGGTCTGGAGTGCCCTGAACCTCCCCTCACCTGCTGCCTGCCAAGCTTTCTCAGTGATCAGTAGCAGGTTACATGTTCTGATGGGGAAAGTAGCAAGTCCCCCAGGAGCTGCCGCCTTACGGTAAGCAACCCGTGCTCCACCTGCCTCCAGAGGACTTGGGGAAGACACCCTCTGCCAGCCTCTGTGTATGGCTTTTAAAGGCTGCCTGGCCAGTCACCACCCAGCTGCTTAGGAGCAGAGAGACTATTGAAGGAAATACGGATAAGGGTTAGTCCTGCTGGGCCACTAGGCCATGCTGAGATAGAGCTGGATCATTTGAGGAATAGGTCTGAACTGTTGGGTTCTCCCCAGTATTTTATGACTTGTTCTGACAGTTCTCCCTTTAAAATATGTACTTTGAAATATGAGGATTCATTTTTGAGAACTCAGAATTTTATTTCGGTTTCTGTAAATAAAAATATCAAGACTGCCTCCTTAAAATAGAAAGCCTCACCCTCCCAACTGAAGCATATACTTCTGCATCCATCCTGCTGTTGGAAACGTTAACATCTGGAAGAGTAGGAACCAGGACATTTGTATATTCATTATTCTGTAGGACTGAAATAATTAGGTTGTTAAATATATGGAAAACTGCTGGTTGGTGATGTAGGTTTGTTTATTCATATATTACACATTTGGAAAGCTGTGCTGGAGCTCAAGCTGACCGCCTGTCTCTGCTCCAAGTAAAAGTAAAACATTTTTTGAGGAGATGGACATTTTACGAAAGTATACAGAAACTTACTACTAAAGAGAAGAATGTTTGGGATGTAGATAAAGATACAAAAACAAAGTCATGATGTCAAGTTTTTTTCTTCTTTCTCTCTACAGGAAATAGTCCTCAAGATAGTCCAAGAAACTTCTCCCCCAGTGCCTCTGCCCATTTTTCATTTGCACGGAGGTAAGGATTTCTTGTGAGTAGAATAATGAAGTGTTACGTGGAGAATCCCATCCCCCCACCCCACTCCCTCCACTACCCTTTAGAGCTATATGTACCTCTCTTGGTCCTTCCTAGATGGTGGGCTCTCACTGAGGGCAGGAGAAAACCATTTCCACCTTTTCTCCCATCCCCAGTGCAGTGTCTCATACATGCTTTTGATGATCAACAGATTTTTACTGAATTATCTGAGCTTATATTATAAGAACTTGATTCACCTATATGTCTTGGTGCAACTGCTTTTGTTGTTGTTGAAATACCTTTTTTTTCCCCCCTTAATAAAAATGACCTTACTTGGGATCACAAGGTATAAACTCTAAGATGCCTTTCCTTGAGGGCACCAAGCCAGCAATTTAGTGATCTCCCTGAGGTAAAGCCATGAGGATGTTTTATGTTTGCTCTTCCTATCTGAGTTAGAATTGGACACCAGATATCAAAGTTATATGTCTCATATCTGGGTCAGTGAGTCATGAGAAAGTATTGTTGCTCAGAGGACAGTGGGCATATGATCTATTATCAAACCTTTTCAGTTCTGGATCTTCTACTGTGATTTCTCCCAGTCAGAGGAGTCTACACAGCCACCTCTTCTGTGTTGTGTGTGTGGAATTAGTGTACTTCACCCTGTCACATTCAAATCTTCACCTTCCTGGGTTCCGTCATCCCTCTCAACATGTATATACCCTGCCTTCTTCCACCCAGGAAAAACACACGGAAAACAAAATTGTCCCTTTCCTTTAGCTAGGTTTCTGCATATTCAGAATGAATTCATTTTATGGTCTGTTTATATATATATGTGTGTGTGTGTATATATATACATATATATATATTATTTTTTATTATTATCATTTTTTTGCCTGCGTTGGGTCTTCATTGCTGCGCGCGGGCTTTTCTCTAGTTGTGGCGAGCGGGGGCTACTCTTCATTGCGGTGCACGGGCTTCTCATTGTGGTGGCTTCTCTTGTTGTGGAGCACGGGCTCTAGGCGTGCAGGCTTCAGTAGTTGTGGCATGCAGGCTCAGTAGTTGTAGCTCACGGGCTCTAGAGCTCAGGCTCAGTAGTTGTGGCACACGGGCTTAGTTGCTCCACGGCATGTGGGATCTTCCTGGCCAGGGATCGAACCCGTGTCTCCTGCACTGGCAGGTGGATTCTTAACCACTGCGCCACCAGGGAAGTCCCTGTCCTAGATATTTGTTAAATTTTCTTCAGAGACCTAATCGTACCTTGAAATGAATTAAAGTAGCATTTAATTAAGACACATAGGTAGGTTAAAAAAATAGATTTAACACATGTTACTAACGAGCAAAACCTGCAACGTCTTCACTGTCTTTTGTCAGCATTCAATGCATGTTATATAACTAAATCCAGAGAAAAGGATGTGCTTGCAGCGTTTTCAGAATTCCTGATAATTAAGATTCTCTTGTAAAATCACACATTCCCCACCATATGGTAAATGCCTGTGTGTACCAGGCCTCCACCATAGGGAGGACACAAGAGTAATTAAGACGTGATCTCCAACGAACTTCCTGAGACCGACACCCCAATTTTCCCCAATTCCAACTTCGATACTTTCAGTGCTCATTTTAAGCACCATAAAGAAAATGTGACAATTAGCTAGTCTCACAAAGTCTGTGTTTGTTTGCCCAATGAATACTAATTCACTGTGGTGGTACCATTCTAAGTGAAAAGGGAAATCTTATAAAAACTGATTTTAAAAAAAGAGAACATACCATAGTCTTTAAAATACATTTCTCTTAAAAAGGGAATGCCTTTAATTACTTTAAGTAGAAAGAAAATGCAAATGTCATTATAGCCCACATTTAAACGTGACTGAAATCAGTCCTTTAATCCTGCCAGATTTATAAAAATGAAGAGAATCTAATAATTAAGTGGCTAACTGGAGGACAGATGAATCTGGTTTCTATGCTATAAAAAAAAAAATACACAAACCCCTAGGCATGTTAATTTTCGACAAATAAACCATAAACCGTAACAGAAGATTATCACAGGAGACCTCTGGTTCATTTTGCAGGAATTTCCAGATGGAACTCCCTCCACACTCTTCAAAAAGCATTAATTTAGATTAGGACATGAGTGATCATCTTTTTGAACTTTTATTCAAGTAAATAGAACCCTGTGTTTGCTCTGCGAACTCAAATTGGCCTATTTTTATTTGACATCAGTCATCTTTCTCTTCCATTTTCAAGTTGATTTTTCATTCAAGAAACATGGAAATTCCATGGGTCTCCATTCCCCACCATTTGGCGTGCATTTCTGAGCCTTTAGGAAGTAATGCCATTTAGGGAGTCCCACGTTTTATCATTTTGTATATTCAGTCCAACAGAGGGGAGAGATTGTCCTATTTTAAAAATTATTCTTGGGTGACGGGATAAAGGTCAGACTTATTAATCTTTTCTGATCTTACTTATAACCTGATAATTTACCCCCCAGTAGACATCCCCTGTAATGTTGAATTTCAGACTGGGAAATAGGATGACACACACTTGCTTTCCATATTATCTAATAGGTGTTTGAGAGCAAAATTATCGAGTTAATTTTTTAGTATCGAGTTAAAATAAAAGGATGAAAATGAGCATCATAGTGTAGTAGATTTTGTCTGGAGCAAGGAAACATATTTTGTAATTTGCAAATCACTGTGATGAAGCTGGTTTACAATCCATCTGATTGTGGAGTTACTTAATGTTTTATTCCTTGGTGGTGGTAAACTGGAGGTAATGACATTGTTCTGCCTTCCCCAGAAGTTGTAGAGGTTTAGGTAACATAAGTTGCTTTCATTTTCATTAGAAATATAGAGAGAGGCACTTCCCTGGTGGCACAGTGGTTAAGAATCTGCCTGCCAATTCAGGGGACACGGGTTCGAGCTCTCGTCCGGGAAGATCCCATACGCTGCATAGCAGCTAAGCACGTGCGCCACAACTACTGAGCCTGCACTCTAGAGCCCGTGAGCCACAGCTACTGAGCCCACGTGCCACAATTACTGAAGCCCATGCGCCTAGAGCCCGTGCTCCACAACAAGAGAAGCCACCGCAATGAGAAGCCTGCACACAGTAACAAAGGCCCAATGCAGCCACAAATAAATAAATAAATTTTAAAAAATTTTTAAAAAATTTAAAAAAGGAAATAGAGCCCTGAATAATCGTTGTGGATGTCTCCTAGCTGTCTAGCTGTTATTTATCAGGTTAAATCTCAGAATATATTTCCGTAAGCAAATTACTGGAACAGACCTGCCTGCTGAGAGGTCAGGTCATGAGACACTTGTTGAGCACTGGTGGGCAGAGTTACTCTGGTTGCATTATATTGGCATAATTCATCTTGTTCCAATATCAGCTAGACCATAAAATGTTTCACACCAGATGACTGTAACAAACAAACAAAGAAATCTTCCTCTTCATACAGTTGTAATAGGGACTTTTCTTTCTTCCTTTGTTGTATACCATATTAATCTAACTTTTTGTGGTTAGTGTTGAAATGATGTGGGTTTTTTGGTTTTTGGGGGGGTTTGTTTTTGTGTTTTGTTTGCCAATCTCTTTGTATCCTGTGTTCCCATCAGGTGTTTTTCCCTTCTTACTTTTTCATTTCGTGTAACATTAAGATTTCCACCCACAAAGAAAGCACTCTTTTCAAAAAAGCCTTGTTGCTGTGGCAAGAATGTACTCTTGTTTTCAGGTAACATTTTACTGGTAGCTGCTGCAAAGAAAAGAGAACATTGTTAGTAGGATCCAAATTATACTTGTGTGATAGCTTTCTTCAAAAAAGGGCATGCTCTCTCTTAAGCACTGTATATAGCATATATAGGAATTTCTGACGTGCAGTTGTCATGGTAATGAAAATGCAATGGTCCTTTGTGCTCCATTTGAGTAAATAGACACGGACAACTTAGGGAACTTTATGAGACATAACTTATTTCTGGTCCGTGGCTGCACAGAGTACTGAGCATATTCTTGTTTAACCATCTTTCTAGTTGTGTGTTTTCCAGAGTAAGCAAATGTAATTTATGCTTCAGAACTAATAAGAACATGTCTCCTCTTGGAGTTGTTCATTCATCTGAAATACGTTCATTGATACCTGAGGGAAAGGAGAGTTAAGGAATCACAAAGCAAAATCATGGTGGGGGAAATTGTGTCCCTCACTCTTTCCAGAGACTAGTTTCTGATAATTGCTATTAAATGGACTGAAGAAGTCCATTTAAAACTTGGAGGTGTTTAAAATAGAAAGTCCAGGAATGGGTTAAGTCTTTAATAATTAGGTAAATAAACTAGATCCAACCTGTGTCCATTTAATTGATGGTCAGATGTCTTTATAAGCATGTTTTTAGAATTCTTTTCTTTTAACATTTTCAGTAGTATAAAATTATTTCTAGAGAACATGTGATTTATTTCTTTTCATTCCTTTTATCTGGTATATTTACAAACATCTTATTTTGCTTCTTTTTTTAAAAAAAAAACATACTTGATTCAATTGTACTCCAATCGTGGTCACAGAAACGACAGGTAAATTTTACTAAAATCTTAACATTGTACTACTTCTGTGATTTGTCCACCTGAATTTCTCCATTTTGTCTTTGTGGACCATTTGCATTTATTGGAGGCAACATCCCTGGTGGCCTATGATTGTATTCTCCCTTGACTGTAATTTAGGCTAAAATGTCAGTTTTTTACATAAACATCTGATTGTGACATTTCTCAAATTCAAGTCGAATGCTGGTGAATTCCCTGACTTCAACTTATTGTGAATGTGTCTGCGGTAAATTTGGTCTACTCTTGTCTCTCATTTGGTAAATTAATCTAATCATGAGTTACAAAAAGTCTACACATGATCCTGCATCTAAGAAAGCAGTAGAGCTCTTTAGAAAAGTATGTGTTTCCTGTATTCCTCGTGGCAAATGTGTGTATATTTGTTTTCACGCTGTTATGTGATTTTGAAGGCATAGTCCACTCAAAATTGCTAGTAAATGAATGGTTCTGGAATGCCAGAGATTTCAGAAAATTGACTTTCCGGCGTCCCCTTGCCTTAGCGACAGTGTTGTCTTTACTCCTTCAGCAACTCATCTGAGACCCTTGTAATGACTATAATTCATAGCCAGAGTTCAACCCAGAAGCTCTCCATCCTGTTACGACTTGGAGCTAAAAACCATACTCTGTTAAGACTCCTGACAGCTTTGCCTCTACGATTAGGGCAGGTAACCCTACTCTTTGCATTAGGTTCTATCACTAGCGGAGAATTTTCATTCTTCACTCCCTCTCACCGGCTAGAGCTGGGCTGCATACTCATAAACCCTGCAAGAGGCTTTTGCTGGAACACTTTATAAAGCCAGGTCGTGTCAGAAGGTATAATAACTCTTAAGAGAGTCTGTGCGCAAGGTCAGTCACTTTCTTAGTGCTCAAATTATTTGCCACTTAAGGCTTGAGCCGGTCTTGAGCCCCCTGATCCCTTCTCCCCTCGGTGTGATGAGTAGGACTGCTCCCTTGAAAATAATAAGCAGCAAGTCCTGAGGATGCAGTGGAAGTCCCCACAGGCTCTTGTACCATGCTGGAATGCAGGCCCTTCCGAAGATCATGGCCCCGGTTATCAGTTTCCAGATAAGAGTGTATTTTCCTCCTCCCTTTCTGTTTTTATTCATCGGAATCTGCTGAGTCTGACTGATGTAATTATCCCTGGTATTCATTTTGTCAAAGTGTATTAGTGAGAGATCAATAATATGGACCACCCCATTCACTTTCTGCTTGTTTGGGTGTATTGATTCACTTTAAATAAAAGTCAACCTGCTGTATAACGTTTGTTTACTCTGGCCCTTGCTGAACATTTCCACATCCTCACTGACTGTGTTTGTGTCATTTGTTCAACTAAAAATACTCGGTTTCCCTGGGGTTCCTATGTAACCGTAATCCAGTGTTGGCCTCAGCTAATCTCACTTTCTCACCAGGACTGATGGACGCCGCTGGTCCTTGGCTTCTCTCCCCTCCTCTGGCTATGGGACAAACACGCCCAGCTCCACGGTCTCTGTAAGTGCCCGACTTTTCCTCTCTCACACCCCAGAGCTCTTACACAGGCAGTGCTTTCTCTGGGTGCTTCCTGATAGGAAGGAAAGGATAAATTCTGCATATCTGCCCCTCAGAGTAGGCAACACATCAGATGATGAGCTGACAAACATTAAAAGGACATACTTTTTGCTGCACGCTTTTAAACTATGATGCACAAGTTGAGTGAGTCCCCGGATCACCAGTCGGGAGGAGACTGGGAGCTTTCTTTTTCATACTATTTGGTGTTTTGGGTGGGAGGAGGAAACACAATCTGGTTTCATTGCTTTGGCTGCATGCCAGTGATATTAGTACTGAAAATGCCATTAAACTTTGATGGCCTGGGTCGTGTTTTTTCTTGTGTGGCTTATATGCAGAGGTTTTTTTTTTTAGTTTTTCTCATTCAAGGGAAAAAAATGTCAAGCCTTAAATCTGTGCCTTCTGGATAAGAACTTTCTTTTAAGGAGAGACTAAAAGAACTTCGTAGTAGATCGAGATCAATAAAGAGACAAGATGAAACAATGAAAATAGGATAGAGGAAGAAGGGATACTCTTGCCACAAACTACATTTCAACAGGAGCCCTAGCAATTACTAGAAGTGATTCAGTGGGTCAGATACATGCTTTCTCAGTTTAAATTAGTGATGTTGTGAGATATTTGTCTCCACGGAGCTTTATTTATTTTACTTTTTAAAAATTGAAGTATAGTTGATTTACAATGTTGTGTTAATTTCTGCTGTACAACAAAGTGACTCAGTTATACACATAATTTAGATGTTGAAAGTATGGGCCACCACAGTGTGAACATGAACGCTGAAATTGATTGACCAAAAAGCAAAAAGAATAATTTTCAAATTTTAAGTGGTGTTCTTCCCTAGACTCCTAAGTGTCTCCGATTAGAACCCAACCACCAGTAAACAGAGTACTTGTCCCCTGTGGCTTACTCATACATACTCTCACTGAATCCTCCCCATGCCCCAAATGTGTATCATGTTCCTTGACTCTAAATCCTTTTTATTTTTACTATATCGCCTTGCTTTGCCCTTCAGTCAAGTTTTATTATAGTTTGGATACAGAAATTTCTCTTTTGCAAGAAAAATAGGGGAGAACACAGGATCTTTCTTCCTTCCATCTCTAGTAAATCATACGTTATTTTAAAAAGTGAATCCAAAAAGCAAAGGTGAGCTACGTAGAATGGGACCCCATTTGGTACAGATTACTTCGGAAATTATATTTTTATAAATACTTATTATGTGTTAGGTACTAGTCTCACTACTTACAACGCATTGATTGGCTTACTTGTAGAAACATACCTCATAATGTGGTTGTCATTATCGTCATCATTTTATGGATCAAAACTCTGAGGCACAGAGAATGAACCGAAGGGCTGTCTACTAACCCCCTTGTCGTAGCAATAAGAATACAAGTAAGGGTTCTAGGCGCTTGGCTTTTTTTTTAAGGAATTTACAAGGTATTTCTTAAAACAAACCTGATCAGGAATAAATCTGACCTGGCCATCTGTCATAATGGAATCACTGCTGTCCCTGACTTGCATATATGCCTAAAGAGAAAGCTTCCTGAGACAATTTTTAGTCACACACATGTATTCTGTGTTTCTAACAGCTTCTGCCCAGAGGTAGGGCAGCTTTTCTCTTAAGTGTTTATTTTATTGAAGAAAGTAGTATCGTATAATTGTTGATCTCTTATTCCTATTTTTCCCTTCAAAATCAAATTTTAACTTTCAAAATTAACCTTTTTACCAAAAGACCAAAGGAACTGTTAAATCTGTGGAGTGTAGGTTCTGTTGCCCAGAAGTTTGGCTATTTTTTCTCCTTATTGGTTATTGATAAAAATGCTAATTGAGGGCTTCCCTGGTGGCGCAGTGGTTGAGAGTCTACCTGCCGATGCAGGGGACACGGGTTCGTGCCCCGGTCCGGGAAGGTCCCACATGCCGCGGAGCGGCTGGACCCGTGAGCCATGGCCTCTGAGCCTGCGCGTCCGGAGCCTGTGCTCCGCCGCAACAGGAGAGGCCACAACAGTGAGAGCCCCGCGTACTGCCAAAAAAAAAAAAAAAAAATGCTAATTGAAAATCTAAAATGCTGCTTCTCATGTCCCCCAGTTTCTTTATGTTCTCGCCCTTCATATATTAGGGCGAACATTGTGCAAAACTGCTTAGGAGTTGCATTTTCTTCTTTTCTAAATCTAACCTGAATCACTCTTAGAGTCTCATTTTCTGGGCTAACTGGTTGTGTTGTAGCTAATTAGAAATGCATTTTAGTTGTTTCTTAAGATGAAAACACAGAATATGTACAAATAAGTTACAGGCACTTTGAAAATGCAGCTTAAGTTTTACAGATAATTGTTGTTAGCTGAATTCCAGAATCACTAACCCTGAAAGGTAAGCGCCATGTCTTGATCCTTTGGATATTATGTAAACTGCAAAATTCACAAGTGTTAAAATGCTCTATTCTGAAATTGGAAAGATTTGGCCATGTGGAGTTAATCAGTCCTTCCACAGAATATTTACTATCGCAGCTTCTCTTAACTTCAAATTTTGTAGTTAAAATTAATTTGCAGAGCTTTTCCAAGATAATATTCAGAACATAATTTTTAATTTGAATATAAGTAATATGGAATTGAAGCAGTAGGAGGACATCTCCCATGTATTTCTTACCAGATGAATTATTTTCTGCTGAGGGAAAGAATGGAAATACGAAAATAAATACCTATAAATATGAGGTATGACTATAAAATAATATTACTTTTAATAAATAACAAGTGGAAAATTACACATGCATATGGATACCGTCCCTTGCAAAATGGTTATCTTGAGAGACCAAATGTTTATTTGAATGATACCATTACTCAGAACGTTTTGGGGGAGGCTCTTCTTATTGCCTTGAGAACTAGAAGCACAGTTTTTTTCTGTAAATCTTCACTCTTTGAAAGTGGATTTGATTTTTCATGTAGTCAGAAGTCATACAAACTAGTTGGGTGATGAGACTCACTGGCATCACACTTAGAGAACATACTAGAAATATAAAGTCATGTGACTCAGTTTGTTGGGAAATTCCCAAACTAATTCTTGAAACTCTAGTAAAAGTGCTGTTCCAAGGATGCGTTGACCAGCGGAAGTATCTTTTCAGTAAGTATATGAGGTCCTGAGGATGACACCTGCAGCCTCTGTTGGACTCACAAGTTCTCCTTTGAGTTCCTGACCTCTGCTGAAACTGACCCCTGGACTTCTCTGCTGTCCATTATTGACTCACTTTTGGGGCCCTGTTTGGTACCTTTTGAATCCCTGGGCCATTTGGAGAGCCTACAGTTGTTCCCAGTTCCATAAACTCATCTCGGCGTCGCTTGGGTTCGGTGTCACCCTTTTCCCATTTACACCTTGTTTATTCCAACTGAGAAGAGAGAAGCTCTCTCCCCAGAGAAGCCCCTTGCCTCTCACTTCTCTAATACTTACTTATCCCACCTCCTCATTCTTTTTAACATATCCCCATCAGTAAGCCCAGAGCATATTCCCTATGGAGTTCAGTTATATGGTTATGTATATGGTATAACCACAAAATTTTCATCTTAGAGTTAGCACATGTTAATATTTTGTTATATTTGCTACAGCTTTTTGTTAAATAAACTTTTAAAATAAATTAAACATTAAAATACAGCTAAAGTCCCTCGCACCCATTCCCTTTCTCTTCCCTCACTCCACAGAGGGAACCACCCTCCTGAAGTAGCTTGTGTCATTGCCATGCAAGCACGGGTCCGTAGTACCTTATATGAAACTCTTGAGCCTGGTGTGTTTTTGGAATTAACTTTCACATTTTAGAAAGGTAACATGATCCTCCCTGTACTGTACATAACAGCTCAGCAGCAACTGGGTCAGCAGCTCAGAATCAACTACATTAATATTTCTACAGCAACCTGAATCAACATTCATGCTAAGTGGATTAAATAACATATTTTAAATAGCTTTCCATCACTTCAATTAATGCTTTGCCACCAAAAAGGATTACTGTATACTTATGAACAAACTTCTGGGTTTTGGGGTTTTGAATTCTTGGATTCAGAATTGTGGACATTGCTTTACCTTTGAGACATATGTACAAATCCTTAATTCTGTTTTTCTGTTTGCTCATTTCATCATCTTTGCTTTTATCGCCGCTGCTTCTCTCCTGCTGACATTGATTTTCTTATTCTTTTACTGATCTCTTGAGTTGACTTAGTTTATGTGTGTTTTATTTCTTTCTCTGTAGTGACAGTATTTAAGACTATACCTGTACTTTGTGAATAGAGCTTTGGTTTACCTCATAAGTCTTTCTAGTAGTGTTCTCATTTTTATAGTTTATAAAATAATCTCATTACACTGTAAAAAGTCCTGTTTATCTCAGTATCTACTTAGAAGGTGTTTTATAATTTCAAGGTTTCACGGTATAAAGATACTTTTAAGCTTTAGTCATTAATTTCTAGTTACTGCATTGTGATGCTGCAGTGTTTATGAAGTGTGCTCTTAGTGTGGCATGTTTGTTTTTTTTTTTAAATAAAAAAACCTGCTAGAATGGAATATTCAAATGAGGGGTATCTTTCAAAATATGCTTATTCTACCTGTGTTTCCATTACTCAGACATTCCTCATCTCTTTTGTTAGAATGCTTAAAGAGTTCACCCCTCAATAAAAACAAACAAAAAAAGCAATCACTTGGCTTTATAGTTATATTTCTCAGATTGATTAAAAGCAGCGTTATTTAGCCATTCACCTTTTCTACCTTACTTTGCTCCGAGTGGTGAGTGACAATTTTCAAAGAGCAAATCTATATTCAAGGGGCAAAAAACTCACCACCGTTGAAGGTTTTTTTTTTTTTTAAAGAAACCTAAGCCAAAGAAGACAGAAATAGAAAATAACAATTTTTAAAACAATGGCATTAGGAAGACAAGTATCTTCTTTATCCCCTCTCCTTTTTACCCAGGACACATATTGATGGAAATTGCATCAAAGGATAGCCTGATTTGTAAAGAGAGATCCCATTACCTATTTATGACCATACATCACAGAATTCATTTTATGTTACTTACCTAAAAGTCACGGTGTTTGTGGCGAGTGGTAGAAGCAAGGATACCAATGTGAACTAATCTGTCATTTAATGAACCTAAATTCTTACTCCAATTGTCACTTTCTTGCTGTGGCTTTGACTGGGTCCTATCCATTTTCAGAGCCTGGGTCTTCTCCAGAGAGTAAGCTTTGTTTGGGGAAATTATCTTATAGACAAATGAGATGAAATATGGAAGCCATTTTGACCTCCCAGAGACAACATCAAGGTATACATTGAGGCACTGGCTATTGTAATTATTACATGGAAAGGATGTAGTATAAAACGGTGATATAACAAAATTTAATGCTGTGATCTCATATTCATTCAAAGAATTTCTTTAATTTTAGTCCTAAAACCTCACTTTGGTTTGTTTTAGTCATCCTGCTCCTCCCAGGAGAAGTTGCACCAGTTACCATATCAACCAACACCAGACGAATTACACTTCTTATCAAAACATTTTTGTACCACCGAAAGCATCGCCACAGAGAACAGATGCAGGAATACACCCATGCGCCCCCGTTCCCGAAGTCTGAGGTTTGTAGCCCTGATTGAAAAATTTCAATGAGTTGGATAATCTCTTTTCAACCATTTCAAGGGAAGACTTTTGGTCCTGTAATTCATATATGTGCTAATTAATTTATGAACTACTATATATAGTTTTCCATCTACACGTGATATTGTGAATTACCATGGAAAGGCATCTTAGTACTTTTCTTTTAAATCCTTACAATTTGCTAATTGCTGTGGTAGCAGTAACCGTGATGGGCACAGGGACCACCTAGAGAAACTTCGAGCCATTGGAAATTTCAAGACCATCTAATTATGGTGCGACATCAATTAATATTTTACGAGGAAGAGGCTTGGCTGAAAAGGAAGGACAGCACTTTGGGTTCACGTGTGGAATTCAGATTCCACTTTACGAAAAGCCACCCAGATCTTTCATTCTTTCTTCCCATCACAAGTCTTACTTTCTCCAGGATTAGGAGCAAATTGTTAGGAGTTTGTATCCCTTGTATTTTGTGGGTACCATATGTAGTCCATTTGACATTGAGTAGAGCCAGTTTTGTTTTGGCCTTGTCTCAAAAAATTACGTATATCACAGTTTGGCTCTTCAGGAAACAGACTCTATAACACAGACCAGGATGTTTATTAGGGACTGCTTGGGAAGTACGTCTGTGGGAGCTGGGGAGGAAGCAGGATTGGGCAGAGGGAGAAATCTAGCTGCAGTGCAGACCTGACAGCTGCAGCCCACCCCACAGGGAGCTCTAGGGATGACACGACCCATCAGAGCTGTCCCTCTGGGCCAGATGGCCCTCCCTTTATATCCCTGCCTCAGTCCTGGGATGTGGTACCCTGGGAAGGACATGGCCTTGGGGGAGGGGGCTCTGTAGCTGAGGCCATCCTTGAAGGGACTGGCAGCTGAAGCCTTCTGCAATCCCAGCAGCTGGACAACAGGTCCTTCTCTGCAAGGGGAGCAGGGTAGTCCTTCTTCAGGTCCTCCACAGTATGAGATCTTCATGCTGTAGAACTGGTCCGCTTTGATATATTAAGGTTTATTGTAAAACGTAGTTTGTCAGGTGTTCAGCTGAACATCAGAGTTTTCTGAGAAGGGTTTTCCCTTTGTACCCTTCTTATTTAGTGTCATATAGTAAAAGCAGCTACATGGCATAATTGTGTTAGATTATTTCGAGATATGGAATAAAAGACCAATTCTACGAATCCATTTAGAGCTGTGTTCATTCAATACATATTCATTCATCGTATTTTACCACATGGGTGCCACTTTTGGTTTTATGAAAGGAGTTCCTAGGATATCTACTACAAGCAGCTATGTCCTCTGCGGAATATATAAACTCACACTGAAATTGCCTGACTGTATACCACTAGGAAGGAACAGGCACCTACTGTTGAAATAGAGAAAACACAGAGTTGTATGCCTGTGTCTAGTACTGTACACAATGCCTTCCTCAGCATCCCAAATAAATATTTGCCAGGCCAGAAAATGGATTTCAGTGGTGACACCTGTGCCGTGGAAAACTCTTAAACCTCTTCAGTGGTACGTGGCAGAGCGCAGGTGTATGATGAAAGTGTGAAATTATACAGTTCCGCGTGCCCTAGATGTTGCTGTTTGTAGCTACCCTGTCTTCTTTTATATTGCAGTTCATTAATTGGTTTCTAGAACCACGCAAACGCATGCTACATACAAAATATTATCACAATTTAAGAGCGTTTTCTGAACCTGTATATTGTAGCTATAATTAATTTGCAGCATTCCACTTCTGCAGCTTTCTTTATGAACACTGTTCAGGGTTTCTGTGCGTTTGTGAGTATGTGTGCGTGCTAATGACTGATTTTGTAGTTTATTACCTAATATACTTTTCTTACAAAGACTGCATAGTACTTTTGATGCAACCAATTGTTTATAAGTGAAAAGCTTATTTTCATTTCATGCTGTGGCAAGTTTAAAAGGGTAATTTGCTTTGCTTGCAGCCCCGGACGCTCTCCTGCCTGCTGTGACCATGAAATAATTATGATGAACCATGTCTACAAGGAAAGATTCCCAAAGGTAATGAGTTGAATTGAAGATGCCTAGCATCTAAACAAATGGGCAGCCTAGGTTTAGCATCTGTAAGGTGTTTGTCGTGGGAAGTCATGGTCCAGTCCATTGATGACTCTCTTTATAAAATAGCACCACAGCCTTCTTTAGAAAGATAAAACCACTAAACATTTTTAAAAGCTGCCGAGAACTAGCCACACATTCTGTGGGCTGAACTGGCTGTAATGTGAGTGCCACTGGTTGTCCCACCCACTGGGTGAGCCTGGTGAGGTACTCCAGAGAGCGTCAGCTTTGAAAGGCCTCTGGACCCTGGTGCTCCTTCTGCCCGTGTTCTGGGCCTGCTGCTGTATGGTCAAGCAGAAATTGTTTTCCTTCCTCAGAAGCCTGTAAATTGGTACGTGTCACGAAAGTCTTTTACTTTTTTCACCCGATTTTTCTTTTCTGTGGCTTCCAATCTCTTTAGCAATCATGCGTCTAACCCTCTTAGAAGGAAAGGTCCAGTTGCAGTGTTCCCTGTTAGACCAGCAATTTGGACTGAGCCAGAGAGGCCTTGGCGAAGGGTTGTTGCCGGGTGCCCTGGCTGCAAGGAGCTCCCGTCACCTCGTCTCCACAGCTTTTCCACCAGCGTGTTCCTACACATTCGGGAGAAGCAATTTCTCCATTCTGTTCCTGTCCCTCCCCCATCACCTTTGTAACCCTAGGCAATAGAGCAAAAGGAAATCTTTGGCTTCATAAATCAGGAGTAGAGTACTTATTATTTGGAATGAACCCAACATTGATCTCATTGATTACAGCCAGTTTAGCCATTTATCACATGTCACTTGTTCACCAGGGAAATAGATCCTGACTCTACTAGTTAATACTGGTTAGGATTTTAGAAGGGAACAGGAGGCAGAGGGAGTCTCCCAGCAGATACAATTAACGCAGGCAAGGAACATTGATTAGGCAGTCGGGGATCCCAGAGAATGAAATAAAAGTTGGGAAGGAAATTTTAGATTTATGTTACCAAGGGAATCCCCTTGGCCATTTGCCCATGATGTAGCTTTTTGAGGTATGAGTAAGGATGGTATAGGATGCTTGTTCCTAGCACATTAAAACACAACCAAAGGAACAAACTCTTGGTCCACGCTGTGGAACTCCAGCAACGATCCTGATTTTTGAATAGGTAAAAACAGAGCTACAATATTTGATATTTTTGGCAATCTATCTGAGAGAGCCCAAGATCTGAAAGGAGAGCACAGCGATTCACAGATACTGAGTTATTTGGAGAAGCTTACATGTACCACTTTACATTTGATAGGGCAGAGGAAAAACGTAATTATCACCCTGGGAGATTCAGTTTCTCCTATATACCTCAGATCTTTTTCCCACATGGTGAGGCTGCTGCTGCTGCTGCTGCTTCTTTCTTTTTTTTTCCAAATAGACTTTAGTTTTTAGGTTCATGGCAAAATTAAACAGAAAGTACAGAGAGTTCCCAAATGCTCCCTGACCCTATGCACAGCCCCCTCCCATCAACATCCCGCCCCCCCCCCAGCCCAAGAGTGGTCTGTTTGTTATAATCGATGAACCTATACTGACACGTCATAATCACCCAAAGTCCATCGTTTGCATTAGGGTTCTCTGTTGTGTGGTATATTCCGTGGGTTTTGACAAGTGTATAATGATATATATGTACCATTATAGTATCTTACAGAAGGGAGGCTTCTTTTAAATTTAATTTCTAGAATTCTATTTAATAACTTGTGGAGGTCTATGTAAATGCTAGATAAATGTGACTATTGAGTTGTTTACATATATGTTTCCTTGTATTACATCCGTGTGTGTCTGTCATCTCTAAACAGGCTACAGCTCAGATGGAAGAGCGCCTAAAGGAAATAATCACCAGCTACTCCCCGGACCACGTCCTCCCCCTCGCAGATGGAGTGCTTAGTTTCACTCACCATCAGATTATTGAACTGGCTCGTGATTGCTTGGATAAATCCCACCAGGGTCTCATCACCTCACGATACTTCCTTGAATTGCAGCACAAATTAGATAAGTTGCTACATGAGGTATAGACACTACACCTTATAAAGTTTTCTGTTTTGTTTTGCTTTTCCCCTGAAATAAGAAAAATTTTTATGAGAGCATTTGCTCAGAAAGTTTTAGCCATGAGACAGAGTTCATATTCCAGGGAAGCAAAGAGGAAGAAGAAAAACAAAAATTGATTGCTACTTGCTGTGAATGGATTCTGGTCAACATTTAGAGTAATAGAAAGTTAATGTTAATAACCTTTACAGGAACCTTGGGTCCCAACAATCTATGGCTCTAGGATAAGTGGATTGTGAAGGATTTTGAAGCAGTGGGTTTTTTTTCCCTCCTTAACCATAAAGTTAGAAATTGCCTGAGTGTATGTACATTATTTGATGATGCAATCTAGTTCTAATATCTGGAAAAGCTAAATGGAAAATTGCTGGCTTCTTCCAGGCCACGTGTCCTATTAATCAACCTGCAGGTGGTGTTGGGTCGTAAATGGCAACTTATATTTTCATTAGTGTCAGTTTTTCTTCTAACAAAATATGCATTTTCTAAAATGACAGATAAACACAGGCCCCTTCCAGGCCTAACACTTGCAGTCCTAGCTCCTGATAACACCCAGGACAGGAAGGGAGTGTGTATAGTGGAATGCAATTAATGCATAATATTGCTGTCCTGACTGAAATCGATCAGCCACAGCCTACAAGTAAAACCTGTTTAGCCGATATTTCTGTATCCCATCGGCATACATTATGCCCATGTAAATAAAACCGTAGGTGGTTTTCTCTAAGCATGATTGTGTAAATCATTGCATGGAACTGAAAGAAAATATTGGCATCCTAATTTTCTAGAAATCCATCTGTCCTTGCTCATACTGGATTTAGTTGTGGCAAGATGAGATGATCCCTCTCTGACCAGCAGCCACCAGTTTTCCTCCCTCTTCCATTCTAAACCTCCCAACAGAGTTTTCTATGCACCGTTCCCATTTCTCACATTTCAACCTCTTGCAGCTCACTAAGGGAATGTTTCTCAGACTGTTTTTGGATGAACACATTGTCTTCAGGTTTTGTTGTCAATTTCCAATTTGTCATGGACCAATTCTACTATAAATTATGAGGAAAATTAATTTACCTCTGTGAGATACTTCTTCCTTAATTCCATAGTTCAGTCCCAGGCTATTACCATAATTACTGGTTAAGTTCTGTGGTTCATTCCTTCGTAGGCATTCCCTGAAAAGGGTAGAACCCAAAGCTGAAGCTATTTACATTGAAATCCCCCACTTAATTTTGTTTCTGTATGATAGACTTGGCAGGTTGTTTCATGGCAACTAAAAACATCTTAGGGTTTCAAAAATCATCTGAATGCACCATGTAATAGATTAACATTGTTGACTTTTAGAGAAATTTCTCTCTTGGGCAGAGAAGCATGTATACGTGTGTAACATAAAGAGCATTGTCAGGTTTGAATAAGGATGTTTTCTTATTTATTTTCACAGATAAACATTTTCCTTCAGTCCTTTTGTGAAAACTAAAACTGTCTTCAGAATCATATTCACAGTGTCCTTCCAGAGTTTGGAGCTAACAGGTCGCAGGGGAACTTGCTCCTTTGGATAGAATCACATTGTGAGGCCTGGCTTTGCCTTCCCGTCGATGCAATTTTTGTCAGTTCCCAGCCATGACATTGTGTGCCCGCCTAGCCTGTCTCCCCGCCACTGTTCCCATGGTCAATCCTTTGCACACTCAGGCCAAGTCCCCCTGAGGTTGAGTAGCTTGATTTAACTGATGCCTTTGTAAAGCCCTGAGGTCTAGGTCAATTCCAGAGGAAAGCTTTTATGTCTCCATTCTTTTTTTCACTTAGGTGTATTTAGCCAAAGAAAATAAAATGCGCAGGAAGCTATAACCTACTCTCAAATCTTAGTCTCCGTATTTTTGATACTGACCAACCCTTAAAGTACAAACACAGGGAATCCAGAAATGCTGGAGCCTGCTGCCGGCAGCCACTAAACTATTTCTCTTCTCATGCTGAGCGTGTGGTTTTGTTTGGTGTTGTTTTAACAGAGTTCCCATCTCCCCTATTGATAGTAGACAAAATATTATTTGTGTTAGTGTAACTCATTGTATGTTTTGGCCTTCGTTGCGGCTGATAAGTCTCAGAAGTAAGAAGTTGGAATGAACTGATTATTTTTACCATTTTTGAAATGGAATTTGTATAATCTGAGCTATTTTTAATTTTTTAAGATATAAAGTTCTTGTGTCTCCTTGAAGAGACCACCAAAACATGTTTAGGCTTTTTAGATTTTCTTTATATTCCTTAATTTATAAAGCAGTAATTATTATAGTAAGAGGATGATCAATCCAGAAGTTAGGTGGGTTTTTTTGGCTTCATCTTTAAGGTTTTCTGTTTAGTTTTGATTAAGGATAAACTATAAAGAAGACATATAACCTTATTTCTTGGCATTCACTGTATCTTCCTAAATCCATTTTTGTTACAAAACAAAAAATGAAAAGAAAACTTAAAGACAGTTTAAATATTATGTATGTCTCCTCGTATGTGTCCTGACATCCTTACTGGTTACTAGAACCTATAGTTATAGTTAACACTTGGCTGTCTTTAAACACATTCTATTCTACAGTTATTCACCAGTGGTCATTTTCTCTGTGTTTTTTCTTTTAAATGTTAGCTTTTTGGCTTTTCCTGTATATGGTTTCTCTACCTACATTTTGGAAAGTTGCCTTTGATTTAATGACTTAAATTTAGTAAACATACGACTCCTAAGTATAATCATTTTTCATAGATTTGGTCTGACACTTCTTTTTATGGGCAGGCTAGTTCTTGTCAGAATAAAGCACCTTCAAGAATGATTTTAAATGTTTATTACCATATCTATGAAATTATATTCTATTGCACCAACATCACCTTGATACTTTTTTTTAATCCTTGAAGGAAAGCAAATCATAAAAATTAAGAAAGCGTGAAAGTGAGCATGTGTAGAAGTTTATATTTAAACTTTTAAAACTTTGGTTTTCTATCTGCCTTGATACAGATTTACCTCATTTCTTCAAAAAATATTGAAAATTAAAATGACTGTTAATAAACTAAGTTCTGTCCTCAGGATATCTTTTGTGCTTAGATTTCACATGTTAGGCAACATGTAAAATAAAATTTTAGAAGATTTTGAGTCCGTTAAGTTTTACTGAGTTGAGTATCTAGGTATTATTTATTCATTATGTGAAATCAAATTCATATGTATGTATCCAAGTATAAACAGTATTCACCTAACATTTGAAATAAGCAGTGTACAACTTCTTACATATTATGAAATAACTAACTTACAGGCTAATAGTGTTGTATATATAAAACGTATTTCATGAATGTGTTAAATGCCCAGGTTAACAAAATCAGTCCTTCACTATGTTAGCCATTTCATACATTTAAGAAGTTACATCTGGAAAATCAAGGTTCCTCGCCAGCTGCCCACTCTACTTGTACCATGTACTCAGTGTGTCATAAACTTTTAATGTGTACTTCACTCATGGTTCACATTGAGAGCCCTAATATTTGATTTTTAACACAGAGAATAAATCAAAGTTTGACAATTAAAATTTAGCTGATAGAGCCATTTTGTAGATGTAGACGTTTAATAGTGTCCATTTATGTAGAGATAATGTCTGCTTCTCAATCTTTTAAAAGTATTTTCTAAGTCGCTTAATTTTTGGATATTTGCAGCTATCTAATTAGCATGCTTTGTTGATTTTCTTTCCCATTTAGTGGAGCAGCTCTGTCTCATCATTCTTTTCATTGCTTCCTCATAGGCTCATGATCGTTCAGAAAGTGGAGAATTGGCATTTATTAAACAGCTAGTTCGAAAGATCCTAATTGTTATTGCCCGTCCTGCTCGGTTATTAGAGTGCCTGGTGAGTTGCCCCTCGAGGTGATTTTGTTATTTATTGTTCACTGTGGGAAAGCAGGGACCACCAGAAAGCTCCAATTGCATTTGGCTTCAAAGAGCTAAATAGAAAGAGTCAAGAGAAACAGCGACACGTGAATGTTGATGACAACAGCCGTGTGTGCTTTTTCTTGTCTGGTTTTCAGTAAAAGTTCTAGGACTTGTGTTAAGAGATAGTTACATCACAGTCTGGTCAAACCTAAAAAATGATCATGAAATAATGTGCTTGACTTTATCTCAGCATAATTTCTATGTTGTAGCTCACTTAGAACACTCTCTGTACCCCACTTTTTTGGAAGTGCCAAGATGAAGAGAGAGGGAAATCAGAGATACGATATACGGTGACCTGTGGTTATAATTGTTACTTTTAAAATGTGGCATGTTCGAAATAAGTGCTAGTCAGCAGTCCATTCGGAGAATACAGTATGGCCTTATCCAGACCTAAAGGAATGAGACTTTCCAAGATTAGTTTGTTTTATCAATTATACTTTCTTTAGTCAGTGACCATTTTCCTGTTTTAAAACCTTTGCTTTATTTTATGTAATTTTGATTGAGATTTCAGTCAACACTGGACAAAGACGAAGCTTCGAACATAAGAACAGCTTTATGGGGCTTAATGTAGTGTCAAAACTCACGTTTAAGTTTCGCCAATAGTTATTTATAACACTGAGTACAATACAGCTTTTCAGAATTTTACGTACACATATGTACAGACATGGTGATATTGCTTTGTTTTGCTCTTATTTTAATTAAGATTCATAGTTTTCTATAACAGTGAAATGTTTATAGCCCCGTAAACATATACCTGTGCATAGTGAGATGTGGTGGAAGGTGAGTCTGGAGGAGAAAGGTAGGTGTGTGGTGGAGGAAGGCTTTCCATCAATGGCCGGGACCCTTGGAATCACAGAATCAAAAGCATCATTCAGCAGTGAGTGTCTCTGGGAGGATAAAGGGAAAGAAGAATACTCAGGATGCCTCTGGGGAGGAGAACTGTATGACTGGCAGATACAGGCAGAAGACTGAGTTTTTCCTGCTCTTGCTGTTGTACCTTTTGAATTATACACCACAGGCTTGTACTCCCCTGCAGTTGTTCAATTTGGGGGAAAATACCATTTAGCATCAAAACTTGCTTCTCTGGACGGCAGCAGACATGCTAAGAGAGATGTTCCCCTTCCTAAAAGGGGAAATGACTTTTTTTTTATAGTAATCACTCTTAATCAGAAGAGAAATCAGAAGAAACAGTAAAAGTACATGTAGCTTATCAAAGATAGAAACAAGTGAGCTTGGAAGTAGATCTGAAGATGTTGCTGCTTTCCATGATGTTTAAAGCTCAAATGAAACTGGAGTTTGAGAGTTTTAGGGAATGTTTCCCCCGACCAGTCGTCTTAGGCCTGTAGTCCCAGGCTTGCCTGGTCTCTGGTTGTAGTTTTATGTAAAGGGTACTGAGCGTGGACAATGGTTTGGCTTTACTCTGTAGCATGCTTTTTCTTATGGCCTTTAGGAATACTTGAGTAATTCTCAGGTGAAATACTGAGATTCCACAGTTGCCTGTATGGGGCACTAATCAAAATGAGAAAAATTCTGGGAGTGGGAGGATCTAGGAAATCTAACTGAAAACAGTAACTGTGCTTTAAATCTGTAATTGTTTACAACACATAAATCCGCGGCATCCATCTAGAGTGATGTGATCCTAAGATCTTTATTACATACTAGAAGCAACAGACAGCAAAATAAAGTAAAATACTTAGGAAAAACGTGTTCCCAAATTTTTACTGAAGACAGAGGTAACTGGAGTTACTAATTTCATATTTTTCTTTCTTAATGTTCACATTATGTGAATATTAATAACTTGATTTTCGAGCTCGGTGATAAAATTTGGGGATTTTTCTTTGTCATATTTTTGGACACCTCTGTACCAAGAGAGTTTCCTACAAAACCTTTGAGAAAAATGCATCCTAACATTATTTCTCTTGTGGCTATTCGTATAGAGAGAGAAACTGAATCTTCTGGATGAGATTCACAGATTTTTAAACCTTTACTAAAAAGGCACAATTAAAAATTCCGACCTGTTCATTTTCAATACGATAGATATCTTAAGTGGAGCCTAGTACCTTCAAAGTCACATTACAAGGAAGTTGGAAATGGAAATTATCTTTGGGTTACCAAGTACTGAAATGTATTGTCTTAGAATATGATTAGGCTTTGAATATGAACTGAAAATTATATGCTTTTTAAATGAAGTAATCCGTCTGCCTTCTATCTGTATAAATAACTTATTACCATGTATATCCAGCAAGTTGACTGTGAATGTGGTTTATGTAATAAAACTGCAGACAATTTTGGCTCGAAGAAGTATCCATCTCTGTTTGTCTTCTGCTAGGAATTTGATCCTGAAGAATTTTACTACCTATTGGAAGCAGCAGAAGGCCATGCAAAAGAAGGACAGGGTATCAAAACTGACATTCCCAGGTACATCATTAGCCAGCTGGGTCTCAATAAAGATCCTCTGGAAGGTGAGTACCCTGATTGGGCTAAACTTTTACTTGCTCAGGCACCGTGGCCTCATGGAGAAACTTAGTGGCAAGTCTTTATTTTTTCCTCATGGTTTGGCTCTGTCTATTGAAAAGGCCAAATTTGGGGACCAATTGTGATTTAAAGGAAAGAACTATATGTTGAATTTTGTGTTTAACTGGAGTAGGGAAGAGACCTTGAAACCCTAGAGTCTTATCAGCCTAACAATTCCAGAGCATCCAAGAAGGGTTTAGATTTCCATCTTCTCTGGGGGTATTTTTTCTCTTGCAGAGCTCCTTTGGATTCTTCTCAAGGGTGCACATTTTGAAAATGTTGGTCAATGAATTAATTACATTTAATTTAAAAGTGACATTTAAATGTAATTTGGGAGTCAGGTAACTGATAACTGAAGATTAACTTTAAATCAGGTTCAGTGTTCGTAAATCTGTTTTTACTTACTTGTCTCAAAAAGGTATGAAAAATAGTAATACACTGGAGAGCCAGTTGGGGGGAAATGTTTTTTAGAACTTATACAAGGATTCCTGGTTGATTCAAACAAAAAAAAAAAAAAATAGGTCTAATGCTATTAAATGCAGAGAAGAGGAAGCACCCTGTTCGTGATTTTTTTTCAAATCTGGTATTGGGAAACCACTCCTTCCACCACCTTTTCCTGTTCATTATTGTTTGGGATTGTCATTTAAAACACTTAGGTTATATACTGCCTGAAAAGACTCAAAAGCAATCATAGACTCCTTTATTCAAAATTGTCTTCCTGGGTCATTAAGTTGAATTTGCAAAGTGTTATATGCTAAGTTGTTTGTGATGATGCTAACTGTTGGCAGAGAGTTTCCCATCTACAGCCAGGGAACCTGCTGCTCTCTGCCTGCTCTCCTATTTCCCCTGCTTTATTTGCTCTTATGGCCATCGAATCTTTGCTTCCAGTGAAATGATGCATGCGTTACCGGGAGATAATACCAGATAAATTTATACTGTACTGAAAGCAGTACCACAACAGATTCATCACTTATCAGAGTCTGGTGGCTGCTTTTCTGAAAAGTTCCCTGGGGAGAGATTTTTCCCCCATAGCTTTTAAATTACCATCTTTACCTTTTTGAATCATGAGTCTTCAGAAATGGTTTAAATCACTGAAATAAAAAGGGCAGATGTTTAATGGTATTTAGATGGGTTTTAAAAATCTCTTCAGGCATTACAAAATGATGCCTTAGCTTCCTGCTTCAAAAGCTGACTCTTGGTTCCATTCCATTACTACCCACTGCTTACAAATAATATGTATCTCCCAGATAATAGTTATTTAGCAGAAACTCTATTTAAAACAGAAGCATCTTTTAATTTGTTTTTTTATGAAAGTAATTGGAGTGTGGGAGACTGTCAAAGTATATTACGGTGACTTTTCACGCCAGCAGAGTTAGTTGTGTCAACCTTTGAATTGTAGACTGAGTGAGCTCTTCACAGTTTTCTTACCTGGTAGTAAACATCACTGTAGGCTGAACCTTTGGTAGGTGAATAATCTGAGGCCCATTTATATGCCTTTATTGTCTTTAAAACACTTTAATAGTGATTTTTGACAAGTTTCATGTTTAATTATACCAATCTATCACTGGGAGTTGTTTTTAACTTTTAACACTTAATTTTCTTGATTCAGCTCTGAGGGTAATTTTTAATCTGTTTGCTGTAATCACTTAAAATGTGCTTATTGCAAACGCTGATCTACACTTGTTTCCCTTCTTGTCATCATGGACACCAGCAGACCTAAAGCCTGACATTTGAAGGTTAAGAGTGGGACTCTGGAATGGGACTACCCAGAGCGTCAGTGCAGACTGTGTGACCTTGATCACACTGTGATGACCTTCTTTGTGCCTCAGTGTTTTCCATAAAAACTGGATAATGGTACCTATTCATAGGGTTGTTTTTAGGATTATATGAGTTCACCTCTGCACCTAAGATGTAATAATGCTTAATAAATAAATAATAGTAAAATTGCCCCTTTGAGCCCCTCCAACTGAATACATTATAGTCTACCTCCTAGTCTATAAATCTAAAGTGCTAGTCACATAGGACGTTGAGGTCATTTGAATGACACCAAGAAAGCACACAGTTTGTACTGAGCTCATTTTTAATTCCCGAACTTCCTCTGTAAGTAAACTGGGATAGTGTCAATCTCCAGTTATTTTAGTTTCTGGAGTTAATTTTTCTCTGAAGACAACACTCCTTTGTTGCTTTGCTTCATGTGTTTTATGTGTAATCTCTCCCAAAAAAAGGATGATTATATTTATAAGAACATGAATACATAAAATTCTCAGAGCCTAAGAAATAATATTAGATGCACACAAAAATATGTAACTGAAAACTATAACTTTTTATTATACACGTTCGATTTTCAAAAATTAGAAAATTCAAATTACCTGTGATCCTACTACCACTTAGCAATAACCCCCTTTTAAAGTTTTGGAGAAAATCTTTTCATGTTCTTTTTTTTAATAAAACATGTTTTGGTTTTTCTTAAGTGTGCATTGTTTGATAAAAATCAAAATGAATGGTAAAATAAATTAGGTTTTCTCATTTACTTATATAGACTTAAGGACGCATTCCAATGTAGGTTGAGCAATGAAATGCTTTGTCTCTTAACTAGACCACTAGGGTAGAATTTAGGCTGGCGTCAAGCATGTGGCATCCAGCCTAGTACTGACTACTTTACATGATACAATTAATGGTAATAAATAACAATCAGCATTCAGCGAGCACTTAATTTTCGTTAGTCAACATGCTAAGAGCTTTACATGCGTTATCACATGTGATACTCATAAAAAACTCCAAGAGATGAACAATATTGTTCCCATCTTACAGAGGAAGAACCCAAGGTTAAAAAGCCACTAGTAAGTGCTCTTAGTGGTGGCAACTCGAGTCTTTTCAACTCCAAACTCCTCTTAACAACTACTATTGCTTCCTTTCTGACAAGTTGTGGATTCTTATGTACTAGGAGGGCTAGCTCTCAGTGGACGTGAAGGAATGGAGCAAGGGATGCTCATGACAACTTGGGACTCATCTCTGAGCTGTAGTCAGTGCATCTCTGATGCCTGTCAGAGCCTGGGAAACTTGCCTCTCTTGAGTATCTGATTACAAGCATAATCATTGAGCCCCCAAACCCTTTCCAAGCTGTGGTGATTGTGTCAGCCAGTGAATCCTGCTACCATGAGCAGAGACCCAGCTCTAAGTAGCTGTGTCTTATGTGTTCATAAGAAATGGAGTTCTAGGAAAAAGGGCATGAAATGAACAATTTCAAAATATCAATATCAGTTGTTGGTTCTTGCCATGTTGGAATTAAGATTTTCTCATGTGTACTTTGGAGTATAGAGTAAATTCTTTCTTTAATATGGGAGAAATTATGCTTCTTTTGTTTTAGCATAGTACTCTTGTCTAGTTACAATTGTCCTATTTCTTTTAAACTTAGCTTTTTTTTTTTTTTTAATTTAGAAATGGCTCAGCTGGGAAACTATGATAGTGGGACAGCAGAAACACCAGAAACAGATGAATCGGTGAAAGTAAGTATCTTTCTCGATGAAATATGATGTTGGTTTTTCTGTTTATTAGCATGTGGAGATTTTGGCTGTGATAATTACTTTATTTGTTCAACACATATTTATTGTGCTTCTATATGCAAGGCGCCAGGCATACAGTTTTAGCCCCTCTCTTCAAAGAGAAGCAAATTAATAAAGAGAAATCATGCACAAAAAATCAAAATGAGAAACTTGAATAAGATCTATAAAGAAAAAGGGCCATGTGCTCCTGGAACATAACATAAAGAGATTTACCAGTCCAGAAAGATCTCCTAAGGAAAGGACACTCGAGATGTGAGAACTTACTAGGATGAGAAGGGGCAGAGGGAACATTCCAGGCCAAAGGACCATCATGTGATACAAGGGAGAGAGTATATCTGAAGGCTTAAGAGTGAGGGAGACCGTGCAGCCTAGAGAGCTTGGGTAAAAACTGGACACAGACGTGCTTGCTGTTCATCTTTGTCAAATTGTTTCTTTCAAAGAACGGTGGGGGGCTTCCCTGGTGGCGCGGTGGTTGAGAGTCCGCCTGCCGATGCAGGGGACACGGGTTCGTGCTCCGGTCCGGGAAGATCCCACGTGCCGCGGAGCGGCTGGGCCCGTGAGCCATGGCCGCTGAGCCTGCGCGTCTGGAGCCTGTGCTCCGCAACGGGAGAGGCCACAACAGTGAGAGGCCCGTGAACCCCCCCCCAAAAAAAAAAGCTTAAATAAGGTAGTCTGTGTAAAATGGTTAGGACAGCTTCACATATGCTAAATAAATGATAGCTGTTTTTGTTAGTTTCATCATAACTGCCATAATTTTGAATGAGCTTGAGCTGAAGTTCCTTTGAGACATCCAAGGAGAGCCATCGAGCAGTCAGTTGTATATAAGGTGTGGGATCTTCCGGCCCTCAGAGGGAGAGTTTTTGGTGGATGGTCTAGGTGACTTAGGAGTCATCCATAGGCATAGGTGAGGTCACTCAGGTGAGGAGGAGTTAATGAGACAAGAGGGCTGGTTCAGGGCCTTGTAGCCGGAGCTGTGGAGAGCAGTTGGAGTGGGGTGGCTGAACAAGTAAGGGGTCCCAGTCTTGGATTATGTTTTCTGAGGTGGGGTGTTGGCAGGTGATGAGTAGACCCAGGTCCTATGGCCAGAGGCCAAGGAGAAACAGAGAAAGGAGCTGGTTGAATGGAGGAGGTCAGGTAGCCCAGAGGCCAGGTTGTTGGCTGAGTTATCTGTGTAGATACAGAAGTCACTCAGGATGGTGAGAGAATGCAGGCACTGAGGGCAGTGGGAAGCTCGGTCTAAATCTTCCAGGGGTGGTGGGGCAGCCGAGTGGGCGGGTGCCAGCCCTGAGTGGGGGAGGATGGTACATACCTCAGATTCATGGGGTTTCTTCCAAAATTATGGGAAGGGGATTCTGGTCTCTGCGGAGGGAGCAGAACGACTCTTAACCCTCTCTCAGTGCTAAGGTACATGGGGCGTGAGAAAATTTTGTAAAACAAAACAAAACAAAACTTTGTTTATTTGTGTCCTTTGAACTAAACTTTTTAAAGAGCTATCTTTTTGAAAATTGGTGTCTAAACCATGGTAAGTAAGACTTACGGTGGATGGAAGTAAAGAAAGACAGGCATGCTCTGCCTGGCTGTCTCATCTGTTGCCAACTACCTTTTCCAAACAGGAAAGGTTGCCACAGGAATGAAATGGACATGCCCTGGTCAGTGGCAGAGAGGCCACGTGATCCACCAACCCGTAGAGGGCCACTCCAGCCCATTCTTTTCCGATTGACTGAAACTAGAATTAAGGTTTGGCATTTTGGACTTAAATCTTAAAACTTTAAAAGACTAGGGTGAGGCTCACCTGAATGGTTTACAGAGGTAAATTAAAAATCAGGAATTTTCAAAAACGTGGTGCCTCTATCTCCTGGAAATGGTGTTCACTTAAATGAAACTGAGCCAGTCATGAGGAGTAGTTTATCAGCACTGCTGTGGAAAATTGAGCTTTAAAGCCGTCCCCCAGGTTCCTTTGGCTAGAATACTGCACTTTAACATATTAAACAATAGAGGATGCAATTCAAATATTAGTTATTTTACTGCTAAAATCATTTTCTTAAATTCTGAGCTATTTTGTAACATCCATATTTTGTCTCCAAGAGCTCTAATGCTTCCCTGAAACTTCGAAGGAAACCTCGGGAAAGTGATTTTGAGACGATTAAATTGATTAGCAATGGAGCCTATGGGTGAGTAATTCAGGAAAACTCTCTATTATATTTTAACACACCTGAGAAATATATTCTTCACATTGATCTTATGCCAAATAGATGTTGTTGGGGACTTGAGTTTTCAGATCACTGCTCCTTCATTGATGGGTATCAGGTGAAGCCCAAATCATTTTTCATTGGATACCCAATCAGAAAACATTTCAAGTGACCCGGGGGTTATTTTAGAGCGTGGAAGAGGAAGAGTTTAGAAAGTAAAAATTTCTAAAGTAAGGGAAAATGTTTATGCCTGTTCTTATGTAGATACACATACACATCTGGGTATATATATATCTGAATATATATAAATTCATTTATAGCATTTCTACTTGAGAATTAGCCAGTACTTCCTGTCTGACCAGCAGTCAACCTTGGGAGAGTAGCACTTTAATAAGAAGGCTGATTGAAAATTTAAAGCAACACACTTCTTTTAGTCTTTATATAACACCAGGATTTTTTTTTTTTTTTTCAATTGAACTCTATGCTATAGTCCGACCACATTAGTGGAGCACCTTCCTTGAATCATTTTTATAGATACACGGTTTCCCTCTCAGGGCATAAGGTCAATACTGACAAGATCCCTCTGAGTTACTAATAGTTTGCAAGAGTAATTAATACACAAACTATGTCCTGATCCATTTTAGACAGCCCAGAACTCTAGTTTAATTAAGTATTAATCCCAATTCCATCCGTAGGTGGGCAGCAATAAACAATCCCGTAGACAGTTATTGCCATTTATAACACACACAGCAGATGAGATAGAATCGATTTTTGTTACGCCACAAGGGATGTTTCTCCTTATGGTGTTTTTTTCACCTCTAATATTTTCCACACCATTAACTTAGTGAAGAACTTAAATATTTGTGAGTGCTTTCTATGCTCCACTGATTTGTTTTCAGGATTATGTCAAATGGCATATTTCCTGATGTGACTTATAAATGCTTTCTGATGTTTTATTTTGACAATATTTTCTTTCTTTTGAGGACCTCACTGAAACTCTTCTACCTAAGAAGATTGTTTCAGCATGCAGTTGTTTGTGGGTTTTGTTTATATTATTGGCTTTTAGTCCTTTTTAGTTCTGGAGATCATCTGAGGATTTCTTGTTTGATTAGGGAAAAGACTGAACTTTGATTTAAGGGATCTGTGGGTCTGAGCACTGCTGAATTTTATTGCCTGTGGAATTCTGGCATAGGATTGTCTATGAAGCACCACTTTTTATAAAATTTGGGCATATATCTTAGCAGTATGTGGAGTTCTAATTGGTTGAGTAAACTCGTTTGTAGTGCAAATTAAACCACTGTATAGTAGATGAGGTATATCACACTTTGGGGAACGGTTGGGAATATACAAGAAGTTAAACAAGCTGTGAATCAGTAAACACCCAGGACGGAGGCCAAGTCATTAGTGGGCTTACAAGCTGCCTGTGGGAGCCTCTGCCGATCGGCCAAAACCTTTTTTTTTCTCTTTTGCTCCTTCTCCAAGTTAATCTCTCACTACGTTTCTGACAGATTTCCTCTACAATTTAATTATTTTTCACTTAAAATTTGAATGGAGCTACGCCCATTGGCCCACCTGATCAGGATGCTGATAGCGGGCTTCTGAACAGATGGATCACGTAGGTCCATGAATTGGAGCCGTGCGAGGCTTTCTTGGGCATCCCTGTAACCGAGTCCCTCGCTCACATCAGTGACTTAGAGCGACACCCGTTCTGTGACTTTTCAAATACCGGTTATGCTAGAAACTAACCCTTTCATTCGATAGAGCTGTATAACACGTCATGGTTTTTTCAACATCCTACTTAGTGACAATTCATGATATAAAGCCAATTGGAGAAGCACCCAATTTCCTTCTCTGTTTAACAGGTTTCAGATCCTGACTGGAAGTTGCACCTCCCTTCATGCCAACTTAGCACTTTGTAGAAAGCGAACACCTACTGTGTGCCAGGCACTGGACTAGTCTCTTTATTCTCTTTATTTGTTCTCTTCTCACAAGCCCTTGTGAGGGGTTGATGTTACTTCCACTTAGACGTGGAGAAAGAGGCCCCCAAGCCTGGTCACTCATACTCTGACTGCAAGCAGAGCTCTTTTCTCCCTCTGAATATCATTTATAACTCTTAGCCATCTTAATTAGGGTATAGAAATCCTTCTTGCATTGAGCGCTTCCACCTAGATTTTTAAATAACAATTTCGAATGCTTTCGAAGTAGAAGAATAAGATTGACCTAAAATTTTCTAAAGTAAGAAGGCTAAATTTGAGAGGCACAATGCTTCTTCCCCACTTCACATTGCTTTCTAGCCTTGCTGCCCTTTCTGCTTTTTTTAGCCCTCAAAGGACAGGGTCATTTACCTGAGAGACAGACTGACGGATGCTCCCTCTTGATAGCCTTTCCCCTCGGCTTCCCCCTAACACTTGCACTCTCCTTCCCACATGCGGATCTGCTCACTGGGATTCATGGATCAGGCTCTCAGATTCATGCATAATTTTCTATGCATGAGATGTTCACACTCCCAATAGGACTGATTCATTCTGCTCTAGATCCTGCCTGCTTCCGATTCCATTTCTCCCTTCCCCCGCCTCAGTTCTGCATGAGTGGAGTGATGCTTGGCTCTGCTGGCTGCCCCTCCCCATGCATCACCTCCCACCCTTGGGTCTTCCTATTTCACAGGGCGGGTCAGTGTAGGAAAAGAGACACAGAAGCCTTTTCAAGGGAAGCAACCCTTGAGGCCAGAAAACAGAGAAATGGGGGCCAAATTAGTTCAGTCTAGTTTTATAACCTTGGGCAGTTTGCAGCTCTGCTTAGCAGTGTTAGATGTCTGTCTGTCCCGCTCTGTTTCTCTGTCTCTCTCTCTTTTTCAGCCTCTCCCTCCCCCTCTCTCTCTCCCTCTGCTTCACTCTCTGCTGACTTGAGTAGTTTTAGAACAGCAATTTATAAGGATGGAGGAAAGGAGTATGCGAGAGACAACACATATTACTAAATAAACACATTTCAGCATTAGAAATAATATTTCCAAAGCAGTACAGAAATGTAAAAACATAACATAAACAAAACAAACAAAAATGCAGCTACAGGGAATTCTAATTAAGTCTGGTTGACTTTTGCAACTTGATCGAGATACGTTTCTCCTGAGGAAATGGTATCTCAAGCTACCTATAGGATTAATTTCAACTGGTTTAGGTAAATTTCCCTGAGGATTACCTGATTATTTTCAGTACAATAGCAAGGGAAGACAGAAAGTCAAATCAAATTTTATGAATTGAAAATCTAAGAATAAAGATTGAAGGTCTTTTTACACAGTACCTAGTGTAGGTACTGGTCAAATTGGGTCTGAGATATCTTTCTCTTTTGTTCTTTCATAAAATCATGTACAACCCTATTCTTTTTCCTTCACTTCCTGTTGTTCTCAAACGTATTGAGGAGCAGTTATTTATGTAAGAAATGGTGGAGCTTGGTTGAAAATCAAAATGGCAGCCTACTGATAGTCTAAAAGTGAAGTTAACAGTTTCATATGTCTGGAGGTCCTCAGCCCTAAACTTACTCAATATTAAATATTGAAAGAAGTGATAGAAGGTGAGCTGTATTCCAGTTGACTCTCAAGAATAGGCAAGTGCTTATATAAAGATACTGGCTTTTTCCTTTTAACATTTTCAATTCTAAAGTTCATTTTAAAAAACAGATTCTGTATCTCAGGAATCCCTCTTCATGACAGTATCTGCCAATGCATGTCTCATATGTGTAAGGGGAGGCCAAGTTCGTTTCTGTGCTCCCTTTGAATCTCTCTGTCCTGCTATCAGCTTCTGATTAGGAGGAGCTCAAGTGTCTTTGGATCTTGATTTTATCCCATCAGTAATTGGAAAAAGAAAAAAATTGTCGTAGCCTTTAATCTGATTCAGAAAGAATGAGTAGTTGGTAAATGAAAAAGTTCAAGTAGGAAATCACCAAAAAATGATATGTACTTTAAACATTTTAATTTAACCTAAATATATGTAAACTGACTAGCCTTTCGATGTAAGCCCTTTATAAGACAGCCAGTATAAACAATACTTATACAGTCATTCCTTGGTATCCAAGGGGTATTGGTTCCAAGACCCCCCTCAGATACCAAAATCCACAGATACTCCTTTCCCTTATATAAAATGGCATCCTCTCATATATTTTAAATCATCTCTAGATTACTTATAGTATCTAATACAATGGAAATGCTGCATAAATATCAATAGTTGCCAGTGTGGCGAATTCGAGTTTTGCTTCATGCAGTTTTCTGGATTTTTTTGTTTGTTTGTTTTTTGTTTTTTTTTTTTTTTTGGATGCAGTGATGTTTGTTTTTAATATTTTTCAATCCTCAGTTGATTGAATCTGAGGGTGCAGAAGCCGTGGCTATGTAGGGCTGACTGTACTATGTTGTTTGTTTCACACTTTTAGCTTTTTTACAGGTGAAGCAAGAACTGGAAGCAATCCGCCTAGATTTTTATTATTTTCTCGACGTTTGGAATCTTCTCACTCATACTAAATCAATAGGAATTTTATTTAGTAACTCACATTTATCAGTGCTTTCCCAAGCATTCCACTCAGTTTTCTTATAAACCACAGTGCTTTCTCTTTTCACACTCGTGTTTCATCAGTTTAAATATTTGTTTAAATTAGTCAGTCATGATATCAAGCCTAGCCAGAACAGGTGTGGAAATTAACCCGGCTGGTGGGAGCCCAAGTGTTTGGGAATCCTGAAGAGGATGCCTAGCCTCTGTGGAAAGCAGTAGGCACCCAGCCAGCCAGCTCCCTTGTCAGTTTGTTGTACAGTGGGAATAAGAGTACCAGGTTATTCCTTGAGTTCATTATGTGACAGCTTTTTACTATACAGGGAAGGAAGAACTAGAAGGCCAGGGAAAAGAGGAGAGAGAAAAAGGTGTAAAGATTAAAAAAAAAAGAATGTTTAAACAGAGACCCCACAAATGTGTGATTTTGTGAGTGAAGGGAAAAGATGGATACAATGAGAAGACAAAGACGTACACACTTCGAAGAAAGACGAATTCCTAGTTGAACGCTTAAGAGGAAAATGTGAATATTGGTTAAACTGAGATTGAATATACTTAAGATTTATGTAAGGGGATCACTCTGACATACTGGTCCAGCAGGAATATAGGGTGTCCTAGTCCCCTTCGAGTTCATTTTTTGGAGGCAATGAAAATCACTAGTGAAAAATGCATCTCAGATAACCCCTTGTTTAGGAAACAGACTACTGGATGTACTTTACTATGATTGATAGCTTTTCAGGTAAATTATTACTTAGTTGATCATTGCGTTTGTTTCAGGACAGCCTCGTACAACCTATTACACACTTCTAATGATGATAGCTCTTTAGGTAAATTATTAATTATTTGAGAATTGCCTAACCTGAGAGTTCAAACCTGTTGTCCCTTAATAATGAGATAAGTGAGGAGTAACTTATGAGAAAAGGAGCCTGTCCAAGACATTTTCTTTGTTGCTCATCATTTCTAGGTGGGGTTTGAAGGATCCTCCTCCAAATTACTTCTTTTCTCTACATCATTTGAAGCTTCAGGGAGTCCACTGTCTTTACCCAGACAGAATTGGTTCTGTAGAGTATTTGGAAGAGACTTTTGGCAGAAATTCCATGCAGCCTGCTCACTTTACAGTAAAGTTGCCAGACACCTCAGCTGTGGGTCACATGGACCAGAAATGCAATGTACTCTGGACCCCCTTTTAGGTTGGGAAATGCATTTCCTGTTGAAACAGCCATAGGTGTAACTCATGCCGAGGTCTGTAGTGAAGAAATATGCTACTCTTTGTAGCAGGGAGGGCAGCCTCATATGACCTATTACATACTTCTTATTTATCTAGAAAGTTCATGGGAAGTAAATTACTCTCAAGTTGGAAGTCAGCTACTTTAAGAAGCTATAGTCTGTGGTCCCTTTTTGTAGATCCCATGAGTATCATATAGAAAATTATTGCTTTAGTCAGTTGTGAAAAAATGCCTAATAGATATCTAATGCTAGAAAGGATCTAGCTCAGAATATGTACGTACTTTTGTTCATTGTTTTCCTGTTTTAATTTATATATCGGATTTTGTTCTGTCATAGAAAAACTGAAAACAACAGCTAGCTATTGGAAAGTAGCTCACTCTGGAGACTGTCCATTTTCTTCAGTGAAATGAATTTGCCTTATGTGTGACCTGTAACTTTATTGAAAGAATTTTTTAAAAAAATCAATTAGCCAAAGGGCTTTGGCCTGGAACGGAATGTTTGTAGTTGCCAGCATAGCTTATGTGGGCTGAATCCCGGCTATCACGTGAATGTAAAAAAAAAAAAAATGTGGTGTACTGTACCCAGAAACATCCCCTCTTCCTTTGAACCCCAACTCTTGTGCTCCTTTTCAGGGCAGTCTATTTTGTTCGACATAAGGAATCGCGGCAGAGGTTTGCCATGAAGAAGATTAATAAACAGAACCTCATCCTCCGAAACCAGATCCAGCAGGCCTTTGTGGAACGGGATATCCTGACTTTTGCAGAAAACCCTTTTGTTGTCAGCATGTATTGCTCCTTTGAGACCAGGCGCCACTTGTGCATGGTCATGGAATATGTCGAAGGTGAGTCACTCTGACACAGAGAACGTGACACCTGTACCCAGAAACCACTGGCTCGTTTGTGCAGCTGACGCTTTCTGTACTTGTGCCATACAATGGTTGTATCCACGTAGGAGCCAAGGCCAGGCAATTAGATGGCTGTCTTCCCAGTCATTATCTTCCCATAATTGCTTGTAAAGGGCCAGCTCTACTATAACAAAGGGAAAATTAGTGCTATTTGGAAAAAGGTTGTTTTTCCTTTTTAATAGCTTTTCATCCTAAGCACCTCCTCTCAATTGGTCATTAAAGTTAGAATATAGGTGATGGGATTTTTCCTACTTATTTTTATCACATATCATAAAAACCTTCATTACAATGGATCTTCTTAAGGAAAGTATTAAAAATATATCCTTTTTGGTGTATGGTATGAAATTAAAGGTGAGTTAGGAGAAAGATACATTCAAGAAAATCTAACTTCTAATCTAAAAAAATAATATAAATCAACTTATTTACAAAAGAGAAATAGATTCACAGACATAGAAACCAAACATGGTTATAAAGGGGAAAGGGGGGGTATAAATTAGGACTATGGGATTAACAGACACCACTATGTATAAAATAGATAAACAACAAGGATTTAGTGTACAGCACATGGAACTATATTCAGTATCTTGTAATAACCTATAATGGGAAAGAGTCTAAAACTGTATACCTGAAACTAACACAATATTATAAATCAACTATAGTTTAATTTTAAAAAACTAACTTTTTTTTCTTTTGGAAGTTTGTGGTCTACCTTCTAAATGTTCCAAGTAATCTTATTTCTGTCAATTTTACATGAAATTTTTGAGTGTTTCCATGACTTACTGACATAAATAAAGCTAATAAAATGAATAGATAAGCAAGGGCCAAAACAATTTTCTTTTTTAAAAACATTTTAGTTTATTTATTTTTTTATACAGCAGGTTCTTATTAGTTATCTCTTTTATACATATTAGTGTATATATGTCAATCCTAGTCTCCAAAACAATTTTCAAAGCATCTAATTTAAGCCCTTGTGATTGTTTGAACAGAATCCCAAAACTTATAACTTAACGAACCGTTAAATATCGTTTTCATTTTGCAGATGAATGAACTGAAACCCAAGAAGGGGTTTCACTAGATATCTAGTGGTAGATACAGGACAAAAACATAACTTGCCTGATTTCCACCCATTGTTCTTTTCACCACACCAGTACTTTGCTTTATTAACTTTTGTTACGGTTATTTTAACAACAATAATTAACGTTTATCACATGTTTAATATGTGTTGACAGCATCCTGAATTCTTTACACAGATTACCTCATTTAATCCTCACAGTAAAAGGGATGACACTATTCATATCCTGATATTACAGCTGAAAGAACCAAGACCAGCTTGCCTAAGATGTCCCCACCTGTAAGAGTCAGAGCCGGAATTTGAACTCAGGCAGCCTGATTCCAGAATCCATGTTTTAAAATGGTTTATTTTAAATCATCACGCTGTTCCTAAAACACATCATCAGTTCTTCAACATTTAGTTTCACTTCAGGCCAAATCTGCTCTCTCATGAGCAGCGCTTCTTAAATAAAAGTCTATATTTTCTCCATACCACATCATAAGTAGAAACATGATTACTTAACACAGTCTCCACTTACGAACACGATCGACTATGTCTATGGATAGAGACCATTCTACTTGGAAATTCTGCAGTCTAAACTGGCAGTCTTTAATCCCAGCTGATGCTATACCTGCTAAGTCTTTTTCTTGTGTTTTATAGGAGGTGACTGTGCTACCTTAATGAAGAACATGGGTCCTCTCCCTGTTGATATGGCCAGGATGTACTTTGCTGAGACAGTCCTGGCCTTGGAATATCTACATAATTATGGAATTGTACATAGGGATTTGAAACCAGACAAGTATGTACACTGATGAAATATGTCTTTTTTTTCACACAATACAAAAGTGTTTATGTCTATAAAAATGTTTTCTTTTAATGCTGCTTTGTACATTTTTAAATTCTCCCATAATGTTCCCAAATGAGTTATTTTTAGCAGTATACATGATGATTTTTGTATAATCTTTTTACAGGCTGTGGTGTTTACAATAGCAGCTTATAAGAAACAAACAAACAAAAAAAGAGTATTAAGCCAGGGTTAGTTAATTTATTTTTAGTTTTTCTTATTATGTAAATAATAGGTACATAGAATGCTATGAGTTGTTTTCTGGATAGTTTCTGCGTTTAGAATGATACTTAGATAATCTTTTCTCCCCCAAGATGATATCCTTTATATTCTATTTAGTTTTTTATTTAATTTTTAGTCTATGTGGAGTTCGTTTTGGTGTCTGATTTGAGATACAGATAGACTATTTTTCCCCAAATGACTAGGTATTCATCTTGACACCATTTATTGAATGTTCCATGCTTTCTCCACTAATCTGAGACACCTCTAGAAGTATTTCTTATTAATATGTAGAGCTTTTAAGTGTGCCAAAATTTTATAAAATTAACTTACGCTCATTACAGAAAATTGGGGAAGTACAAAAAGAAAAAACTTCATTCACAACATTCCCAAACGAAGACAGCTATTAGAATTTTGGCGTGCATCCTTCCAATAGCTTTATTTTTTTAATTCCTCTACTCCTTTAATTTTTTAAATAATTAAAATTTTCTTTGCCACTTAAAATGAAAAAAAATTAACTGTAAATTCATAAAGCTTTCAAATGCGAATTCTTTGCATGTATAAGACATGTAGGTCTTGTGCTTAGTGAGTAGACACTTAAGTTCGAGCCAGAAGTTGAAATCTGAAACAATGCTACATTTTTCTTCCAAGTTCTTTATCTGTTGTCTCATTTGAATCACGGATTGGTTGCTTATGTTAGTTACTGATGTGTGACGTGGGATTATCAGTAGCCCTTTCTCAGCTCTTTTCTTATTCTGGAAATGGAAAGGTGTCAGAGTTCCATACTTGAATTTTTCTGAGAGCTTCAAGTTGTAAATGATGCTGTATGTGACATCTCCAAGGAAGATGGGCTGAGCCCGGTCTCTGGCCTTCCCTTGTGGATTACTTTCAGCCGCCAGATACACATATTTTACATCTTTGTATGACTTCACCTCTTTGCAGGCTGGGTTTTGTGATAAGATTGATACCTATATATTACATAGTCTTATCAATTCACAGTGGGAGGGAGAAAAGTAAAAACAAAAAATGAGCTTCAAAGTGAGTGTTGTGATATATGTCCTTCTGCTTCACAGTTTGCTGGTCACCTCCATGGGGCACATAAAGCTGACAGATTTTGGATTATCCAAGGTGGGGCTAATGAGCATGACTACCAATCTTTATGAGGGTCATATTGAGAAGGATGCTCGAGAGTTCCTGGACAAACAGGTAAGCTTGCGTGCTGTTTGGCTCCAGAGAGAAATACAAAGTGCAGTGTTGGACAGTGCAATTCAGAATCAGCTCGCCTAGGCCATCTTGACATTAGTGCTGGGGCTTTAGATGTCTGTATAAGCCTTGCGTTTAATAAAGCGCAAATTGCTTCCATTTTTCTCCCTGGGCCTCTTTGAAATGTCGGTCCCTCCACATTCCTCCCTCGACATTATGGTCTATTAGTAAGACAAACGATCTAACTGTACACAAGTGAGAGTGTGAGAGAGACAAATGGAAAAACTGTTTTCGTAAGGAATTCGGGAGTCTCAGTAGAGTCCTCATGAGACTCATGATGCGTCGTACAATCACAGGTGCCAAACTCCGAGCCATGGCCCATTTCCCTTTAAGCATGCCTCATTACCATGTGCCCACAATCTGTTCATTGTACAGTTACTTAAGGTGAACACATCTCAACTGTCAGGCTTTTATGCAGTAACCAGGATGTGAATATATTTCAGTCATATAAATACTAAAACTCTCTCTGATAGTGACAGACGAAAAAATGCAGTATTATTTTAAATCCAGGGATTACAAATGTTTTTGTAAAGTAAGTAAAACTACTCAAATCTGAAATTAGACATTACACACAGTTTCACATTAGAGCAGCATTTTAAACTTCGCTTGTTTTGGTATTTTAAGTAATTCATTGCTTTTGGTATGATAGATACCGACTTCGAATCACTGTTCTTAAATTCTTTGTCCATGTGGTTCCATGTGGTTGAGCAGGTGCACTCTAGGCAAAATAATTGATATGTAGCCATCTTGCTCATTTTAATTCATGTCTAATATTCTAATTATTCTGATATTGCAATCATCTTTTAGGTCTGTGGCACACCTGAATACATTGCACCAGAAGTGATTCTGAGGCAGGGCTATGGGAAGCCGGTAGACTGGTGGGCCATGGGGATTATCCTCTATGAATTTCTGGTTGGATGCGTGCCATTCTTTGGGGACACTCCAGAAGAGCTATTTGGACAAGTCATCAGTGGTAAATATTGTCAGCAGTTATCTCTAAGCCGCTGTTGGGAAGCAGCTATTTAATGTAATTCTGGGGAGTATCACTGTTTTTACTAAAAAGTTAACCTTTATCAAAGGGTTTAGCCAACACATTAAAAGAACTCGCTCATCATAGCACATAACTGACTTTCACAATCTCAAGAGAGCAATTTGTGTTGGGAATTGATCTGGGGAAGTTTTGTTAACATGGAATTTGGAAATGTACTAGCAATGTGACCAGTTTTTATGGTGTACTTTTTCTGCAAAAGAAATTGGTGTGGGATTTGCAAATGATTTCACTGCTGTCCAGTCTTCCTTTCCATAGTAGGAAAGTCGCACCAGGGAAGAAAAGGTTAACATGGGTAACATTTACACAAATGGGAAAAATGGCTATTGGCACAGTGAAGAAATTAACAAAAATGTAATAAACCCTAAAACAAATGTCTACCAAATAATAAATAATGAGAATGGGGAGGAAGCAAATTTAATCCACAGATTGTTAATGATTTCATTGGTAGTTGTTATGGTGTAATGTTATTTCTTAACAGCTGTTCATCTTTCATTTAAATTCAGTAACCTTTAGATCTTAACCTGCAAGCTGACCCTAACTATTGTTGTGTGGCTTGTGGCAAAACTAAATGATAATTAAATAGGCTTTATTACTACCCTACCTGCTGTTTTTATAAATTTCCCTGGAGCAGAGATCAAAAAGGCCTCTCTTCCTCAAAGTTTGTCAGTCATCACTCACATCTCCATCACCTACCTCTGGTCCATTCTGGACTGCGCTTAGAGTGTCCAACGGTGGAAATAGGGGGACAATTCCTTTTGGTATGAGGAGCCTCTTAATCACAGCATTATTTTCCATCATTGATTTTGCGAGCCAGGCATATTTGTAAACTTTAACAAAGTAGATTTGTGAGTTGCCCGCAGTGTATAACCCTTTTATACAATATCTGAGCTCTTTATGGATTTATAACTAGGCTGTTTTCTGATATATCAAGGATGAATGGCAAAAGGAATCAACTGTTTAATTAACACAAGCAGCAAATGCTGGCTTTGTTCTGTCGATGCCTTATGGCTCAGATGCATATTCATGTTCTATTTTCCAAATCAGATTTAAACTGCAGCAGAGGAAGCTAGAGGCAAGCACATGCAGAAATGACTCATGTTTTTATTGCATTCCCATGCACACCTATCTTCAGGCAAACTCCTTTAGAATGTAGAACATATTCTAATGTTTATGACAGATTTTAAGTACTTCCATTACTACAGTTCCTTGGCGTTTTTTTTTCTTCTTTTTCTTCTTCTTCAGTCTTAGCATTTTGACCTTTCCTTTGTCTCTGGAAATGGTTATTTTTACAAAATTATTTTTTGCTTCTTGGACCTGAAGAACCCTGGGGCTGTGGCCAGGTTCTCAGTTGAGGATGACGGTAGAAGAGAAACCCTGACTCCCCATGATCCCTGGATGGGCGATCGCCTAAAACACAGAAGTTCAGAGTTTACGCTATATTGAGCCCTCTTAATAACTAGAGGACCAATTAGCAGTGATCCAGTTCTACCAAAGAAAAGTGAATCAAAAAGGCAGATGAGAGGTACTGCTCATTGAAGTGTTCTCGCCCTGCCTTGTTGACAGCTGTGCTATTCGTATCTCGCGCAACAGTGCTTCTCGGACTTGACTGGGCCTAGGAATCAACTGAAGGTCTTGTTAAAAATGCAGATTCTGAGTCAGCAGGTCTGGGGTGGGGCCTGACATTCTGCATTTCTAACAAACTCCCGGGTGATGTCCACGCTGTTGGGACGTGGACCAGCCTTTCAGCAGTGAAGTCGTAAACTACTTTTCTTCCTCTTAGATGAGATCAACTGGCCTGAAAAGGATGAGGCGCCACCACCTGATGCCCAGGATCTGATTACCTTGCTTCTCAGGCAGAATCCCCTGGAGAGACTGGGAACAGGTTAGAGCACATACGTTTTCATTTTGCTAATATGCAGGAAATAATGTCAATGTGGAGCACTCAGAGGTTTGTGTTTTTGTTTTGTTTGTTTTTTCATAGGAAACATCTGTGGGTTGATGTAGACTGTGACTACAATATGTTATAACAATAACATTTTGGATTTTTTTTTCCTGAGTCAGAGTAGTATGTACGCTAAGAGGGTTGGTGGCCGTTGTTTGTCTTCTTTTGTTGTTGTTTTTCTTCTTTTTGGCAAAGCAGAGATTATTCTTAATTTGTTTCAGTAAGTAAAATGTCTCTGGAAGAAAACCTCGGGGGCACGTGTAACTCTTCTGTCCTGAAAAGCGTGGATCTTAACAATTTGAAACAGAGGATTAGGGATGTGGAGGTTTTTTTGTTTGTTTGTTTGGGGTTGTAAAATATATAGATTCCTGGAAGGATCTGACCCAGCAGTTACTATCTGCTGGCTTTGAAACAGGTTATCAGTACTTGAACTGATTATTGGAAATGAGTGCCTGGGGTTGATCCGCACCATGGCCCAAGAAAGAGGATTAAAAGACATTGACTTTCAAGATTAAGGAGAGAGTAGATTTATTTCTTGCTGATTATTTTTCCTGACTGTTCTGCCTCCAGATTTTTGTTTTTGCCAGCGCTTTTTCCTTTTCTTCCTTATATTCTGAATAGACAGACTTAGAGATCCCAGTCCAGAGTTCTAGCCAACCCCAGTATGTGAATTTATCTAGATGAGACTAAATAATAAACACATATAACATACACGCACGCACACACACATACAACACACACCACACACGTACACTGTATCGATAAAAATTTTCATCAGTGAAAATTGTTGACTTGATGGGTTGTTTACTCTGAGCTGTTTCATTCTACCTGGTTTTGCTAGAAAGATCAGAAAATGCTGACGAGATCATTCTCTCACCCAGTTTTTCCAAGGCCAAAATCATTTGCAGTAGCTCCAAATATATATCTTACATTGTTCTCCACTTTTGCTCAAAGCTTCCCCAGTTGGAGAGCTCAGTTCTTGCTTAAGTATGGAATGCTGTGCTACCTAGAGGTTATGATGATGCATTAAACCCCCTGGGCCCAACCTGTATTTTGTAAATAAAGTTTTATTGAAACACAGCGATACTGTTCAGTCACATACTGTCTATGGCTGCCTTCATGCTACTCTGGCAGAGTCGAATAGTCATGAACAACTGCATGACCTACAAGGCCTAAAACATTTACTTTCTGGCTCGACAGAAAACTCTTGAAGACCCTGCATTAGAGAATCCAAGAAGTTTTGGGTTTGTTTTTTTTTTTTTTGGCCGTGCCATGCAGCTTGTGGTCTGTTAGTTCCCCAATAAGGGATCGGACCCGGGTCCACAACAGTGAAAGCTCATATCCTAACCACTGGACCGCTAGGGAATTCCCAAGAAGTTTTAAAATCAGGACTCAGTTGGCAAAACTGCTTTGAGCTTCATACTGGAATACCATGTGTTTTTTGCCTTTTTCAGTGGACGAGTGGGCCTTTAACTAGGAAAGGCAATATAAGGAGACTTAAAGGGATAAACTCCAGAGTCAGATTGCCTGAGTTTAAATCTCAGCTGTGTGACCAAGAGCAGGTTGTTTTCCCTTGTGTGCCTTACTTCCTCATCTATAAAATGGAGCTGATAGCAGCACTATGTCCCAGGATTTTTGTGAGGATAAAAGATCATCGACTCTGGCTCTTAGGACCAGATGTGACACTGCTGCGGTATTATCATTTTTATTTTTCTGTGTATATAATCTCTTGCTTTCCCCTTTGGACATATGAGATTTAGAAACTGTGGTGGTGCCCCTACTTTTGGGCTGACTGAACTCTTTGAACAGAATCCTTTATATTTCTTGTCGCCCTGTTTGGTTTTCCTTTTGTCTGAAGTGACTAGCAAACTGGTTATTTCCCACCATCTGTGACCTACAGTTAGATTTGCTTTATAGTTCAAGCGATAAGAGTAGCTGTCCAAGAATGGGTGTCAAGGCTCTGTGTGGGGCAGCGTTTTGAGGGGTGATTTCATTCACTTGAGCCAAATATGAGAAACAGTGGCATTTTAAGATTGTCCTACAACAATACAAGTATCTATTTGTATATCCTAATCAGCTGTCCCAGGGGAGTGTTGTCCTAAGGTAGGGCTAAAAGTATATTGGAATCAGCACACCCCCTAAAGAGTTCCCTTCAGTGTTTGTGTGTCACTTTGGAGAGTTTTCCTCCTTAGTGTTCTGCCCATTTCCGTCCTCTTTAAGAATATGGGGACACTTGATTCGGCTTTACTTAACAAGACAGGGCTGTGAGGGTGGTCAGTACATCCATGCTTATAGATTATACGCTGCAAGTTATCTCTGCACATTTTCTGCTTGACCGCTGCTTTTGGTCTTTTCAGGGTTTGACAGATTGAGAAACAAATCTTCTAGCAGAAGCTCAAAAGAGACATTTAAAAGACCCTGCCCAAGCTCTTAGCATTGTCAAGGAGAGCTTGTCAAACAGGCAGGTCCAACGTGACAGGTCCCAGTAGGGCCCGGAGAATGAGGCTGAGAATCTCGCAGGCTTGCCATGCTGCTTCCAGTGACAGCATTTTGGATTTAATGCATATTTAGCGGGCAAAATAATGCACCGTGAAAATGTGCAAGTGCGCATTTGCCCGAGAGACTAGAGAGACTGAGAAAAGGAGTGTGAAGAACATAATGGATGTTTAAGAAGCGTCTATGAAGGGAGAGGAAAACTCAAAGGAGAACATTAGTGCCAAAGCATAACTTGCAATTTGGGACCTTGTCGTACTTGAACTCGACTGTTGAACTTGCGGACTGTTGAGTGGCAGCCAGGTTCTCTGGACTTGAGAGCTGCTCAGATGTGACTGACTCCCACCCGTGAGCCAGCTGGGAGGTTGTGAGTCATTTCTTTATTGCCTGGAGTCTCAGTTTCCTAATCTATGGAAATGGGCATGCTACACACCTCGAGGGATTATTGTGAGGATTGAGCGCAGGCATGTTTATGAAGGTATCTGGTACATTAACCTAGCGCATAATAGGAGCTCAAGAAATAGTCACTTTCCCTTCCCTTCCTGGTGAATTCTTACAGTGAGAGCTGACATGTGCATGAGTTCCTGTGTCTGATGGTTTGTATTTGGCTCGTAAAGCCATCATCTATATCATACCAACGGTTTAGCCCAGAGTTAATTTTTCCGCAGTGTGTCCATTTCATTCTTTTGCTCCCCATCTCTCCAAAAGTGCATGAGAAACATGACCCAGTGAGGAGCAACTGCTTCTCAGTGGGGCACAAAGGCCAAAGGGTGAGAGCTGTGCACGGGGTCGCCAGTGGGCTGGGGCTCCTTGGGGAGGACCCATTGGGCACTCATCACAAAGAGGAAGCGAATGCTCTCACCGACGTGGGTGGGTCCCAAAGGTTAGCAGGTCGGGGAGCAAAAACTCCGGATATTGTCTGGAAGTGTCTTTCGAGCCTTTGGGTCTAGAGAACTATGCTTTTCTGGGTAAAGTTGAATGACCTGGGCGTGTCAGAGCTGTCCTTTGCTGTGGCAGCTGAAGTCATAGTCATCGCTGGATAGTGCATGGTGGGCCACTAGGTAGGGCTTGACTCTTTGGACCTCAGTGTCACTGGCACAGTGAGGGAGTTGGATAGATAAATATTTAAGCCCTTTTAACTTCTCCAGGAAAAGATCACTGGAAGAAAATGTCCCTGGCAGCTGTGTTTGAGGATGTTGATTGGGATAGAAGAGAACCAGGATACATGGAGACTGGGGTTGGACTGGGCAGAGGTGCTGGGGAATTGGCTGTTTGGCTGTGTTCCCCAGGATCGGCAGTCGAGAATCCGTTTGTAAACTGACTCGAGAAAGATGGCAGGGTAGAATCCAAACTGAAACATGCCTCCCCCTTATATGGCCTGTGGCGCTGTGGCACTGAGGATGGACCTGGGTGTTTTTAGACAGACCTCAGCTCAGCCCCTCTAACCCTTACTCACCTAGTAATCTTGGTCCAGTATGCTTTACTGCTTATTTACTTTCCCCATCCAAAAACGGAGTTGACAATACCTACTTCGTGGGGTTACTTTCAGTGGTTTAATTAAAAGAAGCAATTTCCTCTAGCATCTAGTGTAATACTAGTCAAAGTTGTCCCTCAAATCACAGCTGCTAATGCTATTGCTGTTGGGATCAACATCAGACTTGAGTATTGTGCTATAAACACGGAAAAAGCCTGGCTGGAATTCTATATGAAGATGCTAATCAAATGCTTTGTAAAGAACCCATTCTCCCTTTTGGGGGGTGATTTTTCCACTTTGTTTCTTTCTCTCTGTTCCATTGCCTTCAGAACACCGGTTTCCCCTGGCTGGGTTTAGAGCTCTAGCCAGCCTGCCCCTGGTGCTCATGGGGCCCAGTGGGGACAGAGCCACGTCTTTTTACAGACAGCTCCCCAGCCCCAAGATCCAAGCCCATTTTTCATTCAGATTCAATTTCTCATCCTATTCCTTTTGTACCCCACTGAGGACAGGGCGAGAAGCATGAGTGACAGCTGTATTAAAGAGGCATTTGCAACACACATCGAGGGGCATCTCCTGGTAGGGAGGCTGATTAGACCCTGGCACCAGTCTTGCAAGAAATCTCTCTTTCTGGAATTGTTTGAAGATTGATTCTGCCTTATCTGCCCCATCAATAGTGTGCATGTTGGTGGCAGGGCGGGGGTCTGATTTTCATGCTGGGATTTAATAAAATGTGTACCTTCTTCTCTTTACATGAGGGGTAGTGTAATATTGTGATGGGGCCTGCCCTTGCAAAATCTCTCTTTAAAATCATGAACTGAATTAAAAATATTGTTTCACTGAACTGTGCTGTAATGCTAACTTGGCAAAAAGAAGCCTAAAACGTAGGGATTGTGATTGATGTTCATCACATGCATTATAAATCTATCGAACAGTTTGCCAGTTTCTTTTTCTCCTTTCTTTAATTTAATTTATTTATTTTTAACACCTTTATTGGAGTATAATTGCTTTACAATGGTGTGTTAGTTTCTGCTTTATAACAAAGTGAATCAGCTATACATATACATATGTCCCCATATCTCCTCCCTCTTGCATCTCCCTCCCATCCTCCCTATCCCACCCCTCTAGGTGGTCACAAAGCACCGAGCTGATCTCCCTGTGCTACGCGGCTGCTTCCCACTAGCTAGCTCTTTTACGTTTGGTAGTGTATATATGTCCACGCCACTCTCTCACTTCGTCCCAGCTTACCCTTCCCCCTCCCCGTGTCCTCCAGTCCATTCTCTATGTCTGCGTCTTTATTCCTGTCCTGCCCCTTGGTTCTTCAGAACCTTTTTTTTTTTTTTTTAGATTCCATATATATGTGTTAGCATACGGTATTTGTTTTTCTCTTTCTGACTTACTTCACTCTGTATGACAGTCTCTAGGTCCATCCACCTCACTACAAATAACTCAATTTCATTTCTTATTATGGCTGAGTAATAGTCTTACTTAAGAATCTGTAGTCCACAGAATATAATTCCTACCAATGTTAATGAGCAATCCAATAAAATCAAATGTTAACCGTTATATACTATTTAGGGAAAATTCATCTTTATTAAAACCTTACCTCCAGAGGGAATATTGCGTGAACACATTTTGCACCTTCTTAGGTTTTGGGGGGTTTGTAATGAGCAAGTCTGCTTTGGGCCAGTGTGTGTCCACGTCCCCAGGTTCATCACAATGGGATTTTAAGTGGCCACATTAACCTTTGAAAAATAGAGGAAGTCATGGAAGAATTAACAAAGAAAAACTGTGCCATAGCAACTGCTGTTAGCAAAATCAAATCTCCTGCTGATAAATTATGGAAGAATTTTTGGAGGTTTTTGTTGTAGAACGAAAAAGATTTCTCTGACTTCTTTAATTCTCTCTTGATAGAACTTTTTTTTGTTTTTCTTTTTTTTGGTTGTTCTTTGAAACTGATTCTTACCTTTGCTGGGAGGATCATTTAACACGTTTCCCTCTGTCCTTCCCCTCCACTTCCTACCCCAAGGTGGTGCGTATGAAGTCAAACAGCATCGATTCTTCCGTTCCTTAGACTGGAACAGTTTGCTGAGACAGAAGGCAGAATTCATTCCCCAACTGGAATCCGAAGATGACACGAGTTATTTTGATAGTACGTGCATTATCTGACGTAAAACGTGATTTGGCCTTTACTTTGTAGAAAATCAGCTCTACTTTTGGTAGTCCCTTCCAGTCTTGAACGCATGGGTTCTGAAACCTAATGCTGCTTTGATATAAAGACTCACAATTAAAATATCTAAATTAAAAGCTGAAGATCTGAATAATTGGAACTGTTTCCAAACATTTCCCTGCAGCGCGGTCAGAGAAGTACCATCATATGGAGACTGAGGAAGAAGATGACACCAATGACGAAGACTTTACTGTGGAAATAAGGCAGTTTTCCTCATGTTCACATAGGTTTTCTAAAGTAAGTAAAATATGGCATAAACATAGAAGGTCTCCGGGAGAATCTCCTGCTGGTCGGATAGTTGGTGCCTTAAACAGCTGCACGGAATTGCAAAAACCCCACGCGGTGTTTTGGGGCTTGAGATTTTTTTCAGGGGGGTGGGTAATGACCCCACCATCTTGATAATCCAGAGTCCCTACCGCCCTGCTGGGGTATATTTCTCTGTTTCATGATCCAAAGATTAGTATCTTTTTTCTTTGAGGCAGAGACTTGCCTTCATAGTCATTACTGGAGTACCTGATACCGTTTACATGCTGTGGTCTAGCTCAGTGCTGCCGGGCCTTGGAGGCCTCCTTCCATTTCTTTCATCTTCTAGTGAAGAACGTTGAGCTCATTGTGTGCTGAGCCCTCTTCTAGTATCCCATGGAATACAACACAAAGGAGAAAGCTTGGTCCTTGACATAAGCCCAGACACTTGGGGACAGTTGATTGCGGAATGAGAAAGTCTCTTAACCGATGATAAGAAAGTGTAAGTTATTATATTAAAGGGGCAGTAGGAAGCCAAGCTAGAATTTTGGAAATGGTAGAAGATAAAATCCACGTTGGAGAAAGATGCTTTTTCACTGGTAGTGGTAAGATTTAAAAGACAAACAAAACGAAGACGCACCTGATAGTCCTGAGATGGGGGAGCAGGGCCCTAGGAAGATAGAAGTGAACCTAGAGGGCATCCTGCCTTCCTTTTGCTATTTTCAGTAGCGATGTATTTTCTGTTGCCATGGCATTTTGCATGATTATTGTGAAGCTTTTCTATAGCACTGAGTGATTTTAAAGTGTTCCGTATCTTTTTCTGAGTGACTGCCCAGGGTGCATCTGCAAATTGGCCGGCACTGCCCTCCCCATTTATAGGAAGGACATGGAGAGGTAGGGATTTCCCTGGAGGGAAGGTGCAGGTCTGGCCCAGAGCCGGGACAGAAGCTTTGATAACACAGAGTGTGGGATTTCCCAGTACTTGTTCTCTGGCCCATCAAAGCCAGCTCCTAAACTGTTCCCTGCCCACGGTCTCCTGTTCTTTAGCCACCTTCCTCCAAATCCCAGGAGATTATAGGAGGTCTAAGGTCCATTCCCATGAGAGCAGCAAGTGACTGGGTTGGGCAGTAGTGAGCGCTTCCTGGGCTGGGCTCTCAGCTCCCTATTTTAGCTTCCATCTTCCCTGTGGTACAGCAGAGATCTCAGTTTGCCTAAGCTATGATCTCCTTCAGAAATCCTGGTACCAACATATGAAACTGCCTGTCTGTATGTGAGATTTATAAGCCAAACAAGTAAGTACCTCTGACTCCTAACGCACTGCATCTCCCCCCAACATGTTTTGAAACAGGTCATTTAGTCTTCTCTTCGCCCTCAATTCCAATTCATTTTTCTCCTTCCCGCCCCTGACTGGGGGCCATTCAATCTTTTTCTCTGTGGTTTTCTTTTTCTGATTGACTTCACGGTTAAAAAGTAATCTAACATGTGCATCGATCCCGGGCCTAGAAACCGCAATGCATCTATGGATTTTGTTTGCAGATACAAAGTCCACAGTGAGAGACGGTGAGAGGGTGATGAATTCATAGCTCCCCACTCCAAAAGGAAAAGCATTGTACATTGACCACTCACCTCAGGACTCAAGTAAACAGTATTGGAAAGTACCTTTTGAATACACAGGCCCAGTTCAAACTTCAGTCATAGTCTCAGGTTGTTCTGCCAGGATTTGTTTGTTTTTTTTTTATTCTGACAATCCCTTTCAAGAAGGTATTAATAAGCACTGGCTATTTGCCTTGCAGGTTTTCAGCAGTATGGATCGAGGTACTCAGAATCCAGGAGAAGAAAAGGAAGACCCTGGGGACAAAACCAAAAGCACAACTTTGCCGTCCACAGAAACATTAAGCTGGAGTTCAGAGTATTCTGAAATGTATGTGAAATTCTTTTTATTTTTTTTATTTATTTATTTTTTTAACATCTTTATTGTATGTGAAGTTCTTGTGAACAAATATCATGAACAGCAGCTACTGGGACAGTGGCTCTTAAACGTGAGTGTGCATCCGAACCTTCTGGAGGGGCCTGTACAGGCAGATTGCTGACCCAGGAGATCTGGGATAGGGGCTGAGAATGTGCATTTCTACCAAGTTCCCTGGGATGCTGATTCTGTTGGTCTGGACACCACCCTGTAAGAATCACTGCCCTCGACATGTCTTGGTTAGGCTCCCTCAGTTCCATTTTTACCTGGTTTCTTCCAAAATTCACCTTGAACACAGTTTCATAGCATGTATAGATGCATGACTTTGTTTTTGTTTTTAACGAAGGCAACAGTTATCCACATCCAACTCTTCGGATACTGAAGGCAACAGACATAAAGTCGGTTCTGGCCTGCTTCCCAAACTGGCTATTTCAGCAGAGGCAGAACAAGATGAGGCTGCCCCCCACCCCAGAGAGCTGCATGAGCAGCGGGAAAAGCCAGCCCCCACCCCTGCAGAGAATGCACAGGAGGAGCCCGAGGTCAGCACTCCGGCCAGCACCATCAGCAGCTCCACCTTGTCAGGTAAGGCCCTGGGCGCGGCCCTGCCGTCCAGGCATCACCCACCACATTGAGAAGTGACTGCTGGTGCTCGGAGTCCCAGGCCTGGCCCAGCCAGGCAGCGATGATGGGCATTTTGTGCCACTAGACTCTCTCCGTGGCCCCACTCCTTGAGCTTGGGCGATGGGCTCCTCAGAACTGAGATCAGATGTCTCAGACCCCTCCTTAGTGCATGGCTGTACAGCACGTCCTTCTTGCTTCACCTGGAGCCTTCACGTCCTCTGCTGGGTTTCAGTGGCATCCTTTGATGGCTGTCAGAACACAGTAAGGGAGCATGTTCTCTGTTGTGGGTACAAAGGCGTGCCTTGTGGAGTTGCATCTAACTCAAAGTTACAAGTAAGCGACTCTATTAAATAGTCAAATGGTCAAACTTACCCTCAACAATGTCGTAAATCACCACCCATAAGGTACCGTGTAAGCCAGTTTTCCTTCTGCTGTTGAGACGGGTGGTGGTTTCTTTGAAAGAGTTGGTTTTTGTCATGGGACCACTTATACCCAATAACCAAGCAGTCTGCACGTGAGACCCTCAGTGCAGCAAGATGCTTATTCTGTTTGCATAGCTGGCTAGAAACAGAGGCCGATGAGAATCTCAGGGACGTATAAAAAAAGAAGACAAGCAAGAAATTAGGTGGGCAAACATCTTGTATATATGATGGTAAAAAAAAAAATACCTCATACCTCGATCTATACTTTTGAAGTGTTTTACTTCAAAAGTAACTTGGATATAAAGTTTCTTTAAGGGGAAAAAAAAAAAAAAGATGCTTATTCTGTGAGGTTCACGGATGGAGCGGGGAGAGAGGAGTCAGGAATACCGACACAGTTCAAATCGGTGTCTCGTGAGCCTATGAAACAACTCCACTGCACACAAGCTGCCTTCCCAGCCTCTGGATAACTGACGCAAATAACCCTAAGACATCTTTGGGTGTGTGAGACAGAGTGGGGCTTGGGCCTTTCCTATAGGGGGCGCTTTATGGTGTCACTTTTATGTGAAGTAAACCTTCCTGACACCAGGAGCAGTATCTCCACAGGTTTTTAAAATGCTTACTGTATCATGGTTACTTGGGGCCTTTAATCACGGAGATGTCCTCATTAGATGATCGGCCTTGGGCCTCCCTCAGAGCAAGTCCTTGAAGTGCATTTCAAATATTATTCGGTGTATAAAAATTTTATGCACAGCATGTCCTTCTACAGAGCAATGTGTATTTATGCTTAAAAAATAAAAACGTGGATATGGATTAAGGTTGCTATGATAAATGTTTTCATTAAGCCATATCCAGTATGCTATATTGATAACCGTGAGTGATTCCAAGAATTTTCATGAACATTTTTTTAACTTACTGAATATTCGTGGTGTAATGTTTTCATCTTGTTTCGAATCATTTCAAAATTACAAATTTTACAGGCTGGGTTTATTTCCGCCTCACTAAGAAGTCTGGTCCTGTGTACCTTCACATGAGCTTACAGTTGATCGTGGGGAAGAATGCTATTGGGTTTTTTCCTTCTCTCTCTTCACCTCAGTTCTGTTTCCATGTAGGATAGTTCCACTTGTCCTAAATCAGAGAGCCAAGAGAACAGCAGTGAAGAAGTAGTGTAGAAACGAGCTAGTAGTCTAAGATGCCTGACCATTTTTAGTTCATCTTGGTAATCAGATCAAATGTAGATATGTCAGGTGTTTTATATTTCTGGTTACTAAGTTCTCATCTGTTCCTTAGTTATTATTTACTCTGAATAGAGTTACCTCTGCTTCACATTTATTCTTAATAGGATGAATTGTTTATGATCTCCTGGTCTCTTCTGCCTACTCGCTATCAGAAAGGTAGGAGGTAAAGGGAGGGGAATGGTGTCTAAGCATTTGATGGATTACTTTCACAATTAAAAACACAATCTGTCTATATCCTGCTATGCATTATGATGAATAGATTCAAACCACCTTTCTCTCTGTCTCCCCCATACACACACTAAAACTAATCAAAGACCTTGGGGGCCATACAGAAGAGAGAGATGAGCCGATTTGCTCACAGCCAAGGGTAATCAGGGAATCTGAAAACCGTGACTGTAGTGAAATTAAATTTGTTGATTTTTATATTGCTCCACCATCAAAAAGAAAGAATCCTTGACATTTACAGAACATTAAGGTGACGTTATCTACCACTGGCAGAAAAGAAACACACGTTTATATACAGTGCTATGAGATGAGATGGCGGGATGAAATGGCGGAGGCAAGAGGGAGGGATGATGAAAGAGAACATTGAATATTCACACTCTGGCATTTAGGGAAGTGCAGCTTTATACCTGTCTCTTTTTTCATGACTACAGTGTATTTGAATCAGTGGAAAGTAAGTCTTGAAGCTTCAGGTGTAGTGCTTGAATGCATCCAACAAATTATTCATTGTGAAGAGATTCAGCTTTTCCGTTTATGCTTGTCCGTGATCCCATCCGAGCCAAATTAGAAAGGAGAAGGGAGTGTGTAACTTACCCAAAAGTAAACTAAACGTTTTTTGAGATACGATTTTTTTGATTTGTGAAGCCGTTTTTGTCAAGTCCCTCAGCAGTTGATTTCTTCATTTAGAGTGAATAGAATAGATAGGCTGTTATGTGGGACTGAATTTGGCATATAGAAGTAGAAAGGTGGTTGATATTTGCCTTAAGATCGTCTTCCTTAGTAGGTCAGATGGGTGTCACATGGAAGTTTGTGAATCTTACCCTGTACCTACGGCACAGTAGGTGGCCATGAGCTGTGCTGTGCCCAAGCCCACTGTCCCAAGTCCAAGCCTCCCCTTAGCTTGGACCCCACCTGTGGGTCTGTGCCACCTCTGTGAACTAGGACCAAACCTGCCGTGCAGTCGAATGATGTGTATATAGCACTGTAACCGAAATGTTAGTTAAGTCTGATTAAGCCTCTTCTCTAGGCAAAGAATGTCATGGTCAGCACTTTAAAATGTGCTGGTTGGCCTTTCAAAGGATCATTTATAATGGTATTAAATTCTCTGTGTGGATTGTATATCTTAATGTGGTGATTGTGTTGATGATTTTTAAAGCACAGGGGCCTTATAATATAGCATTTAGAAGGAAAAAGAAGATAAGCATTGTTTTTTTCTGGACAAAGATGTATTATCAGTGATTAAAAAAAGAAAGAAAAAAAAAAAAACCCAGAAAACTGATAGCCTGTGAAAGAAAGAATAGGAGAAACCAAAAGGGATGGTCACTTGACTTTTTTCAACATGTCACTTCTGACAAGAGTAAAGAACTTTCTTTACTCTGGGCGTGTGCAATTACCAGACTGGTATCGGTGATTTTCCATTTCTGCTTCCTTCTACGTGGTTACATGTTCTCTTATGTTCCTCTGCTGAGGGAAGTCCTAATTTTTTAACTTTAAAAAAAAAAACAAACTCTCCAGTGTATACTGAGGATTAATAAAATTAAAAATAAAGAAGGTGTGATGGCTGGCTTAGAGGGGGACAAATCTTTTCACTTCCAGTAACTTCAGGGCAGATCAGCATTTGGCACTGTCTAGTCTAAAGGCAAGAAGATGTAGGGAACCATTGGGTACCATAGTGAAGCATACCCTTTGTCTTGTCCTGTGAGTTTTACAAGGAGCTCAGAGTGAAAGCAGGTGTGGGAAGTCAAAGGCGACACTTTAGGCACTTTTCCATAAGTTACAAACCTGAGCCTAAGTGTGAGGTGTGGCCTAGAAAGATGGTAGGAGGTGACAATGGGCATAAATGTCCACGAAGTGACTAAATGATGTCCACATAGCAAAAACCAATATTAACAGCACTGCTAATGATGGTCATTTGCGTCACAGGATGATCATACCATACGGTGGGCGTTGTGCGGTTCACGAGCTGATGTTTGGTTCGTGGCCTTCCGTGGTGGGGTCGGGGGGAAGAGTTGTCTCTACTAGGGTTGTAAAAGACAGATTCTAAAAAGTAATCTCCTAGTTAAATGGAGTCAATTGAGAGTTAGTGGACTTGTGTACAAGTAGAACGAAATCTGAACGGAAACCTCTTTCATTCTTCCTCCTCCGCGCCACTTTTCTCAAACCGGTCACATGAGTTTCATGTTTGCCTGACACCACCTGGACTCATGAACCACATGGGCGTCCGTTTCCCAGCGTTTGTCCTTCCTTCTCTCTCTCTCTCTCTCTCTCTCTCTCTCTCTCTCTCTCTCTCTCTCTCTCTCTCTCTCTCTCTCCCCCTCTCCCCCCCTCCCTCCCTCCCTCCCCCTCTCCCCACCTCTCCTATCCCAGATTTTCCTGAACATGTTTATCCCTTCTTCTTTGTACAGTTGGCAGTTTTTCAGAGCACTTGGATCAGATAAATGGACGAAGCGAGTGTGTGGACAGTACAGATAATTCCTCAAAGCCCTCCAGTGAACCCACTTCTCACATGGCTCGGCAGCGATTAGAAAGCACAGAGAAAAAGAAAATCTCGGGGAAGGTCACAAAGTCCCTTTCTGCCAGTGCTCTGTCCCTCATGATCCCAGGAGGTAGAGAGACATCTACTTGCATGACATTGTGTGATTTGTGCATGCTCACCCCCCGCCCCCAGTTTGCAATGCTGATTGACATACAAGATGGCTTGAAACAGTAGTGGGTGCTGTCCTGGCGCAGCCCTCCAGAGTGTCTCCCTGCAAGACCTCCAGAGCTCCCAGGGGCATATGTGGTTTACTCCTTTTCGCTTCTTTCTGCAGCAGGAGATGAGGCAGGCTCTCTTCCCACAAAGGCTTATTTCTTTTATTTGTTTTCTTTCCTTTTCTCCCACGCTCCCCAAGTTAAGTGATAAATTTCCCTCTTCTGAATAATTTTTCTTCCCTAGACTCTGCATCATTTGTACCCTTTATGGAGCTGTTAACAGCATCTGTGTTGGAAAGCTAAGTATAGTTTTTCTCATCTAATTAACGAGGAAATCGACACAGAGAACATAAGTTTTTCATTTCTGGGGATGCAGAGTCACAGACAGCACTGAAATTACAAGGTTTACCAGCCCTGTCTGTTGGGTTATGCTTCCTCCTACTGGTATTATTTTCTACCCTATATTAAAAAACTGGGCTTAATTAATGGTTTTGTTCAGTTGCAGTGTGTTTCCACAACCTAGTTTTGCCTCTGCTAATCACAAAGTCTACAGTAATTTCACTGGCTGAGATGAAAATATATACCCTGGTGGTTAAGATTTATCACTCAAATGACAGTAAGAGAGTGGAAGTGGCAGTCGAATTACATTGCAGATGGCTTGCAGTTGGAAGAATACAGACCGTGTATAAAAGAGATTGTTTACATTGTTGAAATTTCAAATTCCTGCAGAAAGAAATTGGGTAAAAACAAAAGCTCCCTGGGGGGTGATGCTCATTGTAGCATATGCTCATTTCTGGGAAATGTCTGTGTAGCACCATAAAACAAACACCTGTCTCCCTAGTTTGAGTGACTATTCATAACCAGAAGGCAATGGCCCCAGTGCAGCTGCAGTCAGGAAGGTAAGTGGGGTGTGGTCCAGTCCACTTTGAGAGCTGATGAGAAAGCCCACATCTTGGTGAACGTAGGTCAGTTCTTCAATCGCAGGAGATAAGGTAAAATGTACTGAGGTAAAGGGTCGGGATCTGTGTATCCACTCTGTCTTCTTCCTGCCTTTGCATGTGTTGACGTTCCCTGCCCACCAGTGTGCCTCTGTTCACCTGGCCTTTGGATGAGACAGAGGTAGCCAGGAAAAAAGGGTCAGGATGCCGCATGAAGTCAGAAAGTGAAGGAGCTTGGATAGTGATACATTTAGCTAGTTGTTTCCCTTTGGACAGACATAAGCATTAGAGCAAAAGATAGTCGGGATACTTTCAGTTTGCTGTGGCCACGATGTTACCAAACCCCAGGAGGCTTCACGTGCGCTGGCCCTTTGTAGCCTGACCCTGACTGAGCTCACATTTAAACCTCAGCATCTTTTTGTAGGTTATTCTTTTTCACACACACACACGCACACGCACACACACACACACATGCACACACAATTTCACATGACCAGTTAGGATCTGTTTAGATTCACATAGATGAAACAGTGATAAGAGCTATAAGTTAAAGTGTGTTTGTTCATAAAACAAGGAAAACAGAATAGTATTGGTGTTGAAGAATATGAAGGGAGTTTTTCTTAAAATTTCTCTATCCACCTGCATTATCCTCTCCGAAACCTTGCTAGAATTACAGGTAATATACGAAGAGAATCAGTTCTAATCATAGTAATAAGGAATGATTCTTTTATAGAGAAGTTAACATGACAATGTTTTCTTGATCAAAATTGTTTAATCAGTACTAGTTCAGTAATATTATAAAAAAGCAGAGGTAAATTGATGAATTGCTTTCCAGGCCAGGTTTTTTCGAAAAGAACCATGTTCACGTTATTTAGGGCAAGATTTGGAGGCTGAGTGTCTTTTACTATCGTCCATACAGCCTTCCCTGTGTGAGGGTATACCTGAAATTTGTGCACCGATGATTTGTTTATTTACTTATTTATTTATTTATTTTGGGGGCTGCATTGGGTCTTCGCTGCTGCGTGCGAGCTTTCTCTAGTTGCAGCGAGCAGGGGCTACTCTTAATCGTGGTGCATGGGCTTCTCATTGCGGTGGCTTTTCTCGTTGCAGAGCACGGGCTTCTAGGCGTGTGGGCTTCAGTAGTTGCAGCATGCGGGCTCAGTAGTTGTGGCACACGGGCTTAGTTGCTCCGCGGCATGTGGGATCTTCCCGAACCAGGGATCAAACCCTTGTCCCCTGCATTGGCAGGCGGATTCTTAACCATTGCCCCACCAGGGAAGTTCCTGTTTCTTTAATTAAAAGAAAGTGTATTAAAAGATCACAGTCAGATAGCAGTGAAGTTTCGTGTGTTTTTTAATTTGTGTAGAGAACTAAGAAGTTGTAACTTCAGAATGTGAGTTTAAAAGTTAGTTTAAAAAGAGGCATTTCTGAGATTTCTTTGACAGGCTTCTGTCAAGTTACCAGTTACCATGCTAGTTACCAGTATAAATATTTTTATATTATTTCTTCTTTATTAGAAAGGAATGGATTTGTATTGTGACTGTCCTCCCAATCCCAGCAGGGCTACCTAGTGAGGGCTACCTGAGAGCAGTTTGTGGGACCAGGATGAGCTGTGATGACTGGCTTCTCTGTTGCAGATATGTTTGCTGTTTCTCCACTGGGAAGTCCAATGTCTCCCCATTCTCTGTCCTCGGACCCTTCTTCCTCAAGGGATTCCTCTCCCAGCCGAGATTCCTCAGGAGCTTCTGCCAGTCCATACCAGCCCGTTGTGATCCACAGTTCAGGGAAGAACTATGGTTTCACCATCCGAGCCATCCGGGTGTATGTGGGAGACAGTGACATTTACACAGTGCATCATATCGTTTGGGTAAGACCGACAGTCTCTCTTTCTGGTTAGCTTTTGTTCCCAGCCAAACTGGAGAATAAATATGTCAGCTGAGGCATAGTTAACAGCAAATGATTTTTCTCTTAAGCTGGCATTTGGGACCTATTTCATATTCCTGCCCTTTATCTGTGTGGTGGGATTGAATTTAGCAAGAGTTAATTCTTTCTCATAATTCTGTTAGTCTTCATATCTGATTAACCACTCTGTATACCAAGCTGGAAGAAATAGTCAAGGATAGTCCTGTTTTTATCCTTCTTTCATTCTTCTTTTCTTAGATTCTTTTCCCTAGCCTTCCTTTTTTTTTTTTTTTTTAAGTACTTTCTCAGATCACCTGAAATTGTTTAAGGAACTATAGAAATTACCCTATTTTAGGATGATGACAGAAAAAGAATAGCAAACCTTGTCTTACTGGTTTCCTCTTAGGAGCTCAGGATCATTTGCTGATTAACTCAGAACACTGAGCCACAAGAAACAGTAGGTGTCAGGGTTGTCATTTGTTTGCTTACTAATATATATACTCTCCTCTTGGACTTTAGAATGTAGAAGAAGGAAGTCCAGCTTGCCAGGCAGGACTGAAGGCTGGGGATCTGATCACACACGTCAATGGAGAACCAGTGCATGGACTCGTCCACACAGAAGTTATAGAGCTCCTGCTAAAGGTACTATCTTTTTGATGTCATGGCCATCCAGATGAAGGAGGTAGCCAGAAAGAACTAGTACCAAGAGTTCTTTGCTCGGGGTCTAGAGTTCTATATGACACATCCATACACACTCAGTCTCGTTGCTGAGAGAATATTCGGTAGTCTGTTTAATGTAAAGGCAAAAATAACATGAATTTTTTGGTTTTATATCATGAAATGCACGCTCGCATATCTGCACAGTCACTTCCTAATTTAATTTTGCTTCTTATCCTGAATTACAAATAGAGTTCTCTTTGTTTATGTACCGCACATAGTAAAATCTGTTTGGAAATCGTCCATCCTAAAGGCGATTTTCTTCAGTAAATTTTGTTCTATGTAGCAGAAGACAGGGTAGTATTAAACTGTGAGGTCAGATCTGAAGGTTGAGTCTGAGAGTTGGGTTTCCTTTTGAAAGGTAGACCTGTGAATATATAACATACACTATAAATGATAGAAATAGGTGGTAATGGAAGAAGGGATTCTAGCGATCATTAGGCCTTTTCCCATTCATACGTACAAATGAATTTGAGTGTAGATCAGTTTCTACTTGGAATGTAAGCTGATTCAAGCCAATGGAGTACAGAGATCCCAAGAAGCCTGAGTATGATAGAGAGAGACAGTCTATACTGATCCTCTCCTTTCTTTTGGGTTATTTGCTCTGCCACCTGCTGACTACAGAATATAAAGTTATGGCTCCAAATATGGATCTGGTTACAACAAAGATAAATTTGAGTTCGATTTTAAGTTTTTTCAAGGAAAGAAGACTATCTGTGATCAAAAATACAGTCTTTAATTGTAGGATTATTTTACAAGTCAACAGATGTTTACGGATGACCTCTGGCTTTTGTAAGCACTGGGAGGGCTGGGCTATAAGGGGCTATCAGAGAGGCGTGAGCCATGACCTCAGAGAACCTGCAGCCTATCGAGAGGCACAACAGAAACACATACGTGTCATTGAAACAAGGTACATTCAGACTGTTTCCAGAGCACTCGCTCTGAGGCAGGTACCACGGTAGATGTTGGCAACATAGGAATTCAGGTATGGTCCTTGCCCTCGAGGACTATGGGAGATATAGAAGAGTTATGCAAGCAGATAGCGTTCAGCTTGGTCAGCCAGGGGCCACAGCAGGGGGAGGAATCCCGTACTTTTGGAGAGAAGATTCTGTGAATGAGGAGAGTCATCGCAGAGAAGTGACACTGAACTGGAACTTGAAAGAAAATTAGGATTTGGAAGGTAGTGCAGGTAGGTGGGTGTACAAAGCCTTTGAAAAGTAAGTACAGTTAAATGACTTTTCTTCTTCCTTCTCTCATCCCCCAGCCAACACAAGTGTATTCTTCAAATGATTCAGTGTTTGGCCTAGGTTCCAGGAAGAGGAATAGCATGCATATTCAAAGGTCCATTGTGAAGTGGCCGATTGTAGGAAAGTTATTGCTGTTGATCAGTTCACAGCATTAATGAAACTTTGGTCTTGGCCTCAGTCCCCATTGGAGTTGAGGCCGGGCTTTGCTATCCTCCATACCTACAGGTGGTTCCCCTAACTCTAGTCAACTTTCTCACAAATGCATCCTATACTATTGGGCTGCCTGATGGCTTCGTCACTGGCGGACCATCAGGGTAGTAGCTGTATTTTGGTATTCTCAGATGCTTTTTACACGATGTTTTATACTTGCAAACTACTTCACAAAATCTCATGGCATCCTTAGGAAAAGGTGGAAGAGCCATTACGTAGGGCTGTATGTATATTTAGAGATACACGTGCAATACTTATTTATCTTTCGGAATGTGAACCTAATAAGCGTATCGCGTGTTTCATGGCTGCAGCTTTGGTCACACTTACCCTCACAACTTCAAAATGAGCCTGCTATGGAAGCACTAACTTACATGCACAAGGAAATAGAAAGTCACGGTCATCCGGTTCAGTTCCCCACAGCTCTGTGAATCCCTGTAAATGTGCCCCTTCAGTGTCGCCTTAAACCTCTCCTGCCACAAGGAGTTAATCACCTCCATCCAGCTTGCAAGTAGCTTGTTAAAAAAGAACTTTGTCAAAGCACCGAAATCTCTCTCCAGCCGCTGCAGTGAGGGGTGGAGGCCACATGGACCCAGTCATATCCCCTGCTCACGTAATTACCTGCCCAGTGTAGCCTCCCTAATACAGAAAACTCTCTATTCAACCAGGTTGCTTTCTTAGGACAGCGTTAGTTTAAATCCCCAATCGTAAGAGAAGCCCTAAAGTATCACCAGCCCCTGCCTCAAAATTTCCTTTCCCTGAACTCTGGAGAACCTCTGGAAACTAAAATGGGGACCATCAAATACCATCGTTATTACCATCTTCACATATTAGCTGGGCCCCCAAAGTGTGAAAAAGTGTGCGAGATACCGAAGAGTCACACAACAAATGACACATATGAATAATAGGTAATCGAGAGCCTTTACGTGAATAAACTCAGGTAATCCTCATGCCTTGTGCATAGGTGCTATAAACGTAAATGTCCCCATTTTACAGATAAATAAATTAAAGCAGGGAGAAGTTAACGAAGCAGCCAAGGTTATCTGCTAGGAAAGAGCAGAAGAGGATTTTCATCAGGGCAATGCAGCTCCAGAGCCTGTGCTTTCAACCAGCACGCCACTGTGCTCTGTACATGAAGTCTTCTGATTGCCAGTGACTTAAGTTAATACAGTCCAACGTTCACGGGGGAGACAGTGGCAATACTAGACTATAATCAGAGTGTCAGACAAAAGGAACAAATTGTAAATATGGCCCAGGTTCTAAAGGAGAGAGGGCTTTCCACCAGGGTGGGCAGGGGTGAAGAGTTAGGGGTTTTCTGTGCAGGGCTGTGAAGGATGGGTGGACATTTAGTGTATGGGAAGAGGGTGTAGGACGGTCTGGGCAAAATAAAGAAGATGCTTAAAAACACAAGGACAGGAAGCTCAGAGTGCTTGAGGTGCATGAGTAAACCAGTGTGGCTGGAGCCTGAGTTCATAGCATCTGGGATGAAGTGTGCAGGATGGCTGGGGCTGGATCATGGAGGGTTGAGTCAGGGCAAGGACACACGTATGCAGGAAGAGTGCTGTTCGCCATGTGCGTCTTGCAGAGAAAGAAATGTAAAAGCAGTCTAGCTCAGTGAAGCACCCAAGGCCAACTGATAAACTAATGTGGAGTCAGACTGAGAGAAGAGACTGAATAGCCTGACTTCTGCTTTTGTGTTCAGTTCAGCCAGCTTAAAATAATTTCCCTCCCACCGTGCACTAATCACACCAGTGGTTTAAAGTAAAACTTAACTAATGGAACATTTAACAGTCTTCTGGCCCCATTTCGTTGTTATTTTTTAAAACAGTGCTGCAGCATTTCCCTAATAAGAGACTGCTTCTTCTTCAAAAGAATTTGTTGAGGTCAGTAGACCCAGTAAAACACAGTGTGCCGAGTTCTGACAGCACTTGCTATAGCCGATGGATCCACCAGATGGCAGTCTCCACAATTCTCACCTGTTCTCCATAAAATTATAATATTTTTCAGTCATTTACTTACCATTTTTGTAATCATTCACGTTTCCAACCAACTGTTTGCACTCTGCATTTTTTTTGTGTCTGTATTTCCCCTTAGGGAAGTTATCTCTTTGTGTATTTCCATAAGTCAAGTGAACTGTCATCTGGAACAGCCATATGTAGAAACAAAAAAAAGAAAACTGGGTTTGGTTGTATAGTGGAAAGGGACTTTTGTCCAGAACTTAGTGACGTGCTCTGATTCAGCAAACCCTGGTCATAACTTTTCTGGTGAGGAATGTTCAGCATTTATATTATATTTTTTTCATATAATGTTGACGATATTTTTAAAATTTCTTCTTGACAGTCTGATACATTGATCATTCCTTACATGGATCCAGTGCCTCGTTCCCTCACCACCACTCTTTAAGTACAAGCTGTGCGCTCTGCTGGGAGGAAGAGATGGAAGGGATCAGGGCATGCCCCTGCCCAAGAGGAGTGGGCAGTGTGGGGTGGGGGGGCGGGAGAGCCAGCTTTGGGCTCTCCCACTGGGCTCTGTGACCTTGGGAAAAAAGAATCTCAGTGTCTCTGAATCTCTTTTCCTTACCTCTAGTCGAAAAATAATAATCCCTTCCTACCTCATAGGGTTTAAAAAAAAAAAAAACCCCTCATGACTTGGTTGTGAAAATAAAGTAAGAGAATATATGTGAAAAATGCTTTAATATTCACAATGTGCTTTTAAGATGCTCAGTGGCATTGTGAGCCTCTTATAGGTAAAGATATAAAAGTCAGTGCTGAATTGTGTCAGAAGGGGTGGAAGTGGATTCAAGCTTAGATGGCTCATGGGCTCTAGCAGCCCCGGTGATCATTGTGGCTCTGTGTCCACTCTGTATATGATGTAGAAAAGGACGAAAGGAACTTCAGTGAAAGATGAACTCCCATCATGTTTGTCGCCCCTTTCCTTCCCCTAAGGCATGCAGGAAAAACTAAAACTTTAGCCTGGCCTCGCTCAGTTAGCCTGGCCTCACTCAATTTGTAAAGAGAAAATCCCATACCAAACAACCTTCAATGGTAGGCCTTTCATACTTCAAAGCTGAGTTTTCAGTTTAAAGAATAAATTGAATGTCAGTCTCTACTATCAGGTTAAGGTTTATTTTTAAAGTTTTGGCATTTGCATATAAAACATGTACTTTATTCTTTCAGGATGAAGAAAAATTGTTTCTCTTGTTCAAGTTCAAATCTCATTTCCCTAAAATATTTTTTTACAATTATGACATTAAGTATGGGATTATATGTTCTTAAATATATAAAGAACTCTAAAATCAGTAGTACTAAGACTTTCTGATACAAAATTGGATGTAAGACATGAACAAATCGTTCTCTAAAGAAATAGAAATCATCGAAAATAAATGAGTCGAAGTCCAGCTTTGTTAATAGCCAAAGAACAAAGATTAAAACTTGATGTAACTTTTTCCTGTAAAATCAGTAATCTGTTTAATGTTAATATTCAGTTCTGACGAGCCCGTTCTGTGGCTGCTGCTCGTGCGCTGCTGGCAAGAGCACGAGGTGACGTAACCCTTCTGGAAATTAGTGTATCACCAGGCCCCAAGAGTCGCTAAAAAGTCCACCTAGACCCTTTGCTGCGTGTATTGGGTCTAATTATGTAATCTAAGGGAAATGTCAGAGGCTCGGACAGCGATTTAGAGATAAAGGTATTCATTCCAACCCTTACAAGAATTGCGAGATAGAAAACAATAGCTGTAGGAAAATAGTTAAATTGTGATTCACCCATCTCATGGAATATTTTTAAATAGCCAGTAAAAATCATGTTCTTAAGGAATATTCAGTGACGAAGGGCAAGTTTTTCAAAGTTAGGAAATGTGAAGTGAACAAAAAACATAAAACTAAATATGAGATTAATTTAATTAAGATTTAAATTATTTATAAAGTGTGTCTATATATATATATATATACACATACTTCCTACATGCCTGTTAAGAGACCAGCAGGAAATATACAGAAATGTTACCAACGTTAGCTGGGTGGTAAGCTCCTCAGTGATTTTTTTAATATATATATGCTTTACTCTTTTCTTCTTATAATGGCACGGATTACTTCCCAAGTTGGGAGGGAAGGTGGATGTTGATATTAAAACAATCTCTGGGGCTTCCCTGGTGGCGCAGTGGTTGAGAACCTGCCTGCCAATGCAGGGGACGCGGGTTCGAGCCCTGGTGTGGGAAGATCCCACATGCCGCGGAGCAACTGGGCCCGTGAGCCACAGCTACTGAGCCTGCGCGTCTGGAGCCCGTGCTCCGCAACAAGAGAGGCCGCGACAGTGAGAGGCCGGCGCACCGCGATGAGGAGTGGCCCCCGCTCACCACAACTAGAGAAAGCCCTCGCACAGAAACGAAGACCCAACGCAGCCAAAAATAAATAAATAAATAAATTTATTTAAAAAAAAAAAAAACAAAAAAAAACAATCTCTGTTTTTCCAGTCCCCAGCCCCCATCATGCTCAACTCCCCATCTCTTAATACCGCTTAGAGCTGAGTTGCTAGGCATCTTCCAGGCACAGGCCTTTTAAAAGGCCCTTCTCGGGCTTCCCTGGTGGCGCAGTGGTTGAGAGTCCGCCTGCCGATGCAGGGGACGCGGGTTCGTGCCCCAGTCCGGGAAGATCCCACATGCCGCGGAGCGGCTGGGCCCGTGAGCCATGGCCGCTGAGCCTGTGCATCCGGAGCCTGTGCTCCCCAACGGGAGAGGCCACAGCAGTGAGAGGCCCACGTACGGCCAAAAAAAAAAAAAAAAAAAAGGCCCTTCTCCATATGCTTCTTGTCTTCTTAAGGTAATCGGGGCCATCTGTGACTCCGAAAGGACGTGTTTCTCTCCTGGTTATTAAGAAATTCAAGAAGAGGTCATTGATACGGGAGTGAAGGGGGTGGGTCCTGCCCACTTGCCCAGGGCACACCTCAGCTTGCCCTCTAACTCTGCTCTCAAATCCATCCCCAGGGCCTGCCCAGCCAGCCCCTGTCCCAGGTTCAAGTGGTAGGGCACAGAAACCCACCAGGAATGACCTCACCATGCCTGACCTGGCCAAACAGAGGCTGTTTCATACCCGCTGGCATGAACTTTCCAGCTCTGCCTGCTGACAGGTTTTCTGGTGGTAGAAAAGGAACCTTTAAAAATAATTTAAAATAGAAGTCTCATTCAGTTTTGCTGCTTTATGATGTTTTTTTTATGATTTCTAGAGAGCCCCTGGGCATCTTTATACTTAATACATATGGATGAGGATAACTGTGATTTATAGAGTCCTTTCCATGTGTCACCCTCAGTGCTAAAGGCTTTACAGACTCTATCTCCTTGATCTTCAGACGAGCCCTATGAGATAGGTGTGACTCTCCTGTTAGATGGAAAGCAAGTGCTCAGGTCACAGGCTCAGATTTGAGCTCAGCTCTGTGGAGTTCCAGATCCCACCCTCTTAAGGAAACCTCACATTTTTTTTCCACTGAGTTTGTCAGGACTTCACTGCTTGAAGGGTCATTGACCCATGGAAGCCTTTTGTATGTCCGTCCTTGTGGATCTTTTCTTTGTCTTTGGCTCTCCTATCTCTGTTCTGGTCTTGTTTCATCACCGCATTTCGCTTTAATACCACGTCATATTTTTATAGAGTGGAAATAAAGTGTCGATCACGACCACCCCATTTGAGAACACATCAATCAAGACGGGGCCAGCCAGGAGAAACAGCTATAAGAGCCGGATGGTAAGGCGGAGCAAGAAATCCAAGAAGAAGGAAAGTCTGGAAAGGTGAGTTAGAGCCATGCTCTTCATGGGTTTGGTGCATTCCCGCACTGAGCGACATTTACTCCTTGCTTAACGTAAATGCTTGCATATGAGAAGGACCCATTTCTCTGTGAGAAATGTTGCCCCGTGGTTCACATGTATTTATACATTAGCGTTTATATTCCTTCGTAACAGCATTCTTTTTCATAGTGAAAAGGCTTACGTAGTTACACTGTAGAAGAATTTATATTGCTTCTTCTCATGTGTGAGAACCATGAACAGCCCTTTGCCTTTTCTTAAGCCTCTAGACTTCATTTCAGTTGAGTTGGATTTGAGGAACTGAAACTTCAGGCAGTTTTTAGCATGATATCTGTATTTAATAACGTCCTTTACATTATCTAAAAACAAACAGTTGCTTTTTTTTTTTTTTTGCGGTACGTGGACCTCTCACTGTTGTGGCCTCTCCCGTTGCGGAGCACAGGCTCCGGACGCGCAGGCCCAGCGGCCATGGCTCATGGCCACAGCCGCCCCGCGGCATGTGGGATCTTCCCGGACCGGGGCACAAACCCGTGTCCCCTGCATAATCAGGCGGACTCTCAACCACTGCACCACCAGGGAAGCCCCAGTTGCTATTTTTTAATGCCAGATGTTTGAAGATAACTAGATCTTTAAAGCATCCAAATAAGCCTAGAAATAGAAAGGCTTTGTTTTACTGACTGAAAGCCTAACTTGGCTACACGTTTGCACTGTGAGAGGCACCGTGGGTACCATTTTGTGCCCCATGCAGGCACTAGCAAGGTGTGTGTGTGTGTGTGTTTCTGGTGAGGATGTTTCTTGCCAGGCAGTTGTCTAGATGTGCTCCCTGCACCATGCCACAGCAGCCCTACTTTGCCCACTTGGATTTGGTGTGTTGGATCACATTATGAGGATTTTTGATGATAGAAAAGAAAAATAAGCAAATGAGAAAGGAATGATTATTGACTCCAGGAAAGACAGAGTTATACAAGGAAGGAAAATAGAATTATGGCCAAGCTGTGAACAGTATTTATCATGTAAAATAAAGAAAACACCAGCCTTTTTTTTCTAACCAAAAATTTTGGTTTAGCGCTACTAAGAGGAATAGAAACAGGGAAGTGTTTTTGGTTAGAAGGTGGAAGCAGTTGTATAAGAGCTTAATTCTCATTTTTTGTGGTAGGAAATCAACAGATAATTTCTAAAATCGAACAACTAAAAAAACAGCGTAAGCACATTTCATAGCAATATGCAGACAAATAGGAAAAGAAACAGCTAAAAGACTAGAAAGTGGTTTCTCTGGGAATTGGGAAAAAGGCAGAGCAGGGAGTTGCTATTTTTCATTACAAACTATTTGACTTTTTAACCCAAGTACGTGTATTACTGTGATTAAACTTACACACACACACACACACACACACACACACACATACACATTTTGAGATCCTCCTTTTTTTTTAATGTGAGCTTTATATTTTAATGGTGGTTTAGGTCATATAGAACACACTTGCTTCAAGGGGTAGCAGCGTGTAAACTACCTGGGGATGAAGGAACTCTGTACAGCCACCTGCACTTCGAAGCCACCTGAAGCTGTGCTTTTAGCTTTCAGATGTGCTCGTGGGACACTAACTACACATTTGCTTGTGCTGCAGCGTGGTGTCTCCTGCCCTGCTGATGTGATAAGCTTCATTTCACCTTGCTCGGTTTTTCTATGTAAATGTACAGCGTGCACAGTCATGAGGAATATTCAAGAGCTCACAATGGAATAAGCACAGCAAACAGCCCCTCAGAGATAAAGCCTCTACCCAGTGTATCACCATCCAAGAATTCTATATCCAAGATGATGGTTTTTCTTCCAGGGATTTACTTTGTATTATCTCTTAATTAATTAAATTGTGTCAGTGTGTTTGGGGCTATGTACTCAGAAGCTTTCAGGCAAAAAACCGTGTCCTCAAAAACCTGACATATAAATAAATGAATGTATATTTATTATATATTTTTCCTCTTTTCACAGCTCTCCTTAAAGTGCTTGAAATTAAGAGAAGAGAGCTTCCATTGTGTATTATCAAAACCTCTTCCTTTCTAAGTCATAAAAAAGTTTTGAATATAAAAGTGGGATCCTTCTCTTTAAAAGGATCTGCCGTCATCCTATCACCGTCTCTGGCACAGGGGCGTGTACTGAGTGCACTGGTGCTATGGGTAGGAGGAGTGGTTTTGAATGTAGAATCTGATCAGTTTTCTTCTGTTTTCACTCTAGGAGAAGATCCCTTTTCAAAAAACTAGCCAAGCAGCCTTCTCCTTTACTCCACACCAGCCGAAGTTTCTCCTGCTTGAACAGATCCCTGTCATCAGGGGAGAGCCTCCCGGGGTCCCCCACTCACAGCTTGTCTCCCCGATCCCCGACTCCCAGCTACCGCTCCACCCCCGACTTCCCATCCGGTGAGTGAGTCTCCTTGCCTCTCAAGAGTTGAGGGGTCACCATCTGAGATCCTGGAAGAGAGGCTTATTCCTGCTTAAGGAAAGAAGGTTGAGGTTGTAACTGACAGAGAACAGGATTTATAGGAAGGTCAGAAGATACAGCTGTTCGGTCCATTAAAAAAGACAGGAAGTACTGGGTTAACCCTTGGTGTGGGGAGGTTTATCTGAAAAGCATTTATTCACTAGACTTAGATGCTAAGACAATTTGCTGACCTTTACCTGACCTTATCTAAAACAGCTAGGTCTGGAAGCATGGAAAGCAAAGGGAAAGTGGCCGTTGCTCACAGCATCCTGTTTTCCACCCACAGGTACTAACTCCTCCCAGAGCAGCTCCCCAAGCTCTAGTGCCCCCAACTCCCCAGCAGGGTCAGGACACATCCGGCCCAGCACTCTCCACGGCCTGGCCCCCAAACTCAGCGGGCAGCGATACCGGTCAGGAAGACGTAAGTCAGCGGGCAGCATCCCGCTCTCCCCGCTGGCCCGGACACCCTCTCCAACTCCACAGCCCACCTCCCCTCAGCGGTCACCGTCCCCTCTGTTGGGACATTCACTTGGCAACTCCAAGATCTCTCAAGCCTTTCCCAGCAAAATGCACTCCCCCCCGACCATCGTCAGACACATTGTGAGGCCCAAGAGCGCAGAGCCCCCGCGGTCCCCACTGCTCAAGCGCGTGCAGTCGGAGGAGAAGCTCTCTCCCTCCTACGGCAGTGACAAGAAGCACCTGTGCTCCCGCAAGCACAGCCTGGAGGTCACCCAGGAGGAGGTGCCGCCGCGGGAGCAGTCCCAGCGGGAGGTGACCTTGCAGAGCCTGGAGGAGAACGTGTGCGACGCACCTGCCCTCAGCCGGGCCAGGCCTGTGGAGCAAGGCTGCCTGAAACGCCCTGTGTCCCGGAAGCTGGGCCGACAGGAGTCTGTGGACGAGCTGGACCGAGAGAAGTTGAAGGCCAAGGTGGTGGTGAAGAAACCCGACGGGCTCCCAGAGAAACAGGAATCCCGCCAGAAACCCCATGCACTTGTCAATGATGTGGAAAACCTCTCTGCTTTTAGGCTAGAAGACAGAGAGAAGAAAATCTATCCAAAGGCTTCGGAAAGGTCAACTCATTTTGAAAACAAAGCAGCCGCGCAGGAGGCCCAGGCCCCGGGCAGCCTGCTGAAAGATGCTCTCCACAAGCAGGCCAGTGTGCGGGCCAGCGAGGCTGTCACCTCGGAGGGGGCAGCAGCTCCCGGGGACCACAGCCAGGGCACCGGTGACCTCAAACGAGCCTCGGCTCACAGCACCCTCCAAGACGGTCTCTGTCACGCCACCCACAGGCCCACCGCCGGGAAGGGTGAGTACACGGAGAAGTCCCCGCAGGCCAAGGAGGGTCCCCGGTGTGAGAAGTTAGACAGCAAGCTGGCCAACATCAATTACCTCAGAAAGAAGATGTCCCTTGAAGACAAAGATGATGGCCCCTGCCCTGTGCTCAAGCCCAAGATGACACCTGGTGCCCAGGAGGGCCTGCCGGGGAGCGCGGGCCGACCGGCCGGGGGGCAGCAGGAGGCCCAGCCGGCCTCCGAGAGCCGCGCGCCATTCGTCAGCGGCCACGTGGCTCAGCTCAGCACCGTCTCCTTTGTCCCCCTCAAGGCCCTTTCTGGCCGGGTGGACAGCGGAGCGGAGAAGCCGGGCTTAGCTGCTCCAGAGTCGCCTGTCCGGAAAAGCCCCTCCGAGTATAAGCTGGAAGGGCGGTCTGTGTCATGCCTGAAGCCCATCGAGGGCACTTTGGACATTGCTCTTCTGTCTGGACCGCAGGCCTCCAAGACGGAGCTGGCTTCACCAGAGCCTGCCCAGAGCCCCAGCCCAGGCAGTGACGTAGGGCCCCCTGTGCCACAGGCTCCCGCCGGCAGCGTGGGGAGGAAGGGTGAAACTGCGGGTCAGAGGGAGTCCTCCCCTGCCAGCTTCAAGGTGAACAAATCCTACCTGCTCGAGCCTCGGTTCCCACCACCCAGCCGGGGTCTGCAGGGCTCACCGGCGTCACCCCTGCCTGACCCAGAGGTGAAGCTGGACAGGAAGGTTTCCCACGCAGCCAGGACCCCGGTGACCATCGTGGAAAGCCATCCCCAGCGGGGGGAGGGCAGCCCCAGCCAACACCAAGACCACAGGCCCGACGTTAAGCTCCTTCCCCTCCTGGGGCAGAACCTCCAAGGTGCTGACCCGTCTAGGTTGCGCAGCCCGCTCCCACCTGAAGGTGCCCCCTTGAGGGAGAAGCCTAGCGGGAGGGAGTCGTCCGAAAGGGGCCCTTCCACAGCCAGAAGTGAGCGGTTGGCTTTGAGGGCCGACATCCGCAGAGACCCCTCCAAGGAGCTGTATCCACTAGAAGCTGCTAAAGCCAGTGACAACTCCAAAACCCTCCCCGCTGTGGGGAGGACCCGCCCAGATGTCTCCACCCAGACCCAGGCCTTGGAGAAAGCATGCGGGCCTTGTGGGAGAACAAACCCCAAAGACGGCCGAGATGAGGTGAGGCCACTGGCCAGAGAAGACCCCTCTTTGCACTCTGCAGCGGCTCCTTGTGAGAGGGAGCTGGTCAAGGGAAGGAGTGGCCCGGAATCTAAGCTGGCATCCGCTTCTGCCAGGTGGTCTCTGGAGCCACCCGGGACAGAGAGTGAGAAGAGTGAAAAGCTCTCCGGTTTCCGATCTGTGCAGAAAGATGGTCCCAAGGAACCAGAAAGGAAAGAACAGCCCCTGCAGAAGCATCACCTCACCAGTAACTCTCAGCCCCTACCTACCACCAAAGAGCTCCCTCGCCTGGCCGCTCAGCAGCATTACACCCAACAAAGCTACCCTGCTGGCTCTCTGCCTGGGAGCAAGCCCTGCGCTACACACTCAATCCTGGGCCTCCAGGACCCTCCCAAGCCCACTGCTGTGCTCTGTGAAAGCAGCAGCCACAAGCCCAGGTCTGGCCCCGACACAGACCCTCCAAAGTCTAAGCACCCAGACCGGCCCTTCTTCTCCCAGAAGCTGAGCATTGAGGCTGCAGTGGGCAAAGAGCCTGGTGCCCAGCCCCCCGGCAAAGAGGGGAAGGGCAGCAGTAAGGGTGTGTCAGAGGAGTTCCCTGCCCTCCCAGGTCCCCAGAACACAGCCCGCGATGTGATTGGCCAGGGAGCAAGTGGGCCCTCAGTCCCCCTACACATGGAATGGGGTCCTCTAGACACCAAGCTGAGACCCACCAGCAGTGGGCATCCCCCAGAGGCACTGGAGAAGCCCGCACATCCACCACGGCAAGGACCCCTAGGGGCCAGTGAGTCGGTGGACCAGAAACTTCCCACTGTAGGGGAAAGGCAGAACCCATCTCCAAAGGCCCCCAAACCATCCACTGTGAAAGATTATCCCCTTCTGTGCAAACAGACAGACAGGAGCCTGAGTCCGCCGGCTGCCAGCGCTGACGCCGGGAAGTCTGAAGGCAAGAAATGCACCGAAGCACTTTACTCCCCTGTGGACAGCGGGAAGCCGGGGGCCAGCCTTTCCCCGGTGCAAGGTGAGGCTGGGCCCAAGGGCACGGAGAGGCCGGCAGCAGCCGCCGGGAAGGGCTGGCCGGAGGCCAAGGGGAAAGGGCCCGGTTCCCAGAAGCCACTGACGGAGGCGGGCAAGCCCAGTGGCATGAAACGGTCGCCCTCGGCCACGGCGCAGAGCGCTTTCCGCTGCACTGCCCTCCCCGAGAAGTCTCTGAGCTACTCCTCTGGCTTTCCCGAGGCTAGATCAGCAGTTCTAGAGACTTCTACAACCTGCAGCGACACCTTCTCTGCCAAGGCCGGCAGGGCCACAGCTGAGCCCCCAGCCTCCAGCAGCAGGGACCATCGAAAGCCCCTGCCTGGGGGGGATGGCAGAACCCAAATGACAAAGAGCGACTCCTTGCCATCCTTCCGCAGCTCAGCCATCACTCTGGAATCCTATCACCCCAACCCAGGCGTGGGGGAGGGCGCCAGCCACCGGGACAGGGTCCTCTCAGGAGCGACCACCGAGGGAGAAACCAAAGGGAAAGAGCCGGCCCCCGCCCAGCCAGCTCAGACTAGGAAGCAGAATGTGGGCAGAGAGGTGACCAAGCCGTTCCCCGCTCCAAGCGCGGAGCGCCCCATCGCCCTTCCTTCTGAGAAGGACTCCGGGGTGCGACAGAGGCGGGGGAAAGAGAGTTTGCGCGGCAGCCCACACAAAAAGGCCTTGTGATGGGGCAGGCCCCCGGCGGGACTGGGGGACCCAGCCTGCGTGTGTAACTGCATCTTGACTACCTTGGAAACCAGCACTGTGGGAACCCCCCCAGGCAGAGCCTGGAGCCTCACCGAAGAAGGGGGAGAGAAGAAACAGGAAAAGAAGGGACCTTCTTCCAAATGCCTTCCCAATTGGAACCGGTAAACTGTTACCAGATAGTGTTTGTACAAAAAAAATACAAATAAAAATAAAAAAACAAAAAATCTTTTTGGTTGAGGTTGAGGTTGCGGATTGTTGAGGAAAACGATTTTCTCTGTAAATACCTAGCAATGTGTTTGGTTTGGGGGATATAGAGTCGATACTTTGCTGCTGATGGCATCATTTACTACAACTTTTTTTTTTAATAAGATTTTCGCTCTACCGTTGATCATAACGCAGTAATGAAGCAAAAGGGTTAAACCTGGGTATATGTAAAAGTATAGATGCACCCATATTCGTGTATATACACATCCACCCACGTGTTCTGGTCTGTGGTTGAAAAGAATATTTCAAGGCTACATTTTCCTACGTTAAAACATTCTAAGTCGAGTTGAAGGTGAAAGAAAGCCCCAAATACACTAGATTGTAAGCCTTCCTGTGTACTTTTAACGAGTGATTTTGATAGTACTGTATCTGGCTACCTATACTTCCAGATCTAAAGAACTACTCGAATCACTGCCTTTGGAATCCTCCTCCAGCAGAAATGGCCACAACAGATGGAGCTAGCCATTTTCATTTCATTTCATGGTCATCCTAATAGCCATTTTGATCCTGGGCCCAGCTGTCTGAAAGGCCAGTTGTCCTTGTCTGTGGGTGTGTATGTCAACTCCTCACCATAGGTAGAGCAGGGGCTATAAACACATGTCGACTTATTTCTGTTCTTTTGCTTTCCCTTTCTGTTCTCTCGCTTTCCCTTTTCATGCTCTTAAACTCAGGCCTTTATGCTATGAGTCACTAGTCTAAGAAGCACACATTTTATAGTAGTTCTGCACCAGCCCTGCTGTTGAACATAAAGGAAAGTTGCTGGCCGCACACCAATCTGCTAGTACTTAGGTTGAGTCATAAGCATCGGGCATTGGAAGAGGTTTTAAATTTGCTTTTTTGAGGAGAAGTCGGGGGACGGGGTGGGGTTGTGGATTTGGGCATCATAGCATATATTTTAAGGACTAATCAGGACATCAGATACATTTTAATACATAGCTGGGGCCTTATGTTGTAGACGAAGCTTGCTGTTTTTAGCAAGTTCCTGGGTTTCACATTCATTTCTGATGCATCAGGTAGCTCCGTACATTTCATAACATGATCTCTTTATTTGTATGCAAAAAAAATACTGTATTAATAAAGAGCAGCATTTTTGTAACAAAAAGACTTGTTGGAGCTATTTGGTGCTTGAATGTGACTGTCCTTTTTACTTTTGCTAAGCCTTATTTAAATTTTGTATACCATGGAATATGTAGAATTTGTCCAATCATTTTAGTGCTGAGGGGATCTTTTTGTTTGTTTTTTGTTGCAGTTTTCCTTCCTGGTGGATTGTTTTATATTGTAAGACAGCACTTGCTGACATAAGTACTAAGGCACTAAGAGAAAATACACACAGATAAGTATTTATAAGATGCTTGGGATCCGTAGCAGGATTTTTTGTTTTGTAAGAGAGAAAAAAAAATTACCAAGAAGAAATACTAATCCAGCACCCAACCCCCCTCGGGAGCGTCTTAGTATCTTCAGGCTATAACATTGTTCACCTAAGCACAGCTTCATCTTACAGCCCTGTGGATTATAAATCATTCAGTGAGGCTGTAAGCTCCGCTCCAAAAACAAAGGCGTAACTTAAACTGCTTGGTTGTCCTTCATTGTAAAATGAGTTGGCAATGGCAAAAAAAAAAAAGAAAAAAAGTCTCCTCCTTGCTCTGAAATTTTTTCCCGTGAGGTTTTAGCCATTCCCCATCACTATGTTTTGAATTGTAGAAGAAACAAATATGTTGAAAGATCTTGAATGGGTTTCAAAAACGGTCTCAACATTTATAATTCATACGTGCATTTGGCGGTTGTCATAACCCGATCCTTCTGCACCCAGACATCTAGACAGGCCTGTCGGGGAGGTAGTTTATGGTTTACAGCCTTTGCTTTTTAACTGTCCACTTTCCTTTAAAGCACAACTAGCTGCTTGTTTACAAATGATATTTTTTAATGTATATTTTGTATAGTGTATTATCATTTTTGCCAAATATGTTTTTGCATTTTGGATGGCTACGGAGTACCTAAGGTTGCATTCATGTAATACCTGTTCGTTGTTGTAAACCTCTCCAGTCAGCTGGTAGAAATTCTCCTGTGTTCTATTTTGGTCGGTCTCCTGTGATTGTAAGATGTGCTCCTCGGTAGTATTCCCAGCTGTAGATTTACCAGCTACAAAGTTTGTTAGGATCTGTGCAATAAAGTGTTTGCAGTCTTATTTTCTCTAAGAAATTCCCTATGGATGTCATAATTGTTGTATATTGAACAAATATTTATACTTATGCAGTTGCATAACATTGAAATAAAAATTTAGCATGAAAAGATAATGACTATTAAGTTTTTTCCCATATACACACATACATAGCGTCTCTAAAACATTACTGAATGTAACTCTCTTATGGAAAGGATGGTTTTCTGCAGATTCCTTTCGGTGAGTGGAGTGGTTTGCTAATTTTTTTTAACCCACACGAACATGTTCCATTCTTTGAGATTAAGTCTTCCTTTAAGTCCTTCCTCTGTTTTCTACCAACCTTCTTCCTTTGCTGCAGAACTTGCCAACTTTCACATCATTCTCACCATTTTCCCTACAGTCTCAGGAAGAAGTGTCCTTTCTCCATGACTCCACCTACTTCAATTCTCCCAAAACCTTGCTCCATCAATTACCATTGTGTTCTCTCATCTTTCTTTTCCTCCCATCCTGTCTCCTCCCTCGTAATTAAAAAGCATTAAGACCATCAGGAAGGAAGGAAGCAACCTAACATTTATTGTCTGCCTACTATATGTGTACCCTTAGTACTGGGCAAGAAGCTTTTTATCTGCCATCTTATTTGAGCCCCCAACATAAGCCTCAAACCAGGTGGTGGTGGCATCCGCATTTTACTGGTGAGCAAATAGGCCCAGACAGGCTATGTGACTTACTTAACATATACCCTGTAAAGAGAGCTTGGATTAGAGCGTGGATTTTTCTGGTTCTAAAGCTCTTGACCTTTCTAAACATTACCAGGTATCATGCAATTGAATTCAAGACCCAGGGCCCTCTGTGAACGATCTAAGCCATCTCATTTTCTAAGTTTACATGCAAAAAAAATCATATGGTGCAAAATTACAAACCTGGTGATTGGCAGGAAGCCATGAGCCAAGCAAGCTAATCGTTCTCTGTAATAGGACTCCTTTATTAGTCCTAATTAATTACTAATTAGTCAGTAGGCAATTTCCCTTCTAGATTTTTGGTTCACAACACAAATGTTACGTGAAAAAGTGTAGCTCTGTTAACTGCGGAAATTTGCTTACTTCAGTATAGGCCAGACATTAAGGAATTCAGTGGTAGGGCAGTTCACTCAATTTAATTTCCTTCCTGCCAGTATGTTTTTAACACTTTCCACACAGTCATTTTGTGTTATTCCTCTTTCTTCCTACCTCCTACCCCAGTTAGTATCGTATGCGTCTCATATATCTAAGAAAGCTGGAAATGACCACAGCTTTGTTGAACCTTGGTTTTATTACTTTCTGTATACTAAACGTCAGTCACTTGGCCCAGGTTCAGGGCCTGAGGTGTGTGGCAGTTCAGACACCTCAGACCCTGTACTGGAAGCATTAGCACCATTCGTCATAAAAAAAAACATGCAGCAGCATCGCCTGGATTCCCGGGAATCCAAAAGACAAGGTCACCGTCTCTTATCACAGGCTGCCGGTGGGACTGTCAAGCCCAATACTTGGATGCAGGCAATGAAAGAATCTTCTACCGAGACGGACTGAACATCGAGTCTGTTCAGATGTGGGGAAAAGGAAGATCTGTTGCATATGGTTACTAGGAATTGCGCCATGCAGCTTTACAGAAAGTCTCTTAATGTTGTAAAGCTGACAGACTCTAACAGAGTCATCTGATGTTTCACTGAAGCGCTGCCCGGAGAGGGCTGTCAGAACCTGCAGGTGAAGGATGAAGCATTTACAAGGCCTAAAGCAAGCATGCTGCAGCTACTGAGCCTTCGTATGTCAGCTGGCGTCTCCATGTCCTCCAGCCCTAACCTGTCTAAATAAAAAATCTTTTGCCTGAAAGTTCTATCCCTTTGGCATACATATGCTATGTGAAACAGTACTGGGCTGAAGTGACTTTCCTCGGCTGGAGGCAGTCCTTTGTAGGGACAGAGGGTAGTTCCTGTGGAGGGCCTCCCATGCGCATCAGTTCAGTGCTACCCAGGAATGCGAGTCCTAGCTCCTCAGCCTATTGCCCCTTTCAAGTGGGGATCCTTAGAACAACTATGGCCCCCTCTGTCCTCAAGGAAAAGGAAAGAGCAACCCAGGAAGCTTGGGCTTGAGCATTTGCATTTGAAATCACAAAGCCTTAGGAAAAGGCTGCTCCTTTCTCAGTACTATCTCTAAATTCTCACTACCTCTTTATTCTTGTGCCTTTGTGAAAACAAAAAACCCTTTAAAAAGAAAAATTCTGATTTTTTTCTTTATTGCACAATACGTGATCAATTGAAGGCAAATTAAAAATACAGAAAAGCAAAACAAAATGTTTGAATCACTGCAATTCCCCAGCCACTTTCATTCTTCAATCTATATGGATTTTTATGTTACCAAAAAAAAAAAAGAAATAATAGTGGGCCTGATGTTTGGTAACCTCTTTTGCTTAGTGTGAAATCAAAAATATATTTCAATGTCTATAAATATACTTCTGCAATATTATTTATAATGGCCGCATGGCACTTCATGTTAAGGACATGCCGCATTATTTTCTTTCACGCGCACGGGCACAAGTAGAGAAGCTCAGATGCAGATGTTTGAGGTCATCCTACTCTTCAGTTCTTGGCTCATCAACCTTGGCGCCAAGGTTCATGAAACTTATCCCTACACTCCCATCCAGCCTCCTCTCCTACCCCACAGGCAACTTTGTTAATGGTTTGGTTTTGTGTTCTTAAAAAACATAGGTATCATTGTTCTGTATACATGTATTTTTAATTGATAAAAATCATGTTAATATGTCATTTGGGTTGTTTGTTTGTTCTTTTTTCCATCAAGCTCTATCTGTTGGTTCACAAAATGACTCTCATACATAGAGGACAAGGAGAGACCAAAGAAAGAGACAGTCACTCCAGAGTGGTAGGTGGCAGGTTTAATAAGCAAGGGAACTTACCTATGAGGCTTATCTTGGGCTGCCACAAGACGAGGAGATCTCCGCACCCACCTGCCACGATCTTAAAGGTTGATATAGAAACCTTACCGGGGTTCAGCTGTGTATACCGTGCAGATGATCTCAGCAACACCTGGCTCTCTCAAGGCTGCGTCCTGGAAAATGACTCCCACTGTGGGAACACCACACAGCCTTTACAAGGCCAGGGGAGGAGATGAGGAGACTCCAATTGCCTGGGTCCAGCTTTCGGTTCAACTGGCGATCATGTCCTCTCCATGACCTCCTCCAACACTATATGCTTAAGATTCAACTACCTTGCTGTAGCTGTGTCTAATCCATCGCTCTGGCTACTGTATGATACCCCATGGTGTGCGTCTTACACGTTTTACCTGCCCATTTTCCTAGCGATGAGCTCTCAAATTGCTTTGAACTTCCCCCTCCATAAATAACGCTGTACTGCATATTGTTGTGGAATTGTGAAATTTTGTGAGACACACCCAGCTCGGGATTGGTGGGTCACATATTTAATTTGATGAATTTTTGCCTCATGGTCCTAGAATAGCTGCACCAGTCTCCACCCATAAGCAGTGCATTGCAGTTCCTATAATCCTACATCCCACCTACACTATTATCCAGCTTCCTCTTTTTGCCAGACTGATATAAAACTTTATCTCATTTTAACTTGTTTTTCTTTCATTCCTAGTAGTATCAGCATGTTTATGTTGTTATCCCACCCAAGAACGTAGAATGTCTTTAATCATTTATCTCTTTTTGGACGTTTAGGTTGTTTCCAAAGACAGGAGAAAGAGAAAAAGGGTCTCCCAAGCTGTTTAGAAAGCCCATGAACCGACATAAATGGAGACGGGGAAGACAGATGAATGCTCAGGTGACCCGCTGTCTTCTACTTACCTTTGTAGGATCTAGTACCATGTCTCGAACAGCCAAATGTTTAGAGAATATTCTCTAAAGATGGGGGGAGGGGTGGCGAGAGGTGAATGTTCAATGCAGTTCACTGTTTAATCTTTCATGAGCAATAATGGCTTTTAGAAACCAAATTTAAGAATAATAGGTCAGTCCTTTCCTTTTTCAAGACCCACAGTATTCCATAAGTGATTTCAAGTTGTCAACAGCTGGGATGGAGTGGGGGTAGGTGGGAGAGCAGGGTAGTTGAGGGGCAGAGGCTGTGGCCTGGCAGTGATGGCAGAAGAGACTAATGAGCTGCTTGCCCAGATGTCTCACCCTTGGATTGGAAGGCTCCTTAACGCTTTTTTCCCATTTTGTTCGGAAATTTCCTCTTACAGGATATGGCGTAGTTTTTCAGCTCATTTGACTCATGGAGCCTAACACAGGTTTCTGTTACTGTTTGATAAAGTTAAGAAAAGGAAAGGACTTTACATGAAATCATTTGACTGGGAGTCCAAGGCCAACCCTAGTCTAACAGAATCCCAGTATCCAGAGGTGGGGCACAGGAATCTGTTTGGTAAAGAATTCCCCAAATGGGGCTTCCCTGGTGGCGCAGTGGTTGAGAGTCCGCCTGCCGATGCAGAGGACACGGCTTCGTGCCCCGGTCCGGGAAGATCCCACATGCCGCGGAGCGGCTGGGCCTGTGAGCCATGGCCGCCGAGCCTGCGCGTCCGGAGCCTGTGCTCCGCAACGGGAGAGGCCGCAGCAGTGAGAGGCCCGCGTACCGCAAAAAAAAAAAAAAAAAAAAGAATTCCCCAGATGATTCTGCTGATAAACCAGTATCCGGGAGCTCTGGGAGAAACACTGGGCTGCTGATTCCTCGGCAGCCTTCAGACTAACTCCTGCCACACCAGGCATCCTAGTTCTTGATGTATCGGGCAATTGATTCGAACTCAACACCCAGGACCACCCCATCGTGACTTGCGTAGAACTAACTGCATCCTCTCTTGCTGTAATTCAAGTTAATTTTCTCTTTAACATTCAGGGCAGATAGAAAGCAATGTCAGCCACCCCTCTTGCCTGCTACACTAATATATGAAAACATTATAGTCATTTATTTCATGCTTTTGTAAACTTCAAAATTGTAAGCGGCACTTACTGGGGAATTAGATGGGTAGAAATAAAATGACAGTTTCCTGCCCTGAAATTTTACGTGGATACATAGATAACGGCTGTGTTTGGGTCTGTGCTGCGTTCAGTTAACAGTGATGGCTGCTGGCACAGGGGAAATGTAAAACGTGCTCCCAGACTGTGGGAGTTGCAGCTCATGCAGAGAGTCCCCTGTGATGGAGGCAAAGTCGGTTTTCATGGACTTCAACGCTGTTTGCTTCAGGACACTTTGAAATGCAGGGTCAGCTCACTGAGCTACAATATGCAATAATAACATGTTTTTATAGGAGTAGCTTGTCATAGCAGCCACAACATAGGATACATAAAACCAGTGAACACACCATGTCTGCAGAGTCTATCCTAGTAACCAGGATAAAGCAATAAAACTGACAGTAGCCATCAAAAACTCCCTTTCTGACTTTGTAGGGTGAATTGACTGTTGCTTAAAACAGAGGAGCTGTCACAAAGCCCTAGATAGATCAGTGCTCAGTTATGGAGTAGCACATGGCATTGCATGGAAGGGGCCTGATACATGAAAGCAAGATGGGCAATTACATATTGCTAGAGCTTGGATCCCTACGGTCTTTAGTGCAATGCAATCCGCATCAGAGATGCTCTACAGGAAGTTTTTGTTTTTCCAAGTTACACATTAAATATTATGGAGGACAGTGTGGGTAGGGAGTGGTAGGTCAGCAATTTGCATTTCCTATCTGCAGCTTAAATCCTTAAGGCAGAAAGGAGCTTAAGTTTGTTAGAAGGCACAGGGAACTCAGTGGGTTGGTGCTATCAGAGTGGATTCTTTTTTTTTTTCTTTTTTAATCAATAAATTTATTTATTTACTTATGCTGCATGTGGACTTTCTCTAGTTGCAGCAAGCAGGGGCTACTCTTCATTGCAGTGCACGGGCTTCTCATTGCGGTGGCTTCTCTTGTTGCAGAGCACAGGCTCTAAGTGCACGGGATTCAGTAGTTGTGGCACATGGGCTTCAGTAGTTGTGGCTCACAGGCTCTAGAGTGCAGGCTCAGTAGTTGTGGCGCACGGGCTTAGTTGCTCCGTGGCATGTGGGATCTTCCCGGACCAGGGCTCAAACCCATGTCTCCTGCATTGGCAGGCAGATTCTTAACCAATACGCCACCAGGGAAGTCCCAGACTGGATTCCCCTAAGAGTGTGGACTTCTATACTCTCTGATAGGATTGAAGGAAGGAAGAAAGGAGGGAAGTAAAGAGGGAGAGAAAGAGTTAAGGAATGAAGGAAGGGAAGAAACAGCAAAGAAAGAAAAAGGAAAGAGAAAAAGAAAAGGGAAGGAGGGACCAGTGAGCATGGTTTTGGCATCTTCAGGTCACCAGCAGGAATATCTCCCAAAGTTTCCAGAGCTGATCATCGAATTTGCTACAAGCAAATGAACAAAATCAACAAAACGAAGTAACTGTGTGTCCTGCTACGTTCCTGCCTGAGTTCCCCAAGGTGAATGCTTCCTGCACCACGAGAGTGGGCCACATGGGTGGCATCGAGTCAGAGGGAGGTGTGCTCTCTGACTTGGGAGGGTCGGCTGCCTGCCTTCAGAAGGGTCCCTAGAATGAGGGGCCTTTCCTGTAGCAACAGTTAGGAAGCTTCCTAGAAGAGCACCTGCTCGGCACAGGCCACGGCAGCTGTGCCCACTTCTGCATTAGGTCCCTTCTGAGCCCAAAACTCAGGGGAAAAGGCCTTGGTCACTGCTAGACTCAGAGCCAATAACAACCCGGCAGTGGCTCGGACTGGCCTCCTCAGAGTGATGCCCTGCCATCCTAGGCCTAGGGAAGGAATGAAGGTGGCCGAAGGGGTGTGTCATGATGTCCTCATATTTCCAGGCACTTTCTTTCTCCCTTTAACACACAGCCTTAGATGACTGCCTTACTAAGTCTCCCTCAGGAAAGCCGAAGAAAACTCCCTTCCCAGCCACCTGTTCTCCCAGATGCTGGTATTCAAGATAATTAAAGCAGCTGATTGTGTGATGTTTCATTTCATTAGTAGAGTGTGTTCTGCTTGCCCTCTCTCACCAGGCCCAGGCCGCCTAGCGCTCAGAGGGCTTTGGTACCCATTCATCTCTGCCACCCCTCCTGGCTTTGAGCCCAGGAGTTGGGAGTTAGATGAGGATGAGGGAACAAGGTGTAAAATCTTGAATACTTCTTTCTGTTTCCAGAAACTAAAGGGGAAGGAGATGGGGCATTTTGGAGTAAAACTGAGGTAATGTGCCTGCTAATTGGCCTTCAGTAAACTGCTGCCTGGGTTAGCTGGGAAGCCCCACTTCTTAACGGTCCTCAAGGCAGGGACAGGGTGAGGTGCGTGAGGCACCCACCCTGGGCGCCAAAAACTCAGTAACAAAGAAGAATAGTATTTTAATGCAACATCAAGATATCAAAACTAATGTAAAGTATCCACAAGGAACAAAAGTACCAAAATTTTAAACAAAGGCAGGACGGCTACTCGTGAGTTTCCTTTTGCCTCAGGTTCTAACATGGTTCCGCGTGGTGCTGTTGTGGATCCTGGCTATGTTTAAAAACTTTTGATGTTTATCACGGACATTTTTTTGCATTAATTTAAAGTTTTAAAAGGAACTTTTTTGCCTGATTACTGAGTTTTTTGGTTCCCCCTTAAATTTTGCACCCAAATCAAGTGCCTCACTCCCCTTACCCTAGCCCCCCGTCTTGTGTCCTTAACCAAGAACATCTGGGAAAACTTAGGCTCCTGTGTAGCAATTACACGAAAAAATCCCCTAAGACTGGCAAAGCATTTGCAGTGAAGGTTTATGGCTTTCCTTCACTATTCCTTTGTCTTTCCTGCTTTTCCTGGGGGTACAGAGGTAAAGAGCTGGTCCCCAAGTTTCTACTCTGTTCCACTAATATGCCCTCAACCTAAGGGCTAATCAATTCTCATTGGTTGTTAATCAATTTTTACTTTGGTATCCAATCAGAATTTTATAACTATAAGCTACTATCTCTAGCCTAAAATGGGTTATTCAGCTTAATCCAGGCCTTATAAATGCAACACCTGAGTACAAGAGCTCAACTCTCTTGTCTGCCAATGCAGATTTCAGAAGATCAAGCCCTGCATGGGTGTCACCCTTTGGACCTTGAGAAGAAGGCCTAAGTCATTACACTGCCAGCTTCCCTGTTCTCTATCTGCATTTAATGATTTTGTCCCCTCTCTGTTGCTGGTATAATCTTTGCAATACCCCCTTTGCAATACAGCCTCAACAGAAACTACTGCTCACTAAGGCAGCTTACTGTGTTCCCAGTGGTGAGTGTGCCGGGATGCTTTCTTTCCTCCACTAGTTTTTCATTGTAAATGTGCTATCTCAGTTGCTATCCCCGGTGAATAGGCTTTAGAGAGCCGGCCTGGGAACCAAACCACCATTTATCTCACCGTTCCTGTGAGAAAGAAGCTTCTAAGGACCAGACATTCAAATGAGAAGAGCGTTTGGACCGCAGCCCACCTGTAAGTTAGGATCTGTAACATAATAAGAGCGAGAACACCAGGTAGGTAGAAAAAGTCTCCTTGGTTCTGAAGTGAGGGTGGCCAATGTGCAAAACTCCTAAACCCTGGGGGAGGGGCATCCTGGCAGGGGTGTCTTTTTTTTTTTTTTTTTTCTTGGAGCTATTTGCACTGCAGAGGCATTGTAGAATCCTTGGAGAAGTAAGGATTAAGGAGGTTAACGCAGTCAATTTGATGGCAAGATTCATTTTTCAGCCTCTTCTTTTAAATTCTTTGTTTTCTCTTTGTCATTTAAAATAAGCTTTGAGACTTTATCTCCAACTTGTTTCCCAAATGGCTACATTACTGAGAACTCAGACCCAAGCACAATGCCCGAGCTGTGGGGGAGAGAGCTGGGGAGCTGGGGTCCTTGGCACTGCCAAGCTGTGGGAGTTGATGACCTCCTTTTAGGGTCAAGGTGGGAGGTGCTTCAAAGGATGCTCATGAATGGAAGTGATGGCGTCCTAGTAGGTTACTCTCCTGGCCCTTCCCTGCCATGGGTCCTCCTCAACTTCTAGCCACCTTCCATGTGAGGAAAAGGCTCTGTGTCTCTCACAGCTGCATCTGGCCCTCTGGCCCTAGTCAGTTTACCTTCCCAGGAGACTTACTAGTTCTGGGATTCAGCAAAGCACAGGGAATCCCTACCCAGCTCCAGGAACCCATCTGAAAAGTCTGGTCACTAACAAACAACAGTTCCTTTACTGAGGGCAATTTTGCTAAACATCTTTATTTTCTATCTCTAGAAATCTTCAGCACTAAATGTGCTGGTATTTCCACCTAAGAAGAAATTTAACTGAAAATATGAGCAGAACGATGAGCAGGAATGCAAATACGACAAGAAAGAAAATGCCCATACCCGTCATCCCACAAGACAGTTTGACATCAGACAGCTTAACTCCCCTTAAAGGTGGGGGATCTGCACACACGGTCTCCTCCGAGCCCTCGAGTTTATGCAGGTTTTCTTTGTACCATGTTATGAAATGGATATTTGAGCAAGTGCAGTCCAGGGGGTTGTGACTTAAATTAATGGTGCTCTGCTGAGACAAGGCGGGGAGGAGATGGGATGGGATGATGCGAATGTTATTGGCGGCCAGATTGAGGTAGATCCCCTTAAGAGGGCTAAAAGCATCCATGCTATCGCCTGTCAGGCTGTTGTGGCTTAAGTCTAAGTGGCTCATTTCCCCAAGGCCGTGGAATGCTTGCTGGTCTATGGAGAGGAGCTCACAAGAGGATAAAATCAGAATCTCCAAGCTACTCACTGTCTGAAGTAGGTTGGTCTTTGAGAGGCTCCCATCTTGAAAGTGATTCCCTTGTACATTCAGATGCCGGAGATCCAGCAGGCCTTCTAGAAGGTGCCGATTGCTGGTATCAAGGAGGCAGTGAGAGAGATTCAGAACCCGCAGGAGACGGAGGTTTTGGAAAGGACTTTGTGAAGGCTTAACACGCAGGTGGGTAAAGGCCAAATCCAGTAGTTCTAGCCAAGGACATTCTTTGAACGCCTGATCCTCGAGACCAAGGGGCTCATTGTAGCTCAGGTTTAAGTACTGCAAGTGGGGCAGGTTTTTGAGTTGCAGATTGCAACAGTCAGAAGCCTCAATATCACTGTGACTTAAATCAAGTTTCTGAAGATTTTCCAGGTTTTCCAAACACCTGACACCGAGGTCAAGTTTCTTCCTGTTGCCTTTGACAGAGAGGTCTGTAAGGGATGGGAAACTGGCAGCATTGATTTGACACAACTGGTCAAAACTATTTGCATTGAGAACTAATTTCTTGAGAGAGTTCATACCCTCAATTCCAGAGGGTAATCCTTTCAAGTGAGTTGCCGTCAGATCCAACTCCTGGAGTCGAGTGAAGCACCGAAATGTAGAAGGTGAGAAGCCACCGAAATGGTGCTTTTGTAGGTTGATGATCTCAACAGCCATGTCACAAAGTCCCTCAAATGTGGCTGAAGTGAGGTCTTGGTCATCAGTGTCCTCAAATGTCCCCAGCCAAAGAGACTGAATAGTAGAGTTCTGTAGACCTTTCAATATAACAGACAAGTTGAGAGACCCTCCAAATTTCAAACTTTGAAAGATTTTTGAATCGAAAGCCCCAGGCTCAATGCCTTTAATGTCATTGCCATTGAAGTTAAGGCTTAGGTTCGTGGCCTGTTCCAGAGCGTTTATGTCTTTACTAGAGATGTAGTGTATAGCATTATTCTGAAAATCCAGGACTTTCAGATTCCGTGTTGGGAAGTTTTCTGGGAGATTAATGGAGGAAATACAGTTGCTTCCAAGATGCAAACTTTCCAAGTTTTCCAGGTTGTGCACTGGGATAAACTCAAGACTGGATATTCCTGTTTGGGTTAAGAAAAGATGCTTCAGCAACTTGGGCCCGGTAAGTGATGTTTCTGCCATGAATATCAGGGGATTTCCAGTTAACACAATGGTGTTCAGTTGATGATGGTTTTGAAAAGTATCTTCATGTACCCAGTTAATCTGGCACCTTAAAAAGATAACAGTATTTAATAAGAATTAATTAGGGAAAAGAAAAAAATTCTGTCACAGTGACCTATAGTAACAAAGCCATCTTTTGGGTATAGTAAAAACAGTGTACATTATTATTCAAAGTAAAACATAATAAACTTTATTCAGTACCCACGGATGGCCTGTTGAGTTAATGACTAGCCTCAGATCTGAACACTCTGATTTAGAATTTTTTTCCAGATATTTTAGATTGAACTCTCAGGGGTTTGTATTTGGAACAGTTTAGTGGTTTGATTGTAGGCAAAATCAAACTATTATTTACTATTATAAGTGATATAAAATATGTCTTATATACTACATAATATATAACATATGCTATGTAAAGTATGAATCTGTGTCATCCTGGGCAAGTTACAACTTTTTTCAACCTCAGTTTTTTCTTCTCTAAATTATAGCAACAATGATTACTTTGTAGAATGGTTGTGATTCAAATGGTATATATGAAAATGCCCCATAGAAGTATGGAACACTAGAGGTTCAGAGAAACCCTTCCTGATATTACACCTAAAAATACTGGATTATACACACACACACACACAGCTCCCCTGAAGGTCAGTAAGGGAATTACTTAGAAATGCATTGTCAAAGGGAAGCTTGAATCCATAGAACCAAGGGAGTTCTGGAGCTAGTTTTGTCGTATCTGTCAATATTTGCCAATCCCTAGTGGCCTAGAGCCTGGGTGTGAATGAGCCACATGGACCAGTGTCAGGAGACAGACTTGGGGACAGGATAGGAGGTCTTATCAAAACCTGCAAACTACCAAGACCCTCAAAGGATCCTTTCAGTGGGTGAACTTAAAAAAGAAAACTCACAGAGGGAGACTTTTAGGATGTGCTTTTGTCTTGGCCTTGGTTCTGGGTAGAACAGCAACAACAAGAACAACAAGAAAAGTCTCCTCTGAGATCCTTTAACCAGAAGCTTCCACCTATGAGAACTGTAGCCTGAATTTATGCTACCTCTGTGGACTTCCCCAAAGAAACCCAAGTGGAAAATTTAGCTTAAAGCAGTTGCAGGATGGTAGTGACTGTAGGTAACTAGCAGAAGTAAAGAGAAACCTTTTCTGGAGTCATGTACTTACTGAATTTTTTATAAGAAGAACTTTCAAATTTACATAAAAGTAAAGAGAATAATACGATGAACTTCCATATATCTTTCACACAAATGCAACAGTTCTCACATTTTTGCCATATCTGCTTCATCTATACCTACTTCTCTCTCCTAAATTATTTTATGTCAAATCCTAGGTGTCCATACATATTTCAGTATGCATCTCCAAAAAAATAGGCTTATTTTCCATAGCCATGATGCCATTGTCACACATGAAAATATTAATAATTCATTGGTATTATCTAGTTCCAGGAAAACATTTTAAACAAAGATTTACACAAAGTTCCACATGATAAGTGAGCTCAAAATAAAATTCACTAAACACATAAGGAAAACACATTAGCTTAAGTCAGCCAAAAAAAAAAAGTGCTACAGAATCAGATTTTAAAAGGTAGCAGATGCCAGAGTTATCAGATATATCTGATAATGTGTATGTATATATATATCATATATATATATGATATATAAAGAATATATTAGATAGCTGATATGTACTGAATATTATCAGAACATATAATAAATATGCTTTCGTCAAACATATGTTTGATATGTTTAAAGGTAACACCAAGAACCAAAAGTATGATGAAGGAAAAAATATTAAAACTGATCTCATATATTTGTAAAATGAAAAATCAGTGAAACTTATTGAAATGGGAGAAGTTAATAATTGAAATTATAAGCCAATGGATAGTTTATACAGGAGATTAAACACAGCTGAAGAGGATATTAATGGACTAGGAGTAAATATGAGAAAATTACCTAGAATGTAGTCCAAAAAACAAAGAGTTGGAAAACAAGAAAGAGAGATTAAGATATATAAAGGACAGATAAGAGGATGCAATATAAGTCTCACCAGAGATCCAAAGGAGATACAGGAGTGAATGGGGGCAAACCGGAGTTCAAATTGATAGTGGCTAGAATATTTTAGAATTGATGAAAGACGCCAATCTCAGATTCAAGGAGCCTGACACAGTGCATCACTGTGATATTACAGAATTCCAAGGACAAAGCGAAGCTGTTGGAAATGTCCAGAGAAGAAAAGACAGATTGCCAACATGCGAAAAATAACTAGACAGATAGATGACCTCCCAACAGCAACAGTGGGAGACTGGAATGATAGCCTCAAAGGGCCAAGAAAAAAACAACTGTCCACCTAGAATCATACGCCAGAAAATGCTATCTTTCAAGAATCCGAGTGAAATAAAGATATCTTCAGAAAAACAAAAACTGAGGGAGTTGACTGCTAACAGACACTCACTAAAGAAATGTCTAAGGAGGTGCTTTAGGAGAAAGAAAAATGATTCCAGAGAGGAAGATCTGAAAAGCAAGACAGAAGAATGAGAAAAGGGGATAGAAAGCAAGTTGGTAAAGCTAAGGACACCACGACTGTGTTAAGTAATAAAAACAGTGCCTCATGTGTAGCCAGATAACAGGTGGGGAGGGGAGCAGAGGAGGAGGTTTTAGAAAGTATGAGGTCCTATTTTTATCACTTTTTCAAAATAGCTGTAGAGGAAACTAAAAGCCCTTCAGCTACAAAAGCTATCCTGGCCCAACACTTCTTAAAAATGTGGTCAAACTCATCTCATCTGAAAATGAGAAATGATAAAGGAGAGGGAAAGTAAATTTCTCTGTGGCAAAACTAGGTAGGTAACAGAAAGATCTGAAAGGGCAAGGCTTTCTCTCAATTGTATCTAACGGAGTCTTGGCTGGAAGGTAGCCTAGGGTTATTTGGGGGACTCTGGACTGGGAGTCAGGAGAGCAGAGTCCCAGTTTCCTTCCCGTGTGACCTTAAGCAAGCTCATAAAATCTCCTTGAACCTCTGTTTTCCCATCTAACAAGTGGGATGGCAGTATGTACCATACCTACCTCCCAGTGGTGGTTATGCAGATGTGAACGTACAGTTCTATGTATGTGAATACTCTCCTGCTCTGTAGAAGCTTAAGTTGAAGGACCAAAGTAGAATAAGTAGAGCTGCTGCAAGGGGTGCAGACCTCATCCACATACGGAGCCCTTTCCCCCATTACACACACACACACACACACACACACACACACACACACACACACCCAGCTGCATTTCCCTTTCACTCTCTTCCCTTACTTTCTTATGATACTTCTGCCTGCTGGTTCACAAGCACTGGTTCAGCATTTAGAATCCTAATTCTGCCTCTGAAACCAAATAATGGAACTCCTTTTTACCAACTTTCACGAAAAAATTAGTAGATGGCATGTATTCTTCCTCTAATTTTTTTCTTAAAATGTCACACCCATTAATAGTCAACTATGTTAAAATATACTATGATGTGGCATCTGATTTAGTAGGAGATTTATTTTCAGTTTTGTTATTGATATTCCTTAGAACTTCATAAACAGCACTGCTGACACAATCTAGTTTGAGAACAAGCCACTTTCCTCTCCATTGATTGGTGCTTATTTAAATTATATTTAACCTGTATAAAAATATTTCATGGGAAAGGGTAAACATGCAGAATAAGCATGTTGTCCCTGTGCCCCAAAAGAAGGTCGTGGAAACAATTTGAATGCAAGTTGTGTTTTGACCTAAGTAGAACATCAAGCACACGCAAAGAGCTCAGATACGTACCTGGTCAAATCCAAGAAGATAAGATTTATGAGTCTGCTGAAGGTTATATTTTGAATTGCAGGCAAGAAGTTAAAGCCGAATTCCAAAAATTCTGTTGTATTTGGTAGAGTGTCAGGTATCTCTCTGAGACCTAAATTTTCACAGTTATATGTCTTGTTGGCTTCTTTCTGATGAGAGAAACAATGTAAATTAATATCAGACGGTATATGGTATATGGTTGACTATCTAGCAGAATCACATGTTTTATCCTTTGAGCAGCAGTCTTACTTCTAGGAATCTTCACCAAATATAATACTTGGAAAAACACAAAACGACTCATGTATAACATTATTCATTTTAGTATTTTTTTACAATAGCAAAATATTGGCAATAATCAGATTATCCATCCACATAGGACCACTTGAACAAAATATGGCATATTCACTGAATGGAACCCTGTGTAGCTGAAAAAAGGATAAGCATGATCTCCATAAACTGATAATGGAGTGATATACAGGTTTATTGTAAGGTGAAAAAAGCAAGGTGCAGAACGTCTATTAGTATATATTGTATATTGTATATGGTATACAGTATGCTACCTTTTGTGTAAGGAAGATATGTGTGTATTTTCCTACATTTACAAGAAGAAACCGTGGGGAAAAACCGCAAACTGGTTATATTTAAGGGAAAGGAAGGAACCAGATGGAGGAGCGGGGATGAAAACAAGGCTTCCCTGAGCGCAATTTTATAGTTTTGATTTTGGATGCATGGCAATGTTTTCTTTCACTTTGAAACAAACAAATCAACTCTAGATTAGCTTCGACAAAAGAATACAATCAGATATTACATTCTTTGTGATGTGATGCAGTATGAAGTACACAGCACCACCTATGAAGTATTGCCAAAAAAATTTAACCTTAAATCCAATCAAGACTTTAGGCCTAACTTTCAGTCTATACGTGATTTGGGGGATTTCAGGTAAACAGCACCAGAAGGTAGCAGTCAGCCAAAGGCAGAAGGTGGAGCATTCCATAGCATGACTGACTTCGTTTTATCAACATGTGAATGATGTTTGGCGGAAGTGGAGAGCAAGGGAGTGAGATGAGAGAGGAGGCTGCTTATAAAAAGAGACAGATACAAAAGCTACTTCAGAGACATGACCAAAAGATAATAGAATAGCCCTTCTTTTCTAAATATTTTATTGAAGTATACTTGACTTACAATGTCATGTTAGTTTCTGGTGTACATCAAAGTGATTCAGTTATACATATATGTATGTGTGTATATATATTATATATATGTATTCTTTTTCATATTCTTTTCCATTATGTTTTATCACAGGGTATTGAATATAGTTCCCTGTGCTATACAGTAGGACCTTGTTATTTATGTTTTATATAAAATAGTTTGCATCGGCTAATCTCAAACTCCCACTCTAATCCTCCCTCACCGCTACGTCCTTGGCAACCACAAGTCTATTCTCTATGTCTGTGAGTCTGTTTCTGTTTTGTAAATAAGTTCATTTGTGGTGTATTCTAGATTCCATGTATAAGTGAAATCAATGGTATTCGTCTTCTTCTTTAAGACCTACTTAGTATGATAATCTCTAGGGTCCATCCATGTTACTGCAAATGGAATTATTTCATTCTTTTTTATGGCTGAGTAGTATTCCATTATATATATATATATATATATATATATATATATATATATACACACTACATCTTCTTTATCTATTCATCTGTTGATGGACATTTATGTTGCTTCCATGTCTTGGCTATTGTAAATAGTGCTGCAATGAATATTGGAGTGCAGGTGTCTTTTCAAATTAGAGTTTTGTCTGTATATATGCCCAGGAGTGGGATTTCTGGATCATATGACATAGAGTAGCCCTTCTTTAGATGCTGATTCAAATAAAGCATTTGGGAAAAGACATTTTATCAGGGAACTTTGAATGAGGACAGGATATTAGAGAATACTAAGAAACTGTGAATTTTGTTAATAATAATGACCTTGCCGTTATGTAGGAGAAATGTTCTTATTTTGAGTTGCATTTTGAAGGATTTAGAGGCAAAATGACATGATGCTTGGGATTTGCTTTAAAATACTTTGGCAAGAAAGGAAGGAGTGGATAGCGGAAATCAGTAGGCAAAACGTTGATGGTTGTTGAATGTGGAGTGATGCACGCAAGGTTCCCTGTAACTAAGTGCTTTTGTACATATTTAGAAATTTTCTTAATACAACCTCTTTTAAAAAGAACTAGCAGCATGGCACAGATCTTAGGTCATAGGTCTTGTAATCTTGAAGAATGACTGAGTTTTAAATCTCTGGAACTGTAGGCTGCTGATACCAGACCTAACATTTGGGCACAGCCCTGCACGTAAATTCACAGGACTTCCTCATTCTGAGTCCCCAGGAGAGTCAAGTGTTCTGACGTCTGTTGTTTACTGCTTGCTAGAAGTGCAAACTCAAGTTATAGATCTTGGACTAACTAGGTAAAAATGGGAAGGGGTTAGTTAGAAGCCTATAGAATTGTGGGCTCATAATTTATCTGGATGATGCCTTAGGGTAAAGGATCGTGGGGCAGGTATGAAGGTCTGTTGGGGTATATTTTGCATGGGGAGGCTCCAGGGAAGGAAAGAAATGATCTCCAAGAAAAGTACACTTGGGGATACAAAGAAGAAAGACATCCCAGAACCACAGGCCATCTCTCAGCTCATCTCAGGCTCCATGTGATTTCATCCAACCTTTCAGGCCCTGCTTTCTCTGTGCCACACAGGGGTCTCACTAGATGCTCCACTGAGACTGCCCTGGACTGGGAAAGACCTGCCCCATGAAAGTCTAAATCAGCAGCTGTCCTCATCCTGAGTTGCAAACAGGTCTGCTTAGTTAGAAACAGAAGATGGCACACATCCGCCTTTGCTCTGAAGTGTGACACTTTAGAGGTGTTGCTAATTTAACTGCTTTTTCCTTTATTCACTCCAACTTCTGATTAGTTGGGCACTTTTTTGTAGGTACAGTGAGCATGCTCATTTACAGGAAATCACTGGTTTCCTTCTCTATTGTGACAATATTAGGAAAGTCACTGATGAAATTGCCACATTTATATTTTCTTGTAATCCATAATTGTTTCGTGGCCCCAAAGCCCTTCAGGCACTGCCACAAATCTACATAATGCCCTTGAAATGCACACTTTGCATTTAAAACATATTTGATTGACTGGTGGGGGAAAACACATGCTGCTAGACCCCTCTTCGGTCCCCCTGAACATGGAAGACCGAGAGAGAAGATGTATGTGCAGCTGCTAAGGTCTGGATTAGCTTTGAGGAGACATTTTTCTTTTCTGGTCTCCACTGGCATAGCTGATGTCATATATACGTGGACAAAGGGGGCATTTTCTCAATTCATCTCACTCTATTCTGGTCCGTTAGCAAAAGACTCGACGTTGGCAATTCCCTCCTTTTCCAGAATACAATGTGCCCGTGACAACTAAATTGTATGCTTTACTAAGCACTTCACTGCATTAATGTGATTCCCAAAGTTGGAATGGAGTACTAGCTCTCCTAAGCCAGTGGCCTGAGGGAGCGCCTAGCAAATGGAAAGGAATAGCTCAGTTTCAACCCAGTGAAAACCCAAGAACCAGTGCATGACACTTCCCGGGAGTACTGAGAAGTCCACCACCACGAGCCAGGGTCGTAACACTCAATAATCTCTAGTTACATAAACTGCAATGAACTATCTGCCCTTGATTCCTAAAGAAAGACGCAAATGACAAGAACTGCAGCTCATAAGAAAATTTGAAAACCAAACACATTTCAGAGACTGTTCTGGGCTCTTGTGCCACGGCTTTCACAGCCACACTCCCGTACAATCACTGCATCTCATTTCCGTGTCTCTTTTGTCTCCTGTAATCTGAAATGATTCTTCAGCCTTTCCTGGTCTCTCCTGGCATTGATTAATTTTTTTTAAGAATCCAGGCTCATAGTTTGCAGAATGTTACTCCTTTGGGGTTTGTATGTTTCCTCATGATTTGATTCAGGTTATACATTGTTCATAGAACTACATCGGTGAGATTGTATCTTATTCACTGTCAGTTTTCACAGCAAAACTTTCTAGGGGTGAGTTCTGATAGCATAGCACAGGATTCCCGGGCAGCAGAATGATAATACAACGGAGCAGGAAAGGACAGGGTGTAAAAGAGGATTGACTGGGTCCTGACTGTGTGGCCACTGCCATTTTGCCCAGGGCTGGGCTAGCTGTGAGGACCACGGGTTCAGTTGCTTTTCTAGGCAGACACCCACCACCACTTTTGCAGCTCCTGTGGTTTCTCTGAGCCGCACATGACCACTTCTTACAGACCCAGACTTCATCGCTAGACCTCAGTCTAGGGTCAGTTTCCAAAGTCACTTTCTCATTCTTCTGCTTTGGCCATTCCATCGCAGACAGGACCCTTCTGGATGTGAACTTAGGCAGCCAGCAGGGCTGAGACAAAGCCAGCTGGTATTGAGGACAACTGCCCCATGCCCGTCCCTAATCCACAGCATGGGCGTTTGCACTGGGACCTGTGCCGGTCACTTCATCTCCAGCTCCGCCTCAGAGCTGTGCCTTTACACAGAGCAGGACTCCCAAGTGCTACATCTTTGTCTGCAATCCCTTTTCCCTCCAGGTATTCATTTGCATTTTTTCAATCAGGATCTTATTTTGCTTCTTTCTGCTGCATCTCTAACCCCCTGCCATTCCACAATATTTTCTCTCCTCACAAGTGCTGAGATCATTTTCTGATTTCAAATTCTCTGAGTTTCACGCAAGTGCTAATCCCACTTGTTGGGATGTCTCCTCTGCACTTGGTACCCACAGCAGCCAACTCTGCCGGGCACGAGGAGTCTGGGACACTGAACCCCAGCCCTCCCTCGGTGATCATTCCTCTATCCAGAGATAGCAATTTGACTGAGCCAAATCACAGAGTAATAATGACTCTCTGAAAATAAAACAAAACACTCCCAAGAGGTCACAGCCCTAAAACTTGGTTGTCAGTCTAACTCCTCCAGGCAAGGGGCACTCCAATTATAAGTGGTTCTTTTTCTGTGTGTCTTGAGGCAGACTGCCCAGGTTCAAATTCCAGCTCTCAACTACCAAGCTGTGTTCTCTGAGCCTCCTTTTTTGCCCAGCTGTAGATCGAGGATAATATCCCCTGTTGGCAGACCAAGTCTGAGGATTAATGAGGTAATAATGTACGTCACTCTCACAAGAAAAGTTAGCATTTCCCTGGATCATCAAAACATCATTGTCATCGTCTAGAGCTATTGGGAAGCCCTTGTGTCCATGAACTTGGAGTTCTCTTAAAATAGAGCTCTACTTAAACACTCTCCCCATACCTAGACCCAAAAGACTGTCTCCTGCCGTGGTTTTAACGGGACAGAATAGTCAAGATGAGCCCATCTGAAATGAGGAGGCATGCCTACACTCCCAAGCAATTATTCAAGAGCACATCTAACATGTTACCTGAGTGCAAATCACAGAACACTGAATTCCAGCTACTCTTTGCATATTGGTCAGCCTCCAGAAACCTGGTCATAGATCTAATTTTGTTACTTATGATACACATACCTACATGAATATACACACAGAGCATTTAATCATGGAAGGTTCTGTGTGGAGTATTTGCGAGTGTTTGTTATAATATTTTTAGAATATTTTAGAATTTGTCAAGGTTTGACATTTTTTTCAAACAAAAAGTTTTATTAAAAAATTCATCCTGACTCTTACCTCACATCATAGGCAAAAAGCAATTCCAGATGGACTGTAAATGTACATGTGAAACTTAGAAATAAATACCGAATGATAAAACTTCCAGAAGAAAACATAGGATAATATCTCCATGGCCTTGCGTTGGCAAAAACTTCTTTTTATTTTTAAGTTATTTATCTATCTATCTATCTATTTATTTAGGCTGCGCTGAGTCTCCGCTGCTGTGTGTGGGCCTCTCACTGCTGTGGTCTCTCCCGTTGCGGAGCATGGGCTCCAGGCGGGTGGGCCCCATCAGTTGCCGCGCGTGGGCTCAGTAGTTGTGGCTCGCGGGGTCTAGAGCACAGGCTCAGTAGCTGCGGCACGAGGGCCCAGCTGCTCCCCGGCATGTGGGACCCTCCCGGACCAGGGATCGAACCCGCATCCCCTGCATTGGCAGGCGGACCCTCAACCACTGCGCCACCAGGGAAGTCCCGGCAAAAATTTCTTAAACAGAACAGATATGCACTGAAAATAAACAAAGGAACAATGGTAAATCAAGCAATATTACAATAAAAGGTTTCTGTTCATCAAAAAATGTCAAGAGAGTGAAAAGGCAAGCCACAGAGTGGGAGAATATATTTGTAATGTGATAAAGAACCTGTATCCAGAATACATGAAGAACCACTACAAAAACAAAAAACAAAATACAGACAGCATAAGAGAAAATGGGCCAAAGACTTGAAATAGGCACTTACACACACACACACGCACACAAACACACACAAGGATACATAAATATACTCAATTTAATTATTTATCAGGAAAATTAAAAATCCCAGTGAAATACCGCTATCCATCAGAAGAGCTAATGTTCTTAAACAAACAATAGCAAATGTCAGTGAGACTGTAGGGCAATCAGAACTCATAGCCATTGCTGGTGAGAATAAATGGGTACCAACCCATCAAAAAACTGTTTGGCAATATTTACTGAAGTTAAACATATGTGTACCCTATGACCAAATACATCTACTCCCTATTATACATCTAATAAATATTTGTTGACTAAAGACCTAGGTAAGAATATCCAAAGCAGCAACGTTCATAATAGGCAAAAAATTGAAAACAATGCAAATGTCCACTAACAGTAGAATGTATAAATAAATAGTTTCACTAATAAAACAGAATACCATTCAGTGATTAATGGAGCACATGATGGCCGCACACAACATCATATATAAATATCACGTGTTTGATATGGAGTGGAAGCAGCCAGACACAGAAGGGTACACACTGTATGGTCTCATGTACACAAAATTCAAAAAGAGGCAAAGTCAATTTTTGGTGATATAAGCGAGAGTACTGGATGGTCTTGGGGGCTAGTGACCGGGAGGAGACATGAGAGGGCTTCTGAGGTGCTGAGAAAGTTCTGTTTCTTGATCTGTGTGCGGCTCACATGGATGTGTTCACTTGGTGAGAACTCATTGAGCTCTACACTTAGGACTGGTGAGCTTTTCTGTATGTATATTTTACTTCAGTAAAAAATTTACTGAACTCAAAACAAAACCAAACCCTTGTTTTCAGGATAGGGCCTGATAAATTCATGGTGGTCACATGAACATATATACAGTATGTGTTAATTTTGCTGAAACTGAAGAGGAAGAATGAATGAGGAAAGGAAGACAAGAGGAAGGAGTGGGCAAGCTGGAGTGAATTTCACCTGAAAAAGGGCCAAACCATTAAATCAAAAGCTTCCTCTCCTACCACTTCTACTTTATCTCACTTTTCTGAAGCAGGACTCTTTGGGGAAGTGGCCATGTGCTGGGAGGTTGGACAAACGCTCCTCCATGCTAGGGAGCAGGTTTGGAGGTTTGCTCTTTTGCACTGGGACCCTGTTGACATCTTATGTCCCAACTGGGATTATTTGGGGGAAATTGTTTGCAGAGGAAAACAACCCTCACTTCTTCCTACTATGAACCTTTGAGATCATCTCCCCGCCTGAGCTTTTTGGTTCCTTTTTCACTGTAAAGAAAAACTCCTGCACACCTCGTTGCCCTTTTAAGGCTCAGATAGGACTGCACGCTGAATCTCAACATTTCCAGGTGGTTTAATCTGGACAAAGACAAATAGTTTGGACTCACCTCAGTGCACATTGGATCTGAGGAGGTGACGACTTTACAGCTGGCAGAAATCAGCACCGCTAACAGGAAACAGCCGACACGGGGAGCCATCACAGGACCGAGGCAACCCAGCTTGGTAGGGTTAGCTAATGCCTGGAGCTGTGAAATCAAATCAAGCTATGATGGCCTCGATAATCTGGCAGCCAGAGAGTACTCAGAAGGGTAATCTGAGAACAAGAAATGCTGTTGACGGCTCAGCAGTTGGTGGATTTTTGCTGCAAAAAAGGGGAAGTCCTTTCTGCATAGTACCCATTCTTGCCCAAAATAGCTGAGCACCCAGCCTCAGAATGGCCCAATGCATTTCCTGGCCAACATGAATCAGTTGCGCAGTTCCTTTTCGCTGGTCACGTGGACTCTCGGGGTCATGGTTCCTAGTGACCCTAGGTGAGCTTCAACGGTTTGGCCAGCTCCAACAGCTTCTGGTCCCTTCCCATCGGAGAGGTTGTGGGAGCAGAAGTCTGTCCTCACGGAGGAGGCCACCTTGTTAGCTGGCCTAGGTGAGTGACCAGGAGAGGTGCTGGGGCACGCTGGAAGGGCAGAGCACTCTGTGGCGGGCAGAGGGAAAGTACCCTGCAGTGGCACCTGCTGGAGCTGGGAACTAGGGCAAGAGGGAGCAGGGTCATCCCAGAAAGGGTGTGGAGCTGCTGCCTTGGCTACCTTCACAGTACCCACTTCTGGTCTTGGTACAGGAGGAGGACAAATCCATCCCTTGACCCCGTGCTTCAGGCCTGCTAAACCGGCTGGAGTGGAATCCCCTCTTGTTCCCTCCCAAGGTGACCCAGGGAAGTAGAGGCCACTTCCATATACAGAGCAGTCTGACTAAGAGAGAGAAGAGTTAAGGGTGCCAGCCTTGGCTCTATTTTTTCTTAGAAATACCTTCAAAACAGGATTGCACCTACCCTCATTATGGTGCAAGATATGGTCGTGACTAAAGAAAGTTAAAGTTCATGTATTCCTCACTGGGCTGAATTTGGCTACCTCAGACATTGTCTGTTCTCCAGTCCTTTGACATATAGGAGATATTTGGTATTACTGTCCTCCCATTCCATTTCCAAGAGCCAGTTCTTAGCATCAGAGTTCACAATACCTTGAGAGAATAATACTACTACCACTACTGTGTTACAACTACTAATATGATAATTAGAGTAGCTACCATTTATTGAGCACATATTACGTGTCTAAGTAGGTTTTCTTTTGTTTTATAGATATCTCCTTATCATATACTCTATCAAAGAGGTGCTATTATTTCCCCATTTTATAGATGTAGAAACTGATGCTTAGAGGAATAAATGACCTCTCCGAGACCACACAAGTAGAAGGTGGTAGACTAGGGCTTCAGATCCAGACAGTCTCACTGCAGAGACTGTGCTATTACTCCTGATAGTTTAAGAAAGGATTTTGCCTCCTGAAAAAGCTGAAGAGTGTACGGTGTGAAGCAAGTTCTTCATCTGGAGATTTCAAAGCAGATGCGAAAAAGCAGGGGGTGGTTAGAGAAACTATGTAGTTGGCACTGTGCTAGGGCTACTACAAATAATTAGACTTTTCTGGTCACCCTTAAAACGCCATCCTCATCAACAAAACACCTTCAAAGATGCTTTTGGCGAAACGCCGTCCAAGCAAACCCAGACTGATGGCAACCACCTTGCTTTGAAGAAGACACGCATCACAGTGTCATGGAAGAGTTCTTGGACTGAAAAGAGATCTACTTGGAAGCCTCAGACCCATCATTTACCAACAGAGCAAACCTGGGCAAGTCATTTGACTTTTCTGAGTCTATTTCCCATCTGAATAATAAAACAAGAATTCCAATTCCTGTTTTGCCAACATTGCAGGGTAATTATGAGGATCCAATGGGATCATTTACGTGAAAATACTTTCTTAACCTCAAAGTGCTACATAAATGTGAAGAATGTGAGGCAAAGACTCCTCTGAGTAACCAATTCCAACGTCATGTAAATATCACTCTCAGGAAATTGTCTCCTGCCCCAGAGACATTCAAAAGGCATATTACTTTCCCTCTTAAACACAGGTTTGATGGCTCAGTTAAGGCCATAAGATTTTGTCATTTTTCTGAGGATACACTATCTGCATATGATTTGCATATGTTTGCATAATGGATTCAAAAGACTCACTGCAAGTGTATAAGAGTAAACGAAAATAAATGAATATGAGTGACCTTCTGCCACAGCATTCAAATCAAATATTCAGGGCATAGTACCCTGAAATATGAAATAGATTAAAATTTAAACTGTTGCAAACAGATGGGAAGGTACGTTGTTGAGTTTGGAGGCAAGAATGAAACCCTTATTTGATTCCAGGTTGTTAAGAATCACATACTCTTAAAGGTCACCCCATCCAAATGATTTTCATGCCTGAATTTTCTCCTCCACACCTCTTACCCCACCCATTTCCATGGACAAAACATACACACTACATTATCTTCCAGTCTTTCCTGAACTGCCTCAGGTGACAGAAAGCTTACTATCTCCCAATGAATTATTTTGGCAAATTTTGACCATTTAAAAGGTTTTATATTATGGTGAACTGCTAAAGTCTTCTCTAACTTCCCCATAATTGTCCTTGTTTCCTCAGGCCAGCAGGACAAGTTCAAGACCTTTTACTACTTGACAGTCCTTAAGGTATTTGAAAGTGGTTATTATGTACCTGAACTATCCCCTTTCTAGGTTAAAAATCTCTAGTTCCTTCAGCTGTGTCACAAGTTCATGCATTATAGTCCCAAACAGTCTCTTTATCTGAATATTTTCCAAATCTCCCAAGAAAGGCACTGACTGAGTTGAATTCTGTTCCTGGCTTTGCCATTAACTAGTTGTGTGTCGCTGTGAAATTTCCTCATCTGCAAAATGATGGAGTTGAACTATTTATAAGGCACTTCATCTAAAAATCCCATTATTGGGGCTTCCCTGGTGGCACAGTGGTTGAGAGTCCGCCTGCCGATGCAGGGGACACGGGTTCGTGCCCTGGTCCGGGAAGATCCCACATGCCGTGGAGCGGCTGGGCCCGTGAGCCATGGCCGCTGAGCCTGCGCGTGCGGAGCCTGTGCTCCGCAACGGGAGAGGCCACAACAGTGAGAGGCCCGCGTACCGCAAAAAAATAAAAAATAAAAAAATAATTAAAAATCCCATTATTCTATTTCAAAACAATGATTTCCATTTTACTTATCTAACAGTCATTGGCTTGAGCCAATAAAATAGTTACATTGGCTCTTTGTTGACAATCGCTCTTTCTTTACTAATGGAGGTGGTCTTACCCTTTCCACAAATATAAAAAATAGAGAGGTTTGGCTGGAGCTATGGGCATCATATCATGACTGCTGCAATCTTAATTCATTCACAGTGCCATTTAGGGATGGACTGCTGTTACCTGTTACAAGGACTAGGTCTTGCAGAGATACAGAGAGGGAAAGGAGAAGATGAGAAAAGGCACTGGTAACTCATTTATTTCTACAGACTGGTGCCCATGTCAGTGGGGAAACAACGGATCTGTGGACCCCAGAAGTTTTTATAAAGTTCAGGTACCCTTATATTACATATTTACATACAAACCCCAAACCATTCTTTGTTGTTGCTGTATTCTGTCTTGTTTTGCACCAGGTTTCCATGCAGTTCATCCCTAGTGTCAGCTGTCACCCATGGGTGACTCCATAGAACCCCTAATTTCATGTCTGGGAGACCTGTGAACTCACTTTCCTGTGTTTCAAGGCGATTATAGCCTGGGGAGCGATGTGAGGTCCTTGGATACCTTGTCTGGCTCTTTATGCCTTTTCTTAGCAATGACCCAACGGCTAGTTTGTTTTCTTCCAAGGGTGTGCAAACCAAAATATGCTTTTGTGATCCAACTTTAGCAAAGAACTAGATGTTTAATATCTGTTGTAGCTTATGGGCACCAGTTGGTATTAAACTGTCCTTTTTTTTTTCTTCTTGTACATTTAGTTTTTGTTCTGCTTTTTGGGTCACGCCTGCTTTCCCCACTGACTCCAGACGATTAAATCTACTTGCATCTAAAATGCTACTTTAACTTGAATATTCAAATGCATTTTACGGTCAGTTTTACTCTTTATCGTTATATTTCTCCATATTTGTTTATTTATTTTACCAAATTATTATGACACAAGGTTCAGAGCCATAAAGGCCAGAAGTTGTCCCCACTTCTATCTGAGGGTGTGCTACCTTGTGGGCACACGTAAACAGAGCCCTCAAGCCTGCTTACTGTGCTGTGTAACTGCTGCCTTGCAGCTGATGTCTCTTGTGAGGTCCCCAGGCTAGACAGAGCAAGCGATGCTAACGGGCCTCTGCCACCTGGAGAGGGGACATGGTTCTTCTCATGTCATGCTTGAGTTCAAACTGAGTTGTGTTGACGGCTTCAAGATGCCAGCCTTTATCCTGCTGCTCCAGAACCGGCTCTTTCTCTGCCCTGTAATTGATGGCACTGCTGCCACCACCACCATCAAAGCAGACACAGTGTCTTCCCATGGTATCACCAGCTCCTCTCCATCACAAAAATACTACGGCCCTTTTCACATCTCAGAGTCCAAGCCTTCTTGGCTTTGTACCCAGGGAAACGGGGGGGTTCTTCCTTGCATTTCCTGCCCCAGGATTTACCCTCTTCCCGAGATGATCGATACTGGAAATATCCATTCCCTGGGGCCCATGTTATTACAATTTAAAATCTCTCTGATTTGGGACATTTCCCCCAAACTAGGTTTCACTATCCCGTGGTCATCCAGTTACACATAAATGGTTCTGGAAATATGCATAACATAATAGAATATTTGGGGCTTCCCTGGTGGCACAGTGGTTAAGAATCCGCCTGCCAATGCAGGAGACACTGGTTTGAGCCCTGGTCTGGGAAGATCCCACATGCCATGGAGCAACTAAGCCCGCACACCACAACTACTGAGCCTGCGCTCTAGAGCTCGCGAGCCACAACTGCTGAGCCCGAGTGCCACAACTACTGGAGCCCGTGCGCCTAGAGCCTGTGCTCCGCAACAAGAGAAGCCACCGCAATGAGAAGCCCGTGCACCGCAACGAAGAGTAGCCCCCGCTCGCCTCAACTAGAGAAAGCCCGCGCACGGCAACGAAGACCCAACATAGCCAAAAATAAATAAATAAGTTTATTTTAAAAAATGGAATATTTGTCCAGCTTTAACTTCCTTTTTTTTTTTCTTTTGCGGTACGCGGGCCTCTCACTGTTGTGGCCTCTCCCGTTGCGGAGCACAGGCTCCGCACGCGCAGGCTCAGCGGCCATGGCTCACGGGCCCAGCCGCTTCGCGGCATGTGGGATCTTCCCAGACTGGGTCACGAACCCTCATCCCCTGCATCGGCAGGCGGACTCTCAACCACTGCGCCACCAGGGAAGCCCCAGCTTTAACTTCTAATTAACCACACGGTAAGTGCCATCTACTAACTTCTCTTTCACCTGGTGTATTTTATAAAGGCAGAAATTTTAAAAGCATCCTTAGGACTTTTCTCTCAAGCTTTCAGTTAATGATATTAACAGGCAGTGAGATATGGGGGCACAGGACTGGGAATTGGGATTCTCAGGTAAACTCTCCACTCTGAAATAAAGGGGTCCTAATAGTGGTCCATTAACATCAAAAATTTTAAAGCTAAAAATAAGCTTTAAAATAACCTAATCCAACCCTGCCATCTTTTTTCCTTTAAGAATGTAAACGATTAACGTGAGTTTAACATCCTAAGAGCTGAGATTGTTCACATTATCATTAAGCCATTGATTTTTAGGCCTTCTGAAACATTTTCCACATCCTGTCTCTTGTCAGGCTTCTTCCTGTGAGCATAGTATTAGATTAAGTTCCCACAGCCCTTTAGAGTGAAGCATAAGAGGAAAGGAGTTTCTAAAGTAGCAGAGGTAGGCAGCAATTTCTGTAAATATCACCACGGCCTCCTTTCTTCATCCTGGTGATGCTCCGCGTGTCCCATTGGCATGACCAGAAGTGTTTGTTGGGGGTGGGATGGTGGTGGTCGGAGGGGAGCATGTTCATTCCTCTGCTCCATTTGCAACATTGACTTCCTTGTACGAGTAGGATCTGTAGCAGATAGGAGTTCAACAGCCTTTATGGGTTTCTATCTTCAGACACAGCTACCGATGTGACCTTGGACAAGTCATTACCCTCCTAGAGCCTCAACTTCAGTAAAAGAGAAATACCGTCTGCCTTGCTTACCTCTCAAGAGTGCTTGTGAAAGAAAGGTAACCCATAAAGGACTATAAAGAATTATTTATTTCTGGTATAAAGCATGTGCAAGTGACCAGGCTGGTCCCTTGCCCTCATGCAGGTTTGTGTTTTTAAGGAGCACCTCTTCAGAAGGCAAAGTAAAGCCAGGAACAAAAATTAACAAGACTTCAGTCATCCCAAGTGTCTGTGGGGTATTGATTCCAGGACCCCAGTGGATACCAACATCCACAGATGCTCAAGTCTCATATAAAATGGCATAGTGTTTGCAAAGAATCTACACACATCCTCCCCTATACTTTAAATCATCTCTAAATTACTTATAATACCTAATACAATACTGTGTAAATAACTGCTAGTTTGTGACAAATTCAAGTTTTGCTTTTTGGAACTTTCTAGAATTTTTTCCTCAAATATTTTCTATCCATGGTTGGTTGAATCTGTCGATGCAGAAGCTGTGGATACAGAGGGCCAAATGTACTAATAAAATGTATGCAGGGAACCCTTACCATGTGCCTGGTTCTCTTATAAGCACTTGATGTGCATGATCTCATAAATCTTCAGAACAGCTTGTTGAAGTGATTCCTTTTGTTATCCCAGATTTATAGGTGAGTAAACTGAGGCCAGAGTGGCTTAGGAATATGCACAAGGTCACAGGTCAGAAAGTGGAGGAGCCAGGACTCCTAACTGGATCTCTGATCCAGCCACGATCTTGCCCCTCAGCACTGCCTCTCCAGAAATTCCCTTGCTTGTAGCAGAAAGAATCCCAAAGTCCCAGACATGTGGCAGGAAATTTGCCTGGCTTTATGTCCCAGGCACTCAGGTTCTCAATTGGGCCCTCTCAGTCTGCCATCTTCAGATGACTCTTCCTGGCACTATTTGACAACCACATTTTCATAGAATGGAGAGGGTATTTGGAAGAGATGTCAGCCTTAGAAATTTAATCAGCTGAGCCAAAAGCAATCAAGATGCCATCTGGACAGACTCTGACTTCCTGCCCAGAAGATAAAGACATCTGGACTTAGTAAATGCCAAGGACATGCTGACTTGGTCCCCAGGCCCCTGGTCCACTCCTCATTTCATGCAGATGTGTTTTCTTAATTGTGCAGAATCCATGGCTATGAGCTGCTGCTGGGGCCACTGAGTGCTTCCCTGCTCGGAACCGGTGACCACTGTGAGCCGTGGTGTCTTTCCAGTACTGAGGAGATGGATTGACTGCAAAAGCCCCGGTAAATATCCCCTTTAATGATGGAGCAGGAGGTGGCTGTCCGAGGCCCAATTTATCGTTGTAATTAGAGCCCATCACGACTGCTGATTGTTAAGTAGGGATGAGAGGAAATATTTGTGCATACGAAGAAGATAATTAAGGTGGTTCACTGGGTTTGCATACCCAATCTGTGCTTAGTGTTGCTGCTTCCTCCTGTGACGGAGGGTGTCTCAAGTCACAGGAGTTCTTGAAACCATCCCTGGGTGGAGGACGAAGGGGTTTGGGGAAGAGCTGAGGAATTAGAAGAAAAAGGTTAAGATTCTGCACACAGGGCCTTTATAACGTGGCAACATCAGAACACGTTTTCTAAACACATTTCTAGAGATGGCTTGAATTTCACACACCAGCTTCTGTCTGTTTTAAAGCAGAGAAGGTCCCTCCAGTAAGCCACAGAATTTTGCACAGCTGGAACCAAACTCTTCTCCCTCTACCTCCCCCTGACAGAGGTGCTATTTGCCCCAGGTAAACTCCTGAAGTTCCAATGCCCGTAAATGGCAGTAATAAAACCTACTCCTAATACTTCTCTTTTAGCTCCTGGGTAGTTGGAACATATTGAAGGTTTGGGGGTTTGGAGGGAAGATTTGCTATTCCGGAGCAATTGACATTTGAGCGTTTTTAATTTAATAATCATGAAAAAATTGTGTCTATAAGTGTTTACCAAGTTACTATTGTTTCTGACTTAAAAACCAAACCAAACCAACCCCAGTGGTAGGAATATATCTGTTCAGATGGAGATAGCTGGAGAGCTGGTCCATACCTTATAATCTCCCTGGCCTCTGTGCTCAGGAAAAGGCCTCTTCTTTCTTTTCCTTGTCTTTGTTATAGGCTGCGTTTCTTTCCTTGTCTATCTCCCATTTCACTTCTATTGCATTTCCTTTCTGAAAATCTTTTTCTTGTCAGGGCGCACTGTTTGGTTAGCATTTGGTTCTTGCTTCAATGTGTCTCTCTCTAACATTTCTTCCTTCTGATTTTCATATTTTATTTTTGAACCTCACCTTTAGCAATGGCTGTTCATCATCCTACCCACCCCCCTTTGTCCCTTACATGTCAAAACTTGTTTTCTGTAGGATCATCATGTTTCTTGGTGTCTGGAGGGCCCAGGCAGCATGCATTTTTCTTCTTTCCTCTTAGAACTTTGTTTTGTGGGTGCCAGTTATTCCAAGTCCTTGTGGGGTTGCCCAGGTGCCTATCGGGTCAGCAGCCGGGATGGTTGGAGATCTTAGCTCTGAGCTACCTTCACTTCTGGGACTGGGACCCAGTGGTCAGTGGAGCCTGGTCGATGGGATGTGCCTGGTTGAAGGTAAGTCATGGAGTGGGAAGTCCTAAACACCTGGGGTGTGTCATAGCCCACAGCCCTGACATTGACCAACCCAGCAGGCAGTTCACCTCTGAGATGGTACCAATCCAGTTTTGGCCTTTTTTTTTTTTTTTTCATATGAGATGCAAATATGTGGAGTCATTGGGGGAAGACAACAGGAAGCCAAGCCCTGGGGCATCTTGGGATTTTCAACAAGAGAGAGAAAAATCCATTGTATTGTGAATAAACATATATTGTGATAAGACTCTCCATAAATTAACATCAAGTTAAGAGAAAAAGTCTCTACATGGAGAGACAGTGGCAATCAGCAGTGGCTGAGTATGGGAAAACTGTAAGATTGTAGCTTCAATTCTAGCATAGTCTTCCTCTTTGGAACACAGTCTGTTCCTGTTGTAGTCTGTTATTAATAAACAAACAAAAAAAAAAGAAGAAAGAAGAAATTGTAAAACTTTCTACTTTCTAAATAGAGTTGAATTTGCTTTAAACAAATCAAGCATAAAAATTTAAGGGGCTTCCCTGGTGGCACAGTGGTTGGGAGTCCGCCTGCCAGTGCGGGGGACACGGGTTCAAGTCCTGGTCTGGGGGTATCCCACATGCCGCAGAGCGGCTGGGCCCGTGCGCCACAACTGCTGGGCCTGCGCTCTGGAGCCCGTGGGCCGCAGCTGCTGAAGCCCGCACCCCTGGAGCCCATGCTCCGCAGCGGGAGAGGCCACTGCAATGGGAGGCCCGCGCACTGTGGCGAAGAGCGGCCCCTGCTTGCCGCAACTGGGGGGGAGCCCGCGCGCAGCAACGAAGACCCAATGCAGCCAAAAATAAAATAAATAAATTTATTAAAAAAATTTTAAATTGCAGGATTGATAAAATACAAGCATTTATTTTATCAAAGAACTCAGTTTGTGACTACACTGTATCGTAGAATTCCTGTAACCAAATCTTATGCAGTTTTTATGACCAGATTTTTCAAAATTTAACTACATGTCTATCTGCTGTGAAAAATGAGGCTGACTTGTAGCTTTTAAACACACGCACAGTCACTATTCAAGTCACAATTAGAAACTAAACAAATGACAAAAAACTTTGCTTTGTATGAGTTGATAAGGTCATAATCAAGGTTGAAATTGAGCTATCCCAAGCTGTGTTTGTTTGTTTGTTTGTTTTTTCAGGAAAAAAAAATGTATAGCCTTGGTGGGGCAATGCAGTTTTGGAGTATCTGGAGAGGCTGCCGGCTGTGATGCCAGAATTTCGTGCTCATATGGGGAATGAGAGAACCACCACCACAATCAAGACCTAGGACAGGTTGTAAAGCACCTGCTGACACTGGGGTCTCAGGCTTTGTTTTTTCTGTAGGGAAGGGAGTGGGAAGCTGGATACCTGGAGGGTTAGATGCTTCCCTGGCAGGAGGTGACCCATTTCCAGTCTAGAATTCTACCAGGAAAAGAACCTGACCATGGTTCACCATTCCAGAATAGATGTACCTTTTGTTGTGTTGTCACTTTTTTCTTTATACTTTCATCTGAAAAATTGGGATTCGAAGTTGTTTATGTTTTTAAATTACAACTTAGAGTGCCAACTATTTACCATCTTCATAAGGAATTTAGAAAAAAGTTCTTTCTTTTTTCATGGAGAAAATAATAATAATATTTAGTACATAGTGCTTACTGTTTATGTCAGGTACTGTTCTAAGTAAGTTAGAGATTTTAACTCACTATCTTTATGACTACACTCTGTCATTTCTGGGTAAAGAAACACAAGGAAGCTAAGTAAATTGCTCAAGGTCATTTGGCTCTGTGGCTGAGGTAGGGCTTGCACCTAGGGAGCCTGGCACCAGATTAAAACAGGAGAAAGACAGTGACAGGGAAATCTGAAGAAGGGAAAAAACCCATCAGAGCCACCTGTTTCCCCCAGTGTTTTGAAGAAAACTTTGCAGCCTGTCCTCCTCCCCACTGCAAACCCCACTCTGCAACTGCTTCTTAGGACCGGGTGTGTCCTGAGGCCCGTGTCCCTAAGGCAGAGAGGGGTCCAACTTTAGAAGCGAGGGATTGCATATGGAGGGAGCTCTGGGTGAAATTCGAGAAACTCTACCCAATCATCCTGTGTCCCTAGGACTTGGCTCCACTTTCCCTTCGGGATGGAAACAAAAAATGTTTCCAGCGAGTATCCAGCTAGTAGTGACTGCTACTGGCAGCTACTTTGCAAATGTTAACCCTGCCACCTAGTGACCACTTTCTGAATGTCACCTGGAAGATTACCATGTAGAACAGTGGTCCCCATCCTTTTTGGGACCAGGGACCAGTTTCGTGGAAGACCATTTTTCCATGGAGGGGGGCGGGGGAATGGTGGGGGAGGAGGATGGTTCAGAAGGTAATGCGAGCCATGGGGAGCGGCAGATGAAGCTTCCCTCGCTCGTCCACCGCTCACCTCCTGCTGTGCGGCCCCGTTCCTAACAGGCTGAGGGCCGGTAGTGGTCCTCGTCCCCGGGGGTTGGGGACCCCTGATGTAGAACATTCCATGTTGACCTCGTCATTGCCACCACCCTGCCTGACAGCTGAGACTTTCTCCTGCTTAGAGACCCCATGTGGCACTGACCAGCTGACATGTCGTTACAGTTTTAGGGCTGCTTTAGTCATACCTGCAGAATAAGAGCTGAGCTGTCATTTCCTCCTCTGTTTCCTCAGGACGGTAAGGTGCTTGGAGTACAATGAATATGTCTCAAGAGCATGTGCCCAGTACTGTTATGGGAGGAGGTGACTTCTGTCCCTACAAAGGTCTAAGTTGCCACTATCCCTTGTGCTTGATTCTATTACAGCTCTTGAATGTTCTGTTTCCTTGTATGTCCCTCTCCTCCATTGAATTGTGAAAGCTGTGAGGTTGGGGACAATGTCTTGCTTATGTTTTATCCCCACAGCCTGGTTTGGTGTCTGTCTGATGAATGCCAGTTGAATGAATGGATGGAAGGTATAGCTATAAACTCACAGCCCTTTCCACACTCTTCCCACATTTTTCCAGTTGAGGCATCTTCCCCTTTCCACTCTCAGTATGAACAATGTCGTTTTTTCTTCAGCTCTCAGTCTTCTCCTTATTCATTTAGACACTCAGCACATGCTTAGCACTTGACCTTGTCTTGAATTTTGGAAATATGAAGGTGAAGTTGGGAAGTCTCTAACTTACACCCACCAAACCTCCAAACTTACTTGCACCTGCACCTAATTCTCCTTGGACCCAATGCCACTCCTTCCAGATGTGCCCTGAATCCCACGGACCACTCATTGGAATCACCTGGGAAGCTTTAACAGTGACTGATGTCTGGCTCCCAACTCAGAAAATCTGATGTCTTTGGTCTTCAGTGCAGGCTGGGAATCGGAATTTTTAAAATGCCTTCAGGGACACCTAAACTACAGCCAGGATTGAGACCTGATCTCTGTATGCTCCCCTTCTTAGGCTTCAGCAGGTAACCTCACCCTCACTTGAATTTCTATCTGTTTCCATTCTATTGGGTCATTTCCAAGTCATACGCAATGCCTGAAACTCTTTTATCTGAACATAAGAATGAAAAATCCTCCCTGGATCCATTGTCCATAGCAACTATCCGCTCTCTTTATGTACGTTCCAAGTCAAACAAAATTCAAGAATAAGTTGCCCACACAGGCTCTCTCTGCTTTCCCATCAACCATTCAATCTTCAATCTACTCCAGACTGGGTTCTGTTCCAGAATTGATCACTCTTGTCATTCAAAAACATTCATATCTCTTGGCCTCAAAGACCCCATGTTCTCCTGTTTCTTTTTCAGGCTATCTTTCTACCTGTCCTCTCAATGTTGAGAGTTCCTCAGGACATGGTGCTCGACCATCTTTCCTTTTCACTCTACTTCTCATGCTTTCCAGGCTCTGGGACTGTGGGGCTGATAATGCTTGCTCAGACCATTCCATCAGTCTCCTACCTGCATATCCAAATCCCTTTTTGGCCTGCTTCTCCATTAGGTGTGTGACAGGCATCTCAGATCCCATATTCCAAACTGAATCTTGATGTCTCCCTACCCTTAGATGATCCACTTACACTGCTTCCCGTTGCATTAGTTTCCTGTGACTTCTGTAATGAATTACTACAAATGGATTGGCTTAAAACAGCATACACTTATACTCCCAGTCTGGAGGCCAGAAATCTAAAATTAGTTCCTCTGGGCTGAATCAGGATGTCAGCAGGACTACACTTTCTCTGGGGGCTTCAGGGATAAATCTGTTCCTTGATTCTTCCAGTTTCCGGTGGTTGCCAACATTTCTTGGTGTATTAGTGAGGGTTTCCCAGAAAAACAGAACCAGTAGTGTGTGTGTGTGTGTGTGTGTATGTATAGTTTTATTATAAGGAACTGGCTGATGTAACTATGGAGGGTGAGAAGATCTGCAGTCGTCAAGCTAGAGACTCAGGAGGGTCCATGCTGTAAATTCCAGTCTGAGGGCAGGAGAAGAGGACTGTCTTGATTCAAGCAATTAGGCAGGAGAAGTTTCCTCTTTCTCAGACTTTTTGTTCTATTCAGGTCTCCAATTTATTGGATGAGGCCCACCCACATTAGGGAGGACAACCTGCTTTACTCAGTCTACTGAGTCAAACAAAATCTCATCAGGAAACACCCTGACAAACACACCCAGAATGATGTTCGACCAAATGTCTGGACATCCCGTGGCCCAGTCAAGGTGACACAGAAAATTAATGATCAGACTTGGCTTGTGGCCACATCACTCCAATTTTCAAGGGCAGCATCTTTAAATCTCTTTTTGTTCCATTTTCACATTGCCTTCTTGTATGTGTGTGTTTAAATCTCCCTTTGCTTCCCTCTTATAAGGAAGATTGTATTTAGGGCCCATCCAGTTAATCCAGAATAATCTCTCATTCTCAAGACCCTTAAATTAATCATATCTGTAAATACTCTTTTTCCAGATAAGGTAGCATTCACAGGTTCCAGAGTTGAGGACATGGATATCTTTTGAGGGTCCGTTATCAAGCCTCCTACACTAACCCATGCAAGGGGCACTTTAATCCACCCAGTTTCTTAAACCAGAAATTCAGGACTCACCTTTGTCATAAAATTCTCCCCAACCCCATCTGATCCATTGACAACGCCTGTATTTTCCATCTTCTAAGTAATCTCGAATCAGTTCAGCTCTTTCCATTTCCTCTGCTACCAACCTAACTCAAAACAGAATGTCTTTCCTGGACTATTTTAATAGTACACTTACGTCAATTGTAATTATCTCCTTATTTGCAGGGTTATTGTTGAATAACCCTTATTTGCAGGGTTATCTGTCTCCAGTCACTAAGTTGTAAGCTCCTTGAAGGTAGGACCGTCTATGTTTTTTTCGCCATTATATTTTAGACCCCAGCAAAGTGCTTTGTATAGGTTAGGTGCTCAATAAATATGTATCACACATATGAATGGATGGATGGTACCTTTCCTGCCATAGAGGAGCTACTAGTCTGGTGAAGGGGCCATTCGATGGCTTCAACCCTAAATTACTTTACTTATTCATTTAAACTATTTGTATTGAGAGCCATCTGTAAGCCAGACATTCTAGTAGCCTCAAAAAATCCACCAACTGACAAACTACATAAAACTCCTTGCTCTCATGGAACTTTGCATTTTAGTGTGAGGAAGGACAATGTATAATAAATGCATTCTATATATAGTGCTTATAAACACATTAGAAAGTGATAAATGATATGAAAATAATAGAGCAGTTCAAAGGGGATGCACTTGTAATTTTGGATGGGGTAGATCTTCCTGAGAATTTCATATTTGAGAAAAGAATGAATGAGCTGAGGGGTGAGTCATGAATATACCCTGGGAAGGAGCTTCCCAGGCCGAGGGAAGTATAGTTGAGGAAGTCCCTGAGGCAGGAGTGGACATGGTCAGTTCAAGGAGGATGAGGATGCCAGTACGGCCGGAGTGAGGGAGTGAGGCTGAGAGCAGGAGGAGATGAGGACCAAGGGACCATGGGGCCAGTCTGTGCAGGACCTTGTAAGACAGTGGAAGGATTTGGCTTTTCCTCTGAGTAAGATGGGGAGCCACTGGAGGGTTTCCAGCAGAGAAGGGACACCATCTGACTCACATTTTCATTGTATCCCTCTGGCTGCTGTGTGGACTGCAGGGGAGCAAAGGTGGAAATAAGAACCCTGGAGAAGTTATTTCAGTAATTGAGGTGAGAGATGGTGTAGATTGGACCAGGGTGATAGCAACAGAGGTGTTGAGAACTGGGCGGAATTGAGATATATTTTGAAAATAGGGCTAATAGGATTCCTTGATAGACTGGACGTGGGGTGGGGGCGAGAGAGGGAGAGAGAGAGAGAGAGATGCCAAGAATGACGCCCAGGTTTTTGTCTGGAAGCAACTGGAAGCTAGACTAAATTCATAGTTTTGTCTGGAACTCCTGCCCCAAACATCTTAATTCCCTAAAGTCACTGGAACGGCTCTGCAGTCCTGAACTTTGCAGACAGCTGCTCAGAGTTGTCATCCGTCCTCCCCTGGAGAGTGTCTGATCCCTCCCCTAAACGTGCGCCCCGCTCTTCTCTCACACCCGTGCGCAGGGACGCTGTCACTTTGCCTTCAGCACAGTGCTCAGCCTGCAGCCCACATTCCATCCGTGACACAATCCCACTGCATCCCTGGATGTTCCTCTCGAGGTTGGTCTGAGCCTTGACACACTGCTTGGGGTACCCTTCTGACCCTAGCCTTTTGTTCACACCCAGGGCTCTAGGAGGTTGACCTGGTTATTTTTCTTGCTCACAGAAGTTTCTCCTTATTCGTTCTGGTCCAGAACACTTGAGGTCATTCAGTAGTCCCTGGATCTCTGTTGGCCGGGGTGGCCTGACCAAGTGCCACTTTAAGTAACAGTGCCCTGTTTACTCAACTTCTTCCTGAATTTTTAATATTCTTGTTGACAGGGGCTTTGGGCTAGTCTCTATGACAGGTTCAGTGGAAAGGCCATTCCGTTAAGAAGCTGCAGCTGTTATGAAAGAAGGCTCACTCTCCCTGTGTGTGTGCAGTTATGCCGGTACGGGTATCGGGTGCTACAGGGCTTTGGGAAATGTCTGCAAAGTCAGTGGCAAAACAGTTGTCTACAGCTGGCCTGTTTTGACCCCGTCTCTCACCCTACATAAGCCTCCATCAAGTAACATGAAAGGGTCAAGCAGCTCATGTTTCTTCCCCTAATGAGAATCAGGGTGCCACTGTGATGGCATTTCTCCCCACTTTCAGTTGCTGGGGGACCCCATTTGTGCGTGCACATTGTGTCCTCCAGCCCATAAACCCGCGTGTACTTGGAAAGAAAAGTCTCTGGGGGGATGGAATTTAAAAGTTTTTTCGGGCTTCCCTGGTGGCACAGTGGTTGGGAGTCCGCCTGTCGATGCAGGGTCTACGGGTTCGTGCCCCGGTCCGGGAAGATCCCACATGCCGCGGAGCGGCTGGGCCCGTGAGCCATGGACGCTGAGCCTGCGCGTCCGGAGCCTGTGCTCCGCAACGGGAGAGGCCACGGCGGTGAGAGGCCGGCGTACCGCAAAAGAAAAAAAAAGGACTTTCAACTCGTTGTTCAGGAGCAGTGGTCACCAGCTTCTCACTAAATGCAAGCTCTCCCAAATTCTACAGACACCCCAAAAACCTCAAGAGCCAAACGCTCTAGCCCTGCCCTTCCCCCAGCCCCCGCCCCCAGGGGGAGTGGTGCCCGGTCTGCCGCGGTGCATGCTGGGTAGGCTGGCTGCAAGCCGCAGCGGAAGTGAGAGGCTCCTCAGGTGTGTGAACCGAACAACGGGAAGTCCTGCAGGCCTCCGCGCGGGGCGGGGTGGGGGGGCGGACTGAAAATGGCGAAAATGGCGAAAATGGCAGGGATGGGAGGGTGGGGAGAAGTTTTTCAGAGCTTTAAAGTGAAAACTGCTTTCGAGGGGAGCAAAGACTTCTCTGGTGGTCTCCCAAGGGTGCTCCAACCCGCAGCTGTGCCCTGGTCTGGTTAACTTCTTAATTTACACCTCCTGGGAGCTCTCCTCTAATCAGAGGGCTTGGTAGGAGAGGTTTGGGACAGGAGCCGAAGGCCGGAGACTCTCCATGTTACCGTGACGGGGTGCGGGGCTGAGCCAGCTTGGGCAAAACCGGGGGTGCTGATTTCACACAGCGCATAGTATACGGGTGAATTTATCTTTCGTTGCCATGTAATCAAATTAAAAGGCAAGAAGCGGCTTTTTCTCCGTTTTCTGAAAGGGGTTGCAGCAAAACCCATTATGAGGCCTTTATTCTTGCATGGATTGTTTAGCTTGGTGGGATCAGAGGAAGGGGGGTGTGTCTTGGTTGAGAGGATGAACTCTGGTGGCAGTGTGAGAGGTGACAGCCAAGTCTGCAGGAGCCTGTCTCTGGAATGTGGGCGGAAAGAAGCACCTCTGAGCTCTCGTGCAGGAGAACTGCAGTGTTTTTTTGTGTGCTCCTAGGGTCTAATAGGTATGAACTTTAGAATCTTGGAATGTCCTCTGCTAGGTTCCATGTGAAGGGTCATTGAGCATTGACTGTGGGCCAGGTATTCTTCCAAGGGCTTTCTGTGTATTAACTTAGATTTACAAGTTACTGAATATTTACAATTGCTGAATACTGTTAAGAACAAAAACCAAGTAGCACACTAGTGTGCGTTGTGTTCTTTTGTTCCTATGCAAAAATGATTATATGTTATATATATTTGCAGGTGAGGGAAAACTTCTGGAAGGGTACCCAAAGAAATGGTTTAGCGGTTGTCCTTAGGAGACTGAGAGACTCCACAACTGGGGAACTATGGTGTGGGAGGGAGATTTTTCATATAGTACACTTTTGTTCTGTTTGAATTCTTTTAGCCATGTGGGATGTTTCAATAAAAAATGTTACATTTATTTTTTTAGGAGAATGAAATGAAAACCCTGTAGTCCAAGGCAACTTTGTGGGTCAGGCACTGTGGGCTGAATCCTGGAGAAGGACAAGTCCAAGGTAATACAATGGATAGACAACCAGGGGACAGGATGGAGGGGGGATCTTTGAGGAGATCTAGTTTGCCACAGAGGAGCTTGCTATCTTGGTGACTAAATACCAGCTCTAATCTCAAACTGGAAGGAAAATTGGAAATAGCAGTTAAAGTTCACTTGACGGGAACCAATGTCAAGCTAAAGTAAGAAATATGAGATTGCACCTGTAACTGGCCCACTATGCCACTATATATCATTCAAATCCCAAACTTGCCTCAGCCAGAAAGACAGGCGGTCCTCAACTCTCTCATACTGCTAGGCTCCACCCCAGCCTGTGAAAACCTATACTGTGATTATTATTACTGTTGCAGGCAGTCAGGAAACTGGCCCAGTCATCTGGTCCTCAAATATGGAGATGAAAGTCACTGCTAGCATTGTGAGTGGTCCAAGACAAATGGGGCCCCAAACTTGCCACTCCAAGGAACCCATCATCTTACAGAGATAACACACGAATCATGAGCTCTTAATGGAGGCTTCACTGTGTTAAGTCCACCAGAGGAATAGATCCAGAGTTATGGGGTTTCAGAGAATAGGATTACATTAGTCAGGAGGCAGTCCGAACATTTATAAAAAGGACTTTGCTTGCCACTTAGGATTTTGGTAGAAGGAAGGGACGATATTTCATGCAGGAGAGTGGCTTAAGTAAAGAAGGTGAGGTGTGTTTGCAGAACAGGTGAGTGAGTTTGGTTGAAATGCACGGGGTTTGAAAGAAATGCAGGAGGAGCAGTCTGAAAATATCAGGTAGGGTGATGAGTTCCATTCTGGGTAAGCAACAGGGACCAGTTTAATTGTTCTGAGCACAGGAATGCCAGGACTTGAGTCCTTCAGGAAGATGAATTTTGCAGCAGGGTGGAGGTGAAGAGATGAAGGACCTGGGCCGGGGAGGTGGATTTATAGGCTCTGGGATTAGTCCTCCAGCTGAGAGCTAATGAGAGTCAAGGAGGAAGAAAGAAAAGGTGGAGACATTCATGACAGATTTTGCAAAGGGCACAGAAGAGAAGTGATGACTGATTGGGTGTCAGGAGTGACGGAGCAGTTGGTGGAGTTTTGAGGCTGGTTGGCTAAAAGGAAAGGGATAGAATAAGTGGATTTGGTGGCAACAGTGCTAAGGAAGAGAATTAGGGGGTATTTTGGGGGTTCTTGTACCCTATACACAGAAGTTTGAGACTGGAGCTTGGGGGAGAAGCTGGAGTTTTTCGGGGAGAGCGAGCTCTGTAGTGGGAATAGTTGAATCCCAGATATTAGATGATTTTGCAATTAGGGGTTTTTGAAAGAGAAGAAAGAAAATGATCAAGCAAGACAAGCTAAGGAAAGAGGTGACGACAGAACAGTAAGGAAGGAATGGAGTCACAGAATCTTGGCTACGGCAGTTTAACACAGGAGTTGGTGATAAAACGCCCCCCCCCACACCACACACGGAAAGGTGAGAAAAATGAGGTGAGAAGGGCTATTGGTTATGGCAGCTAAGTGGTCACTGATGACTTTTAAAACTGTTTTTAGATTTAAAGCATAGTTTGCAAATTTCAGGGCTGTAGGCTGAATCCAACCATAAGAAGGTAATTCATTTCATCCTCAGTGTTTAAAAAAATCAGATTAATAACTAATATTTAGAAATTGTTAGATTTCACATAAAAATACCAAATTTCAAACCACCCCTAGCCCTCATTCCTCTTGGATTGGATGTTGGCTGGAGGCCCTGTGTCGGCGGTGTAGTGGAGGGAGTGTGAGAGGTTGGGGGGGATTGACCCCTCCAGGTTGCCACAGCTGCCCCCAGCCTCCTTGTTGCAGTTCTGCTGTCAGTGTGTTTGCACTTGGTTAAGGCATGTGGAACTGGTGAGGAAATAGAGGTCACTTACTCTTTCAAGTAGAATGCTCCTTTGAAAGTTTGGAGATGACGTGCAGAAGAGAACGGATGGTTAGTCAGGGCAGCAGGGAGGAGAAGAATGAGTGTGTTAGGGTAACGGAGCCTCGTGCTCCCTTTGGTGTTACCCAAGAGGAAGGATTGAAGTAAAGAGGAGGAGACTAAAGAGGTGGGGGAGGAAGGGATTGATAAAACCAAAATTATATGTGGGAACTGAGTAAGAAGCAAGATTGGAAAGAACAGGAACCTCTCTGCCTTTGAAATAGAAGCCACAGACAGAAATAACAAGGGGGCTAACTTTGCGGGGGAGAGGAGGGATTGCAGGAGAAGAGCTGGGATTCATGTTATGTGTGGGTGGGCTAATAAAATGGGGCTGAGGTCAGGGCCAGACCAGCATGTTATGGGGCGGTGGGGTAATTCTCGGGGCAGGGCAATAGTTTGGCAGTCTTGAAGTGGTATTCCTTAAATATTTATCTAGTAGTCATTTTCTTATAACAAAGAGAAGCTGATTTTCTCTTTCAAAAATTGCATGCCTATGTTTATATTTAGAAATTGGGGTTTATTACAGACCCAGATGTAGCATAACATTTACACTTAGTTGAAATTGTCTCACACATCACATTTTCTGTAGTGATGAGTACTCCTATTTACCAAGTATAGGGGAAGTGTACTATTCATGTATTGAATACATGAATTGTTGAATAGTAGTAAAGTGTAGTTCAATATGTATTTAAAAGTTTCTTTTCCTGACTTACATGATAGCAAAACAGATCTCATTTTTCTTTAGTTCTCTCTCTCTCTCTTTTTTTTTTTTGTTTCTTTTTTTATTTCTGAACCAGACTTCATGGAAGTCTTAGGTCAGTGCTTCAAACTGAGATACTAATGTGAACCACTTGTTACTGATAAATACTACAATCTGCATCCTGCAGTTTCAGCATGTCATTGGTCCCTTGGTGCCGGCCTCAGCTGTTCTATCAGTTGATCTCAAGATCTGTGACTCTGTGGGCAAACCATCTAACTTGCTAAAGCGTACCATAGAGAAAAGGCTGTGCCTTGCAGGATGCTTTAATATATATGTTGGTGGGAGCCAGGAGTGGGCTTATGTCTGGCCAGTTATGTGAAAAGTTTCATGTGGACAGCTGAGTTCACTGGCAACAAGTTGCCGACATTCCTGTGTTGGCTCAGTGCACCTTCCTGATAAATTGGTATCTGTAATGGGTGCTTGGATGGCCCAATCCTTCTTGTGGATGTGGGTAGGATTTAGGCTGCAATATGGAATCAGTTTGCTGCTGGTATTATAGTGGATGTGAAAGTAGGTCTATTCAAGGCAAACAAAAGGACCACCAAGACTTAGGGAGGGACTTGCAGATTTGTGGCGGAGAGATAAAGGGAGAGACCAGAATCCTTTTCTCAGGAGGCCAGCAGGGTGTTGCAGTGATGGTTCTTGCAGGCTTATGTCAGGCAAGTGGGGTCAGAATCGAGGGTGGACTGATGGTGGCTTGGAGGGAGTGGGGAAGGAGAGGAAGTGAAGGAAACTGTGATTGGATTTCAGAATTTTAGTCATTTTAGTGACATATTCCTTTCAATGAAATATCTTTAAAGTTGCTTTTAAAAATACAGCCCTATAAAATTATGATTAAAAATGCATTTCTGCGATGTGTGAATTGCTTGGAGGACTGACTGCCACTATAAGCTTCACGTGACTAAGAACACTCCAAATTGTCTTTGGTCTGATAATGAACATCCGAATTGCAGTGCATTTGTGGCAACCTTCAAAATAATAGATTTCTCATGTGACTGAACCTGATACCTCACCTTAATTTTCATTTTAGTTTTTCTATCAGTCATAACTGAGTTACACTAGTCACTCATACGTGCTGAGGACTGGCAACCTACGTGGATATAATAGTTAGGTGTCATTAAAATGATCTAGTTAGCATTCATGGAGGGATAAACACTAGCGTCATTATGATTGTGACCGTCCCTCAACCTCCCTGAGTCTTACTTCCCTTATTTTAAACTGTGGCGGGGTGAGAGTGGGGGTGAGGCGGGTGATCTCTTTTAAATGTCAGAGAACATGACAATAAGCCAGGATGGTAGTTAGGACTGAGTTTCAATGTGCTGAAAGATAAACTGACGCATATTAAAATGTTTAAGCATTTCCCCGAGCAAATATGGATTCTAATCAGGCAGAGACAAACCAGAGGTAGTTAGGGGCTAGAGGCAGGACTCTCATAGAGAAGACTTAGAAGCAAAGCAAGGAGATTATATGATTGGCTGTAGCTTAAGCCGTTGCCGCATTCAGGAAAGCCTAGTCGGCTGTCTGTGATTGGTTCTACTTAGGTTTCGATTTCTTAACCCTGAGGCATTTACAGGCTTAGAATTTGGTTTGCTTATGTAGGTGCCAAGCATTAGAGCTGCATTAGAGCATTTGAGTCACCTTGGTCTAATGCCCTCCTTGTTTAATTAATTTAACGCATGTGATGAGAATAAGAAGGCAGCAGCACAGACTTCTTGGGTTGGAGTTTGTACTTGTTTAGTTTTGTTAGGAGAGCTAGGCCATTTGTAGCATTGCCTCAAAGACTCTTCTGAATTCCAGGAAGACAATTATTGTCAGTTACATGTTTAAAGCTCCTTGTAACTAAAATATACGTTTTTAGGCTACACAGTAGAGCTGTTTAGAGAACACAGGGAGGCCTTGTATAATCAGTGCATACAATATATTTATTCTTATTTTATAGGATTTAGGATATGGTGTTACTACTTTAAATGATTCTGGAGCTTATGGTTTTTGCTTCTTTGTTTTCCTATGTGTTTTGGGATGCCGCTGCTGCTGTTCAGGAGCTAGCATCCAGGACCCACGAGCAGGATGTGTCTTTCCTAAAATGATCCCACTCTTTGGCCCCTGCAGGAACTGAAATTTTGCAGGAAATTCTTACGGAATGTTGTGGGTCCCCGTTGTTGTGATTTTATCTATTTCCCTTGTCTTTTTGGAGTGGTCAGCCTCTAAGCACTGTCCTTCTACTGTTGATCACTGTTGTACTGTAAGCCATCGTCGGGGAACTCTGGGAGAAAGAAAACCTCCCTGACTCCACCTCCTCCTTCCAAGGGCCAGAATCCCACTTCCCAAATCAGCATGTTAATCTTCTCCACAGAAGGGGTATCATCCAGTGATATTGCATCAGGTACATACTGAATTTCTTGATCTGACGTCTGCAATTCTAGTTCGTTAGCCAGGCTTTCTTTCTTTCTGGTTCTACCTGGGCAACTCTGCACTGGAACATGGCTGCATTTACTGAAGGTGATAAGGTATAGCTGGTGAACTCTGGTTTCTTGATATTTAGCTACCAGGTCTTCTAAAACCTCATTCCTTGTAGGCACATCAAAATATATGTTTTTCATACTATTATTATTTCTTCTATTTTTTTTCTTGGTTGATCTTGCTAGTGCTACAAAAAGATTTTTTGTTTGTTGTCTGTCGTTTGTTTTCTAGCTCATCAGTGTCTGCTCTTATTTTAGCTGGATAGTTGACTAGTTTTAGTTTGTTATGTTACGGATCTGCTTAGCACTGGCATTAGGCGATGACAATAGCAGGTGATACCTAGGAGGTAATAATGAGTTATTAATTAGATGTCTCTGTGGACAGGCATTGTTGTCGTGCGTTCTATGTAGATCACCTCTAATCTTCCATGCCAGGTAGGGAATATCTTACCTATTTTGCCACGATGAGGTGGAGGTTCAGAAAGGTCACATGCCTTGCCCAGGGTCACCCAGCTACCCGTGGCTGACCAGGAATTTGGAACCCGCTGATTGCCAAGCCTGTGAGCATTCCAGTAGATCACGCTGTCACTCCACAGGGACTCCAGAGTTTCTGTTTCAGTTGATGGATTTGATTTCTCTTGTCTCCAGCTTTTTTCTGTTCTTCCTTTCTCACTCATGTGCTCCTCATGCACAGTCTCCTCTCCGTTCCTTTGTCAGAATGTATACCTTCTAATTGAGCCTCCATTAAACACACAACTCCTTCGATTGCTAAGTAAACCTTACCTGACTTTGATTAAACTGTCCACTTGCAGGGGCCCTGGTTATCACACATTTCCAGATAAGGCTTGAAAGCGTGATTTCATTATTGAAGATAATACAGTTAATTAATAAATGCTTGTTAACTTATAAAAGGAGAGAGTTAAGTTATCATGGACTTAATGATTTATACCTAATTCCCAAAGGTATACAAGGCAGCTTAAAACAGCATATTTAATACTGTGCTAGATACTTTATGTACATTAATCCTTTTCTCCCATAAAAAACCTTATGAGATAAGGATGATTATTCTTTTCCAAGTCCATATAATGAGAAAGGAGCAGGTTAAATTCATGCTTTTCTCCAGTGCCTAAGCTCTTTCTACCACACTTATCTGTCTCTTTACTAAGTTGTTTGTAATATTAATTACCAGATATCTCAGTTATATTAGTGTTTAGAGATCAGCATTAAAATTTTCTCTACATTTTCCTGGTAGAAACGGGAAACACACACACACACACACACACACACACACACACCACACACACACATGCATGTATATAGATCGATAATAGATAGCAATAGGGAGAGAAAGAGAAGAGAAAAGGCTGTGTTAATAAAATGTGTATATTTCTGCACATTTAAACATAAATTTGAAATGGTAAATTTGATGAGGATTTTTTCAGTAAATTTAAAAGACTGTAATTAAATGAAAAATATTTGAAGTCACTATAATTCAATTCCGTAGTGTTTTAAAATGTCTTAAAAGTAGATTATTTAAAGTACTGAATCATATCCCACCCCACCTCTGCCCCCTTCATGGACAGGTCTTAAATGACAATCTGAAGATGATCTCAGCCATTTGTAGAAACACTTATTGATCAAAAGGCTCCAAACATGTGTATACACTATAATAATTTAAAAAATATCTCTATTGGAGTATAACTGCTTTACAATGTTGTGTTAGTTTCTGCTGTACAACAAAGTGAGTCAGTGATATGTATACATATATCCCCATATCCCCTCCCTCTTGCATCTCTCTCCCACCCTCCCTATCCCACCCCTCTAGGTGGTCACAAAGCACCGAGCTGATCTCCCTGTGCTATGCGGCTGCTTCCCCAAAGCTATCTATTTTACATTTGGTAGCGTATATATGTCAATACTACTCTCTCACTTTGTCCCAGCTTCCCCTTCCCCACCTGTGTCCTCACGTCCTTTGTCTACATCTGCGTCTTTATTGCTGCCCTTTTCCTAGGTTCATCAGTGCCGTTTTTTTAGATTCCGTATATGAACGTTAGCATATGGTATTTGTTTTTCTCTTTCTGACTTACTTCACTCTGTATGACAGACTCTAGGTCCATACACTTCATTACAAATAACTCAGTTTTGTTCCTTTTTATGGCTGAGTAATATCCCATTGTATATATGTGCCACATCTTCTTTAACCATTCATCTGTCGATGGACACTTAGGTTGTTTCCATGTCCTGACTATTGTTAATAGTGCTGCAATGAACATTGTGGTACATGACTCTTTTTGAATTATGGTTTTCTCAGGGTATATGCCCAGTAGTGGGATTGCTGGGTCATGTGGTAGCTCTATTTTTAGTTTTTTAAGGAACCTCCATACTGTTCTCCATGGTGGCTGTATCAATTTACATTCCCACCAACAGTGCAAGAGGGTTCCCTTTTCTCCACATCCTCTCCAGCATTTATTGTTTGTAGATTTTTTTATGATGGCCATTCTGACCGGTGTGAGGTGATACCTCATTTGTAGTTTCGATTTGCATTTCTCTAATGATTAGTGATGTTGAGCATCTTTTCATGTGCCTCTTGGCCATCTGTATGTCTTCTTTGGAGAAATGTCTGTTTAGGTCCATTTTTGGATTGGGTTGTTTGTTTTTTTGATATTGAGCTGCATGAGCTGCTTGTATATTTTGGAGATTAATCCTTTGTCAGTGCTTCATTTGCAAATATTTTCTCCCATTCTGAGGGTTGTCTTTTCGTCTTGTTTATGGTTTCCTTTGCTGTGCAAAAGCTTTTAAGTTTCATTAGGTCCCATTTGTTTATTTTTGTTTTTATTTCCATTTCTCTAGGAGGTGGGTCAAAAGTGATCTTGCTGTGATTTATGTTATAGAGTGTTCTGCCTATGTTTTCCTCTAAGAGTTTGATAGTGTCTGGCCTTACATTTAGGTCTTTAATCCATTTTGAATTTATTTTTCTGTATGGTCTTAGGAATTGTTCTGATTTCATTCTTTTACATGTAGCTGTCCAGTTTTCCCAGCACAACTTATTAAAGAGGCTGTCTTTTCTCCATTGTATATTCTTTTTTTTAGATTTAATTTAATTTAATTTTTTATACAGCAGGTTCTTATTAGTCATCCTTTTTATACACATCATTGTATACATGTCAATCCCAATCTCCCAATTCATCACACCACCACAACCCGCCCTGCCACTTTCCCCCCTTGGTGTCCATACATTTGTTATCTACATCTGTGTCTCTGTTTCAGCCCTGCAAACCGGTTCATCTGTACCATTTTTCTAGGTTCCACATATATGTGTTTATATATGATATTTGTTTTTCTCTTTCTGACTTACTTCACTCTGTATGACAGTCTCTAGATCCATCCACGTCTCTACAAATGACCGAATTTCGTTCCTTTTTATGGCTAAGTAATATTCTATTGTATGTATGTACCACATCTTCTTTATCCATTCGTCTGTCGATGGGCATATAGGTTGCTTCCATGTCCTGGCTATTTAAATAGTGCTGCAATGAACATTGGGGTGCATGTGTCTTTTTGAATTATGGTTTTCTCTGGGTATATGCCCAGTAGTGGGATTGCTGGGTCATATGGTAGTTCTATTTTTAGTTCTTTAAGGAACCTCCATACTGTTCTCCATGGTGGCTGTATCAATTTACATTCCCACCAACAGTGCAAGAGGGTTCCTTTTTCTCCACACCCTCTCCAGCATTTGTTGTTTGTAGATTTTCTGATGATGCCTATTCTAACTGGTGTGAGGTGATACCTCATTGTGGTTTTGATTTGCATTGCTTTAATAATTAGTGATGCTGAGCAGCTTTTCATTAATTTCTCTTCCAGATTTTTCGTCATTAGTGTATAGGAATGCAAGAGATTTCTCTGCATTACTTTTGTATCCTGCTACTTTACCAAATTCATTGGTTAGCTCTAGTAGTTTTCTGGTAGCGTCTTTAGGATTCTCTTTGTATAGTTATCATGTCATCTGCAAACAGTGACAGTTTTACTTCTTCTTTTCTGATTTGGATTCCTTTTATTTCTTTTTCTTCTGTGATTGCTGTGACTAAAACTTCCAAAACTATGTTGAATAATAGTGGTGAGAGTGGGCAACCTTATCTTATCTATCTTACCTGATATGAGTACTGCTACTCCAGCTTTCTTTTGATTTCCATTGTCATGGAATATCATTTTCTATCTCCTTACTTTCAGTCTATATGTGTCCCTAGGTCTGAAGTGGGTCTCTTGTAGATAGCTTATATACGGGTCTTTTTTTTGTATGCATTCAGCAGTCTGTGTCTTTTGGTTGGGGCATTTAATCCATTTACATTTAAGGTAATTATCGATATGTATGTTCCTATTACCATTTTCTTAATTGTTTTGGGTTTGTTTTTGTAGGTCCTTTCCTTCTCTTGTGTTTACTGCCTAGAGAAGTTCCTTTAGCATTTGTTGGAAAGCTGGTTTGGTGGTGCTGAATTCTGGTAGCTTTCACTTATCTGTAAAGCTTTTGGTTTCTCCATCTAATCTGAATGAGACCCTTGCTGGGTACAGTAATCTTGGTTGTAGGTTTTTCCTTTTCATCACTCTTAAGTATATCTTACCACTCCCTTCTGGCCTGTAGAGTTTCTGGTGAAAGATCAGCTTTTAACCTTATGGGGATTCCCTTGTATGTTATTTGCTGCTTTTCCCTTGCTGCCTTTAATATGTTTTCTTTGTATTTAATTTTTGATAGTTTGGTTAATATGTGTCTTGGCATGTTTCTCCTTGGATTTATCCTGAATGGGACTCTCTGCGCTTCCTGGACTTGATTGACTATTTCCTTTCCCATATTAGGGAAGTTTTCAACTATAATCTCTTCAAATATTTTCTCAGTCCCTTTCTTTTTCTCTTCTTCTTCTGGGACCCCTATAATTTGAATGTTGGTGTGTTTACTGTTGTCCCAGAGGTCTCTGAGACTGTCCTCTCTTCTTTTCATTCTTTTTTCTTTATTCTGCTCTGCAGTAGTTATTTCCACTATTTTATATTCCAGGTCACTTATACGTTCTTCTGCCTCAGTTATTCTGCTGTTGATTCCTTCTAGAGAATTTTTAATTTCATTTTTTGTGTTGTTCATCACTGTTTGTTTGCTCTTTAGTTCTTCTAGGTCCTTGTTAAACGTTTCTTGTATTTTCTCCATTCTATTTCCAAGATTTGGGGTCATCTTTACTATCATTACTCTGAATTCTTTTTCAGGTAGACTGCCTATTTCCTGTTCATTTGTTTGGTCTGGTGGGTTTTTATCTTGCTGTGTGTTTCTCTGTCTTCTCATTTTGCTTATCTTACTGTGTTTGGAGTCTTCTTTTCGCAGGCTGCAGGTTCATAGTTCCCGTTATTTTTGGTGTCTGCCTCCAGTGGGTGAGGTTGGTTCAGTGGGTTGTGTCGGCTTCCTGGTGGAGGGGACTGGTGCCTGTGTTATGGTGGATGAGGTTCGATGTTATCTTTCTCGTGGGAAGGTCCACGTCTGGTGGTGTGTTTTGGGGTGTCAGTGAACTTACTATGATTTTAGGCAACCTCTCTGCTAATGGGTGGGATTGTGTTCCTGTCTTGCTAGTTGTTTAGCATGGGATGTCCAGCACTGGAGCTTTCTGGTCATTGAGTGGAGCTAGGTCTTAGCGTTAAGTTGGAGATCTCTGGGAAAGCTCTGGCCGATTGATATTACGTGGGTCCAGGAGGTCTTTGGTGGTCCAGTGTCCTGAACTTGGCTCTCCCACCTCCGAGACTCAGCCCTGACATCCAGCCAGAGCACCAAGACCCTGTCACCCACACGGCTGCTAATGTTGGAGGGTCTCCTGCAGAGGGAGGGGATGGCTGTGGCTCACCACAGGGACAAGGGCACCTGTAGCAGAAGTTCTGGTTAGTACTCCTTGTTGTGACTCCTGGAGTCCATCATTAACCCCACCAAAGGGCCTGCAGGCTCCAGCTGGGTCATCTCTGGCCAAACAACCAACAGGGAGGGAACTCCCATATCCATTTTTAATGTTTTCATCTTTATCTCCATCTCTGGATTATAAGCTCCTTGTGAGTGGAGACCTCTTTTCTAGTTCTCTCCTATCTTTTCAGGGAACTGATCATGGTCAGGCCCTTTATATGCTTACTAAATAGTGGCGGACAATCAAAAGTGCTTTGAGGCCCTAAGAGGAGATGCCCATGAGTAAAGAGGGAAAAAATGAAGACGACATAGATGCCTGGCAGGAGAGGCTGATTGTGCAAGATGGAAACTGGCCCTGAAGCCTCACTGTCTGCTCATAGGGCTTCTTATTCAGGCTTCAGTAACCTAAGATGTGGAGATTGCAGGATTTAATGTTGTTGCCCTCCCCTCCACCATGAATAGGGACACTTGCTGGGGTCACGGGGCATCAGTGATCTGCTGTGACTCCAGGTTGGGGTGGCTATTCAGGCAGATACTCTTTTTTGAACAACCAGACAGGCTGTCTCCTGAGATCTGACCAAGACTGGAACTTGGAGGAGATTCAGCTGGCTTTGGTTCAAACCAGACAGACTAAAACAATGTCAACAGTCAGGGGAAGGATTCTAGACCCTGCAAGAGATGCTTCTTCACCTTCAGCCTGAAGACTGTAGACTCTTAGCATGAGCCTTCTAGCAGTCTAAGTGTCCTTCTGCACTGCCACCCTGCGCAGAACCATGGATGAAGGTCTTCAGTGGGAAAAGATAACGGTTGAAAAATTTTCAGTAATAACACTAAGTGATATTGCAGCCACGTCAACATATCATGGGTAGAAACAACAGAAGCTTATTCACAAAATAGAAGATTCTTAGTTGTAGAAAATTAGCCTAAACTCCTTGGAGAACTCTTAATGCTGCGGTTTACTGAGTGTTGACCATGACCAGAACATTAGACCCATATAATTGTCTGGACTCAGCTGGGTGAAAAAGATACTGTCTCTAAGAGGGAAATAAAATGGAGTGGAGAATTGACAAGGATGTTGTCCATGTTAACGCATATATGTGGAATCTAGAAAAATTGTACAGATGAACCTATTTGCAGGGCAGGAATAGAGACACAGAAGTAGAGAATGGACATTTGGACATGGGGGAGCGGAGGAAGGGGAGGGTGGGACGAACTGGGAGATTAGGATTGACATATATACACTACCGTGTGTAAAACAGACAGCTAGTGGGAACCTTCTGTATAGCACAGGGAGCTCAGCTCAGTGCTCTGTGATGACCTAGATGGGTGGGATGGGGCTGGTGGGAGGGAGGTCCAAAAGGGAGGGGACATATGTATATATATAGCTGAGTCACTTCGTTGTACAGCAGAAACTAGCACAACGTTGTAAAACAATTACACTCCAATTAAAAAAAAATACTTTGGAAGCAGGTGGTCTGCTAAGGCTAGTGGCACCTCACCATGACCCTTTGGACCTGGTGTCCAGTCCCTTGTGCATTATGCAGTCCTCTTTTGGGTCAGGGCATTAGAGTTAGTTTGAAGCATAGCAGCCAGCCAACTCCATGGCTTCTTTATCTCTCTCTGTCTCTGTATCCCTCTATTTCTGTCCCTGTCTTAAACACACACACACACACACACACACACACACACTGACATTTGTATGAGGGGGCACAAGATGGAACATAGAATGTGGTTTAACTTTCTGAAGTTTAAATGAGAGGCTCTTTGTTAGTGAAAAGCAAACAAAACAAACTGGCCACGAGGTCAGCATGCTCTGGAATGTAGAATTGTTTGTCGCCAGTCAAACAGCCGCCTGATGTTGGGTTTACATAATGTTTCAGCAAACCGAAACAATGAGGACGTTTACCATTAACTCAAGGCCTGAGCCATAAAATCAGAATGGGGGAAGATGAGGGTCAATTCTGATCCTCAAGGCCCTCAACAAACAGCTCTGCCCAGGGCAAAATAGCTCCTTAGACCAAGTCGTCCAAATTTATTAAACACCGAGTATTTTGCCAAAGACTCTTTGGATAGGAAGATGAAAGACCCTTGCCCCTTCATAGGGCATGCCTCCAGGACCATGCTGACGTCTAGCTGGTAGACAGAGAAACAAATAATGGTGAGATGGCACTGTTAAAGTGAGTTTCATTTTAGACAAAATTCCCTGTGTAAGAATAACAGAAGGGAGAGGCCAAGTTCACCTACTAGTCAGAAAAGGTGCCCAGAGAGATAGCATTTGAGTTGAAACTGGCAGGAAGAGTAGAAGTTTCCCAGGACCACAAACTGGAGGTGATGGGGTAGGAGCCGAGGTGCATGCTGGAGAGAAGGTTAAATAAGTGCAAGGCGTGAGGAGCCTGGATTATTCCAGAAACTTCTAAAAATAATTCAGTGTTGTCAAGTGTGAAGTGAGGAGTGGCAGGAGAGGGAGTGGGGAAGGTGGCTGTCTGGTCAAGAAGGGTCTTATGCGTATGTGAGAGTAGGTGCTGATGTTTTTTCTACGTGGGGGAGGATGCCAGTGACATTTTGAGCTGCGGTAGTGGCTTGGCCACAGTTGCTTCTTAGAAAGGTCAGTGCGTTGGCCTTGAGGAGGACAGGTGGGAGGGGGTGACTGGAGGGATGATGTGGTCCTGAGGGAAGGGAAGGGCAACTTTGTAGTGGACACACTGAGGAGTTGTCAGGCCCAGGTGAATTGTCAGAGACCTGCACAGGCAACTGTGGGATTCATGAGGGGGACAGTGGGACAGCAGGAGTGAGCTGTACGGTCAGCTCTAGCTCCAAGCAAATGCCAAGCCTTGGGAATGGCCCTGGGCAGGTCCAGGGTCTCACCTGGCTTCTGAGAGCCATTCTTAATGCTGAGCAGTAGCCTCGCTGCTGGCCTAGGGCATGTGTCAACTCTGAGGGGCACATCTGATGTCCTGCTGCTCTGCCAGTGTCTGGAGCATAGCAGAGGGTCTGGATAAATATATGTTGATTGAACAGGGCCTGGTACTAATACAGGAGCTGGGGATACAGCCATGAGCACTATCACACGAAAACCCTGTTCTGGAGGAGCGTATATTCCAGGTGGTGAGAGAGGCAGTCAGCAAAAGAAACAAAATGCATAAAAAGCTAGATGGTGAAATATTGCTGTGAGGACACAATAAGGTGGGGAGCGTGGTTTGCAATTTTAAATAGGATGAGTGAAGACCTGGAGGCGGTGGGGGAGGGGCGGTGGGATGGGGGCACCCATTTGGCTATGGGGGAGAAGAGCCTTCCAAGGAAGGGAAAGAGAGCCAACGTGTTGAGCTGGGTGTGTTGTTAGCTTGTTGGGGAGCAGCAAGGAAGCCAGCGTGGCTGCAGTGAGGTCTGTGAGGTGGAGAAGTGGAGTGAGGGCAGGGGTGTGTCGGGCTGGGGAGCCATTGTCCTCTACTCTGAGTGAGATGCAAAGTCCAATTTATTCCCCCTGCTACCCTGAGCTGTGCCCCGTTCTCCTCTCCTGCTTCTTCCGATCACGATTACAACCTACCAGTGCACATTTTATAGACAACTGGCCCAGACACATGCAGGAGTCAGTGCCATTGAAGTAAGAGGTAGGAGGACTGCTCTATTTTAAAGGGCCTGAAGAGCTATAGTAATCAAACACCATGTTTTAATTCTTAGGATAAGGAGGGTGATTGGAATGTGGGCTCATATTAGATGATATTAGTTCCCCTTAATTTGCTTAGGTGTGGTTATTCTACTAAGGTTACAAAGGAGAATGTCTTCATTCTGAGAAGACAAATGCTGAACTATTTAGGGGTGCAGTGTCCTGATACCAGCAGCTTACTTTCACATGGTTCAGCCTACACACACATAGGCAGGATCAAATGGATACACACATACATACATAATGCCAGAATATGAACAGCTGTTCCATCTTGGTGGTGGGTATGTAGATACTGGCTATACTAGCCTATCAACTTTCATCTTAGAAAATTTCATGTTAAAATGTTGGGAAAAATTCCCTCGTTACGGCCCATTTCTTTTGGCTCTGCCTTTGGTTGCTGTTATTTATGCTCATGAGATTCTGCCTGGCGCCCTAGGCAGTTTATTTACTTTGGGTCAGAAATGTTTGTCTCTGGAGACTTAAAAGAGACACAGAGCATAGGGATTCAGGTGGGATGTCAGATGGGTGGCATCCGAACCCCGTTGGGCTGGCAGGCCCCAATAGAACAGGACCATAAGTCAAAGCATGGTAGGTAGATGCCTTATGATTTTAAGAGACACTTGTAGGGCAAGAGGAAGGCAAAGAAGAAATGGAGAGGTTAATTAACCTTGGAGAGATTAATTCCTCGCTGGAGTGTGTGCTTTTTCCCTGATGTCGAGAACCTAAATTATTCCACTATTTACCTGCTGTGTGACTTGACAAAAGGCTAATGTGATTTAGAAACTCAGTGGTCATCCAGAAAGTCTATTTCCAGTCTGGTGGTTACCAGGCTCTGTCAGGGGATTGGGTTTCGGTGTATTAAATCTCAAATTTAATCCAGGGGCCAATATGTCTGTGAATATTAGAAAGTTCAACTCCCCTTTTCACGCATCACATCAATTCCATATGGTATTTTCCATGTGGAAGCAAGAAATAGCATATCCAGAAAGCTGGGCTTAGCACCTTTGGATCTCCTGATGAAATTTCAGCATACAGATAGGATGTGAGCATTTATATACATACAACCTCTGCCAGGCACCCAAGACAAAAAAATAAATAACCCTTTATTATTATTAAAAATAACTTAGAGCTCAGAGAAAAGATGAATGTAGGTGGTAATATATAAAGGCCTTCCTAAAGAAAAAGTTGTTCACAGTCTTTTATTTGGTTTAAAAAAAGTCTTTTGTTTTGCTGCAGGAATAACAATAAGAGATAAAAATCATTTGAAACTAAGGGAGGAAGTAGAAAAATGGTCACTATTTGTAGCTTGGTCTATTCTCAGTATAGTAATAATAATAATAGCAACTATAGCAACAGTTGATGATTTTTGAGCACTTACTATGTGCCAGGCATAGTGAGCACTTTTAAAATTCAACTAATTTAATTCTTGTGACAAACCTATGTGGCAGCTACTATTATTATCTTTATTTTAGGGAGCTGAGGCCCAGAGAAATTAAATAACTTGTATGAAGTCAAATGACCAGCAATTAACATAGATGGTATTCAAGCTGTCTCTTGAGGCGAGCTAAATAAAACTCTATCCTATTTTCTAGAGGCATATTTTTATTTTCTCCTTTCTCTATGGTAAGCCTTGTTCTGGTCTCTCTGGAGGATATATTGAAAATGATGGCCCACTACATTCCTAGCAAGCCAGGTCTTTACAGGAGTGGTCCCCAATTTGTGACTGTAGACCTTGGGGTACCAGTGATTTCCTGTTGTCACTAACAATAGCTTGCTATGGGCCATGCCTTCTGCTATATACTTCACATGTTTTATTTCAGTATTTTTAAAAAATTTGACTCATAGTTAAAAACAATAGTGTTGTAAAGCAGGACTAAGTTATACGTATATATATTCAGAAAAAAAGTTTCACGAAACAACACTTATATTTACTATTTGTGATACACTTTGTTACTTTCCATTTTATTCTGTTTCCTTTAAAGAATGCTGGTTGTCTCATGTCTCATTTTATATCCTGCTAAATGGCTTATAACCCATTGTTTAGTAAAACACTAGCTCGGCTGGAGCTGGTGGGAAGGCATGGGTTGGTCTCAGAATTTGTTACACATCTTGTGGAGAGTGCTGTCAAAGGAAGTGAAGGAGAAAATAGGCACAGACCAGTTGGGGAACAAATACTACTATATCCCAGAGTACAAGGACTGGAGAGATTGGTTCAAGATGGCGGAGTAGAAGGATGTGTGCTCACTCCTTCTTGCAAGAGCACCGGAATCACAACTAACTGCTGAACAGTCATCAACAGAAAGATGCTGGAACTCACCAAAAAAGATAACCCACATCCTAAGACAAAGGAGAAGCCACAATGAGACAGTAGGAGGGGCTCAATCACAAAAAAATCAAATCCCATAACTGCCTGGTGGGTGACTCACAAACTGGAGAACACTTATACCACAGAAGTCCACCCACTGGAGTGAAGGTTCTGAGCCCCTCGTCAGGCTTTCCAACCTGGGGGCCTGGCAACGGGAGGAGGAATTCCTAGAGAATCAGGCTTTGAAGACTAGCGGGATTTGATTGCAGGACTTTGACAGGACTGGGGGAAACAAGAGACTCTACTCTTGGAGGGCACACACAAAGTAGGGTGTGCATCAGGACCCAGGGGCAGGAGCAGTGACCCCATAGGAGACTGAACAAGACCTACCTGCTAGCGTTAGAGGGTCTCCTGCAGAGGTGGAGGGTAGCTGTGGCTCACCGTGAGGACAAGGACACTGGCAGCAGAAGTTCTGGGAAGTACTCCTTGGCGTGAGCCCTCCCAGAGTCTGCCATTAGCCCCACTGAAGAGCCAGGTAGGCTCCAGTGTTGGGTCGCCTCAGGCCAAACAACCAACAGGGAGGGAACCCAGCCTCACCCATCAGCAGACAAGCGGATTAAAGTTTTACTGAGCTCTGCCCACCAGAGCAACACCCAGGTCTACCCACCACCAGTCCCTCCCATTAGGAAAATTGCCAAAGCCTCTTAGGTAGCCTCATCCACCAGAGGGCAGACAGCAGAAACAAGAAGAACTACAATCCTGCAGCCTGTGGAACAAAAACCACATTCACAGGAAGATAGACAAGATGAAAAGGCAGAGGGCTATGTACTAGATGAAGGAACAAGATAAAACCCCAGAAAAACAAGTAAATGAAGTGGAGATAGGCAACCTTTCAGAAAAGGAATTCAGAATAATGATCGTGAAGATAATCCAGGACCTCAGAAAAAGAATGGAAGCAAAGATCCAGAAGATCCAAGAAATGTTTAACAAAGACCTAGAAGAATTAAAGAACAAACAAACAGAGATGAACAATACAATAACTGAAATGAAAACTACACTAGAAGGAATCAATAGCAGAATAACTGAGGCAGAAGAATGGATAAGTGACCTGGAAGACAGAATGGTGGAATTCACTGTCACGGAACAGAATAAAGAAAAAAGAATGAAAAGAAATGAAGACAGCCCAAGAGACCTCTGGGACAACATTAAACATAGCAACATCCGCTTTATAGGGATGCCAGAAGGAGAAGAGAGAGAGAAAAGACCCGAGAAAATACTTGAAGAGATTATAGTCGAAAACTTCCCTAACATGGGAAAGGAAATAGCCACCCAAGTCCAGGAAGTGCAGAGAGTCCCAGGCACGATAAGCGCAAGGAGAAACACACCGAGACACAAAGTAATCAAACTGACAAAAATTAAAGCCAAAGAAAAATTATTGAAAGCAACAAGGGGAAAACAACAAATAACATACAAGGAAACTCCCATAAGGTTAACATACAAGCCAGAAGGGAGTGGCATGATATATTTAAAGTTGTGAAAGGGAAGAACCTACAACCAAGATTACTCTACCCAGCAAGGATCTCATTCAGATTCAATGGAGAAATCAAAAGCTTTATAGACAAGCAAAAGCTAAGAGAATTCAGCACCACCAAACCAGCTCTACAACAAATGCTAAAGGAACTTCTCTAAGTGGGAAACACAAGAGAAGAAAAGGACCTACAAAAACAAACCCATAACAATTAAGAAAATGGTAATAGGAACATACATATCAATAATTACCTTAAATGTGAATGGATTCAATGCTCCAACCAAAAGACACAGGCTGGCTGAATGGATGCAGAAATAAGACCCATATATATGCTGTTTACAAGAGACCCACTTCAGACCTAGGGACACATACAGACTGAAAGTGAGGGGATGGAAAAAGATATTCCATGCAAATGGAAATCAAAAGAAAGCTGGAGTAGCAATACTTATATCAGATAAAATAGACTTTAAAATAAAGAATGTTAAAAGAGACAAGGAAGGACACTACATAATGATCAAGGGATCAATCCAAGAAGAAGATGTAACAATTATAAATGCACCCAACACATAGGAGCACCTCAATACATAAGGCAACTGCTAACAGCTATAAAAGAGGAAATAAACAGTAACACAATAATAGTGGGGGATTTTTAACACCTCACTTACACCAATGGACAGATCATCCAAACAGAAAATTAATAAGGAAACACAAGCTTTAAATGACACAATAGATCAGATAGATTTAATTGATATTTATAGGACATTCCATCCGAAAACAGCAGATTACACTTTCTTCTCAAGTGCACACGGAACATTTTCCAGGATCACATCTTGGGTCACAAAGCAAGCCTCAGTAAATTTAAGAAAATTGAAATCATATCAAGCATCTTTTCGGACCACAACACTATGAGATTAGAAATCAGTTACAGGGAAAAAAACGTAAAAAACACAAACACATGGAGGCTAAACAATACGTTACTAAATAACCATGAGACCACTGAAGAAATCAAAGGGAAATCAAAAAATACCTAGAGACAAATGACAATGAAAACACGGCTATCCAGAATATATGGGATGCAGCAAAAGCAGTTCTAAGAAGGAAGGTTATAGCAATACAATCCTACCTCAAGAAACAAGAAAAATCTCAAATAAACAATCTAACCTTATACCTAAAGGAAGTAGAGAAAGTAGAACAAACAAAACCCAAAGTTAGTAGGAGGAAAGGAATCATAAAGGTCAGAGCAGAAATAAATGAAATAGAAACAAAACAGTAGCAAAGGTCAATAAAACTAAAAGCTGGTTCTTTGAGAAGATAAACAAAATTGATAAACCATTAGCCAGACTCATCAAGAAAAAGAGGGAGAGGACTCAAATCAATAAAATTAGAAATGAAAAAGGAGAAGTTACAACAGACACCGCAGAAATACACAACATCCTCTGAGACTACTACAGGCAACTCTATGCCAATAAAATGGTCAACCTGGAAGAAATGCACAAATTCTTAGAAAGGTATAACCTTTCAAGACTGAACCAAGAAGAAATAGAAAATATGAACAGACCAACCACAAATAATGAAATTGAAACTGTGATTAAAAATCTTCCAACAAACAAAAGTCTAGGACCAGATGGTTTCACAGGTAAATTCTATCAAACATTTAGGGAAGAGCTAACCCCCATCCTTCTCGAACACTTCCAAAAAATTGCAGAGGAAGGAACACTCCCAAACTCATTCTATGAGGCCACCATCACCCTCACAGCAAAACCAGACAAAGATAGTACAAAAAGGAAAATTACAGACTGATATCACTGATGAATATAGATGCAAAAATCCTCAACAAAATACTAGCAAACAGAATCCAACATATTAAAAGGATCATACACCATGATCAAGTGGGATGTTTCCCAGGGATGCAAGGATTCTTCAATATACGCAAATCAATCAATGTGATACACCATATTAACAAATTGAAGAATAAAAAGCATATGATCATCTCAATAGATGCAGAAAAAGCTTTTGACAAAATTCAACACCCATTTATGATAAAAACTCTCCAGAAAGTGGTCATAGAGGGAACCTACCTCAACATAATAAAGGCCATATACGACAAACCCACAGCAAACATCATCTTTAATGGTGAAAAACCGAAAGCATTTCCTCTAAGATTAGGAACAAGACAAGGATGTCTACTCTTGCCACTATGATGCAACATAGTTTTGGAAGTCCTAGCCACAGCAATCAGAAGAAAAAGAAATAAAAGGAATACAAATTGGAAAAGAAGTAAAACTGTCACTGTTTGCAGATGACATGATACTATACATAGAGAATCCTAAAGGTGCCACCAGAAAGGTACTAGAGCTAATCAATGAATTTGGTAAAGTAGCAGGATACAAAATTAATGCACAGAAATCTCTCGCATTACTATATGCTAATGATGAAAAATCTGAAAGAGAAATTAAGGACACACTCCCACTTACCACTGCAGCAAAAAGAATAAAATACCTAGGAATAAACCTACCTAGGGAGACAAAAGACCTGTATGCAGAAAACCATACGATACTGATGAAAGAAATTGAAAATGATACAAACGGATGGAGAGATATACCATGTTCTTGGATTGGAAGAATCCACATTGTGAAAATGACTATAATACCCAAAGCAATCTACAGATTCAATGCAATCCCTACCAAATTACCAATGGCATTTTTTACAGAACTAGAACAAAAAATTTTAAAATTTGTTTGGAGACACCAAAGACCCCGAATAGCCAAAGCGGTCTTGAGGGAAAAAAACGGAGCTGGAGGAATCAGACTCCCTGACTTCAGACTGTATTACAAAGCTACAGTAATCAAGATAATATGGTACTGGCACAAAAACAGAAATATAAATCAATGGAACAGGATAGAAAGCCCAGAGATAAACCCACGCACCTATGGTCAACTAATCTATGACAAAGGAGGCAGGGATATACAATGGAGAAAAGACAGTCTCTTCAATACGTGGTGCTGGGGAAACTGGACAGCTACATGTAAAGGAATGAAATTAGAACACTCCCTAACTCCATACACAAAAATAAACTCAAAATGGATTAGTGACCGAAATGTAAGACTGGACACTATAAAACTCTTACAGGAAAACATAGAACACTCTGACATAAATCACAGCAAGATCTTTTTTGATCCACCTCCTAGAGTAATGGAAATAAAAACAAAACTAAACAAATGGGACCTAATGAAACTTAAAAGCTTTTTCACAGCAAAGGAAGCCATAAACAAGATGAAAAGATAACCCTCAGAATGGGAGAAGATATTTGCAAACGAATCAACGGACAAAGGATTAATCTCCAAAAATATATAAACAGCTCATGCTGCTCAATATTAAAAGAGCGAAAAACCCAATCAAAGAATGGGCAGAAGACCTAAGTAGACATTTCTCCAAAGAAGACATACAGAAGGCCAAGAAGCTCATGAAAAGCTGCTCAGCATCACTAACTATTAGAGAAATGCATATCAAAACTACAGTGAGGTATCACCTCACACCATTTAGAATGGGCATCATCTGAAAATCTACAAAGAACAAATGCTGGAGCGGGTGTGGAGAAAAGGGAACCCTCTTGCACTGTTGGTGGGAATATAAATTGATACAGCCACTATTGATACAACAGTATGGAGGTTCCTTAAAAAACTAAAAATAGAATTACCATATGACCCCACTATCTCACTACTGGTATATACCCAGAAAAAACCATAATTCAGAAAGACACATGCACCCCAATGTTCATTGCAGCACTATTGACAATAGCCAGGTCATGGAATCAACCTAAATGCCCATCGACAGACGAATGGATAAAGAAGATGTGGTACATATATACAATTGAATATTACTCAGCCATAAAAAGGAACGAAATTGGGTCATCTGTAGAGACATGGATGGATCTAGAGACTGTCATACAGAGTAAGTCAGAAAGATACAAACAAATATTGTATATTAACGCATATATGTGGAACCTAGAATAATGGTACAGATGACCCAGTTTGCAAGGGAGAAATAGGGACACAGATGTAGATAACAAACATATGGACACCAAGGGCAAAAGTGACGGGTGGTGGTGGTGGTGGTGTGATGAATTGGGAGATTGGGATTGACATATATACAGTAATATGTATAAGATGGATAATTAATATGAATCTGCTGTGTAAAAAAATAAAATTCAAAAATAAAAAAAGAAAAACACTAGCTCATTTCAGTTTTCACAGTAATTTTATGAGTAATATAATTTTTTTAAAAAAATATTTATTTGGCTGCTCCAGGTCTTAGTTGTGGCACACGGGATCTTTAGTTGCAGCAGGTGGGATCTTTAGTTGTGGCATGTGGGATCTATATCCATGACTAGGGATTGAAACCAGGCCCCCTGCATTGGGAGTGCAGAGTCTTAGCCACTGGACCACCAGGAAAGTCCTGAAATCAACATAATTTTAATACCCATTTTACAGATGAGAAAATTGAGTTCATTTGTTTAAGGTCAAGGTCACACAAACCAAGGTCTATGGCTTGCACTTGGGATTATATTCCGTTTTTATTTATATTTTGTTTAACATCTTTATTGGAGTAAAATTGCTTTACAATGGTGTGTTTCTGCTGTATAACAAAGTGAGTCAGCTATATATATACATATATCCCCATATCCCCTCCCTGTTGTGTCTCCCTCCCACCCTCCCTATCCCACCCCTGTAGGTGGTCACAAAGCACTGAGCTGATCTCCCTGTGCTATGTGGCTGCTTCCCACTAGCTATCTTATTTTACATTTGGTAGTGTATACATGTCCATGCCACTCTCTCGCTTTGTCCCAGCTTACCCTCCTTCCCCCTCCCCATGTCCTCAAGTCCATTTTCTATGTCTGCATCTTTATTCCTGTCCTGCCTCTAGGTTCTTCAGAACCATTTTTTTTTTTTTTTAGATTTCATATATATGTGTTAGCATACAGTATTTGTTTTTCTCTTTCTGACTTACTTCACTCTGTATGACAGTCTCTAGGTCCATCCACCTCACTACAAATAACTCAATTTTATTTCTCTTTATGGCTGAGTAATATTTCATTGTATATATGTGCCACATCTTCTTTATTCATTTATCTGTCGATGGACACTTATGTTGCTTCTTGGCTATTGGAAATAGTGTTGCAGTGAACATTGTGGTACATGACTGTTTTTGAATTGTTTCTCAGGGTATATGCCCAGTAGTGGGATTGCTGGGTCATATGGTAGTTCTATTTTTGTTTTTTTAAGGAACCTCCATACTGTTCTCCATAGTGGCTGTATCAATTTACATTCCCACCAACAGTGAAATAGTGTTCCCTTTTCTCCATACACTCTCCAGCATTTATAGTTTGTAGATGTTTTGATGATGGCCATTCTGACTGGTGTGAGGTGATACCTCATTGTAGTTATGATTTGCATTCCTCTAATGATTTGTGATGTTGAGCATCCTTTCATGTGTTTGTTGGCAGTCTGTATATCTTCTTTGGAGAAATGTCTATTTTGGTCTTCTGCCCATTTTTTCGATTGGGTTGTTTGTTTTTTGATATAGAGCTGCATGAGCTACTTGTATATTTTGGAGATTAATCCTTTGTCCGTTGCTTCATTTGCAAATATTGTCTCCCATTCTGAGGGTTGTCTTTTTGTCTTGTTTATGGTTTCCTTTGCTGTGCCAAAGGTTTTAAGTTTTAGTAGGTCCCATTTGTTTATTTTTGTTTTTACTTCCATTTCTGTAGGAGTTGGGTCAAAAAAGATCTTGCTCTGGTATATGTCATAGAGTGTTCTGCCGATGTTTTCCTCTAAGACTTTTATAGTGTCTGCCCTTACATTTAGGTCTTTAATCCATTTTGAGCTTATTTTTGTGTATGGTGTTAGGGAGTGTTCTAATTTCATTCTTTTACATGTAGCTGTCCAGTTTTCCCTGCACCACTTATTAAAGAGGCTGTCTTTTCTCCGTTGTATATTCTTCCCTCCTTTATCAAAGATAAGGTGACCATATGTGCATGGATTTATCTCTGGGCTTTCTATTTTGTTCCATTGATCTCTATTTCTGTTTTTGTGCCGGTACCATAGTGTCTTGATTACTGTAGCTTTGTAGTACAGTCTGAAGTCCTGGAGCCTGATTCCTCCAGCTCCATTCTTTCTCAAGATTGTTTTGGCTATTTGGGGTCTATTGTGTTTCCATACAAATTTTGAAAGTTTTTATTCTAGTTCTGTGAAAAATGCCATTGGTAGTTTGATAGGGATTGCACTGAATCTGTAGATTGCTTTGGGTAGTAGAGTCATTTTCACAATGTTGATTCCTCCAATCCAAGAACATGGTATATACCTCTCCATCTGTTTGTATCATCTTTAATTTCTTTCCTCAGTGTCATAGTTTTCTTCATACAGGTCTTTTGTCTCCCTATGTAGGTTTATTCCTATGTATTTTATTCTGTTTGTTGCAATGGTAAATGGGATTGTTTCCTTAATTTCTCTTTCAGGTTTTCATCATTAGTGTATAGGATTGTAAGAGATTTCTGTGCATTAATTTTTTATCCTGCTACTTCACCAGATTCCTTGGTTAGCTCTAGTAGTATTCTGGTAGCATCTTTAGGATTCTCTATGTATAGTATCATGTCATCTACAAACAGTGACAGTTTTACTTCTCTTCCAATTTGGATTCTTTTTATTTGTTTTTCTTCTCTGATTGCTATGGCTAGAACTTCCAAAACTATGTTGAATAATAGTGGTGAGAGTGGGCAACCTTGTCTTTTTCCTGATCTTAGTGGAAATGGTTTCAGTTTTTCACCATTGAGAATGATGTTGCCTGTGGGTTTGTCATATATGGCCTTTATTATGTTGAAGTAAGATCCCTCTGTGCCTACTTTCTGGAGAGTTTTTATCATTGATGCATGTTGAATTTTGTTAAAAGCTTTTTCTGCATCTATTGAGATGATCATATGCTTTTTATTCTTCAGTTTGTTAATATGGTGTATCACATCGATTGATTTGCGTATACTGAAGAATCTTTGCATGTCTGGGATAAACCCCACTTGATCATGGTGTATGATCCTTTTAATGTGCTGTTGGATTCTCTTTGCTAGTATTTTGTTGAGGATTTTTGCATCTGTGTTCATCAGTGATATTGGCCTGTAGTTTTCTTTCTTTGTGACATCTTTGTCTGGTTTCAGTATGATGGTGATGGTGGCCTGGTAGAATGAGTTTGGGAGTATTCCTCCCTCTGCTGTATTTTGGAAGAGTTTGAGAAGGATAGGTGTTAGCTCTTCTCAAATGTTTGATCGAATTCGACTGTGAAGACATCTGGCCCTGGGCTTTTGTTTGTGGAAGATTTTTAATCACAGTCTCAATTTTAGTGCTTGTGATTGGTCTGTTTATATTTTCTATTTCTTCCTGGTTCAGTCTCGGAAGGTTGTGCTTTTCTAAGAATTTGTCCATTTCTTCCAGGTTGTGCATTTTATTGTCATACAGTTGCTTGTAGTAATCTCTCATGATCCTTTGTATTTCTGCAGTGTCAGTTGTCACTTCCCCTTTTTCATTTCTAATTTTGTTGTTTTGAGTCTTCTCCCTTTTTTTCTTGACGAGTCTGGCTAATGGTTTATCAATTCTGTTTATCATCTCAGAAAACCAGCTTTTAGTTTTATTGATCTTTGCTATTGTTTTCTTCCTTTCTTTTTCATTTATTTCTGATTTGATCTTTATGATTTCTTTCCTTCTGCTAACTTTGGGGATTTTTTGTTTTCCTTCTCTAATTGCCTTAGGTGTAAGGTTAGCTTGTTTATTTGAGATGTTTCTTGTTTCTTGAGGTAGGATTGTATTACTGTTAACTTCCCTCTTAGTACTGGTTTGCTGCATCCCAGAGGTTTTGAGTTGTCCTGTTTTCATTGTCATTTGTTTCTAGTTATTTTTTGATTTCGTCTTTGATTTCTTCACTGATATTGTGGTTATTTAGTAATGTATTGTTTAGCCTCCATGTGTTTGTAGGTTTTACAGTTTTTTTTCCTGTAATTGACATCTAGTCTTATAGCATTGTGGTTGGAAATGATACTTGATTTGATTTCAGTTTTCTTAAATTTACCAAGGCTTGATTTGTGACCCAAGATATGGTCTATCTTGGAGAATGTTCCATGAGCACTTGAGAAGAAAGTGTGTTCTGTTGTTTTTGGATGCAATGTCCTGTAAATATCAATAAGTCCATCTTATTTAATGTGTCATTTAAAGCCTGTGTCTCCTTATTTATTTTCACTTTGGATGATCTGTCCATTGTTGAAAGTGGGGTGTTAAAGTCCCCTACTACTATTGTGTTACTGTCGGTTTCCCCTTTTATGGCTGTTAGCCTTTGCCTTATGTATTGAGGTGCTCCTGTGTTGGGTGCATAAATATTTGCAATTGTTAACATCTTCTTCTTGGATTGATCCCTTGATCATTATGTAGTGTCCTTCTTTGACTCTTGTAATAGTCTTTATTTTAACATCTATTTTGTCTGATATGAGAATTGGCTACTCCAGGTTTCTTTTGATTTCCATTTGCATGGAATATTTTTTTCCATCCCTTCACTTTCAGTCTGTATGTGTCCCTAGGTCTGAAGTGGGTCTCTTGTAGACAGCATATATACAAGTCTTTTTTTGGTATCCATTCAGCCAGTCCTTGTCTTTTGGTTGGAGCATTTAATCCATTTACCTAAGGTAATTATCAATATGTATGTTCCTATTACCATTTTCTTGTTTTGGGTTTGGTTTTGTAGGTCTTTTCCTTCTCTTGTGCTTGCTGCCTAGAGAAGTTCCTTCAGCATCTGTTGTAAAGCTGGTTTGGTGGTGCTGACTTCTCTTAGCTTTTGCTTGTCTGTAACAGCTTTAATTTCTCTGTCGAGTCTGAGTGAGATTCTTGCTGGGTAGAGTAATCTTGGTTGTACGTTTTCCCCTTTCATCACTTTAAATATGTCCCCCACTCCCTTCTGGCTTGCAGAGTTTCAGCTGAAAGATCAGCTGTTAACCTTATGGGGATTCCCTTATTTGTTGCTTTTCCCTTGCTGCTTTTAATATTTTTCTTTTTATTTAATTTTTGTTAGTTTGATTAATATGTGTCTTGGTGTGTTTCTCTTTAGATGTATCGTGTATGAGACTCTCTGTGCTTCCTGGACTTGATTGACTATTTCCTTTTTCATATTAGGGAAGTTTTCAACTGTAATCTCTTCAAATATTTTCTCAGTCCCTTTCTTTTTCTCTTCTTCTTCTGGGACCTCTATAGTTCGAATGTTGGTGTGTTTAATGTTGTCCCAGAGGTCTCTGCGACTGTCCTCAGTTCTTTTCATTCTTTTTTCTTTATTCTGCTCTGCAGCAGTTATTTCCACGATTTTATCTTCCAGGTCACTTATCCGTTTTCTGCCTCAGTTATTCTGTTACTGATTCCTTCTAGAGAATTTTCAATTTCATTTATTGTGTTGTTCATTACTGATCATTGTTTGTTTGCTCTTTAGTTCTTCTCATCCTTGTTAAACATTTCTTGTATTTTCTCCATTCTATTTCCATGATTTCGGATCATCTTTGCTATGATTACTCTGAATTTTTTTCAGGTAGACTGCCTATTTCCTCTTCATTTGTTTGGTCTGAACGTTTTTACCTTGCTTCTTCATCTGCTGTGTATTTCTCTGTCTTCTCATTTTGCTTAACTTACTGTGTTGGAGTCTCCTTTTCACAGGCTGCAGGTTCATAGTTCCCATTATTTTTGGTGACTTCCCTCAGTGGGTAAGGTTGGTTCAGTGGGTTGTGTAGGTTTCCTGGTGGAGGGGACTGGTGCCTGTGTTCTGGTGAATGAGGCTGGATCTTGTCTTTCTGGTAGGCAGGACCATGTCCGGTGGTGTGTTTTGGGGTGTCTGTAGCCCTATTATGATTTTAGGCAACCTCTCTGCTAATGGATGGGGTTGTGTTCCTGTCCTGCTAGTTTTTTGGCATAAGGTGTCCAGCACTGTAGCTTCCTGGGCATTGAGTGGAGCTGGGTCTTAGCGTTGAGGTGGAGATCTCTGGGAGAGCTCTCACTGATTGATATTAGAAGGGGCTTGGAGGTCTCTGGTGGACTAATGTCCTGAACTTGGCTCTCCCACCTCAGAGGCTCAGGCCTGACACATGGCTGGAGCACCAAGACGCTGTCAGCCACATGGCTCAGAAGAAAAGGGAGAAAAGAAAATAAATGAAAGAAAGAAAAAAATAATAAGAGTTATTAAAATAAAAAAAATATTAAAATTTAAAAATTAAAAGATAATTTAAAAAAGCAACGAAACCAATAAATATATCCACCTATCATAAAAAGCACTAAAAACTATACTAAAAAAAACATGGACAGACAGTACCCTAGGACAAATGGTAAAAGCAAACCTTTAAAGACAAATTCACACAAAGAAGCATACACATACACACTCACAAAAAGGAAAAAGGAAAAAAAATATATAAAAGGAAGAGAGCAACCAAATCAATAAACAAATCTACCAGTGGTAATAAGCTCTAAATACTAATCTAAGATAAATATAAAACTGGAAACAAATTAGATGCAGAAAGCAAACCCCAGCTCTACAGTTGCTCCCAAAGTCCACCACCTCAGTTTTGGGATGATTCGTTGTCTATTCAGGTATTCCACAGATTCAGGGTCCATCATGTTGTTTGTGGAGAGTTAATCTGCTGCTCCTGAGGCTGTTGGGAGAAATTTCCCTTTCTCTTCTTTGTTCACACAGCACCTGGGGTTCAGCTTTGGGTTTGGCCCTGCCTCTGCATGTCAGTCGCCCTCTGGCATCTGTTCTTTGCCCAGACAGGAGAGCGTTAAAGGAATGGCTTATTTGGGGGCTCTGGCTCAATCAGGCCAGGGAGAGGGAGGGTACAGAATGCGGGGCAAGGCTGAGGTGGCAGAGGTTGGCGTGACTTTGGAACAGCCTGAGGTGCATCGTGTGTTTTCCTGGGGAAGTTGTCCCTTGATCACGGGACCCTTGCAGTGGTGGGCTGCACAGGCTTCTGGGAGTCGAGGTGTGGATAGTGACCTGTGCTTGCACATAAGATTGTTGGTGGCTATAGCAGCAGCCTTAGCATTTCATGCCCATCTCTGGTGTCTGTGCTGATAACCATGGCTCACGCCCATCTCTGGAGCTCATTTAGGCGGTGCCCTGAATCCCCTCTCCTCATGCACCCGGAAACAATGGTCTCTTGACTCTTAAGCAGTTCCAGACTTTTTCCCGGACTCCCTCCCGGCCAGCTATAGTGCTCTAGTCCCCTTCAGGCTGTGTTCACGCAGTCAACCCCAGTCCTCTCCCTGGCATCTAACCACCGTAGCCCGAGCTTCGGCTCCCAGCCCCGCCCGCCCCGGTGGGTGAGCAGACAAGCCTCTCAGGCTGGTGAGTGTTGGTTGGCACCAATCTTCTGTGCGGGAATCTCTCCTTTTTGCCCTCTGCACCCCTGTTACTGTGATCTCTTCCATGGCTCCAAAGCTTCCCCCCCACCCAACCGCTGTCTCTGCTAGTGAAGGGGCTTCCTAGTGTGTGGAAACTTTTCCTCCTTTATGGCTCCCTCCCAGAGGTGCAGGTCCCATCCCTATTCTTTTGTCTCTGTTTTTTCTTTTGCCCGACCCTGGTATGTAGGGAATTTCTTGCCTTTTGGGAAGTGTGAGGTCTTTTGCCAGCGTTCAGTAGGTGTTCTGTAGGAGTTGTTCCACATGTAGATGTACTTCTGACGTATTTGTGGGGAGGAAGGTGATCTCCACGTCTTACTCCTCTGCCATCATGAAAGTCCCCTTCCTATATTCCGTTTTTAAACAGATACCATTTCTGTTAAAAGCAGCTTTTCAAATTCTTATATGCTTAGTGCATTGTTTGTGGCCTGAATAAATACAAGGTCTTACACGTATGGCTGTATGGGCACTGTTCTAGGTCTAATCCATGTGGATGGGATTGTGATTTATGAAATTCAAATATTTCTAAGTTACTCTAAATTCATGGTAGCTTTTAGTTATTATTTATGTTTTTAATCAATTGATTTGAAAATTACCCCTTCCATTTTATGGAGATCTGAGGAATTCCTTGAAATTGGAGTTGCTTTTTCCCAGGAAGTGGATTGAAACTTGGAGGCCACACCTTCAGAAGTGTGGCTAGCAGGCTTAACCAGGGATTTGTGAATTAAATCTTTATATTCACTGACCTCTAATTGAACTTTAGCATATGTTTCAATTATTAGTAGGCAATAAACCATAGCAGTATTAGCAGCATATGCATTTGTCACCAATAGAAATTACTGATATTTTCATATCATCTCACAGTGTTGCAGATATTTCAAAATATCATTCATGCTCATAATGTCATTGAAATTATACTAGTTATCAGAGTCACCATTAGATCTTGATGTGTAGTGTACTGATAAAGGAGCACATGCATTAGTATATCACAAAATTTGTTCTGTAATAGTTTGGTAATTATATTTCAATATAATTTTATTTTATACATTTAAATTCATTATTATTTAGAAAATAGAAATAGGAAAGGGGTCTCCAGGTCTCACCAGACTGCCAAAGTGGACGATGACTCCAAAATAGATGGCAGCCTTGGCTCCATGACCGGGAGGGGCTTGAACACAAGCTGAGGGGCTCTGGATTGCCTCTCTAGAAATGGGTCATATGTCTAGCCACCCAGAATCAACATCAATTATTGTGGATGGTCTAGCAAAGGGAGAAGTTGGGTACTCTCTCATTCTAGGTAATGTGGAAACAGGCACAGCAAGTTTGTTGCTCCTTTAAGTCTTTCTTTTGTCACTGTGTCTGTCCTTCCATGTTTAGTGTCACATCTTTGCCTTCTTCCTCCATTGACATGACCCTGCCTCTTGTATTTGGCACAAAAATTCATGTAAGGAGCCTTAGAATTACTGTTTTGGCAAATTTAAGTTGAGAATAGCAACTTTGTTTATTGGATGCCCGTTGTTCATTATCTCAATAAAAAACCTAAATGACTGATTTTCTTCTCAATGTGGTGGGAATAATCTACACTTCTGGACTGAGTCCTGGCAGTAGTCTTTCTGAATTATCACATTGCTTCACAGAGGTAAAGGGCTAGGGAAGTGACCAGTGGTTTCAGTTATTTGTAAGCCTGCATTGTAAAGTGCTGTGAACACTAAATAATAAATAACAGACCTGCGATCTCATAAAAGTCTCTGATGAAACCTTGCAATGGTTTTCATTTAGTCTTGTGTTAAATTTAGTTATAATGTTCTGTATATTTACAGAATAATAGGTTATTGTGTATTCTATGAATTGAAATGTTTGACAGACTTGAATTATTTTAATCTTGGGATCATTAGATACACACACTTTAATTTACTTCTGAAATTCCTTTGAGATGATATAAATTCCCTTCCATGATGTTATCGGAGTTGTTGTTCTTCAAAGTAAATTGAATAACTTCCTTCTTTATTTTATTTATTTATTGAAAAAATTTATTTATTTATTTAGTTTTGGCTGCGTTTGGTCTTCGTTGCTGTGTGCGGGCTTTCTCATTGCGAGCAGGGCTACTCTTCGTTCCAGTGTGCAGGCTTCTCATTGTGGTGGCTTCTCTTGTTGCAGAGCACGGGCTCTAGGAGCGCGGGCCTCAGTATTTGTGGCACGCAGGCTCAGTAGTTGTGGCTTGCAGGCTCTAGAGCGCAGGCTCAGTAGTTGTGGCTCACAGGCTTAGTTGCTCCGCGGCATGTGGGATCTTCCCGCACCAGGGCTTGAACCTGTGTACCCTGCATTGGTAGGCGGATTCTTAACCACTGTGCCACCAGGGAAGCCCTTTATTTTTTTTAACAGTCTTTCCATGTTCCTTTATTGTCAATAGAAGGAGCTCAAGGTACTTAGGATGGGATCCAGTGTTTCATGGTTTGGACTCTGCTCCCTCTTTGTGGTGACCATTTCCCCACACATTATCTCTGTTTTAACCTTTCTGAAATCCTTGTATTTTCCTGCACACATTCTGACTTGTCCAGCTTCCATGATTTTCATAGGTGATTTATTCTTCTATCCTGCTTTACTTCCTGGAAAACTGCTATTGGTCCTTTGAAACGTCTCAGGCATCACCCTCTTTCTGAAGACTTCCTTTACATTGACCTCCATTCGTTGCTATCCTTCCAACAGAGTAGGATAATCTGTCTGTGTTCACACATTAACTGATAGTGTTGATCGGAATGCATTAACATGGTTTATTTACAGAATTGTGTCCTTTTTAAAAGTGGAGTTCTCCTTGAACACAAGGACAAGAGTCTTCATCTCTTTCTTCCATGGTTCTAGCATGAGGCAGATGCTCATCTGATGTTGGGTGAAGGAGTGCTGTCATCATGCTAATAACCTAATTGATGGTGTGTTGGGAGAATGGGGTAGTAAAACTTAAGCATTACACACTGTCTGGGACACTTCTTGTGCCCTTCCTTATATCCTCTTTGCCTGCCTTTTGACTCCAGCCATTGCTATGACAACTCTATGCAGTTGTGACCCATCAGGTCCTTGCCTCAATCGTACCACATAACTCTTGCTTTCTGACCTGGGGCTTCCCTGAGGCTATTGCTTGCAGAGACCAGGTTAACCATTCTGCCCCACGCACACACTGGAAGTGGGAGTGAACTAAAACCCCTTGGGGCAATGATGGGAGTTGGGGGATAAATATTCCCCCCCACCCCATCATATTCAGGAAGACATCAGGGCCTCATTCTACAAGGCAATTCAAAGCATCTCAGAGGTATGGAGCTGCAGTTGCCCATCCTAGTTACTAGTTCAATGGAGTGTCCTTGGCTCAGCTTCCCCTCCTTCCCTCTTTAAATCTGCCCAGTCCTCTACTCCTGTTCCTTAGAATCACTTCCCAAAATAAATGGTCTTGTCTCAGGCTCTGCTTTTGGGGAGAACCTAGACTAAGACAGAAGCCCTCATTTTTTTTTTAGTTTTTATTTTTTTGTGGTACGCGGGCCTCTCACTGTTGTGGCCTCTCCCGTTGCGGAGCACAGGCTCCGGACGCGCAGGCTCAGCGGCCATGGCTCACGGGCCCAGCCGCTCCGCGGCATGTAGGATCCTCCCGGACGGGGGCATGAACCCGTGTCCCCTCCATCGGCAGGCGGACTCTCAGCCCCGGCGCCACCAGGGAAGCCCAGAAGCCCTCATTTAAAACCAGCTTCACTATGCTGTATTTTTCTCGGATTGAGAGATGTTTGGAAACTGTTTGCAAGTCTCAAAAGTAACCACTAAACAAAGATGGTACAGAATACAAGTAAATAGGATAACATCCACTATATAAATGTACTACAGAATATGAAATGTTTTGTGAATTAGGCATTTTTATTCCCTCAGTCAGGAGACAGACTCAGACAATTGCTCAGTTTTGTAAGAATAGTTCTCCATAATTCTACAGCTGTGTCTTAGGTGAAACTGAATAGTGATGTTTTGATCATAGCTTTACAGATGGCGAGGCCCTAGACACAGCAGCTTTCACTGAGCAAGTGTTGAGGCCCTAGAAGACACATGTCTTTCCCATAGAGGGTCAGTGCAAGGGTCTTGGGTGTGAAACCCTGTATGTATACCAGTGGGCTGGTTGGCTTGCTCTGATTATGTGTGTGTGTGTGCATGTGTGCATGTATGTATATTTGTATGTTTCTTTTTAAAACACAATGTATGGAATCCAATCTGATGATTTTAAATATCATAATCCTTGGATTACAAATAGAAAAATGACATTTTTTGAAAATGGAAAGTATTGGGCAGTAAAATTGGCATTTGAAACCTGTGCATTACCAAATACTTAAATCACAGATTTTTTTAAATCTTTTGCAGCTAGAAGAAACATTCACGGTCACTCAGAGCTGGAGACCCAGATGGTTAGTAACAGAACCAGGGCTAGAACCCAAACCTTGGGAGCCCCCTTCTCATGGCCCTTCTGTTATACCGCACTGCCTTCTCTTGATGATCCTTCTTTTAAATCAGAGGTTGGCAATTTTTTTCTGTAAAGGGCCAGATAGTAAATAATTTAGGCTTTGCAGGCCAGTGGTTGCTGTCACAGCTGCTCAACTCTGCCACTTTTAGGTGAAAGCAGCCATAGAGGATATAAATGAGCACGGCTGGGTTCCAGTGAAGCTTTATTTACAGACACCAGTGGTAGGCGTGATTTATCCCCTGTTTTACACCACTGGAGTCATGGCAATTTCTGCTTGATGGTAACCAAAAGGCTACTGAGTCCTAGAGAGTTAAAGCCGCCACCCAGTCTGCTGGTGAGCCAGGCTGTTGCATCACAACCCACACATGATTGGGCTTCCTTCCAGGTCTGTGTATAATCGGACTCTGAGCCAGCAGCCAAGAGAGAGCCTGGCACCCACAGCACTCCAGTTTCCAGAAGGAATCACAAATTCCCTTCCTGTGCAGATACAGAAACAATTGTACCACAGGAGAATTACTGGAAAGTAATGCAGGGTCATCAGGAAGGAAAAGGAATTCACTCCTTGGTCACAGTCTTCAGTCTGGTTGGGAGTCACTCAGACCTGGAAAGGTCAGCGAGGATGCATGTCTGGTTTTGGCAGGCCTGCAGGACTGTATACTCACAGGATAATACACTGGACTTTGGTGATTTCTGTGGCCTCAGAGCTTCCTTTGGCTGCTCCAGTCATCCTTTTCTCCTCACAGCCAGGTATATCATTCCCCCCACTGTATCATCGCTCACCCCATTTATCATCTGCCTATGCTAAGCTTTTGTTCCTGTTAATCAAAATCTTCTATAGGCAAATATTGTCTTCTCTCAATTTCATCTTCCACAACTTGACTTTTGAGTCCCAGGTCTGAGGCCCTCTAAGATAAATGTACAGAAAATAAGAAGGTCAGTGCAAAAAGCTTGGGTTCAACCCTATGCTTATGCCAATGAACTGGATGACTATTTCAGTATGTGTGTATTAATATGTGTGCACGTGTGTGTGTGTGTTCATGTGTGTGCCTTTGTGTACATATCTGTGTGTATCTGAGTTTGACCTTTAAATCAGGAGGTCACCTTCCCTTTGGGCCTCTCTGCACAGGGAAGGTCTTTTAGTAGCCTGGATGCTGTTGCTCTTAGACTCATGAGTAGTTGTTCTCCAGTCACCATTCTCAAGTCTTCACTCCTTCCCTCTCATTTTTCACCATGCAAATCCACGTAATGGTCTTTTTCAAAGTCGAAAGAGTCGAGGACTTTTAAAGGCTGGATGATGTTTCCAATGGATTTAATGATCTAATCCTCAAAAGAGTACATGCATTACCTGTTTTGATGACCAACTGGTCAGACCTGCTACTGGGCATAAGCTCCTAATGAATGTCTAAATCCTTGGAGCTGAAGCGATTTAGGAAAAAATGTACATTATTATTAGTTCCCCAAGTAGCACTCTGGCCCCTGGGGAAAGGGATGCTGGTAGTTAATGTGAGAGGAAGCAGAAATGAGGAGGAAGGAAGAAAGGAAGGAATATTTGATTATTTCTTCATAAAGAACCAATTCCTTGAGCACCTGGCTATGGTTCCTGCTGCTGTGAGAAGAATATGAATGGCTTTGATATTCCATTGTTTGTTTCTGGGAAACATTTGCTTACTGTTCTGAACTGCCTGGCTCTCAGACTGGCAACAGGGAAGAAAATGTGGTGGAGTTGAAAGGAAAACTCCAGCCCAAGTGCTTTAAATCAGATTAGCTTTTCCTTTAAAACCCGCTTGCAAATTCTTCTTAATAAATCTCTGGTTGATTTTTAGTTACACTTCTTTCCCCTGAAGAGAGGCATATTCTTAAGTGTACGGGTTCTACTGTTCTGCTCACACCATTGCTTTTTTGTTAGTTTCTTTAATGACCTACTTTGTTTTGATGAAATCTTTGTCATCCTCAGTAACACTACGCTGAGGAATGAAATGAGTACAAATGAAAAAACAGCTCACAAAACAGAAGCGAGAAAAGGTGGGGGAAGAGAAGTGATGGTGGGTGGATGAATTTGAAATGGCTCATCACCACAAGGTGGCGCTGTTAAAACACCTCATTTTAAAGTCCTAAAAAGGTTGCGAATAAAGAAGGAAAACACAAAATTAAAGAGCCTTTCACATAGAAAATACTTTGTATCAAAGGAGTGGTGTGTGTGTGTGTGTGTGTGTGTGTGTGTATTAAAGATAAAATCATTTTAGGAAGAGTAAATGTTATAGGAAGCAGTGATAGAATTGTGTTTGTTTTTGAGGGAGGTGTTTTATAGTTGATACTCTTATAGTTCAAATATTAAATATTTTTATTGGATATTAAGTATATTTAATTCCAACCAGATATTTCTGGGAATCTTCTGAAGTGTGACATTGTAGACACCAGAATGATGGGTTATGCTTACCATTCCTTAATCCATTTTCATTCTACACGGAGAACTTGCACACTAAGGGCATTTATTTGAAAACAATTAGAGCCCCATTAGGGGAAACATGAAGCCTGCAGGGTCTCAAATGTTCTTGACTGCTTTGGGAACTTGGTGTGTGGAAAATTGGTAAATTAATACTCGGAAAATAATTCCTTACTTTAAAACATGTTGTCTGTTATGCAACTCTCTTGGTACTGGTACCATTGTCATTAAAAATGAACGTTTTCATGTTTCTGCATTCTGTGTGTGCATAGGGCATCCATTTACTGATGGACAGAGAGATGAAAAGCTGATATTTTGCAAGTTTGTACCCTGAAGGTGGGGTATTGATATAACGGTGCAGATAATCTTACTCCTGAAGAAAGGCAGGAGTGGCAAATTATCTAATGTAAGTGAGTAGAAGCGCCCAGAAGTTTACATTGATGCTCCTTTATTTCATCACCATAGCAACTCTCTGACAGATGATGTTAATATCTTCATTTTCAAGGAGAGGCTCTAAGAAGTTAAGTAACCTGTCAACTGTCACAAAGCCACTGTGTGGCAGACTCAGGAGGTAAGCCCAGAAATTATTCATGGGGGAACAGTGCAAGCATGTGAAAGGGAAAAAGGTCTAGGTTGTCTTGCAATTTGTATTTGGATAAAACCTGGGAAAATGACATGGGTCTCTTTGAAAGAAAGAGACCTGCTCTGTACTAACGCCTGTTTCCTCTACAACCAGGTGAGGTATGTATATATCGTAATACACACACAGGCACACACATTTATTTTTTTTGCTTCTTTTATATAAATTTTCATCAACTTCTATCTCAGCGTAACTATAACATTTTCTACCATCCACAAAGCAGGAGGCCTGGAAAAACTGCTGGATTTTTGCCATAGCTGGGGAAAACAGTGCAAGTTGATCATGAAAATTGTAGCTGTGATATCTCCCAGATAATTCGTACTACAGAGGCATTGACCCAGATGGAAGTTCAGTTCATCGTATAGAAATCAACTGGTTCCTGCTTCGGGAAAAATATGTTAATGAGAATATATAACTCCAAGGACAGGGTGATATATAGTAGATACTCAATGTGCTGTTAGAATCTTAAGCCTATAGAAATATTTAAAAAATGCTTTTTATTGTTTTGAAGTATCTGAAAGAACTATATATCTCTTACTAGACTTTATGATTGAACTGTATTTAGGGTAGTAGTGTTTAGCCTATCTTTTTCAGAGGTGCCTCTGTGTCCATCTGGGAAGTTGTGTGTAGGGAAATATTGTGTGTGAGGGTGGTGATGGTGTGTGTGGAGGGAGTGTAATGGGACAGGTGGGCTTTGGTCATCCACTCCAGCTTATTCTGGAGCAGCTGGGCTATTTCTGACACATATAGTGCTTTTGTACTTGTGGAATATTCGATTTTGTTGTTAAATCCCATAATACATCAAGGATCTAAGAGATTTATTTAGGACAGTTCATCACTCAGTCATACTTAAAATATTCAGATATTTTGATGTTTTTAAAAAAATGAGAGAATATCCGCTTTGTCCTATGGCTATCAAAATTGAATGTGACATAATATTTGAGAAGAAAAAATCATTATAGATTTTAAAAAGATGCACCACAAAGGAATTGAATTCCTAATTTTACATAAAAAAAGGAAAGAATCTCACTCTATGATGACAAATCTTGAACCAGCTGGAGGCTGATTAATATAGAAGTAAGAGCAACTAAGAAACATTTTGAGGGAAGCAGAAGACCTGGGGTTTATGTTGAAGTTTTTGGTGTGTCCTCTGGTGGTTCTGAAACATTGACAGGAGTGCCATTTATTTCTTTGTTTCTTTGCTCGGTTGTTCACTTCTACATATTATGAAGGGACCTCAAATGCCCACTGTATAGAAGTGAATCAGGAGACTTGGATCCACTGGCAGCTGTAAGACTTCTTTGTTTCTGAGAAAGGTGTGCTGTTTACATTCTAGCCTATTAGTTGTGTTTTTAGGATAACATCTTTGGTAAAAGTGCCACCTGCTTGTTGTTGCAATTGCACTGTTGCCATTTGCCTGTTTTGCTAATGATTTGCTGCAGTTGAAACATGGTTTGACTTGGTCTGGTTCCCAGGTCCTGAGATCACAAGAAACACAGACAGGTACCTGCTTGATTCTCCAAGGCTGCAGACATTCCTCAGCATGCATCGTGCAGTACATGCTGAACTTCCTGTGCCGACGCATATCCAGCCATCAGGCCCTCACCGGAGGGCTTGGGGGATACTCGGGAGAACTTTGTTTATATGGGCTCAAGGTCAAGCAATCTGTTTTAGACCTTTGGAAACTTAGCTTAAGGAATATTAAAAGGTCTCATAAAGGAGGTTTGGAGTGTTGGCTAGCAGTTGGTTTGTTAATGAGACTTAAGAATCATATCTTGTCATGCTAGTTAATCAGTTAATAAATTATTTTCAATATGATATTTCCTTTTTTCTTAAAAAAAAGTTTGTCCCTGACAGTAAAGGGTTGCCAAGAATGTAGTCTTTGGTGATTTCCTGTGGAATATGCCTTTGCTTTTCTTTTTTTTATTATGCCCCACCCCTCCTCAGTATGGAGAAACAACAAAGGAGAAAGGGAAATTTAGGGTAAATAAGGAAACTCAGGGTCAGGAATCAAACTGAGATTTTTGGGTTCCAAGTTCAGTACACTGTTTTGACATTATTCCTAGTCAACCAAGTATTTAATAGCTCATCAACAAGAACTTGAGACTCTGGCCTCATCTTTGGATTCACATACACCAGAAACTAACTGTTAGGGAGCAATGCCCAAGGGCACAGTTATCACTAGTTGATTTATACACAGCCTCATTCCATGAAAGGAATGAAGTGGTCTGCAGCAATGACACATACAATAAATGATGGTAAAAAGTAAATTGGAGGAGCTGGAAGATCCAGATCGGGACAAGAGGCTGATGTGAACTTAACTAAAGGACCTCAAGTGTGTTATGTGAGGGCTCATCAGCTGTGACAGTCCAGCCTCCTCTGTGGCAGCAAGCCAAGCTGAATCCAAGTGCAAAAGGACCACAGACACAAAGTAAGGAACTAAGAAGCCTTCCCTCATGAAAATATCCTCCCTGAGCGCTTAGAATATTAGTCACCACTCAGTTCACTGCACACTAGAAAGTGAACCAGTTTAATAGAGTTAATTTACCTGTATATGAAATCACCATTTATTGTTACAGAATCAGGCACGAAGCAGGCAGTCTTGTTGGTGAAAGCAGGTCAGGTTGGGAGGTTAGTGCCCTGAGGCTGAGGCCCAAGTGGGCAATGCAAGGACCTTGTACCTGGGGAGGGAGACAGCAGTGTGCAGGTGGGGAGCTCTGATGACAAATGTGATCTACATCACAGTTTGTTTGTTTTTTCCTAGCGTTGGTCCTAGTGTAATAAATTATAAAATAAAAGGAGGCAAAGGATTTCTAATTGCTTGGTAGAGAAATATGTACAGTTAGTTCTAAGAAAAGAAAGAAACCTGGCAAGGGATGCCCTCTTTTCACAGAATACTTTGTTGAGCATTAGTTAGAACAGGATCATTCTAATAAAGCCACATCAAGACACAGGGAAGCAAAGAATTTAGGTTAGCATGATTTCATGTCATAGTCTTTTGCAAACTTTCATGGGTCATATTGTGAGGTAAGGAATAGATATCTGCGGATGATCTTAGGTACCCTCTCTGTGTTGCCTTGACAGTGATTCAGCTGGCCCTGGGGGTTTCCCCCTGACAGGGAGAGGTGTTGTGTCCAAGCTCAGCTTCTCACATGAAGGGTGGCTTTTCTCCCTAGCAGGATGGCCTGCAATCCCTCATGGGCCTCAAGATCTCTGGTTGCTGGGTGCCTGGCTTTCCTGGACGATTCTGATAAACAGCTGGCATCTAAAGCCAGCCCATTTAGCAGCAGGAGTCTATCTGCCCTTCCTATAACAAAGCCACCTTCTCCTGTATGTCCTTAACAAAGGCGTAGAGAAAGGGGCTCGGGTTCCTCTACTGGGACATAAGCCACACTGCTTGTCCAGAAGGGTGCCCTGGCCCCCCTCCCTATGGATACAGTGGGTGACCTCACCTCCTCTACTGTTGCCAAGCCTAGCTGTGCAGATCTCCACTTTCCTCAGCAAAACCCTTTCCTTAACCCATATTCTGTGACATTGCATTTCCCTCTAAGGTCCTTGCAGATAGGTTGCCATCCATGAGATCCAAATTTAGAACAATTGTTATGAAGGCCTCAGGAGTGATAGTCTCTTATAGCCCCGGTTTAAATGGTAGCTCAGAGATCCTTCCGATAACATAAAGCAAAATGGCATTTTCTTCATGATTGGATATCCTCTTGTGTTTAGGGTGAGTTCTCAACCTGCAGCTAATTGACTCGTTTTAGGCACCGTTATAGCCTTACATAGTAAAATGCTCCCTCTGCTTAAATTCTAATCTCATTCCTGTTAATCATGTTGCTCTCTCTAGGTGAGTACTAAGCAAGCCATAAAATGAAGTGTTTATAATCAGATTTCATACTAACTCCTGAACGATTGATGCAGAATGCTGTGGATAGTCTCGTCAACGCAGTCACCGTCACAAATGATTATTTATTCAGCTCAGACTGGGCTCTCTGCTCCGCTGGCTGCGTGCTGGGTGAATCCTAGCGTTGGTAACAAATATGGGTTCTAATGTCATGGAAACAGCAAAGCCTTATACAAGTGGAAAGTCATCGCTCAGTTGTTATTCTTTTTATTGTTGTTATTGTTGTTGGAACATTAATTAATTCAGTTCTGTCCTCTGAATTGAACTTTAACCAGGATTAGTTTTTATGACAGCAGAGGACACTGCTCATGAATGAGGGAAAATAAGGACTGAATTGGTTTTTCACAAGTCTTCCTTTTAAGCTTTGTGCCTGAATATAGCAGAACCTATTGTCTTTGTTTTCTTTCTTTTTATATTAACATAGTTTATTGTATAGATTCAAATAGGTCGTGAGTCCATAATGTCCCCTAAACAGAACATCTGCTTAAAATCATATCACTGTTCAGCTCACTTATGGATATTGAGTACTGTCTATCTACCATTTTCAGTATTAACAAAGGATTTTTTTGAGCTCTAGACAAAAAATCTAAATCATTAAGTAAGATAGAGCACTGAGTACTAGTTAAGTTGAAGAGCTATACAAAGACAAATAGTTACAATAAAAGATTGAGGATTATACATTACAGGAAGGTTTGCTCTTTTTAATTTTTTTAAACCCCTAGCTGTGTAGAATTTAATTGATCATTGATCACAATCTTGGGTTTAAGACCTGTGTGGTTCAATATTTTTAATAGGATAATGAATACCTAGGAACCCACTGCCCATTTGCAGAACAAGAACATCACTGAAAATAACATCTACTCATACTGTTACTCTTTATGGTAAATTAACCTGTATTGCCCTTTATTGGTTTCATGTCATAGAAGATTAAGGTAATACAACCAATACTGGATACTTTTGGTTGATCAAAAATTATCGTGCTACTTTGGGGGTACTCTATTTGCAGTTGCAACCTCAACTTCATACTTAATGAGAGAATTGTACTCCTAGGAGGTGTGAACATCTTGTGTTCCTAGGCTTCCTAACTGTTTAGTTGCAATCTTTAGTTGATTAATTTTTTCATCCATTCATTTATTCAGAGAACATTTCCCAAGAGCTGGGAACTAAGCTTGGCTCTAGGGTTTCAAATGCCAAGTTGGGGAGACAGACTTGTAGAGAGATCACTGTAACAGGAAGTGATGCTTCTGAGAAAAGCTCTGTTTGGTCAGGAGGGCGAGGGCTGTGCTTTGTGTTCTCGGAGAGTTGGGGAAGGCCAGAGCAGCTCATTTTTCATATGGGGATTTCTGGATGAAGAAGAGGTGGAGGTTTACGGCAACAGTGAATGAAGTTACTCTAATGGAGAACAGGGAGGGAGACTTGAGACAAAATTTCAGGCACCTCTTGTTCCTCTGAAAGCCCACAGGCCTTGTCAAGTTGTTTACACCTGCTAGTAGCCAGAGAAAGAAAAAGTATAAAAGTGTGCTGAGACGCCCCCCTTGGCTAGGGTTTATTCTGTGCAGATACTATTGGAGTTAAATTTTGTGGGCAAACGGGAAGATATACTTCTACTGTCTCAGAATGTGCAATGGGCAGATATAATGAGCAGCGAGCACATAATTGTGAGAAGGCTTTGTGGTTCCAACATCTTTACTAACTCCACAAATAGAACGTGTATTGTAATATCAGTAATATTACAATGCTATCCCAGAAGTAATTGCCCTTCTGTCTTTTATGCACCACTCAATTGTGTCTTTTCAATGGAAATACAAAATGCATTTGGAACCCCCCCCCCCCAGAATACAGTGTCCCCTGAGGTTTCTCCTTCATCTGTTTGCTAGAGATAATAGGGGGAGAGACCAGTGAACAAAGATTAGAAAAGCATCGTTTGGGTGTGCAGTCTACATAATGATGTCTTAGCAACAGTTCGTTGTTTCTTACAGTAATCAAGTCAAAGGCTTATCATAATATGATTCTGCAGCCGGAGCAGACAGCAGATTTCTGTGGACCTGAGTCTCTCAATTAGATTTCTATGGCTTCGCCACAGGAAGCCATCAGAGGTTAAAGACTTAATTTTTCTCAGTGGTGTGTCCTGAAGAAAAATGATCGGTATGCAGTTTTCCTAACTGCCTCTCTGTCTTGTAACATTTTATTTTCTCTGCTTTCTCCTGCCATTGTCATTATGGTTCTTCATTATTACAGTAATGATGAGTAGGGTGATGTTGTCTCTGTTCTCACTTTCTAGAATTATCCTCTGGTTAGGAGAGTCTGCCCTGGGTTCTGGAGATCCATAGCTCATCTGGACTGGCCCAAAATCCGTGAACAGCCCTCTCTGGTGGGTACCCAGGTTGGGTTCACAAGTTACACTTCCTCTTCCCCCTCAGAAACTTTAGTTTTAAAACCATCCCCATCTCATGGTAAAGAAAGCTATTCAGAAGTTTCATTTAAATTTTCTCTTAGCAGATGGGCTGTTTTCATGGAGTGTACTGAAAATTATTTTCAGATTTCAAAGAGACCACCCAGTACTTAGTGGGCAAAGGTAAGACATAGCAAGGCAGTGAGCGATAAGGAACAGGGCACGGTCAGATTGACACTGAAGAATCTGAAGGGTTCTTTTCATGCTGAAGCATTATATTCTCAGGAGTATTAGAATGATGTTGTCTTATTTTACTTCTTTTGACTCCATGGTGGCCCTCAGAAGGTGGAGATTTTGACATTCTTACTTTGCCAATACTTATCTTCAGGATATATGCCCTGGGAAGAGATCACGATTTATAATGATGCCTGTAGACAGTGACAGGGAGGCCTGGAAATCCAAGAACTAGGGTTCAATTTCTGCATCCTCCTTTGATTTTTAAGGTGAATGGGATTGGCTTTTTTATTCATTTCACTTCTGTCAGTTTTTCACTTAATAAAAGTGTGGCAACTCATGTTTACCTCTTCCACCTTCTGGGACAAGGGGGGAAAAGGTGAAGAGAGTCCCTGTTCATCACCCCACTAAAGGTGGGGTGGTTATCCCTACCCTTCCCACTGAGGACACACATTCACAGAACAAAAACACTGAAAATCTCCTTTGAGTTAGGATTGACTTACATAAAGGCTTTAACAAGCTTTATTGAGTTCCTTACAAATTCTCATTGGTTCCTCATTACAACCCTACAATGTAGGTACTGTTATTATCATTATCATTCCATTTTACAGACAAGAACACTGAAGCACAGAAAGGTAAAGTAGCTTGCCTGAGGTCTCACAGCTCGTAAGATGTGGAACAGGGATTCAAACCCAGTAGTATGCTCCGAAGTCCATGTTCTGAGTCCCTGAGCTTCGCTTGTACTCTTGTCTGGTGCTGGTTGGCTCTTCTCTTGGGAAAACATATGCTGCATGTTTGTTTAAAAACAAAAAAGAAAACAAAATAAAAACTACAAAACAACAGGCTCATACAAATCTCTTCGTAATAGCAGATAACCTGTAATTTTGTGTCTACTACTTTCCAGGTAGTATTTCAAGTAGAGTGAACCCTGATCCTAAGTAGGGCTGCTCGCGATTCGGAGGGTGCCACAAACTGGGATTGTTTTCCTTTCTGGTGACCCTTCCTGAGATTTAGGAAACTTGTATCCAAGTGCTTAAACCCCCAAAATATAAATAAAAGAGAAACAAAATGAAGTGGCTTCTCCGTTGTAAACTCCAAAGGAAAGTATAGAAAAATCAGTGGTGGTGTTTTGTTAGTCAAGGTTAAAGAATTCATTTCCTTTTTCAGAGTGAACCACTTTTACTGTGTCAGACTTTATAGCCTTGTATAATTTATGTACTCCCTTGATGTTGGGAGGCTCTTGGAAACTCAGTGAACTTGCTCTAGGAACCCGTAATCATCGATTTATTTGAATTTTGGATCCTCCATTGGGGATTATGTTTAATGCCTCCTTTTATAATTCCAATGGGCTATGTGACATCTGAGTAGTGAGTATTTTCCCCTAATGTGTCATTAAGATTAGAGTCCCAAATCATGTTGATTTGTAGCAAAATTAAGTTTTTTGTTGACTTGTTCAACTGTGCTTGTCTTTGACTCCATGTTCCAATTTAGGGCAGGGAATAATTTGCTGAACTCTGTATTCCTTCTGAATTTCAGAAAACTAATTGAAACAAAGACCCATGCCAAATGGTAGCACTTTCTTTCTTTCTTTGTTTTGTGTGTTTGTTTGTTTTACCGAATTTGAAAGTTTTGTTTAACATTGAGGCTCTCTGAGCACTAAATTCCATAGCTCCCCAGTTGTAACATAGGTAAAGGTACTAGTCGGTGAGTGAAAAAAGCTCAGGAGTAGGCAAAGAGCTAACATATCTTGAGTTTTGTGTACCAGAAATTATGCTAGTGCTTTATGCATGTTTTCTCATTTAATTCTCAAACCAGTCCTACGAGGTAGTAACTAATCACCCCATTTTTATGACTAAAGAAAGCAATATTCTAAGACTTTGAGTATTTTCCCCAAGGGCTCAAATTAAATAAGGACTGAGACTGAGAATCAAACATACGTCTGCCTGGTTCTAAAATGCCTGCTGTTTGCACCAAACTGTTCACCACGACTCACAAAGCCTGAGTTTGTTCATTTATTCATTCATTTCACAGATTTTTATGGAGCACCTGCTCTGTGTCAGGTACTCATCTAGTCCTTAGAGATTCAGTAATGTTCAAGACAGAAATTATGACTCTTCTGAAACTTTGCCTTCAAGGTGGGGATGTGGGGAGACAAATTGAGGGGCGAAGATACACACTACACAGATAAGTTAACATTTCATGATAATGTTTCTAGAAAAATAAAACAGGAGGGTGTGATAGGAGAGTGACGGAGTCTACTTTAAACTGAATGGACAGGGAGGACCTTGTTGAGCACGTGATTTGTCAGAGTTAATGTTATTTCTTTATTTTTTACTGTTGATATTTTATCAGTAATGAAAACTACTCTTTCAAAATAGAAAAGATTGATTCTACAATTCAATGAGAATTGAAAAAATAAGCATCAGCTCCTCTTCTTGGAGGGTCAAAACCAATAAATTTTATTTCTTATTTTTCACCTGTCCCTGTCATCATCTCTGTATTTTGCAATGCAGGTTGCCACCAGCCAGGGCAAGGCAGTCACCACTCCTTGCCAAGATTATAAAACCACCTGGACATGACTATTTCTGGGTATAATCCCTGAGAATTCCACGTGCTCTACGGTTTCAGCTGGTTAGCTGTGAAACTACTTGATTTTGGAGGAGAAAAACAGACTAAGAATAGCACATGAAAACACCACTGAGTAGTCTTTATGTTTCCCTAAGTGATGGACAAGCAAGATAGAGCATATTCAAGCAATAAGGAGAGCCTTGAAAAGTTTGGTTTGGTGCGAAGAGTTTGTGGTACAAACACAGTGCATGTAATTCCTTCTAAAATTTGTCAGGAAGAGGGTGAGGGTGCCAGTCTGTGGGTTCTTTATCACGAACGGTGTCTTTGTTCAGACCCCTGGTAACGTCATGCATGTTTCAAGAAACAATATTTTCAAAAGTGGTGCCTCTTTGGCTTTTGTTCGGTTACACATACATCTGGGGCTTAAGATGAGGAGGGAGGATTAATTATGCCTCAGCTGAGTGTCTGTTGTTGAACTCCTGATTCCTCACTCTCCTTTTTCCCTCTGGCTCAGTTTCTTCTTCTTTCTCCTTATCTGTGAAACACATTCATCAACTGCTGTCAGTTTTTCATCCAGGAATGGGTAGATCTCCCAGTTTTGAGTGCTTTGTCCACACTTGTTATATATTTTTGATACATTTAAACATATTCGTCCATCTGAAGATTGCAGAAAGTAGGATGGTGATGAGTTACAGCCCCTCTTTGCCTAGTTAAGGAATATCACCAGCATTTTTATTTATTTATTTAACATCTTTATTGGAGTATAATTGCTTTACAATGGTGTGTTAGTTTCTGCTTTATAGCAAAGTGAATCAGCTACACATATACATATATCCTCATATCTCCTTCCTCTTGTGTCTCCCTCCCACCCTCCCTATTCCACCCCTCTAGGTGGTAGCCAGCATTTTTAAAGGGACTTTCCATCTAGTCCTTTAAGCTGGAAGTTAAGAAAGTGAATAAATCCCTGGAACTGGCCAGTGCAATTTTTTTTCCGTTAGGCATTCATTTAAGTCACAAAAGAAGAGCTGGATCCGATAAGATATATGCAGGCTGACAAGTGGCTTATTTAACTTAATATGGAAAAATATAAAATAATGGGAACTAGGTCAAAAATGGCAAAAAGGATTAGGGCTTAAATAGAGACAGGCTTGCAGACAGTGAAGGGAAGAGGATCTGGCAGTAATAGTGTCTATAAAGGCCGACCCATCAGCTTCATGTCTGGCAGCAATTAGGAGGCCAGAGGAACACTGTGATGAATCGACTGAGGACAGGAGTGGAAAAGAGAAAGGGTTGATAGGCTCTGTGGAGCTGGGTGGCTTTACAGAGGAAGAGGAGGGCTTGCAGGAGACAGTCCCCCAAGGTAGAAAGAGACAGCAGGGGAGCCTCCTCTCTGGCTCTTTGTGGGGGGCCAGGTGATTGACACAATGAGAGGAGACAGAGGAGTAGATGGAGGGAGTGGTGAGAGGTACATGAGGTTTCCTCACAATGACCTGTTGGGATTCAGGCACCACCGTCCGTGACTTTTTCGGTTTCTCCAGTTTGCCCTCTATGGGCCTTGTGGCCCACCTCTCACTGCTAATTTCTATCCATCTCCTTGAAACTAGACTCCAAGAAGGATTGAGCTATTTAGTAGGGTCTTTCTTAGTTGGGACAGCTCCATCTCCCTTAGCATCTTGCTACTGAGTCTTTCTCCCCCTTGTCCTCCTGCCTCCCAGGGAGGCCAGGCACACACAGACATGACAACCTTCTGGACTTCAGCACTGGGTTCTCTGAGACTTGCCAGTCTGTTCCATTATTTAACCAGAACACATACTGGCTGGGTTTAGGAGTGCAGCTGGATGCCTTTCAAGGCTCATCTGAGCCTTAGCTGCAGTGTATTTTTTTTGTGTTTGCCTACATCAGGGATGCCAGTTCATGCTGGGAAGCTGAGCAGGGATCCTTTTTCTTGCATTTGCTCTGCGGAACACCATGTGCAAGGCGGTGTCCAGTCATCACTCCAAGACCATTAGGATTGCTGCAGACAACAGGGGAATGAACTGTGCAAAAAGAACCATAGGCTCAAATAGACATGCTGAGCTCTTGAATTGGAATTCAAATGTGCCTCTCATGCTTGAGACAAACACAATATCCTAGGAAGATGGGAAAAGCACAGTCTGCATGGTGCCTCTGTAGAGTCAGTCCTCAGCAGGGGTGGGGTGAGGACCTGAGGCCTCTAGGGACATAAGAGCTATCAAACAGTTGAGCTTAGCAAGGTCCATACTCAGGGAGGGAAATTAACTCTCACGGGTCACCTGAGATGCCTATAGTGTCCTCTACCAGGAATAACTCAGGCCTTGGCCTACACATGTCTTATTTTTAGGACAATCAAGTTTACATGGTCAGTGTCTCCTAATGGGCCTGCATGACCGTTTGATGCCCAGTTATAGGACAATGGATATTGTGATTTGGAGATTTCTTCATATTTGTCTTTCAGAATATTTCCTAGCTACCAAGATATATTTATGCAAGCTCAATCATCCCTTTGAAAACTAAAGTGAATTCACTCAATCAGAAATAAGCTTTGCTTGGAGCACGAGGTATAACCATGAACAAAACAGATCTAAATTCTTGCCCTCAAGGCTCATACAGTCTTGTGGGTAGTCAGGGAAAACACAAAATAAGGTATTCCTTATAGGGTATGATAGATAGTGATAAGTGCTATGAAAAAAGGAAGACAAGAGGAGCATAGGGAATGAAGGGGCATAAGGCTGAATTCGATTTTCTTGAAATAGCCAGACATCTGGCAATACACAAACATAATTTTGGATATCTGGGTGATTATTTTCAGTTATCTCTTGGATATGCAGTTTGTATAAATAATATTCTTAAATTTGTATAGTGCAGTATAATTTTCAAAGTATTTTCCTATCCACAGACTGTACCTCTGCCAATTTCACGTAGATAAGCAAATTTGCTCCGATTAGGCACATATTTGAAATATATTAAATTTGGACTTTACAATACATTTAGGTAACTTACTGGGAAAATGCCCTTTTCCATCTTATGGATGTCTTATAGTGAACTGCATCAATTGTTCCTTCAAGAAACGGAAGAGTGAGACATCTCCCCAGTGGCCTGGTGGACTCTTGAGAATCCCTGGAATGAGGATGAGTCATTGAACACATGAGCATGTTAGTGATCTGTCACACTGCCTCGGATATGTGTGAGGATAGTCCCATTCCTCTGTCATGTATGTAGACCATGTAAGTGACTGAGGGCCCTTGCAAAGCATTCCTGTCACGTATGTAGTGACACTCCACGATCACTGTCACGCCTGGGCCCTAGCACCCCACCTCCTACTTGGCTGTACATTTCTCCGTGGAGGGTCCTACCTTCGTATCAATGTCATTTGGTCTAAATGAAGCTCATCCTCCTCTGCCTGCCCCTTCTAATCTGGCCTCTCCACTTGAGTCTTAAATCTTTGTGGATTTCTTAGATCACCTTCCCATCCTCCAACACATTTAGAAATCTGCCTTTTCTTCTTGTCCTTTCTTCCAGTCTCCTCTGGGCCAGTTCAGGACAGTAAACGGGACAAATGTCTGAATGATGGCCGTGCTCTTCTCCCTGATCACTTCCATTTCCATTTCCACGGTCTCCTCCTTTTCGGCCTCTCATCCTCGGTGAGCACAAACCTCGGGCTCTAGCAAGACCAATCGGAAAATTCCTTGCAGGTCCCATTCTGCATGCACTTTGCTTATTGCCCCTCCCACCAGTCTCCAGTGAGAGAAACCAGTCCCCCTTCTCTTGCCCTCTCTGAATCTGACTCATCCATCAGGCTTTTGCTCAAATGCAGCCTCCTCAGAGATAGGCTTGCCAGGTAAAATGCAGGGTGCCCAGTTCAATATGCTCTTCGGATAAACGAATACTTGTTTACTATAAGTGTTTCTCACATATTGCATGGGACACACTTATAATAAAAAAATCATTGCTTAGCTAAAATTCAAATTTTACTGGGCATCCTGTATTTTAATTTGCTAATTTTGGCAAATCTACTCCAAGAAGTCTTCTCTGGCTACTCTGACTTCAGTGCTTCCCAGAGCTCTGTGTCTGTGGAAGGGCTTATAACACTCACTCACAACCTTGAATCTTTTTACAAGAGGGTAGAGTGTAAGTAGTAAATTAAAAGCCAGCACTGTTTGTTCTTTAATTCAGTGATTACTGAAAACCTACACATGTGCTAGGAAGTACGGCAGGCAGTGTGGATACAAAGATAAAAATGATGCCTGTTCTCAAAGGTGCCTGGCGACAGCAGCAGCCCTGCCGTCACACAATTACAAGGCAGCATTTGGTGGCCACTGTGCTTGCTAAGGACTGACTGTCTGGTGGAGCTGGGTCTGGAAGGATGACTTGGTTGCGGGGGAGGCAGAAAGAAGGTCTTTCTGGGCAGAGAGAGAAAGATGTGCAGAGGCCCGGGTGAGGGAGAGATTCGGGTGTGGCCAGGAAGCTGGAGGAAGTTCATTGTTCACGGGGAGTGTGTTGTATAAGATGACACACTGTGTGTCTGGAGGCCTGGTTGTTAACATTTACCAGCGCACCACTGAAGATGAGGTTCGGAAAGTGGACAAAAGCCAGATGGTGAAGATTTTGTGTGTCATGCTTAGGAGGTTGAGCTTATCCTGAAAGCTGTGGAGAACCATTGAACCATTTAGAGCAATGACACCCTCAGATTTACTTTTCAGGAAGATAACTCAGAGAATGGACTCAAGAGACAAGATTGGCAGCAGGGAGACTGATTCAGAGGCTGCTGCAGCGATTCAGGCTAGAGATGCTGAGGGTGACAGACATTCAATAGATGTGAAGGCATAAGATCAACGGGACCTGTGGCCGAATTGGACATAAGTTGAGGGGGAGAAATGAATATTTCTCCCTGGGCAAGCACAGAATGGCAGAGACATCCATTAAGGTAGAGGGGACAGGAAGTTAAACAGGTTTTGGGGATGGGGATTATGAGGAGATCCATCTGAGCATGTTTTATCTCACACTTGACATTTATTCCATTTGGCTGTATTTTGTTACTCATCTTTTCATGTGCTCTGTTCTCTCTCCCCAAGTGGACTCTGATCCTTCTGAGGTCCTGGGCCATATTAACCCGCCTGGGTGAGCCCCAGTGCCTTTAACTCAAGACACTCCCTGTGAGTTCACCTCCTGCACAGGCCACACGGAGCCCGAAGCCTAGCCTGCCAGCAGCTGCAGCCAATATGTCTACACGGTTGAGCATGGCAGGAACTTTGAGCCAGGACACAAGTTCACCCAAGATATGCTTCCCCTCAGAGGGAAGCTAAACACCCGAGCTGACCTTGCCCCCTTCTGGGAGGGACCCCATCTCACAGTGGCAGCAGAGGCTGCGGGTCAGTGGGGTGATGACCGGACCCTCAGAGACCTTGCTCTCTCTCTTTGCAGAACCCCATAAATCCTTCCAAAGGGAGTAATTCCCTCAGGATCAAGAGGGCCCTCCGCATTCCTGAAATCAATGAAGGCAAAATGTACAGGGATTTCTGAGAAAAGTAACTGTGGTGTGAGCATGATCCCTGGGTGTTACTATGCAGCAGAGGAGGCCTTTTTTTTTACCCCTCCACTGAATGGTGTTCTTTGCTCTCAAGTTAACTCATGCACTGGATTTGGTCCAAGTACATTTTGTTTCTTGATTTCCAGCCAGCCTTCTCTCAGTTGTGGTGAATTCTCTGCTTCGCTCCTGTCCTTCCCCCATCCCGTTCTCTCTCTTTGTCAGCCTTTCAACTTTTCTACGTGACTGAACCGATACAGAGGCAAACCCACGGCTTAGGTAGGGCTTCCCCTGGAGTGAGGCCGGAGGGAGTCTTTGAATGGCAGCCCCTCACTCAGCCACAGCCTGCGCAGCAAGGAAGGTCTGCGAGCGGCTGAAGCAGAAAATGTTTGAACTCTGCCCCCTGCCAAATGATTTCCAGATGTGTAAACTCCAGCCTCCCTCTGTTCTCTGAGTGTAGCCCTGCCAACATACATCTGCAGATTTCTAGTGCACAGGAAACATGAAAGAGTATCTTTTACAACATCTGCTCTCTTTCCCTAGTTCTCCCCCTCTGTCCTCTCAGACTGCCCAATATTTCATCTCCTCCCCTTAAACACATTCATTAAGGAATCATTGCATAGCTCACCTTGACTCACAGATGCCGGCTCATCAGTCCTCACCCACCCTCCCTGCCCCCACCAAGCCTGTTCTTGGCTCTCTGGACAGTTGACCATAGCACCACTAGACTCATTAAAGGAGCATATTGGACTTGCTGAGGGAGAGAAGAACCGAGTTTTCTCCATTGGGCTGGTGCCAGTCCACAAGCTGCAAGGGGAGAGTTTGGCCATAAGGAGGACAGGGCAGACCCTTAAGAGTTTGCCCGCTGCACATCCTTGGGAAGAGGTGAGGTCTTTCAGGGCAAACCATTTTCCACGGACATTCAGTTTCCTGGAATAAACAAGGCAGGCTTCCGTAAAATTGGAAGTATTTATATGCAGAATGAGTTCCTTGCGTTTCATCTCCTGGGGGATGGTACCCACCAAACTAAGAGGAGAGAAGAAGACCTGTTCTTAACATAACTCAGAGGGGGAGAATAGAACAGATGCTACTGAGGCATCCACTCGCTAGGAAAACAGTTTGATCACTGTGGAAATGAACACTTGACCTTCATTCTTCCCTTCATCCATGTGGACCCTAAACTCTCTTCAGCTCCATCCCAGGGGACGTGGAATGGAGCCAAATGACAAAATCTAGGAGAGGGAAAGAGGGTGCCCTATGGAAGGGAGCAGAGAGTTGAAGGGGCCTAAGGGCTCAGGGCCCTGAGAGAGGAAAGCTTTTAGGTGAGGGGTCCCTGCCAACCCAGGACCTGTGTTGAAGGCCTGCAGGCTTACCTGGGAGGCAGTCTAGCTTTCAGGGGCTCAGGAGAGCTGCTTCTGAGTAACCCCCTAGGGCGAGCCTCATAGGTAGCTAATAGGGGACTTTCTGGACCCTGGGTAAGACTGTCCTGCCTGATCTGAAGGGTGCAGTGGAGGGAGAGTGGGCGGCATTTACGTTCTGCTTTTATTATTTTTATTTTTTAAAAACTTTAACCATATTTAACTGTACAGTTCAGTGGCACTAAGTACATTCACATTGTTGTGCAACTCTCACCATCATCCATCTCCTGAATTTTCTGTTTGTAGGACATCTATTAAGTTAACATTTTGCTTTAATAGTTCCAAGCACCTCAGTCTCTGTTGTCAGATGAAGCCCTAAGATTTGTCTGGGTTTTTGCCACCATAGCCTCCCTATTTGAAACAAACACGTCAGCCTCATACTTCAAGTAGGGCTTGTTTCAGAAAAACAAAGGGAGGAGATAAAGCTGGTTCAGGAATTCCCCTCCTTCCACCTGTGTCTGTCCATGCAGCTCCCCAGAGATGCCAGAACACTCCTGCAGCTCTAGTAGCTCCTTCCCAAAGAAGAGCTGGATCTGTAGGCTCTGCTCTTTACCCAGGGTGGCTGAGGGTAAATAAGCCTTTCTCTTCTGCATGAGGACTTGACCTTTGGGTAACTGTAAAGCTCTGTTATTCTGGCAACCTCTTAAGGGTAAAATGCAAACTGTATTTCCAAGCAACGTTGCTGGCAATAAAATAACCCCTGTCTGGTCAGTTGTATTCGGGCTGGGAGGAGCTATCAAGGACCATACATTCCTGCTAAGGACACCATTCTTTTTTTTTTTTTTTCCGGTACGCGGGCCTCTCACTGCTGCAGCCTCTCCTGTTGTGGAGCACAGGCTCCGGATGCGCAGGCTCAGCGGCCATGGCTCACGGGCCTAGCCGCTCTGCGGCATGTGGGATCTTCCCGAACCGGGGCACGAACCCGTGTCCCCTGCATCGGCAGGCGGACTCTCAACCACTGCGCCACCAGGGAAGCCCAGGACACCATTCTTTAGGCCTCCCTGGGTGTGGTGACTTTTATAACGGGGTGTCCCCTGGGAGGCATGGAAGCCTGTCTAGGAAGTTGTTACAGGAGTTACTGGCTCCTTTGGGGAGTGAGGATATTAAGCCAGGTTAGCTCTCACACCTGCCCAGTGTGGCTGTAATCCCTTGTATCTGAGCAGAAGCTAGTGCTGAATGGCTGTGCAGGTTGATATACAGACTTTCCCTGATGCAGATCCCTGATGCTGACCTGCTGGTGACCTGTGGTCCTGCCCTACATTGTTCTGAGTAGATCAGTTGTGGCCTATGATTATCGTGTGAGTGTCTAGTTGGGGCTAAGAAGATCCTCTGATGGGTGATATAGAAGGTATAGCTGACTTCCTTTAATGTGTTACTCCCCTCAGGGGTAATTACCTTTTACAAAAGTAGACTGGTGGGTGGAGGGCATACTTAGGGTGCCCAGTGTGCCTCACATTACACCCATAGGGCACATTCTGGCTTCAGGACTTTTAAACCCCCCTCAAACGATGCCCGAGAAGAATATGGGTGGTATCTAATTTTGCTTTGCATATACCTATCACCCAAAGCTGTTAGAACTATAAAAATCACACTGGGGGGGCTTCCCTGGTGGCACAGTGGTTGAGAGTCCGCCTGCCGATGCAGGGGACATGGGTTCGTGCCCCGGTCCGGGAAGATCCCACATGCCATGGAGCGGCTAGGACCGTGAGCCATGGCTGCTGAGCCTACGCGTCCGGATCCTGTGCTCTGCAACGGGAGAGGCCGCAGCGGTGAGAGGCCCGCGTACCGAAAAAAAAAAAAAAAAAAAAAATCACACTGGCCTTCTACATGACAGTTCTTACTATAAAGGCTCTAACTTCAAAATTCAGGGAACTAATGTGAACACGGGTTTCCATTTTCTAAGTTTACCTATCCCAATTATAAACTCAATTACTGGAGAAATAACTAGTGGTTTCACTATGACATGGAGCAGGGTGAGAATTTCATTTATTACCTGTCCTCTGTACTTTCTCCTCTAACCAGAAAAATAGTAGCAAATGGCATTTATGATTTCTTGGTAGCAGTGTAAGGTCGAAACAACTCTGTATTTCCCTTTCTCCAGTACACAGTTATTCTGGTAAATGTCCCTAGGTCACTTTGGGGAAAGATTGAGGGAATGCTTATTGTTTATACTTGTAATGGACTTGCAGGGCTCTTCTTCGAGAAGACCCAGTCTCCCCTTCAGTCAGTGGGCTCTGAGTCTATGAACAAACTTACCTGGGAACCCAGGTGGAGGGCCATGATTTTTCCATTGTAGCATCCAACTTAAGCTTTCTGCTCTGTAGCTCCTAAGTTTTTTTTTTTCCTTCTTTTAAATAAAATTCAAGAAACACTGTACTTCTGTCCATCTATGTTACCCCTCAGAATACTATGATCTGTATCAGACATCAGCACAGGCTCGAAGCAAAGCACTGTCAGGTTGCACCTGTGTAAAGCTAATCAAGACTTGGGGCTTTGTTGCACTGGTAGCTCGAGTAACACGTGAGAGTTGACAGGATTTGAAATAGAACACAGATGTGTTCTGATGTGTCTAGGCCGAGGGTCAGTCTTTGCTGGCCCCAGGTGAGTCCTATCTCCTGGCATTGTGTAAGCCACTCCCCTTGCATAACTTACCTCTAACCAAAGAAGACCGCAATATTGAACGGCCATCACTTCTGTGACTAGGTTACCAGAAATGTGACTTCTGCCTTGCTAGAAAATTCTCTCTTTTGGCTTTAATGAAGCAAGTTGCTATGTTGGAGAGGCCCACATGGCAAGGAACTAAGGGTGACCTCCCGTCCGCAGCCACCAAATAACCGAAGCCTGCATTCCAACAGCCCAACGGAACTGAGTGCTGCCAACAATCATGTAAGTAAGCTTGGACACATCCTCCCATGGTTGAGCCTTCAGATGAGGCCCTAGACCTCTTTGACGCTTGAACGCAGCCCTGTCAGAGGCTGTGAACACAAGTTCAGCTGAGCCTTGCCTGGATTCCTGACTCACAGAAGTTGTGAGATAGATAAAGTGTATTGTTTTAAGCTGCTAAATTTTAGTGCATTTTGTTACTAGGATGACAGTTCCGATTTGCCTGGGACTGCTCTAGTTTTAGCATTTTAAGTTCTGTTTTTTTAAACTTTTTTTTTTTTTCCTGGTATGCGGGCCTCTCACTGCTGTGGCCTCTCCCGTTGCGGAGCACAGGCTCCGGACGCGCAGGCTCAGCGGCCATGGCCCACGGGCGCAGCCGCTCCGAGGCACGTGGGATCCTCCCAGACCGGGGCATGAACCCCCGTCCCCTGCTTCGGCAGATGGACTCCCAACCACTGCGCCACCAGGGAAGCCCTAAACTTTTTCAGAATTGAAATATAATTCACATATAACGTTATATTAGTTTCAGGTGTACAACATAATTTGGTATTTGTATACATTGCCAAATAATAACCACAATAAGTCTAGTTAATATCCATCACCACACATAGTTACAATTTTTGTTCTTGTAACAAGAACTATTCTCTTGGCAACTTTCAAATATGCAATACAGTATTATTGACTATAGTTACCATGCTGAACATTACATCCCCATCACAATTTTTTTTTTTTTGGCGGTACGCGGACCTCTCACTGCTGCGGCCTCTCCCGTTGCAGAGCACAGGCTCCGGACGCGCAGGCTCAGTGGCCATGGCTCACGGGCCTAGCTGCTCCAAGGCATGTGGGATCCTCCCGGACCGGGGCACGAACCCGTGTCCCCTGCATTGGCAGGCGGACTCTCAACCACTGCGCCACCAGGGAAGCCGCATCACATATTTTTATAACTGGAAGTTTGTATATTTTAGCCCCCTTCACCCATTTCTCCCCTTCCCGCAGTCTTCCACCTCTGGCAACCACCAAACTGTTTTCTGTAACTATGAGCTTGGTTTTTGTTTGTTTTTTAGATTCTATGTGTAAGTGAGATCATATAGTATTTGTCTTTCTCTGTCTGACTTATTTCAGATAGAAATAGCATAATGCCCTTGAGGTCCATCCATATTGTTGCAAATATCAAAAATTTATTCTTTTTTATGGCTGAATAATATTCCTCTGTGTGTGTGTGTGTGTGTGTGTGTGTGTACCACATTTTCTTTACCCATTCATCCACTGATGGACACTTAGGTTGTTTCCTGTATCTTGGCTATTTTAAATAATGCTGCAGTGAACATGGGGGTGCATATATCTTTTCAAGTTAGTGCTTTTGGTTTCTTAGGATAAATACCCAGAAGTGGAATTGCTAGGTTAATTTTTTGAGGAATCTCCATACTGTTCTCCATAGTGACTGTACCAATTTATAATCCCACGAACAGTACAAAAGGTTTCCCTTTTTTCTACATCCTCCCTTTTTTCTACTTGTTATTTCTTGTCCTTTGGATAATAGCCATTTTAACAGGTGCGCGGTGATAGATATCTCATTGTGGTTTTGATTTGCATTTCCCTGATGATTAGTGATGTTGAGCATCTTTTCATGTACCTCTTGGTCATCTGTATGTCTTCTTCAGAAGAGTATCTATTTGGATCTTCTGCCTATTTTAAAAATTGGATTGCTTGCTTTTTTTTTGCTGTTGTGTTGTATGAATTCCTTATATGTTCTGAATTTTAACCCCTTATCAGATATATAATTTGCAAATATTTTCTCCTATTCAGTATATTGTCTTTTCATTTTGTTGATTCCCTTTGCTGTGCAGAAGCTTTTTAGTTTGATGTACTTCCACTTGTTTGTTTTTGCTTTTGGTGTCAGAAAAAAAAATCATTTCCAAGACCTCTGTCAATCTTACTGAATATATCTTCTAAATTTTAGGACAATTTGTTATTAGAATGACCAACAGTCTGTGTTTGCCTGGGGCTGTTCTAGTTTGAGCACTGAAAGTTATGAGTTTCAGTAAAATCCACAATCCTAGACAAACCGAGACAATTGGTAAGTGTATTTGTGATGCAGCAATAGATAATTAATACACTTATGCATATGCTCTTTCTCATGGATGCAGGTGTATTTTCAAGATACATTCCTAGAAGTGGATTTTTTCAGGTCTAAATGGTAAATTCATCTAGAATTCCAAATTCCCCTTTGTAGGGATTGTAACATTTCATACTCCCATCTGCAATATGAGAGTGCCTCTTCCTCCATGGTCTCTTAACAGTTTGTTTTAATTATCTTTTTTTGATAATTAAGTTAATTTAATATTTGATTACATGTGTAAGTGTAAGCTGACTCAAATTAGAATAAAGTTATACATTTAAACATTAATTAAAATTTGTAGAATTAAAATGCATGATTTATACTTTGTTTATTGCCATAAACTCATTTCACTGAATTCACAAAGGGGAACAAATGAATATAGTCAATCAATCATTGGTTACTCAACCCGTGTGTGTGTGTGTGTGTGTGTGTGTGTGTGTGTGTGTGTCTGTTTGTATGTGTCTGTATGTGTCTTCTCAACCTCCCTCCCCCATAACTTGCTTTCATGTAAATTGTTGACTAAACTTTCAATTTCACTTTCAGTCTCTTGCTCCATCATGGTAGAATTAGCCAAAACGGCATGTTTAACTTCAGTATTGGAACGTGTGCTGTGGTAGACGGAAGAAAAGATGGTGGTTTGAGTGGACCCCTGTGTGATTGCTAGCAGATTTGGCGGATTCAGATGTCTATAATAATGTTCCCCAGCAGAAATTAAAGTGTAGGTGAAGTGACTCCCCATTCCTCTCAATTCTGTTACCCAGTGGCATAAGCTGAACAGACACATTTATGGTTACGATTGTTTGGGAAGTGTCCTTAGGGTGGCTCCCTGGAGAGTGCTTCCTGGAGTGTCACCCTGTGTGTGTACAGTGGCTTCCTTTCAACAGGAAGTGCACCCAACAAGAACGTCTCAGTTTTGATTTCCCCTGAACTGGTTTAAACCTCCCTTTTAGGAAACATGGGGGTGAAGGAAACGCAAACGAGGGTAAAATTAGATTAGGAGCCCAGTGTAGACGAACTGTTTTGCCTTCTGTCCTGTACCTGGCAGGACTTGTGATCTTGTTTATTATGCGTTCTGTTTATATTCCTGGCTTTCCCCAAACTGCTCCCCCAGGACAGCCTGTGAGGTGGTGTGAATGGAGGATTTGTAAGGTGGTGTGAATGGGGCTCTTGTAAACAGAAGTGAGGCTGAGAAGGTTCAGGCCCACAGGCAGGCAGTCCCACCGGCTGCTGGTCCTCTTATATTTTATAACCTCAGGAGGTTCTTTTATTCTTATTCTCATTTTTATCATTTATTCTAGGTATTCTTTTCACTCAGCAATTGTCCCTATTCATTCCCCTCATCTGAGAGTTCACTTTTTTTTTTAAGATTTTAGAATTTGCATCTTTATACCTGTTTTGTAGATTTAATTGTGTTTTTAGTGATCAGGAGAAAATTGTCTGAATTCTTGAGAATCCAAATAAGTTAGCCAGCCCCTACAAAATGCAAAATTACATACTTTAGTAAGGAAGTGTTTTGATGCTCTTTGAGTACACTGGATATTAATATAAGAAGATGGGGGGAATTAGTAATTTGGCTGCTAAGGTATCTTTTTCCTGATTTGGAATAAGTAGCAGGGCTGGGTACTCTTTTCATGCAGTTTTGAGGACATAGAGTGATGTGACTTATAACTAACTTGTACATTTCTATTCATTTTCAGTTTAACTGAAGAAGAAAAAAATCAAAGATTAGCATTAAAATAATAGGAATCGTCTATGAGATCAGCACATTTGTTCTCAAGAAAACTAAAGCAGAGGAGAAATCCAGATATTCACAACTTTTCATTTTTAACTTTCTAGTTTTTCAGTATTATTTAATAAAGTTAATTAGATCCTGAAATCAGTTAGGAATTGCTTTTGACTTCTATTAATAGAGACTCAAAATAACAATGGCTTTAACCAAATAAAGCCCTCTTGTGTTTCCTTTCATGTGAAACAGAAGCAAGCGGCTCAGAACTAGTACAGCAGCTCCATGGTCCTCAGGAACCCAGGCTCCTTCTGTCTTTCTTGCTACTCTATTCTTAGTGCATGCCTTCTCTGTTCAAGGTTACCTCACTGTCAAGAGATGGCTGCTGGAGCTCTGTCCATCACTTCTGCCTTGTAGACAGCAGGAGGAAGGAAAGGAGGTGAGTAAAGTCGGTTGCATCCCATTTGAATCAGCTTCCTTTGGAGACCTTTCTCTGCAGCTTTCTCCAGTAACTTCTACTTAAATCTCATTGGCCGCCTGTATCTAAAAGGGATGTTAGGAAATGTAGCTTGTCGGCTGAGCGCATTGCAGAGTCTAACTGTGTAGGTGCCTGTTACTAAGGAAGAAGGGAGAGTGGCCACTGGGTCGGTAAGGAGCAGCCTCTACTGCAGTGGCTGTGGTTCTGCTTCTTCCTCTGGGCAGGCCCACCACCAGGTGTGATGTTGAGAGGTGGGGAAACAATCCAAGCAACGTGATACCTTGGTCGGTACAATCCAAGAAAAATTCACACAGGGCCTACTTCCTGTGGTCGAATTAGGCATGTATACTCATGTCCTTATATTGCCATATCATTATAAGGTACAAACATTATACCTATATGTATATATGTATATACATATATATGTATATGTATACATATATACAAACATATACATATAATGTACAAACATTCATTTCCCATAGCTGCTGTAACAAATTTACCAGTAAACTTGGTGACTTGAAGCAACAGAAATTTATTCTCTTGTAATTCTGGAGGCCAGAGTCGAAGATCAGTTTCACTGAGTGAAATCAAGGTGACAGGGCTGTGCTCCTTCTAGGGGCTCTAGGGGAGAACCCCTTCCTTGCCTCTTCCAGCTTCTGGTGGTTGCCAGCAGTTTTGGGCTTGTGGCTGCATCACTCCAACCTCTGCCTCTATCTTCACATGGCCTTCTCCTCTGTGTGTCTCACAGTTCCCTCCTTGTAAAGGTACATGGGATTGTATTTAAGGCAGACCCAAATAATCCTCCTCTCAAGATCCTTAACTTAATGACCCCTTCTGCCATGTAAGGTAATATTCATACTTTTGCCATATAAGGTAACATTCATAGGTTCCGAGGATTAGGACGTGCACTTATCTTTTGGAGCCTCCATTCAGCCCACTATATATGGGGAATAGTTTATATCCTAAATTGCCTTCTCTGGCATCTATATAAGTATTTTTCTTCTTGACAACCCAGTTAAGCACAGTTGGTTTTCTTCCAAATATATGAAAATTTATTATATAAATATGATTAAAATCATACAAAGAACCAGATATTTACCTTCCTTGTATCTTATAGACATCAACTAGTATTAAGCTGACTTGTCATCTCATATGACTTTGTATTTTGGGTTTCTTTTTTTTTTTTTTGCTGTACGCGGACCTCTCACTGTTGTGGCCTCTCCCGTTGCGGAGCACAGGCTCCAGACACACAGGCTCAGCGGCCATGGCTCACGGGCCCAGCCGCTCCGTGGCATGTGGGATCTTCCCGGACCGGGGCACAAACCTGTGTCCCCTGCATCAGCAGGCAGACTCTCAACCACTGCGCCACCAGGGAAGCCCTTGGGTTTCTTTATATTTGTTTGTTTTTTTGGTGCAAGTCTATTTTCTTTCTCACTGTTTTAAAAAGTAAGGTTTATTGAGGTATCATCTACATACAATAAAATTCACCCATTTTAAGTGTATAGTTCTATAAGTTTTGAAAAACATATACAGTCATGTAACTGCACCAAACTAAAGTTATAGAATATTTCCACCACCCCCAGAAAAAGTTCCCTCATGCCCCTTTATAATTAATTCTGTCCCTCCACCATACTCCCTGGAAACCACTGATCAGATTTCGCTCCTACAGATCTTTTTCTTCTCAACAGTGTCATAAAAGTGGAATCATACAGTATTTATCCTTTTGTATCTCACTTCTTTCACTTAAAATACTATTTTTGAGATTCATCCATGTTGTTGCATGTATCAGTAGTTTGTTCCTTTTTACTGCTGAGTAGTATTCCAATGTATAGATGTACTGCAATTTATCTATCTCCTACTTGGGTTGTTTCCAGTTTTTGACAATTATGACTGAAGATGCTATAAACATTTTTTACAGTTTTTTATGTGAACATAAATTTTAATTTCCTTGGATAGATACCTAGGAATGGGTATTGCTGGGTTGTGTGGGAAATGTATGTTTAGCTCTCTAAGAAATTGCTGAAGAGTTTTCCTAAGTGGGCATACCACTTTTTATGCCCCCTGGCAGTGTATGAGAGTTCCAGGTGCTCTGCATTCTCACCAACCCTAGGTAATGCCAGGTTTTTTTGTTTGTTTACATTCTAATTGGTGTATTGTGGTATCTCAGTGTGATTTTAATGTACATTTCCCTAATGACTAATGGTTTTGAGAGTCTTTTTATGTGCCTATTTGCCATCCATATTTCTTTGACAAAGTGTTTCTTCAAATCTTTTGCCCATTTTTAATTAAGGTTGTTTGTTTTCTCATTATTAACGTTTTGAGAGTTTTTTATGTATTCTGGGTACCAGTCCATTATCAGATATGCATTTTGTGCATATTTTCTCACAGTATGCAGCTTTTCTTTTCATTTTTACAACTGTCTTTTATGCTGTAGAAACTTTTAATTTTGATATATTCGAGCTTATTATGCTCATTGCAGAGCTACGTGGGAATGCACAGCTAACCACATCAGCTAAGCCCTCAGTTCTATTCTTGTCTTTGCCAATTACACAGGTAATAAAGAGCAATTCCTTGAATCAATCAGTTCATTAATCAATGAGTGTTTATGAGTCTCAGCTCTGCCATTTACTGTTTATATGACCTTTGGCATTTTTCCCCTTTGTCTATAAAAGCAGAATGGGGAATTTAATAGTACTTTCCTTTTTAAAAAATTTTTTTATTATAGTTGATTTACAACGTTGCATTAGTTTCTGCTGTACAGCAAAGTGTATCAGTTATACATATACATATATCCACTCTTTTTAGATTCTTTTCCCATATAGGTCATTACAGAGTATTGAGAAGAGTTCCCTGTGCTTATATAGTAGGTCCTTATAATAGTACTTTCAATAAAATGGGTACAGTCATAATTGCTTCTTTGTTTCATGTCAAGGTATTTTTGATGATTAAATGAAATAAAAAAGGTAAAAATATTTTATAAACTATAAAGTAGAGTCCAAGCATATTGAGCCCTGCTGCATGACCAGTAATCTTCTAGGCCCTTGGGGGAGGAGGGATGGAAGGAATGTATAGAATATAATTCTTATAACTGAAGAACTTTAAAAATTGGTGCTATTCTACATGTGGTGTCATTACAGCAACCATGTGTCTAGGATTTCCTGGAACTATCCTCTCTCCCCCTGCAAATTCTGTGTCGGACATTGTGTCTCAATTTTTGGTTCAGAAATATATTAATCACAGACATAAAGCCTGTTTTACAGGAAAGTTCACAAACCTCATTGAGGCTAACAGTATTCTTTAATAATTTTAATTGTTTTAGTTTTGAAAGAGGCAAAAGGCTAGTTGTGTGAATGTATTACTTCTTTTGCTTTTGGTAGGCCTGAAACATGGGGTGTGTGTGTGTGTGTGTGTGTGTGTGTGTGTGTGTGTGTTTAAATATATGTTTACCAATGCATTTTTTTTTTTTTTTTGCGGTATGCGGGCCTCTCACTGTTGTGGCCTCTCCCGTTGCGGAGCACAGGCTCCGGACGCGCAGGCTCAGCGGCCATGGCTCACAGGCCCAGCCGCTCAGCGGCATGTGGGATCTTCCCGGACTGGGACACGAACCCGTGTCCCCTGCATCGGCAGGCGGACTCTCAACCACTGCGCCACCAGGGAAGCCCTACCAATGCATTTTTAATTGGTAAAAAGATTCTCTCTCCTTTTAGAAATAGTATTCACATGATCAGTTTTATTTTTCCCTCATTCGATATAAAGTTGATTTTGAATCAACTAAACACAAAGGAATGCCTTGTCTGAATTGTTTTCTTTCTTTTTTCTTTTTAAAGTTTTTTTCACTTTCCAAAAACTTGATCCAGCCAAGTGAGAATCTTCAGTCTTAGCCAAAAGTTTGTTCCCGAGTTGATATTATCCTATAGTCTAATTCCAACAGAAATAGTTCTTGCTGAAGATAAAGAACCTTTATCTTCAGCAAGAACTATTATCTTCTTTTTCTTTAGAAAAGAAAGCATCTTCATAAGGAAAACATGGAAATATTGATTCTGCAATATTACTGAGTTGGGCAGCAAGTGCAGCCCATCGAGGTCCACACGAGCAGGGATACTGAGGGAGGAACAGACGCTCTTCTCAATGATGCCCGCTTCAGCTGAGGGCCTCGGCTGGCTCTGATGCAAAACCACAGGGTAAATTGATTTTGATAGGAACCGTGTGTACCATGTCTTCTCATACATAAGATTTTAAATCAGTGCATCATTAAAAACATACTACTTGTGTGTCAACTTCTTCTTGGTCATTTGTGAGGTAAACAACAAGCAGAAACCTCCTTAGTTGTGTTTCCAGGGGCCTGTTGATCTGTCTGTGCCTGACATAAACATAAAATCAAACACAGGAGTTTCTAGCCTCAAGGACTCCCACCTGGATTTTGAGGCCCCCTGGGTGAAGAGTCTGGAAATTGGATGGGGAAGCTGAAAGAAATCGGGCTCTTTCCCGTCCCTGCCCACCCTCCCCTTCCTTTATCCTCTTCCAGCACTGAGGGGCCCTCTGCACCCTTCCCTAGGGAACCTGAGCATCCCAGAATGGGCCAGTGCTGAAGGCCACAAAGCCCCCTTCCCCGCCATGCAAACCTGTACTCTCTTCTGACTCTGCCCTAAGGCCAGGTGGGAGTGGTGGCTAAATACAGGAAAAAAGTTTTCCTACTTGATGATTTACTGAGTAGAAAAGGAGTATGCAAACTAACAAAAAATGTGCTGATTGGGCCGAATCATTCCTGCTCTGGTGCTGGAAGTGGGGAGAACAGAGAAAAGCTTGTGTTGAATGTAGATCTGCTGGTGTGACTGCTCCATCATTGCCAGGTTCTAGCATTCTCCCACCCGGATATACCTTTGGGTGAACATATTATCAATGGAAGAAAAGAACCCAAAGTTCCCTTGCCCACCTCACAGAGGCTCTTGGCTGCAGAGATTCTCAGCCTGGGTATGGGAGGAGAGTAGCAGAACCTTCTGGAGGCTTTGTGAATGACACACTCCGGAGCATCTGCTGTAGTCCCCTACTAACCCCCTTATCGCAAATCGTGGCCCAACTGAGCCATGGTTTAGATATAAAACTGTCACATCCCTTAGGTGGGGGTGGAAGAGAATCGAGAACAACTTTGCTGGTGGACTTTATAACATCATGGGCCTGTGTCATGTCCTGATTTGCAAGGCTAGACTAACTTGTCCTCTGTATGAGTCAGGTTCGACCAGAGAAGCAGAACCAGTAGATATTACAAGGAATTGGCTTACATGATTGTAGAAGCTGGAATCCATGGGCAGACAGATCTAAGAGGGAAGATCAAGAGCAATCTGAACCCCATAGGCATAGGCTGAAGCTGTTGCAGGCAGGCAGGAATGGAAGTGCCTGTGAGGGGAGAGCGGAGCCGAACACCAAGATGCTATTGGTGTGTGGCGCAGGGAATGCCCACGCCCTCTTTAAAGGGCATCCGCTGGTTAAGTTAGGCCTACCAACATAATTTTATTTTAAGTCGATTGATTAAGGACTTTAATTTGATCGGCAAAATCCCTTTATAGCGGTGCCTAGATTAGTGTTCGATTGAATAACTGGGAGAAGGTACGCGTTTGCTGCAAGATGGCTGCTGCCCTCCCTTCTGTCCTTATAGTTTACCCTAGCCAATTTGCCATATCAAAACCCATCACACCCTTCCCTCCCTCCCTGCCTCTTTCCCTCTGTCTCTTCCTTCCTTCCTAAAGAATTCCAGAACTCTTTTTCTTTAGGATTTGGAATTCAAGCAGATTTCCAAGGTGCAGATTGGATTTTTAGAATGCTTTTTGTTGGAAAAATTCATGCTATAAGTTCGAACTATGTCAGCATGTGTCCTCTGTGTCAGAATCCTTCTTTGGCCTTTTCCTTCCATCTCAAGATGCCTGTTCATCCTCAGACTCAAGGCACTGGCTGCCCTATATGCTACCGCATCCCCAAATTATTCCAGGCTGGTCTGTCAAGTCCAGGAGCATGGTAGGCAAAGAACTGTGTAACTGGAGAACCAACCACCAAGTGCTCAGGAGAATGACTTTAATATGGAAATCTCTCCCCTCGCCAAAGCTGTGCACATGAAGCAGCCACAACAAATGGGGCTGTAAACAGTGCCAACTGTGCTGAGTCCACAGCACACACAGATGCAGCCGCTTTTTAGATTCATTTTAACAAAGGGATGAATCAAACTTGTTGTTGGCGAACAGTCCTACATTGTCTTCCCTTTCTCTCCCACAAGTAGGGCAACATTCTCCGAGCTCTGGGAAGCACTGCATGCTTGGGTGCAAAGCTCTGTGGGACACTCAATGGGTAAATGCCAACTACCCCAAGATCCAGAATTGCTTGACACTCAGTCTGAGCATTGTAAGAACAGGACAGCATTAAAACCTTCAATCCAAGTAATTTTCATCTTGAGAACATCCTTTTATCAACAAGGCAAGTCCAGAGTTCTGCCCCTGGGTGTGAGTTTGGAATGTCTGACAGGTTACACAGCCCAGTGCCACAAACTGGGGGCCCATTTGCCTCTTTTTCCCTCCTCAGTGTTTAGCTGATGTAATTACACATTTGTGTGATTACAGTCTATTATTTACCATAAGATAACAGGGGGCCCCAAGCAACTTGAGTGCAGGAGCTGAAAATGCATAGATCATTTACTTTAATGGCTGCACAGCCAGAGGGGTCAGAATCCCATGATAGGGTTGCTTATCTCAGGCCTCAGCATCCAAGAGCAACTTGGCCTCCAGGTTCTCCTCCATGGTGAAGGAATCTTTAATGGGGAAAACAACCCTCTTTCCTCCTGGCCCAATGCAGAAGCACACAGAATGTTCCCTGTTCTTTACTCTTTCCCTCTGTGATCTTAGAGAGAGATGGGCAACTTTTCTGTAAGGGGCCAGATAGTAAATATCTTAGACTCTGTGGGCCGTAAGGTCTCTGTTGCAACTACTCAACTCTGCTGTTGTAGTTAAAACTCAGCCACAGACAACATGTAAAGGAACAAGTGGGGCCATGTTCCAGTAAAACTTTATTTATGGACACAGAAACATTTTGATTTTCGTGTAATTTTTACGTGTGGTAAAATATTCTTCTTTTGATTTAAATATGTAAAAACCATTCTTAGCTTATAGGCCATACTAAAACAGGCAGCAGGCTGGATTTGGCCCAGGGCTGTAGCTGTTGAATCTTGTCTTAGAGCATCTCCAGATGCTACTTGGAATTTGGAAAAAGAGGCAGCTTTGGTGCTCCTTCCAGCCTTAAGGTCTGGCATTTGGTCAGGAGCCCTAGACCTGGCCTGCAGTACCTCAGCCTTGGTTTTCTCATCCGCTCTCTGGCACTGCCCTTAATCCTCTAGCAGCCTGATGTAGGAATGAATGAATGATAGAAAAGCCCTCAGTGCAACCTGAATTCAAGTTCAAACATCCTTTTTATTTTGACTTCCATTTTTCTCATGTTCATTGTTGTTTTTAAACATTTTCTTCCTTCTTAGCCACCTGTGCTGAGAATCTTTTGGTTTTGAGGATGGTAGTAGTTTCGATGAGATAAGCTTGTCACTTAGATTTTGAAGTGTGAAAAGTCACTGAATGTCAACATGCTGATGGGGCCATTGGAGGCTCTGCTGGTGCTATTTCAGCCAGGCTGAGTGCCCAGTGGAGCCCACTTAAAAGCTTTGTCTTGTCCATTTCTCTGAGTAGGAGTAAACCTTTCCTCAGATGTCTTTTCATTTTTACTGTGATATATTGCTTTTGTTAAGCTTTAAATGAAAGAAATACTTTTGAACATCTCTGTGTCAGGCTTGACTCCATCTTGAAAATATAATGAGCTCTTTGGATAACATTCCTTGTAAGAATTTAACCACAACTCGTAATTTTTGTTTTCTTTAGGTCTGAACAAACTTTACCGTACTTTTAATTTTACTACCTCTTCTCAGAGGATTTCAGACCCCCGACCTCAAATAAAAGGCCAATATATAGGGATAACAAAAGTGACAGTGGGTCACAAAGAGTCCCCTTTTCCCTTTGTCTACATTGATTCTGTTCTTATAAAAGAGCTGGGAGATGAGCTTGCAACACTTTGTCATCCTTTTGGCAAAGAATAGGACTGCACCAGCACTGGCCTCTCCCTGATTTTCCTTGGCAAAGGAAGACAGAAGGCAATACTTTTATCCTTTTTAATGCACTAAGGTTTGGAAAGGATTTTGGAGTACAGTTTATAGTAAATTAGATTGAAAATCACAGTGTCATTCTTCATTCAAATGGCACATGGCCTCTGAAATGCTCAAAAGCTTTGCCAGCCACATACAAAACTTCAGCAAGCAACCAAGTCCTTATCCCTCAGCCTGTCAAGTTCAGACACGAAGCAGAGCCCAAGGTGGAGCAGAGCTGCCCGGGGGCCAGGGAGCAGTCAGCGGCCCCAAAGAGATTCCTGCTCTGAGCTATCCTTACTGTTAATGGTTGTAAAGATCGTTCTCAACATAAGGGAAGCAGCTTTTCTGTGCTCCACTCATAGGTGGAGCCCTCCCTCAGGGCTGGGAAACACTGTGCTGGAGGGCAACACAATTTTCCTGGGCCCGGAGGGAGGGAGTATTGATGGGGTTTGGGCTTTCATAGCAGTAAGTAAGAATTTGCTCTTCTTCAATTTCATTTTCACCTGCAAATGTGGCAGGATGCCTCCGGCAACATGGACTGCCGCAGAGGGACCTGGTGGCACAGGAACTGCAGCCCTAGGCCTGCACCCCTGGTCTTTCTCACCACCTGCTGTCCCTACCTGTGAGAGGCAGTCGTTATGTTTTGGCCTCTGCCCTATCTCTCCCCAACACATGCACACACACACAATTTCATAATTTCCCACACAAGACCAAGGGCAAGACATGGGACTCATTCACAAGCTACACAAAAGCATGACCACATCTAGATGTGCAGATGACAGGAAAGGTGACCTTCAATACTCAGAAGATTGACTACACCCTCAGATCCTTCAGCTCCAGGTTCCTGGTCCTCTTATCTGCTGGCCATAGGAATAATAATAAAGGTGGTTTGCATTTCTGTTCCCTGTCCCACCTCCCATCAAGAAACAGAATGATTGGTTCCATAGAAGATATGAAAAGCATTCACTTATTGTATCAGATATAGGTTGAATGGTAACTGTATGCCAGGCACTGAGCTAGAGATAAATGAGAGAGTGATGAGAAGAAAAACACTATGCTACTAACTAGGTATGTCACTAACTAGCTGTGTGACCTTCGGCAAGTCACTAAACTTCTCTGGGACTGGACTGCATCTCTATTACTTGCTCTCTCTGATAGTCTAAGAAGTCAACAGAAATGGGGGAGGGAGAGGGATGGCTAGGTTAGGTGTCAGTGGCAGAAAGGACTTCTGAAAGGATGTTCTGTTTGGTGACAGTACTGTCCACAGGGAAGAATAAGAAAACTCCACCTGGATACGAGGTGGAAGCAGCCCATTGTCGGGGGAGTTCACTAGACGTCAAAGTCCCCTTCAAAAAGGGATCATTCTCCCTTCCAAATAAGGAGCTCTCCTGCCACATGGGTCGTTTGTAGAAGGGGGAGGAGGAAGAAGTTCTGTTTGGCTGGTTGCCTTGGTCTTGTGTCCCTTCATTGAATACACTGAGGGGTCTAAGTCCCTGTCAGTAAGTGGGTGCCCCTTGAGTTTTGGGGATTTACATTGTGAGAGGAGTTGAGGAGGAAAAGCGAAGGTCTTTAAGTCACTAAAAGCTGCCTTGTGTCATACTCTTTGATGTCTTGGTGTGTCTCTGTTTCCTCATTTTTACAAAGGGGGCTGATAGAATTCTTCGTGTTTGGGTAATGAGTTATACTTTTCAAAGTAACCTCATATGCATGCTTATTTCATTCCGCCAGGGAGGTAGAGAGAAAGGAAGGCAGGTATTAATTTGCACAAGTCCTTTGGTAATGGACTGTCCTGTGAACAGTCCATCTATGAGAAGCTTTTGGCCTAGGGCCCTAGTCTATCTAAGGTGTCTTTTGAATTGATGTTTTAGGAGACCTTCAACCTTGAGGTCCTTCAAACTTACAACAGTTATGAAGGTGGTCATTATAAATGTCATTAGTCATACTCAATGCAAGTTTTCAATTCTACACAAAAACGTGAGCTGCACCTACCCCTGAGGAACGTGTCATTCTGTTTCTCATTACTGGCACAACAAGCTCTTGGAAGCATTAAATATTACTGGGAGGTTTTAGATACATTGAGCTAGTACTTCCCAGGTGGTTGGCTTTGTAGGTAAAGCACCTAGTGAATAAGTGTTTGATTCTTCCATCAAGTTGTCTCTAACCCTTCAGGATGAACATAAGAATGAAACAGCAGATTTTTTGTTCTCCATCTCAATAGAATTTTGAAGGATTCTTGCTGTATTGTGCATCAAAAGCCTTCATTAGCAATGCAAGCACTTCAGAAGGCAGAGAGTGACTCATACACGGTCCAGAAATAGTACTGAGGAAAATTGCATTTATGTAATTCTTTCTCAGAATGTCACGCTGTGAATACTTATCATCTCAGCAGAAACACATGGGGACGATGGCATCTTCCAGGGCCTGCAGGGATGCTCTCTCTCCCAGAGCCATGTCACGCCTCCCAGGCCTCCAAGAGCCACTGGCAACTTGAGGGCAGCTGCTGAGGCACAACAGAGGAGTGAAAACGTGAAGGGAAGCCCAGGAAGTGACTTCTCTCTTCCATTTCAATAGCAGAGCATTCAGCACGTATGCTCCAAAGAGGTGATACTTTGATTTATTTTTGTTAGTTTTATTTTGCTTCCAAATATAGACTCTTAATATTAAAAAAAAATAATTGTAGTGAAATATACATAACATAAAGTTTATCCTTTTAATCATTTTTAAGTGTATTAAGTACATTAAGTACATTTACAATGTTCTGCAACCATCACCACCATCCATCTCCAGAACTTTTTCATCTTCCCAAACTGAAACTTCGTACCCATTATATTGTACAATAACTCCCCCTTCCCCATCCTCCCAGCCCCTGACAACCACCATTCTACTTTTTATCTCTATGACTTTTTATACTCCATGTAACGCACATAAGTGGAAGCATACAATATTTGTCCTTTTCCGACTGGCTTATTTCACTTAGCATAATGTCTTCAGGGGTCGTCCATATCCATCCACATCCACAGCATGTGTCAGGATCTCGTTCGTTTTTATAACTAAATAATACTCCATTGTAGGTATATATCCCATTTTGTTTATCCATTCATCTGTTGACAAACTGGGACTGCCTCTAGCTTTTGGCTCTTGTGAATAATGCTGCTATGAACATGGGTGTTCTAGTCCCTGCTTTCAGTTCTTTTGGGTATATATCCAGAAGTGGAATTGCCAAAAATGGACTCTCAAAAATGGAAAGGAAAGATCCTGAGGGGAGTAGGTCATACAATTTATACTATCAACACACTGGAAGAGAAGGGGCATAGATGATCCAGGACTTTGAGTCTAGTGGGATTGATGAATACAGTCACCCAGGCAGGCTGGAGAAACCGAGAGGGGTGGGCTTGGTCTTAAAGAAGGTTGAGCTATTGGCAAATTGAGGATTAGATCTTGAGATTCTCCCTGGTGAGGTTGCAGCCAGCTTAGAGGGAGCTCTGTAAAGCGAAGTCAGGGCCAGCACCTCTAGGAGCCATTCCAGTATACACCATTGGGAGTGCATGCAGGGCAACCAGGCCAGCTCTTCTCCGCTCGTGAGGCCCTGCCATGGGGCAGCTCTGCCCCATGCCCAGTGATGGTTCAGCACCAAGATGTCTGCCGGCTTTTCTATGTGAGAAATGGGATGAAGCCAGTGTTCTGGGCTTCAGGCTGCTCTGGGGTAGTAAGGATAGGTGCATTTCCTGCAGCTTCCTGCATTCAAATGACCCTTGGAAGCCAAATCAGACTTCGGGGTTTAACACATGGTTCTTAAGGAGCCCCCCAAAGGTGGCTTTGCTGTGTGTACCCTCTGGGCTGTGAAAAGCCTTTGGGGGAGAGGGCAGATGAAATAAACACATAGCTTGGAAGTCACAGCAAAGGCTTAGGATGGTCACCTTTGATGGCCTGGAATGATCTGACCTGGCATCAAGGCCTCCCCTCCTTGGGACGGGCCCAGCCAGTGCCCCAAGGACCTGCATTTTTGTTCCATGTTGCCTCTCCCATTAAGCAATGACTATATCACCCCCAGATAATAACCAATCTTGGAAAGATTAGCATTCTACATACTTGGTTAAAAATTTTTTTATGCAACCGGTGTTCTACTTTTTCCTAGAATCTTTGCCTCTCTAAGGACTAGTCCTTGCTCTTGCAGAGTGAAGGAAGAAAGGGATCCAAAAAATATTGGTCCAGAGTAATTTTCAATTAGCACCCCTAGCCAAGTGATAAGATATATTATTACGTGCTCTGAGGTTCTATGAGACCCCACCCAAATCCCTGCTTCATTGTGTAAAGAGGCCCTTCACAATAAAATAGCTTACACTTCGGGCCTGGATTTCAAGAAGATTTATTAGTCGGGGCAAGCGGGGAGTTTGGCCCCATGACAACTTGGAACATTTGCCATTGATTTGGAAAGAACGACAGCCCATGTTCTGAATAGAGAGAGGGAAAAGGGGACAGAGTTCTCAGCTGAACACTTATGAGAATAAGATGAAACTGCTTCAAAAAGATGTCCAGCCAGTAGGGCATGTGGTGGATGGTTTGAGTATGGAAGGTCACACCCAAGAGGGAATGGACAGGGGTAAATGGGACACTCACTTTAAGAGTATCTAGGTAGCTCTAATCAGAACGTTCTTTTCCCAGAATCAAAAAAATGAAAAAAAAATTGATCTGCATATAAAACAAGGATGCTCTTGTTTAATTGTCTAGACCTTTTACATTTCCTGTGGCCCCTTTAGAGTTGAGTGGCAGCAGAAGACACTGATTTTTATGTATCTTGGAACTGAGATATAAATAAACAAAAAGGATAAAAAATTCTTAAAATGATTTACAAAGCAGTGGGAAAAATTTTGCTTTAAGAGTCGAGGGAAATGGAACTAGCTTTGGCTCGGCTGCAACTTCGGCTCTTCAAAACTAGAGATATTATTTTACCCATTGGGCCCCCTGCTTTCTCATTTTATAATGGGGTAGGAAAAGCGAGAAGTGGCTGGGTTAGATGTTTTTTACTTATGATCCGGAGGGCCTTAGAGATCTTGTGAACCCTCCAAAATAGTTGGCAGTGTGTTATATCTTTGTGCAAATGGGCATTTTTCTGGGGAAGGCTCATTACTTTGGTCATATTCCCTAAAGTGGTCCATGGCTTCCCAAATGTTAAGACCTCCTGAACTGGATCCTTAAATATCCTAACAGTCTTTGAATATGCTGTTGCACATCTGTGATTCTAAGGTTGTTCTGGTGTATTCTGTGACGGGGCTGTGATTCCCTAAATCTATTATGTTTTCATTGTAACGTGAGAACAGTTGCAGGTACATGCTCCGGTCCACTCTTGTGTCCAGGTGTTGGTTGGGCTTTGTGGAGAAAAATAATTCAGAAGTAAGAAATATGAGTCTTTAGGTTCTCTAATCATCCCAGTTCCTGAGCGTGCCTATTCATCCCACCCCTGAGGGTCTTGGACAGCCCCATTGTGAAGCCCAAGCAGGTTTCTGCTCTACATCTTTGCAGCTGGGTCCCTTTCACCCTGGCCCCAGCCGTCCACCCAGATATACGCATTTGACATTCCATCCCTGTCTTCAAACAGTTGATTCTAATTGAAAAGCTTGATGGGAAGTGATCTTTGGCAGGTGAATCTTTTCATACCCTCAGGATACCCTCTCCCTCTGGTGAAGGAACATCTGCTGCTGAGTTATTAACCTCTGCACACGCAAAAGGAGGTAGAGATGGACAATGTGTTCTTTTTGAAGGGGAAGACTTCCTGGGGTAGAATTTCATACTGGGTGAACTTGCTGGGAACACCCACAGAAGTGGCACATCAGACCATTCTGCCCACAAGCATTTTATAAAACAAAATGAAATCAAATGATCCTCTGTTTGACATACACAAAATTCACTGTTTCAAAACACTTTCAACGTGATTTTTGTTCCTTTAGATTTCTTGTTCCAAGGATTTTGCCTCCCCCAGCAGGGGATTACGGAATATTCTGAGAACTGTGTCTCCCGTCCTGAGTGTGACCTTCTCAGTGTGATGCCTGACAAAGGGACGGTCACAGACAGAGCATTGACTTCTTAATAGGAGTAGGGGGCATGGGGGTGTTGGGGTGAGGAGTTTATCAGACATCATTAGCAGCTTTATTTTCCTTCAATTGTGGGAAAACTCTTCCCTTGAAATGGCACCTGAGATTGTCCAATTCTAAGGCACAGGCTGAAGTAAGCTGACAAAGAAGTTGCTAGGGCACTGCTGTTAAAGGTTAGCTTGTATCTGTTCTGGACAAGTTGGGAAAGCATGAGTGAGACCTTCTTATGTCTCATATGAGCGCTCTGATTTTGTTTCCAGAGGATAAAAAGTTCAATCTAAGCCATTTAGAATTCTGAAAATCATGGAATTTCTTTTCTTTCTTTCTTCTTTTTTTAAACAAAAGCTCTTCTTCATTTAAGACGTATTAAATATGCAATTTTTTAAAGGAACATTATTTTCTGGATATAAATTTATGGATTCAGTTTTACACTTGTTATCCTTAGTGTTTCAGGTGCATATCAGCACGAATGCACGTGACTCCACAACTCAGCTCACTATGCGGGATGCATTTCAATGATTTTTGAAAGCTGGAACAGTTCATCATTCCCCCTTTCGCTAAGTGATTCTCTTTTACCAGCTTTGGTATTTTCCCTAGACCATTTTAAGAAAGAAATTGTATAGAAACTTTTCTGTTCACATCACATGTCATCAAAGCCCTGTTGTGGGATGGGATGAGGTTTAACTCTTCAACAGGAGCCCTTTGATAGCACAAAATTTGATGTTCAGCAATTACTGCTTTTTGAGAACTCCAAGTACACCCAGCATTGCAGTTTTTGAAACAATCGTCTCTTTTCTCTGGTTTCTCATCTTACTTGGCTCCCATAGAGACATGAGACAGGCCCTCTGTTTCTGTTTAAGTAGAACAACTGACATTTATGGCCCAGCTGGAAGGAGAGAGGTGGGTTGACTGATTCAGGCTCTCATTTTTTTTTTTTCCAACTAAAAATGTGATATGGGTTTGTTATATGTTTATTTAATCTTAATTCAGGCTCCTCTATAAAAATCCTGGTGGGAGAAAGAAAGCAAAACTTCAACATGTGTTGAACTTGGAATGAGAAACTTTAATCCTTGGAAAAACAGTATTGTGTCAATTGCAGATTACAACTAATCACAGTATATTCAGACAGTGGCAGGAACATTTTATTTCCCATTTTAATATTTAGTTCACACAATCATGCATTAAAGTGACCTTTTAAATGCATATTTTCCCTAAGTTTTCTTCAGGCCTGTATTTATTTTATTTGACTGAAACCCTAGTGGCCTATATGAAGTGAACCAGATGTTTTCCATTTACAGAAGGTGCACCTGATAGAGCCTTAGCAGGTTTGCTGGCTGCCAGCTGTTAGCTTGTATTCTCAGCATCAGTATATATTTTAACTGCAGAGAACAAATAAAAGGCTCCATTTATTGGGCACTTATGTGCTGGGCCCTGTGCTCCATGCTGCAGGTTCAATCAGTTGATTTATTACTTAGATGATCTTATGAGGTGGGTCTTCTTAGTAGCCCACTACTTTATTGAAGAGAAAATCGAAGGTCAGAGAAGATAAATAACTTTTCCAAGGTCACAGAGATAGAAGTTAGAAAGCAAAACTGGGGTGTCTGATTACAAAGCATTATTACGTTATATCCCTTTGACCCAAACGTCTGTTGGGCCCCTCCTGCCACTTCAGATATGAATAAACAAGAAACTCACCACCATCCAAAAATGTGAGGAAAGTCCAACAGCATCTTGTGAGTTCTTGGGGACGATGTATCCTTTTTTGGGAGGGGCAGTTCAGCGTCTTGATTAGGAGCATGGGCTGTGGAGGACATAACATTTGTGCCTCACCTTCCTCAGCCGAACATAGAAATAAGAATGGTTCCCACTTCGCAGGGTGGTTGTGATGATTCAACTAGTTCACCTGTGCCAGACACAGTAAGACTTGGGGCCTAATGAGTACCGTGGATGTTACTTCTGGACTTGGGCTCCTACTTATGCTAAATAAATTCAGTCCATGGAGCGTCTCATCCTTGGCTGCCTGGGTTCTACTCCCATGTCAGCCCCAATGTAGAATTTAGTCCATCTGATTTCCATAAAACTACCCCTATTTCTCTGGGCCCCTGTGTGTATGTTTAGTAAGTTTTACCAAGGGCTCTGAGGGATTCAGAGGGGAATTTGTGTCTTCACTTCTCAGAAAAACATATATTCTCAGTTCAACATTAGATGTGCTTTTTCTTCAAAGTCCACATTGTTCATGTCATAGCTGTTTTAGCCTTGTCTCCTGCTAATTCCTGTTCTCACAGCCTTATGCTCTACCTTATTAAGATGTTTTCATTACGAAACAGTTTCCTAAAGAGAATTCTGGAGCTGGCTGTTAAGGTAATTTCTTTTTTCACTCTGACACTGATTTTAAGGAAGAGAAGCCTTTTTTGTTGTTGGTGGTGGTGGTCTTTTTTTCTCCTTCCCTCCCTGCCTGCCTTCCTTCCTCCATGCCTGCCTTACTTCCCTGTTCCTAAACATAAGAAAAGGACTGAATTCACTGGTTAGGTATTTTCTAATATCAAGAACAATGTGTGTCTTGAACGTTATTTTGTCCCTTTCCAATGCTATTGAATTTTCAGAGAATCCTTCCTTTTTCTCCCTCTGAGCAGTAGTTCGTTGGTCACGCTCACTTCCTAGCTCTCTCACAGACCGAGTGAAGAGCCCCTGGGGAGCTGTTGTCTGAGAGCACATTGTCTCCTCTGCTGCTCCCAGGGTGCCATCTCCTGTCCTGGCTCTGTGGGCTGACCCAGTAGAAGTATGGTTAAGTATGGTTAATATAAAGTGTACATGTGTGAGTGTGCATACATACACACATAAATATTTATGAAATTATTTTTCTAATTATATAATTAATACACATATAATAATTTTGGTTAGGGAATTTGGAAAATATGGAGAAAACCCAAAGAAGATAAATAAAATTATCCATCATTTCACCTTCCAGAGAAATCTCTGCAAAACATTGCTATGTTTCTTTCAGTTGTCTTTGTATGACTACACACATGCTGCATGTATAACATATATTTTAGATTAGAAATGACCACATGTCTGCTCATTATTGATAACTCTATTTAGGCTAAATTAGAATAAGTATGTTTTTTGTCTGACAGGGAACTTACTCCCTGGCCTTCTCTGATCTTCACAGTGTTCTCAGAGCTTACGCTCCTTTCCAGTGAGCTCACCATTCAGTTTAATCTGCACAGCTCAGTCACATACGTCTCAACATTTGCATTTCTCCTCACCCTTTTGCAGAATGCTTTCTTGACCCTTTTGTTAAATCTAAGTAGCTTCAATTCTCTGTACCTCGGCTGGCCCCACCTGGAGCATCACAGACAGAAGTACCCGTTTGCAAAAGATTTTAGACAGGACTGAGCTGCAGGAGACATCTGTTCCTTCACAGGTGTCTATGAAATAGATCTTTTCAGCATTCAAGAGCAAAGCAGTGTAATATTAGGCTTGGAGGTATAAGCCTAGATTCAGGTCCATTTCTCTAGACATAGATTTATCATCTGCAAAATGGGGTATTAAAAATGAGCACTTGACCCAGGATTATTCTAAGGATTCAATGAGATAACTCAGGAAATGCACTCAGCCCAATTACTCATGATATGGGGAGTACTCAATTTATGGATATAATGGTTCACCAACTGCAAGACTATAGAACAAAGTAATATGTAGAATCCAAGTGACATTTTCCCAAGGTGAACCATACAAGGTGAAACTTTCCTGCAAAGAGTAACTGATGTGGAAGGTGTGTTGAAATGGAAGTAATGGAGGAACACAGTAGTAGCAATAGCTACTTGAGTACTTCCTACATTCCAAGCACTTCACAGGTTTCATTTAATTTTCACTATAGTCCTAGGAAGTGGATACCACTACGTTGTCCATTACAATATTTGAAATCCCAAAGCAAGCCAGCTTAAACGATGAGAAAATTCATTCTCTCTCATGACAGGAAGTCCAGAATTAGAGCCGTCTGCAGAGTTGGTTGATACAGTGATCGAAAATGTCAAGTGCAAGCTTATTCTTTCTCTCTCATCTGCCATCCCTACATTGGCCTCACTCTCAAGCTAGAAGCAAGATGGTGGCAGTAGTTTCAGACATCCCAGCCAAACACAGCAAAGTCCAGAGTGAGATAATCTCTTCACTTGGCTGTCTCTTAAAAGTGAGAACAATTTCCCCAAATGTCTGCTGCAGATTTCCTATTACACTTTAGTGTTCAGAATTTTGCCTGTTTCTGAATCAGTCATTGGAAAAGCGAATATAATTATTCTTGGATCAATCAAGTCCACTCCTGGAGTTAAGGGTGGGATTAGCTGCCCCAAAGCTCATGCCTGCAAGAGAAGAGGTGGACACCTGGCAAAATTGGGGTCTTGTTAAGAAGGAAGAATGGATATAGGGTTGGTACCCAATAGCATCCAATTAAAAGATCATCCCTATTTTTCAGATGAGGAAACTGGCAACCATAATGCTTAAGTAAAGTGTGTGATGTCCTGTGGCTAGCAAGGGGCAGAGATAAAATGATAATCCGTGTTCATTTGACTCCAGTGATCACACATCTCTAAAGCAGGTAAATATATAGCTGTCCTGCATCTCTTGCAAGTACTCAGGCCATGAGGGTGCATTTGAAGTAAGATTCTTTTAGGAGATTCTAAGAGCTCGTGGAGCAACTGAAGCCTCATACTTAGCAATGGTGGAATGCTGAGAATGCTCTGTGGAGCCAGCGTGATCTGGCACAGAGCCAGAAGTGGGGTGGCGCCTCTCGAGAAACAGTAGAGGTGAAAAGGCTAATCCTTCAGCAGTGACAGGTCGTACAAAGAACGTGAGTAGTCTTGTGCCAGAGTCCACGCTGTCAAAAGGGTAGCGAGACAGAAAGTGGTATCCCCATCATACATCCGTGATGTTTCCAGTGCCAGCTCCCAGGCTCTGTATTCTTCACAGATGTTTACTTAGCTGTTCATCGTGAGATCAGAGGCAAACACCCTCCTAATCGATGTATGTGGTGAGAAAGAGAATCTTGGGGAGTCGAAATTTCACCAGAGGTCCCAAAGTTAAAACCTGAGTTCTTCCACGACCAGGGGCTCCAACCACATTCCTATCTCTCTGACTGCTCAGTCAGCTGCCCTTCCCTCTGTGTGCCCATGGACTCCGTCCTTGACCTTCCCCTCAATTTACATGCTCTCCTTGACTCTGTCTTTAAAGATAGTCTGAATGTCACTGATGTTTAGGTCTGTGTTTTGTCTTTTGCCTAAACTCCAGGACTTGATCTCAACTACCTATGGACACCTTCATTTAATCACCTAGAGGCTTCTCAAACTCAGTATGTCCCAATACCTTTGTATGTGCCCCATGCCCACCAAAGCCAAAATAAGGACATTTGTTTCTATTCTACAGTCTTTTGAATCGGACACCACCATCCAGCCAATAGTGCAAGATGGAGTCCCTGGGATTATTTTGACTTTTGACTCCTAACATCTCAGGATAACACGTCCTGCTATTTCTACTTCTCCTGTCCAGCTGTCTCCAGCTCTCCATCCTTAATGACCCTGTCCTGGTTCAGGCTTTCATCCTTTCATGCTTTGGCTGTTTCAGTAGTCTGCCTTTTCTTCCTCTGTCTCTCTCCTGCCTCAGACCCATCCTCCACACTGCCACTGGAGGTATCTTTCTGAAACACAGACACACGTCACACCACTTCACTGAGTAATCTCTTGATGAGTTTAGTACGGGATAAAATCCATTCTCTTCAGAATATCATATAAAGCTCTTCATAGTCTTGAACCAATTTGTCCCTAGAGGACTTTCTATCCCGTAAAGAACTAACGTATATCTTTCGAAACTCAGCACACATATTCCTCCTGAGTTCCCCAGAGAGAATCAATAATTTCGTCTTCTGTGCCCCTTTAGCACTTTGTACATGCCTTGACACAGTGCTGTAGCATTACATTGTAATACAGCTTTTCTTTTTAGGCTGTGTGCCCCTAAACTGTGAGGATCATGGTTTTCTTTATATTTGCAGCTCTCATTTAGCTAGTAGGGCCTGCAAGGTAAGTTTTGTTGAAAATGAAATAACATCTTTCAGCTATATGTCTATATATGGTGAACATTTGTGGTTAAATACTAAACTAACCAATGCCTATGTTTCAGTTAACTTTTTTTTAAAACCTTCATACCATTTCCATAGGCAACACATACCCCTTGTCCTGACTCTTACTTTGGGTAGTGACCCTCACTCTTAAGCAACGGGGTAGATGATGGTGCCCCTTTGTCCTCTCTGTTCCTCAAAAACCACTGCTCTATCCCATTACAGGTATGTTCGACATCATGAAAGTTATAAGTTTCAAGTTTATACTTTGTGCCAGGCCTTGTTCCTCATTGCTGTACATGTATTAAGTAATTTCTTTGAATTATTTCAACAACTCAATGATCTTGGTACTGTTGTTTCCCCAATTTACAGACAAGAATGCTGAAGCACAGAGAGGTTAAGTAACTTGCCCAAGATCACACCATTTAATCAGTGATCAAGCAGGAAGAGAACCCAGGCTGTCTTGTTCCGGAGCCAATGGTCTGGAGCACTAATGGGCTCTGGAACCACTAACAATGACCCGTTTCCATCTTACAGTCACAGTTAATCATTTGTTTTACCAAAGATATAACACTTCGATTAAATCATGAATGGTCAAGAGCAAATATGAATATGTTTGATTTTCCTGCTTCTGGTTTTTCTAAGTTGGGACTCATTTCTAATCAACATATTCTTCTCCTGGTCCTTGGAATCAAGATGTTCATCTAATACTCGCCTAAGTTAACAGATGATTATTCCTCACAAAGATGGGTAATAAGAGATCTGAGTTATTAATTTTCTAAAATGTTCCCCCCATTGTGTGCACTTTAGATCCTTTCCTCTTTTACCCTTGTGATATCACACCCATCTTTGTCCTACCAACCCTGATAAATAATAGAGAATCTTGGTACACACTGGAAATTTGTTGACTTGGACCTTGAAGAGGAAAGTGAATAGCCCCCTCCCCACCTCCAAATCATCAACCATTGAAGGAGGAGGGCTCTAAGTATTCTGCTAAAATTTGAACCTGTGGTTCGAGGGAGTCTGAGCATTTCAAACCCTCAGGCTGAAAATTACCAAACTTTCTGTTCTGTGTGTGTGTATGCAGGTGAGGGTGGGGGCAGGTAGTTAGTGTAAAGGAAAAGAATAAAATCCACTTTCAACTTCAGGCTTAGCCATCAAAGTGCTTATACTTTGGAGAGAAGAATAAGGATCCTGTCACTCGAAGTAAAGCATAAGCTGCCCTAGGGGTCTTTCTTACCCTTCCACTTTCTTTCTGTTCCCTTTCTCTCCTCTCTCTCCTCCCTCCCTCCCTCCTTTCCTCTGTTTATATGTAATTGGCCCACTGTTCTTTCCTAGTCAGTACTATTGAAGAATCAGTTTGCTGTTCCTTTGCATTTGTTCTGGATGATTGTGTGCTTTTGTGCAGTTTCTCCTCACCTAGAAGACCTGCCCTTCATCTTGTCCTCCTTGTTTTTCTCTCCACACTGCCCATTTAGGGTGCAGCGTTCCATCCGAAATGTGTGCTGAGCACTGGCTTGGGGACAGGCTTTCGCTGTGGATGAGGAAGTCCTGTTTTCCCAGGTCATCCCGCCAAGGTTCTTTCTCTATACAGGGGTGATCATGCCCTTTCCTGTTTTGTGGGTTTGCATTTTTGCCTGTAATTAAGTATCCCTGCTTAAAATCAGTGACACCAGGTGAGGGCTGCTTCTGAGAAGCAGAAGGCACTGGGAGGAAAGAAATCATGAATGTGTAGGGCTGGACCAACCCTGGGCCTGATTTGTTCAGATTACATGAGATGAACCCCATGGAGCACTTAGAAGAGACTTCAGCATATTTAGGTGCTAACCAATGATCTTTCCCTTCTTTTAATTGCTCCCTAATGTTTTTCTTCCCAAACATTTAAGACGTGCTCAGGCTTCCCTGGTGAAAGGGGTGCTTTGGGGTGCTGCAGGGAAAGAGACAGATTACAAAATGTGTTGACTCATACTCATTAGAATCCACTTTTAATATTGTAATGTTGTTTGCTGGATTTTAGGCTGGCAAGCTATCATTTTACTAGGCATCTTTATTGATGTTGGTATATTCAAGCTCATTCTGTCTGTGCAAGGCGGAGAGGGACGGGGGCAAACAAAAACCACACGTGCACAAATCTCTGATGGTTTACTGTTCTGTGGAGCATGACAAGGAAGGGACACTACATTTTTGAATTCCCAGCACAGTGGACATGTGTTCCTCATGTGCTGAGTTGTACCAACCTTCCCTATCTGGTCCAGGCCTGTTATGAAATTCTGAGTGTTAGGGGGCCTTTCCAGTGCTGCCCTGAGGAGAGAGAAAGCCTGCTGCAGGCTAACTCCCTAACACTGGAAAATGGAACCTCGCTGACTTACTGAAGCAGGGAATGATTCATTTCCTGTCATTAACAGAGTGAGAAAGATGTAGTTCACAGAGTTCTTTAAGCTGGAAAAGCACATTATCCTAAATACTCAATTTCCTGGTGGATGGCATCAGCTCTCCTAATTTCCTTTCTGCAGCAGCATTGCTTTTGGATATTTCCAGATTCTGGAGGCTGTTGGAACACGTGCTAAGTGGTCCAGGTGCTCGATATGCTGTATGGAGAAAGAGAGGAGATTATGCTAACTCAGCCCTGGGTTTAAAATAGTGACGTCTGCTTTCTCCTAAATGATGTATTGATGTTTAATCCTCAATTTGCTATAAAACCTTTCTAAATATTTAGGTATTGGATCTCAGGTTAAAACTTTCATGTTCAGGCTCATGTGGGCATAAATCAGTAAAAACAAAACAAGCAACCCAAAAAACAAAACCCAACCTCCAACTTCACTTCTCAGTGGGTATTATTTGTAGATAATCCCTTCTTGGGAGGCAAATCTTTCATCTAGCAAAACAAGTTTGCATCAAATAGTCTATTTAGTTCACTTACTGATATTGTAGGTTTATATAATCATAGGTTTGAATTTATAGAATACTCCTTTTCAAGAACCTCAAAAAATTTAATCCTCTTTCCTGTTTATTTGCAGAATGCCCTCAGGAGAAACAAGATGGTAACTAAATTTCCCTTCTAACAGGTGGCGAAGGGCCTAGCTTTCCTTGTAGTTAGATTGGCTATGTGATTGGGTTTTGGCCAATGGAATATCATGGAAGTGACGTAATCCATGTCAAAGCCTGGGTCCTGACAGGTATACTGCCAGCCTGTATGTGACTGTGAGAACTAGATTTTGTTGTATTAAGTAATTGAGATTTGGAGGTTGTTTCTCAGAGCAGCTTCTATTAAGTACTCTGATTAATACAGACCGTAAGCAAAAAGAGGGTAAGGACCAGTCTAATTTTTGCTCAGGATTATATCCATGGGTGGTACTCAAAACGTTAATAGATGCCATGACCCTGGGACCAACGAATCTATAAGGACACTGACTGTAGTGCTGAGTAGAGTCCTGGAGGCCCTCTGCACTTCCAGGTGTTCACCCTTTAGCTGAGGGATTTGGGAGAACTCCAGGGTTTCCAGATGGAGGGGACATTGGCTGGGGCAGTACAGAAGAACTTCAATAGTTTAACTGCCCACACAGTTGTAGTGGTGCAAGCCAATTCTATCACTAATGCTTAGAACAGTCATGGCACAGTAGTTGTCCAATAAATACTTTTTTTGAGTTGTAACCAGATAATTCGAATATAACATAGTTAGGGTCCTGATTAAGCATCGAGGATACAAATTGCAGACATCTGTTTCAAGTTCTTCCTGGTGTAAATAGTCCATAGAATCTAGAGACATCCATGTGGGCTCCATTTGATCTACTTCTTTGCCCTGAAAAATGGTTGAGGACCTCTTATTCAAATTGTGTCCTTGACCTTCGTTGAGTTTCAGAATCCTTTGGTGTTTAATGAAATTTACGAGTTTCCTTCCTAAAGGAGTGCACATACAAACATAAATGCAAGGATGTGGATACTGTTTTAGGGGGTTCATATGTCCTTTGAGGTCCACTGCCAGGAATGAAGAGTAAAACATGAAGGAAAGCAATTCCTGGAAGTGGCTAGGTGGGGGCCAAGACCTATTTGCCTTTGAGCAAAGAATACATGTAACTCTTACAAACAGGACTTGGGAGGTTCCTAAAGCATCTGTAACTTTCATGATTTTTTAAAAAAATTTATTTTATTTACTTACTTTTGGCTGTGTTGGGTCTTCATTGCTGCACGCAGGCTTTCTCTAGTTGCAGCGAGTGGGGGCTACTCTTCGTTGTGGTGCGCGGGCTTCTCATTGCAGTGGCTTCTCTTGTGGAGTATGGGCTCTAGGTGTGTGGGCTTCAGTAGTTGTGGCACATGGGCTCAGTAGTTGTGGCCCACAGGCTTAGTTGCTCTGTGGCATGGGGGCTTTTCCTGGATCAGGGCTTGAACTTGTGTCCCCTGCGTTGGCAGATGGATTCTTAACCACTGCACCACCAGGGAAGCCCCTCATGATGTTTTATTTTTCTCAGTTCCTGTCCTCTTGCCTGTAGTGGTTAGCAGCATAAACTCTTAAAAAACAAAAAAGGGGTTTGTGGCTTTATATGGAAATGGATATTAGCATTTGTGTCATCATTTGTAAATTGAGTTTGACTTATACACTAGGGCAGTGTATAAAAACCTGCATGTCGTGTCCATGCACTTCCTCCTCTGTCTCAGATCCTTCTTAAGAAACAGGAGGTTCTTCACGCTGCCAGAGCCTGTATATTTTAACACCCACCATAGGGGGACCCGCTTTCCTGTTCCCCAACTGGATGTAAAAGCTGTTGGATGGTGAATCCTGCAGATCTAAAGAGAGGAATTTCTGGTGAGTGGGAGGTTGAATGATTCACTTCCTGATGTTAGTACAGTGAGAAAAATCTCATTCATAAATGTTCTCTCACTTGTAGCAACTTTAGCTTTCATAAATTTTTATCGCTGCATCATTCTGGATCCTGATGAGCCTTTGGCATGGTCTGGAGGGATGTGAGGACACTTGTTATTCCACACTGTAGGGACTGCTCCAGGGACCAGAGATAGACAGTCATCCCGAAGCACAGGTCAAGGTGATGCTATATGAAATGAAGTGGCAGGTTTTTTTTAAAGGTACTGTGGACTCAAAAATAACTCCCGCCAAAGTTAAAAAAAAATGTTGTGGCTGCCTGGCCCTGCTGCTGTCAAATGAGCCTTCATTTTCTCATGTCTGAAAGCTGAGTATTTTAGGGAAAGGGATTTAGAGAGCCTCTGAAATTTGTAGTTGAACCTGACGTCCTGAGAGATGAAGGAACTTGCTGAAGGTCAGTGGCCGTACAGGGGCTGACAGTGCTTCTGCTTGGTGGGAGCAGGTCCTGTGGAGAGGTCTAATGAGAATAAAGCCAAAAACTGGCCAAAGGAAAGGATGGCAGTGAGTTTGGAGTAGCTCAGCAAGAATTTGTGCTCAGATATGTGGGCCATAAAATAGTACTCAAAATCTGAGTCTGAGAGTGAAGGAACCAGCACCAGGATTTGTCCAGGAGATAAACCAGGAGTGGAACAGACCAGGCACATTTGGTGGGCGTGTTGAAACAGATCACCTACTTAGTAATTTTGCCTTGGACCTTCCATGTGTGGGCTCCTCAAATACTTGGTGGTCCTCACCCTTGTCTCCAGAGGAGCCCCATACCGACATGGGGGGCTGGCAAGGCTGAGCCAAGGGCAGGAGGCAATCAGGGAATGAGGACACAGTGCCAGGAATGAGAGAGGCAAAGTAGAGGTCGGGCAGGGGTGAGGTTATAAACAAAACTGGGAGCAGAGAGAAAGTCAGAGGTCACAGAATCAGGATCAGTCAGGAGTGGAGGAGCTTGTGGGATTTGGAGATCCTTAAGTGTAACTCACTAAAGCCCGGACGGGAGGGCAGACCACCGATCTCCAGAGAGAGAAGCAACATGTGCTGGGCCTGTGAAGCGAGCTCCACCCCTAGGCTCATTGCAGGCCTACAGCAGCCCCATTGCAATGGAACTGTCTCAGAGGGATCGGGTTACTAACACCAGATCACACATCTTCACTCTGCCAGTGTTGGAGCGAGGACTTGGTCTTGGATCCATTTAGTGGCCATCTGGGAATTGAGGTGGAGCTGGCCTCGGAGAGGAAACTTTGGTTTTCATCCTGGTCTAACTGGAACCGTTGGCTGGTCTTTCCTTCAGTTACATCCATTATATAGATGTAAATGGAGACCCTGCAGGTCCCAGAGGAGCCCAAGACTGTGAAAGCTGTGGCTGTGTCTGCCTCCTTTTCACATAGCCTGGCAGATGACCAGGCTGTGAGTGGAAGTGAGGCCTGTGCTGGGCATGAGTCTGGGCTGCCTTCTCCGTCACCAAGATCTGTACGTTTCTGCAGGGTGGATGGGTTCTTTTGTTCCTCAGCAGGAAAGAAGGAGAGAGCAGAAAATTGGTAGGTCACAGGTGATGAGAGCATCCTTTTCTGGGGAACCTTTTGTGTTTTTCTGTGTATCACTTAGAAAGACTCCTGATAAGAGAATGAGTTCCAGAGTCAGAATGTCCAAGATTTATCCTGGCTCTATCACGAAGTGGACACAAGGCCTTGAGCGAGTTATTTACTTTCCTTGAGACTCTAAAATGAGCTAATGAGTTGCCCCCTCATGCATTTGATTTTAGGATTGAATGAGATGATATAGGAAGAGGAATAGGTTAGTGCCTGACATAGAGTAAGCCCTCAAAAATGTTAGCCGCGACCACAGTGGTGATAATGTCCTCATAGTCATTACCAGTAACCCATTGCTGCCCACTTTCACATTTCTCAGCCTAACCTGGGAAGGTGACGCTGAATAGGGATATTTTGGGGGCGGTTGACCTTATAAAGAGAGAGTGTTGGTTGGCTGCCTGCAGGAGGAAGGGCGTACCACCCCTGAAAAATTACTTCTCAGCTGGTGAAACCAGTGCTCTTGGATGACTCAGTGGAGGAGGTGAGCTGCACAGTAGATGATGAGGGAGAATTTCCTCCCCAGCTGTGGAACTGGTGAAAGTTCAGACCAAGTACCAATGGTGAAGGTGATGATGAAGAGGCGAGGTGGAGGGAGGGAAAAGGAGAGGGGTGGTGGGAGAGATAACCACTGGCTACGAACCGAACCAGAACCTCAACTCAGACAGGAGACAGCTCATGAATCAGCATTGAAAGTCCCTCGTAAAGGCCATATGTGCGGCCCCATGAAAAAGTTTATCCCCCAGATGTGACATTTTAATATGTTTAAAACAAGCCTTGACAAAGTTGAGCCAGATGGGGCTGGGGGGTGGGGGGTGGATGTCTGTGAACTCCTGAAGATTCATTGTGAGGTGAAGAATATGTATAGGAGTTCTCTCAAAAGCCTCAGCAGACCAGTAATTGCAGATTTCATGTAGTTCTAATGAGAAAGCATTTTAGTTTGGCAAACACATCGGTGCTGTGTGTCCCCAAAGCCCAGTGGTATTTGTCTGCTTGGCTTTTGAACTCTGAGAAGTGGCACAGCAATCTCCAGTAATCACAGGAGATTTCAGATCGCCATTGGATTTATATCAGAAACATCTTAGCACAGGGCTTAAGGAAACCTCACACTCTAATTATGTGCTGAAAAAGGTCATTGGATGGAATTTCCTTAAGAAGGATTCCAGTGTTTCATACAGAGAGGTCGGCAGGCTGAGGCCGTTTTGACATCCTGCTGTAAAGCCAGCTTTTTGCACAATTTCCATGGAAAAGTGGTGAAGAATTCTGTAGCCATTAAGTCTATGTGATTTTGGAATGCTTCTCCTTTTGGCACGGGGGCTTTGGTAAAGAGGATTCTAAAAGAGTGATGTATGTGGAAAAAGCAGGCAGATTTTGAAGATTTAAAAATAACAAACGCATTCTTGGGGTTCATGTGACTAGAGCTCTATTGTGTGGTTTCTTTGAAGTGCGGAGTCCTTTGACTGAATTTTCAGACTCATCTCTCACTGTGGCCTTTGGGAACAGAGCACTAAACCCCTGCCATGGTTTATGCTGGGGCAAAAGAGAACAGAAGATAATTCTGTTCCTCAGTGTTCACACTGTGTTTCGATTAGATAGGGTGAGCTCTCACTTGAGAGCGTGTGGGGGTGTGTGTATGTTGGTGGTGGTTTTCTGTGTCTTACGCCAGGTGCAGCAATAGTACAAGAGTCACCAGGATGCACGAGCTCACTAAGGCCCGGAGAGGCAGCAGATGAAAACTTTAGGTGGGCTGCAGATGCCTGAGGTCCAGGCAGGCAGTAAATCTGTATACACCTAGTTCGAAGGCAAGATCTAGTTGGTCTGAGCATGTGGATGGGTCTTATTTTGGTATTCACTGTCCTAGGGGATATGTAGGACTGAGTTTACCTGTTTAGACGGCCTTAGAGAACAGCTCTACAAGGTTTGAAATGAGCAGATTCTGTGTCAGAGCCAAGACTCTTTCTGGAGCCAGTTCACCGTTGAAGCTGTCTTCTGAAATAACATTAAGACTTCCGAACTAGATATTAAGATATACTTTAGGGTTCCTATTCCTGATAGGATAGGACCTCTTAGATCCAGCATCCAAAGCCCAGATTGCCCAGGGAGCTGACCGTCATCTTTCTTTCTTTTTTTTTTTAAATAATAAATTTATTTATTTTATTTATTTTTGGCTGCGTTGGGTCTTCGTTGCTGCCCGTGGGCTTTCTCTAGTTGGGGCGAACAGGGGCTACTCTTCATTGCGGTGCGGTGACTTCTCTTGTGGAGCACGTGCTCTAGGTGCACGGGCTTCAATAGTTGTGGCATGTGGGCTTCAGTAGTTATGGCTCGTGGGCTCTAGAGCACAGGCTCAGTAGTTGTGGCGCACAGGCTTAGTTGTTCTGCGGCATGTGGGATCTTCCTGGGCCAAGGATTGAACCCGTGTCCCCTGCATTGGCAGGCGAATTCTTTAACCACTGTGCCACCAGGGAAGCCCAACTGTCAGCTTTCAGCATGCCATTCTTCCTCCTCAGCTAACCTTCCTCTCCCCTCTCTCCTACTGTTGATGGTAAGAATCAGTGATTACTTGTTGGGTATTTCTCTCTTCATCACATTCTCTGGTTACTTTATTCCTGGTAGTGCCTCAGCTTTTCTAGGATGGAAAATGAAAGGCCTGTTGTTTGGTCCTGTGGAGGATTTTTCTATTTGCTGGTGCAGCCTGTAGAGTTTAGAGGAACAAGGTGTTGAGTCATAAAAGTACAATTTGCCAAATATATCTAGCTCTTCTCTCTCCTGGGTACATGTGTAGGCTGCATATCCTAGCCGCCTGTTGGTTGGGAGGGACCATTTGAGTAGACCTGGCAAATGAGTTGTGAGCAGAGTGACAGTCATCACCTCTGAGTTGGAATATCTCTTTGCCTATGTAACACCCTCCAGAACTCTCCCTTCCCTCTGGGGAATGCTCAGGATGTTGACTTGACTATGATGAAGAGACCCTTTCTGCTGACCCATGATAACAACTTGTGTTGCTTTTAAGTCACTAAGATTTTGGAGTTACTTGTTATGGCAACATCACCTGGCCTATCCTGATCGATTTTTAAGCAGGTCCGATGAGAATTCAGGGTCTTCTTTCCCTGTTGTGGAGTAGTCTGCTGTGATTTAGAGGTTCTAGAAAGGCTATTCTACCTTAGAATATCACCACCTCCTCATACCCCCTGCCCTGACCCTGTGCTTGCAACACCTGAAGCCATGTGACTTAGGGCAAATCACTCTGTCTTTTTGAGCCTTTGTTCTCTAGCTTTAAAGTAAGGGGTTGGATGAGATGACCTCCAGGGCCACAGTTGGCTCTCTGCTGTGTATCTCAGTGGTAAATTGGTCTCCTCGGCCCCTATTCTGGTTAGGTTAACAGCCTGAGATGAGCTTGGAGTTCGTGGATCTTTTCCTTAGGCCACAAATGCTTCTTCCCATTCTATCTCCAAGATCTTTGCATGTTCTATTCCTTCTGCCTTTGTCATTCAGCCACAAGGAGCTCAGTTGTCATCTCCCCAGAGAGGACTCCCTTGAAACCCAGAGTAACACAATCACTGTCATGTCACCCAATTTCATTTTCACCAAGATGCTAACAGTGCTTGCAATGGTCACATCTATTTATTATTAATATTCAAACAAATTATTGTTTATTCTCTGTTTCCCTTTCTAGAAAGGAAACTGCTCTGAGGCAAGGACCTTGTCTTTTTCGTTCATTCCTGTATCCCCCTGAGCCTAAAACAACCTCGTACACGAGGTCCTAAATTACTACTGGTTGAATTATGACCTCCCATGCTAGGGACTGTGGAAGCAAAAGGGAATAGAGGACCAAGCCATATGTGAGCAGCCCCTGGTTTCACAGTAAGCAAGCTGCCCCCATGTACTGCCCTTCTGGGCAGAGTTTGCACGCAAGAGCTTGTTTGTTGGGAGCCTAATCAAAACAGAGGCATTCCCCCTACGACTGGAGAGTGAAACTCATGGAATGCATTACTGTCAAGGTAAAGTCTGGGGATTTGCCCGCAACAAATGCAGTCTGTCTTCCTCTGAGGAACAGGGCAGCAAATAGGAGACAGGAAGAGCTGGCCTAGGACCGAAGGAGCACTGGCAGCCTTCGTATTGATAGTTCTCTGTCTCCGACTGCAAATGAATCCAGGAGTGAGTGCTGCTTTATTTATTTGCTTAGAATGATTACAACACTTTGAAGGAAAGGCTTTTTAAAGAGATGTCTCCATTCTTGAGACTCCCACTATATACACTTGGTAGTGAATTTCCAAGGGGTTGCATGAACATTGGTTTTATAAAACCTTGGTTTTCTTTTTCATGATCCATCATCCCTTAAAAAATAAATATCTATTCAGCTTATACGAGGTACCTAGAATAGTCAAATTCATAGAGTCAGAAAGTACATTGGTAGATGCCAGGGGCCAGGGGGTGGGGGGATGGGGAGGGGGAATAGGGAGTTAATGTTTAAAGGGGACAGAGTTTCAGTTTAGGAAGGTGAAAAATTCAGGAGATGGACAATGGTGAGAGTTGCACAACAATGTGAATGTACTTAGTGCCACTGAACTTTACAGTTAAACATGGTTAAAATAGTATGTTTTATTTTATGTGACTTTTACCACAATAAAAAAAATAAATAGATATACCTATTCAGTAATAGCCAGAAAGTGAAATAAAACGCTGACAACAGAATCTCATGTGGTTTTATATGGGAGAAGAGACTGGCTCTTTAAGGAGCATCTGAATTGCCTTGCAATGAGGTGGAAAGAGCTTATTTATTTATTTATTTATTAGTTTTTGGCTGCATTGGTCTTCGTTGCTGTGTGCAGGCTTTCTCTAGTTATGGTGCGCGGGCTTCTCGTTGTGGTGGCTTCTCTTGTTGCAGAGCACAGGCTCTAGGGCACACGGGCTTCAGTAGTTGTGGCACGTGGGCTCAGGAGTTGTGGTGTGCAGGCTCAGTAGTTGTGGTGCAGGGGCTTAGTTGCTCCACGACATTTGGGATCTTCATGGATCAGGGCTCGAACCCATGTCCCCTACATTGGCAGGCGGGTTCTTAACCACTGCGCCGCCAGGGAAGTCTGAAAGGGCTAATTTAGAAGTAGACAAGTCTGCTTCTTCTGTCACTTCCAAGTGATACGAAATATAAAAGTCAGAACGTTGAAAAACTGGTATTTGGAGTCCCAGACTTTTTCAGAAAATGTTTATTCATTGCCAAACATCTGGTCCATTGGGTACCAGCAGTGTGGTTCTACAACCTACATGGATGTTGGGCAAAAAGCTGGTTAAGCAACTTGGCGCAGCGGTGGGGGGTCAGGGGGGAATCAATTAAATTGACCCAGTGTTTTGATACTGTCTTTAAACCTCTGGAGAGTCAATGAATCTGAATGTCTAACTCAGAAGTTAGGATTAATTTACCTTTTTAGAAAAAATTTGACTTTTATGCATTATGCACTTTTCATTTTCTTCTTGCAGAAAATGGAGGGAATGATTCCCTCTTTCATACCCAAACGAACTGTATCTGTACAAGAGGTCTTCCCATCACCCCAGGGATTTGGCCTGCAGATGATACAGCTGGGGAGCAAGCTGGGGCTGTTCTTGGCTTGGGGCAGAGAGCTGGGCTCAGCAGACTCTCAGCACAAAGCCAGTTTATTCAGGTCCCACTATTGGCAAAGCAGCAAATTGCTCTTTTGTGGGCATTGGGATAATCACAATTGGTTGTCTGTTCCTTGATGGACACAATAAAGAGGCAGAGTGGCCTCTTTCCCCTAGCCCAGGACAAGAATTCAGGAGCTTTGCCTCTTGCCTCCAGCTCTCCCACTAATGGGGCCTGGTCCTCCTGGCCCTCCAAGTGAGTCAGCCAAATCCTCTGTGACTCAGCTCCTTTCTTCGTAAATTGGGGGTGGTCAGATTAATTCGAGAGCTGTGAGGCATGTTGGAAAGGCCTTTGAAAATCTCAGCTCCTGTAGAACGATTGGCTATATCTATGGTTTGGGAACTGGCACAGACACTGGGGGAACGTCCCTTTCTTGGGTGGAGGTCTTTGGCTTTCTGTGTAGACGGTAGGGCTGGCCTGGCATAGAATTCCCCTGATGCCATCTCCTAACTCTCAGGATCTGGGCCCCATGGTTAGGACTCTACCCCTGGCAGTCAAAGCCCATAAGCCCGTCTTTGCCCCAATTCTCTAGAAACTCCTCCTGTTTCACATAAAAATTCACTTCTAAGTGTCAAAGAATTTGAACAGATGGTTTACATAGAAGAAAATAGAGTAAGTGAAACATCACGTAGAATAAAATACATAGCTTTGAAAATAACTGAGAAAATGAAAATGACAACAACTTGAGTTAGAAGAAATAACTGTAACTGATCCAGCCTAGTGGGCTAAGGGCACACAGGCACATTAGCTGTTTGTTAGTGGCTCTCTATTGTTCTAGCCTTTCTGAGCAGTGACCTGGCATGGTATAATAAAAGTTACACACTTACTTTGAAGACTATACCCCCAAAGGGAAGAAAGAATGATTTATTAAAAAGTGTCCACAGCAGTGAAATGTACCAATTAATATATACGAAAGAGAACAGTCACTCAAATGATGATCAGTAGAGTAATGTTTAAGTAAACTCTGGTTCCTCAGCACCATGAAATGTTATATACATATTGGTGAGGATCAGAATAGGGGATAGGAGTGAGGGGTCTCCTTGGCCACTATTCTAACACGTCATTGTCACTGGTAGGAGGTTATCACCTTTATAAGGTATATTGGAACAGGAAGAAGAATAAAAATTACTGTCATATATACAGTTGTTGAAATGTTAACATTTAGGTTTATGCAGGGATATGATATGTGTGACATAATATTTATTGAAAAATATTCTGTGAATGATTTTGTGTAAGAAAGCATTTATATGTCTATATGACTCTCCAAAATGCACTCGGAGTGATGGACGAAGATGTGGATTTTTTTCAGTATTTGTTTATTGTAAACCGTGAAGTTTTATAATAAAATTGATGATAACAAAGGAAACAAAACAAGTCCCAACCATTTTCCAGTGTGTCTCTTCGGGATGGAGATAGGGAGTTTTCCTTCTCTTTTCCCTTAGCACCTGACACAACGCCTGGCGTGTAGTAAGGGCTCTCTGTACACTGGCTACAAGTTGTTGAATGAATTCCAATTGCACTAGGACCAGACCTTCTGCCACTTAATCTATGCAAGTATATTGACTAGCTAATATCAAACCATTCTCCTCTCTGCCTTGCCCCTTAACGGTTTTATCCAGGTGAGATTCACATGTATCCAGAGGGTTATTAAGAAAGAAATTCAATGCCAGGAATTAAAAACAACATGTCAGGAAGGGAAGAAGGGACTAACTGGTTTTGGTGAGAAAGTCCTTTATTTGCCATTCAAACTATACAGTGAATGAAGGTAGCTGAATAAACATCTGCCTGTAGACCTTGTCCTAGCTAAAGAATAATGAGGGGAGAATGGATTCTTCTTGTCATGGTCAGCCTTGTGATGTCCTTTTGCGACCCACAGGGGAATAGAGAGCCACACAAGGGGTCTCACTGAAACAGCCTTCTGAATGATCATGATGTTCTCATAACCTCTTATAGTAAGCTGAAATTTTCTCTGAAAAAAAAAAATCCATTCTTTTAAAGCAAGAAATAAGGTGGCTTTCAAGACGAGAAGAGGGGGATATTTTCTCATCTACTCTCAAAGGAGGCACCAACGTCATGGGGTTGGGGATCGAGGGGAATGGGTTCCTGGACACAGTATAGTTAAGGATTGAAGCCCCTTCTGTCCTAGCTACCCTGGCCCTGGGGTGGAGGTGTGATATTTTCTTGGAGATAAAGTGAGAGAGAGAGAGTGTGTATGTGTATGTGTGTGTACTAAAAGTACACTGCTTCTAACTACAGCAGCATTAGGAGCCCAGGCTACAATGATGTTGAGTAAATAGAGCTGCACATAACATATATGGACACAGATTTTCTCCGTTTGCTGGGAAACTGATGTTTCAGTTTAATCAGCAGAGGTAGAGTCTTATCCCAGATTTACTAGAAAATAGCTTGAGGGAAAAGCTTATATGCTTCGCTGTGCTTTATGGAGAGGGTATCATTCCAGGGAAGCAAAAGGCAGGGGGTGGGGTGGAGGGGAAAGATGCGAGGAGAGGGAGAGAGGGAGAGGAAATACAAGGGAGTGTGTTACAGAGCAGACCGCAGCTTCCTGCTCAGTCATGTGGGATGCCTTCAAAGAGGCCTTCTGAAGAGGCATCTCAGAACCCTCCCCCCAACACCGCACTTCTGGGTTGAGCAGCTGGTCATTCTGGGAAACAGCCGGAACAGTCAGTTCAGCAGTGATTCCCTGCAACCAGTATTCTTGGGGTCTCGGACTTATCACAGGAAGGGAAGACGTAAGTGAGCTAGAAGTCATTTAATTAGAACATTTAAAGATAAGTGATCTAATTTTTATATCCCAACTTAGTGAAAAGGGATCTGTGCAAGGTCTATAATCATCTGCACCACTTGATCAAATTCTTAGTTATGAATGAATTCCTTTGTCAAGGTAAAAAGAGAGAATGCTGAAGGTAGAAGAATAAAGGAAAGGAGACTTATTATTTAACACTTCCTTGATAGTATTTTGCTTAAGTCAGTACAAATGGATGTTTTAAGTTGGGAGGGCTCAGCATGTGTACTGAAACACATTCATTCCAATTATTCAGCTTTTAGCAGCACGTGAAATACACCTGTGTCAAGAGCACTGGGATCCATACCCTCCCATCTTAATGTCTTAGTTCATATGTGCCCCGCTATTCTGGGGAGTAAATAATAAATGGCTGTGGAAAAGCTGAATGATAAAATATCATACGATATGAATGGCAACTGTATTCTTTCAGTCAATCACCAATAAATATTTACTGAGTACTAAATTGAGTTTTAAATGCTCTTTGGTTTAGGCCCAAACTAGGGGTTTTGTCTTGATGTTATGTATTTTTAAACTTTGAGGTTAGATTCAATCAATGGACTTTCCATTTTGAGTGTTTGGCGTTTCTCCCAGAAGCACCATCTGTTTAAGATAGCAAGATTAAATTCTAATACATCAAATGCTTTCCATCTTGAGGACTTGGTTTGCCTTCTGGGTTTATGATGCCACCAGAACATCTCATTCGTAATCTGTTTAACTGGCCTCATCATCTTGGTGAATTTAGAGCTGTGGCTACTTGAGAAGATAATAACATTAGGCCACAAAATGAATAATTGATTTGACATGCATATCGATTAGGACCTAATCAATGAAGGATAAAAAATTTATGTTTTTGTGTATGTAGAAGGAGTTTCACATTATTTGGAGTTGAAATAATAGTCCCCAGGTTTGGTTTGATTTCCTGTTTTTCTATGCCTGGACAAGATTAGCATCTATTTTTCGTTGGTATCCAATGACATTTTTCACATCCTCCTTCATCTTAAAGCTATTCTTTTACATCATTCACTTTTTCACCTAGGTTATAAGCTCCTGGTGCTCACTAGATATATCTTCATTTCTATCGCATAACTTATAGGGTATTTACTTATTTATTTTTTAACATCTCTATTGGAGTATAATTGCTTTACACTGGTGTGTTAGTTTCTGCTTTATAACAAAGTGAATCAGCTATACATATACATATATCCCCATATCCCCTCCCTCTTGCGTCTCCCTGCCACCCTCCCTATCCCACCCCTCTAGGTGGTCACAAAACACTGAGCTGATCTGCCTGTGCTATGTGGCTGCTTCCCACTAGCTATCTATTTTACATTTGGTAGTGTATATATGTCCATGTCACTCTCTCACTTTGTCCCAGCTTACGCTTCCCCCTCCCCATATCCTCAAGTCCATGCTGTAGTAGGTCTGTGTCTTTATTCCCGTCTTACCCCTAGGTTCTTCATAACATTTTCTTTTTTTTCTTAGATTCCATATATATGTATTAACATATGGTATTTGTTTTTCTCTTTCTGACTTACTTCACGCTGTATGACAGATTCTAGGTCTATCCACCTCACTACAAATAACTCAGTTTCATTTCTTTTTATGACTGAGTAATATTCCACTGTATATATGTGCCACATCTTCTTTATCCATTCATCTGTTGATAGACACTTAGGTTGCTTCCATGTTCTGGCTATTGTAAATAGAGCTGCAATGAACATTTTGGTACATGACTCTTTTTGAATTATGGTTTTCTCAGGGTATATGCCCAGTAGTGGGATTGCTGGGTCGTATGGTAGTTCTATTTTTAGTTTTTTAAGGCACCTCAATACTGTTCTCCATAGTGGCAGTATCAGTTTGCATTCCCACCAACAGTGCAAGAGGGTTCCCTTTTCTCCACACCCTCTCCAGCATTTATTGTTTCCAGATTTTTTGATGATGGCCATTCTTACCAGTGTGAGGTGATACCTCATTGTAGTTTTGATTTGCATTTCTCTAATGATTAGTGATGTTGAGCATCCTTTCATGTGTTTGTTGGCAATCTGTATATATATATTTTTTTTGTTTGGTTGTTTTGTTTTGTTTTTGTTTTTTTGTGGTACACGGGCCTCTCACTGTTGTGGCCTCTCCCATTATGGAGCACAGGCTCTGGACGCGCAGGCTCAGTGTCCATAGCTCACAGGCCTAGCCACTCCGCGGCATGTGGGATCTTCCTGGACTGAGGCACGAACCCGTGTCCCCTGCATTGGCAGGCGGACTGTCAACCACTGCACCACCAGGGAAGCCCAATCTGTATATATTCTGTGGAGAAATGTCTATTTAGGTCTTCTGCCCATTTTTGGATTTTTTTTTGATATTTAGCTGTATGAGCTGCTTGTAAATTTTGGAGATTAATCCTTTGTCAGTTGCTTCATTTACTAGCATTTTCTTCCATTCTGAGGGTTGTCTTTTCGTCTTGTTTATGGTTTCCTTTGCTGTGCAAAAGCTTTGAAGTTTCATTAGGTTCCATTTGTTTATTTTGTTTTTATTTCCGTTTCTCTAGGAGGTGGGTCAAAAAGGATCTTGCTGTGATTTATGTCATAGAGTGTTCTGCCTGTGTTTTCCTCTAAGAGTTTTATACTGTCTGGCTTTACATTTAGGTTTTTAGTCCATTTTGAGCTTATTTTTGTGTATGGTATTAGGGAGTGTTCTAATTTCATTCTTTTACATGTAGCTGTCCAGTTTTCCCAACACCACTTATTGAAGTGGCTGTCTTTTCTCCATTGTATATTCTTGCCTCCTTTGTCAAAAATAAAGTGACCATATGTGCATGGGTTTATCTCTGGGCTTTCTATCCTGTTCCATTGATCTATATTTCTGTTTTTGTGCCAGTACCATATTGTCTGGATTACTGTAGCTTTGTAGTATAGTCTGAAGTCAGGGAGCCTGATTCCTCTAGCTCCATTTTTCTTTCTCAAGATTGCTTTGGCTATTTGGGGTCTTTTGTGTCTCCAAACAAATTTTAAGATTCTTTGTTCTAATTCTGTGAAAAATGCCATTGGTAGTTTGATAGGGATTGCATTGAATCTGTAGATTGCTTTGGGTAGTAGAGTCATTTTCACAATGTTGATTCTTCCAATCCAAGAACATGGTATATCTCTCCATCTGTTTGTATCATCTTTCATTTCTTTCATCAGTGTCTTATAGTTTTCTGCATACACAGAAAACTATGTAGGTTTTTTCCTAGGTATTTTATTCTTTTTGTTGCAGTGGTAAATGAGAGTGTGTCCTTAATTTCTCTTTCAGATTTTTCATCATTAGTGTATAGGAATGCAAGTGATTTCTGTGCATTAATTTTGTATCCTGCTACTTTACCAAATTCATTGATTAGCTCTAGTCGTTTTCTGGTAGAGTCTTTAGGATTCTCTATGTATAGTGTCATGTCATCTGCAAACAGTGAAAGCTTTAATTCTTCTTTTCTGATTTGGATTCCTTTTATTTCTTTTTCTTCTCTGATTGCTGTGGCTAAAACTTCCAAAACTATGTTGTATAATAGTGGTGGGAGTGGACAACCTTGTCTTGCTCCTGATCTTAGAGGAAATGGTTTCAGTTTTTGACCATTGAGAATGATGTAGGTTGTGGATTTGTCATATATGGCTTTTATTATGTTGAGGTAAGTTCCCTCTATGCCTACTTTCTGCAGGGTTTTTATCATGAATGGGTGTTGAATTTTTTCAAAAGCTTTTTCTGCATCTATGGAGATGATCATGTGGTTTTTCTCCTTCAGTTTGTTAATATTGTTTATCATATTGGTTGATTTGCGTATATTGAAGAATCCTTGCATTCCTGGGATAAACCCCACTTGATGATGGTGTATGATCCTTTTAATGTGCTGCTGGATTCTGTTTGCTAGTATTTTGTTGAGGATTTTTGCATCTATGTTCATCAGTAATATTGGCCTGTAATTTTCTTTTCTTGTGACATCTTTGTCTGATTTCGATATCAGGGTGATGGTGGCCTCATAGAATTAGTTTGGGAGTTTTCCTCCCTCTGCTGTATTTTGGAGAAGTTTGAGGAGGATAGGTGGTAGCTCTTCTCTAAATGTTTGATAGAATTCGCCTGTGAAGCCACCTGGTCCTGGGCTTTTGTTTGTTGGAAGATTTTTAATCACAGTCTCAATTTTAGTGCTTGTGATTGGCCTGTTTATATTTTCTATTTCTATCTGGTTCAGTTTCAGAAAGTTGTACTTTTCTAAGAATTTGTCCATTTCTTCCAGGTTGTCCATTTTATTGGCATAGAGTTGCTTGTAGTAATCTCTCATGATCCTTTGTATTTCTGCAGTGTCAGTAGTTCCTTCTCCTTTTTCATTTCTAATTCTATTGATTTGAGTCTTCTCCCTTTTTTTCTTGTTGAGTCTGGCTAATGATTTATCTATTTTGTTTATCTTCTCAAACAACCAACTTTTAGTTTTATTGATTTTTGCTATTGTTTCCTTCTTTTGTTTTTCATTTATTTCTGCTGTGATCTTTATGATTTCTTTCCTTCTGCTAACTTTGGGGTTTTTTGTTCTTCTTTCTCTAATTGCTTTAGGTGTAAGGTTAAGTTGTTTATTTGAGATTTTTCTTCTTTCTTCAGGTTGGATTGTATTGCTATTCAGTCCCTAGTCGGGGAGCTTAGGTCCCACATGCCTCATGGCCAAAAAACCAAAACATAAAACAGAAGCAATATTTTAACAAATTCCAAAGACCCTAAAAAATGGTTCACATCAAAAAATCTTAAAAAAAAAAAAGACAAGAAGTAACAGGAGTTGGTGAGAATGTGGAGAGAAGTGAAAGATTGTGTGCAGTTAGGGGGAAGGTAAGTTGGTGCAGCTTCTATGGAAAACAGTATTGAGGTTCCTCAAAAATTAAAAATAGAACTGCTGTATGATTTAGCACTTTCACTTTTGGGTATTTATCTGAAGGAAATGAAAACACTAACTTGAAAACATTTGTGTGAGCCAATGTTCATTGCAGAATTATTTACAATAGCCAAACAATGTAAGTCTTCATTGATGGATGAATGGATAAAGAAAATGTGATATGTACATATATCCAGCCACAAAAAAAGAAGAAAATCTTGCCATTTGCAGCACCATGAATGGACCTTGAGGGCATTAGGCTAAGTGAAGTAAATCAGACAAAAAAAAATACCATACGATTTCATTTATATGTGGAATCTTAAATACAAAAATCAAGTTCAGAGATGCAGAGAACAGTTTTGTGGTTGCCAGAGGTGGGTTGGTGTGTGCAAAATGGGTGAAGGTAGTCAAAAGTTACAAACTTCCAGTTCTAAAGTGAGTGTCATGAGGATGTAATGTACAGCATGGTGACTACAGTTAATACTGGATTATATATTTGAATGTTGATAAGAAAATACATCTTAAAAGTCCTCATAAGAAAAAAATTGTAACTATATGTGGTGACGGATATACTACTAGACTTATTATCAAGATCATGTCCCAATATGTACAAATATATAAGCATTATGTTGTACACCTGAAACTAACATAACGTTATGTGATTTATATGTCAATTAAAAATTATATAAAAAAAAAGAACTGCTTTTGCTGCATCCCATAGGTTTCGGGTCATAGTATTTTCATTGTCATTAGTTTCTAGGTATTTTTTGATTTCCTCTTTGATTTCTTCAGTGATCTCTTGGTTATTTAGTAGTGTATTGTTTAGCCTCCATGTGTTTGTATTTTTTACCGATTTTTTCCTGTAATTGCGCTCTAGTCTCATAGCATTGTGGTTGGAAAAGATACTTGATACAATTTCAGTTTTCTTAAATTACCAAGGCTTGATTTGTGACCCAGATATGATCTGTCCTGGGTAATGTTCCATGAGCACTTGAGACGAAAGTGTATTCTGTCGTATTTGGATGGAATGTCCTATAAATATCAATTAATTCCGTCTTATTTAATGTATCATTTAAAGCTTGTATTTCCTTATTTATTTTCATTTTGGATGATCTATCCATTGGTGAAAGTGGGGTGTTAAAGTCCCCTACTATGAATGTGTTACTGTTGCTTTCCCCTTTTATGGCTCTTACCATTTGCATTATGTATTGAGGTGCTCCTATGTTGGGTGCATAAATATTTACAACTGTTCTGTCTTCTTCTTGGATTGATCCCTTGATCATTATGTAGTGTCCTTCTTTCTCTCTTGTAATAGTCTTTATTTTAAAGTGTATTTTATCTGATATGAGAATTGCTACTCCAGCTTTCTTTTGATTTCCATTTACATGGAATATTTTTTCCATCCCCTCACTTTCAGTCTGTATGTGTCCCTAGGTCTGAAGTGGGTCTCTTGTAGACAGCATATATATGCATCTTGTTTTTGTATCCATTCAGCCAGTCTATGTCTTTTGGTGGGAGCATTTAATCCATTTACATTTAAGGTAATTATCGATATGTATGTTCCTGTTACCATTTTCTTAATTGTTTTGGGTTTGTTATTGTAGGTCTTTTCCTTCTCTTGTGTTTCCTGCCTAGAGAAGTTCCTTTAGCATTTGTTGTAAAGCTGGTTTGGTGGTACTGAATTCTCTTAGCTTTTGCTTGTCTGTAAAGATTTTAATTTCTTCTTTAAATCTGAATGAGATCCTTGCTGGGTAGAATAAACTTGGTTGTAGATTTTTCCGTTTCATCACTTTAAATATGTCCTGCCACTCCCTTCTGTCTTGCAGAGATTCTGCTAAAGATCAGCTGTTAACCTTATGGGGGTTCCCTTGTGTGTTATTTGTTGTTTTTCCCTTGCTGCTTTTGATATTTTTCTTTGTGTTTAATTTTTGATAGTTTATTATGTGCCTTGCCATTGTTTCTCCTTGGATTTATCCTATATGGGACTCTCTGTGCTTCCTGGACCTGATTGACTATTTCCTTTTCCATATTAGGGAAGCTTTCAACTATAATGTCTTCAAATATTTTCTTAGTCCCTTTCTTTTTCTCTTCTTCTTCTGGGACCCCTATAATTTGAATGTTGGTGCGTTTAATGTTGTCCCAGAGGTCTCTGAGACTGTCCTCAGTTCTTTTCATTCTTTTTTCTTTATTCTGCTCTGCAGTACTTATTTCTACTATTTTATCTTCCAGGTCACTTATATGTTCTTCTGCCTCAGTTATTCTGCTATTGATTCCTTCTAGAGAATTTTTAATTTCATTTATTGTGTTGTTCATCATTGTTTGTTTGCTCTTTAGTTCTTCTAGGTCCTTGTGAAACATTTCTTGTATTTTCTCCATTCTCTTTCCAAGATTTTGGATCAGCTTTACTATCATTACTCTGAATTCTTTTTCAGGTAGACTGCCTGTTTCCTGTTCATTTGTTAGGTCTGGTGGGTTTTTGCCTTGCTCCTTCATCTGCTGTGTGTTTCTCTGTCTTCTCATTTTGCGTAACTTACTGTTTTGGGGATCTCCTTTTTGCAGGCTGCAGGTTAATTTTTCCCATTGTTTTTGGTGTCTGGCTCCAGTGGCTAAGATTGGTTCAGTGGGTTGTGTAGGCTTCCTGGTGGAGGGGACTAGTGCCTGTGTTCTGGTGGATGAGGTTGGATGTTGTCTTTCTGGTGGGCAGAACCGCGTCTTGTGGTGTGTTTTGGGGTGTCTGTGGACTTGTTATGATTTTAGGCAGCCTCTCTGCTAATGGGTGGGGGTTGTGTTCCTCTCTTGCTAGTTGTTTGGCATAGGGTGTCCAGCACTGTAGCTTGCTGGTCGTTGAGTGGAGCTGGGTCTTAGTATTGAGATGAGATCTCTGGGAGAGCTTTTGCCGTTTGATATTACGTGGAGCCAGGAGGTCTCTGGTGGACCCATGTGCTGAACTTGGCTCTCCCACTTCAGAGAGACCGGCCTGACACCCAGGTGGAGCACCTAGACCCTGTCAGTGACACGGCTCAGAGTAAAAGGGAGAAAGAAAGAAGGAAAGAAAGAAAAAAATAAAGTAAAATGAAATAGTTATTAAAATAAAAAATTTTAAACTAATTAAAAAAAAGAAAGAAGAAGAAAGGAGAACAACCAAACCAAAAAACGAATCCACCAATGATAACAAGTGCTAAAAACTATACTTAAAAAAAAAAAAAAACCCAAAAAATGGACAGACAGAACCCTAGGACAGATGGGAAAAGCAAAGCTACATAGACAGAATCACACAAGGAAGCATACACATACACACTCACAAAAAGAGAAAAAGGAAAAAAAAAATCTATATATAAAAAAAGAAAGGAAGAGAGCAACCACATCAGTAAACAAATGTACCAATGATAATAAACTCTAAATCCTAAAGTAAGATTAACATAAAACCAGAAACCAGTCAGTTGCAAAGAGCAAACCCCAAGTCTACAGTTGCTCCCAAAGTCCACTGCCTCAGTTTTGGGATGATTCATTGTCTATTCAGGTATTCCAGAGATACATCAAGTTGATTGTGGAGATTTAATCCACTGCTCCTGAGGCTGCTGGGAGAGATTTCCCTTTCTCTTCTTTGTTCACACAGCTCTTGGGGTTCAGCTTTGGATTTGGCCCTGCCTCTGCATGTAGGTCGCCTGAGGGTATCTGTTCTTCGCTCAGACAGGACGGGGTTAAAGGAGAAGCTGATTAGGGGACTCTTGCTCACGCAGGCCGTGGGGAGGGAGGGGTACGGAATGCAGGGTGAGCCTGCGGCGGCAGAGGCCAGTGTGATGTTGCAACAGCCTGAGGCGCGCCTTGCGTTCTCCCAGGGAGGTTGTCCCTGGATCACGGGACCCTGGCAGTGGCGGGCTGCACAGGCTCCCAGGAGGGGAGGTGTAGATAGTGACCTGTGCTTGCACACAGGCTTCTTGGTGGCTGCAGCAGCAGCCTTAGTGTTTCATGCCCGTCTCTGGGGTCCACGCTGATAGCTGCGGCTCGTGCCCGTCTCTGGAGCTCGTTTAGGCGGTGCTCCGAATCCCCTCTCCTCGCGCACCCTGAAACAATGGTCTCTTGCCTCTTAGGCAGGTCCAGACTTTTTCCCAGGCTCTCTCCCGGCCAGCTGTGGCGCACTAGCCTGCTTCAGTCTGTGTTCACGCAGCCAAGCCCAGCCCTCTCCCTGGGATCCAACCTCCGAATCCGGAGCCTCAGCTCCCAGCCCCCACCCGTCCTGGCGGGTGAGCAGACAAGCCTCTCGGGCTGGTGAGGGCTGGTCAGCACTGATCCTCTGCTTGGGAATCTCTCCACTTTGCCCTCTGCACCCCTGTTGCTGTGCTCACCTCTGTGGCTCCGATGCTTCCCCCCCACCCACCCCACAGGTCTGCACCAGTGAAGGGGCTTCCTAGTGTGTGGAAACTTTTCCTCCTTCACGGCTCCCTCCCACTGGTGCAGGTCCCGTCCCTATTCTTTTGTCTCTGTTTTTTCTTTTTTTCTTTTGCCCTACCCAGGTGCATGGGGAGTTTCTTGCCTTTTGGGAGGTCTGAGGTCTTCTGCCACTGTTCAGTAGGTGTTCTGTAGGCGTTGTTCCACATGCAGATGTATTTCTGATGTATTTGTGGAGAGGAAGGTGATCTCCATATCTTACCCCTCTGCAGTCTTGAAGGTCTCTGGTCCCTCATCAGGTTTTAATTTAATAATTCATGTGTCTTGATATATGGACCGAAATTTCTCTTAAATTATCCAAAATTAGCTAAAGTTGTTTCAATTTCTGCAGAACTCTGCAGCTTTTTGCCTTGAATCACATCTCAATAAAGATTCTTATAAATTATTTCCAAGCAGGTGAACTTTTTTGACTGTCATGTGCTAGGAACCATCTGGGAGTAAGTAGCATCAACTTATGACTTCTCAGTGACACTGAAAATATATTCCGAGGGTACCTGATTACAGTGCACATTGATTATGTCTGCTAATGTCCTAGATCTTTGAAGAAATAATAAACACCTGCATACCTGCTTCCTTGGAGCAGACTCCTTTATTTGCTTGGCAAACATTGGTTTATGGGCTACCCTGAAAAGAAGGCTGAGCCCAGAAAACGGACAGAGAGGATGCAGAAGTGCTCCTGGATAGAAAACCAGGCTATCCAAATTCCCATGGAGCCAAATTTTAGATTGAGAAGTACTACTGTTCATTTGATCCTGCATATTCTGCACTGGAGTTTCTCTTGGTGGATCACAGTAAAGGTCCTAGGAACTGTTAATGCCTATGATCTTCCAATATCATGCCAAGAGACAAGGCTTAGAAGACAGACAGTGCTCTGGGATTCAGACTGAAGGCTTTTGGAGCAGTTTTTACGTATTCTTAGCAGTCATCTTTGTTTGGTTCTATTTTTCCTGGTTGCTTTGAGTCATGAGCCCCCCAGGTGCTCAGCTGAGCCTTGAAGGTGGTGTGTGTTTGAACCAAGGTCAGGCTGGACACTGATGGTCACCTCTCAGCCCACTGAAGTCTTGAATGTACAGGGGTGGGAGGCTGCATTATCCCCAACATACCCAACCTTTAAGCGGTGGGGTGTAGGGATACGTGTGAACACAAGGTACTGCTTTTCTTCTTTTGAATTTGGAACCCCTCAAACCTTTGTGAAGGGCATCCCAGTGCGTCCAAGCTGCTGAATACCACTTCCCTGGACTCTCCCCGGGGTTTGAGAAGGGTGTCACAGGGAAACTGTGGACGTCCAGCACGGCTGAATGGAGGAGAGGAAAATGCGCCCTCTAGCCCTGCCAGTGGGTGTCAGTGAGCCCTCAGAACAGCAGTCTCTGCAGGGGTCTTATTTAGGACCCTCCTTTAGGGAAACCTGCCTGTGCAGGTAGCCTCTACTCCTCCCCTCCCCAGCAAGAATATGCATGAATTTGGCTATAATTAGGTCACAGAGCAGATGCTATAAATCATGCCATTACCAGGGGAAATGATATATGGTACCACGTAACCACAGGTACAGGCTTTTACCCCCATTTGGAGCGTCCTGCTTACATTTACCAAGAGATTGTATAAAGCTAATATAAAGCTGAAATACTTGCCTTCTTTTTTAAACAGGGCTCTCTCAGGAACAGACGTTATCTTGCATGGGGCGACTGGCTTTTTGTGCGAATGATGATTAAACAACAGCAACTAGAAAATAGCCTTGGTACTCAATGCCTGTTGCCATTTCTCATTACTGTCAGAATGTCTTCGGTTGCCCAGGGGTGTATTTTTTCCTTGTTGTTATTGGTTTAATTATGGTGATGCCATCCTATGGGAGAGAACTAATTAACCTTCTGTCAAGAAATCATCTGCTATATTGCATGTGACATTAATGGCTCTGTGTGTTGCAGGGCAAGTTCTTAAAGGTACTTTGCTGTTTTGTTATTGTTGTCGACACCTTGAGAGGAAACGGCTTTCTATCAAATATGGATGTATGCAACCCTCTGAGGCAGATACTGATATTGTATTGCTGTTAATAATTATTATAAATAAAATGATGGTAAACAGAGGGTTAGTGAACTACAAAAAATTTCTCACAGGACTGTTTACTACCTGGAGTAAGTGGAAAGGAGAGGTTGAAGTGGGGTGGGGGGAGAAGGTGCAGGGAGCTGACATATGCTGGCTGCCACCACACACAAGGCACTTCATAGCGCCACAACCCTGCAAAGTATGATTTATTCTCCTCATTGTATAGATGAGAAAATTTGAGGTCCTAAAAGGCTGTAAAAGAAGCACACAGAGCCAGTGGTCACACTGAGACTGGCATGATATCAAAGCCTGGACTTTTCCCACAAAAGCAAGTAACAATCACGTAGCACTTGAGACCTTCCTCGGCCCTCTTCTGTCCATGATGTCACTCACTGTCCACAGCTGTCCAATTTACGGCTTACTTGTAGCAAATATTTAGGTCTTTACGTAATGAACTATTTAAATTTTATTTCCAATTCCATTTTGTGTGCGGGCCTCTCACTGTTGTGGCCTCTCCCGCTGCGGAGCACAGGCTCCGGACGCGCAGGCTCAGCGGCCATGGCTCACGGGCCCAGCCGCTCCGCAGCATGTGGGATCTTCCCGGACCGGGGCAGGAACCCGCGTCCCCTGCATCGGCAGGCGGACTCTTAACCACTGCGCCACCAGGGAAGCCCCCCCGTTCCATTTTATATCCCGTCTTGTTTTTACTTGTCTTAGTCCCATTTTGGGGGCCATCTTATATTCTTATATCAATATATTCATGGAGACTGTCTTAACTCTTTTCTGAAAGAGCATAAGGTATAAGTAAGTAAAAATGATTTTCACAATAATCCTGTAAGGCAAATGTAGTCATTCTCTTTACTTTATATTAGAGAAGTCACTTGCTTAGGTCACACACCTATGAAGAAGAAGAATTGAACCCTGAACTTGGTTCTTTTGATCTCATGCTTGTTTCACTTATACCACATGGCTTATTTTAAAAAGTACTAATAATGGCGAAAAAAGCACTAGAATCAAGGACATGTTCAATACTTAGCTTTTGCTGAGGAGTAGTAGAACAATATCCTCTTTGAGGAAAGAGAAAGTTAGTAAAAAGGAACATTTTCGCCTACATAGTAAGCTGAAAGCTAAGCTGGGCATAACATTATTAGAATATTTCTGTAGACTCAAATATATGAATTTTTGTAACCTACTTTTATCGTTTGGGCCTATTATTTCACACCAGTATAGGAATAGTTTACATACCTGAGTTGGTGACTGAGATCTTATTTCTTTACTGGACCCTTGAGTGAGAGTGACTTCACCCTCATTGGTACAGTTACTGAAAGTACCCGGGATCTTCTGAACACGAGGCGCTGTATACATTTTTAAGGCACAGTGTCTTCTCTGGTGAGCTTAAAAAATGATAACAGCCTTACATCTATTGTAAAACAAGATAGTATACAAATAAGTGTTACTTCTGAGCAAACAACACTAGAATCCACATTTATATATAAATACCTTTTTTTTTCAATATTTGAGACTTCTGGAAGAACTCTGAAGGTTTAGCCAACCCCTGCCTTCTCCCAATGTGCAAATGAGGAAACTAAAGCAGAGGGAAGGAAAGTGATTCGCCTAGAGTTATCCAATAGGTGATAGTCTCTAAGTGCTGAAAAACTTGGGTGTGAGGACCAAGATAAGACCAATGTCTTATCTTGCAGACATTTTTCAACAAACTTCTGTACCACAAATCCATATGGAGTTTGTCACTTCACTTTGGAAAAGTCAGAGTTGACTGCTGCTTAAGGTCGCATTTTCCCAGGATGGTGATGCAAAGCAGTGTGCCCAGCTAGTCCTTGGATTACTTTTCCTGTCCTAGCTGTATCATGGAAAACATCACTCATCCCACCTAAGAAGCTAGAAAGTTCCTTATAGGAAGAACTATCTTCTGAGCCTTGGAGGCAACCCCTAATAACAATGTATTTCCCTTTCTAAGAGGAAGTAATACTGCAATGACTTGGTCAGATTTCAGGACACACTGATGGAGCCACATTTTCTAGTGGGAGAAGCCCCACACATGGGCATGGCTGTGTGCTGCTTCCTCCATCTGAATAATGTTTCGAACAAGAAATCGGCCCTGGATTTGTTTTCTCTTCCTCTTCCGTCACCATGCTCTCAGCTAGGTAGGATCTCTCTCTTCTTCGCAAAGAAACATTTAAGTATTGGGGCGTTCTCCTTACATTGAACTTGGTGACTTGGAAAAGAAAGACCATCCTGAAGTCTTAAAAAGCCTTCATCAAGGACTCTTGTCAAATTTACCAGGGAACTCTGCTTTGGGTAATGTGTACCTGGCAAGTGGTAAGGTGGGGTTTTATTTCCCAGTTCCCTTTGTCCTATGTATACACATCCCACAGGAAACCACAAAGCTGGAGGTGAGGGACGGGGGCGGTGGTAAGGAGGATGGGGGGCAGTGCTTACTAAAGCCAAGGCGGAATTCGGGTCTTCCTGTATTATTCTGTGTTGCCATGTCACTCTCTTACCTCAAGTTCTAACATGTCTCTCTTTGGATGTAAATGAGAAAGCAGTTCTCCTTGGGAGCTATACTGGGGAAGGCCACTGTATGAATGGAAGTAATTCTGAGGTGTGGAAAAAGGAAGTGAGAGACCAAATAGGTCCCAGCCCCACTGTGAGAACCTAGGATAGAGACGGTTTGAAACCTGCCCTGTTTCTGGATTTTCTAGTAATTGAGCTAAAATTTTTCCTCTGCTCTTCAAGACTTTTTGAGTTGGAATTTCTGTTGATTGCAACGGAAGTGATTGTAAACCTGCAAGGATGATTTCCAAGACAGGAAAGTTCGGATGAGCGGAGGAAAGGAAGAAGGGAAAACAAGCAATCAGAGCATGGCCAGACGAAGAGAACCTTGCTTTACTTCAGAATTTGCCTACAGCAGATATTGATCCCAACTCTATCTCTTCTGTCTTCCAAAGTATTTCTAGGGTCAGTGTGGGCGTATGACAACATCTTTCACTTTGATAGGAAACAATGCTAGCTTCACATCCATTTTCTAGCACTTCCAGGAGTGTGGCCTTACCTAGGACTTAAACCCTCACACACCTGATTACCTTGTGTGTAAAAGAAGTATAATACCTGCTTCACAGAGATGGGGGAGGAATGAATGAAATAGCACATGTAATTCATAGCACACAGTCTGTGCTCAATACACATAAATCTCTTTCTCTTGCTGTGGTGATCTGACAAAGGAAGGCTTAACAATTAAGTCATAGATGGATGTTGAAACATCTATTCAAAAGTAACTAAATCTATGTAAATGCAAATGATGTTTCTAATGTAAATGATGTTGCTACTAAATTTTGTAAGGCCTAGAGTTTTGTATAATTAATTAATCACTTTGAAAACAACTTCTCAACAATAAGAATCCCAATGAGAGAGCAAAATGTGTCTTTTGAAAGAGGTACTGATGAATTTCCTGACATTCTCTTTTTAATTGGAACAGTTATGGTACAGTTACATGATTTTGCCCCCCTAAAACCTGGTGGGGCTGATTGAAGGAGAACTAAATTAATTAGGAAAGAAATTATTATTTTTGATGAGAAAATACAGAAAATACTTGAAGTTCTGTTTTTTTCACTATAAAATCCTACACATTTATGTATATGAAACAACACGTTTTCTTCTGGACGTTTGAGTGAATGGGACCTGGCAAGATTTAGGTCCTGTGCTGTTTGCCCATGGAAAACCAAATGCTTTTCTTAAGCATTTTCTTGATAGTTGATCTATCAAGTTTAATGCAAATTCCCAGTGTCCCCTCCATAACCGGTAGGTGCAAGTGACGGCATATGTTTACAGTTCATTTCCATTTGAGTTAAATCTGTGGACCGCCTATTGTGTGCTTGATAGAGGGAGGTTTTACAGCTTGAAGTTCTATCCCAGAGCATTATTGTCTCTGTGGTTGGTTTTAGGATTCCAATCCTTAAGTTTATTACCAGAGTTTTATATATGTCATTCATTTCCTATTTTATGCTGTTCCAAATTGTAAACATGCCACAAGTAATTTCCCTTTTTCTTCTTCTTCCAAACCTTATTTATTTTCTTTGGAATGCTTACAGACACATCTTGATGTTCCGAGGAGCTGTCACTTACGTGCTCCTCTGGGATCAGACTGACTTTGACCGTGAGAATTGGCATCTTTGAGATCTCATGAGAAAGGGCTCCACATCAACATTCCAGACCTGGGAAATGCCATCCCATTGCCCCCATCAAGTGAATGTGGGCCACAATGAGACAGAATGTTGGATCTTCTGTGATTCTTTTTTTTCTTTTTTCTTTTTTTTTTTTTTTTGCTGTACGCGGGCCTCTCACTGTTGTGGCCTCTCCCGTTGTGGAGTACAGACTCCAGATGCGCAGGCTCAGCGGCCATGGCTCACGGGCCCAGCCGCTCCGCGGCATGTGGGATCTTCCCAGACCGGGGCACGAACCCGTGTCCCCTGCATTGGCAGGCGGACTCTCAACCACTGCGCCACCAGGGAAGCCCTGATGTTTTTCTCATTGGTTAGACTGGGGTTATGGGATTTTGGAAAGAAAACCACAGAGAACATGCATTATTAACATGCATGTTATTGGGGGTACACGTTATCAACATGACCTTTCACTGATGAGGTTAACCCTGATCGTTTGGCTAAGGTAGCGTTAGCCAGGTTGCTCCACTGTAAAGTTTTTTTATTTTTCCTTTTCTATACCCTAAACTCTATTCTTCAGATGCAAATCACTAAGTCCAGCCCATGCTCAAGGCAGGAGGGGTTGAAGCTCCAGTTTCTGGAGGGAGGATATCTACTTATAGTTGTTGGAATTCTTCTGTAATAAAGATCTGTCCCCTCTCTCCTAAATGATTTTTTGAGATGTCAGTGTCATGGAAATCTTCGGAAGCAGTAAAATATCTAGTGCTGTTTGTTTGGGAGAAGTATAAATTTTGATTTTCTCACGTGTTTCCTTGGGCACATTTGGAGACGTGAGAGATTTTCTGAGGCAGTTATTTCTGCATCACACAGACAATAGGACCACATGCTTTAGATCCTCTCTGGCATTTTCCCAAGCAGGTTTTCCCCATATCCACCCCTCCCCCGCCCCCAGAACCTGCACTACTCCTTTAAGATCATGCCCCTGGTACCCAGGACCCTGGACTTTTCTTCTCAAATGGCCCTCCATAGTTCTCTTCTCCAAGTCTGCCTCCAGAAGGCATCCTGGGCCACTGATGTGGAAACTTCTAGGTCTGAAGGATGGTCAAATGACTGCTGTGGATGGAGTCTGGATATGTAACCTGGGTGTCTACATATGTGTGGATAGAGGTGCAGGATAGAGCTGGGTTTGGGAAGACAAGGGGGCAGTCCTCAAGTCAGAGGCTGGGGTTGGTTCTCCCCTAGGTGCCATCCTCTGATGTCATGTTCTGGTACAAATTCTGAGTATTCTGCTTTGGAATCTGGCCATCCAGGTTGTTGAAAAGGAGTATCTGTTAAGTAGGAGACTAGAACATTTAATAGTTTACCTCTGTGAGTGATAATTCAGATATATGGCATGTGGGCCTCCATTTATACTCTTGCCCTAGGCTCTGAAAATATTTGAAGCAGACCTGTTTATGCACGAAGTTGCATATGAGAAAATTTTGGGGCTCTTGGCCATAATCTGCTCCCCAACTCCAGCACTCTGGAATACCATGACCTCCAGACGACGTCTAGCCCTATGCCTCTGGGGACTTCCCTTGGGACACAGTTTTTTAAAAATTTATTTATTTTATTATTTATTTATTTTTATTTATTTTATTTTTGGCTGTGTTGGGTCTTCATTGCTGCGTGCGGGCTTCCTCTAGTTGCAGCGATCGGGGACTACTCCTCATTGTGGTGCACAGGCTTCTCATTGCGGTGGCTTCTTTTGTTGCGGAGCACAGGCTCTAGGTGTGTGGGCTTCAGTAGTTGTGGTGCGTGGGCTCAGTAGTTGTGGCTTGCGGTCTCTAGAGTGCAGGCTCAGTAGTTGTGATGCACAGCACAGCATGTGGGATCTTCCCAGACCAGGGCTTGAACCCGTGACCCCTGCATTGGCAGGTGGATTCTTAACCACTGCACCACCAGGGAAGTCCTGGGACACACAGTTTAAATTCCTTGGGAGGCATGAGTGGAGGGGCTTCTCTGCTGTCATCATAGAGGGCTTGTCTTTACTTTCATCTACCTAGAATCCCCTTTATCAACCAAAATCTCACTCTCACTCTTCTTCACCTATCCAACACTCTATTATCTGAAATTCTACTCTTTCCATGAAGTTTTCCTTGATTCCACAAATCCCTTCTTCAGAAATATGATATTGTTACTCCTTTGTAGCTGTGGGTTTCCGCAGGTCACTGCCCTTTTCCTCTGGGTACTTTGAATGCAGTTGTAACATGAGGCCACCAGGTATAAATAGTGGCTCCTGGACTAGGGGTCTGCATGCCCCCAACTCTAGGATCAACCCAGCACACAGTCAACAGAACTCAGCATGGTTTTACACTCAATGTGCTAAGTACATTCTATTTTAAAGTCTATTTAAATAAGATATATATTAGAGAAGGGCTGAGAGAAATGCTTACGAATAAGTACAAATAGATGGTTATTCACTAATCATTATTGATTCTTTAATCAAATCATAATTTTCTCCTAGGTTTATTAGAATATTTTCTGTAATTCATCTGCAATCACTTATCTGATTCAAAAGCCCTTTGAGGGAAAGATGAGAAGCTCTAGGATTTCCAGTAACCCTAGCAGGTGCCAGACCCTGTAGTTAGAGTCTAATCAAAGAGACTTATTGGCTCTCAATGGTCACTTTTCTTTTCCAACCATGCGTGGCACCTCAGCTCTCCTCTTTCTTATAATCTCTGTGTTTTTTTTTTTGTAAGTACCTATAAAAGGACTGCCTTTTCATTGTTGGGGTGAAGCCAAAATCCACGGAAGACAGGTTAACCAGAGAATGATGTCTAGTTTGGAAGGAACTTGTCCTCCTTTTTGGCCCCTCCTAACACTGCAAATTATTAAAGGTATATTATTCTTACTGAATTTTTTTTTTACAGTTGTGCTTCTCTAAAGACCATATAGTCCTCTTCCGTGTTTACTAATCATTGCTTTTGAAAATAATAGAACATACCTAAAAGAGCATAAAAGGCATCAAGGTTTTAAAACAGAGACATGAAATGATTTCATCATAAACTTCTATAGCATATATTTTCAATTTTATATAGTTTAACACTTAGCTATATTCTGTCTTGCACTATTCTTTGTTTCATTCATTGATTCAACAAAACTATATTAAGCATCTACTATGTTAGGCTGTGTTCTAGGTGCTAAGGGTAAAGCAGTGAACACACAGACAAAAATTATTGCTTTCACAAAGCTTCCATTTTGGGGAACTCAGACTATAAAAAGAAATAAGTGAAATACACGCTCTGTTAGATAGTGAAAAGTGTTACAGAGAAAAATAAAACGGGACACAGGGTTACAGAGTGTTGGAGCAGGGGATGGGGGTTTGTGGTTTAAATAGGATGATCAAAAAGCCCTTACAGCAAAGGTGATATTTGAGCAAAGATTGCTAGAGGTGAGGGAACAAGGCACTTGGATCTGAGAGAAGAGGCATAGGAAACAGCAAGTTCAAAGTCCCTGAGGGAGCAGACCTGGTGTGTTTGAGAAGCAGGGAGGAAGCTAGTGGTTACAGCATTGAGTGAGAGGGAGTCAGGGAAGAGGAGGCTGGGGTGCCGGGGGGCCAGTTCATGTGGGGCCTGCTTTGGCTTTCTCTCTAGTGAGATGGGAGCTACCAGAAGGGTTTGAGAAGAAGAACGATAAGATCTGACTTATGCTTTCAAAGGGTCACTATGGTGCTTATGCAGAAGGGTCCAGGTAGAGCAGGAAGAGAAGCCAACGGCCAGTCAGGTCAGGAAGATGCTGCAGTAATCAGGTGAGGGGCGATGGGGACTCGGGACAGTGAGTTCATGATGCAGATGGTGAGAAGAGGGCGGATTCTAGAGAGATATAATTATATCTGTGTGTATATGTATACTTCTTAATAACCAGTGTATTGAGATATACCATGCAGTTCACCCATTTAAAGTGTACAACTCAGTGGCTTTTAGTACAGTCACAGATTTATGCAACCATCACCACAATCCATTTTAGAACATTTTCATCATTCCCAAAAGAAATCCTGCACCCCTTAGCCATCATTCCTCAATCTCCCCTCAGCCCTAAGCAACCCCAATCATGTTCTATCTCTATAGATTTGCCTGTTCTGCACATTTCATATAAATGGAATCAAACAATATGTAGTCCTTTGTTATGGCTTCTTTCACTTAACAAAATGTTTTCAATCTGGATATATTTTGAAGGTAGCATTGAGAGAATTTGCTGACTAATTGTATATTTGGTGTGAGAAAGAGGGAATAAAGAATGATGCCAATGTTTTTATTTGAGCAACTGAGATGGGGAAAACTGTAAGAGGTACAGGTTTGGGGGATTATTAACAGTTTATTTTTAGACCTGCTAATTTGAGATGTCTATTGGATATTTAAGGCGAGAAGGTGAATTGGCATTTGATACATGATTTAGGAGTCCAGGGGAGGAGGTCTGGCTAGAGATAAAAATTGGGGAGCCATCAGCATATATATGTAAATTTTATCTTAATGAGATTGTTAGCTCCTGGAGGTCAGAGACCATTTTATATACTGATGCCCTCCAAGTTTCAGGGATCTTCCTTACAGACGTCTCATGTTCATAGTAGTGAACTGTTGTACAGAAGCTGGCCCAGTCTCTGCTTCTACCAGCCCTGAGGCTCAGCCCAGGTGTCAGACTCCACAGGAGGGACTTTTTTGACTTGCCCAAGGCAACTCTTTTAAGCTATCCTGTCTACTTCCACAGTATCAGGGGTGCTCAATCTGGAACTGTCCTCCTTGATCTGTTCTTTGCCCCTTGCTTTTCCCTACTCATAACTCTCCCAACAACTGGTTCTTTTTCTACTTTGTCTTACTCTTAGTATTTGATGGACAGTATCATCTTCTCAATTGCATTAAGCCTTGGGTTGTCAGATCAGCCATTCCAGTTCTCCACCTCACTACCTTGATGTAGAACAACCTGAAATGCTTCTCGCTAGTCAACCAGCCCGCGGCCATCTTACCTGTTGCTCCTTTCCTCCTAGGCAGTTTCTCAATCTCAGTACTCTCAACATTTGGGGCCGCATTTTGAGTTTCTGTCGTGAGGGGCTGCCTTGTGCATTGTAGGATGTTAAACACCATCCCTGGTCTTTACCCACTAGATGCCAGTAGTACTTCTCCACCAGGTATGAAAACCAAAAATGTCTCCAGACATTGCCTGATGTCCCCCCACAGGGAAAATCACCCCCAAATCCCCCATTTTATAAAACACTGCCCTAAGGGAAAATGTGGTAATTCTGACTGTGGCCCCTTCCAGTTCTAAAATTCAGTGATTCAATTATTCAGTTATATCTACTTTACGCAGTCATTTGTATACTGAGCCTTTTAAATTCCTTCTAGTATGCTAGGCTCGCTAAACTTGTGATCACTTTCATTTTTCTTTCTCTCTTTTATTTTTTCCTTTCTTTTTTCTCCCTCTTCTGAGTTCACCTGTGAGCCACAGAATGGTGATACATGTGGAAAATAAATGTAAAAATGAAGGCACACCTACATGTTTTGTAATAAAAAGGAGAATCAGAAGTTTTAATAAACTATTATGAAGAATTAATGCTATCCATCTTTAAAGGTCTTAGAAATATACAGAAGTCAGAATCTGTAATATTATCTGTTCCTACCTCCTAATTGTCTTCTGATGCAAACTATTCCTTAAGCACCAAACATCAAGTTGAATAAAAACCCATTTGGACTTAATTTAACATTGTTGCTGTTGATTAGTAGTATTGTAAGAATAAGGCTTCCCACCCTTGAAGTCCAGCCTGGCAACAGTGGGAACTGAAGGAATTGTTTGGGAATAATACACTCGAAGTTCCAATAAATGACTTTGAAATGAACTCTTGGGAAGCAGCCTCTAAGCTGGTGACAGCATCTCCTTTTTATGACTGACAGCACAGAGTCAGTGAACAGAGGCAGGTGGTGAGTTTTGTCGAAGTGCAGGTGTTCCAAGGTGGCTTTAAAACAGTTTCTTTTCTGGCTCATGAGATGGAGAATTGAGAACAACAGTGTTAAGAATGGTTCCTGGCACCACCCAGCCGCATCCATTACATTTTTCAGTAAGTACTGCTTTGCTAGGTATTGGGAGGAGTTAAAAAAGCAATCATGGTCCTTAAGTAATATTCTATCTATTAAAGCAGGCAAGAAAATAGGAAAATGTACAGAAAATGCAAATATATATAACTGCACCTATTTTGCCATCACCCTGAGAGCTAAATCATTGTTGCTGGTGGGAACAGAATGAATAAGGAGACCCAAGTGGGGCCAGTCAATAACCACCCAGAATAAATTGCTAATCAGAAGCGAAGCTAGCACAGGCTGATAAATAACAAAGTTACTTGATCTGAAGAAAGAACCTGCTTCCCCTCATGTCAGTAATTATATCAATACAGTGAAAGAGACAACTTGGCTTTTGCTGGGTTACAGCCAGATGATGTTGTAAATCAATTACACGTTCGCAGGCACCCTCTCCTACAGTCGCCTGGCGGGGTACAAGCAGCAACTGACCCCCATTTGCAATGCCCGAGCAGCTTACTGACTGCCTTTGTATGTAGCATACGTCGGCGCAGGAAGCTTGGGCTCAAGTCTATGTAGAGCGGTGCTTTCAGACTTACCATGCCCACTGATTACCTGGGGATCATCTTCTTTTTTTTTTTTCCCTCAGCAATGCATATATTTAATTATTTTAGTTTGAGGCTATCAGTTACATAATAAATTAATCATTTTTAGATCCTGCTGAGCGTTTCTTTTTTTTTTTTTACATCTTTATTGGAGTATAATTGCTTTACAATGGTGTGTTAGTTTCTGCTTTATAACAGAGTGAATCAGTTATACATATACATATGTTCCCATATCTCTTCCCTCTTGTGTCTCCCTCCCTCCCACCCTCCCTATCCCACCCCTCCAAGTGGTCACAAAGCACCGAGCTGATCTCCCTGTGCTATGCAGCTGCTTCCCACTAGCTATCTACCTTACGTTTGGTAGTGTATACATGTCCATGCCTCTCTCTTGCTTTGTCACAACTTACCCTTCCCCCTCCCCATATCCTCAAGTCCATTCTCTAGTAAGTCTGTGTCTTTATTTCTGTCTTACCCCTAGGTTCTTCATGACATTTTTTTCCCTTAAATTCCATATATATGTGTTAGCATATGGTATTTGTCTTTCTCTTTCTCACTTACTTCACTCTGTATGACAGACTCTAGGTCCATCCACCTCATTACAAATAGCTCAATTTCGTTTCTTTTTATGGCTGAGTAATATTCCATTGTATATATGTGCCACATCTTCTTTATCCATTCATCCGATGATGGACACTTAGGTTGTTTCCATGTCCTGGCTATTGTAAATAGAGCTGTATTGAACATTTTGGTACATGACTCTTTTTCAATTATGGTTTTCTCAGGGTATATGCCCAGTAGTGGGATTCCTGGGTCATATGGTAGTTCTATTTGTAGTTTTTTAAGGAACCTCCATATTGTTCTCCACAATGGCTGTATCAATTTACATTCCCACCAACAGTGCAAGAGTGTTCCCTTTTCTCCACACCGTCTCCAGCATTTATTGTTTGTAGATTTTTTGATGATGGCCATTCTGACTGGCGTGAGATGATATCTCATTGTAGTTTTGATTTGCCTTTCTCTAATGATTGGTGATGTTGAGCATTCTTTCATGTGTTTGTTGGCAGTCTGTATATCTTCTTTGGAGAAATGTCTATTTAGCTCTTCTGCCCATTTTTGGTTTGGGTTCTTTGCTTTTTTGTTATTGAGCTGCATGAGCTGCTTGTATATTTTGGAGATTAATCCTTTGTCAGTTGCTTCATTTGCAAATATTCTCTCCCATTCTGAGGGTTGCCTTTGGTCTTGTTTATGGTTTCCTTTGCTGTGCAAAAGCTTTGAAGTTTCATTAGGTCCCATTTGTTTATTTTTGTTTTTATTTCCATTTCTCTAGGAGGTGGGTCAAAAAGGATCTTGCTGTGATTTATATCATAGAGTGTTCTGCCTAAGTTTTCCTCTAAGAGTTTGATAGTTTCTGGCCTTATATTTAGGTCTTTAATCCATTTTGAGTTTATTTTTGTTTATAGTGTTAGGGAGTGTTCTAATCTCATACTTTTACATGTACCTGTCCAGTTTTCCCAGCACCACTTATTGAAGAGGCTGTCCTTTCTCTACTGTACATTCCTGCCTCCTTTATCAAATATAAGGTGACTATATGTGCGTGGATTTACTTCTGGGCTTTCTATCCTGTTCCATTGATCTATATTTCTGTTTTTGTGTCAGTACCATCCTGTCTTGATTACTGTAGCTTTGTCGTATAGTCTGAACACAGGGAGCCTGATTCCTCCAGCTCCGTTTTTCATTCTCAAGATTGCTTTGGCTATTCGGGGTCTTTTGTGTTTCCATACAAGTTGTGAAATTTTTTGTTCTAGTTCCATGAAAAATGCCAGTGGGAGTTTGATAGGGATTGCATTGAATCTGTAGATTGCTTTGGGTAGTAGAGTCATTTTCACAATGTTGATTCTTCCAATCCAAGAACATGGTATATCTCTCCATCTATTGGTATCATCTTTAATTTCTTTCATCAGTGTCTTATAATTTTCTACATACAGGTCTTTTGTCTCCTTAGGTAGGTTTATTCCTAGATATTTTATTCTTTTTGTTGCAGTGGTAAATGGGAGTGTTTTCTTGATTTCACTTTCAGAGTTTTCATCATTAGTGTATAGGAATGAAAGAGATTTCTGTGCATTAATTTTGTATCCTGCTACTTTACCAAATTTATTGATTAGCTCTAGCAGTTTTCTGGTAGCATCTTAGGATTCTCTATGTATAGTATCATGTCCTCTGCAAACAGTGACAGCTTTAGTTCTTCTTTTCTGATTTGGATTCCTTTTATTTCCTTTTCTTCTCTGATTGCTGTGGCTAAAACTTCCAAAACTATGTTGAATAAGAGTGGTTAGAGTGGGCAACCTTGTCTTGTTCCTGATCTTAGTGGAAATGCTTTCAGTTTTTCACCATTGAGGACGATGTTGGCTGTGGGTTTGTCATATATGGCCTTTATTATGTTGAGGTAAGTTCCCTGTATGCCTACTTTCTGCAAGGTTTTTATCATAAATGGGTGTTGAATTTTGTCAAAAGCTTTCTCTGCATCTATTGAGATAATCATATGATTTTTCTCCTTCAATTTGTTAATATGGTATATCACGTTGATTGATTTGCCTGTATTGAAGAATCCTTGCATTCCTGGAATAAACCCCACTTGACCATGGTGTATGATCCGTTTAATGTGCTGTTGGATTCTGTTTGCTAGTATTTTGTTGAGGATTTTTGCATCTATGTTCATCAGTGATACTGGCCTGTAGTTTTCTTTCTTTGTGACTTCCTTGTCTGGTTTTGGTATCAGGGTGATGGGGGCCTCATAGAATGAGTTTGGGAGTGTTCCTCCCTCTGCTATATTTTGGAAGAGTTTGAGAAGGATAGGTGTTAGCTCTTCTCTAAATGTTTGATAGAATTTGCCTGTGAAGCCATTGGGTCATGGACTTTTGTTGGAAGATTTTTAATCACAGTTTCAATTTCAGTGCTTGTGATTGGTCTGTTCATATTTTCTGTTTGTTCCTGATTCAGTCTTGGCAGGTTGTGCATTTCTAAGAATTTGTCCATTTCTTCCAGGTTGTCCATTTTATTGGCATACAGTTGCTTGTAGTAATCTCTCATGATCTTCTATATTTCTGCAGTGTCAGTTCTTCTCCTTTTTCATTTCTAATTCTATTGATTTGAGTCCTCTCCCTTTTTTTCTTGATGAGTCAGGCTAATGGTTTATCAATTTTTTTTACCTTCTCAAAGAACCAGCTTTTAGTTTTATTGATCTTTGCTGTCATTTCCTTCATTTCTTTTTCATTTATTTCTGATCTGATTTTTATGATTTCTTTCCTTCTGCTAACTTTGGGGTATTGTTGTTCTTCTTTCTCTAATTGCTTTAGGTGCAAGGTTAGGTTGTTTATTCGAGATGTTTCCTGTTTCTTAAGGTAGGATTGTATTGCTATAAACTTTCCCCTTAGAACTGCTTTTGCTGCTTCCCATAGATTTTGGGTCGTCGTGTCTCCATTGTCATTTGTTTCTAGGTATTTATTGATTTCCTCTTTGACTTCTTCAGTGATCACCTCGTTATTAAGTAGTGTATTGTTTAGCCTCCATGTGTTTGTATTTTTTACAGTTCTTTTCCTGTAATTGATATCTAGTCTCATATCGTTGTGGTTGGAAAAGATACTTGATATAATTTCAATTTTCTTAAATTTACCAAGGCTTGATTTGTGACCCAAGATATGATCTATCCTGAAGAATGTTCCATGAGCACTTGAGAACAATGTGTATTCTGTTGTTTTTGGATGGAGTGTCCTATAAATATCAATTAAGTCCATCTTGTTTAATGTATCATTTAAAGCTTGAGTTTCCTTATTTATTTTCATTTTGGATGATCTATCCATTGGTGAAAGTGGGGTGTTAAAGTCCCCTACTATGAATGTGTTACTGTCGATTTCCCCTTTTATGGCTGTTAGTATTTGCCTTATGTATTGAGGTGCTCCTATGTTGGGTGCATAAATATTTACAATTGTTTCTTCTTCTTCTTGGGTCAATCCCTTGATCATTATGTAGTGTCCTTCTTTGTCTCTTCTAATAGTCTTTTATTTTGAAGTCTATTTTGTCTGATAATGATAATTGCTACTCCAGCTTTCTTTTGGTTTCCATTTGAATGAAATATCTTTTTCCATCTCCTTAATTTCAGTCTGTATGTGTCTCTAGGTCTGAAGTGGGTCTCTTGTAGACAGCATATATATGGGTCTTGTTTTAGTATCCATTCAGCCAATCTGTGTCTTTTGGTGGCAGCATTTAGTCCATTTAAATTTAAGATAATTATCGATATGTATGTTCCTATTCCCATTTTCTTAATTGTTTTGGGTTCGTTATTGTAGGTCTTTTCCTTCTCTTGTGTTTCTTGCCTAGGGAAGTTCCTTTAGCATTTGTTGTAAAGCTTGTTTGGTGGTGCTGAACTCTCTCAGCTTTTGCTTGTCTGTAAAGGTTTTAATTTCTCCATCAAATCTGAATGAGATCCTTGCTGGGTAGAGTAATCTTGGTTGTAGGTTTTTCTCCTTCATCACTTTAAATATGTCCTACCAGTCCCTTCTGGCTTGCAGAGATTCTGCTGAAAGATCAGCTGTTAACCTTATGGGGATTCCCTTGTGTGTTATTTGTTGTTTTTCCCTTGCTGCTTTTAATATGTTTTCTTTTTATTTAATTTTTGACAGTTTGATTAATATGTGTCTTGGCATGTTTCTCCTTGGATTTATCCTGTGTGGGACTCTCTGTGCTTCCTGGACTTAACTATTTCCTTTCCCATATTAGGGAAGTTTTCAGCTATAAGCTCTTCAAATATTTTCTCAGTCCCTTTCTTTTTCTCGTCTTCTTCTGAAACCCCTATAATTCAAATGTTGGTGTGTTTAATGTTGTCCCAGAGGTCTCTGAGACTGTCCTCAGTTCTTTTCATTCTTTTCTTCTTTATTCTGCTCTGCAGTAGTTATTTCCACTATTTTATCTTCCAGGTCACTTATCCATTCTTCTGCCTCAGTTATTTTGCTATTGATCCCATCTAGAGTATTTTTAATTTCATTTATTGTGTTGTTCATCGTTGTTTGTTTCATGTTTAGTTCTTCTAGGCCCTTGTTAAATGTTTCTTGCATTTTGTCTATTCTGTGTCCAAGATTTTGGATCATCTTTACTATCATTATTCTGAATTCTTTTTCAGGTAGACTGCCTATTTCCTCTTCATTTTTTAGGTCTGGTGGGTTTTTATCTTGCTCCTTCATCTGCTGTGTGTTTTTCTGTCTTCTCCTTTTGTTTATCTTACTGTGTTTGGGGTCTCCTTTTTGCAGGCTGCAGGTTCTTAGTTGCTGTTGTTTTTGCTGTCTGTCCCCAGTGGCTAAGGTTGGTTCAGTGGGTTGTGTAGGCTTCCTGGTGGAGGGTACTAGTGCCTGTGTTCTGGTGGATGAGGCTGGATCTTGTCTTTCTGGTGGGCAGGTCCACGTCTGGTGGTGTGTTTTGGGGTGTCTGTGGACTTGTTATGATTTTAGGCAACCTCTCTGGTAATGGGTGGGGTTGTGTTCCTGTCTTGCTAGTTGTTTGGCATAGGATGTCCAGCACTGTAGCTTGCTGGTCGTTGAGTGAAGCTGGGTGTTGTTGTTGAGATGGAGATCTCTGGGAGATTTTTGCCGTTTGATATTATGTGGATATGGGAGGTCTCTTGTGGACCAGTGTCCTGAAGTTGGCTCTCCCACCTCAGAGGCACAGTCCTGACTCATGGCTGCAGCACCAATAGCTTTTCATCCACATGGCTCAGAATGAAAGGGAGAAAAAGTAGAAAGAAAGAATTAGTAGAAGAAAGAAAGAGAGAGAGAGAGAGAGAGAGAGAGAGAGAGAGAGAGAGAGAGAGAGAGAAAAGAAAGAAAGAAAGAAAAGAAAGAAAGAAAGAAGGGAGAGAGGGAGGGAGGGAGGGTGGGAGGGAGGAAGGAAGGAGGGAAGGAAGGAAAAAAGAAAGAAAGAAGATAAAGTAAAATAAAATAAAGTTATTAAAATAAAAATAATTATTAAGAAAAAAAATTAACAAAACAAAACAAAACGGACGGATAGAACCCTAGGACAAATGGTAGAAGCAAAGCTATACAGACAAAATCTCACAAGAAGCATACACATACACACTCATAAAAAGAGGAAAAGGGGAAAAAATCATAAATCTTGCTCTGAAAGTCCACCTCCTTAATTTGGGATGATTTGTTGTCTATTCATGTATTCCACAGATGCAGGGTACATCAAGTTGATTGTGGAGCTTTAATCCGCTGCTTCTGAGGCTGCTGGGAGAGGTGTCCCTTTCTCTTCTTTGTTCTCACAGCTCCCAGGGGCTCAGCTTTGGATTTGGCCCCGTCTCTGCGTGTAGGTCACAGGAGGGCGTCTGTTCTTCGCTCAGATAGGACGGGGTTAAAGGAGCCGCTGATTCAGGGGCTCTGGCTCACTCAGGCCGGGGGGAGGGAGGGGCACGGAGTGCGGGGCTATCCTGTGGCGGCAGAGGCCGGCGTGACGTTGCACCAGCCTGAGGCTCGCCTTGCGTTCTCCCGGGGGAGTTGTCCCTGGATCTAGGGACCCTCTCAGTGGCAGGCTGCACAGGCTCCCCGGAAGCGGGGTGTGGATAGTGACCTGTGCTCGCACACAGGCTTCTTGGTGGCGGCAGCGGCAGCCTTAGTGTCTCATGCCCGTCTCTGGGGTCTGCGCTTTTAGCCACGGCTCGCGCCCGTCTCTGGAACTCCTTTAAGCAGCGCTCTTATCCCGTCTCCTTGCGCACCAGGAAACAAAGAGGGAAGAAAAAGTCTCTTGCCTCTTCGGCAGGTCCAGACTTTTTCCCGGCCTCCCTCTCAGCGAACTGTGGCACACTAGCCCCCTTCAGGCTGTGTTCACGCTCCCAACCTCGGTCCTCTCCCAGGGCCGCCAACCCCAGTCTTCTCCCTGGGATCCTACCGAAGCCTGAGCCTCAGCTCCCAGCCTCCGCCCGCCCTGGCGGGCTAGCAGAGAAGCCTCTCCGACTGGTGAGTGCCGGTCAGCACCGATCCTCTGTGCGGAAATCTCTCCGCTTTGCCCTCGGCACCCCGTGGCTGTGCTCTCCTCCGCGGCTTCGAAGCTTCCCCCCTCCGCCACCCACAGTCTCCGCCCGTGAAGGGGCTTCTAGTGTGTGGAAACCTTTCCTCCTTCACAGCTCCCTCCCACTGTTGCAGGCCCCATCCCTATTCCTTTGTCTCTGTTTATTCTTTTTTCTTTTGCCCTACCCAGGTACGTGGGGAGTTTCTTGGCTTTTGGGAGGTCTGAGGTCTTCTGCCAGCATTCAGTAGGTGTTCTGTAGGAGTTGTTCCATGTGTAGATATTTCTGGTGTATCTGTGGGGAGGAAGGTGATCTCCACATCTTACTCTTCCGCCATCTTCCTGGAAGCCTCCCTGCTGAGCGTTTCTTATCGAAATCATTGTGGTGTCCCATGTCTGGGGCACATTCTAACCATATGGGCAGACAACTCAGGATATGTGAGGCCTTTTAGTAACCCTGGTCTGCAACCCCAGAGTTAGCACCCTGAAGCTGTAGTTCTGATTCATCCTGGGGATCTTCTTAAAATACAGATTCCGATTCAGTAGGTTTGGGGAGGGGCTTAGGATTCTGTTTCTAATAAGCTCCCAGGTGATGCTGATACTGCTGATCCATGGAACGTTCTCTGATTAGAAGACTGCTGGGGAGAGAGAAGTAAAATTGAAAGAAGTGGGAATAGAAGTAAGAAATGTGTGGATTTAATCTTTCTCTCCAGTCCCTCTTGTCTTGGATTCTTCTCTTTTCTCCCTTCAGGGCTCTTTACCTCTTCCTTCCCTCCCCTCATCTGCCTGTATACACACTAGGGCAAGAGATCCTGATTCAGTTGCCTTGGATTGGAGCCTGGGTACTGGTATTTTTAACCAGAGGATTGGCTCCCCAGATGACTGTAACATGCAGATGGATTTGAAAGATGCTGATTTATCGTCTTTTAAAAACTACTTATTGAAATTGTCTTAATTCAACACATGGAATTACTATATGCAATTAAATTAATCAATGATTTTTGTTGATGATAAACTACATCTATTATGTAACAGAGTTTGTCTTTGCCTAAATTTGGATGAGAAGCAGAGCAGCATTACTTGTTACCTGGACTCCTGGGGCCTCACAACAGCCTCCTAAGAGGACTCCCTCCCCAGTCCATCCTCGCGCTGCAGCTGCTTCCCTAGATTCTAGACAGCCTGTTGGAATCACTGGGAGCTTGTTCTGGTTGCAGAATTCTAGGCCCTTGTTCCAGACCTACGGAACCAGAACCTGCATTTTAGCAGGATCCCTACTTGCACACTTGAGCACGGCCCTCTCTTAGTACCGCCTTTGTCTGCTCCTCTCTGTGAGCCACGAGGCTTCAGCTCAGGGCTCCCATGTGTCACTGGGGAGAATGGAGGCGTCTGCTTTCCTTTCTCTGGCTCTTCCCCTCTGTGCCCATTGTGTATTTTTCAGTCTTTCAGATGGTGGTGCAGCTTCTCGTGGGGTGGAAATCTTAAGAAGTCAAGTTCTGGTTAAATGAGTTTCCTTTTGGGTCTTCGCTGATTCCCAAATGCCAGGCTCGCTTTGGTGGGGATGGGGGGGGATGGGGCGGGTAGCACTGAAACTACCCTCAGGTGGGTAGGTTCTCCGTGTCTGACTGATTCTGGTTCCCGTGGAGCAGCTTGCATTCTAGTCACAGGGCTTCTGCTCAGAGATGGCCTCATAATTACAACACTTTGGATCTCTGTTGCTCCTTTCTAGAATATCATCTTAGCCCAGATTTCATAAATGTCCCCACTGATGAATGGAAGTATCTGTACTCGGAAATGAACACGCCAAAGTCAGCTCAGACTATTTTTCTCCCTGCAGCTTCCTGTCATTTGTGGTGTTCTCTTCATAAACCACAGGGCTCGGCAGTAACTCGTGGCTGTTTACAGAGCTCCAGCAGTAATTAAGTCAAATTGGATCTGCTCTCTTAGTATGGTGAGGAAGTATACTGACATCCATTATGTACAGGCTGGATGCAGGGAACAAAAACAATTCTTGTCAGTTATGTACATGTTCAAGCTCGGGAGCATGTGAAGGAAGAAAAATTTCTGTGGAATGAAAACAGAAGGCTATGTCAGAAGCAGAACTGCTGATGGAACTCCGAGGCGTTGGGTTCAGAAGAGAGGAGAGGAGAGGCCAGATCTCTGTGGTCGGGCTGAGAGGAGCATGCAGAAGTGGAAGGGAGCACACTCCCCGGAGTGTCCTGGCTGGACTGGAGAGTGAGTCCACCCTGGGTGGATGTCCCAGAGATAGCCCGCTCTAAAAGGCAATATTGCCCTGCCTTCCACCCTGGTCCTGCTCTATCACATAACTCGGGTTTGTTTTTTCATGAAATTGATCCATTCTGAAAGAACCCTATTTATTTATTTGGTTGCTTCCTATTTGTCTTCTCCACTAGGATTTTCGCCATGTGAGAACAGGGATCTTAGTTGTCATGCTCATTGCTAAACCCTTAGTGCTTGGTGCTGTGAGGAGAAACTATTACGAGCTATATGTTTCCTGTGGCTGCTCTAAGTTACCACAGCCTGGGTGGTTTCAAATAGCAGAAACATACTCTCTCCCAGTTCAGGAGGCCAGAAGCTGGAAATCAAGGTGTTAGCAGTGTTGGTTCCTTCTGGAGGCTCTAAGTAAGGCACAGCTTGTTCCCTGCCTGTCTTCTGGCCTCTGGTGGTTGCTGGCAGTCCTTGGAGTTAGCTCCTTGGCTCGTAGCTGCATCACTCCAAAGCCTACCTCCATCATCACGTGGCCTCCCTCCCCAGCTGGATCTCTCTGGGTCCTCTCCCCTTCTTATAAGGGCATCAGTCATTGGCTTTAGGGTCTCTCATACTCCAATATGACTGCATCCTCACTAATTACATTCGCAAAGACCCTCTTTCCAAATACATTCTGAGGTTCTGTGTAGACATGAATTTTTGAGGGACACTATTCAGCCCTCTACAGGTGCTCAACAAACATTGGTGAATAAATGAGTCATTGGAGGTTTCCTTTGACCTTCAGGTTTCAGCCCCAGTGGAAAGAGAGGAGAAAAAGAAAGGGAGGGGATACCTTTGATTCTAAATAATCTAGAGGACAGCTCAACCTTATGTGCTGAGTACAAAAGCCCATTGTTCTCAGGAACACTCCAGTAGAGAGACAATGGAGAGGAAACACCGTTTTTTTTTTTACTATAGAAGGTTGGTGGATATCTCGGCAGAGGCTCTTGTGACATTAGCGGGGCTCTGAGACTAAGCTCTACACGTGTAATTGGGGGTTCTGACACTGGACCCAGTGCTGCGCTTCCCAGGAGGCTGAATGGCCTTGGGGCACCAGCAGGGAAATATTCCAAAGAAAATGAGAGCATCTCGAGGAAGTATTTGAATTTAAAAAAATGTTTTGAAAAAGTACCAGAATCATCATGATGAGAAAAATGAGAATGTGGTGGGATTTCGTTATACTTATATGACGGTGTAGGTTTCAATTTGTATTTCATACTGGCGGGGGGCACTAGAATGTTCTCAGTGCTCTCCAATGGTTTCATCCAACCCTTATGGAACCCCAATATTTCTGAAACCTCAATCAGATTAAAGTGAGGGGCAGGAGTGATAGCTGCTCTTTCTAAGCTGTTGGCAGTTCTTGTTGAGTTAGAGGCGTACGTAGATTCCTCACGTCCGTAACTTGGTTCATGCAAGCTAAAGCCCAAATCAGGTTCAGGACACTGAGGACTCAAGAGGCCCTGCCTGATGATATGGAAGCCACCTTTCTTGAGCCAGAATCGCATCTCTGAGGGATGTTGACCTTTCTAGGTCAACCAGTGACCAAGGGCAAAGAGGAAGATATGTTCCAGTGGAGATGCCAGTGGTGCCGAACTACTTGAAGTCTAGTCAGAGTAGAGTATAATCTCCTTCTCTTCTCCCATAACACCTTGGCAGGCTTGGGAGCACTGAGGCGCAAGCTGGCCACCACGTAAGCACTGCCCTGGTCTGTGGATCCTTGCGTGGGTGATGTCCACTAGCCTGTTTAAGATTTTCTTTCTGCGTGGTTATTCCCTTGAGTATCCCCTAGCCTGTCTATTAGATATTATATCCTGGTCTCAGCCATTCCTGAGGGCATTAACACTCAGCTCAGAGAGTAGTTGTTCAGAGAAAAAGACAACAGCCCGGACAGCTGGTTGTGAGCTGGTGAGTAATGATCCATGCAAGTGATAAGTTGAGTCACTGAGAGCCAGGAGGCAGATTGAGGTGGTGGGTGACAAAAAGGGCGAACTTGTGTGATGTGCAGGTATCTCCAGAAAGGTTCAGAAATAGTTGAGGAAGGAAAATTTCCCCCAAACTGGGCTTCTTGAAGTTCTGCAGAATGGGTTCTCAGGCTACTGGGTGTTAAACGCAAGACTGACTCGTGACAGTTAAAGAGATGGGAAACCTGGATTGCACATCCTAATTCATATTCGTCCAGGGTTGCTGGCTTTTGACTTTTGATATAGCCTGATTCACATTGTCTGCTGTTGTTGCATTTTTTCTCACTTATTGTTGTTTAGTGACCGTGGCAAGTTTGCTTCTCCAGTTGATCTGCGTGTTGCTTATAAAGTGCCACATCACAACCACTGCCCTGGCGAAGTGTGGTTGAGCTGCTGAGGCCTGGCAGCCGCTCTGAGCAACGCTGTGTGTGGGGCCCATGTGGGATGGGGGCTTGGCCGAGTCCCGAAAGGCAGGCAGTGAGGTTCACTCACAAAACTGCCGGCTGCGACAAGGCTTGCATGGGAGAACAATTAGCATGTGATTTTTAAAGTGTCCCTTAATTCAGAGTAGCTGGGTTTGCTTTTGTGTCAGTAACTGACAATGTCCTATTGGGTGGACTCTGGAAATAAGTGTTTCAAAGCATGTGTCCTCTTAGAAGATGACTGGACATTTGCACACATTTGCATTGCATGATTAGCATACTTGTGAGTTAAGTAAAAACCTGGTGACTGACCTGTACCCCCTACCCCTTCACGTAAGAAGGTTTGCTCTGTTACAGCGTGGGAGACCCAGGGTGTCTTGAGGTCTCTGCCCGTGCAAAGGCCCCTGTGGACACCTAGTTAATCCCGAGAACCCCCTGTGCTTCGGAGTGGATGACATCTTCTGCTCCTCAGCAGAGGGTTGAGTTTGAACTTCAGATGGGCCCTGCTAACAGCTGGGGACTCCTCTCCCCCTCTGTTTTCCTGCCACCCGCAGTCTCCGAGAGGCAGGATGAAAGAGAATGTCATTGCTTTTCCTTTCTTCTCTGGCTTTGATTTTCTCTTCCTCCTTTATGTTTTGGAAAATGGTAAAACAAGCAAACAAATAAAATATAGCTCAGCCCCCTCTGAGCCTTGCTCTCCTTCCTGGTCTTCCCTCCCTCAGCACCTATCCCCACAGTCCTACACCATTTTCCTGCTGACTTTCTTCTCTGTTTTTCCTTCTCTTTTCTCTCTTTGTATTAGTTAGGATTTGGGTTTGGCTGCTTCAGAGCAGAACAAACAACAGTGGCTCAAACTAGTAAGAGTTTGTCTCTCCCATGGCGGTATGTGCTGGTCAGTGATCAGAGGGACCCAGGCTCCTTCTAGCTTGTCCTGCCACCTTGTAGGCGTGGTGCCCTGGTCGGTGTTGACCCTCCGTTACCCTGACATCTGCATTCATTCCCAAATGGAGGGAGAAGGAAGGTGTGGTAGTACAGCACCACCTGGTAGGTCCTGGAACTTGTCCTCAGCACTTTCACTCACATCCTTTTGGCTACCTCTTTTGGCATCATAGCTGCAAGACACACTGGGGGAGGAAGTCTCTAGATGGTAGCCAAGTGTTCAGTTAAAACTAAAGGGTTCTATTATCAAATGGAGAAAGTGGAGAATGATGCGAGGGGACCGATATCACTCATGCTGTTAAATTACATGTTGAAAAATGATTGAGGATTATGGTAAAGCAGACTAGACTGTAAGTGGCTCATGGGAAAGAAGAAGGAAAAAGTGTTAAACTGTACCAGTAAGTCCAAATATGTTAGTCACCCAATCATGCCCTATGAATATACAGACTCCAGAACTGCCCCTCAGCAGGTCTTCCAGGGAGCAAAAGGAGTTAAACTTCATGGTCATTGATGCTAAACCGACATGCGTTCCAACCCAGCTCTCCATCTCACTTGCTCTTAGACTCTGGCAAGTGAGTTAACTTCCCTGAACTTGGATTTCCACATCTATTAAGTGGGGATAATAATACCATCTTTATTGTGATGGTTAGAGATAGTAAATAAGAATTGATTCTTGTGATGGTTGGTACAAGTTGAGCTCTCAAGAAACGCTGGCTGGTGTAGTTTCCCACAGGGTGAAAGCTGTTTTGGGAGCTGTATTGGATGTCCCTAAATTAGAAATCCACAAACAGAAATGGCAATTGCTATAATGCCCGTGATAGAATGGGGGTGGGGATGGGAACTCTGTGATGAGGAACTGCAGGGAGCCTAAAGGAAGGACTCTTTTGGGTGTGTTAGGTTGGATGTTTCTAGAAGGAGACTTGAAGAAAAGGAAATGGGAGGTGGTCCAGGAAACACTGGTAGGAAAGTGGAGAAGTGAGAGAAGGGAAGGAAACCGACCTCATTGAACAGGTTACTGCTGTGTGCAGCCGGGACTCAATCTGCTGGGGAGTTCTGGAGACAGTGTAGAAATGTCTCAGGTTATCCCACCCGAGGAGCCAGTGATCTGCCAGCTTCCACCAGTTATTGGTAGAGGTTGGCTCCAGGAGATATTAACTCCCTGGTACTCTGCCCACTGCCCCTTCCAGCTCAGTGGGCCAAAGAAAACCACCAGCAAAGAGCCATAGGTGCATGCAGCTGGAAGCCATTGGGTTGGCTAGTGCTGAGGGGATAGAGGTGAGGCACTCACGGGATGGCTTCTGCTACACTGGGTGGCCTCACCCAGGGCACAGACCTTCCCCCTGTGCTCTGGGGGTGAAGCCTGTAAAGGGGGCAGAGGATGCCCACTCTCATTTTATAGCTATGCTTCCACTCTGTGCATCTGAGGGTAATTCAGTCATTTGGCGTGTTAAATAACAGCAAGAGTTACCTTTGGTAACTGCTGTGAATCAATGCCCAAGGATTTTATCTTTCCTAAAGTGAAGGTTGATGTGGTGAGTGGCCTCGTACTTCACGGGTCAGTATAATCTGGCAGAAGGTGCTTCCAGATGGTGACATAGGAGGATCCTTTAGTCACCTTCTCCCGTGGACACCTCGGATCTACAGCTACATATGGAACCATTTCCTCTGAAAAAGATCTGAAAACTAGCTGAGCAACCCCTTCACATCCACCGGGAAGAAAAAGGAAGGAGAGGCTGAGACACAATCTTCCCATATACCCCACACCTGGCATGGCAACACATTGGCAGGGAACTCACAACCTGGAACTCCTCCCTAAGGAGTTAAGGGCTCGGACCCCACATCAGGTGCCCCAGCTTTTAAGACCTCACCTGGGAGAAAGCCCCCAAAACACCTAGCTTTGAAAACCAACAGGGCTTGTGTCCTCCGGACCCGAAGTGTTGTAATGAACTGGGGAAGGGCTGGTGCTCAGACTCACCGGCCAAGGGCATGTTCAGAAGCAGCTGTTTGAAAATCACCGGGACTTTCTGTCAAAGAGCTTCACCTGCTGATCCTAAAGCCTCAGGTGGATGCCATTTTCATGCTCGCTAAAGCGGTAGCTTCCATTTTTTTTTTTTTTTTTGCGGTACGTGGGCCTCTCACTGCCGCGGCCTCTCCCGTTGCGGAGCACAGGCTCCGGACGCGCAGGCCCAGCGGCCACGGCTCACGGGCCCAGCTGCTCCGCGGCGGCATGTGGGATCCTCCAGGACCGGGGCACGAACCCGTGCCCCCTGCAACGGCAGGCGGACTCTCAACCACTGCGCCACCAGGGAAGCCCGGTAGGCTCCATTTTTTTAAAAAATTCTAGACTTTTTTTTTTTTTTTAAGACACTTGGTGGGCACCATCTTCACATTCTCTCACTGCCACGCTCCACAAAGCCGCAGCTCCCACGGGGGAGCATTCGTGCCTGGTTTCTGCAGCTGCTGCCCAGGGGATGCCCCTTGATGATCTGACTCTGGAGTCAGGGGACTTACGTTCCTGGGTTCCCCGGGATGGTAACATACCACCCCCAGGGCACTGCACAGATGGCAAACTGAGACGCCCACAGTCTTTTCCAAGAAAGAGGTCTATTGCTTGTTCTGGAGCTTCGGCTGGAAGGCAGGCTTCTGGGCTGGCACACCCTTAGGGGCCCACAGAGGGGCTCTCGGAAGTGGAGGCAGGGGGATGCCATCTTTGCGCCCTCCCTCTGCCTGGCTCCAGCTCACTGGTATCACCCAGAAAGGAGCTCATACACTTGTCTGGAGCCCTGAGTTTTGTGCCTTTCACCCTGGGGACACCTCCAGATCACCTGACCAGAGGGACTTATGCATGCATTCCCACAGGATGGTATATATTCGCATATTTTAAACCCTGCTTCCTGAGGGTCTGGCTTCCAATCAGCCTGAATCTAGGTGCTGTCTGAGATCCCCCTCCCTGCCTTGGGCCAGCAACAGGTCTTGGCACACCGTCAACCACTGGGAGAGATTAAAAATGAAATAGGCTGCTTGGACACTCACAAAGGTTTGAGAGACAACCAACAGCTAGGGCAGGACTGAACGATAAGTTTCACTTCCTATACAAGCTCTCCTTCAAGACTGCGAGAGCGGATTGTTTCATCTAATATATAGAAACCAACACAGAGAGTCAAGCAAAATGAGGAAACAGGAATATGTTCCAAACAAAAGAACAAGATACAATCTCAGAAAGAAACAAGGAAACAGGGATCATTTGGCAGTTTATCTTGTCATCCAAAGGTAAGATTCTTGCTCTGCTTAATCATAATTATGGTCATAATGGATTGAGTGCTTTCAAAGTACTCAATCTGTGCTAAGCACATTGCTATGTAATCTCTTTAATCCTCACGACTTCCCTGAGGTATATGCATTATTCCCATTTAGCAGCTGAAGAGGTTGAGGCGTGACGGTTGGGACAGATTATCAGGTGGTTACTTCTTTGCTTGTATAAGGTGATGAATGCTTATGCCGGGAATATACTCTGGAGTCTTCCCTTGAGTTTGTGTGATTTCGCCTTAAACTGCTCAGGAGAGAGCTGTCACATACACCCACACGGAGACCTCCATCTTCTGCTTGTCCTTTCATTTTGCATCGTTGTCCCACTCTCTTCCTTCTCTCTCTCTCTCTCTTTTTTGCCTCTCAAATCTTTTGAGCCTGGCAGAAGAAAGAACCTTGCTGGAGGTTAGCCTGTCAAAGTTCTAGCTTATGTAGTGAGAATGAGAGCAGAAAGAAGCAAGGTATATCAGAAGGGAGGCCTCAGTCAAACATCGCTCATCTTAGTGTGTGATGAGCAGTCTCTACAGTTTGTACGGGGAGTGCTCTGTGTAGAAGGCCAGCCTTTCAATTTACTTAAAAAAATAAATTTAGTACTTCTGAAAGGGCTTCCTATTGAGTAAAATCAGAGTGCAGATTGCTAATGGCTTTCTGGTCAGTCTGCCTTAACCCTGTTGGAGCAGACTCACCTAGGGATGTGGCTAAGTAGATGTGATGTGTTTTACATTCTTGGCCCTTTTTCTAGGCTTCCATTATGAGTGCCAGTGGGGAGAGCAAATCGTGTTACGAGGACATATTTCCAGTCTGTTAGCTCAACATTTAACTCCTTTTATATAGCCTGGTAAATAGCCCTCAGATGGTAATGAATTCTAATTGTAGCCAAGGAGGAGAAAAAAATAATGCAAAGCTCCACTCCCTGCAATCCCTTGGAAAGATCTGGTCCTTCGGAAGAGTCTGCCATTGGAATCGTAATTTCTAAATGAAAGGTCTGATTGAATTTGTGCTGGGCAGTTTGGGTGAGTGGATGTGTTGGTGAAAATCCTCGGATGTTCTGGAGGACGCTTGTTAGCAGCCGGTTACTCCCTGTGGTTTCTCTCTTATAATTGTGCACAGCAGGCTGGCGTGAAGAGTGTAACCTTTCTTCGAGGTGTGAAAAATGCATTAACTCGTGCTGTCATTTGGAAGTCATGACCAAAGCTGGAGTGAGCAATATGGAATAAACAAACCCAGGCGAGCCCGCGCTGTTAAGAGCTTTTGTAACACTTTCTCTCCTCTCCGCTCCTGAGAGCACCCTTGCAGTTGCTAAAAAAAAAAAAGCACCTTTTTAGGCTGTAAAGAATAAAATCTATATGGCCCTTTTATATAGGTACATATATACATTAAAATTTTCTGTTGGTGATATCAGTCAGAATAAAGCAGCAACTTTTTTCCCGGAATTACACTTATTTATTCATTAAACATTAATTGAGCAGTGACTCTGTGCTGGGCCCTGGCTAAATACAAGGACATAAAGACAAGACATAAACTCTGCCCTCAAGAAACTCACAACATTACTCATAAAATAAATTAATGTTCCCATGTTCATTGCGTGACTTCTTGGGTGTAAATAAAGAATGATTAGACAACTTCTAATTCATACAACTTATTCAGATATAAATAATGATAATCCTTCAAAACCACTAATTGTACATAAGATCTTTTATTAACATGTGCTTGCTTTGCATGGTGAAGATATTAAAGAGATAATATGTTTTTATCATACATATCAATATTCAAACTCTAAATTACCCTGCTATAGGCCTGCAGCATGGAATTTGATTACATTTTTATTGCACTGAGGGAAATTTCAAAAGCCTGAGATACTGGTGAGTGTTACTGCTAGCAACCCTACAGACTTATCTGCATTGCCTTTACTCTTTCCTTCTCACTTTTTCTTTTTGTAGCAGTGAGAGCGGCATCTCTCTTCCTGTCCAAGGTTAATTCCTAAACCTTTTCTCCAAGTCCCATCCCTTCCTAGCCCTCTGAGATGACTATCTCAAGTCCCCGCCCCCCTTAATAATGAGGTGAGTCCTATCAAAGTGTCAAAGTATTCTAAACTCAACATATTAAACAAATCCCCTTCCTGAACTGTATGCCCCCTCCTGTAATTGCCCTATCTTTTCCTTTCTCTTTATAACCAGTCTTCCAGAGTGAGTTATCTATACAGATTTTCTCCTGTTTATCTCCCATTTCAAAACAACCATCCACAAATGCAGCCCCATCACTCCCCTGAAAAGCCTTCCATCAACTCACTAATGACCTCCTTGTTACAAAGCTAATGAATATTTTTCATTTTGATTTTACTTTATTTCTCTGCACCATTGATACTGTTGATCACTCTCATCTTTTTAAATTAACTGAAAAAATATAAAATATAATACACACTCAAAGTAAAATATTCCCTCAATACTGGAGGTACTAAATGTTAATTTACAGTCACCTTTTCTTTTCTATGACTCTCCAGCCTTACTTTCTTAAGGACCTTTTTTGACAGTCTCTTGTATGTCCTTCCAGAAATATTTAATTCAGATTCAATATGAAAAAAATACAAGGAGGTCATGCCACACATATTGTTCTTCAACGTGCTCTTTTCATGTAATGTGTTTTGAACATCTTCACTTAGCAGCGCATTGTTCTCCTTCTGAGAAGATCCTGCTTGCCAGGCCACAACAGTGCTCCTCCTTCCCGCTGTAGGCATCTTCTAGTCTTCTCTACAAGGACCAGTTCCTGTGTCCTGTTCAAGAGTCTCAGAGTCTTAGCTCCCACCCTCTCCGTGGCAGATACCATCTATTTCCATTCACTATTATATGCTCTTGACTCTTAAGTTTTACCTCCTGTCCAGATTACTTTTCTAACCTCCATACTTAATTGCCTACTGCATACTTCCTCTTGAATACACTGCAAAAATGTGGAATGTATCAGGAACCCAGCTTATGCTTCTTGTCTGTTCCCATTCCCCAAACCTGCTTCTTCTCTCTAGTTTCTGGTCATAGTGAATGCTGTTCCCACCCAACAAATTGCCGGTGTCAGACACCTGGAGTCGTTCTTCATTTCTGTATCCTCTACCTTCACATGTAACCATCAAGTCTTATTGATTCTAACTCCTAAATATTTTTTTTAACACAATCACTTATTTACATCCCATTGCTAGTCTTCTTGTATAAACCACCATAATTTCTCATCTGAATTATTACAATAAGCTTCTTAATAAATAACCTTTCCTGTAGTTTTCTCCCACTGTAATCTGTTCTCTCCACCAAACAGTGATATTTCTAAGACACAAAACATGACAAAGTCTAAATTTCTTCATGTAGCTAGTAAGAGACTATCCCCATCACACTCATTACAGTTCTAATAACACTGCTTTATAAGTGCTTGTTTCCTTGTTTTCATCTCCCTCTATACTGTAGACTTGCTGAAACAACAGTCATGGTCTTCTTATTTGCAGCTCTGTCTGTCCCTACTGCCTAGCCAGAGGGACAGTACCATGAAATGATGCCTTAACTTCATGACAATTGACAGTCCTTTCCTGATTTTCTTTCTGTTGATTGGGATGAAGATGTCCCTGTGCTGTGTCCTTCCTTTCTCCCAACCTCTGCTTATCTCCAAATTGTTTACCTTTTTATTTCTCAAGTAGGAACTGGACTCCTAGAGTCTTTGTAGAATTAGAAAATGTCTAACAACTTTTTCCAGCATTTGCCCTAGTTTTATGCATATGTTGTCTGTGATGGTGTCCTCCCAGGGCTCAGAGAGCCCAAGGCTGTGTCTGCTCTTGGCATTGGGAACCTCTACATTGCAACTTATGATAGTCATGAGGCTGCAACTAACAGATGATGATGTTATTGGCCTAGCAAAGACCTGAATTCTGGAATTCTTAAGAGTTGATTACATGACAAAAGATAAACTGGGAGGGTTAGAAGAATATAAAATGCCAAAGAAAATTAAAAATGCCCAGGACTTTACTATAGGAGTAAAATCTAATTACTGGAAGGAGAAAATGTATGTGGCTAGAAGGGTGATGAGTCTCTTGAGCGCTCCTTACAAGACACCTATGTATTCTGGATTTAATCATTAGGGCTAGCCTGGGGCCAGATCAGGGCAGCTTCTAGAACTCCTTGAGGCCTTGACTTAACAGTGGAGATGTGTGATGGAGCCACAAAACATTTGGAATGTGAATTTATAAGGTTTCTGATTGGATTGGGGGAATGGGGGTGAGAGAGATTGGAAATAGGTTTCTGCCTTGGATAACTAGATGGATGGTCGTCCCACAAAAAGTCTAGAAAATGGAATGAGAAATAGGTTTGAAGGTAGAAGATGAATATTGTGATTTTAGACATTTTTAGTTTGAGTTCCCTGTGAGATATCCAGGTAGAGATATAAGGCTATGAAGCTGTGAGAGGTGTTATGCTAGAGATATAGATTTGGAGAATTCCTCAGCATATAAATAGTAACTGAAATCAGTGCAACAAAAAGAATTAGCTCTTAATTTTCTCTGCACTTATAGTTCAGGCAAGGTTCCCCCATTCAAGTCTTCTACCCTTTACTATCAATACAGATTTCCACAACAGGTCTTCCTCTTTTTTGGGTCCAGCACCATTTCCTGAAACCCCAGCAACCCGAGAGAAACCCAGGTGACTGTGTCTGGGAGGGGGAACCTGAGAGTAAGAATGTGAAGCATGGGAAAAGTGGAGGCGTCTCCACATTTCAGAGGTAGGTGGAGACAGAGGACCTCACTGGGGACTCACTTGCCTGTCAGAAAAGCGGGAGGGACTCCAGGAGAACACTAGTCACAGAAATTAAGTCAGGAGAGGTTCAAGAAAGAGAAGGGTTGAGAAACAACTTGTCTGAATTTTCTTTAGTGCTGGTAGAATCCAGGTTGCCTTGGATACGTTCTCCCAGAAGATAGTGACTGTAATTGCCTTATTTCTTGTTGCTTGCTATGATATTTTTTCATTTTTAACAAAGTTTCTAGAAGGATCCAGAATGAAGTAAGATGAAAGGTTTCCCTTGGGGAAGTCTAATATATGGGAGAAATAACTACTTTGAGAAACTGCATTTAAAGTGATTCACATACCAAGCCCTACCTGTGGTCGGGAGGCTCAGCCAGCCCTTACTCAGACCCTCAGCCCTGAGGAGGCCATCCCATGGCTTTCTACCTTGAGCAAGGCTGTTTACATAAACTCGACTCAGTATTTGAGAACTATTTCCTTGGATATCACTGAGCCTCCCTATTGACCACAAAGGTGGGTATGTGCTACTTCAGGATGACTTTTTAAAAATTTGTTTATTAAATATAATTTAGTTTTGCTTTAAAATTTTTAAAATAGATTTTATTTTTTCAAGCAGTTTTGGGTTCTCAACAAAATTAAGAGGAAGCTACAGAGGTCCCCCATATACCCCATACATGCATAGTCTCGCCCATCATCAACCTCCCCCACTAGAGTGGTACACTTGTTACAGTTGATGAACACCGGCACATCATTTATCACCCAAATTCATGGTTTACATTAGTGTTCACTCTTGGTGTTATACATCTTATAGGTTTGGATAAATGTGTAATGATATTAGCATGTGTCCATAGCAAGATGCCTTTTGACCCATATGTTTTGAGTAGGTTACAAAAATAAGCACTAAATTTTTAGTTCAGAAAGACTCAATGTGGGAAATAGACATCCCTAACCTCTCTCTTGAAGATGGGCTTCAGTTAAGTCGAAGGCCATGGTCAGAGTAGATCAGTGATATCTGTTTTGCACATCACTGTAATTTTTTAAAAAGCCATTTCACATTTTGTTCACAGTTGTTTTGATGAGGCTGTGTCCTGATACTCTGTACAAATAAACTGAACAAAGTCAGAGTGCCCATCTTTGGCAAAACGATCCCAAGTACATCTTATATTGCTGTAGAGATTGGAGAGGGACTCTGAGGTAGGTATGGGATAGACAGACAGCAGCAGCAGTTTTTTCAATATGGAATGATTGTTCCAGCTACATGTGTCATGTTTGTTTTAAGGCCAGTGGAAAGGGAGTTACTGAGTGTCAGGCATTGTGTTGGTTGCTTCCCACGCATATATTATTGTATAGGTACTACTATCCCCAGTTTACCCAGAGGGGAACTAATAATGTTCAGAGAGATGAACTTGTCCAAGGGTACATCATGTAGGTTGTAAACATTCACGGTTTCTGAAATCCCCAGTGCAGGAAGATTTCTTAAGAAAAAGATGAGGTGCACACTTGATTTGGGGAACACAATGGCCTTATCATAGCGTTATTTTTGTTTCAGTGCCAATAACCACAATATTTTTCCAGCAAGATACTGATGTTTTGTCTTTTTCCCCCACTTGCTCAAATGAGTCAGAGACTTTTAAAAGCTTGAAAAGGTAATTGAATACACTGTCCTTGTAAAAGCGCTCTGGGCTTAAGGAGGTTTGACTGTTCCAGCTGATGTTAAAGATGGAAAATTATATTTTTAAGATAATTACATGTTCCTTTTGATAAAGCAAAAACGTTCACAAACACAGATGTAGTTTCAGACTGGTCTTGCTGATCCTATTGCCAGCTGTGATTAGCTTGTGATAATGACTCTTCTCCTCCCTAGGGAGAAACCAGCCCAATCAATGGTAGGGGGTGAAGAAAGAGCAGACTGGCTTAGTAGGGTCACCCTTCACGTGTAGCTCACACTGCCTTCAGAGTCCAGTGTCTTAAGTTAGGAGGCCATGGATGAAGACTATGTTACACCAGCTAAAGTTGTATAGCTACTTGCAATGTATTCTTTCAACTCTCTGAGTGCTTCCATAACTTGTGTAGCACTAATATTCATTGATGGCCCCTTCCCTGTGTCCTTTGCCTCTTCCAGACCTCTACAGCTTCCACGGCCAGGTCATACTTTTCTCTAAGTGCGTTCACTATATTATCCCAACTCATCAAATAGCACCTGGAAGGTGATGACTTCCAAAGTTAAATCCTCAGCCCAACCTCTTCCCCAAACTCCAGATTTATGGCTAATGATCTCCTTGACACTTACTCTTGATGTCTAATAGACTTCCTAAACTCAGCCTTCTATCTTCCATCAGCCCAACTTTTCTGTATCTTAGTGAAAATCCATCTTCCCAGTTGATCAGGCTAAAGAACTTTTGAGTCATCCTTGACTCCTCTCTCTCACTCTCTACATCTAAACCATCAACAACAAATGCCCTTGGCTCTATCTCCAAAATATATCTGGAAGCCAGTCACTTCTTACCTCATGTATCTCTGTTCCCCTGGTTCAAGCCACTGTCTTCTCTTACCACCCTTTTCCCCACCATTTATTCCTAACACAGCAGTCAGAGGAATCCTCCTAAATGAGATTTAAGGACATTATGTTCTTCTGCTCAAACCCCTCCAGTGGTTTCCTTATCCCTTGCAACACACGTCAAAATGCTTATGGTGGTCTGTAATGCTCCCTGCAAGTTGCTTCCCCCCCCCCGCATATCCTCTTGTTACTCTCCCTCCGGCTCACTTCCTCCAGCCACACTGATTTATTTCCCTGCTAGTCACTGAACATGCCAGGCACAACTCTCACTAAGAGAATTAAATATGGATTTCTGAGCCCCGCCCCCAGAATTTGTGATTCACCAGGGCTGGGATGTGATTGGCTAATTTGCATTTTTAAGAGGTTCCAGGTGACCTCCTTGCTGGTGTTGCAGGACTGGCACCTGGAGAACCACTGGTGGTGTGCTGATAAATCAGATCTCTGGGTCGGTGGGTGGAAGGCCTGATTAAAGTGTCTGCTGATCTTTCTGATGTGACTACTCCCACCATGGCCAATTTCAAGCTCTTGGCATGATATCAACTGGCTCACCAAACTCCTAAAAATTTAACAATCAGCTCTCACGAGCACACCATGGGAATGGAACTGCTGGTCTAGAACAGCTCTCCAGGGCCTGCTTGGGGAAGAGGACTAAGGAAGGGAGTGATCACTTATTTTATAATTACTGTGTGCCAGTCACTGTTTTGATCCTTGGCATAAAATGTTTCATTTGGTCCTCATAACAAATCTACGAGATTATATCTTGCTGTTTTTTTTAAGGTAAGGAAATTGAGAAGTGAGTGTTTCCTTTTCTGAGTCACAGAACTGAGATTTGAATGCAGGATTGAGTGAACACAAGTTCCTCTCTCTCAAGAAATAAAAAAAATAGTACCTGAATCTCTGTGGATGGCATTGTATCACTGGAGTCATCATTGTAGGGCTAGGAAATGAAAAGGTGATAAGCTAAAAGTAACCTACAGCATAGGTATAGATGTAAGCTGACCTTAGAGGTGACTGAATTCTGTTCAACTGGGTGTTTGGAAAAGAAACCTGATGAGTAAATCTATACACAAAGTAGGCTAACCATGTGGGAGCTGCAGCCTTCAGAGCTGATCACAGCCCATAGGCCAAATGCAGCTGGAGAACATGTTTATTCCCTTGGTTACTGCCTGATAATCCAGGAACTAGTAAGTGCAGATCAAAGGAGACTGCATAGCTCATATGTTGAGAATTCTGGTGCCAGGTGCTGAAATAACCTTCCTTTGAGGGCAAGTAAATTCTCTCAATTGATGGAACAGAAGTTGCTCCAGGCAAAGGCCCCACTTGCTCCCCTGCTTAATTGCCTCACTAACCCCCATTCTGGATTGAGCTTCAATCACTTTACTTTCTAAGCTTGGAACCCCTGGGACAGGCTTCCACTGGCATGCTTTGCAAGCAACGGGGGCGATTATCCAGGCATCAAAATTGCTTTTCTCAGGTCTTTTCTAGCCAAGCTCAGTCTCTGTTCTTCCAAATTGCCTGGAACACTGCCCTCTGCCTCACCATCCCGTGTTGGTGGAGACCTGGTCTCAGGCTGGGCGGTCCGGCTCTCTGGCCCAAATGAAAAGACTTCAAGCCTAAGTGTTACAGACCCCAAAGTGTTATGCTGACCCCAAAGTCTAAGGCAATGCAAAGTGAAGTCCAGTGCGATGAAAATCTAGTTGCTGATCTCTGAGCTGCTTTGATCTTCACGCTATTTATTAAGCTATTGGATGAAGAGCTTTTGAGCTCCTGTTGTCCCCAAGACATTTCAATGTGGCAGAGAAAAAGTAACCCTAAAGAAGATCAGGGAAGGTTCCATCTCTCTTAATACAGATGGACAAGCAAGGGATATTCCATTTTTAAAAAACCATTACCCTTCATTCATTCAAATGTGATTAGAGCAAGCACAGTGGAAAATTAGAAGAGAGAGACTAGAGAACACTTCTTAGAAAGTTTTAGGAGGGATTTTTGTAGATGTAGCTATGAGAACATGGTAGGTAGGAGGAAGGGAGAGACCTCAGGCAGTTATGTGCCCAGAATATGTGAATGTCAGAATGTTTTTTTTTACCTACCCTAAAGGACAAGAATCAAGTTAAAGCCATCAAAAAGTAGTTTTCCTAACTTGTTCTGCCCTATCTCAGGGCTTTCTTATAGCCCTCAAGATGGACTGAGAAATCTGTTGCCATTTCCCTTTCTCCTAGTGAGCCCTCCTCTACCTCCAAGCCGAGGAACAGAAAGCAACATAATGCTTTTGTCCATTAAAAATCTACTCAGAGTGAAGTCTGTCTTCTTAGAATTCATATCACTGTTTCTCACCTGCAGAAGGTCTCCTAGAGGACCTAAAACCAGATACAGAACCAAAATGTCACCTTTACTATGATAAAACTTTAGTTTGGACAGTGGTTGTATGACTCTAGGCGAGACAGCCTACTGATACTGAGCCCCAACCAAGCAGACTCACCCACCTAAGCCCCAGCATGGAGGAACAGTGGTGACTTGGCCCCCAACTTGGAAGATTTGGGGAGAAGCAGGCTCAGTTTATTTTTCCCTTTACCACTTCACTTTCCTGGGGTAGAATGAAAAAAGTTGGGGACATAGACTAGGATTGTTATTCTGGTGGAGCCCCTTCCATGTGAGACATTAGAAGTTAGGAAGAAACAGTTATTCCTAATGTTATGCACTGGTCAGAGAAAGACAAGGTGGCCAGGGCTCTGGTTGTGGGGAATGTCCTCAGTAGAGACAAGGTGAACGTCTTCCCCAAAGCAGAACCATTAGAAAACATTTCCAGTGGGGCATTTCTTTTTTTCCCCTTCCATGAGGTGTTGAGATGGAAGAAACCTACCTCACAGAAACTTTAGTCCCTGGCAGGCCGACCCTGAGTGGGTTCCATTGACAGTCGTTTCTGGCAGTCATGAATAAGAAGAGGTAAAAGAGAAAAGGCCTGGCTGAGGGAGAGACAGGATTCTGGGGCCTCTGAGGCTTTGGGAATAAAGCGGATTTAACTTGACTCCACCTCTCCAGGACCTTATTAAAAGAAGAAAGGATAATGGGGATTTTGTGTGGCAAGAGTAGAATAAGACTGAGTTTGTGCTCTCTTATGTATTCAAAAAAGGAAGAAGGAAAGAAGGACCAAATATGGAGTTGGACTTCATTTCCAAGCATGAACCTTCATCACTTTCATCAGTAGCCATCTGGCACGGAGTGTTCTGTGGCATTTCTCTAAAATGACTGGCAACCTCCAACAGTTTCCTTGACACTGCCACTGAGAAGGCTTCGTTCTTAGCAATGTGCTAGAAATAGTCAGAGCTCAACACAGGCAGGTAATGGTACTTATATAATCGGCACCTTATTCAATCCCAGTACAATGAAGCCCTCAGCCCTGTGTGATGCTTCCAGATGCATATTCAGAACTTCTTTGTTTGGCTGCCGACTCGTGAGGCTTCGTGAAAGAGATGCCAGTGATGGGGAAAAATAACCACACACACACACAAATCCTCCCCTCCTTTGGGTTTCACATTACTGTATTCACATATCCTTATAGCACTTAGTCTAATTATCTGTTTATGTATCTGTCTCTTCCAGTAGATCTTAGCAATTAGAGGAGAGAAAAGATATCCATTTCATCTGTTTATCCTCATCACTTAGCACAGATGCTCAAGGAAGATTTGGATGGACAAATGCTTTAGCTTTATGCTTTGTACCCTTAGTACCCTTAGTACAGGTAAACCAATCAGTCATTTTCAGAATATAAGTAAAACGCTTAACTCTTACAAGAATAGATGGTTTTGAAGAGGATTTTTTTCCCTAAGAAGTATGGACCTTTCTCAAGATGCTATGGGAGGAACCAAGCCAACACCCAAAGCAGGTCTGACCAGTAACCCCCAGGACACTTTCCACAAGCACAGATGTGTTTGTTCTGGTGCTGTAGCCAGGACTTGGACCTGGCAATTTGATCTGACTTAATCCAAGAACTTATTCAGGCTTTCAAGAGAGCAAACTGAATCTCTTAGCATTTTGGAAGAAAGAAAATGTACACATGAACAAAATCACACGCACACAAAAATTTGAGAGGCCCAGAAAAGTTTGTGATGATTCTGTGGTAAGTTTGCTCTATGCTGGAGAGAAGAGGAAACACACAGAACCAAGATTTGGACAGAGCTGAATTCTTTCAGGAAAGAACCTCATAGAGTGGCAAGCTCCTGTAACATTCTGTGAAAAAAAAATTCCAGTTGAGTGAATAACCTTTATTGATTCAATTTGCATATCCAAATAGAGCTCTATATACTTGTTTTATGTCACACCTGGTTTCTAAACCTGTAGATCCATGTATATATCTGTGGCGACACATGCATACAGTTTACTCACTAATACCTGATGATGTCTGATGCCATGCTAAACAAAATAAATGCACCTCTCAACCCTAGGTAATGGCTAAATTGTGTGTGTCAGTGTTTGATAACAGCAAAATTCCTGGGTAAATGAAGAACGTGGACCATATCTTGGAGCTTGTCCTTCTGGTTTTTGACTTGTAATATAATTGTCTTGTAAGAGTTTTTAGACTGTTAATGCCCTGGTGTGGAGTAACTTCTTTTGTAGGCAATGCTTCCTAAAACTGTGTAGGCTTTGATAAGAGTTGTTTGTGTTGGCATTTGGATATCCTCCTCCTTCTATCCTTGCAGAAGTTTCATTATTAGAATGTACATGTAAATACCAGGAAAATTTGGAATATCTGTACAGAGCATGCATTTTCCACTTTATTTCCCCCCAACACACCAAGGACATTTATTTTGCTAGATATCACCTTTAAAAAACAGTGTTTCTGTTTAGGCCATATAGGTTCGTTTTAAAAGCAAAAGAAAATTCCTCAGTATTCCCTTGGAGGTCCTTGGAACCCAGTTTGATTGGCATTGACTTGAGAAAGTAGAGTTTTAATTTATGAAAATATCTTTTGAAAGGAAATATCAATGACCTATGCTTCCTCTGATAATCAATTAAGGAAACATATATCAATCATCTGGTAGAATTTTAAAATCATAGTTATGAAGGAAGTTGAGACAAAGGGTATACCTATAAATGAGTTCTGTAGAACTCTAACCTCCAGTAGTCTAGGTGTTTTGAATCTCAATTAAGCAGATGATGGAAAAGAACTAATGGTTTCTCACCTTAAAGACTTAAAGATTAAAGAGAAGCAAGTAAGCTTTTGAATTGAATAGAGGTAGTTATTTTAAACCTTGCTTTAGAAATATTTTATGATGTGTTATACAGGCATTTCTCTTAAAGCCTGAGTTTCTGTAATGCCAGTTATTAAACTGAAATCAAATATAATGTCAAATAATTACAGAACACAAAGTGAATGATGTGAACCGTTATTTGGAATGTGTTTGGAATTTGTAATTAGCACCCCAAAAGTAAATCAAAGCTCTACAGAATAAGTTGAAGGGCTTTGTTTGAATAGCTGGCCTTTGGCCTTTCTACTTCTTATTGGTGTTTGTGATGGAATTGTCAGCAATATTGTTTAGGGCAAAGATGACAGAGGAGATGAGGAGTCCTCTGAGCGTGAGGACTGAAGGGCTAATAAGAAAGGATTTGCCTTTGTTCAACCAACTTATTTTTAGCTTACAATAAAAAAATACCTACACAATAAAACTGCTTTCATTATTAGAACCCTAAAAGAAAAAAAAACCACTTTAATTTGTGAATGTAAATTTCTCTTGTTTTTGATAGATTTTCCTACATTGAAACAGGTATTATTTTAAACATTTTATGATAGCCTGATGTTTTTAAAATTAGAAGTACCATGTTACTAATGAAAAAAGGTTGATTTTAATGTTATTATATTTTTTAAGATTAAGAGCTTTCTATTCCCTTGTAAATACTGTTTGAATGGAAAAAAAGGTTAATAGCTCAGTTGAATATTAACTACAGTTGAATTCCTGCTGTTTGTATTATGATGTTATGACAGGATAGCCATCCACATGGTGATAGCAAACTCTGAATTTAAAACACCCCATACCTACAAGGAAAAGTTAGTATTTAAGACTTCATACATCCTGAGCCTCATCTCTGAATTTTTATTTTTATTTTTTTTGCGGTACGCGGGCCTCTCACTGCTCTGGCCTCTCCCGTTGCGGAACACAGGCCCCGGACGCGCAGGCTCAGTGGCCGTAGCTTACGGGCCCAGCCGCCCCGCGGCATGTGGGATCTTCCCGGACTGGGACAAGAACCCGCGTCCCCTGCATCGGCAGGCGGACTCTCAACCACTGCACCACCAGGGAAGCCCTGAATTTTTATTTTTTATATCCCTACATTCTGCTATAACAGGCCACCCCTTGATACTTAAATATAGGCACTTTTATTTTACCATGCTATTTTTGTGTGTGTGTGGTGATGCGTTTATTTAGACTACCCTTTCTTATCATTTCAGTGTGGCAAAATTTTGCTCACTTGGGCCAGTTTGAGTGTCGTGTTCTCCAAATCAGTCATTCTTGTGTTTCTTTCTTCATGCCATGGTGACTGTGGCATGACAATTATTGGGCTTCTGTTGTGAGATAATTCTATAGCAGAGTGAGGTTGTGGATTATGGAGTCAGAAATATGCAGTAATGGATTTATAGCTCAGTCTCTTAGAAACTGGCTATGAGATTAGACAAGTTATTTAACCACTCAGACTCAGTTTTCTCAAAGTGGGATTAACTACACTTCAGCAAGTTTGTGAGGTCTAAAAAATATATATACAGCATGGTTCCTATCATATAGTAGACCCTTAGTAAATGGTTATGATTATTTTTGCTGTATGTATGTTTGTTTCTCGTTGTATTTTGACCTACTTGAGGTTAGAGACTGTCTTACCTACATTAACATGCCCAGCACATCAAAACCCTTGATCAGGGTAGTAGCTTAACAAAGGTTAAGTGATTGAATGAATAAATGGTGAAATATCAGAGAAAGTAAAACTGCCTCCTGAATTCTCAGCTTACAGCCTACACATTTAAAGTAATGAGAAAACCTCACACCCGTTTCTAAAGCCTGTCTTTTTTTTTATAATCAGGTTATGCAATTGGTTAGAGCCTGATACTAAAGAAGTTGAGGCCTTTGATTCCTAAATGGAGAAGTTCCCAAAGTCACTGACAGTATTCTTAGACACAAAGAATTATTTAGAAATCTTTGCTATCACTCTCCTGGTGAGAGAGAGCAGGTGAGGGAAGGAGGAGGAGTATGATCAGCCCCAAAACCATTACAGTCAATAGGTATGTTTGCCTATTAAAGGTGGGACTTCTATGTTAGAAGTTATGTCCTAGAGATGGCACTAAAGCTGGAAAATGGATGAATCTTATAATCAGAGGGTTATAGGATTATAACCCATGACTCCCAAATCTCAACCCCTTGTACTGGATTCCCTGTGATGTTTAATTTTGTATTAACTTGGCTGGACCTCAGTGCCCAGATATTTGGCCAAACGTTATTCTGGATGTTTCTCTGAGAATGTTTATGGATGAGATTTGGCATTTAAATTGGTGGACTTTGAGTCAACCAGATTGCCCTCCCTAATGTGGATGGGCCTCATCAAATCAGCTGAAGGGTTGAATAGAACAAAAGGATGACCTTTCCTGAGCAAGAGTGAGTTCTCTAGCAGGCTGCCTTTAGCCTTCATCTGTAACATCAGCTCTTCCTGGTTCTAGAGCAGACTATTGTGGACTTGAACTGCAACTCTTTCTTGAGTCTCCGTCCTGCTAGAATCCCCCAACAGATTTTGGAAACGACAAGCTTCCACAACCTCTTGAGGCAATTCCTTAAATTAAATCTCTTTATATATATAAATAGGCAAGACTACACACACACACACACACACACACACATACAAACACACACACACACATATATGAAATATGAATGGTCTGTTTCTCTGGAGAACCCTGATGGATATACTGACCTGTAAGACCTGTAATTTTATGAATTATTAGTATATTACTTTTCTCTTGTGGCATCATTAAGCAAACTCAGACCAACTTTTACCCAATGATTTTCAGAACATTTCCCAAAGAGTCCTAACCTGTTAAACTAGGTACCTGTCCAATGAACCATTTATATCAGAGTCACTTGGGAAGCTTGCTTTCCAGTCTCCACCTCAGACATATTGAATCAGAATCTCTGTGGGTGAGACTTGGTGATCTGTATTTTTAACTAGTTCTTCTGATTCTCTTGCACATAAAAGTTTGAGAACCACTGATTTCTATGGTATTCATTTTTGATTTTGCCTGGACAGTGAAATTGCTGAAGAGGAGACTATTATAACTGAGACCAAAACTAGCAACTGAAGAAGGATTCACCAGTGGGGAAAATGATAGATGATAAATGCTATATGGATTATACATTTTCTTTTAAATATGAATTATGGATGGGTTATATATTTCTTTTAAATAGGATCTAGTTATTGTCATTGGATGGAATTATATGATAGATTCAAGTTTAAAACATCACAGAAAAAGCCCCATAGTGTAATTATTTTATTTAAAGGGAAATGAGGAAAATACTAAGGAAATGTACGTAGATGCAAAAGAGGATGGAAGGTGACACTGAGGCCCATGAAGAAGAAACATGTGGTTATATAGAGCAGGCGGAGACCGACTAGGGCTTGGTTTAGAAATGCTCCCACAGGAATTGATAGAGCACATGCAGTGTCCAGCTTCTGGCTGTAACCAGTCCCTAATTCCCTGAAGGAAGGTTGGGGAAAGTTGGAGAAGGATGGACCCTGTCTCTATCGTGTAGATGCCAATCTCGTAATGCATAACATATGGGATATGTTTTTTGTCAACATTATGCCAAAAATATTTTGACCCACCTGGTTGTAGAGATGAGTGGGCTTGGGAAACAATTAGCATATGGAATAGATTATGAAGAGGGTCACCTTAGCATCTGGCTTACTGAAACTCCACATTTCCTATAACTCTAGGTCATAAGAAGAGCAATTCCCATAACAGATTAAGGCCAGTAACATTTGAAGAATGATTTATTTTCACCTGGGGTGACCCTTATATTTATTAACATGGTATTGATTTCCTGGTTGCTTTTTCTGAGTCAACATGGCAAATGATCTTTAACCCCTTAAAAAGTTATGAGGACTAAATAGTCAGACAAGTGAATGTTGATGAAAGAACTTAATTCCTTATATTCATTTTGACTTCTTTGTGTGCTATTCATATGGGTTGATGGATTTTTCAGAGACTCTGAAATGCACTGGTTAAGTTCAAAGTGCTGACAAGTAGTAAAGTTTAGCCCAAGAAGCTCAGAAGTCCCATTTTCTCCTCCTTTTATATCCAGGAATTTTTAGAAATAAAAGACACCATGCAAAATCCTTGCAAGTTTAGACTACATGAGATATTTTTAAATCAAAGGGTTTAGACTGACATTCTTTTACTCTTCATAGAAATATAGTCAAATTATCTAGCTCTTTTTGGCAGCAAAATCACTTAGTTTAGAGACCTATAAATTCTAAATTTAATTTTAAAACCTTTGGGAGGAGAACTAACCATGAAAAAAGAATCAAAAGTCCTACAATTGCTGTTGAACAAACAAATGCACACTACTGTCTCCCCCAAACAAAAACAAAAACTGGTGTAAAACCTGAAGGCATTTAAAATTTTATCTGGTTCATGGGACAGGGTGTAAAATAAAAAGCAAATTATACATCAATAAAATTGTTCTAGTACAGAGGTTGACAAACTATGGCCTGTAGGCTAAATTAGTTCACCACCTGTTTTAATATAGCACGTGAACTAAGATTTTTACATTCTTAAAGGTTTGTAAAAATATAACAAAGAAGAATATGCAACATAAGCCAAATGTGGCCCACAAAGCCTGAAAAATTGACTATCTTTCTCTTTTCAGTAAGAGTTTGCTGACTCCAATATAATCTAGGTAAGAAAGGATTTAGAGCTATTCCATCATCTCTGTGATCCCTGGCAAATGGCATGTCTTCTCTGAGCCTGCTCCCTTGTCTGTGTCTTTGGGATGATTAAACCTGACAGCCTCACAAATAAAAGAGAATGGGGGGAAAGTCTGAAAACCATCGCCTGCAACTAGACACTAGTAAACAGAATTATCCAAAACTTGTGGTCTCTTTCCATTGAAAAATGAGTGCTTTTAAATTGGGAGAGGGAAAATGATGGACTTATTTTGTGGCGACTTTGTTTGGGGGACAATACATTTCATCAAATTATTTGCTTTGAGCACATGTTGCACATTGCTCCCAAATCAGACCTTGGTACTTTGGACCAAGTCTGAGCTCTAGCATATCTTTGTTGAGTACATGAAATCTTCCTTCCCAGATTGTGCCAGTTATTATGAACAAAAAGATGACTGTGTTTCTGAGTGTAGGAAGGAGAAACTATTTAAAATATTTGAAATCAGACTCCTTTTAAGCTCCCACATTTTGAAAGTTTCAAGGTGACACAGGGTCCTGAGTGTTGTAAAATTATTAAGGCTGAGACACATGTGAAACGACAGTGTCTGGGACAGGGGAACAGGGGAAATTTAAATTAACTTCCTTCTGAGAACTGAGAAAGATGAGGGGAGACCCAAACCCTACCAGAGAGTGCAGAGGTTATCAATTGGCAAGGGGAGTGCGGGGTGAGAGCAGACTGGGGCAAGTACATTATCAAGTCATAATAATGAAAATGATCATGTATGCAACCACACTCCAGATCTTGGCTAACCACTTTATGTACATTATCTCATTGAATCTTCACAACTGCATTGTGAGGTAGATGGAATGATCTCCATTTTATGGGTGAAGAAACTGAGTAAGCTCACAGAGAAGTTAAGTAACTTGTATAAGGTCAGCCTGGATGAGAGTAACCAGGAACTTCTCAGGAAGAGAGGAAGCAGGGACAAAATAGGCAGGAAAACAGATAACTGGCTGAAGCCCTGAAACCTCAGTCTTGATAATACATCTGGATTTTTACTGCTGTGGTTACAGCTGTCACCCTGGTGATACCCTAATTCTAAGTGGTTTAAATGAAGGGCCCTGCTGGTGGTGATTACAGACCTGGTTGAGTATTGAATTTGAGGAATGAGGAGGAGACAGGGTTGGGTTTTTATTTTGCTTTTTGTTTTGTTTTTAACAATCCACTCACGTGCGAATTAGTGAAATGAAAATAAAAACCACGTGGTGTTTTCTTTTCATTAAAGTAAGGTCTTTACTAAGCATTAGCCTAGTGTACTTGAAAGTAACAAAACCTCAAATATTTTACAGTTGAGATTGTTGTGAATTTCTGCCAATATATTTCTCTACAGAAAATAGTAATTCAACTGTTGATGGACACTTAGGTTGCTTCCATGTCCTGGCTATTGTAAATAGAGCTGCAGTGAACATTTTGGTACATGGCTCTTTTTGAATTTTGGTTTTCTCAGGGTATATGCCCAGTAGTGGGATTGCTGGGTCATATGGTAGTTCTATTTGTAGTTTTTTAAGGCACCTCCATACCGTTCTCCATAGTGGCTGTATCAATTTACATTCCCACCAACAGTGCAAGAGGGTTCCCTTTTCTCCACACCCGCTCCAGCATTTACTGTTTCTAGATTTTTTGATGATGGCCATTCTGACCGGTGTGAGATGATATCTCATTGTAGTTTTGATTTGCATTTCTCTAATGATTAATGATGTTGAGCATTCTTTCATGTGTTTGTTGGCAATCTGTATATCTTCTTTGGAGAAATGTCTGTTTAGGTCTTCTGCCCATTTTTGGATTGGGTTGTTTGTTTTTTTGTTATTGAGCTGCATGAGCTGCTTGTATATTTTGGAGATTAATCCTTTGTTAGTTGCTTCATTTGCAAATATTCTCTCCCATTCTGAGGGTTGTCTTTTGGTCTTGTTTATGGTTTCCTTTGCTGTGCAAAAGCTTTGAAGTTTCATTAGGTCCCATTTGTTTATTTTTGTTTTTATTTCCATTTCTCTAGGAGGTGTGTCAAAAAGGACCTTGCTGTGATATATGTCATAGAGTGTTCTACCTATGTTTTCCTCTAAGAGTTTGATAGTGTCTGGCCTTACATTTAGGTCTTTAATCCTTTTTGAGTTTATTTTTGTGTATGGTGTTAGGGAGTGTTCTAATTTCATACTTTTACATGTAGCTGTCCAGTTTTCCCACAACCACTTATTGAAGAGGCTGTCTTTTCTCCACTGTATATTCTTGCCTCCTTTATCAAAGATAAGGTGACCATATGTGCGTGGGTTTACCTCTGGGCTTTCTATCCTGTTCCATTGATCTATCTTTCTGTTTTTGTGCCAGTACCATACTGTCTTGATTACTGTAGCTTTGTCGTATAGTCTGAAGTCAGGGAGCCTGATTCCTCCAGCTCCATTTTTCTTTCTCAAGATTGCTTTGGCTATTCGGGGTCTTTTGTGTTTCCATACAAATTGTGAATTTTTTTGTTCTAGTTCTGTGAAAAATGCTAAGTGTCCACGAACAGATGAATGGATAAAGAAGATGTGGCACATATATACAATGGAATATTACTCAGCCATAAAAAGAAACGAAATTGAGCTATTTGTCGTGAGGTGGATGGACCTAGAGTCTGTCATACAGAGTGAAGTAAGTCAGAAAGAGAAAAACAAATACTGTATGCTAACACATATATATGGAATCTAAGAAAAAAAATGGTCATGAAGAACCTAGGGGCAAGACAGGAATAAAGACACAGACCTACTAGAGAATGGACTTGAGGATATGGGGAGGGGGAGGGGTAAGCTGTGACAAAGTGAGAGAATGGCACGGACATATATGTACACTACCAAATGTAAAATAGATAGCTAGTGGGAAGCAGCCGCATAGCACAGGGAGATCAGCTCGGTGCTTTGTGACCGCCGAGAGTGGTGGGATAGGGAGGTTGGGAGGGAGGGAGATGCAAGAGGGAAGAGATATGGGAACATATGTATATGTATAACTGATTCACTTTGTTATAAAGCAGAAACTAACACACCATTGTAAAGCAATTATACTCCAATAAAGATGTTTAAAAAAATAGTAATTCAGGCAATTCAAGGAAGGGCTTACTGTGTATGGATTTAGGGATTAGAGGGACATCCCCATCCCAGTTCATTAATATCTTATCTTCATATCATAGTACTTCATAGTGTTGGTCATGGAAGAAATTTCAGGGAACATTTAGCCCAACCTCCCTTACTATTCATAAAAGGAAACTAAGGTGCAGAGAGGCCATGTGATTTGCTCAAGGTTGCCCAGTACCTCGGGCAGTGTAGATAGAGTGGTGGCCATGAACTGTGCCCCACTCGGATGTATTCCCCGCTGCCTCACAATGCCCTACCTGTCTGTAAGAGAGCCAGATCTGAGCCCCTGATATAGCGTATTCCTTGAGGAGTCCAACTGCCCACTTGGTGCTGTAGTGGCTACACTGGGCCTGTCCCAGAAGGTCGAGTGGTTCATCCTCACAGAGATAGATACCTCCTCTGGATATGTGCTTGCCTTTTCTGTCTGCAGAATCTCAGCACTACCACTATCCAGGGACTCACAGAATGCCTGATCCACAGACATGCATCCAACCAGGGATCTGACTTTGCAGCGCAGGAGTGGGACATGACCATGGGTCCACTGATCTTACCACATACTGCACTGCCCACCGTCCAGAAGGAACTGACCTCGGAAAGCCCTGGAATGACCATCTGAAGGCAAGCCTGAAACACTAGCTTAGAGGCAAGTTTATGAAAGAATGGAGTGCCATCCTTCAAGATGCAGTATATGCATTACATCAGAGACGTCTCTATGACACAGTGTTCCCAATAGGAAAAATCTACAAGTCTGGGAAATAAGGGATGGAATCAGGAGTGGCTCCATTTACCTTCACTCCCATGACCTACTCGAGATTTTCCTCTCCCTGAAATTCTGTGCTCACAGGGTTGAAGAGGACACAGGTCCTATTGAAGTACAAGTTACCCCTACTGCCAAAGCACTTTGGACAACTCATGTCCAGAGCCCAGCAGGCAAGAAGAAAAGTTACCATCCTGTCAGGGGTAACTCATCCCGACTAGCAGGGGCAATAGGGCTGCGTTCACACAATGGGGTGTGGAGGGATGTGTGTGGAAACTTACTGATCCACTTTGCCATCTGCCGGCACTCCCTACCCCTATGGAGCTGAGAATGAATATGTGTAGCAACCTCAGGTGCAGAAAGGTGTGATTTCCCAAAAGGAATGGAAGTGTGGGTCCTACTACCAGATAAGCCACCAAGATCTGCTGAGGTGATAGCAGGGCGTGAGGGAATTTGGAATGGACAGTGGAGTAGGGAAAGGATAAGAAGCAGTGGTCCTAAGACCCACTAACCACCTTCAGTAAGAGAGGCCAACCAGGAGCCATGGAGGAACTGCTCCAAACTCTGCTTACAGAAAAAACGTGCACAGCACAAGTAGTGTGTGGTGGCCATGAAGTGCATGCTCAGATCTTCTCCTGCAGGAGCATAATTGGCCTATGGCCCCAGCTACTGTCCTGGATCCACCACCATTCCCCACTGGAGCCTCACTTCCCACAGGCTTCTCTTGGCCAATGACTGGGCACAGAGGGGGACTAAAGCAGGTCCTTCCTTGTCTCTGATGGACGACTTCGGCTTGAGGACATCCCACTGGGCTGGCCAAGACTTTGGTGGAACTGCACTGCAGTTTGGGACTCTTCCTGCCCAACCTCCTTCCTTGCCCCTCTCCTTCACAGAACTCAGACCTGCGTCACAGTCTCCAGGTTCTCCCTGCCCTTCTCTGGCTCCCTTCCCTATTCCCTTCCCAGGCATTTCCTCCAGTAAATCCCTACCCATCTAATCATGTCTTGGTTTCTGCTTCTCAGAAGCCCTGACCTAACACAGTGGTGATCCTTACCTTCTCTCCGAGTTCCTGGTCACTTAACGCTGGGTGAGGGCTACCTTCTGGCCTTCATCTTCCTCCTTCCCTCCCAACAACTTTTGTCAGTTCTCCCAACCTTAAGTTTCTTCCCCAGGGAGTGGACACATCACAAAGGCCCTTTTGTTTCTCCTTATTTTCTACCACCACCTGCTCCATTTGCTCAGATTTTTATGTCCCAAACCTTGAGTTAAAGTCTATAAATGCTCCTCAGGAGACTACATGCTACCTCGTCTCCTTACGTGAAGTGTCCACTGTAGAACTCTGCTTCTCAGTGACTCCACGTCACTCAGGGACATCCTCACAAGTGTAGCGGTCACTCTTGTCTTGCAGATGCGTGCAAACCCAGACTTGCCATGGTCTCGTAGCATCCTCATAAGTTTAGGACTCTTTCCAGGTATCCAGTCAATCCTTACAACAGTTCAACGAGGTATGGAGCCTTAGTATCCTCTTTTTACAGATGAGGAAATAAGGTACAGGTCATTTAAATAACCTGGTCATGAACCTGCAGCCAGAAGCAAGATTTGAACAAAGCCAATATGAGGCAGAGAGCAGGGAAATAATAATTAGAGGAGGAGATTGGGTCAGAGGAAGGCCTGCTTTGATTTTTGTTTTTTATTTAATCAAACAGACTTGAGTTCCTCCCTTCCCATTTTTGGACTTTCTTTTTTTTAAATCAGCAAAAAGCATTTGTTGGACCCAGTGATTTCCTGTTTATTTCTTGCTTATTATTTTCTTGATTGTTTGTGTGATGATAGCAAAAGACCTACTGAGTTGCAGAATTCTCTTGACTCTTAGTTTTTCTCATCTTGTCTACTCTCGGACCTTTCTGGGTTGGCACCTAGAGCACCACAGCTCCTGGACATTCTCAGTTTGCAGATGTACCAGCCCCAACCTATAACCCCTGATACTGCAAAAGTCTGATTGTTTTCTCTTTCTCGGTCTTGTTTTTAAACAAAAATAAGGAATATATAAACTCTTGTAAGACCCTACATGATACAAAGCTGGGACAGACGTGATTTTCTCATCTGAGTTTCTGAACACCATGTGTGAGTCCTTTGGCAGTGGCACGTGTGTGCAGGGTGGAGATGGTGGTGGAACGTTCTCAGTAAATTCCCTTTATGTCACCAGCTTGGGGCCCTCCTGACACCCAGCACGTTGGAGCAGAGTTAGATAAAGCCTTGAGGATTTGTGCAGGTGGGGTAGAACAAAAGGACAGAAACAGATGATCAGCTTTTAATGTCTAGGCGGCTAAATCAGGATTAACCTTTTTTGGCTTTTGTGTTGATGAGATTTAGTGAGCCCTGCACTCGCCCAGCTTAGAAGCAGTCTTTTTGCTAAATAAGATTTGTACTGTTTCATAAATATTAGCCTAGATGTATACCACCAGTTAAAAAGTAACAATGCCCCTGAATTGAAATCTGTATGTTAATTTCAAATTCTGTTTGAATTAATTGGATTGATATTAGGAGGGTAATAAGATTTGTCAATTTATGTTTCAAGCCATGCATTAATGGGAAAGGTAAAGCACCACAGGCATTTTCTCCAACTCTGTTTTTCAGTATAAGTATGGATGATGTCATCTTTCTTTCAACAAGATCATTTAGACCTTGATGGCCCTTGTTTGTTCATTGTCTAACATGCAGCAAGAGCTTTAAAATATATGTCAAGGATAAGTAGCTACAGTGCTTCTGAATAGCCAAGGATGAAGATCACTTTGAGGGACTTATTATTTGTCAAGTTTTACTATACACCAGGCACTCTATCTTCTTTATAAACCTATTTAATTCTTAAAACAGCCTATGTTAAAATGAGGATCCTGCCACTCAGTGATATTAAGTAATTTGCCTGCAGCAGGTGGCAGAGCCAGCTTTTAGACTTACATATTGTAACTCCAAATCTAGTGCTCTATTCCCCCCATATGTTAATGTATTTATCTATTGATAAGTGTAAAAGACCATGGGCTCTGGCAGCGGAAAAACCAGCAATCGAAAGGCATCTCTGTGGCTACTATAGTTGTGTGACCCTTGGAAGCTATTTAATCTCTCTAAGTCTCTATTTCCTTATCTGTAACATGGTGATAATTTTCAACATACTGAGTTGTTTTAGTGATTCCGTGAGGTAAAACATTCAGCATGTTGCCTGGTACATAGCTGGCTCTTGTTCAGTAGTACTGATTTCTAGCTGTGTGTGTGTGTTTCCTGTTTGAAGTCAGGCCTTTGGATGTTCTTGGGAGCGTAACTCATGGGGAATAATTTTTTTAAATACTACCCTTTTTGAAATATGTTTCAAACCTCCTTATGTTTTACTGCATCTTCTCCTGTAATAGAGTTCTATTATACACAAGGAAGGTTTCACAAGAGAAATAAAGCTGATTCTTGATTCTTGATATCCAGGCTGGTTGGACCCTGATGAGTATCCACTAACTGCAGGGCACTGGGACTTGGTTAATGGTCTTGTATTATATTACCATTTGAGCTTACCTAGTCATTGTTCATTAACTTAAGGATTTTTTTTGTTCCACTTTTTTTTTGCAGACACGACCAGAAGGCTTGGGTCAAAGGTGAAAACTCTGTAGTATTAGGATTTGGATATTTGGAGAACTAAGCTATGGAATGAGATCTCAAGGGTAACTTAAAAAGACTGACTCCCCTGCTGATGATAGACTCTTGCCCTGTGCCAGGGGTTGTGTCATCAGAGAGAGCTGCTCCATCAGGAAGGGCTTTTGACCCTTCATTGACCCACCCCTTGGTGGGGCCCTAGATGGACCCTTCAAACTTCCATCTGTAGAAAAAAAGGTACAACCAATTTTCAGGCCATGGACAAACGCTATATGAGCTAATTTGGGTGTCTAGTGTAACAACTGTATGTTAGTGGCTCTAGAGTTAGACTTGTCCCACACTAAGGAAGAAATCTATCAGTAGAGTTGGTGAGTTCATAATTTGATTCATACCCTGCCTTTCATTAATGTTAACATTATTCTTCATTTTTCTTCAGCTTTATCTTATTTTGATGATTTCAGCTACCGGTTGTCCTAGGATAATCTATAACTTTATTTCATGCACAATATCTGGCAATAGTTATTCCTTTTTACTTATATACTCTACCTGATAAATGCCTAAGTAATCTGTGCTGTTTTCATAGAAAAAACTTGTGAATATAAAACAGAGCCATTTTCTGGCTTTGTAACATTGCCATTTGACTTTAGGGGCAAATTTTTTTTGTGCTTACCAATGTCTTTTGTCCTCTGAATCAAGCCATATAATTTTCACCACTGTCACTGCTGCCCAACTGTAAATGGAGAAAGAAAATACCACACTGTGCTGACTTGATAACATAAACATTTTTTTCTGTCGACATGATGTGCATGCCATCATATGAAGTATATCATATACAAAGAGTTAGGCCTTCATAACCTGAGGATTTATTCTGTTTGTTCACTTTATTCATCTTTGTTTTACTGCTTGGAGGTTGGCAATTGTGCATAGATTACTGTGAAAATGCCCATTAGCACCTAGGGAATCTGAGAGATGGCTTCGGCAGATGTAGGCAGCTGATGTTGATTTAGGTTAACAGCCTCTTTGTGTTAATGTCTACATTCTGGAGCTAATTGGAAATAAGATTGTTCCATCACTCAGAACTTAACTCTTGGGACTTCCTTGGTGGTCCAGTGGTTAAGACTCCACTCTTCCAACGCAGGGGGCACGGGTTTGATCCCTTGTCAGGTAACTAAGATCCTGCGTGCTGTGCGATGCAGCCAAAAAATTTAAAAAAACCTTATCTCTTATGTGCACATGTATTTTCTGTTTGAGTATATATGAACGTAGACTAAGATGTAGGATACACAATCAACATTTAACATTGATTATCACAGGTAGCTAGGATGGGAGTATTTATTAACTTTTTACACATACAATTTTATGTTTAACTTGTTACATCAGGTACATAATAGTTTTTAAAAATTCAATCAGATGAAACAAAAGACAAAATATAGTGTTATAAAGAAACAGTTATAAACTAAATCAGTGCTTAAGATTTAATGTGCATATAATTCACCTGTGGATCTTGTTAAACCGCACATTTTGATTCACTAGGTCTGGAGTGGAGCTTCTGTTGCTGCAGTTTTTAGAAGGTCCAAGGTGATGTCAGTGCCATGGACCAATCCACGGAACACACTTTCAATAGCAAGGATTTAAGCCTGGAAATAGATAACAGGACTTGGTCCTCATCATGAAAAACAAGAAGGAAATAGTGTTGTTTTTTAGTTCTGCATCAGTTCTTCCTATTAAAAAAAAGAGAGAAGATTTTAGTAATTTCTCAATTCTAGATTAAATTTAACACACTTTTTCAAACCAGACTAGAGAAATGCCTTAACAGGTAGTCGATTTCTGCAGCACGGTGCTAGCTCAGAGTAAATACCCCATATAAACAATTACAGTTGACCTTTGAGCGACGTGGGTTTGAACTGCGTGGGTCCACTTATACAGTTTTTTTTCAGTAGTAAATACTACAGTACTGCATGATCCACATTGGTTGGAACCATGGATACGGAAGAATTGCGTATTCGGAGGGCTGGCTGTGAGTTATCTGTAGATTTTCAAATGTGCAAAGGGTCAGCATCCCTAACTCCCACGTTGTTCAAGGGTCAACTGTATATTTAAGTCAATCAAGAACGCATTTGCTCTAAAAGCATTTACAAGAATTAAATGCAGCCAATGTCCTCAAAGAATGTATGCTCTTGTAGAAATAAGACTTAAAAATCATTGGCGCCTGTTAGAAAGTAGTGTTGTTTGTAGGAATGTGGGAGATAGGCTGCTTGAAGGTAAATACAGGGTAAGTACTGGGGCATTGCAAAGAGGGCTGGGATCACAGGGTGGGAAGCCAAACTTGGGCTAAACTTACATACCCAGAAGGGGTGGAAGGTGCGAAAGAGCCTAGATTGCCTCTTAGCTGAAGTCGTTATTTCTAGAAGGTGACTCTTGGGTGCTTGAAAGAAGCTTAGAGTTTTTCCTAGCTTCAGGTTTCATGCAGCCGAAGTGGGATTAGCTACTGATTAGCTAGGAATTGCTGACTGGGATCAGCTCTGTTCAGCAAAATCTCATTCTCCTCATCACATCCTCATATTCAATTACTCTGACTAAAATAAGTATTTGGGTTGTGTCTGCCAGATGGTCAGCTTTCTTTTCTCTAGAAGAGCTGTTCATTAAAGTAGATTAGGGAGAAAAATACTTGGTAGGAAATGTATAAATAAATGAATTATTTATTATATCTTTTTGCGATTATATGAAGATTCCATAAGGGAAATAGAAAAGGACAGAAACACTGCTTAACTCAAATTCCTGCTGTTCGCAAAGCAGATTAGGCAGACAGTGGGCCAGACAGCCTGCATCTTAAGATGCTGCACTGCCAGCATGGTTTACTCATGTTACGACTTATTTGGAGGATGGACTTGTCCAATTGTCCCTTGTCTAATTGAAGTAGGTAGCTTTTTATAAATATTATCATTCTCATGTGATTTTACAACATGTATTTTGTTTGCACATGACATTATTTCATTTAGAAACCCATTTTTTTCCCCAGTAGAAGACAAAATGTAATTTGTATAAAATCCAATAAGAAGAAAGAACTTCTGTGATGGAAATTGGGTTTAAAGTTTTTCAGAGTTGTGTTCATGGTATTAGGTTGAGACTACTAGCTTTATCGTATGCAATTAAAACATAGCTGGTTGTCTGATATGGAAGAAATGGATTTTTCTCACTTCCAGTTGAATTGGTGACAGTTCCATTCAGTGATCCAGTCAGGTCTGTGACCAGCGACAGTGAGTATGAAAAGTGTCAATATATGAGCATTTGAAATTAATGCTCACCTTACAAAATCAGTGAATTCAGAAGTATTTGAATTTTCTTTGAGTAAGAAATTTTGATCAACAGTATTTACTGATTATATTATTCAGACTTAGCCTTTTAAGTTATATACAGGTGCAGGTTTTGGAACATAAAGGAATGAGATTAGGGATGGAGGCACAGAGCCAGGGGGAGACAGAATTGTCCAGACTAAGGGCTCAGTTCTGAGGATAGAATTTATTTCTAGATTCAGATCCCAGTTCTACCACTTACCATCTCTGTGATTTGGGGGATGGCTGTTTAACTGAATTTCCTCATCTTTAAAATGATAATCTAAGTAACATCTAACAGTTTTAGAGCAATTACTAGGTGTGAGATATGGCTGTAAGTCCCTTTCACAGATTGCTTCATTTAATTATTACCAATAGGAGCAACTTCATAGGAATAGATTGTTGGGAAGGGGGGGAAAATGCTAGTAGCTGCCAATTATGGGTGTGATTTTTGTAGTTCCTAGCACTGTCATCACCACTATCTCAGATGAGGTCTACATCTAAAGGTGGGTGACTCTCTGCTTCTTACTGAGCAGAGCCTGTCACTGGCTGTGTTTATTAAAGTTGGCAATTTGTAAAGCACTGATTGAGAGGTTTTATGTCTACATTGGGTATATTTGCAAGATGTAAGTTATGCCTTTTATTCTTCTGCAGGGAACTTAGAATCAGATGCCTCCTGAGCTTATTTCTATAATCACTTTGTCCAAAACCCTCCCCCAAATACCTACAGTTTTATTATACATTTTGAATCTTGACATAATTGTATAAGTGTTTGGCAATTTTTTATTTAGCAAGAAAGCATGTATCTTCAAACTAACAAGCAGTTAGTTGGTAAGAAAAAAGAAGACCGTGGTTTCTTTCAGCTCATAGAATATTCATTTATGGCCATCAACTAAATATACACATCTAGTTATCTAAAATAATACATTCATTTAACAAATATCTACTAGTGCCTCTCTATGACAGACACGGTTGTAGGTTTTGGGGGTGTAGCAGTAAACAACATGGACAGAAATACCTGTACTCACAGAAGGAACTCACATTCTAGTTGAGGCACTAGGCACACCCACACAGAAGCTCGTAAATACATACATACATATGTGTGTTGTGTAGATAGGTAGATAGATAGAGGGAGAGAGAGAAAGAAGGGGAGAAGGGGAGAGCACAGCTAGAGTAGAGCAATCAGGATTGAAATTTTAAATGGGGTCCCAGAGAGGGCTGCTTTGAGGGATGACATTTGCACACTGATAAGCTCACCACGTGAGTTGTTAAGAGATACAGCTTTTGCTCTGTGTTAAGATAAACGACACCCACAGTATATTTTGGGTGCTCTGAAATACTCACCGTCAGCTCTGTTTCCCCTATATTAATACCATGTGAATGTGAGTTAGCTGGGATGAATGACCAACAAGGGGGAGATGACAGAATACCTCCTGAGGTTACATATCTATAACTCCCAGCAGTGGCAGGCAGCCAGAACTGGACAGCGCTGGAGAGTGGGACTGAGTGTGCCACGGCTCAGCCAGCAAATGCTGAAAATTTCAACCACCTAGAAAGAATTCTTTTTCTTCTTTTTTAATCTGCACTTCTTCCTTCCAAACAGTTTCAGTTTCCTTTCTCCCAGCTCGCTGGACTTGCCTGCACCAGAAGGCCCTGGCACATCTGGTTTGGATGGGGCACTTGAACATTTTGCATTTAGATAGATGTTGGGAGAGAAATAGCCTATAAACTCTATCTGGCATTGTGAGCCTATATCCTACCTCCTTGAAGAAGTAATCCAAGGTTGCCAGCTGTATTTAAGTTTACTCATTCTACTTCTTTTATACCTCATTTTAGTAAACATTCTACCTTTGTTTTGCTGCATCACATTTTTTTAATTTTTGAAATCAGAAGAAGAAATGCTAACAACTGGTGAATTTTCTGTCTTCACTTTGCAAAAGGAAAACAATATATTTATTCAGTTTTAGTTCTTGTAATTATAGATAGTCTTGAGGATAAAGTAAACCTAGTTTAGGTTAGGGAAAGTGGTGGGAGGAGGGCTGTGGCTTTTACCCTTACTGCTTCTCCCACTGTGAGCTACATGGGAAATTACCCCATGAATGATTCTCAGTCTTTCCTGTGGCTGACCTAACAGTCTCAAGGGGTTAAAGTACTTTACACACACACACACACACACACAAACACACACACACAACACACACACACACATCCAGGCCATACTGCTTAGTAAGCCTTTTAAAATACGGAATTAATTTTTGAATCTCTTAAATGTTTTCTTAAATGGGAAAACTAATATTTCTAGAAAGAGAGAATGGTCAGCATAGAGAGTGTCGTATTCAGATTCAACAAATTGTATTCTGGATAATAGAAATCAAAAGACAGTGAGAACTCTTTAAAAAAGATCCCTGTTTTCCCCACTTATTTCAAAACTTTAAGTTTTTATAAAATTTAATTTTTTATTTACTGATATTACTTTCAAATTTTATTTTGCAATTAAATAAAATTTGTCTCATTTATTTTCATTTTTTCTCCTTTATTTTTAAAGTTCTAGTAGAATCTGCTTGTAGCTGCTTTTTAATATAGTGTTATAAGATTTAAATTTTTTTTACATCTTTCTTTGAGTATAATTGCTTTACAATGGTGTCTTAGTTTCTGCTTTATAACAAAGTGAATCAGTTATACATATACATATGTTCCCATATCTCCTCCCTCTTGTGTCTCCCTTCGTCCCAACCTCCATATCCCACCCATCCAGGTGGTCACAAAGCACCGAGCTGATCTCCCTGTGCTATGCGGCTGCTTCCCACTAGCTATTGTCTTACATCTGGTAGTGTATATATGTCCATGCCACTCTCTTTGTCCCAGCTTACCCTTCCCCCTCCCCGTGTCCTCAAGTCTATTCTCTAGTAGGTCTGTGTCTTTATTCCTGTCTTGCCCCTAGGTTCTTCATGACATTTTTTTCCTTAAATTCCACATATCTGTGTTAGCATATGGTATTTGTCTTTCTCTTTCTGACTTACTTCACTCTGTATGACAGACTCTAGGTCCATACACCTCATTACAAATAGCTCAATTTCGTTTCTTTTTATGGCTGAGTAATATTCCATTGTATATATGTACCACATCTTCTTTATCCATTCATCTGATGATGGACACTTAGGTTGTTTCCATCTCTGGCTATTGTAAATACAGCTGCAATGAACATTTTGGTACATGACTCTTTTTGAATTATGGTTTTCTCAGGGTATATGCCCAGTAGTGGGATTGCTGGGTCATATGGTAGTTCTATTTGTAGTTTTTTAAGGAACCTCCTTACTGTTCTCCATAGTGGCTGTACCAGTTCACATTCCCACCAGCAGTGCAAGAGTGTTCCCTTTTCTCCATACCCTCTCCAGCATTTATTGTTTCTAGATTTTCTGATGATGGCCATTCTGACTGGTGTGAGATGATATCTCATTATAGTTTTGATTTGCATTTCTCTAATGATTAATGATGTTGAACATTCTTTCATCTGTTTGTTGCCAGTCTGTATATCTTCTTTAGAGAAATGTCTATTTAGGTCTTCTGCCCATTTTGGGATTAGGTTGTTTGTTTTTTAGTTATTGAGCTGCATGAGCTGCTTGTAAATTTTAGATATTAATCCTTTGTCAGTTGCTTCATTTGCAAATATTTTCTCCCATTCTGAGGGTTGTCTTTTGGTCTTGTTTATGGTTTCCTTTGCTGTGCAAAAGCTTTTAAGTTTCATTAGGTCCCATTTGTTTATTTTTGTTTTTATTTCCATTTCTCTAGGAGGTGGGTCAAAAAGGATCTTGCTGTGATTTATGTCATAGAGTGTTCTGCCTATGTTTTCCTCTAAGAGTTTGATAGTTTCTGGCCTTACATTTAGCTCTTTAATCCATTTTAAGCTTATTTTTGTGTATGGTGTCAGGGAGTGTTCTAATCTCATACTTTTACATGTACCTGTCCAGTTTCCCCAGCACCACTTATTGGAGAGGCTGTCCTTTCTCCACTGTACATACCTGCCTCCTTTATCAAAGGTAAGGTGACCATATGTGCATGGGTTTATCTCTGGGCTTTCTATCCTGTTCCACTGATCTATCTTTCAGATTTTGAGCCAGTACCATACTGTCTTGATTACTGTAGCTTTGTAGTATAGTCTGAAGTCAGGGAGCCTGATTCCTCCAGCTCCAGTTTTTGTTCTCAAGATTGCTTTGGCTATTCAGGGTCTTTTGTGTTTCCATACAAATTGTGAAATTTTTTGTTCTAGTTCCTGTGAAAAAGGCCAATGGTAGTTTGATAGGGATTGCATTGAATCTGTAGATTGCTTTGGGTAGTAGAGTCATTTTCACAATCCAACAACATGGTATATCTCTCCATCTATTTGTATCATCTTTCATTTCTATCATCAGTGTCTTATAATTTTCTGCGTACAGGTCTTTTGTCTCCTTAGGTAGGTTTATTCCTAGATATTTTATTCTTTTTGTTGCAATGGTAATGGGAGTGTTTACTTGATTTCACTTGCAGATTTTTCATCATTAGTGTATAGGAAGGCCAGAGATTTCTGTGCAATAATTTTGTATCCTGATACCTTACCAAATCTATTGATTAGCTCTAGTAGTTTTCAGGGAGCATCTTTAGGATTCTCTATTTATAGTATCATGTCCTCTGCAAACAGTGACAGCTTTACTTCTTCTTTTCCGATTTGGATTCCTTTTATTTCCTTTTCTTCTCTGAATGCTGTGGCTAAAACTTCCAAAACTATGTTGAATAAGAGTGGTGAGACTGGGCAACCTTGTCTGTTCCTGATCTTAGTGGAAATGCTTTCAGTTTTTCACCATTGAGGATGATGTTGGCTGTCGGTTTGTCATATATGGCCTTTATTATGTTGAGGAAAGTTCCCTATATGCCTACTTTCTGCAAGGTTTTTATCATAAATGGGTGTTGAATTTTGTCGAAAGCTTTCTCTGCATCTATTGAGATGATCATATGGTTTTTCTCCTTCAATTTGTTAATATGGTGTATCACGTTGATTGATTTGCGTATATTGAAGAATCCTTGCATTCCTGGGATAAACCCCACTTGATCATAGTGTATGATCCATTTCATGTGCTGTTGGATTCTGTTTGCTAGTATTTTGTTGAGAATTTTTGCATCTATGTTCATCAGTGATACTGGCCTGTAGTTTTCTTTCTTTGTGACCTCCTTGTCTGGTTTTGGTATGAAGGTGATGGTGGCCTCGTAGAATGAGTTTGGGAGTGTTCCTCCCTCTGCTATATTTTGGAAGAGTTTGAGAAGGATAGGTGTTAGCTCTTCTCTAAATGTTTGATAGAATTCGCCTGTGAAGCCATCTGGTCCTGGGCTTTTGTTTGTTGGAAGATTTTTAATCACAGTTTCAATTTCAGTGCTTGTGATTGGTCTGTTCATATTTTCTGTTTGTTCCTGATTCAGTCTTGGCAGGTTGTGCATTTCTAAGAATTTGTCCATTTCTTCCAGGTTGTCCATTTTATTGGCATCGAGTTGCTTGTAGTAATCTCTCATGATCTTTTGTATTTCTGCAGTGTCAGTTGTTACTTCTCCTTTTTCATTTCTAATTCTATTGATGTGAGTCTTCTCCCTTTTTTACTTGATGAGACTGGCTAATGGTTTATCAATTTTGTTTATCTTCTCAAAGAACCAGCTTTTAGTTTTATTGATCTTTGCTATCATTTCCTTCATTTCTTTTTCATTTATTTCTGATTGATCTTTATGATTTCTTTCCCTCTGCTAACTTTGGTGATTTTTGTTCTTCTTTCTCTAATTGCTTTAGGTGCAAGGTTAGGTTGTTTATTCGAGATGTTTCCTGTTTCTTAAGGTAGGATTGTATTGCTATAAACTTCCCTTTTAGAACTGCTTTTGCTGCATCCCATAGATTTTGGGTCATCGTGTCTCCATTTGTGTCTGGGTATTTTTAAATTTCCTCTTTGATTTCTTCAGTGATCACTTCGTTATTAAGTAGTGCATTGTTTCGCCTCCATGTGTTTGTATTTTTAACAGATCTTTTCCTGTAATTGATATCTAGTCTCATAGTGTTGTGGTCGGAAAAGATACTTGATATAATTTCAATTTTCTTAAATTTACCAAAGCTAGATTTGTGACCCAAGATATGATCTATTCTGGAGAATGTTCCATGAGCACTTGAGGGCAATGTGTTTTCTGTTGTTTTTGGATGGAATGTCCTATAAATATCAATTAAGTCCCTCTTGTTTAATGTATCATTTAAAGCTTGTGTTTCCTTATTTATTTTCATTTTGGATGATCTGTCCATTGGTGAAAGTGAGGTGTTAAAGTCCCCTACTATGAATGTGTTACTGTCGATTTCCCCTTTTATGGCTGTTAGTATTTGCCTTATGTATTGAGGTGCTCCTATGTTGGGTGCATAAATATTTACAATTGTTATATCTTCTTCCTGGATCGATCCCCTGATCATTATGTTGTGTCCCTCTTTGTCTCTTCTAATAATCTTTATTTTAAAGTCTGTTTTGTCTGATATGAGAATTGCTACTCCAGCTTTCTTTTGCTTTCCATTTGCATGGAATATCTTTTTCCATCCCCTTACTCTCAGTCTCTGTGTGTCTCTAGGTCTGAAGTGGGTCTCTTGTAGACAACATATATATGGGTCTTGTTTTAGTATCCATTCAGCCAGTCTGTGTCTTTTAGTGGGAGCATTTAATCCTTTTACATTTAAGGTAATTATTGATATATATGTTCCTTTTCCCATTTTCTTAATTGTTTCGGGTTTGTTATTGTAGGTCTTTTCCTTCTCTTGTGTTTCTTGCCTAGAGAAGTTCCTTTAGCAGTTGTTGTAAAGCTGGTTTGGTGGTGCTGAACTCTCTCAGCTTTTGCTTGTCTGTAAAGGTTTTAATTTCTCCATCAAATCTGAATGAGATCCTTGCTGGGTAGAGTAATCTTGGTTGTAGGTTTTTCTCCTTCATCACTTTAAATATGTCCTACCTGTCCCTTCTGGCTTGCAGAGTGTCTGCTGAAAGATCAGCTGTTAACCTTATGGGGATTCCCTTGTGTGTTATTTGTTGTTTTTCCCTTGCTGCTTTTAATATGTTTTCTTTGTATTTAATTTTTGACAGTTTGATTAATATGTGTCTTGGCGTGTTTCTCCTTGGATTTATCCTGTATGGGACTCTCTGTTTTTCCTGGACTTGATTAACTATTTCCTTTCCCATGTTAGGGAAGTTTTCAACTATAAACTCTTCAAGTATTTTCTCAGTCCCTTTCTTTTTGTCTTCTTCTCTTGGAGCCCCTATAATTCAAATGTTGGTGCATTTAATGTTGTCCCAGAGGTCTCTGAGACTGTCCTCAGTTCTTTTCATTCTTTTTTTCTTTATTCTGCTCTGCAGTAGTTATTTCCACTATTTTATCTTGCAGGTCACTTATCCGTTCTTCTGCCTCAGTTATTCTGCTATTGATCCCTTCTAGAGTATTTTTAATTTCATTTATTGTGTTGTTCATCGTTGCTTGTTTCATCTCTAGTTGTTCTAGGTCCTTGTTAAATGTTTCTTGCATTTTGTCTCTTCTATTTTCAAGATTTTGGGTCATCTTTACTATCATTGTTCTGAATTCTTTTTCAGGTAGACTGCCTATTTCCTCTTCATTTGTTAGGTCCGGTGGGTTTTTATCTTGCTCCTTCATCTGCTGTGTGTTTTTCTTTCTTCTCATTTTGCGTATCTTACTGTGTTTGGGGTCTCCTTTTTGCAGGCTGCAGGTTCTTAGTTCCTGTTGTTTTTGCTGTCTGTCCCCAGTGGCTAAGGTTGGTTCAGTGGGTTGTGTAGGCTTCCTGGTGGAGGGAACTAGTGCCTGTGTTCTGGTGGATGAGGCTGGATCTTGTCTTTCTGGTGGGCAGGTCCACATCTGGTGGTGTGTTTTGGGGTGTCTGTGGACTTGTTATGATTTTAGGCAACCTCTCTGCTAATGGGTGGGGTTGTGTTCCTGTCTTGCTAGTTGTTCGGCATAGGGTGTCCAGCACTGTAGCTTGCTGGTCGTTGAGTGAAGCTGGGTGCTGGTGTTGAGATGGAGATCTCTGGGAGATTTTCGCCGTTTGATATTATGTGGAGTTGGGAGGTCTCTTGTGGACCAGTGTCCTGAAGTTGGCTCTCCCACCTCAGAGGCACAGCACTGACTCCAGTCTGCAGCACCAACAGCCTTTCATCCACACAGCTCAGAATAAAAGGGAGGAAAAGTAGAAAGATAGAAAAAAAGAAAGATGGTAAAATAAAATAAAATAAAGTAAGATAAAATAAAATAAAGTCATTAAAATGAAAGTAATTATTAAGAAAAAATTTTTTTAAAAATTAAAAAAACAAACAAACAAAAAAGAAAAAGCGGACGGTTAGAACTCTAGGACAAATGGTAAAAGCAAAGCTATACAGACAAAATCTCACACAGAAGCATACACATATACACTGACAAAAAGAGGAAAAGGGGAATAAATAATAAATCTTGCTCTCAAAGTGCACCTCTTCAATTTGGGATGACTCGTTGTCTATTCATGTATTCCACCCATGTGGGGTACATCAAGTTGATTGTGGAGATTTAATCCACTGTTCCTGAGGCTGCTGGGAGAGATTTCCCTTTCTCTTCTTTGTTCGCACAGCTCTCGGGATTCAGCTTTGGATTTGGCCCTGCCTCCGCGTGTAGGTCACTGGAGGGTGTCTTCTTCACTCCGACAGGACGGGGTTAAAGGAGCAGCTGACTCGGGGGTCTGGCTCACTCAGGCCGGGGGGAGGGAGGGTGTGGATGCGGGGCGAGCCTGCGGCGGCAGAGGCCGGCGTGACATTGCACCAGCCTGAGGCACGCCGTGCGTTCTCCCGGGGAATTTGTCCCTGGATCCCGGGACCCTGGCAGTGGCGGGCTGCACAGACTCCCCGGAAGGGGGGTGTGGAGAGTGACCTGTGCTCGCACACAGGCTTCTTGGTGGTGGCAGCAGTAGCCTTAGCATCTCATGCCCGTCTCTGGGGTCCGCGCTGTTAGCCGTGGCTCGCGCCCATCTCTGGAGCTCCTTTAGGCAGCGCTCTTACTCCCCTCTCCTCGCGCACCAGGAAACAAAGAGGGAAGAAAAAGTCTCTTGCCTCTTTGGCTGGTCCAGACTTTTCCCCAGACTCCCTTCCGGCTAGCCGTGGTGCACTAAACCCTTCAGGCTGTGTTCATGCCGCCAACCCCAGTCCTCTCCCTGCGCTCCGACCGAAGCCCGAGGCTCAGCTCCCAGCCCCGCCCGCCCCGGTGGGTGAGCAGACAAGCCTCGCGGGCTGGTGAGTGCCAGTCGGCACCGATCCTCTGTGCGGGAATCTCTCCGCTTTGCCCTCCGCACCCCTGTTGCTGTGCTCTCCTCCACGGCCCCGAAGCTCCCCGCTACGCCACCCACAGTCTCCGCCCGCGAAGGGGCTTCTAGTGTGTGGAAACCTTTTCTCCTTCACAGCTCCCTCCCACTGGTGCAGGCCCCGTCCCTATCCTTTTGTCTCTGTTTATTCTTTTTTCTTTTGCCCTACCCAGTTACGTGGGGGGTTTCTTGCCTTTTGGGAGGTCTGAGGTCTTCTGCCAGCGTTCAGTAGGTGTTCTGTAGGAGTTGTTCCACGTGTAGATGTATTTCTGGTGTATCTGTGGGGTGGAAGGTGATCTCCGCGTCTTACTCTTCCGCCATCTTCCCAGGAGTCTCGAGATTTAAATATTTTAATCTGTATTGAAAAGAGTAAGTGAAACTATACTCCTTTGACAAGGGGTACATATGTCCAACTGACTTCCGCTTGCTGCCCATTAAATTAGGTTTTCCTCAGGAGCATCGGGGGGACACCTTTGCTCTCCTTCCTCTTTATTCCTGCCCTCACACTGCTCACCTATTTCTGATGCGACCATCTCGTTTATGTAGATGACTTACAAATCTGCTTCTCTGAGCGTGACTTCTCTCCTGAGGTCCAGTCCCATTTCTCTCTCTTCCTGATAGTGTGGTGGTCCTACCGTTACTTCAGTCAGTACCTCTAAAACTGAGCTCTGCTTAAGAGAAAGCTCTATTTTCTCTTAAGTCCCACTCTAGGTTTCCATATTTCTTTCAATGCACCCCTATTCTCACTGCAGCTGAAAACTTCAGTGTGCCTTTATGTCTTCCTTTCCCTCCCATCCCTAACATATGTAGCAGTCACCTGGGACTATCCCATTGACTCTTTCACTCTGCATCCTTCCCCGCTTCTCATTTGTTATTTCCCACCACCAGTACCCCAGAACTTAACCCTACTCCCCTCATGCCTGGATTGTAGCAAAGATTGCTTGACTTATCTTCCCTTTTGCCACCACTCACTTATCTATTCTCTTTTCACATCTGGTTAATATGTACATTAAAGATGGGACTATACCTTAGAACTCTTGTATTCCCAGAAGAGAAATTTCCACAATGCAACATTCAAATTCTGTTTTTTTTTCAAAATGACAAAAGGTCATTTCTCATATTTGTCATATGTGTCTGGTTAGAAATATGAAATTCAACATTGTGTAGATTTCATTAAAAAATGTTATGCAGATATGTTCATCTTCTGTGATTATTAGTTGACTAAGAGGGACTCTAAGTTTTTTCTCAACTTCTAAATTTCAACTCTAAATTTCCCTGATAATGGTAGTATAAGTAGGTTCTACATGTACTTCACAATGTGAAAAAATGTATCATTTGGGCTGCTAATACAAATTTTTATTTGAAAAAGATTCATTTAAATCTAGTAAGAGAATCTTTTATCTTCCTAGTTGGTTAAAGATTTTTAATTTACAGTTGTACATTCAGCTGTAAAGAGAATAGACTTATGAAATGTCTATTTTAAGCAAATATTTAAACTCAAGAAGAAATAGTTCAGTCTGCCAAATGGTCTTTTAAAGAAACCAGAGCAGGAATGCCTGAAGTTGACCAATCGTGGTTCTCAGTCATGGTAGAATTCAAATCATTTACTCTGAGGAAAGAATCACAATTTATTTAACTTTTCTCTTTTCAATGTGAAGAATTTGGGAATATAGCACATGTCTCTTTTAAAATGTTTGCCTAGAAATTTGACACTTATACTTTGAAATGAAAACAGTACATTTTTCTATGCCACAGTTATAGATGGACTTAGTTTCAAACATCATTTTATTTAATAGCAAATAATGAGAATAATAACAAAACATCAAAACCCATCATCACCACCCCCAAACCAGCAAACAAGAAACCCTGTATCTTTCTTACACTAATTTAGATCCAGTGTTTTCTAGCACTGCTGCACTTGACAGGGAAGTCAATGCCATCTTATTTTTTAGCTGACTTCTTTCCTCCATCGAACTCTTACATGCACATATCTCCCATTGTGAAAGGAGCCCTGAGAAGGCTACAGGACATGTTTTCAAAAATCATTCATTATTTACTTTTGCACTCTGTGGAAATTTTTAGTTGCTTCTTCTCTGCAGAATTTGTGAAATTTTCAGTTTGCTCCAAGAAGGTGAATTCCTGTGTCTTCATAATGGATATCATACTCGGGCCTTTGAATCATGTAACTGAGTAAATCCTTAAGCAATCCAGACCATTGTAGTGGCATGAATTTACATTCAAAATCAGAGGAATCATGTGGTAGAATCATTTTCTGCCTGAGCCACTGCTGCCTGGATTTTACCTCAGTCCCTCCCCAGAAATAATTTTCATTAACATTACCAATGACTTCCCAAATTGCTAAATCCAGTGGACTCATATTTTACTCATCTTATATGACCTCTTAGTGGTTAACTGCTCCCTCTCTTTGAAAAATTTTCTCTCTTGGTTTTCATGACACCTGATGTTCTTTTGAATTTTTCCTTCTCCTCTGATGGCTCTTTCTCAGGTTCCTTTGAAGATGTCTCTTTCCCTTACCAGCCAGTAATTGTCCTGGGCTCTTTCCTGGTCTTACTCTACCCTCTTCTTCTAGGCGTCTTCATCTGTGGGTTTAAATTCCAGCTATATACAGACAAAGTCAAAATTTCAATCTCAAACTCACATGAAGACCAGAACCACATATTCGAAAGGATATTCTACAATTCACTCTGATGTACCATTGAGGTCTCAAACAGTCTTTTTCCCAAACGTGCTCTTCCTCAGTTTTTCTCCTCTCAGTGTATGGTGCTTCTATCAACCCACTAGTATGAGCTAGAAACTAGAAGTCATCTTTGACTTCTGTGTCTGTTTCACTACTCACACATCTTTATGACTCCTTCTTCCAGCGTGTTTTGAATCTCTAACTCTCCATCTTTGCCTTCCCTATCCTGTATCAACTCAAAGTCACATTTCTCCTGCAGATACTTTCACAGCTTCTTGCGTTGAGCTTCCTAATTTTTCTTCATCTTCCTAATAGCTCTTCAACTTTCATACTTTTGTCCTCTTACAATCCTTTTTCCGTACTGCGTCCAGATTGACGTTTTACACTTTAAATTGCATTTTACTCCCTTATTTGAAGCTTGCAATGACTTTTTGTTAAACTTAGAATAAAACGCCAACTCTTCAACATGACTGGTGCACAGGGAAGTGTGTGATCTGACCCCTGCCTGCTTCTTTGGCCTCTTGTTGTGCTTCTTCTTTGTTCAGAATAAGTTCTTTTTCTTTTGTTGTTAAAGTTTCCCCCCAGCTTACTTGAGATATAATTGACATATAACGTGTACATTTAAGGTGTACAATGTGATGATTTGGTAATTATATATATTGTAAAATGTTTATCACAATAAGGTTAGTTAACACTTCCTTCACATCACGTAATTATTATTATTTTTTTTGATGGTTGTTATAGTTAGAACACTTAAGATCTTCCCTCACAACAGCTTTGAAGTATATGATACAGTATTGTTAACTATAGTCACCATGCTATACATTAAATAAATCCCTGGGATTTATTCATCTTATAACTGAAAGTCTGTACCCTATGACTAACATCTCCCCATATACCCACCCCCCACCGCCCCAGGGTAACTCTCAATCTACTTTCTGTTTCTATGAGTTTAATGATTTAAGATTCCACATTTAAATGAGATCGTGCAGTATTTGTTTTCCTCTGTTTGACTTATTTTACTTAGCATAATGCCTTCAAGGTCCATTCATGTTGATACAAATGGTAGGATTTCCTTTTTTTATGGCTGAATAATATGTATTGTATATATACAAACATAAAAGTGAGATATATATCTCTCACATTTTCTTTATCCATTCTTCTGTCTATGGATACTTAAGTTTGCCTTGGCTGTTGTAAATAATGCTGCAATGAACACTGGAGAGCAGATATCTTTTTGAGATAATGATTTAATTTCCATTGGTTATATACCCAGAAGTGGGTTTGCTGTTTTATGATAGTCCTATTTTTAACTGAGGAACCTACATACTGTTTTCCATAGTGGCTGTACAAATTTACATTCCCACCAGCAGTGCATTAGGTTTCCCTTTTCTCCACATTCTCACCAGCATTTGTGAATATTTAAAAGATAATTTTATTTAATGGCAAATAATGACAATAGTCATTTGTCTTGTATTTTTGAGGATGGCCATTCTTACAGCTGTGAGGTGATACATCATTGTGGTTTTGTGCATTTCCCTGATCATTAGTGATGTTGAGTACCTTTCCATGTACTTGTTGACCATCTGTATGTCTTCTCTGGAAAAATGTCCTTTGTCCATTTTTAATCAGATTATTTTTTTTTCCTATTGAGTTGTATGAGTTCTTTATATATTTTGGATATTAACACCTTATCAGCTATATGGTTTTCAGATATTTACTACCATTCCCTAAGTTGCTTTTTCATTTTGTTGGTTGTTTCTTTTGCTGAGCAGAGCTTTCTGGTTTTCTTCATCCCATTTGTTGATTTTTGGTTTTGCTGCTTGTGCTTTTGGTATCATAACCAAAAAATCATTGTCAATACCAACGTCTAGGAGCTTTCCCTGTGTGTTTTCTTCTAGGAGCTTTATGGTTTCAGGTCTTATGTGTAGGTCCATAATCCGTTTTGAGATTATTTTTGTGAATGGTGTAAGACAGTGGTTCAATTTCATTCTTTTGAATGTTGAATATCCATTTTCTCAGCACCATTTATTGAAGAGACTATCTTTTCCCCATTGAGTATTCTTGGCTCCCTTGTCATATATTAGTTGATCATATATGCATGGGTTTATTTCTGGGCTCTCAGTTCTGTTCCATTGATCTATGTGTCTGTTTTTATGCCAGTGCCATACTATATCTTCATAATACAGTTTGAGACCAGGAAATGTGATGCCTCCAGTTTTGTTCTTCTTTTCCAAGATTGCTTTGACTATTTGGGGTCTTTTGTGGTCCATACAAATTTTACGATTTTTTTTGTATTTCTGCAAAAAATGTCAATGGAATTTTAATAGAGACTGCATTGATGGCTTTGGGTAGTGTGGCAATTTTAACAATACTAACTCCTGTCCGTTAACGCTGAATATCTTTCCATTTATTTGTGTCTTCTTTAGTTTCTTTCATCAATATCTTATAGATTTGTTGTATATATCATTCATTTTCTTGGTTAAATTTATTCCTAATTATTTTATTGTTTTTGATGCTGTTGTAAATAGTATTGGTTTTCAAATTTCTTTTTCAGATAGTTCATTGTTAGTGTATAGAAACACAACTGATTTTTGTATGTTAATTTTGTATCCTGAAACGTCACTGAATTTGTTTATTATTTCTAACATTTTTTGTGGATCTTTATAATTTTCTATATGCAACATCATCAGCAAACAGACACAATTTTACATCTTCCTTTCCAATTTGGAAGCCTTTTATTCTGTTTTTGATTGCTCTGGCTAGGACTTCCAGTACTATATTGAAAAGGAGTGTTGAGATTGGGCTGTCTTCTCCTGTTCCTGATCTTAGAGGGAAAGCAGGTGCCTGAGTAGTGGCAGGGGCCAGCTGCAGATATACATATGGTGGCGAGGGCCAGGGCCAGCAGCAAGGACTGGGGCCAACTCCAGGTGGACTTGCAGCTGCAGGAGCCCTAGTTGTCAGTGTGCACTTCTGTGGCTGTAGGTCTCACCACTGTTGTTTGCACAACAATGAAGGCTGGTGAGGAGAGTTAGGCCAGCCAGGTGCAGGTGCACAGCTGGAGGAGCTAGCTGCAGTTAAGCCCAGCAGGGCAGGCCAGTGACAGGAGTTAAGGCCAGATCCAGGGCCCGTAAACAGCTGAAAAGGCTCTGGCTGTCAGCATTCACCCATGTGGCTCCGGGATCTCGACCGGATTCCCACAGTGAATATCACAGGAAAATCCCTTCCTAGTTCTTGAAACAGGCTTTCCCCATCTCATTGACCTTGAATTCCATTTCCTGGAGCACCATCCCCCAACTTTGCCTGGCAATACCTACTAATTCTTTAGTAATCAGCCTAAAAGTCACCACTTCAAAAATTTTCTTTAACCAGGTCTCCCTGTTACAGTCTCTCGCTAATCCCTTTATTTTTCACTCGTAGGACTTATCCTACATTTATTTGAGAGGTTATCTCTCTCATACCACACTTCTTAGGAAACTTGAAGCCCTGACATTTTTTCTTTCACTCACTCTAGTTTTTGTTTTCTCTTTTCCTAATGTCCACATAAACACAATGGTGCTCTGTTTGTGCCCATCTCTTCCAAGCTCCCTGGTTAGTGAAATCATGTTGGTAGCTTGAAATCAGCTGTGATGAGAGAGTATGTACACCATGGAAATGAGTACATGTTACAAATCAGGTGGCCCTCTCCCCAGCTAGTTGTTAAACGTTTATCACCAACCTACTGCACACATGTATACATACATGTAATTTTTACTGACCACTTGTGTTAGTCACCTTCCTCTTTTAAGATTTTTCTCACTTAATATAATAATTACTTTGTAGATATTATTTTATCCTCATTTTAGTTATTTTCCAAATAACTTTGGAATTGCCAGATTCTCATCACATGTGGTGTATATGCAGCACGTTTGGCACTTAATAAATATTAAATATTTTTATACAGTTGAAAGAATAACTTGGTAAAGATGGGCCTGCAGAAGAAACATTGCTTCTCATTTGCACAATCTCTGCTCTCTCCATTAATGAAAAACATTGGTGAGGCATCCCAGGTTATGTTCCTGGGAAACAAATGATATGATTTCCCTACTTAGCTACCTTTGACTAATTATGCTAATTATAAAACAAGCTGTAGGGAGCCAGCAAGCATGATGACTTGAATTTTACTCTAAGAATTAGGTTTGAGTTGCTAAACAGAGGCACAGGATGGACTCTTAAAACCATTTCTGTAACTGTAATAGATATCTATGCAAAGAGAAGAGAAAAGTTATTTGGATGGTTATAGGGCTGGATCCTAAGTTTTAGAGAAATTCCTTTTAACAAAAGATTTTAGAAATAAGACCAGTGTAAACTCGAGTATTTATACTTGAATATTTTAAGTGGTGTACCAATACTTTGAAAAATATTGTCCTCATTGATTGGTGGATTGTATGATGTTCTGAATCTTGCTCCATTCCCCACCATGCCATCTTTCCTTTTCTCCAATGCAGCCGGCATGTGAAGTTCTTTTTTTTTTTTTTGGTGGCAAATGAATCAAACAAAATGAAAATATTGTTTATCTAAACTGGTATCATTGTATCACCGTTTTTTAGAAAACTGCTGGTGTGTTGGTGTAATTTTTTAGCATGTGCTGACACACAAAAAACCAGGTAAAGAAGTTTTTGGACGCTAGTGACTGTGAAATGGGGTGGCATTTTGGGCTGGGGTCAATGTTTTCTAGTTGTAATGCTTTTAATTGTGGAGGTACTCCCTGCCATGATGACTACTGAATACTTTTACTTTTCAAGGGCACTCTTTATGATTGGAAATCATGATCTCTTAAAGCAATCATTGCAGCCTTCTGTTAGTGTGGTTTTCTACTGCTTTTCATTATAAAGGTAAACAGTATTAGCTGCATTATTTGTTAAATAATCTTTCATGGACTACTCTAGATACCTAACTACTATTTTTCACATTTCTTTTAAGGGGAAAACGTTGACTCGACTTTCAAGTTCAAGTTTACAAATGAAATTTTTGAATGCAAATATTTTAAAAACTGTGGATTACTAAAAAAGTAGAGTGCTTTATGCTGAGCACCTATTATTGGCAAGGTTTATCAGGAGGAAATAAAATAGCTATCCTGGGCAAGGGGCAGTGAGGCGATACATTTTGTAATGAAACTTGTAATTTAGTGAAACCATTTATAAGATATAGCAATGTATGTTTGAGTGCTCAGTGGGGCGTATGAAATGTACATGTTATTGAAAGTCAGAACCCATAAAATTGTTCAGCTGAAAGAATATACTGCAGTCTGTTCCTACTTGCCTTTACTTAAACCAGGAGTCCCCAATCCCTGGGCCAGGGACCGGTACCGGTCCGTGACCTGTTAGGAGCCGGGCCGCACAGCCCGAGGTAAGTGGTAGGTGAGCGAGTGAAGCTTCATCTGTATTTATAGCTGCTCCCTATTGCTTGCATTACCGCCTGAGCTCCACTTCCTGTCAGCATTATGGCGAGTTGTATAATTATTTCGTTATCTATTACAATGTAATAATAATAGAAAGAAATGCACAATAAATGTAATGCGTTTGACTCATCCGGTAACCAACCCCCCACCCCACTCCTGGTCCGTGGAAAAATTGTCTTGCATGAAACCAGTCCCTGGTGCCAAAAAGGTTGGGGACCGCTGACTTAAACCACTCGTCTTGTACTCTCACGTATCAGAGAGGAGCTATACATAGGAAATGTTTAAAAACTATTTTCCCATACTAAAATGATGAAAAGTCTTCCTGTGGAAGTGAAAGCATGAGCTACATACCTTAATTGTTTGTGCTGTTATAATTTCATGTTTTAATGTATGTAACAATTATTTGTTGATTAGTGGTGGTTGGGAAGCATATACCTTATGAATCTTTTTCTAACAATAGTCTTCAGAAGTCATTTGGCTCTGCATTGATGACTGCATTAAATATGTGTCACGTAGTTATTAAGCACAAAGTGTCAGACTTACTCCAGACAGTTTTCCTCAGAAGAACTGCATTCTTGGTTTTTTTCTTCTTTCCTTCTTCAACAAAATATATAACTTACTTTTTTTTTTTTTAATAGTAGAGCCATCGAACAATAAGGCATTTATTGCTTTGGATATTGGCAGGGCTAGTTGTAGAAAACTCAAAACGGGTGGCATGTGTTCCCTCACTAGTTCCTCTCTGGAATCTTCTTCATGTGCTCCTATATCTTTCGTGTTAGTATTTTCCCCTGTGGATACCCAGATCAAGCTCAGTTCCTTTACTTTGCCTATTACTCATCCCCTTGGTAGTAGCCAACATTCATTCTCCTTGCCATCCTGTGTCCTAAATGAGTCCTGATTTAGTTTAGACATTCACCCTCTTCTCTATAGTCATACGCTGACCCATCCCCAGTCCCAGAGAGTGGATTCTCATTGGTCTAATCCAATGGTGGCAGTTCTAGTCTGCTTGCCAGTGATTGATTCAGATATTGGCTTGTGATGTTTTAGGGCAATACCATATGAATAATAGTATTCTATGGACTTCCAGGAAAAGCTTCCTTGTTCATAATAAAGATATAAGAAAACTATGGCTTTCTTTCTGTCTGAGAATATTGTCAGACTTGGATATGATACCTGGAATATCTACCTTTTGACCCCCAGGTCAAAGAGTCAGGGTTTGAGCATGGAGTCAATACATGGAAGAGAGCAGAGCCTAGAGAGTTATAGGAAGACAAAGGTAGAGCAGGGTCAGAAACACTTTTTTATGTAAAGGGCCAGGTGATAAATATTTTAGGATTTATGGCCATATGATCTTTGCCACAAGTACTCACCTCTACTGTTGCAGAACAGAAACAGCTATTGACAATACATACGTGAATGCCCAAAGCTATATTCCAATACGGCTTTATTTAAAAGCAACAACAAAAAAAATGCCACAGAGCAGATTTGGCCTTTGGGCTGTAGTTGCCAAGCCCTGACGGAGAATCTAGCTTGGTGTGCATCATGATATGTTTCTACTCATAACACCGCTGATACCAAATGTGTGTGGGGTCTTTCCTGAAACCAAGGAATTCTCCAAAGCCCCAGATGCCAGCTGGGCGTCTTACAATTCAGCGCAATTCTGACACAAACTACTGGGATTTAGCACAGACGCCCCCCACAGGTTAAAGGCTCAGTACCACAGGACTGCCTCTACTTTAGGTGGCAAGGGCAAGCCTTTGACCAAATGGCTATAAATCGGGGTTCCCACAACCCTCTCCTCAGGTTCAATAATCTGCTAAAATGGCTAACAGAACTCTGGAAAGTGATTTACTTACTTTTATGGGTTGGTTATAAGGGGTACAATGCAGGAACAGACAAGTAGAAGAGAAACATAGGTCAAGGTATGGGAGGAGAGGTTCACAGAGCTTCCTTCCACTTCTGGGCATACCACCCTTCCAGCCCGTTGCTGTATTCACCAACTCAGAAGTTCATCAAATCTCATCATTCAAGAGTTCTTATAGAGCTTGGTGTCCAGCCCCACATCCTGTTCTGGAGGTTGGTGGCTAGGGCTGAAACTTCCAACCCTCTAGCCACTTGGTCTTTCTGGTGACCAGCCCCATCATGAGCTTATCTAGGGGCCCCACTATCAGTCACCTCATTAACTCAAGTGTGATAGAAAGGGGCTTCTTAAGAACAGCAACAGATACTCCTATCAATCAGGAAATTCTCAGAGTTTTAGGGGCTCTGTGTCAGGAACTAGGGACAAAGACCAAATATATTTCTTATTATATCACAATATGTGTCTAGATCTCCCCTATGTTTGTACTTCTTTATATGTGAGACCATAAATTTTCCAACTGATTAAGGCAGTTGTATCTGTGGTTTTTTGTTACTTGTGGCCAAAAGCAACCTCAGAATCTTGACCTTGGATTATAGGATAAAGCCCATCTCTGCTCCTAAGTAGTATCTGTACTGCAAAAGAAGCCTTCTGGAAACAGTATCATTGTCTTTGTTGTTTAATCTATTCTTGTTTTTAATGACTCAAATCTTAGGCTTGATCAGAGGTAAGCAGAACTCTAAGTTGGTAGGAGGTTAGTTATTCTAGGGCAAATGAGGCCTTATGGAGAATCGTATATGTTATTATGTTAAAAGTTACCTGCCTTGCTCATGGAACCAGGTAGAGTGTGTTTTGCTGGATGTACACTTTGAATGGTATTGTGATGACTGCTGACCATTCTGGATGTGGCTGCTCCTATTACCTTTTCTCAGGAAAGATTTAAATATGACATCTTTACCATTCCCCGTCGTATGACTTGTGAGCGTCACAGGGCATTTGAAAAAGTTTATGTAAATGCTATTCAGAAATGGTGAAAAAATGTTTCTATGAGAGAGGAGACCATTGGTAATCTGAGAGAAACATGACTAAGATGCTCTTCTTTCTAGCCTTGGTGTGTATCTTCATAATGTAACTATGAGGTTTGTAATTAAGTTCTTCTGGCCACTTTGGAGTACACCAGGAATGTTCTGTTTACTTTTTATGGGTTATTATCATTTATTTCCTCAAGGGGCTGTGTCTTTAGAGTATTTCCATTCTTTTGGATTACGTGTTGAAATATATATACATGTAAATATACAAATAATATTTTATAAACATATATAAAATAGTAGTTATTCAGCAATTACATTTCTCCTCCTTCATATTGTATTTTTAACTAAACCGTGTGGAGAATCTCTTTGAGGATTATTGTGTAGGAGAACCAAGTACTTTTAGTTCTTTTGAAGTAGATAAAAGGCTAGAAGTAAGGAAAGACGACACATAAGAAAGAAAACTTGATGCTAGAGACAATGAAAGAAAAGCTATTGAAACTTTCAAAATTCAAAAAAGCCTGCTTGAATGAAAGGTCTGATGGACATATTAAGTTAAGAGCTTGACCAACAAATCTTTAAGAGACTTGAGGTTAACTCACTTATTCCTTCTGCACTCAGGGCTGGACCCGGGGCTTTAATTGTCCTTGTTCTGCTCTTTTCATCTACCTTTGTTACCAAGATAATCAGTTAAGTTGTTTTTCTCAGATACAGTGTATCTCAGATGATTAAAAACAAAGTAAATGCTATTGGTATCTGCTTGTGTTAGCAAGGAACATATCCTTTTCTGAGGAGGATGATCTTACCATGCCATGTCTTCTGTCTGTGACCTGAACACTGTGACGGTCAACAGTTACTGTGAGACCAGCCACAGCAAACACAGGAGGAATTCCTTGAGAACCACTAGCTTATCTTCCGATGGAAGGAAGTCCTAGTGGGAGTCCTGTCTGTATCCATGCAGTGAAATTTGGATTTCTTTTTCTATTTTATTTATCTGAAGCTTTCTTCTTGTCAACTCTGCTTATATCCACTGTAGAAACACTTAGATTTCTAAGTTGACCTGATAGAGAGTATAATTTGCAGTCCAGGGTGTGAATCAAGAATACAAACACAAAAACAAAACTTCAAGTGTTATCCAATACCTGACTCCATATTTAAATCTACACAGGAGCCTGATGAATTGAGAGTTCAATGAGTTCGAATTTGGCCTGCATATGGAAGGTAGAAAAAAAGAAAGAGGACCAAGTTAAATGTCAGAGAGCAAGAGATAGCCTTCTCTGCTTACAATCTTTTTTCTCTTTCAAAGTAAAATTACTGGCTAAATGTTCCCTTGCTTGTAAGGATATTCAAGAAAGGATGCTTCTGCTGTAGCTCCTTATGTTGTGTTCCAATTGTTTTTATTTGTTTGTTTGTTTTTTGCGGTACGTGGGCCTCTCACTGGTGTGGCCTCTCCCGTCGTGGAGCACAGGCTCCGGACGCACAGGCTCAGCAGCCATGGCTCACGGGCCCAGTCGCTCCGCGGCATGTGGGATCTTCCCGGACCGGGGCACGAACCCGCGTACCCTGCATCGGCAGGCTGACTCTCAACCACTGTGCCACCAGGGAAGCCCCCAATTGTTTTTGTTTGTTTCTTTGTTGGCTTAAATAACAGAAATTTGTTGTCTCACAGTCCTGGAGACTGGGAGTCTGAGATCAAGGTGTCAGCAGTGTTGGTTTCCTCTGAGGGCTGTGAGAGGGATCTGTTCCAGGGCTCTCTCCTAGCTTCTGGTAGTTTGCTGGCAATCCTTGGTGTTCCCTGATCTCTGCCTTCATCTTCACATCTCATTCTTCTTGTGTGTGTGTCCAAATTTACTCTTAAAAAATTTTTTTTTTACAATTTTTAAAGGTTATATTCCATTTACGGTTATTACAAAATATTGGCTATATTCCACATGTCATACAATACATCCTTGTAGCCTCTCTTATGCCTAGCAGTTTATACCTTCTACTCCCTCATACTTATTTGCTCCCACTCTCGCCATTGGTAACCACGAGGTTGTTCTCTATATCTGTAAGTCTACCTCTTTTTTTGTTATATTCACTAGTTGTATTATTTATTTATTTATTTTTACATCTTTATTGGAGTATAATTGCTTTACAATGGTGTGTTAGTTTCTCCTTTATAACAAAGTGAATTAGTTATACATATACATATATTACCATATCTCTTCCCTCTTGCATCTCCCTCCCTCCCACCCTCCCTATCCCATCCCTCTAGGTGGTCACAAAGCACCGAGCTGATCTCCCTGTGCTATGTGGCTGCTTCCCACTAGCTATCTATTTTACGTTTGGTAGTGTATATATGTCCATGCCACTCTCTCACTTCATCCCAGCTTACCCTTCCCCCTCCCCGTGTCCTCAAGTCCATTCTCTAGTAGGTCTGTGTCTTTATTCCTGTCTTACCCCTAGGTTCTTCAGGACATTTTTTTCCTTAAATTCCATATATATGTGTTAGCATACGGTGTTTGTCTTTCTCTTTCTGACTTACTTCACTCTGTATGACAGATTCTAGGTCTATCCACGTCATTACAAATAGCTCAATTTCATTTCTTTTTATGGTTGAGTATGGTTGTTCATCCGGTGATGGACACTTAGGTTGCTTCCATCTCCGGGCTATTGTAAATAGAGCTGCAATGAACATTTTGGTACATGACTCTTTTTGAATTATGGTTTTCTCAGGGTATATGCCCAGTAGTGGGATTGCTGGGTCATATAGTAGTTCTATTTGTAGTTTATTAAGGAACCTCCATACTGTTCTCCATAGTGGCTGTACCAGTTCACATTCCCACCAGCAGTGCAAGAATGTTCCCTTTTCTCCACACCCTCTCCAGCATTTATTCTTTCTAGATTTTTTGATGATGGCCATTCTGACCAGTATGAGATGATATCCCATTGTAGTTTTGATTTGCATTTCTCTAATGATTAATGATGTTGAGCATTCTTTCATGTGTTTGTTGGCAGTCTGTATATCTTCTTTGGAGAAATGTCTGTTTAGGTCTTCTCCTCATTTTTGGATTGGGTTGTTTGTTTTTTTGTTCTTGAGCTGCATGAGCTGCTTTTAATTTTGGAGATTAATCGTTTGTCAGTTGCTTCATTTGCAAATATTTTCTCCCATTCTGAGGGTTGTCTTTTGGTCTTGTTTATGGTTTCCTTTGCTTACAAAAGCTTTGAAGTTTCATTAGGTCCCATTTGTTTATTTTTGTTTTTATTTCCATTTCTCTAGGAGGTGGGTCAAAAGGATCTTGCTGTGACTTATGTCACAGAGTGTTCTGCCTATGTTTTCCTCTAAGAGTTTGATAGTGTCTGGCCTTACATTTAGCTCTTTAATCCATTTTGAGCTTATTTTTGTGTATGGTGTTAGGGAGTGATCTAATCCCATACTTTTACATGTACCTGTCCAGTTTTCCCAGCACCACTTATTGAAGGCTGTCCTTACTCCACTGTACATTCCTGCCTCCTCTATCAAAGATAAGGTGACCATATGTGTGTGGGTTTATCTCTGGGCTTTCTATCCTGTTCCATTGATCTGTCTTTCTGTTTTTGAGCCAGTACCATCCTGTCTTGATTACTGTAGCTTTGTACTATAGTCTGAAGTCAAGGAGCATCATTCCTCCAGCTCCGTTTTTCTTTCTCAAGATTGCTTTGGCTATTCAGGGTCTTTTGTGTTTCCATACAAATTGTGAAATGTTTCGTTCTCGTTCTGTGAAAAATGCCAGTGGTAGTTTGATAGGGATTGCATTGAATCTGTTGGTTGCTTTGGGTAGTAGAGTCATTTTCACAGTGTTGATTCTTCCAATCCAAGAACATGGTATATCTCTCCATCTATTTGTATCATCTTTCATTTCTTTCATCAGTGTCTTATAATTTTCTGCATACAGGTCTTTTGTCTCCTTAGGAAGGTTTATTCCAAGATATTTTACTCTTTTTGTTGCAGTGGTAAATGGGAGTGTTTTCTTGATTTCACTTTCAGATTTTTCATCCTTAGTGTATAGGAATGTAGAGATTTCTGTGCATTAATTTTTTATCCTGCTACTTTACCAAATCCATTGATTAGCTCTAGTAGTTTTCTGGTAGCATCTTTAGGATTCTCTATGTATAGTATCATGTCATCTCCAAACAGTGACAGCTTTACTTCTCCTTTTCTGATTTGGATTCCTTTTATTTTCTTTTCTTCTCTGATTGCTGTGGCTAAAACTTCCAAAACTATGTTGAATAAGAGTGGTGAGAGTGGCCAACGTTGTCTTGTTCCTGATCTTAGTGGAAATGCTTTCAGTTTTTCACCATTGAGGACGATGTTGGCTGTGGGTTTGTCATATATGGCCTTTATTATGTTGAGGAAAGTTCCCTCTATGCCTACTTTCTGCAAGATTTTTATCATAAATGGGTGTTGAATTTCGTCGAAAGCTTTCTCTGCATCTATTGAGATGATCATATGGTTTTTCTCCTTCAATTTGTTAATGTGGTGTATCACGTTGATTGATTTGCGTATGTTGAAGAATCCTTGCATTCCTGGAATGAACTCCACTTGATCATGGTGTATGATCCGTTTAATGTGCTGTTGGATTCTCTTTGCTAGTATTTTGTTGAGGATTTTTGCGTCTATGTTCATCAGTGATACTGGCCTGTAGTTTTCTTTCTTTTTGACCTCCTTGTCTGGTTTTGGTATCAGGGTGATGGTGGCCTCGTAGAATGAGTTTGAGAGTGTTCCTTCCTCTGCTATATTTTGGAAGAGTTTGAGAAGGATAGGTGTTAGCTCTTCTCTAAATGTTTGATAGAATTCGCCTGTGAAGCCATCTGGTCCTGGGCTTTTGTTTGTTGGAAGATATTTAATCACAGTTTAAATTTCAGTGCTTGTGATTGGTCTGTTCATATTTTCTATTTCTTCCTGATTCAGTCTTGGCAGGTTGTGCACTTCTAAGAATTTGTCCATTTCTTCCAGGTTGTCCATTTTATTGGCATACAGTTGCTTGTAGTAATCTCTCATGATCTTCTGTATTTCTGCAGTGTCAGTTCTTACTTCTCCTTTTTCATTTCTAATTCTATTGATGTGAGTCTTCTCCCTTTTTTTCTTGATGAATCAGGCTAATGGTTTATCAATTTTGTTTATCTTCTCAAAGAACCAGCTTTTAGTTTTATTGATCTTTGCTATCGTTTCCTTCATTTCTTTTTCATTTATTTCTGATCTGATTTTTATGATTTCTTTCCTTCTGCTAACTTTGGGGTATTGTTGTTCTTCTTTCTCTAATTGCTTTAGGTGCAAGGTTAGGTTGTTTATTCGAGATGTTTCCTGTTTTTTAAGATACGATTGTATTGCTATAAACTTCCCTCTTAGAACTGTTTTTGCTGCATCCCATAGGTTTTGGGTCGTTGTGTCTCCATTGTCATTTGTTTCTAGGTATTTTTTAATTTCCTCTTTGATTTCTTCAGTGATCACTTCGTTATTAAGTAGTGTATTGTTTAGCCTCCATGTGTTTGTATTTTTTACAGATCTTTTCCTGTAATTGATATCTCGTCTCATAGCATTGTGGCCGGAAAAGATACGTGATACAATTTCCATTTTCTTAAGTTTACCAAGGCTTGATTTGTGACCTAAGATATGATCTATCCTGGAGAATGTTCCATGAGCACTTGAGAACAATGTGTATTCTGTTGTTTTTGGATGGAATGTCCTATAAATATCAGTTAAGTCCATCTTGTTTAATGTATCATTTAAAGCTTGAGTTTCCTTATTTATTTTCATTTTGGATAATCTGTCCATTGTTGAAAGTGAGGTGTTAAGTCCCCTACTATGAATGTGTTACTGTCGATTTCCCCTTTTATGGCTGTTAGTATTTGCCTTATGTATTGAGGTGCCTCTATGTTGGGTGCATAAATATTCACAATTGTTATATCTTCTTCTTGGATCGATCCCTTGATCACTATGTAGTGTTCTTCTTTGTCTCTTGTAATAGTCTTTATTTTAAGTCTATTTTGTCTGATATGAGAATTGCTACTCCAGCTTTCTTTTGCTTTCCATTTGCATGGAATATCTTTTTCCATCCCCTTACTCACAGTCTGTATGTGTCTCTAGGTCTGAAGTGGGTCTCTTGTAGACAGCATATATATGGGTCTTGTTTTTGTATCCATTCAGCTGATCTGTCTCTTTTGGTGGGAGCATTTAGTCCATTTACATTTAAGGTAATTATCAATATGTATGTTCCTATTCCTATTTTCCTAATTGTTCTGGGTTCGTTACTGTAGGTCTTTTCCTTCTCTTGTGTTTCTTGCCTAGAGAAGTTCCTTTAGCATTTGTTGTAAAGCTGGTTTGGTGGTGCTGAACTCTCTCAGCTTTTGCTTGTCTGTAAAGGTTTTAATTTCTCCATGAAATCTGAATGAGATCCTTGCTGGGTAGAGTAATCTTGGTTGTAGGTTTTTCTCCTTCATCACTTTAAATATGTCCTACCAGTCCCTTCTGGCTTGCAGAGTTTCTTCTGAAAGATCAGCTGTTACCCTTATGGGGATTTCCTTGTGTGTTGTTTGTTGTTTTTCCCTTGCTGCTTTTAATATGTTTTCTTTGTATTTAATTTTTGACAGTTTGATTAATGTGTCTTGGCATGTTTTCCTTGGATTTATCCTGTATGGGACTCTCTGTGCTCCCTGGACTTGATTAACTATTTCCTTTCCCGTGTTAGGGAAGTTTTCAACTATAATCTCTTCAAATATTTTCTCAGTCCCTTTCTTTCTCTGTTCTTCTTCTGGAACCCCTATAATTCGAATGTTGGTGTGTTTAATGTTGTCCCAGAGGTCTCTGAGACTGTCCTCAGTTCTTTTCATTCTTTTTTCTTTATTCTGCTCTGTGGTAGTTATTTCCACTATTTTATCTTGCAGGTCACTTATCCGTTCTTCTGCCTCAGTTATTCTGCTATTGATCCCTTCTAGAGTATTTTTAGTTTCATTTATTGTGTTGTTCATCATTGCTTGTTTCATCTCTAGTTGTTCTAGGTCCTTGTTAAATGTTTCTTGCATTTTGTCTATTCTATTTCCAAGATTTTGGATCATCTTTACTATCATTATTCTGAATTCTTTTTCAGGTAGACTGCCTATTTCCTCTTCATTTGTTAGGTCTGGTGGGTTTTTATCTTGCTCCTTCATCTGCTGTGTGTTTTTCTGTCTTCTCATTTTGTTTATCTTACTGTGTTTGGGGTCTTCTTTTTGCAGGCTGCAGGTTCGTAGTTCCCGTTGTTTTTGGTGTCTGTTCCCAGTGGCTAAGGTTGGTTCAGTGGGTTGTGTAGGCTTCCTGGTGGAGGGGACTAGTGCCTGTGTTCTGGTGGATGAGGCTGGATCTTGTCTTTCTGGTGGGTAGGTCCACGTCTGTTGGTGTGTTTTGGGGTGTCTGTGGACTTATTATGATTTTAGGCAGCCTCTGTGCTAATGGGTGGGGTTATGTTCCTGTCTTGCTACTTGCTTGGCATAGGGTGTCCAGCACTATAGCTTGCTGGTCGTTGAGTGAAGCTGGGTGTTGGTGCTGAGATGAAGATCTCTGGGAGATTTTTGCCGTTTGATATTATGTGGTGCTGGGAGGTGTCTTGTGGTCCACAAGACTGCTGAAGTTGGGTCTCCCACCTCAGAGGCACAGCAGTCTCTCCTGGCTGCCGCACCAAGAGCCTTTCATCCACATGGCTCAGAATAAAAGGGAGAAAAAGAAGAAGGAAGGAAAGAAGAAAGAAAGAGAGAAAGAGAGAGAGAGAGAGAGAGAGAGAGAGAGAATGGAAGAAAGAAAGAGAAAGAAAGAGACAGAAAGAAAAGAAAGTAGATAAAATAAAGTAAGATAAAATAAAATAAAGTTATTAAAATAAAAAACAATTATGAAGAAAAAAAATTTTTTAAAAGAAAAGAACGGACAGAATCCTAGGACAAATGGTGGAAGCAATATACAGACAAAATCTCACACAGAAGCGTACACATACACACTCACAAAAAGAGGAAAAGGGAAAAAAACAATAAATCTTGTTCTCAAAGTCCACCTCCTCAATTTGGGATGATTCGTTGTCTATTCATGTATTCCACAGATGCAGGTACATCATGTTGATTGTGGAGCTTTAATACGCTGCTTCTGAGGCTGCTGGGAGAGATTTCCCTTTGTCTTCTCTGTTCGCACAGCTCCTGGGGCTCAGCTTTGGATTTGGCCCCGCCTCTGCCCGTGCGTTCTCCTGGGGAAGTTGTCCCTGGATCCCGGGACCCTGGCAGTGGCGGGCTGCATAGGCTTCTGGGAGGGGAGGTGGGGATAGTGACCTGTGCTCGCACACAGGCTTCTTGGTGGCGGCAGCAGCAGACTTAGCGTCTCATGCCTGTCTCTGGGGTCTGCGCTTTTAGCCGCAGCTCGCACCCATCTTGGAGCTCCTTTAAGCAGCGCTCTTAATACCCTCTCCTCGAACACCAGGAAACAAAGAGGGAGGAAAAAGTCTCTTGCCTCTTCGGCAGGTCCAGACTTTTCCCCGGACTCCCTCCCGGCTAGCCGTGGCGCACTAACTCCCTGCAGGCTCTGTTAATGCTGCCTACCCCAGTCCTCTCCCGGAGCTCCGACCGAAGCCTGAGCCTCAGCTCCCATCCCCGCTCACCCTGGCAGGTGAGCAGACAAGCCTCTCAGGCTGGTGAGTGCTGGTCGGCACTGATCCTCTCTGCGGGAATCTCTCCGCTTTGCCCTCCGCACCCCTGTTGTTGTGCTCTCCTCCACGATTCCAAAACTTTCCCCCTCCGCCACCTGCAGTCCCTGCCCATGGAGGGGCTTCCTAGTGTGTGGAAACCTTTCCTCCTTCATGGCTCCCTCCCACTGGTGCAGGTCCCGTCCCTATTCTTTTGTCTCTGTTTATTCTTTTGCACTACCCAGGTACGTGGGGGGTTTCTTGCCTTTTGGGAGGTCTGAGGTCTTCTGCCAGCGTTCAGTAGGTGTTCTGTAGTTGTTCCACGTGTAGATGTATTTCTGGTGTATCCCTGGGGAAGAAGGTGGTCTCTGCGTCTTACTCTTCCGCCATCTTCCCCTTGTCCCCCACTAGCTGTATTTTTTAGATTCTACATAAAAGTGATATCATACAGTATTTGTCTTTCTCTGACTTATTTCACTTAGCATAATGCCCTCCAAGTCCATCTGCATTGTGGCAAATGGCAAAATTTTGTTCATTTTTATGACTGAGTAGTATTCCTTTGTGTGTGTGTGTGTGTGTGTGTGTGTGTGTGTGTGTGTGTGTGTGTGTGTGCCACATCTTTATCCATTCATCTGTTGGTGGACACTTAGGTTGCTTCCATATCTTGGCAGTTGTAAATAGTGCTGCTATGGACATTTCATTTTTGATGTGTAAAGGGCTGAGTGGTTTGTATTAATTGAACTGAGCAAAGAATAAAGAGGCTTTGGCTCTTCGAAAGATTTTCTTGGAAATCAAAATATGAATTTTTGTCATTAGAGGTGGTGGGTATGTGAACAATGTTGTCTTCCCTAAGCACATACAACAGCTGAGGTTGGGATGGGAAGGGGAAAGACGTGGTGGTAGTCCAAGGCTTGTATTTTATGTGAAGGGAGATAATCTCTATCTGCTTGGTCAATAAAGAGCACCTTTCAGTTCAACCCATTTTAGTTTTTTCCTGGTAATCACAGAGGAGTTTAGAGTGGAAATTTCTTTTTCTTTATCTTAAGGAGAATGAAGCATAATATTTTTTTTCATATTTGTTAAAATCTTATTTCAGTACCTGAGATGGGAATTAGAAATATACTTGCCAGGATAAGGAAGCTTGTCTTCTAAGACTCTCATCTTTCTTTCATTCCTGCATATCCCAGTTCTCTACTGTCTCTTACCAAGCATAGAAAAATATAGGTACAATGTGTACCCTGAGAAGAGTTAGGGATGTATTTTGTATGGCAGTTGAAAACCTGAAGAAACGTTTTTTGATTTGACCTAAGATTGAGTTGAAATCGTAAGCAAACATCTTAGTTCGTGGAGAGAAATGCAGCTCTCGTTGGTGAAGATGCTGGTTTATTTTCATCTGACCTGATTAATAAATTCACACTAGAGTATAAGATAATACAAAGAGGACTGAGACTCTCAGAGAACAAAGCCTGTTGTTCTTCCCTTAATATTGGTATTCCCCAAGGCTCCACTTTGTCACTTCTTTCTTAACCTAAGGACTCTCCTTGGGCATTCTCACCCACTCCCATGGCTTCAATTTTCTAGTCTATATGCTTATGATTCCCAAATCTATATCTCTAACCAAGACCTCTTTCCTGAAACCAAGTACTACTATATATACAACTGTTTCTTCGGTTTGTAATTCGATCCCCCATAGGACATGTTTAGGACTCAAATCATTACCTTTGCCTTTAAACCAGATGCTCCTTCTGTCTTCCTTAATGCTGTTGATAGTTACACCATACACCAAGTCACTCAATTGTCCATTCAAACTCAGAAGGATACCTCATATTCATTTATTCTCTTCCCTCCCAAAGTCACCTCTCTAGCTCTGATCTTAGTCATTTCTCCACTTGTCTTTGTCATTATCTCCTTGTTAAATCCTTGCCTCTGTATCTCATTATTATGAATGTCATTATTTTTTTAACCAGATTTACTGAGATATTATTGACAGACAATATATGCACATATTTAAAATACACAGGGCTTCCCTGGTGGTGCAGTGGTTGAGAGTCCACCAGCCGATGCAGGGGACATGGGTTCGTGCCCCGGTCAGGGAAGATCCCACATGCTGCGGAGCGGCTGGGCCCATGAGCCATGGCCACTGAGCCTGCGCGTCCGGAGCCTGTGCTCCGCAACAGGAGAGGCCACAGTAGTGAGAGGCCTGCATACCACAAAAAAAAAAAAAAAAGTACAATTTGAGGACTCCTGAAACCACCACTGCTTAAAGATAATGAACATACATTCATCCTCAAAACATTCCATGTGTTTCCCTGTAATCTACCCATCCTTCCCCTCCCCACATAAATATATTTCCAGTCAGTCATTGATCTCCTTTCTGTTATTATAGATGTTTACATTTCCTAGAGTTTGATATAAGTGGAATGTCCTCTCTTTTTCTAACTTCTTTCACTCTGCATAATTATTTCTTCCTTTTTAATTAGGATTCCTTTTGTTCCTTCTTTTCCCCCGCCACAGATTTTTTTTTTGAATTTTATTTATTTTTTTATACAGCTGGTTCTTATTAGTCATCCATTTTATACACATCAGTGTATACATGTCAATCCCAATCTCTCATCCCACCACCCCCCTACCACTTTCCCCCCTTGGTGTCCATACGTTTGATCTCTGCATCTATGCCTCTATTTCTGCCCTGCAAACTGGTTCACCTGTACCATTTTTCTAGGTTCCACATATACGCGTTAATATACGATATTTGTTTTTCTCTTTCTGACTTACTTCACTCTGTATGACAGTCTCTAGATTCATTCACGTCTCAACAAATGACCCAATTTCGTTCCTTTTTATGGCTGAGTAATATTCCATTGTATATATGTGCCACATCTTTTTTTATCGATTCTTCTGTTGATGGACATTTAGGTTGCTTCCATGACCTGGCTATTGTAAATAGTGCTGCAGTGAACATTGGGGTGCATGTGTCTTTTTGGATTATAGTTTTCTCTGGGTATATGCCCAGTAGTGGGCCTTTTGTTTCTTTATCTTGCTTTATTGCCTTTGCTAGAAGTTCCAGTACAGTGTTGAATACAAGGGGTGAGAAAGGACATCTTTGCCTTGTTCTTGATACCAGTCTTTGATTGTTAAATTCAATGTTAGCACACCATTGTAAAGCAATTATACTCCAATAAAGATGTTAAAAAAAATACAATGTTACCTATAGGTTTTGCATAGCTGTCTTTATTCAGGTCAAAGAAGTCTCTATTTCTAATTTGCTATTGTTTTCATACATTTTATTTCTGTGTATGTTATAAAGCCTACAATACATTGTCATTGCTTTTGCCTTAGTCAATTTTCTTTTAAACACGGTGGTTTTTTTGTAAATTTATTTATTTTATTTTTGGCTGCATTGGGTCTCTGTTGGTGCATGCAGGCTTTCTCTGGTTGTGGCTAGCTGGGACTACTCTTCATTGCAGTGTGCTGGCTTCTCTCTGTGGTGGCTTCTCTTGTTGTGGAGCATGGGCTCTAGGCTCGTGGGCTTCCATAGTTGCAGCATGCAGGCTCAGTAGTTGTGGCTCATGGGCTCTAGAGTGTAGGCTCAGTAGTTGTGGTGCATGGGCTTAGTTGCTCTGTGGCATGTGGGATCTTCCCAGATCAGGGCTCAAACCCTTGTCCCCTGCATTGGCAGGAGGATTCTTAACCACTGCACCACCAGGGAAGTCCCTAAATACATTTTAAAAATTGAAAAAAATTATTTCTAGTGCTCTTTATTCTTTTGGTAGATCCAGATTTACATCTGGTATTACTTTTCTTCCGCCCAAAGGACCGCCTTTTAATTTTTTTTTTTTTTTGTAGTACAGGTCTATGAATCCTTCAGCTTTTCTATGTTATGAATAAGTCTGTATTTAATCTGGTTTTGAAAAGAAATTTTATCTGGGTATAAAATTCTAAGTTGACAGTTTGTCTTTTCTGTTATTCAACATAGTTTTGGAAGTTTTAGCCACAGCAATCAGAGAAGAAAAAGAAATAAAAGGAATCCAAATTGGAAAAGAAGTAAAGCTGTCACTGTTTGCAGATGACATGATACTATACATAGAGAATCCTAAAGATGCTACCAGAAAACTACTAGAGCTAATCAATGAATTTGGTAAAGTAGCAGGATAAAAAATTAATGCACAGAAATCTCTTGCATTCCTATATACTAATGATGAAAAATCTGAAAGTGAAATTAACAAAACACTTCCATTTACCATTGCAACAAAAAGAATAAAATATCTAGGAATAAACCTACCCAAGGAGACAAAAGACCTGTATGCAGAAAATTATAAGACACTGATGAAAGAAATTAAAGATGATACAAATAGATGGAGAGATATACCATGTTCTTGGATTGGAAGAATCAACATTGTGAAAATGACTCTACTACCCAAAGCAATCTACAGATTCAATGCAATCCCTATCAAACTACCACTGGCATTTTTCACAGAACTAGAACGAAACATTTCACAATTTGTATGGAAACACAAAAGACACTGAATAGCCAAAGCAATCTTGAGAATGAAAAATGGAGCTGGAGGAATCAGGCTCCCTGACTTCAGACTATACTACAAAGCTACAGTAATCAAGACAGTGTGGTACTGGCACAAAAACAGAAAGATAGATCAATGGAACAGGATAGAAAGCCCAGAGATAAACCCACACACATATGGTCACCTTATCTTTGATAAAGGAGGCAAGAATATACAGTGGTGAAAAGACAGCCTCTTCAATAAGTGGTGCTGAGAAAACTGGACAGGTACATGTAAAAGTATGAAATTAGAACACTCCCTTTTAGTGTTTTAAAGTTGTTTCTCAATGACTGCTGCCTTACATTACCTCCAATAAAAACCCTGCTGTTGTTGTTATCTTTATTTCTCTGTATGTAATGTCTCCCCTCAACCCCAACTTCATTTGTGATTTTCTGTTTATCACTGTTGTTTAACCAACTGGAATGTGGTGAACCTTGGTGTTATTACATGCATGTTTCTTATGCTTGGGGTTCATTTATCTCCTTGAATCTGTGGGTTTAAAGTTTATATCCATTGTGTGGAATTTGGTCCATTATTTCTTCAAAAATTTTTTTCTGTACAACTTCTTTTTCTTTCCTTCAGGGACTCAATGCACGCATATTAGGAAGCTTGGAGTTCTCCGCAGCTCACTAATACTCACTTAAGTTTGGGCATGGGGGTGTTTTTTTTCTCTCTGTTATTTTGGATAGTTTCTATTACTATGTTTCAGGTTCATTGATACTTTTTCTGTAGTATCTAATCTTCTGTTAATCCTATCCAGTTTATTTTTCATCTTAGACTTGTTTTGTCTCTAGAGTTCAATTTCGATGTTTTAAAAATATCTTTTAAATCTCTACTTAACATGCTCAAACATTACTTTGACATTTGTACATTTGGAATATAGTTATAAATTTTAATGTACTTGTGTGCCAATTCTTTAATCTTTGTCACTTCTCACTTTGTTTCTGTTGATTGTTTTTTGTACTCATTATGGACTATATTTTTCCCCTCCGATGCTGAAGCCAAAAACCTCTCTCCACACAGGAATCTGGGAAATCATAGGGCTCAGTTAATTTCTCCCCCTTCTCAAGAGTCAGTGTTTGGCACTACTTGTTGCCAATGTCTGAAAACCTTGTTTCATATATCTTGTCTAGTTTTTTCAGTTGTTTCAGGCAGAAGGTTAAATCTGGTTCCTGTTATTCCATCTGGGCCCAAAGCCAGAGTTCCTTTACAATTAATTTTGTAAACTACTGCATGAATTATTGTTCTGAATCTCTGGTCTAATTTTTGTCATTCTCCTGCTTAAAAACCTTTGGTGATAACTTTTTACCTTCAAGTCAAAGTTCTAACCTTTAGTAGAGCATCTAAGGCCCTTCACGTTATAACTCTTTCTGCAATCATTTTTTGCTGTTAATTCTTCCTTTCCCCATCCCACCTTCTACACATATAGACACCCTATAATTAACCACACTCAATTAGCCACAATTTCTGAATACACCATCCTAGTGTTTTGATCATGTTTTTGTGCATAATCCTTTCCCTTCTCAGGCTGATGAGATCTTACCTACTCTGCAAGTCCATACATCCTGGTTCATATATGATCTCTTCTGTAAAGCCTTCTGTGTTGTTCTCTCCACTGTCCCTGGCAAGATTAATAGCCTGGTGTTTCCTCACCAGAACCTTTCTGTTCCTTGTGGGACTCTTACCATAGTATTCACTAGAATAATATTCACCCTCATTAGACTGAGAACCTTCCAGAGCAGCACTTGGCAAATTTATTCTCTAAAGGGCCAGGTACTGAATAATTTAGAATTCAAGGGTCTTACAAGTCTTTGTTGCATATTATTATTTGTTTTTCTTTTTAACCCTTTGAAAATATAAAATTGATTCTTGGGTTGGAGGCCAAGCAAAAACATGCTGCTGCAGGCTGCAGGCTGCTGACGTCAGCCATAGAGGAGGGAGATTGTATTTCATTCTGTCAATCAGTAGAGTGCCTGACCCTGAGAAGGAGCTCAATCAAAATGTGCAGCTCTTTAATAATGAACATAAAATATCCTATAATATTTTAATGCTTTGTACGTGACAGTAACTCTCCTAAGAATTTAACGTAGGTTCTATCATTTGGTTTGCACAAAACCAGATCATATTGTTAGATCATGCAGCTGCATGTCTTTAAGAAGTTAGAAAAGAAGTAGGACTGGGACAGAGGCAATTGTATATGTTCTTCCTCTGTTGGATTAGGCTCCAAAAGAAGACAAAGTGTCCCTGAGATTGACGTATTCAACATCCCTCTCTCTGATGGAAAACAAATGTAGATTGACACATATTTACAGAATCTTGGCCTAAGGTTTGCATGAGTTTCAAGGATAAGTAACCACATTGGCTCACTTTTACATTTATCATACAGTTTGGAGAAAATAACAAAATTGGGTTTCTAAGAAGATGGGTATTACTTTTTAAAACATGAAAAGTCTTAGATGCGTTGCCTTCATCATATGTGTTTCCTTAAAATCTAGAGAACTCCTGTTCCTCTTTAAATATAATAATGTCCTTCAAACAAAACACTTTATCTAAATTAGTTTTCTTCAAAGCATATCTAGTTGAGTTAGAAGCTAAAGAAACATATTATTTTAAGCCACACACAAGTGTTTTATTTATTTTTTAAATTTCTTGACCAGGAAAAGATAATTGTCTTTGTGTTTTACAAAGAAAACACATTACCTCATGGCTGACAGTTTGTGACAGAGTGAACCAGTGTGAACTGGTATTTAGAATTTTGATGATGCCTTTCGGAAATCCAACAGACTAGAGAAGGTGTCATAGTGAAATTGGAGATCCATCAGTCAATCAAACCATCATCATGAAATACCCTCAAAGCAGCCACCATTTACAATTAAGTGATAATGATCTTTATAGGAAAAATTACAGTGGCATGAAAAGCACCTGCTGTCAAAATTAGCTTTTCAAAAAGCAGAAGCTGTTCCACTGCCAGTAACTTTAAGCAATAATTATTATTAGGCCAATTTAAAGCAAATTCGTATATGGTTTGGTATTAAATATACACCATATTTACATCAAGAGCAGTGTTGTAAAGACCGTTAATTTTCCCCACTGGAAATTAAATATGTTTTGTCAAATGGTAACTATGCTCTTCCCCGCACTGAATTCTGCCAGCTAGAAGACCGTCACAAGAGGTCTGCAGGGGAATAGAAGCACTGAACGTGAAGTGGGCTGCCTCCAAAGCAAGGGCCCATTCTTTGGAATTACGTGACTGGCAGTTGTTTCGGCTTCTAAATATGAATCTCTTTGACTTTTAATCACTGGCATTTCTCCTTCCTTCCAGGATTTTATGTCACTTATGTCATTGTCTTCCTAAGCATTGTTATTGACACCCAAACAAAAAGCAATAAAATAAGCAGAAAAGAAAATGGTGTGGTAGCCGCATAAATACAGACTGCGGATAGGTTGTTATGGGGTGTCACTGCCTGTTCTAGCAAATATTAGGATTACCGCTGAGAATTAGGGAAAATTGGAGTTGTAAATATTGTTCTACATTCCTTTAAAATAGACTCCAGTCCTGCGTCCTTCTCTGAGGATACATCATTCCTAATCACTGGTTCAGCTTGAGTCAGGTCTTGCGGCCGAAAGCTGAGAGGACTAGGGCTGAGTCAGCTTGACTGGTCAGGGAAACTGGGGAGGAGACCGTTATTGAGTCCACACCCTTGGCTCACCTGGCATAAAGCCACACACCTTCCCGTGGCAAAATTAGCTGTCACACAATGGGGCTGGGGTTGGGAACTCTTTTCCCTTACTAAATTCAAAAATGAATTTCACACATATTTCATCTGGGGAGCCAAGAATGCATGCAGTGACAGGCAGGGCTGAGAGGTCCACAGCCTGTTTCAGTTAGTGAGGTCATGGGATTACCATTTGATGGTAGAGTTGATCATTCAGTAATGTATGTATTTTTGAAGAGTTGAGCAAATGCTATAGGTAAGTTGGGAATGTTTATTTTACTTATTACATATTTTATTTATCTACTTCTTTTTTATATGTACAAGCAGTGGCTCCCTGAAAGAATCAGAATCTAGATAATGATTTGTGCATTTCCGCTTTTTAGAATGAGTTACATTCAATGACGAATCAGACTCTCTCTGTGTCCTTGATCGTAGGTTAAGTCCCTGTAGAAATGGGGTTGCCTTTTTGGGATCACTATGAAATATCAAACTCACTGGAAAGGGCCTTCCTAGCTGGCTTCACACATTGATCTGTTCTCCCTAATTGCATTGACATCTTCCTTTTTTCTTTCCTGGAGCCACTTTTTCTTTAGATTTCATAGCATGTGGTCTCCAGGCTTTTTCCCTTTTGTCTATGGGCAATGTTGGTTTCTAACCCATTCTCGTGTTCAGTTTCTCTTCTTTTCCATTTAAATGTTCCATCAGGACCTGACCTATCACACTCCCCACTTGGGGAATGTCATGGTACAGACTTTCACCTCTGTGAGTCAGTGTCAGTGACCTCAACTCTCCCTCAAATTCCTTGCCTCTGTTTGTTTGTTATTACAAACAATACCTTAATTCATGGCTTCCATTTGAAAGTAACGAGCCCTAAACTCGTACTCTTTCTTCCAGAACTGCCCTGCCTCTTTCTTCCTCCATCTTTTGACAGTTGCTTCTCCATCTTTCTGGCAACCAGGCTTGGAATCTCTCCATCAGCTCTGAGTTTTCCTTCTTCCTTGCCTCTCATCATCAATCAATGACCACGTTATTTCATTCTTATTCTTCAGGGAAGCAGTATACCAGATTGGTTATGAAACAGGGTTCTGGAACCAGAGGCTGAATCCCTTAATAAGTGACCATAGGCAAATTTGAACCTTTCTGTGCTTCAGTTTCTGCATCTATAAAAGTGAAAGAATAGAACTTACCTCATAGCCCTGCTATGAGGATTAAATGAGTTATTCACTTATTCTCAGAACAGTGCAGGGTACACAGTAAATACCCAATAGATATGAGCTATTATAATTGTTACTAGTTTTTGCATGTGTCTCACCCTCTCCCTCTCCTCTTCCTGTAACAATGCTAATCCAGGCACTTTTGGTTCTTGGTTGGGCACTGAAGTAGTTCTTAATTGACCTCATCCCCAGGATCTTCTCAGTCCAATTCACCTTACATTCTGCTTCTATTCACCAGATTAATCTGAGAGATGGCAAACATTTTTATTCTCCTGCTCAAAAAGATTTAATTTAGAAAATAAAGTCTTTAACTCCTTTGCTTGGCATTGCAGATTCCCTACTATTTTCCACTGTTAGTTACCACTACTCTCTTGTAGGGGCCTTTCAGCGCAGCCATGATGAAAGTTTTACTTTTCTCTGTTTATGTTTTGCACTTGCCCACCACCTTGCCTTTGCTCATGGTGGACCATCTGCTGGATCACCTTCCTCTTCACACTCTTCCGTATGTGGCCAGGTCTTCCTTATCTTTGAACGCCTGCTTACAAGGCTCTATCCATAAGACTTCTTTTACCACGTCCATGGTCCCACAGGAGGTAATATGCCCCCCTTTTACCTTCCATAGAAACTTATCCGTGTAACTCTGATAATTCTTTTTAACTTTCTGCTATATATTTTAGTTACTTACCTTTATTATTCATAAGTTCAGAGCAAATTTATACTTGAAACAACTTTAAATTCCTCTCTCATCTACACAGTGCTTTGCTTATAGCCACTGGTTAGTACCCAGTCCCTGGGCCTGTGGGCTAGTAGATGCTCAATATATTTTAAAAATATCTTACGTGACTTGAAAAAAGAAAGAAAGAAAAGATTTATTTTTTTATTCCCAGTCAACATTATTTATTATTCATGGTAAAGGCTCTCTGACTCTTTCTAGTAAGAGTTGCATTTGAACTTATAGAAACCACAGCATGTGGGAGTCAACATTAAGCTTAGAGGGAGGGGTCCAACCCCCTGTGGGAAAACTAAGGCCCAGAGGAAGACAGTGACTAATCCAAGATGCAGACCAAGTTGTAAGTAGCTAAGTATCTCTGTAGCTGAGACTGCTGTTAATTTCTGTACTCTTGGACTAGCATGTTTTCTTTTTGATCATTCTAAAATAATCTCTTTGTGGTCTAGGAGTAGTAATCAGAGAGTTCAAATAAAGTTTCTTTCATACTCTAAAATAATTTCCAAATGGAAAAATTATTCATCATTTATGAAGAGGTTATAATTAGCATAATGGCACATCTTGAAGAATGAGACAATTCAGACTGCTGAATATTTGTGATACTTAAATATAAGCAGCATTGGAAACACTAGAAGGAATGGAATAGGAAGACATTAGTGTACATAGGTTCTTCCTGATGACAATAGCTGGCTCATAAACTTTTTTGTAGGACTGGTCATTTGCATATTGCCTTTCCTTCCCTCTATTACAAAGTGATTGTTTTTTTCCCTCTTTCTTCAAATTTCACTCAGAGGATGATTTTCCTCATCTGTGAAATGTAGATTATAATGTTAACCTCATTGGATCCAGGAAAATTTACAGAATGTGTGTGAAGCACCTGATGCAAACCAAGTACTTAGTTACTATGAGTCCCCATCTCTTCTTTGTCCCCTATCCTAGAGATAGCAGATACATAGAATATATGTTGCCATTCCCTATTTTATGCCCATATTAGACATGTCAAAATCTTCCTAATACGTTCTGGCTGAGCTCAAGGACAGCTTTAGAATCCCTTTCAGCCCTCACTCCAGGCTGATATTATCAATCAGGTAGAATTCACACATGAGATAAGAGTTATTTGTCATCTTGTGGTGGATAAATGAGAGATGATTTTTTTTTCCATTTCTGTATATGGTTCAGCTACATCTGTCTGCTTAGTTCCCACTCCATCTCAGTCTAGCACTTTGCCTTCTGACTTTGTTTTAGAACAGGTTCTATGCACGTTCTCCCTTGATTTCGGTTTCTTTTCCTGTATTCTAAAATGGTTCCAAGAAGCCGAAGGTATGGTTTACTAGGGCTTGGATATACAAAGTTATACTATCCTGAGTTGATTGTAATACTTTGTTTCTTTGGTTATTATTATATTTTATCAAAAGAAAAATGTATTTCCCATTTATTTTAGCAAAAAATATGAAAGATTTTAGTCTAGAACATATTTTTTGAAAGTTTGAAGACCAGACTGAAAAAAAATTAGAATTGAATGTAATATTAGGTAGACACCTCTCTATAAATCAGAGAAACCCTAGTTTGAACATATTCTGTTTCTGGATTTTGGAAAATCGTTGAGTAATTTCTAGTCCTTAACTGTGTGATCTGTAAAACCAGAATAAACCTCTCTGCTTATTATGAGGACTTAAGATAATTAATGGAGAGTGCTCACTGAACAGAGACTGTCACTGAATAGGGATTCAATCAGAGAAATTATTAATTTATCCAAATGTATTTTCAGTGTAAAAAACAAGGAAAGTAATTCTGTAAATTTTCCACTGGGAAAATAGCATCTCATTTCCTTCTTCTGAAAGAATGTATGACCTTTGACAAAGATCTCAAACTTAAGCAAAAAATTGCTTAATGTGCTAGTTTGCCAGACTTAGTGAGAGATGTAATAAAAGTTCTTTTACATTTGGATCATCTTTTCTTTGTTTTTAATAAAATAATTGCCTTCAAATATTCTAGAGAAACCTAAGATAATTTTTTGAAAAATAAGCTTAATCCAAGGAAACTATAATGGAACTGATTGTAAAAATTTAAGCTCAGCATTAGAGGTATACTTTAAATATAAATATATACTAAACTGTTAAAATACTGTATCTTGATGATGTTGGGTATAGCATTAGAGACAGCAGTAGAGACTTTTCTATATGTATTTTTATGTTACTTGAACCGCTGCAACAAGCATGTACTATTATTTTTGATAGTGAATTTTTAAAAGGAAATTACATTTTTAGTAAATTACTTTCAGTTTTGACCCTTGGTAAAATTACTATGCAGTTAAAGTTTGTCGTCTGTAACTTCTGCCTCCTTATTCTGTAAGATTTGATTCCATTTCTTTCTCTCCTATTGCAGCACCCATGTTATTTTTCTATCAAAATTTACTGCCCAGAAGAGTATGAGAAATGCATGTACTCTTAAATATAAATAATTTCTAAGAGCATACATTTTTGCCCTTGAATATATATTTGTTATTCAACAAAGATCAAAGTCATAAGGTCAGACATAAAGATCCCCTTGCTTGAATTTCTAATTTTCATCAGCAAGAGGAGGGTTTTTAAGTGAGGGAGACTTTCTGTCTCCATAAAGTCATATCATTAGATGTTGGAAGTGGTCTATTCTGCCTTGTACATAAATATGGACCTGGTTACTGGACCATATGGTAGCATTATTGACTGATTATTGCTGATGGTTTTGCACCAGTATGTGTAGACCACATAAAGACCTTTAGTGTTTTGTGGTTGTTGATGTTTGTTTGTTTTTCAGTGAAATAAGGAGCCATGTCAGAGTTCTGAGCAAATTACTGACAAGGTGTATCTTCGTTGTAAAATGATTGCTCTGGCTATTGGGTTGAAACTAGACTATAGGAAAGTGAGGATTGGAAACAGAAAGATCACTTAGGAGACTATTGCAGTAATATAGTTGAGAAATGGTGGTAGCTTGGGTAGGATAGGAACAGTGGTGGTAGTAAGAATTGTTCAGATTCTTCGTATATTTGAAGGTAGAGCAAACAGGATTTCCTGGTGGATTGGATATAAGATAAAAGCGTCAATGATGATTCAATGGTTTGTGGCTCAGTCAATTAGAAGGATGACGTTGCCATCACCTGTGATGATAATTGGTATTTCATACCAATTCTCCGCAACAAGGTACAGTTGAAAATTTATCTAGAAGGGGATAAGGCAGGTACTGATCCTAGTCTTGATTGTCTTTCCTCTTTCATCTCCTGGTTCTGAGCAGTCCTCAAGCTTCTTCTAAAGCAGTTTGTATCTGCTTTAGATCAAATGAATAAGCTTCTCATATCATGATTATTAGACTTACTGAAGAGAATTTTTTATCACTTTTTAATTGCTGAAAGTTCAGATTTTACGTTCAGAATCTTCATAATCTGTCTTAATAAAGCTATGACGATTTATGTTTTGATTAGTATTCATGCATCCATATAGTACAGAATTTAAGGAAATGCAGCTGTCTAATATCTGCACTGCCAACAAATGTCTACTGCAGAACTCTGGAAATTTTAGAGGCCTGCCTCTTATCATCGCAGTGCATCAATGTTGCTCTATTAAATGCTTCCCTGCATCAGCAGTTTTTTTTTTTCCAATTTAAGTATCTCCTGCTCACTTATGCATGGATGACATCAGACCAATCAAGCCACTGTGAGAAATCTGCCAATTATACATCGTCATTCACTTAGATTACCCATCCCAAGAATATTACCTATTTCACATCCGTTTAATCAAGAAGAAACAATAGAGAAGATGTTTGTTCATTTCTCTTTTAAAAATGCTTTCTATCTGGCCACGACTATAGGACACAGCTTTTATTTTTGTAGGAACATTTTTATACTTTCTTCTTAATACCCCAATGGCATGAGAACATTCTATGGTCATATTTTCTGAGCACAGTTAAAGAAATCAATGGAAACCAAGCTGTATAATGTTCGGAACAACTGGTAAGTAGAATCAAGGGACTAAACAGAAAAGGGCTGAGAATGCTTTATACTGCAAAGCTTTTAAAAAAGGATATGGATAGAATATATTTTCACAGACCATGATAAAGCTGATCCCTTTAACAGACTATTTATTTTAGTCCCTACATGATCTTTCCTTCCTTTTCTTCTTTGACTGATTGGTATTCCCAATAATCACAATGAGGTAAATAACCTTTAATACAGAAAGCAAAAATATAGGATAAAAACATCCATATTGTTAAAAATGTCAACTTTCCTCAAATTGGCGTGTAGATTCAATGCAATCCCAATAAAAATCCCAGCAGGTTTTTGTTGTTGTTGTTGAAATTGACAAGCTAATTCTAATGTTTATAGGGAAAGTAGAGTATCTAGAATAGAACAAAGAACAAAGTTGAAGAACTGCATTTCAAAATGGACCATAAAGCTACAGTAAATAAGACAGTGTGGGCTGAAGTAGGGTTAGACAAATGGACGAATGGTACAAAACAGAGTCCAGAGATAGACTCAGAGGTATACAATTGATTTTTGACAAATGTTCCAAAGCAATTCAGTGAAGAAAGGAAAGGTCTCAACAAATGGTGCTAGAACAATTAGATACCTCTATGGAAAAAAATAGAGAAACCAAACTCCTATCTCACATCATAAACAGAAGATATCAATAAAAAATAAATAGGCTGGCAGAACATAGGCACAACATAAATATGACAAGTTCTTATATTAAGAATCTATAAAGGATTCCTATGACTTAATAAAAAAGACAAATATCCCAATTGAAAATTGGACAAAAGACTTGAACAGACACTTCACAAAGGAAAATTTATTAATAGCCTACATAAATATGAAAAAGTGATCAATGCAATTAGAGAAATGCAGAGTAAAATCACAATGAGATACCACTACATACCTACTAAATTGGCTAAAATGAAAAGGACTGATTACAACAACTTTTGCTGAGGTTGTGGAACAACAGTTCATTACTGGTGGGAGGGTGAAATATTACAAACTCCAAAGAAAAAAGGTTTTGCAGGTTAACAAAAATTGTTTTTTTACAAAGTTAAACATATACCTGATCTATGATCCTTTTTAGTATTTATCCAAGAAGAATGAAAGCAGCTGTTCCCAAAAAGATTTCTTAGGGTATGTATATGGTAGATTTACTATTAACAGCCTATTAATGAAAATAACCCAAATGTCCATCAATAGGATAATGGACAAATAATTGTGGTATGTTCGTGTGATGTAATACTACTCAGCAGTGAAAAGGAACAAAGTACCGATACACCCAATAACATGTATGAATCTCAAAAACGTGCTGCGTGAAAGGAGCCAGACACAAAAAAGTTCATATTGGATAACATAACATTTTTATGAAATTTTAGTACAGGCAAAACTATTCTATGGAGATAGAAATCAGTGCTGTTGTTGCCTCTATTGGGGATAGACAGGAATTGACTGGGAAAGGCATTAGGAAAAGTTCTTAGGTGATGAAAATGTTCTATATCTTGACAGGGGTAATGATCATACCAAATTATACATTTGTCAAAATTTATCAAGCTGTACAATTAAAATAAAAAATAAATTAATATGAGAAAGTAATGGGCACAAAAGAAGAGTTTACTCTCTCCCCAGAGAGTATAGCAGAAGGAAAGGGCACTTCCTATATTTTGAGGGATGAAAAGAGAGGGGAGGGGAAATTCTCTGCAGTTCCAAGCAGAAATTCACTGTTTCAGCATGAAAGATGAAAGATCTATGAGATTTCTTGGCCCTTGGTCACTCTAAGTTGGAGGGTGTGGTGACTCTGAATTGAGGTGTTTTGGATCAGTTATGAGGTGACTCAGAGTTCATTTCCTTTCTGATTTATAGCTCATTTTTGAAAGTGTTGTCCAGAATTATTTTGGAAGTAGAATGGTAGATTGAGCTCTGGGCCTGAAATCGAGCATCATCTCTGCTATCCTCAGTTAATGTATTTGTGTCAAATTCTTAACCCCTGTAGACTTCAGCTGTGGAATAATATAAATTCCATCAGATGATACTTGTCAGGAACGTTGGGAAGTAGGAATGAAAAACTGGTGAGGAAAATACTAGTCTTTATTTCATGGCTGTGAAAGTGTTCTCTCTCTCTCTCAGTGAAACTGGGCTGTTAAAGTAACTGATTCATATTGTTTGCCCTCATGTAAATATCTGTTTTGTTGGCAATTCCTGGTGCATTTGCTCAAGTAACTATGTAACTGTTAAAGCACTCAATATACTCTGACTTTTCCTCCATATTTGTTCTTAGGACTTAGTTTATCTTCCCTTCTGGAGAAGACATGCTTTTAATAAACAGCACTTTCATAAAACTTGAAGCTCAGGTTGAAGATGGGACTTCTAGGAGGGTTTTATTTAGAGAGAAACACTTAAAATCCATAGTCAATGTGTTTTCTAAGAATTTTAAATACTTCCAAGACTCTCTTGGGATAAAAATTAATATTTAAATATTAACTTAGTATTTAATTAAACCAAGCTCTAAATATAAAAGTTTCTTCACTGCTCTCTCTTAAGCCTCTGGGCTTTTCCCCATCAACTGTTGTCTTGGCCTGGGATGCCCGTGGCCACATTTTGTGAATAATGGCTGTGTTACTCTTTTAAGACCCACCTCCGTTAAAGCCCTGGTTAAGCTTTGAGTGTTGATCGCTCCCTCTTCTGCACTTTGATAACTGGACTGTGGGCACTTTGAGGGCAGGGGCTGTACTTTATTTGTCTTTAATTCCAAGTGTAGTGTCTAGTACACCATGCTAAGTGTGTGCTGAGTACACGAGCAAGTAAAATAATAAATCAGTAAATGAAATAAGCTTGTAACTTCTTAAAATTCATTTAGCTTTCAGCAAAAGATAAGAATTGTTTTGTTTTGTTTTTTAAGAAAATACACCATGAGCATTTTATAAAGGAACCTCCATTTTACACAGAGCCATAGTATATTTAGAACTATCTATTAATGAGTTTTTTATATCTGTAGTGAATGAATTACCAAGGTTGGATATGAGTACTTTTGCTTATGTGGCATAAAAGGAGTCACCTTCTTTTTTCACTTGCTGTCTTGCATCTGTGTCCCAGCTGAGTTGTCTCAGCTGCCTAACATAAGGTCATTTTCACCAACAAGCTGAGGGATTTGGTATAAACACATAATATGCTTATCTGGCTTTTGTGAAGATTATCATGTCTAATTGAGGAACATTACCTAGTATTTAGTCAGGCTACATTCATGGTCAGCTCAATAGCCAACATATGTTTGACTGCCCTAATTTTATTTCTCAGCAGAAATGGGGTTCTTGGGAGATAAAACAGCAATATTGTCTGTTACTCATAAATGGATCTTTTGTACCATAGGTGGACATTTTCAATCCCATGACCACATTTTAGGACTTCCTCACTGGGAAATGGAAAGCACAAGGATATATCTTATGGAGGGTGGGGAGGAGGAGGCAAGACTGCCTGGATATTGCCAAGTTATAAGACCCAGCACATTACTTTGGTGATTCTCAGTGTTATTGCAATTACATACACATATATATATTATATATACATATATATTATATATATGCAATTACATATGTATATATTATTATATATATGTTATTGCAATTACATATACATATATATTATATATATATACACACATGTATATAAAATGTGTGCTTTCCTTATGCGACTCTGAGCTACATAGTGGTTGGGTCACTGTATCTTGTCACTCTGTATCCCCCCACACCCTTACACCTTGTGGGCAAGTGATAAGTAGTTGTTGAATGAATGAATTGGAATATGCAATACGGATCAAATACTACTTAAAAGTAATCCCTCTATCCTGATATTAAAAAAGCTAAACATGTAGTATTTTATCTGGACAGTTCTTACATCACTTATTTTCCACTTATATTTTAGTTATTTAAATGCATATTTAGTCATACTACTAGATTGTCAATTTCTTGTCCAGAGGAACTATTTCCTACAGTGCCTACACATGCCCAGCAGTCAATTAGGTGACTTGTCGAATTACTGAGTTACAAGGAGCCCTGTAAAACTTAAAGTGATATTAACATTCAATGACTATTTTATTGGAACAGCAAGGAATTTTACCTCTATTTGTATCAGATCAATCAAGCTTTTAGTCAATGACCAGTGCTTTTTTCCCTGGGCATGTGACTGGTAGAGGCTCTGGAGGATTCCTTGTTTAAGTAGGAGACACTGTGGGCAAATGCATCCCTCTGTGAGTTCCTAATTCCATTATGCAGAACTTCTTTAATTACATTGCCCTTTTATTAGACAAACGTGCTGATTCTCACGGAGTGCTTACAGGCAAAAGATCCTTTTAATTATATATCATTTTAGCTTGCGACTGATCAGGAAAATTCTCGTTATCAGAGAATCAAATTAAGTGTGTGGCCCTTGTGCTATGAACTTTGAATCCTTGGCAGCTGGCCTATAATGATGGAGGTAAAAAGGTTCACTGTTTGCTACCAGCTTGGGCAAGACTTCGGCAGAGAGGTCTCTGACTCCTTAGATAACTTCATTCAGCATGAGATTATGAATGTCTCAACCCAAGGAAAATGCAGTGTCCCTTGCCTTCCTCCATAGTCTTTTCTAAGCTAAACTCTGAAAACACTTTATATTTACAAGTAGGAACCAGTGCTATCAGATGGACTGAGTGGGTAACACATAGGTTTTGAATCCTTTTTATTGTGGGAATGGGAATGGGAAAAATAGCAAAACAGACCTGGGGACAGAGATTAGCAGGATGTTCTGTAGGTAGACCCAGAGAACACAAGAGAAAAGTAGCAAGTGGAGAAACAGGGAAGAACCTGAACCCTGGTATGCCCCAATGGCCAAAGGCATGGAGAGTTTCAAGAAGGGGAAGTTAATGTTACCGAACCAAACTCGGGTTGTTTGCCCATGCACAGTAAAGCCAATCTACTGACACCTCGTTGCAGTGAAGGAAAGTGCAGCGTTTATTGTAAGGCACCCTGTAAGGAGTTCCGGACACCTAGTGCTCAAAAAACCCAAACTCCCAGAAAGCATTTTTAAAGGCCAGGTGAGGGAGGGGAGTCTCAGGGTATGTTATCAGCTCATGCACAGTTCTTTGATTGGTTGATGGTGAGGTAACAGGGCAATGTCACAGGGGTTAACATTATCAATCCTCAGGCTCCAGAAGGACTGAGGGCTATGTGCATATGATCATCAAGTAGTTAACCTCTTCCATCGGTGGGGGTTTTGGCAACTGTAAAACAACTCAGGGAATGTGCATCAGACACTATTGTATAGGTACTTCATAGAGGAGCTAAAGCAGAGGATATGGGGGAAGGGTGTGCCCCACAGGGAAGGCCCCATAGGGCCCTGCTTGGTTTCATTAACAGAGTAAAGGGCCACCTAGAGAATGCAGAAAACAAGGAATGAATAAAGAAGGAATTTGACTTGTCACGAAGGGGCTGTTGGAGACTCTATAAAGTGTGCCATTTCGGTAGAATGGTAAGGAGGGAAGCTGATTGCAAAGAGGTAACAAGATACAAGTGGTGAAAAAATGGAAGCAATGACTATAACCTGCTTATGCTAGAAATGTGGCCATGTTCTCTGGACATCATTTTCCATGTCTGTTACCTTTACTTTTCCATTCTATTGGCTCATTTTGAGTTATAAAATCTTTTCATTTGAGTCAGGAAGGGAGAAGAATTTCCTGTAGCTGGGGAATTTGGGCAAGGTCACCTCTTTGGCCATCTTCACATTCAACTTCTTTCTCTAGTTTAATAACATTGGATAACGATGAGTCGTTCTGTTTTGACGTTAGAACTACTTTCATGGTTTCCACATGCAATAAAATGAGATCTGAGTTCCTAAAAGGGCAAATTTGTTGAAATATCAAAGTGACAGTGGGGAGGGGTGGAGAGGAGGAAGCTAGTGGAAGACAGTTAAGAAGACTAATATTTGGGGGATGCGGTGCTGGAGCCTGAGGGCAAAGCATTCATTTTAGAGGCAGAGATTCAAGGGTTCAGTGTTTGGTGTTGGCCTTGGGTTAGATGGATGGGCTCGTTTGTGGATGCTCTCACAATGAAAGTCATGAGAGAAGATTATTGTGTTAGTGGTTTTGCTCCTTCTGAGTTCCTGTGGCTGTGTGTGACTCTCATTTAGCCTGGGATGGGCCCCGGGGGCATTTTTTGTATTTAGAAACTAATGTTATTTTGTTGAGGAAGGTTGGCCTGTTTACCATTTGCTTCTTACACTTCTTCAAGGGATGGAGTATTGGAAGCTCACTGGTGATCATTCTGTTATTTGCCTATGACCTTTACCAAACTATCCCACATCTCTAAATTTTAGTTTTTTGGGTCTTTAAAATGGCTTTAATAACACCTGCCTAACTTCTAGGGTGGTTGAAGGGTCAGATGAAATATGATAAAAAGCACTTTAAAACCAGAGTGATTATAAATAAAATGCAGTATTATCAAACAAGGAAAGAAGTGACAGACAGTGAAGAACTGAGGCAGGGATAAACATGCTCCTTCTCTTTCCCATTACATTCATCCCTATGGGGGTAGCTGTGGACCAACTGCCTTTGTAGGCCCTCACAATTCAGCTGAACTGACTTCACACTGAGCCAGGAAGTGAAGGGCAGTCTCCAAAGCAGGAAATCAAAGCTCTGGAATCCTGTTGAAGCTTTACTTTATACAAAATACCTTTCATTGGGCCTAGGACATATTAAGCACTCAATAAATGCTATATATATCATTCCCTCTTCCTGGCTCCTCTCCTTCCAGCCATATACTGACCTTATTAATGCTACTCAGTGATACATCCAGGTTTGTGAGGCCAAAAGCTTGCACAACATTGGACCACCTCTTTGTGTAGAAAAATGAGACAACATCTTCTTTTACAGATTTTATTAAAGCATATGGTCAGTTGGTCATATTACTAGGACAACTCAAGGTCTTAGAAGGGATCTACACAAGGGAAGCTTCTTGAAGCTTCAATGTTAGTAGGTTCGTATAGAATCTGCCTCAGATGGTGATGAAATGCCCACTACTATGTTCAGCAACTCCTGTGTATGTGTGTGTGTGTGCGTGTATGTGTGTGTGTGTGTGTGTGTGTGCACACATGCTCATACACCTGGGTGTGAATTGACACATAGTCTATTCCCACATATGCAAATGCACAACCTCCTAAAAAAACTGCATGGTGCATATATTTTTTGACATTAAAAACTTAAAGTGAGTTAAAAACCAAAAATGATTTTGGTTTGAGAGTTATATGACATGTATTGAAAACACTTGAGAACTTTGAACTTCCAAAATATCATGGGTGAGAATCTCTCTTCCAGGTCACTGTACTTGAAACTACCTGTGAAGCCCAACTGACAAAATGTGTCATTTAGGTTACAGGGGATTTTGCTATTTTTCCTGTCTATAGGGATAGAGCAGAAAATAACTTGAGTCCTTTGGTCCAGCCCCCTGCGTGCAGTAGACCACCTAGAAATCCTCGCTGACAGACAAGAAGCTGTCCCAGAGAGGAGCCCTTCTCACCTTGCTTTGAAAACTACCACCCCACTAGGACTTTTCATTTCTGACTAACCCACAATATCCAGGGTGTAATGACAATGTTACTTGAGGAGCAATTCAGGATGCATCTGTTTTTTTAGGGCTAAGAAGATGTCATGTAAGTGTTTGCTCATGTTGTTACTGAATCCAAGCTTGTATTGCTTGCCTCATTGACAGCCCAGTAAGTGGAGAGATGAGGTGGTGGAGCATGGTGTAGTGACTTGATTCAGAAAGCCAGCAGACCAGGAAGACGGTGGACTAGTGTCCCAAAGAACCATCTTACCCACGTTAGAATTCAGACTTCTTTTGTACTAAAAGGGAAGGGAGTGTAGTTGGTTGTTACAAACTTCTTGGTGCCAGCCAGACCCCAGGGGGTATGTGATAATCCTTGTCAGGCTGGTCATCAAGTTCCTGTAAACCTCCAACAAGACAAAATTTTCTGTTCTGCAACTTTTTATCTTTATATGAATGAAAAGTATTATACCTTTAAAGGTCAAACCTGGGAGCCAGAGCCTTAAGAAAGGGCTTTTATGTATATTTCAGGCTATAGACAACATTATTTTACCGATTGAGGAGACAAGGCACAGGCAAAGGAGCACAAATGTAGATCCAATATGGAGTCAGGTTTGTTTTTCTCTGGTACAGTTTCACTGACTGTTAAGAAAAACTCCTTCTCTGAATCTCTCTAGTATGCTTTCTCATTTTGTTTGTTTTGTTTTTAGTAAAACTGACAGAACCTTCCAGCCTATGTCACAGACCATTGCCAGTTTCTAGTTAGTGGAATCATTGTGTATCATCCACCACACACAGCCTTTGTGATGAAGATCCATAACAGAAAGCCCTACATGATCCTCAGCCCTCCTGGTTCTCTGACCTCATCCCCTGCCGCTCATTACCTCACTGGCTCTGCTCCAGCCACCCTGGTGTCTTCACAGTTCCTGCATCACATTCCTGCATGAGAGCCTTTGCACCTGCTATGACCTCTGCCAGAACGACTGTTCCATCGAATATTTGCATTACCAGATGGGGGCAATTGCTAATCTCCTTATATAAAAATGGAACTATCTATAGCACTTACCACCAGGCAACTGTCTGTCTGTTTGTCTATCTGTCTATTTACTTGAACCCTGCCCCCACATCACACACACACACACACACACACCATTGTCTGGTACATTGTCTGGATATTACCTGTTTTGTGCACTGCTGTGTCCCCAGTTCCTGGAAGAGTACCTGACACAGAGGTACTCTCAATAAATGTTTTGAAATGAATGAATGAAACTGTACAATAATCTGGGAAGGTAAATATTTTATTTTATGGATGAAGTCAACAGTGCTCAGAAAGATAAAGTAATTTGTGAACACTCACACAGCTGCTAAGAGGTGGAAACAAATACAGACCCCAGGAAGCTTTTCTAGTCAGGATAGAAAAGAGCCAGGACAGTATTTACAAAAAGCCCTTGTGGATAAATAATATATTAGTATATTATCCTTCCTAACATTAGGAATTTAATTTAAAAGAGGATTAATTTGTAAAGAGTTTATCTAGGAATAGGCAGTGTCTTAACCTGAGGGAATGTGTTTTTAATGGAATCTCAGGCACATTGGCAGGTTCCTCTGGTGCTGTCTTGGGCCCAGGGACCAGCTATGCTGCTAGTCCAATGATTAGGCCGTGTGCTGGCATCTGCCTGGAAACTCTGAAAGAATAGATTCTTGGCCAAGCTCGCTTTAATAGAAAATATGCTTCTGTGGCATTCTGGCCCTGGCTCAATGAGCCTTCTCTTTCTTTCATTCAACCTTGGAAAGAAGATTTGGTGTGAAAATTTAGTAGATACCCTCTTTGCTCGGTCTGATCTGCTACTTAAGCCATTTCCACATAGGAAAATGGGGGTATGGTGGGTTGTTTAATGTTTCTATCGGAAATGTAAGAATTGAAGGCTAGAGTCAATAAAGGCATAATTCCTTAGAAATAAGAAAACACTACAGATCCAAAGTAGAACAAGAGGCAAGCAAAGCTAAACGGACATTTTGACTTTTTAATGTTTGTTTACCTGTATATAAGAAAATGTGTGTATATTCTTTCCCACATAGGTTTACTTATTTTCAAAAACCACTATATTCCTACTCTTTTTTTGGCTGATTTTTTGTGCTCTTTTCCCATTTTATATGGGTGGAAATACATCAGTACAGTCTGGTGCTTCACAAGCACCCAAGTCATCAAGTCTGTACCCTGACATGTTTGGCCGTGATTGATCCCTCAACTAGATTCTGTTCTCTTTGTTCATTTCCAAAGAAGCCTTCCAGTGATATGTGACAGTACAGTTGCAGTTATTTCCTGACTGGAAGTATGTATCTATTTACATGTGCGTCCACACACAGGGTTGTATTGCAAAGACAGAACATCGATACTTAACTGTGTATGTGCTCTATCAGTCTAATACTGGCATAGGTGCTTGTATGAGGGATAGGAAATGGTTAAAGATAGGCTAGAGGGAAGAGGTTTACTTGTTCTTCAAGCATCAGACTGCGCCATGAATGAACCTGTAAGGGTTCAGAAAAGGTGAGAGACCTGGCCCAAACCTAGATTAGGAATTCTGCAGAAGTTACTGGACACTTGTCCAGTTTAGAATAATTTATACTTTTCATACTAGTTCAGGATGGTGGGGTTACTCTTTGAAGCTGTGGAGTAGCCTGCTGCCAGGTGGAATGAGGGAGCCGAATGAACTTACCTTTGCTTCTCATGGTATCTTGGGTAGCTCGTTTACAAATAAAGGCAATCATATTAGAAATATATAGACTAAACACATGGGCAATTATTTTATATAAATGATCTAATTATAAAAGTTCTTATAAATCTGTTAAAGTCACACTAGAAAACATAACTGAGGAACTGTTGTTTTAATAGTTGTAAATTACTAATCCCCTGTTTTTTGGTATCTTTTCTTGCATAGAGAAATATTTTAAATATAGAACTCTAAACTCAATAGTTATGTCCACAAACACCCATTGGAAAAGTAAACAAATTGTGTACTCCACCATAGGAAAGATATCAAGGACAATAGTGCAAATCCTAACTGAATAAATTCTACTATGGCCAATCAGTTCTTTCCTTAATTCAAAACCTGTTTTATGGAAGAAGGTAAAAACATCGTTGTAAAAACTGAGGGATATGAAACCTCAGAAGCTTCTCTCAAATATATCTATAAATATGCCGTTGTTTCAACCATGGGCTCTCTCAGGTTTTTGTTCCAACTGTAGGAGAATGAGTAAGAGAAGTAAGTTATCACAGTTCTCCACCATTTGAGGGGTGCTGGGCAGAGGTCAAGTCATAAATCAAAAGGAAAATAACATGGAGAGCTAAGCTGAACATCCGGGGAAGAAAATTTATCACCAGATTCACCATGTGTTTTGGACAGTCATGTTACTATGAGTCTAGGTTACAGAAAAGCTGGTAGAAAAGAAGGGAATAGCAGTTTCTCTCTCTCTGTCAATCTCTTTTTTTTCTTTTCTATTTCTTAGTTTTTCTCTCTTTTTTCCCATTATTCTTTCTTCCATCTCCCACTTTGGATTTCACCAGCTTGGTCCCAGAGTCCTTGGAGGCTTTCTCTTTGAGACTTACTACTCACTGGTGGTCAGAGCCTCACCTTTAACTGTCTGCCCCTCCTTGGATCATCCTCTCAGAATCTCCTCTAGCAGAACACGAGAATGATACAGTCCTAAATGAAGAGAGTTTAGGCCTGGGTGGACCTTGAGCAGGACACAATGAAGAGCTCATGAGGTCAGCCTGTCTTGCTAATTCCTCTTCTCTCCTCTGTTTACATGATGTATTCTGAGGCTCCAAAGCCTCAGAATTCCCTGGAATTTATGCAGAGCAGAGTAGGTGCTCCTGCAGGGAAAATGGAGGGGACAGGAAACTACTGAACAATGATAGGAAAGATCATGTACCAGTGGTGTGATATAGGTGAATTAAATAGTATTTAATAATTTAAACTAATATTAATTTTAATTGTTAAATTTAGTGAAAATAAATTTTATTTTTCTATTTTCTAGTTTTTCCTCAGAGCATGCATTTTTAAAACAGAAAAAAATGCTTATGTTATACTAAGTGAAAATGAAAATTCAGTATTATGTATACAATCTAGCTACAAATATATATAAATCATGGCAGAGAAATAAAACTGGAAGGAAATATACCAACCAATTAAGAGTGATTGCATTTGGATGGCAGGTCTAAGGCTAATTTTGATATTGTTGTTGTTTCTAGGCTGGTATCGTCTAATTTTGCTCAAATGCATGTGTTTCACTTTTAGAATAGAATATATACAACATACTTCACTAAAATGGTGTTCCTTCTTTTCCTTTTTATTAAGGACTTGGGTTGCAAAAAAAAAGCTGATATAAATCAAAAAGGGAGTTTATAAGCAACATTCCTTGCTTTTTAGTTACTTTAATTTAAAAAAAAATATATATATATATATTTAATTAAAATGCTAGATATAAAATGTAATTTCACCACTCTTTCTTTTGTATAAACCAGCACCATGGAGCACAGGATTAGACTAGAGTCAGGCAACTGAAACCTCAGTTCCACACTTGCCCCCAGCCATCTAGGTGACCTTGAGTGACACAGGTTCCTCCCTCTGCTTCAGTTTGCCCACCCATGATACTGAAAAGTTTGGGCCAGCGGATGCAGTCTGGCCCTTTATGCCTCTAAAATACTCTTGCAGTATCTTTTCTGGCTGTGTACCTTCCCTGGTGTCTCTCTGCTTCTCTCCTCTGTAAAAGGATGTAGTGGCAATGGTTTTAGACACTGTATCCTCAGAGAGTTTAGCAGCACATGAGAAAAAAAAGTTTTAACATAAGCAACATTACACGTGAGAGTGAGATTTTGTGACATTTGTGACTCTGTAGTATAACTGTATTTTTTTCCCCTGCATATAACACCACTCTACTTCTATTTGTCCAACTCTGAGAACCAAAGATATTTTAAAGTTCAGCAATGTGTTTTAAAATAAATCCGTTTTTAGTCCACCTACAAAATGATTGGCCATGAATGGAAACAGTGGTACTGCTGCTTCCAGGGTAACATTGGCTGGGATTACACAGGAAGAGTCTTGGTGCCGGAGGATGTGTTCTTAACTCATAATCCAGGCAAATAGTGACTTTTCCTAACGTGGTTGAAAGAACATCCTGGTACAACCTTGATGAAATCCTTTTAGACTTTTGAGGCTTACTCTCTTTGTTTTATTTGTTCAGTTAGTTTCATCACTGCTGATATAGATGGATTTTCACCTATTAAAAGTACAGAAGTTATTATAAACCATGAAGCAAAAGGATGAATGGAATTTCAGAATGACTTGGTTTGTGTATCTGTAAGAAAGATGGTTCCCTGCAGTTTTTACACCAGTCCAGGGAGTAGATAGCAGGACAAATAATAATGTTAATGATGATGATAATAGTGGCTGATACTTAGTGAGCACTTCCTATATTCTAGACATTTTTCTAAAAATTTTAAAGGTTTTAACTTATTTAATCCCCATAACAACCTTATGAGCCAAGGTGCCATTGTTGTCTCCATTTGAGGAGGAAACAGAGAATGAGTAACTTGCCCAAGGTCACATGCCTGCTAAGTGGCAGAGTTAGAATTTGAACTCAGAAAAGTCTGACTCTAAAGCCCTGGTTCATAACCAGCTGACCATTGCCTCTCTGCTCGTCAATGTTCAGCCATCTGTGCAGGATCTAGACATGAATCAAGAGACAGCCAGGCCTTCTGGATAATGTATGTTCCTCACTTTCTGTTCCCCGTACCAGAGGTCTCAGCCTGCTATCTCCATGCTTTCCTGCCACATAGAGTCATCTTCTTCCTAATCAAATATTTGCTGGGACTGTGGGTAGAGATTTAGAAACAAGTCTAACTTCTGGCAGGTGTAATGGCTCCGAACTTTGGGGATGACCAGTAGAGCAACAATTTGTAAAAGAATGCCCATGTAGGAGCAGGGAAACCTTGGTTTGATTTGCAGTTCAGCTACAGATACCTGGCCACAAGGGAGGAGATTCTGATCCAGTGGGTCAGGTATGGAGCCTTGTAACTATATATTTAGAAATTTTCCCCAAGGAATTCTGACACTCTTCCCAGGTTTGATAATCCCTAAACTAGAGCATGGGGAAAGTAAAATATTCTAGGGAAAAAGGACAGTGAATCATCACCGAATGTTTATGTTCATTAGATAAGGCGATGGGGTTCTTTAACAGCTTAATCCTGGAGGGCAAAAGGGAAGAATCAGGATCTAGGGCAGGTTTACTCTTAAACCCCTATGCTTTAAGCAAAGTATATTGAATAGCTCCCCAGTGTTGCATGATTGGAGCCTTCTCAACACCTTCCATGTGTTAGTCATGCTGTCGTAGCATGATGAGCCCAGAGGGGAGGCAGCTGGCTAGGCCTGGGGAGTGAAGGAAGATTTCTCAGACCAGGTGACCTTTAGACAGAAGGCATTACATGTAGGGTCCTTATTTGGACCCAAATCTAAGTGGTGCATTATAGAGCCTGAACATAAAGAGGTTTATTTTGGAAGACATTAACAACCATTCAGTGAACAGCTCCTCAGCCCCCGTCTGACCAGGATTCCATGCCATGGACAGTGACAGCAACAGACTCCCTCATCTCACTCCACCCCATCCTGACCTGCCTCCTTACTTCTGCTTCTGTCTGTCTAGATCCAGTCCCTTCAAGTGAAAGTCAATAACTAGAAACTAAAACAGAAATTTTATCAGACACATTGGTGTATTTTTATTCATCTTTACTGCATGTTGAGTCTGCCCATTCTGGATTGTGTTTACATTTTTAAGTTATTAATTTAATTATCAAATATTTGAAACATACAGACAATTCAGGAAATGAATTGACACCCGTATTTCCATCTTCCATCTTTAATAAATGTTAATATTTTACCCTATTAGCTCCAGATCGTTCTCATTTGTGAAGAAATAAAATGTTACAGGGACTGTCAGTGCCTACCCCCATCTTGCCCCTGGCTTCTTGATGTTTGCTAAGGAAAATATTTCAGTAATATTGATATTTGCCATGTCAAAAGTAGTGTTACATAAGAACTGCATGGGACCTCAGGGATCCTATACTCCAAATTCCTTTGAAGCTGAGTCCTAAAGGTTCTAGAAAGCAGGCAGGGTTCTGGGAACACGGCAGAGTTGGTCACCCAAAAATATTTGTTTTTTTTTTATTATTGATTGGAGTATTTGCATGAGTGTGAGAAAGATAGTAACATTCCCATTTTGATTTTTAGATCCTATTTACCCATCTTTATTCCCACTGCAGCTGGGCTAATTCAAGCCCTCATTAGCTCTGGGTGATAGCAGTAGCCACTCTATAGGCCTCCCCTTCTCACAACTTAGCTATTACCATGCACAACGCACGTTTCGATGGCAGGACGTCATCACGTCTCTTCTGATGTGTGTCCGTTTCCATGTGAGTTTTGGTAAGAAGATACAAGAGAGGAGGAGATTCTGGTGTCTGATATAATAATAAGCGTGATAATCATCCCAAACATTTATTGAAGTTTCACTCTCTGCCAAGAATTGTTCTATGAACTTTATATGAATTAATTTATTAAAGTCTCTTAGCTTCTCTATGACATAGATATTATAATTATCCCTACTTTAAGGATGAAGAAGCTTAGGCACTAAGACTAAGTGACTTGCTTAAGTTTTCCCAGCTAGTATGTGGCAGAGGTAAGGTTTGGACCTGGGCCACCTGGCTCCAAAGCCCACATTATTTACCACTATGCCACCCTGCCTTTCACTGTAGCTCTTGATGACAATGAATGAAAGAGCAAGCCCATTTGGGGGCTTCTAGTTTTGCTAGTCCTTAATACCTAGTGTAGTCTGTCAGATTCTTCAAAAGTCCGTATTTTGCATCTTTTGAATGGGTTCTGTTTGGCAATTATTTTGAAATTGAAGAATCCGGAATACTAACATATTTCTCCATAGGAACACTTTTATAAGGAGTAGTTAAATTTCCAGACAAATCTGTAATCTAGTTAAGCCATGAAATAGCTAAATATGCTCATTTGCAATAAAATAAGATAAAAAGAGCAATGCTGTTACAATATTAGTAAAAAGAGAAGGTCAAAGTTGTTATATTTTACGCTTAGATAGTTGTGCTTAAGGGAAAGGAGGATGAGGAAGTAGATAGAAACTTTGGGGATGATTTTAGATTTGTGAGTACTTTTAAGGGTTTTGGAGATAAATATTTATTATATCTCATTTCATTTAATATCTGAAGGCTTTGTTTTTATTTGATATAGTTGTCTAGTAGTTGTGTTTTTATACTTCTCAAACTCCAGAACAACAAGAACTTGTTGTTTGCATATATAACCAAGAGAAGATGAGAGATTTTGCTGAAGTAATTAGGCAAGAGTTGGAAAAGAGGAGGGAAAAGAGTTGTAGAGAATATACATACTAGTTTTGTAAATAGAGATCATTTGAGCTGCAATTAGTTTAAAGAATAGACGTACAGTAGGCAGTGTATGTACATGCCTTCCAAGTGGGAAAATGATTGTGAGGAAAAGATTTTGAGTGATGTATTTCCTTCTGTCAGTCAACAGTAGCATCATTGACTCAAACCAACATAATAGATGGAAGGAGGAGGAAACTGCAACCAGCTAGGAGCTCATGTTACCAAAGAACATTTGTAATTTAACACATACTTTGTATTTCTCTGATGTAAAGTATATTCTTTTAGGTTAAAAATGGATTAGGCATGCTTTCAAGAAAATGACTTTAGACATCTTGTGTTCTTAGAACACAAAAGTGAATGTACTGTGTATATATGTATATATATTCCCTAGTTTTCATGGCACTGTTAATGTACCTCTGCAGGGCCTCTTCTTTTATGTCTACTTATTCCCTCTTATGAGGGATGTAAGAAGCCTTGCAAGAATGGTTTCAAATAATCTGCTTATTGTGGCTGAGATAAGCTTGCCTAGTTATTCAGGCTCAGCCCTCTTCCTATGCCACCTTTCCTATATTTTGTTTCTTTGTTTCATGACATAGTCACTGGGGTGGACATACATTTTTTAGCTACCATAACAGAAAGCTTGTTTCCTTATTATCCATGGAGCTGGAGGTTAAGCTCAACCTTGGCTGCAGTGAGAAGGAAGTCCTGGACTTAACATTGCTAAGGGACTTAGAAACATTGCTGTTTTCAAAACATGTCACCAGGTCATTAATTAAATGCTAAAGTGAGTAACTTGAATGGACTCAGCTCAAGAGAACCCTTCCCCCGCACTGCTCCCATTTTGGCCCATGTAAAATACACACAATTTAAATCTTATTGAATACTTCTGAGGGCTCCAATCTCAATAGTTAGAATCACAGTTAGTAATATAATTTTTTCCAGTTTGTGAAAGGAAGAATAACGGACCTGAAAAACCTGGATTATTTTCACTTTCATTGCCTAGCTAATCATATTGGTTGGAATAACTGATTTAAGATACCTACTGATTTGAAATGTTTGGGGTATAAAGCATTAAAAGCCCTGATTACATGATTCCCTTTGAAGTTAGTCCCGGAAACACTGTTCTTAGAAGATATTGGAAGGAGCTCCAAAATGGACATTTGTTCCCCAGAGGGTATAAAATCTGACAGAGGGTCTAAAATTCTTGGAGAACTGATAAATACCGTGGCATCTTATTTATTTTTCTGCAGCTCTTATTTATAGAACTGCAGCTCTGAAATATTCCAATGAAATTGTTTAATTGCACCAACCAACTCAAAACAGTGTAAGCAAAGCTTTTTCTCCTGATTTCTGAGTTTATAGCTCCCAAGTGGACTGAAACTAGGGATTTCTTTCTGCTGAGTAGCAATTTTAGAGAGGGTACTTTTGAAATTTTTGTCAAAGTAAAATTTCAGAGAAGCTCCTTTAGATCTTTTTCCTGGAATAGGGTGATGAGAAGGGAAAAACATGGCTGGTTGCACAATCCCTTTGCCAGATAAATATCAAAACACCCTAATTCCACATTGATGTTCCTGAAAGTTTTTATATGAGGACCTTGAAAAACACTTTATATGCATACATTTCCTACCACCTTTTTCAGTTAGAGGCAGGGTGGAACATGACCACATTTTTAGTGGCTATAGGTGGAGAAGCGCAATTTTTAGTCACACAGAAGAAAGCTTATTTTAAAAAAGTCTCTTCATGAATATTCTCCGATACCTCTACCTCCAGCGTCCTTATCCCCATAGTGAGCCACAGCTGCTCCCTGCCTCCCCCGAGACCCTGCAAGACTAGCAGGTAGGTCTAGTCCAGGCTTCTATGAAGTCACTGCTTTTTCCCTGGGTCCTGGTGCCCACGAGACCTTGTGTGCACTCTCCAAGAGGAGAGTTTCTGTTTTCCCCAGTCCTACGGAGTTCCTGAGATCAAGCCCCGCGGGGCTTCAAAGCCAAATGCTCTGTGTGACGTGGTGCTAATTCCTGGACTTCTCTGAGGCTCTTTCCCCCCTCTTCTAGACAGTGTAATAATACCCATCTCACAGTTATTTTGTAGATTGGATAAGACCCCAGAGTGCCTAGCATATTAGTCCTTGACAGATAGAAGTAGGAATAACTCATACACACAGGACTTACTATATATCAGGCATGGTTCTAAACACCTTAAAGATGTTAACCCACTGCATTCTCACAATATCTCAATGGGTCAGTAATATGTTATTCCCATTTTACAGATGAGAAAACAGAGGCACAGGAGATCAAGTAACTTGCTCAGCATCAGACATCTACTCCGTGTTGGAACCAAGTTTTAAATTTAGGGCAGACTGATACCAAATTCTATGTGCTTAGCTATCACACCAACCTATCTCTCAACAGGAAGGGTCTTTTCTATTAAGGAATACAAGGCTTTGATTTGGATTTATGGAACATATATTCCTTTCTAACATGCAGGATACCTTGATTTCTGCAGAAACTTCTTGCAGAAACTTTTTTTTCCTAAAATAATGGCTTATTAATAACATAATTTTGTGAAGTAATAAGATGCAGTAGGTTCACAGATTTTCAAATACTTACATACATAAACTGAGAGAAGCAAAATGTATTTGATCAGATTAATTTCCCATACTGTGCTTGAATTAGCATACTCTTAATTATCCATTTTATTGGAAGTTTCTTAAGTACTATATAATTTAATGATTTGAAATAAAATTAGTAAATGCTTTTGTACATGTGCAGAAGTAAATTGGTGTTAGAAGACCTTATTAATTGTGTGATTTTAGGCAGGTCACATAAATTCTTTGAGTCCTGCTAGTGTTTGAACCTGAAAAGTAAGAAATATAATCCCTCTTGTGTCTACAGTGAGAATCAGATGAGAACATTGATGAAAATGGTTTTTGGCAAACCTGCAAATGCTATATAAATGCAAAGGTCATCATTAGTGTCAAGAGAGTTTCAGGATTTCATGTGATTGCTCGTTAATGTGCCAAGAGAGCTGGGATATGAAATCCACATTTCTCAATCCCAGACCTTGGCCAATCATTTGAGATATCACCCCATTGGAAATACATGGAGCTTAGACCACATTGCTTAACTGATTCCTATGGGAGGTGTTGACTCATTGAGAGACATGGTTTCTATGAAGCCGATAAGAGCTGGCCTAGTTGACTTCCGTAGCCCCAACTTTAAGAATTTAGAATTCGAAAATTAAAACAGGGGAAGTTCTTCTGGAGCTTAACTGAGCCTACAAATTAAAACTTCAAGATTATTTAGTACTAGCATTTTATAGTAGAGCATTTGCCAAGAAAACCAAACACAATCACCCCCAGTGTTTTGAGCAGACTCCAGTTTTTCACAGGAAATGGAGAACTCTTTTTCATTTTAGCCATAGGAATTGGTATTGTTTATTTCCTCATCCATATGTTTTGTGTCTGGAAATGTCCCAAGATCCTCAAGCTCAGCGGGTCAACCTGACCCCTTCCCCTTATACTCTTGAAGTTCACTCTCATCTGCCCCTTCTCTTTACAGTTCCTCCAGGCTCCCGACCATCTCTTTCTCTTATTCAGTATTCTTCCTCACATTCTCCCTGTCCCCATATCCCAAGTCCTCCCTCCTCTTCCTCATTTGCTGAGTTTTACTTATGCACATCCAAAAGCATTGAGAATGAAGGTCAGCAACTCTAATTCTACCTTCTTTTCTTCCAGCACCAAGCAAGCTTTATCTGGGGAAGATAGAGGTTGGGGGACATGGGGAGGGAGGGATGAACCTAATATCAGAGTTCTACCATTTTGATAGAATAAACAATTTTCTCTTTTAAATAAGGGCAGGCTGTCTGCTCTTGACCTCTTTGGAAGAACTCCTTCTCATCATGCCTTGCCTTGCACTTTTCTCTCAGAGCAATTCTGGCTTCCCCTTCCCCCATAGGTTTCTGGCTGTCCTCTGGCCGTCCTTCAGCTTTCTCTGTTCCCTTCTCTTTGAGGTGTCTGTGCTGACTTCTCGGCTCTCCTTGTGCCCTTCCAAATTCTTCACACTTCTGCTGCCAGTTTGGGAATGATTCATGATTTCTGCATCCAAAGTATTAGTTCTAGAAGAAGATCTTCCTGGTTTCCCGGTCTCATTTGGCTGAGGTATTCACTATCCCAAGCCAGAGAATGGGCAGGAGAAAATTTGAGATTCTTGCAGGCCCTTGCCCTGGTTCCCTTGTGGGCTGTCATGTTAACTGAGGTTTCCAAGCCTGCAATGAAAGACATGATCTCAAATATACACGCTCCCTTTTGGTTATTCTGTTCCTTTCACATTCACGGTAAAGTAAACACGCTATTATTTATTTCACAGTGCTCTTGCTTTCTGAAAATTGCATTAATGATGTTTGAGGAATTGAAATTCTTCATTTGGCCTCATCAAATCATTTTGTGTCATTGCTTTCCTTCACTTTTCTTTGGATAGTATCATCTTAGCTTTTGGTGTAGTTAGAAAAGTTGTTTGCTCTGCTCAGATTAAAGGCTTTCTTCCCCTTAATTATGTTATTCCTAATCATGTCCTCTTCCCCCTTACCAAGACCATCTAGAATAATATCTCCCGCTCGAGTGTTTATAACCTTCAACATCTTGCACATCATAAATGGAAAATGGCCAAGTATTTGAACTTTGTAAGCACAAACCATTAATGGAGAGTCAATACAGCATATGGCTGTGATGAATGAAACTGTGTTTTTGACATGACTGTTCTGGTAAATTTAAGTGATTCTTGACCCACCAGTGCTACAGTCTGAACTATCAAAAATCCCCTAAATGTTTGATATGGTCCCATGTTGTTTTCTATCACATGCTCTGTAGAACTTCTGTAGTATTCATGACAGTAATGAGGTATGGAATCTTTTATTCAAATTCATGAATTTCTTCTCTGCTCACTTTTCAACAAGTGGAAGATATGTTTTTTACTCATGATATGTAAGTTAAACGGTAGGATTTGAAATTTCTCATTTAAGCAAAGACCTTGGCAAATATGTTTCACAGAACATCATAATTCATTCAGATGTAATAGGAAGGGTGTATCATTTTACTTCAGTGAAGAAAATTAACAAAAAAAAAGGTTGGCAGAACTGGAGAAGATGTGACAGGTAGAGAGTAGTAAAACCCCGTATTTACATAACATGTAAATACATTTGTCTGAGTACCTTGGGATGGCCTTACCATTAGTTCTACCTGTAAGCATTCCAAATTTACTAGGCTTTAGAAACATTTCTTAGCCTTAGGGCTTTGTGTGGAAAATAATAATAAAGTAATAATGCTTTATAAATAATGCTTACTGCATGCCTGGTACCATATTAAACACCTACATGTGTTACCTCACTTTATTCTGCGGACAACTTAGTGCAATAGATATTACTATTATCATCCTCATTTACATATTTGGGGCTCTGGTTAGGGAAATAAGGTAACTTGCTTAAGTTATGCTCTAGATAAAGCCAGAATTTGAGTACATTTCCTTCAGACTATAGATCCTGCCCTCAAGCATATTGCTCACCTGGAGGAAAACTCACCTTTGAATAAGCTGAGAGGTTCCCACAGTAGGTGCCGTCTTAACCTGTGGGACATAGATTTCTCTTCCTTGCTTCCTTTCCTGGCAAAGCCATTAACTAAGCCCGGCTCTTTCAGGAAGGATGAAATGTTCTTTGTAAACCTGTCTTAAATACATTTCTTTTTCTTGAACAAGCTGGAATTTACCACTCTCTTTTATTATAGATTCTTAAATGATTAAACTGCTTTTACTGTATATCCCAGTGAGACCCAATCAAATTTCCCCCCCTCACTAAGGTGAAAGTAGAAGACAGGGAGAAATCTCCAGTTTGGGATAGCAGTTAGTGTGAGATAGCTGAGAGTACCAAATGTGATGATATAAATGTAGAGTGGTGAAACAGCAGTGCTGTTTCAACATTCTGTTTATTTCAACACTTGGGGCTTAAGGAAAGCCAAGATTTTGGTTGATCACTCAGCTTATGTTGTCAGTGGGGTAGCTGCAGTCTATAATGTAATAACTCTAAAAAGCCAGATTTTTGTGCTATAAAATTTTGAAAATCATGTTTAATTCTCATATGGAGTTTTACGGGACTACTAGGATAGAGTCTGGTGGCACTGGAGGAGAACAATGGGATCTTTAAGTGGGAAAGAAGGTGAGAGAATTATTGAGGCCACATCGACTAATGATTTCAGATTGATTCAGTTCAGGGCAAGTTATCCATTTGATTGATTATAGCAAAAAAGTTCCACATTAGGAGAGTTTTTCTGATTAATTGCCTAATGTCATTTCATTCTATCCTTAGTAAATACCTACTGAGATTATTTACACACTAACAAAGAAAAGAGTTTTTCTTTGCAAAAATCCTGGTAATTTACACATATTCTGAACAGGCTCAGTAAATGACTTGTAAAACCATGGGAGAATAAGCCAGTGCTTTGTCACATTATCTACCACATGTAAAAAACATTGTATTACTTTGCATTCTTTTAATGTACCATGCCATCCTTTTCCCATGTAGAAACATTTGAAATCTATTTTGTTTCTCTGAATACTCCTAGAATTGAGGGCATTAACGTACCCACAAACCATAAGCACAAAGGGTTGAAAATTTCTTGCTGGTAAACATCATGGCAAAAGGTTTGGGTGCTTAAAACTAACCACATGTTGATTAGACCATTTTTGGAAATGTGTAAATAAGGTGGAAGGATGTTCAGTGGGCGCCTCTGTCTCACTAATCTATCCTACATGTGCTGTACAATTAGAAGTTTTTGTATTGATCCCCTTTGGAAATTTCATTAATAAATTTAGAAGGTTTAAGATTTTGAAGTCAAAAGTACCTGGTTTAAATTGTACCTTTGCCATAAGTCATACGTCTTTAAGCAAATTGCTTAACTTACTTTTTCACTCATCTGTTTTCAGTTTTTTCTTATCTGTGTAATGGACCGAATAGCTGAATTTCCCTCACAGGCTAGCTGTGGAGGTTACAAGCTAATGCACACAAGTTGCATATGTAGGAACTGGTACTTTTAAAAAAAAGATAGCGCAACTTCCGTGGCGGTCCAGTGGTTAAGACTCTGCGCTTCCAATGCCAGGGGCGCAGATCGGGGAACTAGGATCCCACGTGCTGCACGGTGCGGCCAAGAAAATATAAAAAAATAAATAAATAAAATAAAATAAAGATAGCACATCTTCTTTTATCAGCATTGATACATTCTGTTGGAAGTTTAATTTTTATTATATAAATATTGGCCTAAGATATGTTCTACTTTCAGCTGTGTACAGAGAATTAGACCATTCTTTATGAAGGGAAGCAACACCAAACTGATGGAATCTGAACTGTGTAGGGTATGGTATAATGTCTCATCCAAAAGGTTCTCAGGTTATGATGGGATGCCAAGGTGAACTGATGTCCAAGGGGGAGGAGGGCTGGGAGTAGATAAAAAGAACCTGTGAGTAGGGCCAGCCTCTTCGGAATCTCTCCAGGCTGGCTCCTGTGTGCTTTGCTTTGCTGTGGTACTTCTTCTCAATGCCCTTCTCTCTGCTTCAGCTCCAGACTTTAGCTGGGGTTTTATTTCACTCTTGGAGGCCTAGCACTGGACTCACCCTCAGAACCTCTCTGGGACTGAATGCCCTTCAGTTTTAAAAACTTGCAGCTGGAGTAAGAGGTTTTCTCCCCCCTGGACCACTGTAACCTTGAGGTACCTGCCTTGCCAGGTGACGGGAGATCACAATTATGGTCAGAAACAGCTAAAGCATTCAGAGTCTCTGGAACCATCTCCTCTTAAAGGATGCATTGCTTAATAATGATCTGGAAAAGGAATCTATCAGAGTAGGAAGCTTAAATAACTCAGCCCCTACATGTTATTTTTAGATACTTAACATAAATGTTCAGATTCAGGGTGGGCCCTTCTTTCGTTGGAAAAACCCTGCCATGTGGGTGGTCTTGGGGGTTCCACTCTAGGCTGGGAAATTGTCAGTCCATATTTCCATCAGAAATTTCCTTCTGTTTCCTTACTCTCATCTGCTTGGAACTGTGCCCTGCATTTTTCTCTCTGACATTTCAGTGAGAAGACAGGCCTGAGACCAAAGGGCCATCTGAGATGTGGACATGGGTTTACTAACGTTTACTGTCTAAAAAAAAAAAAAAAAAAAGGATAAATCTCCTTTTAAGAACTTTTTAAAAGCTTATCTACCAAAATGGCCATGATTATCATTCTCTGACAGCTCACATGGAACCGTGATCCAACACAAATGATTTCAATTCATATTTGGTCCACAGGGTACATGTGATATTTTTCATTGTGCATTTCAAATGCATGGGACTTGTTTTCACATTGAATAAGTGTAATCAAATGAAACAAATTTCAGTGGTACAGCGAAGGTAACAGAACTGCTGTCTAAATTCCATCACTCTCCCCCATTTCCATCCTCCTGGGCGTTTTCACCATGAGCATAATGGGCTAACCAGTTGTTTGACTGACTGGCTGGAAAGTTCCTACCCATCATGACTGATAGCTGTATAATCCTTTGTCAAAAGTCAGCAGAGCCCGGTGGCCACTCCAGATATCTCTGGAACTGAACAAACTCATATACAAAGCTGTTTTCTTGTAGAAAATGACTAGAGTAATATAACAAAATTAAGGATTTTCCTTAAAGAATGAGGGTAATTTTGAACTTAACTCCATATTTTATTTATTTTTAAATTTTTTATCCTTATATAATTTTTAAAGATTCCTTTCCATTTACAGCTATTACAAAATATTGGTTCTATTCCTTGTGTTGTACAATACATCCTTGAGCTATCTTACACCCAGTCGTTTGGACCTTCTACTCCCCACTCCTATAGTGCCCCCCCACTGGTAACCACTAATTTTTTCTCTATATCTGTGAGTCAGCTTCTTTTATGTTATATTCACTAGTTTATTGTATTTTTTAGATTCCACGTATAAGCAATAACATACAGTATTTATCTTTCTCTGTCTGACTTATTTCAGTTAGCATAATGCCCTCCAAGTCCATCCATGTTGCTGTAAATGGCAAAATTTCGTTTTTCTCTATGGCTAAGTAGTATTCCATTGTGTGTGTGTGTGTGTGTGTGTGTGTGTGTGTATATACACACACATACACACACACATACGTACCACATCTTCATGTCTCAGTATATACTTATTGTAATGGCAGACTTGTTAGTAGTGCTTTTTATGACTCTCAAAAGTGCCTGGGTTTGGACAGTAATTTTTCAGTCACTCTAATAGTGAGGCTCATGGGAATTAGGAGCCTGAGCTCTGCCTATGAAATCTTAATATCAATATTAGAGTATATATACAAGATGTAAACCTGGCAACAAACGTGACTTGCAGAATCAATAATGTTCTTAAAAGTTCTGTGGTAATAAGTGTTCTCTCTCAGGTGTCTAATAGCTGAGTATTTAATTATGTCCTATGTGCAAAGCTTGAATTAATCACAGACTAAAATGCCTAGTATTTATACCCCTTCTCATTTTTAACAGAGTAGAGATGTCTTATAAAAATAGGCCTCACAAGAAAAAAATCAAGTGAGGAAAAGTAATAAGGTTAGTAAAAGTAGGATGAAACCTGGGATATAGTTATTACTCCAAATGTATGGGAGTGAGTTGCTCAAGTGGAGGCAGAGATGATTAGGAGGTTAAGAAATTTGGAGGCTAAGGAACTGAAGCAACTCACTCCCATGGCCACATTTCAGAAGAATATATCTTTTGAATTCATAGCTGCCATATCATGCTTTGGAAAAAACCTCCTATTTATCCATCAATCTTATCTCTTTGTCTCCCCAAACCTTCCCTTTAAGCTCACTGAGACCTTCAGTGCTTTGACTTCTCTGTTGTATCCAGGTCTATTAGCATTTTAGGGGCTGTTTCCTCCTCTATTTAAATATCTCCCCATCTTACCAATACCTCACTCTCTAATTCTCCTACCAACACTCTCCCTTTTTCTCTCTGCTACACTCTCCTCACAGTCTCCAGCTCTGGATCCATGTGAGCATCTGCATTTTACTCCTATACTTAGACTTCTTGGCACTGCTAGAGAAAGTCTCATCCCATTTAAGTGTTCACATTGATGCTGTTAGCACTGCACAGTCTCCAGTCTGGTTGGAGTGATCCTTCCGTCTGTAACCAGCCAGCTCTTTCTTAGGTTGCTTCTGGTGACTGTTCTAGATTTTTCTCCTGCCATTCACTTGCGAGCAACTTGAATTCAGTATCTGGTCCTGACTGGCACATTAGTATTGAGTAAATGTTCATTGAATGAATGAAACCTTCATACTAGCCTAGCCTCCTTTTCCTCATCTCACCTTCTTCCTACTCACTGGCAACTGATAACCTTGCCTTTTTTTTCATGGGACAAAATAGAAGCCATCCTAAGGATATATGTCTCAACCTTCTGTAACTCTCCTCTCCTTCATCACTAACTCAGTGAAAGAGGTATTCATTCCTTTGTTCAGGACCTACCTCTTCAACTGTGTTCTCAACCCCTTTGCTGACTATCCTCCCCAGCTCCCCTCAATGCACACTCATTCTGTGAACTCTATAAGTGGTCCCTTCTCTCTTTTAGATCTTCAGTTATTTCATTTCTAATGATATTCACTCTCAGTATATAAGTTTCTCCGTGGCTTTCATAGTTTCAACCTAAACTGCCTCTCTTTGTTATCTTTTGAAATTACTCTTGCCAATATACCAAAGTTGTTGAATTTAATGGGAACTCTTCCATAGTGTTGCCTCCATCTTCTCTGTTGATTATTCCCTCCTTCTCAATGCTATCCTGCCTTGGGTTGTATGACACTTTGATCCTGTGTCTTGCTGCTGCTTCTCAGATGCCTTTATGGATACCTCCCCCCATTTATCCACTCTTCTAATGAATGTGTTTTGCAGAGTTAAATTGTCTTTCCTCTGCTTCCTCACACTATACCCTGTCGTTTGGTGATCTCAGCTTCACTCATAGCTTTGATCATGGACATTGTGATGATTCCAAGGCTGCATCTCTAATTAAGACTTCTTCATTGGAGTCCCTGATTGCTACAAATGATTCATTTTTGCACGATCCATGGATACCTCCCAATCAAACATGTCTTAAGCTAACTCATCACCCTCTAAATCCTTCTCGTATTTATTATTTGTGTTTGATGCCACTGTCCATCTTCTCATTAAGCCTGGGAACACCCAAGTCCCTCTTTTCTCTCTGCTCACTGCATCTAGTCCATCTCCAAGTTCTGTTGACTCTGCTTCCTCATTATCTGACAATTTCATGCTCTTTCTTCCATTTCTTTTGTCATTGTCTTAGTTCAGGCTCTCATCACTTCCCTGCAACAAGTTCTTAACTGGTCTCACTGGCACTTAAATTCATCCATCATATAATTGGCAGAATGATTTTTCTAAAAGGAATATCTGAACACATTATTCCCTTGCTTAAAATCCTTTCATGTCTCCTATAACTTTCAGGATCAAATTCATAATTCTTAATAGGGCACACAAGGCCCATGTTGATGTGAACACTACCCACTTTGTAGCATCATCACTCAACCATAGCAATATTATGCACTGGCTGTTTCCCTCAGGGTGTCCCATGCTCTCTACTTTATGATCTGGTATAAACTGCTCCTCTGCCCAACCTACACTGTGACTCAGATCACTCTTTCCAGGCAGCTTTTCCTAAGCTTTGCCTAACATGTCAGGCCCCATAGCACCTTAAGCACATATATTTAGATTCTGCTTATTTCTCTGTCCACTACGAAACTGTGGCGCCTCAAGTAGGAATTACTTCTCTCTTATTTGTTATCACTCTGCCATCCCTACCTCCTGTCCCCACTTATCAGAGTTTTCACAAATAACATTTTCTACTCAGTAAATCAATTCCAGAGACCAGCCTAAATTGTATCCCAAAAAGGAAAAATAAACCCACCCCACAATTTTAAGACAATAGTGTGTCACTGCTACTATTCATAAAGGTATACAGGAAGCCCCAGAGTGTGAAAGGGCCACATCTGTGTAGCTTTTGCCACCAATGCACTATTAGAATACCTGTATGATTTATGACCCTTTGATGTATCTATTCACAACAGCAGATAGATTGGAGTTTGAGAATACTAAAAGTATGTAAATTAAAATTTTAGTTATACATTATATATAGAAATATAAAATGTTTCAGTACATATAGAGAGATATAATATCGTACTTAACCACAAGTTTTTATTATTTTGGAAATTTTTCTCTATGGAAGCTTAGCTTGACTTTCTGCACAATTACTGTACAAACTCTAGCAGTATCACAATTTACCATATCATTAAATTCTGTTCCATTTCTCACTTCCTAAATGCATTTTGGCTGGTGTCAGATGATACTTCCATTTCCCCAGCACTTCAGTATTTACAGGGCCTACCTATCATGGGAGGATGTGACCCAGGCAGATTGAAATTTTGTTTCTAGTGTCTGCAACAGGGCACCTCCACCATGTTTAACTTTGGACTTATGAACTTCCTATCTGAGACTCTGAGGCACCTGATTTGCATCAACTATATACAATCTCAAGCTCTTTGGAAGTCCAGAAGCGTGTAATCTTGAGGGAAGGAAATTTAGCAATATGCTAATTTTTCATTGTGCATTGTACTTACAGTGCTTACTTTGCTCCAGCTTTCTCTTCCTTTTCTTCTCTGCTTGGAATTGTGTTTCCTGTTTATATGAGCTGGGGTGATCCAGAGGCCTCCACAGGCAATAAATCCTGCAGGGCAAAGGCAGACTGAGATAGGAAAACATTTTTTCCCCAGCTCAATGGACAAGGCAGTTCTGGAGCCTGCAGTATGGTTTTTATGTTTCTTTCAATTCCCTGTGTGGATTGTTCACAAGGAAGGACCGAGAGCAGCAGACCATTTCTCTTTATTCCAATTCTCACTCAGAACAAACTCTAGGAAACAGATTGGAGACTGTGGACAGGAATAGAATCACACATGATCTGATGAGTACAGTTTAATTATGAACAGAACCAGGGAGAAAGTTATTTCTGAAATCCCTCCTTGCTCCCTGTACTTGAATTCTCTAAGATAAAATACAAGAAAATGTTTATTTTTGATCTACAAAATGAGCTACATGTGGAGAAGTGATGTTCTCTGATTTTTGGATTATTTGCTTAATTTATTAGAGTGGTCCAAATAACAGAATATTATAGTATTGGGCTTTCTAGTCAAAACTCCCATTTTATAGATGAAGACACTGAGGCCAAGAGAAATAGATCTTCTTTTCTTAATATACAGGCTTTCTTCTTTCCCACTGATGCCTTATTCTTTTTAACACTCATTCACATCCCTTGCCTACTCCCTGTCCCCCAAACACTTCCATGTTACCAACTCTGGTTTTGTTCAGGGTTCACTGGCAGTAGTAGGCTGAGTGTAAAGCTGGGGTTCCTGGAGTATCCTTAAGTAGTGATTAAACAATTAAAACTCAAATCGGTTTCTCTGCAGTTATTTCAGAAGAGGGGGAACAGAGCAGGCACGTGTTCCTCAAGCTCCCGCGAGCATAGGAGGACAAATTTACAAGAAATTACGTCTCAAATCCCTGAGACCATCCATGGTGCTCAATGAAGGCTGTCCAAGATCCAAATTCTGGGGGAAAATCCAGGAACTTCCAAGAAGAATTAGGTTGTTTTTAGCAAGTAAAGAGGTGAGAGGAGATAGGAAGATGGTAGAGAAGAAAGAGCAAGTGTGTATAGAGAAGGGTTAAAAGAGAGGCAACTCCCTCAAGTGACCAAATGGCTGAGGTCGGGGCAATAAATCTCTCGACAGTTTTTCAGAGTCTGAGAAATCTGTGTTTAGAAGTCAGCTAACACACCTGCTTGAATTTCACTTTTGGGTTGCTTATGTACTGTAGAATTTAGCTTGAATTTTAACGGGTGATGAGTGATTAGTGACGCTGACCCTGATCCCTATTGAATTTTTCAAATAAAATGAATTGTATTTTGCACAGATAATGTGTGTGTGGGTAAAGCGTCAGCCATCAGTATATTTGAAGAGGAATAAACAATGGGATGAGCTCTCAACCTTTCCATTAACTTTTTATTTTAACTAGTTATAGATGCATAAGAAGTTGCAAAAAATAATACAGAGAGGTCTCATGTGCTCTTCACTCAGCTACCCTCCACCTGCCACCCGCCTTACAGTAACATCTTACATAACTCTAGTCCATTATCAAAATCAGGACATTGATATTGGCATAATACAGTTAAGTAGACCTCAAATCTTATTCAAAATTTCACCAGTATTTAACAAGTACGCATTTTGTATGTGTGTACTTCTAAGAAATTTTATCCTATGTATAGATTCGTGTAACCACTACCACAACCAAGATACAGAACTGTTCTATCACTACAGTGGAACTCCTTCATACTGCTCCTCTGTAGTTACTTTCCATTAACTTTATATATGACTGAATGTGTCATGCAGCCCTTTTTCTTAATTGTTCTTCATTAGATGGGAAACATTTTTCTTCTGGGGAAAATTATAAAAATTCTTTTGTCTTTAATGAATGTTGTAAAAAATTGAGATGAAATATTCTATAAAATTATATGACATAGGTGATATACATATATATGTGTGTGTGTATATAAAATATGGTTCAAATCCCTAATATAGTTCTTGAACAATGTCAAAGAAACTCTTTGACAGGTATAAAGCCCCACTGTTTACAGATGTGAATGATATGTTTGTAATGGAATGAAAAGATACTTTGTCAAATTTAGTGGAAACTGCTCTCTCTGGCCTTACTGAATGAGGATTTTGACCAAATCATGCAATCTTTTTCCTGTCTATAGAATTGGAATTGATGTTCTAACACTCTACCCTTCTTACTATGTATTGATATCTTGGATAGACTGAAAAGTGTCTTAAAGGTGCATTCTTCTTTCAAGACAGAAGAAAAAGACATTTTTGGAAGTTTTTTACCTGAAGCTTAAAAGTTAAAAAGCAGATGGTCTTTAGAGCAGGGATTTAATAAAAACCTTTGTGTTGAGTTGCCATTAGAAATTCTTCTATAAACTCCCAAGATGTAAGAACAAATCACTGTATCCTAATAATTAAGTATATTAGCTTCCAGTTGGTGGGGTTTGGGTCTATCTGAGACCACACATTCTTGTTATGCTTCTTGTAGTCTGCACCTGGGGAAAGCCATTACAGGGATAGACTAGGAAGACACCCAAGCCTTGTTTCTTCAGGATTAGAGTTTGGTAGATGGGACCCTACTTGCCATCGTGGATGCCTCCCTACACTGTGCCACACTGCACTGCAGAGGGATGCTTGCCCTGGCTCTCCCTAATATATTCAGAGGGCAAGTGTTGTATAAGGCAGAGCTGGCCCCACTAAGGACGTCTCCCTCAGAGTTATTAGTTAAGAAAAGTGACAAAGCTTGAATCTCTTCTTTGAAGTCCCTGAATCCTGGAGGTCATCAATTGCTGATCTTAGAGCTGTGGCTCTCAAACTTTATCATGGATAACTGTGGCAAAGGTGTATATTAAAAATGTCTCAAACTAAATATTTCTATTTAGTGAGTCCTGGGATGGTATCTACTTCATTCTCACTGAGCCCTCTAAGTTTTCTGTTGCAGCTGGTCTTGCCCATAGGCCACATTTGGAGAAACGTGCCCCAAGATTGCATAGTCTGCCATCTTCATTTTGATGGTAATGGACACTGAACCCAGACCAGTGATTAAATGCCATCTAAAAATCACACGGTGTCTGGAAGTTGTCTCCTGACTTTCAAATTAATACTTAGTATTGAAACGACAACCAAGAACCTCACTTTTTTAAAAAGGAAAATAAATGCATGATTATGGGCATAGGAAAGTTTTCTCTTAAACCAAAAAAAAAAAGGTGTGGGTGGAAATTGTGAAACCTTGCACTGGCATGTCCAAACATCAAACAGAAAAAGCAACCCATGTGGAAAGAATGCACAAGAACATGGCGCTGGGAGTCACATGATTCCAACAAGGACAAGGTCTAAGAATACAAATGATGAACTGTGTTTACACAGTTTCCCAGGAGCTCAAAGCACTTGGTAGACTATTTTTTTTCTTTATTGTGAATAATTCTTATGCTGAACTCCTTATTATTGATTCTATCTTGCCGCCATGGAGACTACAACACAAAGAGAAGTGGCTGATTTCTGGTGATGAAAGAGGATAGTGCACACAGCTAAGCAGCTGAGTAACTGCCCCAACCTCTCTTTAAATGGATGCCAACCCATAAGTAGATGAGCCCAGTGCTGCTTCATGGTTCCACTTGGCATCAGAGAAAACATTTCCAGTATGATCTGAGAATACACCTTGCCAATATAGGCTAAAGATTATTTAGACGTTTTAAGATTAATCTAGATTGTTTTCAGGCATTGTTTTAAGGACAGATGTGAAACTGAATACTCAAGCAGATTGGCTATACCTTAGAATAGTAGTGCTCAGGGCTGGGAATAATGAAAATGTATGGAGAAGAAGAAGCAGGTTACTTCACATACTAGCTCTGCCGAAAATTGTTGGTGTGTGATATACGGGATGGTATATACAGTAACTACCTATAGGACCACAAAAAAAATAATCTTGGAACCCTTGGTCTCATTATATAAATTGTTTCCTCATTTTGTGAATTAAATTGAACCCTACAAAGGAAAGCCTTACTTTCCTGTTTTGGTTTTTGGTAGCTGGGGACAAAGAACATTACTATATATTAGGGCTAAAACCGTGATTATGTTGGAGTACCTGAAAATAACATTTTTACTAAGTTATATGTTTTGCCAATGTGGGTTACAAATTTCTTGGATTTTCTTATTTTTCTATAACTAATCTTACAAGAATTTCCCACTACTATGCATTTATTTATTCATCCACTATTTCTTGAGCACCTATTATATGCCACCACTGCATAGGAGGTCTACGGAAACAATGATGATATTGCTCAAAATAAAAACTAACAGTATTATGTAACATGTTAACTTTTCTTTGATATCCAATTAATAACAGCTTTACCTTATAACTATTAGGCAAATAGTCTCATTAGATGTATTGGCTTAACCGCTATGAAGAAATAAAGCCAAATAGTAGTTATTTGGTGAACTAAAAATGTGAAAAACATTTGTCCAAAATTTTTCTGGGTCCAAAGAATGAATCTTTTTTAAAATTTTGCAATAAATATCTTTCTTTAGCTGTGTGTTTTTATAATCCTGATCTTTAATATTAGACTCAATTATCTCACTAAGTACAGTTTCTCTACATAATTTTATTTCTATCTTATAAGCCATAAGATTTTATTTTGTTAGAGGAAAGGATAAAAGTGAGAATGATTGATGACTCCAATTTATCTTAAGCATTGAAATAATTTAATGCCATATTTACTTCTGTCTTCAGCCTTAATTTTTTGTTCTAGCATCCAAGGGGGAAATTTGTGCAGCAATAATTCCATATTATATTATAATTTTTTAAAATGTAAATAGAATATTTTCTTTGTCAGAAGAACTTTCTGTACTTTCTTCATTCCACCAAGTAGTTTGGCAGTTTAGCTAATTATTCAATTTAGAAATGGAGAAACTCAGGCATAGAGAGGTATAAAATGATATTCTCAAGCTAGGATATTCAATTCGTAACCCAGATGTGACCAGAATAGGTAGTGATTTTTTTCACCAAGTCACATAACCATCTGATATGTGAAATACAGAGTATTCACAATGCTGAAATGTTCTCTCAATTATATAATAATGCATGAAATGTGTAGGGTCTTTGCAAATCATACCACATGGAGATTCTGCTTTCAATAGATCATGAATATTTGTATAATATCTGTAATTAGTCATAAAATATTACTTGTTGTGATTACATTGGAAAGAATGAAGCACATTTTTTAGTGCTATCCTGAAAGTCTATTTGCAGATTTATTGCCTGGAACGTATTTACTTCTTCATTGCAACATCTGCTAAGCCTGTTGGTGTCTTATTATTAAAATAGCAGATCTAAGTATAAAGTGGTATCATTGAACATCACCCTTGGGCTGGTCAGGAAAGTATAATTGGGTAAAGGTTATGTTGGAAACATGTGACACTCACTGCCTTTGAAGGTTGGATTCTCCTCGATTCCATAGCAGAGTTATTCTGATAACAGCTGTTGAGTATTTGGGGAGGAACACTACCGGACCTCCATCCCACATACACGGATTAATAATGATATTGATAACTATTTGTACTGTTGGTTTCAAAGGACTTTAACAGATATCTCATAAACTGGGTGGATATGTAATTCTTTTCTTTATTGGAGGCAGCTGGAAGACTTGAGAAGTTTTCTTCAGAAGCCTGTTTTCACTTTTATTCTCAATCCTATTACTCTTTCAGGGTTCAGTTCAAGCCTAACCATCTCTAAACAAATACCCCTGTTTTTTCCAGTCCATTCATTTCTCTCATTTTTGGTCTTCTAAAGCATTTGTAGTCAGTATCTCATTACTTTTACACTTACATTTATATTGCCAATATATATAATGCTTATAAAGTCATGATTCACATGGCCAGTTCCAGAGGGATGTCACAGGCAAATGTGTAGTCCATAAAAGTCCTTTACTTGAAAGGGGCATATACTCATCAGCTCCTTCAAATTCTTTGTTTTCTTGCATCTACTGCCCTCACACACCACAGTTACTCCAATCCCTTTTCTCAATAACCCTCCATTACACATCCACACAGAGAAATATTCATCTAGGATAAGTGTGCTTCCAGTCATGGCAGAGTAGCTAGCAATGAACTTTCCCTTCCACTGTAAACAACTAGGAACTTGGAAGAAATACACAGCAACAGGTTTCAGACATCAGAATATAGACAGACAAGATTGTGTCCCATGAGAGAAGGGAAGCAAACAAGGTGAGCCCTAGACTGACCCAAATTTCTGCCTGTAGATGTTCAATGGACCCTGGCCCGGAGAGAGGAAACTCAAGGAAAGTATTGGTGGCTTCACCAAATTGAGGTGACAGATACCAGAGTTCATGGAAACAGAAGCAGCTAGAAGTGGTGGGGCAAAGTACCAGAAGAGGGGAAGCTTCTCAGAGAAAGAGCTTCAGGGCTTTTCATGGGTGGGTGGCTCTTGAGTTTTTGAAATAAAACCAAACTGTGTATACAGGGTGAAACTCTAGGAGGACAAAGAATGACCAAGGAGCTGTAAGCCAGACAAGGTTATATTGGGAAGAGCGACATTCTAGTTTTAATCAGCCAGAATGAAGAGACTCAGTGGACACCTAAGGCATTCAATAGAGACTCCTGAAAGGTCAAACTTCATAAATATGGCCAAATTAAACCTGGCCTAACAAAGCCTAGAAACAAACCTTAAAAGTATCAAATTGATCCTTTCAATTTAACTGCCTAACAAATTAAAGGCAACATTTTTTAAAGGAAGACAATGCAATTTAGATAAACAACAACATAGCATTCATAATGCAGCATTAATCAAAAAGTGCCAGAGATCAAAAGAAGCAAAAACATGTAACCAATAACCAAGAGAAAATTCAGGCATGATAAATAGACCCAGCAATGAGAGAGGTGATGGCATTAGAAGACAAAGACTTTAAAAGAAACTTTAAATAGTCCACAGTTTAAAACAAAACATAAACATAACGCAGAGAGGAATGGAAGATATATAAAGAACCGTGTGGAACTTTTGAATGAAGCACTTGCACCCAGAATATAGAAATAACTCATAATTCCCTAATAGTTAAGCGAACCAATTAAAAATGAGCAAAAATTTGAACAGACATTTCACAAAGGAAGATCTACAAATGGCCAATTAGACATGACAAGATACTATGGTTAGTCATCGGAAAAATGTAAATTAAAACCACAGTGAGATACCACTCTATATCATCAGAATGGCTAAAATAAACAAGCTGACAGTAGCAAGTGTGTCTGAGAATGTGGAATAACTGGAGTTCTTATTCATCACTGCTCGTTCTATAAAATGGAATAGCCACTTTGGAAAATAGTCTGGCAGTTTCTGAAAAGATTAAAATACACTTACCAGATGACTGACAGAAGTAGATCTTAAACTTTTAAAAAAAAAGGTATTGAATATTAAGAAGAAAATATTCCTTCAGCCTTTGCTACTGTGTGTCCCTTGCTTAAAGGAGCCCCTATTCTCCCATTTCTTCCTGAATCTAAGTTGCAAAAGTCTGTTAAAATATAAAGTAAGGCATATTTAAAATTTTAAGAGTTTATTTGAGCGAAAATTGATTCAAATTGAACAGCGCCAAACTGAATGTGGTTAGAAGTACTTGTGGGGACAGGAGCTGGGGAAATACTTTATTTTATTTTATTTTTTCCCCCCGGTACGCGGGCCTCTCACTGTTGTGGCCTCCCCCGCTGCGGAGCACAGGCTCCAGACGCGCAGGCTCAGCGGCCATGGATCACGGGCCCAGCCGCTCCGCGGCATGTGGGATCTTCCCGGACCAGGGCACAAACCCGTGTCCCCTGCATCGGCAGGCGGACTCTCAACCACTGCACCACCAGGGAAGCGCGGGAAAGACTTTTATAGAGAAAAGGTGGAAGAAAAATAAGGAAATTATTGATTGGCTATAGCTTAAAGCCTAGTTGGCTCTTTGTGATTGGTTGTCCTTAGGTTTCAGTCTCTTAATCTTGAGACATTTACTGGCTTAGATTTCGATTTGCTTATGCAGGCAGCCATGGCAGTAGAGCCCCCTCAGTCTAATGGCCTCCTTGTTTAATTAAATAAGTCCAAGCACTTCCATGGTTAAGCAGAAGCTTCTTCCATGCAAGGAGTGGGCAAGCCACAGGGTAGACCAAGCTGGCATTATCTCTACCTGTAAGAGGTAAGAGGAAGGCCAGGAGAACTCATTTACCATCATTATTGTTGTGTCATAGTTGTATTATTCTTACTGATTATTCAGTTTATGAGTTAGACTCAGCTTCTCTTTCAAGAGTAATCCAGTCTTATTAAGAAGGAAAAATCATATGGGAAGTGGCATCCTAACAGAAGTATAGGGTGCTACGTGAATTCATGTGTATTACTGACAGAAGTGTTGACACTTCACTGTGCTCACTGTCGGTCTAATTTCCTTAAAATTTTAGTAAGAGGCCAAGTATAACCTCTTGAATGTCTGCTATATTAATGGAAGCACTAACCCAATGTTAAGAACATGGAACTCCATCAACTTAGATGATTACTTGATCAGTTAGTTAGTAGTAGGCTTTGCAGAATCCCCTAAATGGAAAACCCAGGAATCTGTGACATTAAAAAGACACAGGTTTTCTTTTCTCTCTTCTATAAGAGGTAGGAGGTCTGGGGCTGGCAGATCAGGGCCACAGTTATCAGGAACCCAGGTTCCTCTTCTTTCTGCTTCATCATCCTTTGTGCTTCATATTCATCTTTAAAATGGTCCAAAATGACTGCTAGAGTGCTGCTGTCCATCATGTTTGTGTTCCAGTCAGAAAGAAATGGTTCGTAGAGGTGGAGAGGGCTACATATGCACACCCCCTGGGGAATCAGCTCCCTTTAAAGAGCTTTCCCAGAATCCCCACCCAATTACTTCCACTTATGTTTCACTATTCATGACCAGTTATAGAAAGACTAGGAAATATAAACTTTCAGCTGGGCATATCACCTCCTTGAATAAGATCAGATTCTGTAGGTAAGGAAGAAGGGGAAAATGCAAACCAGGTGGTCTAACAGCCGTCCTTGCCATGATCTATTTTTCAGTAATCTCAAGCTTGTGAAGGCTAATGTGGCTACTGCCAACTAGGTGGTTATATTTTTCTGTTTTTCTAATTCCAGTGGGGGAAATTGTTGATTCATCCTCATGGTTCTTGGGGTTGTGCGTGTACTTTTCTTTCGTAATGTTGAGGTATTTTTCTTGGCACGTAGCTTTCGTGAAGAGCAAAGAAACATATGAAGACAGAGAAGCCTTCCTAATAAAGAGATGGCATGTGGGATATTATGGGTGATGCAAAGGTAAACTGATGACAAATTAGCCTTCCAGATCTTTATGCCAAATGGTCAGAGTTGAAGGAGAAACTTAGGGGTGCTTTGAAGTACCCAGGTGTCAGGTGAACTAAACTTTTTTCTTTCAGAAAGTCAGAATGGGCTAATTCTCCTACAAAACAAAAATAGACAAATGCACTTTATTTTAATTTACGAGTACTAGTTTCACTGGTGCCCAATGGCTAGAGATAATAATTAATATTAGCTGCCCAAGTTCCCAGCAAAACCGAGAAAATTGAATTATTACTTTATTGGTCTCTCAAATAAGATGATAGGATATTTTTCTAAATCCTTTTGATCTGCAGCAGGAGGAATGTTGTTCCATTTGCAAGCACTGTCATTATCAACAATAATGGAAAAGACAGCAAATGGCACCCAGACCTAGGGCATCTCATCATGATACAATTTTCACTGCATCAGCTGTGTGGCAGGTGCTATGCTGAATGAAGTTTAAGCATAGCTTCTGCCCCATGGCCCAGATCAATTTTGCAGCCATTATTCTGTTTCATTTAGTTTCAGGACTAAATGGTCCACTGTGTAGTTAGGTTCTTGCCGGTGCATTTGTCTGTAGCAGCAGCATCCACTTTAGTGATGAGTCAGAAGTATAAAATTGAACAGAAAGAGGAAAAATAAATGAATCACAAGGCCTGTTAGAGGCCCTTGAAAGTCCAGCCCCAAGTGCTAGTAAATGCTAAAAGGGAACATGTTTACTGTGATAGAGATAGACTAAATGGATTAAATTGGTAGATAATTGGGAAAGGTATGTGGGAAAATTGAATGAGTATAATGGGTAAACAGCATAGAACAAATGGACAAGTTTCTGATGTCAAAACTGGGTACAGCCCAGGCCAGTGCTTATGTCACCCAGATGAGAAGACGGCAGTTTGCTCTGGCCAGAATGTTTCCGCATGCCACACACATCTGGTTTGAAGCATCTTTGACTTAGTCATGTCTTCTGGAAACAATACTTTAATTAGGCAGAGAAACGGGGTACAGTGCAAGATAATGGGTCTGTGAGAGGGCTTAGTGACCACAGACCCATCTATTCATCCCAGAAGAAAGGTGCAGGGTACACACCCTTAGTGCTGTGGCATGCTACCTGTGATTAGCATCTTCACTGGCATAACTGGATAGAATTGTTCTACTCCTTTTTTTTCCCCACAGTGCTTTGTTCTTGCATTCATTCCTTCATTAATTAATTCACTCAACAATTATTTAATAATTACTTTCTACACACAAAATGCTGGAAAATAAATCATATTTTAAAAAAGTCATAGTCACTGTCCAAAGGGTCAAGACAATTATATTTGGGAAGATAAAATATAAAGAATATTCATTATGTAGGACCTTCTAGGAAATGTGAATGATAAATTGTAGTTAGGTCATTGGGAGCACTAGCTATTTGAGTCTTTTTTCCTAGAAGGTTTAAAAATATCCTTTGAGGAATGAAACTAAGTGTAGGACTTTCAGAGTTGCAACTATCAGCCTTACTTCTTTGTGGTTCATAAATACCAATTAAATATTTTTCAATCATGTGCTGAAAAGGTAATGATGACTTCATAGCCTATTCTTTATGCTCTAGAACTAGTGGACTTTGCTCATTTTGCAAAGGATTGTTTATCTTTAGTGGGTCTTACTTTCAGTTAGATGAATATTCTGATTAACTGAGCATTTTGATATATGAATTTGAATTTAATACAGTACGCTTAGCAGTAACACTATCCCCGAAATGATTTAATCTGATTTGTATCTGTAGATAGTTTAGGAATTTCCAAACTAAAACACAGAAACAAAAACTGCTAGGATCAACCCAGAAATTATTATGCAGGACTACATATGTGGAAGCTCTGAGAAGTGGTGCTGAGCCTATACTAAGCCTAGGATACATCCCTAGGAATTATTTAAAAATTAATCTCTATGTATAACTGATTCACTTTGTTATAAAGCAGAAACTATTGTAAAGCAATTATACTCCAATAAAGATGTAAAAAAAATTAATCTCTGATATTAGCTATTCACTTGTCTCTTTTTTTATAGCAGTAGAATGCAGAATATATACAAAAGGAAAGAAAAGAACATAAGATGCAAAAACTAGAAGAACTCAGCTAGGATTGTGTGTATATAAGGTTTTATGAAGACATGAGAACTAGGGAAGGTCCTGTATCTTCCTTCTGTCTTTACTTACACCATTAAGTTGGCCTAATAGCATGGAAAACCTGAACAAACTTTTCGGCCAATCCAATACCTTACAACCATGGACACCCTCCCCTAACTCTTGCCTTAAGCAATGTTTTCATGGTCTATACAATGGCATCTTCTCTCTTCTTCCAGTCTTGATAATGGCAATAGTAGCAGTCCTCTCTTCTGTTATCACTGGTGTAGCCAGTGTGACTGCTGGTCCAGGGACTGCCCAAGAAGAGAATGAAGTAATACCAGAAAATATCTTGCACAGTAGCTGTAGCTAGAGTGACCGCTAACTGCCAGGGGCGTGGTGCTGGAGAACTCCCCCCATTCTCTGAGGGTGTATAGTGGAGCTGACTCCCTCCTGAGTTACAGATTAAAACTTAGATTTTGAATAATAGGGCACATTGTTAAATCCAGGCATTGCTGAAACATTTTCTGAGTTCGCAATGTCAAAAGCAGGGCTTTTCAATTTTATTTTTCAACTTATCGTACAGTAAAATTGACCTTTTTGGTGTACATTGTTGTGATTTTAACACATGTATATATTTGCACTGTCACCACTACAAGGAAGATACAGACTAGTTCCATCAACCGCCCCAGAATGCCCCCAATCCTATTTCTTTGTCATCACACCTACCTCCACCCACGATCTCTGGCAGCCACTAACTTCCATCAGTATAGTTTTGTTATTTTAGAATGTTATATAAATAAAATCAAACAGTATATAATCTTTTGAAACTGATTTATTCACTCAGAATAATGTGTTGGAGATTCATCCATTTTATTGCATGTATCAGTAGTTCATTCCTTTTAATTGTGAGTAGTATTCTCTTGTACAGATGTACTACATTTTGTATCCATTCTCTTATACAAGGACATTTGAGTTATTTAGTTTGGGCTTTTACATATAAGGCTGCTATGAGCAATCATGTGCAGGTTTTTGTGTGAACGTAGTTTTTATTTTTCTAGGTAAACATCCAGGAGTGGGAATGCTATGTAATACACTAAGTGTATGTTTTCAGTGACAAACTCTTTTTTAGAGTGGGTATACCAATATATATGAGCAATGTATGAGAGTTCCAGTTGTCCTGAATCCTTGCTAGCACTTGGTATTATCAGTACCTTTTATTTTAGCCATTCTAATAAATATGTAGTGTGTAGACACCTTGTAATTTTAATTTGCATCTCCTTAAGTCCAATGATGTTGCATCCTTTTCTGTGTGCTTAATTGCCATCTTTGTGTCTTCTTTGGTCATTTGCCATTTTTAAATTGGGTTGTGTGCTTTCTTAATGTTGGATTTTGAAAATTCTTTATATTCTGGATAAAAGTCCTTTGTCAATTACGTAATTTGCAAATATTTTATCCCAGTCTGTAGCTTGTCTCTTCATTCTCTCAACAGTATCTTTGGCAGAGTAACAGTTTTTAAATGTGATGAAGACCAATTTATCAACTTCCATTTTTATGGATTGTGCTTTGGGTGTCACTTTTAAGAACTCTTTGCCTAATCACAGGTCAGGAAGATTTTTTTCCTATTTTTTGTCTATGAGTGTTATGGTTTCACATTTAGATTTATGTGCATTTTGAGTTAGTCTGTCTATAATGTATAAAGTTTAGGTCTAGGTCCAATTTTTGCATACAGATAACCAGTTGTTCTAACATTTGTTGAAAAAATGATTATTTCTCCATTGAATTGTTTTATACCTTTGTCAAAATCAAATGGCCATATTTATGTGGATCTAATCCTAGACTCTCTATTATTCTATTCTATTGATATGTGTCTATTCCTTCACCAAAACTACATTCCCTTGATTATTGTTGCTTTAAAATAAGCCTTACTATTGAATAGTGCAATTTCTACATCTTTGTTCTTATTTTAAAAAATTATTTTAATTATTCTTGTTTCTTAGCTTTTCCGTACACATTTTAGAATCAGCTTGTCTATATCTACATAAAATCCTGCTGAGATTTTGGTAGGAATTGCATTAAATCTATAGATCATTCTGGAAACAATTAATGTTTTACTGTGTTAAGATTTCTAGTCCTTAAACATGGTATGCCTTTCCATTTACTTAGGTCTTCTTTGATGATTTCTTTCCTCAACATTTTGTGGTTTTAAATATAGACCCTGTGCATGTTTTTAAGATTTATACATGTTTTTCATATTTGTTTTTATTACAAATGATAATGTATATAAATTTTGGTTTCCAATTTTTTACCACTCTATATGGAAATGCAGTTGATTTTTGTGTGTTGACCTCACATTCAGCAACCTTGTAAACTTACTTTTAGTCTGCATGAGAGATTTTTAAAGGGATTTCATGAATCAGCCTAGAAAGATGTTCCCAGAAAAGAAGCAAAAAGGGAATTTGTTCAGAAGAGTTCAAGCCCTCAGTGAAGAAATCTCACTGAGTGTTCTTTAGAAACCAAAGATTGGAAATCTGATAGGAGGGTTTTCTAAGCAGTGAATGCTCTTTCCCCAATTTTCATGTCTTTCCTTCCTTTTTTTCCCTATTAAATGGCATTTAGTTATCAAAATAGCCATTTCTACATGCAAACATTGGACTTGTGTAAAATTGTTTTTCCTTTGTCCAAAAGTATGGGCTTGAACTTGATTCTTAGAGTAAATTTGCCATTCCATTAATAAAGGGAGTTTAGCTCAAGAAGAGTCCAAGTGGTCCCACCTTACCCTCCAGATCTCCATAGCTTCTTTTCCCAGGTCTTTATAATATGTTAACTGTTCTATTCTCTCTTTTTTTCCATAAAAGGATTTAATTTAATAATATTATACCTATTTTAGTATCTTATAGTACAGCATTAATTTGTATGAGAAAATAATTTATAAGGAACCAAAAAATGATCTTAGGGGGGCAAAAAGCAGATAATTGAGGCAGGTTGGATCACTCAGGTGACTGAGACTCTTTATATGTAGCATGTAAGTATATGTTTTTCATTTGGGAGACACAAAGGTTTGATAAAGACGGGTTGAATAGATAAATCTGGATGTAGTGATATTTCAGAATAGAGGAATTTATGTCTTTGAAAATTTTCCTCAGAAGAGGTGGATATAGATCTTTCCCTTCCACACATGCTCACACTATTAAAATCTTGGGGCAATTTTATAAGTGAAATAAATGCTTTTCTGAGAGATGTCATGATTGTTAAGAAGAGTTGAGAATCCAGTTGTCATGTGTAGCTCCTAAGCTAAAGATGTATCCTAGCCCTCCCCTTTCCAAAATATTCATTAGTTAATTCACTTGTTGAAGAGGTGTTTCCATAGAACACTGAGTACATTCTATACTTCTAACAAGAAATAATGAGTTATTTTCACCTCATGTAGCATAAAGAGTAAACAATAAAGAAGAAGCGTATACTGCTTACAAGGGGGAAAATGGGTCCACAACAGGCAGTCACTGAGAACTAAATTAAACATACTGAGAACTGATACTGACACTACTGCATTTAAAAAGTCAGGATTCAGGAAGATAGAAAGAAGGCTTGGTAGGGTTGAAACTGATGCATATGAGATTCCTGGATACATTTGTATTGCATGGTGAGTGATGAATCCCCATTCTTGGGATGTGCTGTCATGGAAACTAATGCTATATTTAGTTTTTCATTTCAGGTCATCTGTGTGTGTGTGAGTGTTTGCATGATTTTTACTTTTAATTCAAGCCATAACAATTTGAAAAATATTAAATCCAAGGGTTGGAAAGACATTGTCATTCCATTTAGTTTCTTACCCCAACTCCCAGTACGTCAGTACACCTGATTTTTACACTGAAATTGCCCTCCTGCCTTCCTCCCCTTCTCCTTCCCTCCCCTCTCCTTTTCCTTTTCCTTTTCCTTTTCCTTTTCCTTTTCCTTTCCTTTCCTTTCCTTTTAACAATCTCCAGAAGAAACTTTCATTCCTGAGTGATGCATTCTAGTCTTTGAAGATCTACTTAGTAAAAGAAGAAAAGAGATGTTCATTCTGCCCAGACAATAGCATTATGAAAAGTATGCCAGAGGTTTTTTCACTAGAAGCAAAGTAAATTAACCCCCAGTTATCTATTGTGGCCTTTTATTGGACTCAGCCAACCATATCTCACATTAAGTTATTATGAAATTTTATAAAAGGTAAATGACTACAAGAAAAAAAAAAGCCCTGCAGAACATTACTAGATATAATTAATGGATTAAAAGAAAATAAATGTGCTGCAATTGGGATGAAATTAGCATTTTAATTTTAACAAATTTTGTAGAAACAGTCGATTCTGGAAATTATAGAATTTAAATTTTTCTTCTGGAATACAAAAGATCTTACCTTGCTTTACATAAATGTATTTTTTCCTATATAATAACACATTTTATGTATTCTGTGCCCTTTACAGTTATACCCTTGTCTTTGTGTGTCTCATCTGTGAGTGGATGTTTTCCATCACCACCATATGTCTAAAATTAGAAAAACAAACCAGGCTCCAACTCCACCCTCACTCAATAAGAATATCTTCCTATTGAAGAGTTTTGATTCTTAATGAATATTTGAAAATGTCAGACTTGATGGAGCAAAACTGATTTAACTATTTCGAGTGTCAATACTCAATGAGGAGTGGTAATTAAATATAGAACAAACATAATTACAAATCACTAGCAAATCACTATCTTCATATTTATTGCTTTATTTTGCTAGATAATTTTGATATCTAACACCAAAGTAGCCTGGATAAGTTTAGCTAAACTTCATTCATTAATACAACAAATATACTTAGAACCAACTGTGTAGTTGACACTAGTATGTGCTCTTCATTGGTCAAAGATGAACAAAGCATTATTTCTCTCTTCAAGGAGCATATAATCATGTAGGAGTGATGGAACAAGAAACCAAGTGTGTATTGTACATGTCAAAATACTAGTTCACAGTTATTGAACTCCTACTACTTGTTCAGTGTTATATTGTGTTGGCCAAAAGATTTGTTCGGGTTTTTCCATAACATATTATGGAAAAACCCAAACAAATCTTTTGGCCAACCCAATAATATGTTTCAGCTGTTTTAAATCATTTAACATCATAAGGAATTTACATGGTAGATATTATTACTATGTACATTTTTGTTTGATGAAGAATCTGAGGCTTAAGATGCTAAAATCTTGCCATTAGTCAGTAAACTAGAAGAGCAGAAATTTAGCCTCATGCCGTCTGACTTCTGTGTTCATGAATGACTCCTTAAGCATAAACCTTGGAACCATCAAACCTGCTATGGTCTAGAAGTACAACGCATAAATGCTTAATGAAACACCACAAAGTGGATGTAATAATGTCTGATAGGACATGGTGTAGGAGTTCAAAAGTTGTCATTAACAGTCTCCTTTTGTAAATAGTGTTGCTAAAACATTGGGGTGCATGTATCATTTTGAATTAGAGTTTTCTCTGGATGGATATATACTCAGGAGTGGGATTGCAGGATCATATGGTAACTCTATTTTTTAGTTTTTTTTAAGGAACTTCCATACTGTTCTCCATATGTCTACACCAATTTACATTCCTACCAACAGTTTAGGAGGGTTCCTATTTCTTCACACCCTCTCTAGCATTTATTATTAGTAGACTTTTTATTGATGGGCAGCATAGCAGCACTATTTACCCTAGCCAAGACATGGAAGCAACCTAAATGTTCATCAACTGATGAACGGATAAAGAATATTACTCAGCCATAAAAAGAATGAAATAAGGCCATTTGCAGCAACATGGATGGACTTAGAGATATCATATTAAGTGAAGTAAGTCAGATAGAGAAGGATGAATATCATATGATATCACTTATATGTAGAATCTAAAAAAAATGATACAAATGAACTTATTTACAAAACAGAAATAGACTCACGGATATAGAAAACAAACTTATGGTTACCAAAGGGGATAGTGGGGGGGGGATAAATTAGGAGTTTGGTATTAACATATACAAGCTGCTATATATAAAATAGATAACCAACAAGTACCTACTGTATAGCACAGGGAACTATATTCAATATATTGTAATGACCTATAATGGAAAAGAATCTGAAAAACAATATAGATATATTATACATATACATATGTATAGCTGAATCACTTTGCTGCACACCTGAAACTAACACAACATTGTAAATTACCTATACTTCAATTTAAAAAAACAAAACAAAAACTAGAATCGCCTAGAATCTGTGGATTTTTGTAATTCTTTTTTCATTGATTCTACCTCATGAAAGCCTTGTCCTTAGAAAGAAGTCTGTAATTTCTTTCTGTATACTACTTCAGCTGCCATGTTTAGTGAGATGTTTATTGTCATTCTCTTTCATTTTAGTTTCCTCCTTAACCAAAGAGTTATTTAGGAGTATATTTTGGGTTTTCAAATATGCTTATAAATTATCTTTTAATTATTGATTTTCATTTAAATTGCATTGTGAAGTGTAGTCTTTATTATATAAATTATTTGACATTTTGGAGACTTGCTTTGTGGCCTAGTATGTGATCATTTTTTATAAAGTTTACACATGAACTGGAAAAAAATATTATGTTTATTGGGTGTATTGTTCTAAAGATAAATACGTATATGTCTTCTTATTTTTATGTAGTTCAAGGTTTTGGATTTTTTTTTCTGATAGAGGACTGTTAAAATATCCTATTCTGATATTGTAGATTGAGTAATTCCTCCTTATCATTCTATCAGTTTTTATTCAGTTTATATTGAGATTCTGTTACTTGTAGCAAATACATTCATACTTGTTAGAACTCTTTGGTAGAATATCAGTTTTGCCTTAAATTCTACTTTATCTCCTATTATTTTTCCATAGCAGCTGTTTGCCCAATGGAACTTTTCTATACCTTTTCTTTCAGCATTTCTGAATGCCTTTTATAAGCAGAATTTAGAGGCATTTTAATCTGCCTGTATCTTTCTTGGGGGTTTTTCTTCGTATATTTCTCCTATTGTTGCTATATGTTAGGAGCAGAAAGTTTGCATCAGGGGACTGACTTTCTGCCCATCTTGGCTGGAAGTCCTCTTGTGGGCTTTAGATAGGAGCTGGAAGTAAAGGTCAGAGTGAGCCTAGGCCACTGTACAGTCTCGTGATATGGTTAAACAGAGTTTACCCTACATCTTCATGGCACTGGGTTAGTAGAGGGCTCTATAGGTAGAGCCAAGACTTTCCTGAAGATTCTTGGAGATTGATTTGTAAAGTGTGGCTGACAGAATGTAGCCAGTAAATTTTCTTCTTGAATAAAAATGGGGAAAACCAGTGACCTCAAGAAAAGGAAAAACTCTAGCTAACCGTGTCACAAAAAGTTTTCTGTTTTTGTTTTTTTCAAAAATCAAGGCTAATACAAACTGGAAACAAACACAGATTAGCTTATTTGAAGTAAGCAAATGTATCAATAGAGAAAACAAATTTATTATGACCAGGAGTAACTTACCTCAGAAGACAATGTGATATCATTTTAGGGACCTATGCCTTTTGAACTTTTCTCAGGAAGTATAGAAAGTAAATGGTTGTGGTCTTTCTAAAAGTCTGCTTCATGGTTTGGCATCTTGGGAATTCACCCTAATGCCTGCTTGATAGAAGCTGTTCAACCTTAATAGTCACTGCTCCTCAACCTGGTTTGCAGTGATTATGCTTTTAACATTTAAGAACATCTACCTTCTAATTATACCCTTTTGGCGTGATTGATGCAGGAGTTGCAGAAGTAAATCAAATCAGCATGATTACTCAATCTCAGTGTGTGCTTCACTGAAACTATCTTGTGAAGAATGCAGCGTTCTAACATGCAACAGGGTATGTGAAATTGGGGCCACTACTAACGAGCTGAAAAGCTTATTTACTAAATAAGAGTCTCATTTTAAACATGGAAACAGATCTGGGAGGGGTTTAGTTTTCCAATATTAGTATCTTGTGTACATACTTTCATGAGAGTATTTCTGGGTCCAATTAGTACATGCAGGGTAAGATAGGCGCTCTGTTTGTGCTTGTTTTAAAGACCAGTGTAAATGCTGGTAAACAAAATAGCAGAAAAGACAAGGCACAGCTCTGTAATGATTCTCAATTGTCCAGGCCGGTTGATGTTTGTTTCTCATTCTAATATGTTTTTCATCAAAATCTTCAGGGAAATAGTATAGTTTACCCACACCAGTGTCTTCCTAGATATGTGCTTTTGTCCTCTACTGGTGAAGCCTTCTCACTTCAGTTTACACCAGTGAGTCTCAACATGAGTTAAATTTACTAACATAACAAATTAAGTAAATTAAAATGTAGGAAGTTTTGATAATTCTAAATTAACTTTTTCCTTGTTTGAATGTTCAAATTTATTCTTACTTTTGGGGGTTTAAAATATCATTTTGAAAAATAGTAAAATGGGGATAATAGTTGGAAAATTTTTAATGTGCTTACCTAGAAAAATAAATCAATAATTTATGTAGCTTCCCTGATTATTTTTTCTAATTTTTACAGTATTGTGAAATTTAAAACCCTGGGAATCATTGACTCAAGTTATTCTTTGGTAGTAAACTTAGTTCCTTCAGAGAATAAGCGGATTAAGAGGTGTGTTTGAGACTAGAAAGAGAGTATTCCTAACATTCTTATGGAATGCATAGAGGGATCTAATTAAATAAAATATACTTGATTTGAATATACTGAAAGTGTTTTTTTGCCATTCCCTGATATACCTTCCAGTTGTGCTCAAAACCTAATAGAAGTGGATAAATGGGCCTGAGAGGAATTTAGGCCAAAGCAAGGCACCTGAGTCTTGAGCAAAAATCAGTACTATGCAATTTCCAAGGCAGTGTAAATGGAAAACCTGTGAAATGGCTGTGTCCTTGACCATTTCTTGTGTGTATTTTTACCATGAGAAGGCGCAGAGATCAAAGGAGGAAGAAATGCTGTATTGCATGTTACCTCACGGACTGTTTTCTTGACTCTAAGGTCTTCGTGATCCCTCTGGGAACTGACATTTATTTGTCACTGTGATTTGAGAGAGGAAGGACTGTTGTAAAATGCTTCTAAAAAGACTTTTCTCTAGGAACAGCAGATCTACCTAGCATTGTGTTTGTGCTGTTTCCTCTTTAACAGCATCTTTCCGAAATCTGCACAGCTGCTAGGCAAGAGCTGTAACTTATATTTTAATCCTGCTATCCCAGGAGAAAAGCTTTTTTCTACGTGTTTATTATTGTACTAAGTACAAGCTAAGCAGAAGAGATTATTGACGAGTAGGGAGGGGAGTGCTGACACACTGTAATTTTTTCCTGCAGATGATAATAAAAACATTGGTTGAACAGTTAGCATGTAAAAGAACTTTAGTGAATCATATACATAAATTTAAGGAACAGGCTCTAGAATGTTAGAATGTGCTTAAAGCATGTTTATACACTAAACTGAGCCTATAGTGCTTTATTCTCTTAATATTTACAGGACACCTTTGCTAGGTACTCTACTAACTTCTAGGGATATAATAGTGAATTAAATACAGTCTCTGACCCCAAAGGAGATTCATTGCCAAAGCTCCAAACCTTTGAGAAATAGCCACTGTTTAAACTCAGAACATAGATATGTTTAAACACAGGCAGTTGATATCTCATTGATAAGAGACATGAAAGGACCATTCAATATGGTCTCATTTACTTTCTGCCTGCCCACCTACGTGATAGCTATTTTTGACAGCTTAACAAAGCCAGTTTATGATTCTTGTATTTCATCTTAAAGCTACCCAAACTTGAACTCCTTGAACAAGGTTTCTTGCAGAGACACACATAGAAGAACCTCAGCACTATGAACTTCCTCACACTCATGTACTTTGCCTGGTTGACACCCCACACTAAGCCAGGAAGAGTCATGGTGCCAGGGAAGAGGCTCAGCATCCCCAGCAACCTGTTGTTAAATCCATGGGCCAGCCCACATGGCAGGGAGTGTTTGTTCAGCTTTGAATCCACCCAGCATAGAGCACGGGGTCAGGGGTACACAAGGCAGGCCACGCTAGCCATAGTAGCTTCCTGGATGCCTGTGGCCCAGCCCCAAAAGCCTTTTCCCCAGTTAACTTTTGTAAACTTTCATTTTTGGCTTTTAGACCAAATTAGATGTTCTGAATTTATATCTCTTCATTAATGCTAGGTAATAAGGAAGAGACCAGATATGGTCAACAGTCCCCAGAGCTACAGTCCTTTTGATTTGTGCAAATAGATGATTAAGCCTGTAGAATAGCCCACTAACTCAGTCAGCTTCCTCAGTTGAAAGTACACTTAAAATGACCAATGTAGTAGGTGATTAACAGGTGCCTGCCTCACAGAATTTTGCACCTTTATTTTAAAAGCCTTGTTTTTGTGAAAAAGAGAGAGGGCCTCCTTTATAAATACAAATGATGGTTTGCTTTAATTTCACAAGATATTGAGAGGTAGTATTAGCTATTGTTATCAAATATCTATGCATATACAAATGCACATACAAGTCTACTCTGTATATTTGTGAGCAAATCAGAGGTATATATCTTATGAACTTGGATATTCAGTGCACATACAGTAAGTCCCCTACATACGAACGAGTTCCATTCCGAGGGCGCGTTTGCAAGTCCAATTTTTTCGTAAGTCCAACAAAGTTAGCCTAGGTACCCACCTATCACAATCGGCTATATAGTACTGTACTGTAATAGGTTTATAATACTTTTCACACAAATAATACATAAAAAACAAAAAATAAAGGTTCTTGCAAACCCCATTCATGGTGACAGCTGTAACCTCATGCCAAGCAAAGTCTGTGTTTTTTATGGACTTGTAGATGTTATAGCCCTTCCAAAATTGTCACAAGGTTATTCCTGATTTGTTACATGCCTTTACTGCTTGACAAAAAGTGTGACATAAATAATATTTCTTGAAAGTTGCTATAATTCCCTGGTCCATAGGTTGCATGAGCGATGTAGTATTTGATGGCAGATACACTACTTTGACATTGGGATGAAAGTTGTGCATGAATGAGGCGTGGCCTGGAGCACTGTTGAACAGCAAAAGAATGTTGAATGGGACGGCCTTCTACAAGAAATATTTCTCTACCTCCGGGATAAAGTGGTGGAAAAACCAGTCCTGTAGAGAGACCTTCAAGATGGCAGAGGAGTAAGACGTGGAGATCACCTTCCTCCCCACAAATACATCAGATATACATCTCCAAGTGGAACAACTCCTATAGAACACCTACTGAGCACTGGCAGAAGACCTCAGCAAAAGAAAAAAAGAAAAAACAGAGACAAAAGAATAGGGACGGGACCTGCACCAGGGGGAGGGAGCTGTGAAGGAGGAAAAGTTTCCACACACTAGGAAGTCCCTTCAGGGACTTGTTTTGTGGTTTGGTTGCACTCTTCTTTCTTTCTTTTCTTTATTACTTTTTATTTTTTTTAAGATTTATTTTAATAACTTAATATTGTTTTACTTTATTTTTTTCTTTCTTTCTTTTTTTCTCCCTTTTCGTCTGAGCCATACGGCTGACAGGATCTTGGTGATCTGGCCAGGTGTCAGGCCTGTGCCTCTGAGGTGAGAAAGCCAAGTTCAGGACATTGGTCCACCAGAGACCTCCTGGCTCCACGTCATATTAAATGGCAAAAGCTCTCCACCTCAATGCTAAGACCCAACTCCACTCAACAACCAGCAAGCTACAGTACTGGACACCCTATGCCAAACAACTAGCAAGACAGGAACACAGCCCCACCCATTAGCAGAGAGGCTGTGCAAAATGATAGTAAGATCACTGATACCCCAAAACACACCACCAGATGCAGTCCTGCCCACCAGAAAGACAAGATCCAGCCTCATGCACCAGAACACAGGCACCAGTCCCCTCCACCAGGAAGCATGTACAACCCACTGAACAAACCTTAGCCACTGGGGACAGACACCCAAAACAACAGGAACTATGAACCTGCAGCCTGTGAAAAGGAGACCTCAAATTCAGTAGGTTAAGCAAAATGAGAAGACAGAGAAACACACAGCAGATGAAGGAGCAAGGTGAAAACCAACCAGACCAAACAAATGAAGAGGAAATAGGCAGTCTATCTGAAAAAGAATTCAGAATAATGATAGTAAAGATGATCCAAAATCTTGGAAATAGAATGGAGAAAATACAAGAAACATTTAACAAGGACCTAGAAGAACTAAAGAGTGAACAAACAATGATGAACAACACAATAAATGAAATTAAACATTCTCTAGAAGGAATCAATAGCAGAATAACTGAGGCAAAAGAACAGATAAGTGACCTGCAAGATAAAATAGTGGAAATAACTACCACAGAGCAGAATAAAGAAAATGAATGAAAAGAATGAGGACAGTCTCAGAGACCTCTGGGACAACATTAAACACACCAACATTCGAATTATAGGGGTCCCAGAAGAAGAGAAAAAGAAACAGACTGAGAAAATATTTGAAGAGATTATAGTTGAAAACTTGGCTAATATGGGAAAGGAAATAGTGAATCAAGTCCAGGAAGCTCAGAGAGTCCCATACAGCATAAATCCAAGGAGAAAACCACAAAGACACATATTAATCGAACTATCAAAAATTAAATACAAAGAAAAAAATATTAAAAGCAGCAAGGGAAAAACAACAAATAACATACAAGGGAATCCCCATAAGGTTAACAGCTGATCTTTCAGCAGAAACTCTGCAAGCCAGAATGGAGTGGCACAACATATTTAAAGAGATGAAAGGGAAAACCCTACAATCAAGATTACGATACCCAGCAAGGATCTCATTCAGATTTGACAGAGAAATTAAAACATTTACAGACAAGCAAAAGCTAAGAGAATTCAGCACCACCAAACCAGCTTTACAACAAATGCTAAAGGAACTTCTCTAGGCAAGTAACACAAGGGAAGTAAAAGACCTACAATAACAAACCCAAAACAATTAAGAAAATGGTAATAGGAACATACATATCGATAACTACCTTAAATGTAAATGGATTAAATGCTCCCACCAAAAGACATAGACTGGCTGAATGGATACAGAAACAAAACCCATATATATGCTGTCTACAAGAGACCCACTTCAGACCTAGGGACACATACAGACTGAAAGTGAGAGGATGGAAAAAGATATTACATGCCAATGGAAATCAAAAGACACCTGGAGTAGCAATACTCATATCAGACAAAATAGACTTTAAAATAAAGACTACTACAAGAGACAAAGAAGGACACTACATGATGATCAAGGGATCAATCCTAGAAGAAGATATAACAATTGTAAATATTTATGCAAACAACATAGGAGCACCTCAATACATAAGGCAAATGCTAACAGCCGTAAAAGGGGAAATCGACAGTAATGCAATCACAGTAGGGTATTTTAACACCCCACTTTGACCGATGGACGGATCATCCAAAATGAAAATAAATAAGGAAACACAAGCTTTAAATGATACATTAAACAAGATGGAATTAATTGATATTTATAAGATATTCCTTCCAAAAACAACAGAATATACTTTCTTCTCAAGTGCTCATGGAACATACTCCAGGATACATCATATCTTGGGTCACAAATCAAGCCTGGGTAAATTTAAGAAAATTGAAATCGTATCAAGTATCTTTTCTGACCACAATGCTATGAGACTAGATATCAGTTACAGGAAAAAATATGTTAAGAATACAAACACTGGAGGCTAAACAATACACTACTAAATATCCAAGAGATCAGTGAAGAAATCAAAGATAAATCAAAAAAAACCTAGAAACAAATGACAATGAAAACACGATGACCCGAAACCTATGGGATGCAGCAAAAGCAGTTCTGAGAAGGAAGTTTATAGCAATACAGTCCCACCTCAAGAAACAAGAAATATCTAAAATAAACAATCTAACCGTACAGCTTAAGCAATGAGAGAAAAATGAACAAAAAACCCCCCAAAGTTAGCAGAAGGAAATAATAAAGATCAGATCAGAAATAAATGAAAAACAAATGAAGGAAACAATAGTAAAGATAATAAAACTAAAAGCTGGTTCTTTGAGAAGATAAATAAAATTGATAAACCATTAGCCAGACTCATCAAGAGAAAAAGGGAGAAGACTCAAATCAATTAAATTAGAAATGAAAAAGTAGAAGGAACTGCTGACACTGCAGGAAAGCTAAGGATCATGAGAGATTACTACAAGCAACTATATGCCAATAAAATGGTTAACCTGGAAGAAATGAACAAATTCTTAGAAAAGTACAATGTTCCATCACTGAACCAGGAAAAAATAGGAAATATAAACAGACCAATCAGAAGCCCTGAAATTGAGACTGTGATGAAAAATCTTCCAACAAACAAAAGCCCAGCACCAGATGGCTTCACAGTTGAATTCTATCAAACATTTAGTGAAGAGCTAACACCTATCCTTCTCAAAATCTTCTAAAATGTAGCAGAGGGAGCAATACTCCCAAACTCATTCTACGGGGCCACCATCAACCTGGTATCAAAACCAGACCAAGATGTCAAAAAGAAAGAAAACTACAGGCCAATATCACTGATGAACATAGATGCAAAAATCCTCAACAAAATACTAGCAAAGAGAATCCAACAGCACATTACAAGGATCATACACCATGATCAAGTGGGGTTTATCCCAAAGATGCAAGGACTCTTCAATATACACAAATCAATCAATGTGATGCACTATATTAACAAATTGAAGGAGAAAAACCATATGATCATCTCAATAGATGCAGAAAAAGCTTTCGACAAAATTCAACACCCATTTATGATAAGAACCCTAGAGAAAGTAGGCATAGAGGGAACTTACCTCAACATAATAAAGGTCATATATGACAATTCCACAGGCAACATTGTTTTCAATGGTGAAAAACTGAAACCATTTCCTCTAAGATCAGGAACAAGACAAGGTTGTCCATTCTCACCGTTATTATTCAACATAGTTTTGGAAGTTTTAGCCACAGCAATCAGAAGAAAAAGAAATAAAAGGAATCCAAATCGGAAAAAGAAAAGTAAAGCTGTCACCATTTTCAGATGACATGATACTATACATAGAGAATTCTAAAGATGCTACCAGAAAACTACTAGAGCTAATCAATGAATTTGGTAAAGTAGCAGGATACAAAATTAATGCACAGAAATTTCCTGAATTCCTATACACTAATTATGAGAAATCTGAAAGAGAAATTAAGGAAACACTCCCATTTAGCACTGCAGCAAAAAGAATAAGATATCCAGGAATAAACCTACCTAAGGAGACAAAAGACCTGTATGCAGAAAAGTATATGACACTGATGAAAGAAACTAAAGATGATACAAACAAATGGAGAGATATACCATGTTCTTCGATTGGAAGAATCTATGTTGTGAAAATGACTATACTGCCCAAAGCAATCTACAGATTCAATGCAATCCCTGTCAAACTACCAATGACATTTTTCACAGAACTAGAACCAAAAATCTCACAATTTGTATGGAAATACAAAACACCTGAAAAGCCAAAGCAGTTTTGAGAAAGAATAATAGAGCTGGAGGAAACAGGCTCCCTGACTTCAGACTATACTACAAAGCTACAGTAATCAAGACAGTATGGTACTGGCACAAAAACAGAAATATGAATCAATGGAACAGGATAGAAAGCCCAGAGATAAACCCATGCACATATGGTCACCTTATTTTTGATAAAGGAGGGAAGAATATACAATGGAGAAAAGACAGCCTTTTCAATAACTGGTATTGGGAAAACTGGAGAGCTACATGTAAAAGAATGAAATTAGAGCACTCCCTAACACCATACACAACAATAAACTCAAAGTTGATTAAAGACCTAAATGTAAGGCCAGACACTATCAAACTCTTAGAGGAAAACACAGGCAGAACACTCTATGACATAAATCACAGCAAGATCCTTTTTGACCCACCTCCTAGAGAAATGGAAATAAAAACAAAAATAAACAAATGGGACCTAATGAACCCTAAAAGCTTTTGCGCAGCAAAGGAAGCCATAGACAAGGCAAAAAGACAACCTTCAGAATGGGAGACAGTATTTGCAAATGAAGCAACTGACAAAGGATTAATCTCCAAAATTTACAAGCAGCTCATGCAGCTCAATATCAAAAAAACAGACAACCCAATCCAAAAATGGGCAGAAGACCTAAATAGACATTTTTCCAAAGAAGATATACAGATTGCCATCAAACACATGAAAGGATCCTCAACATCACTAATCATTAGAGAAATGCAAATCAGAACTACAGTGAGGTATCACTGCACACCAGTCAGAATGGCCATCATCAAAAATTCTACAAACTATAAATGATAGAGAGTGTATGGAGAAAAGGGAACACTCTTGCGCTGCTGGTGGGAATGTGAACTGGTACAGCCACTATGGAGAACAGTATGGAGGTTCCTTAAAAAAACAAAAATAGAACTACCATATGACCCAGCAATCCCACTACTGGGCATATACCCTGAGAAAATCATAATTCAAAAAGAGACATGTACCACAGTGTTCATTGCAGCTCTATTTCACAATAGCCAGGACATGGAAGCAACCTAAATGTCCATCGACAGAAGAATGGATAAAGAAGACATGGCACATATATACAGTGGAATGTTACTCAGCCATAAAAAGAAATGAAATTGAGTTATTTGTAGTGAGTTGGATGGACCTAGGATGTGTCACACAGCATGAAGTAAGTCAGAAAGAGGAAAACTAATACCTTATGTTAACACATATATATGGAATAAAAAAAAAAACTTTCTGATGAACCTAGGGGCAGGACAGGAATAACGATGCAGATGTAGAGAATGGACTTGAGGACATGGGGATGGGGAAGGGTAAACTGGGTTGAAGTGAGAGAGTGGCATGGACATATCTACACTACCAGATGTAAAATAGATAGCTTTGGGGAAGTAGCCACATAGCACAGGGAGATCAGTTCGGTGCTTTGTGACCACCTAGAGGGATGGGATAGGGAGGGAGGGAGGGAAGGAGATGCAAGTGGAAGGAGATATGGTGATATATGTATATGTACAGCTGACTCAGTTTGTTATAAGGCAGAAACTAACACACCATTTAAAAGCAGTTATACTCTAATAAAGATGTTAAAATAAATAAAATTTGTAGTTAAAAAAAAAAAAACAATCCTGGAAAATGGCCTGTGTACCCCAGGCTTTGGAGTTACTCTTCCACACAACCAGAAGAGAGCCCTTGACTATGTTTTTAAGGGCTCTTGAGTTCTCTGAATGATAAACTAAGAGAGGCTTCAGCTTCATAATGCCGGAAGCATTGCCACCAGACAACAGAATTAGCCTATCCTTTGCTGCTTTATAGCCTGGCATCAAATTTTTCTCTTTACTAATGTAACTTTGGTCTGGCATCCTCTTCCAGTACAGTCCTGTCTCATCCACATTAAAAACCTGCCCAGGTAAATACATGCTTTCATCAATAATTTTTTTCTTTTTTTTCCTCTTTCTTTTACCTTTTCCCTTCTATTTTTTTTTAAACATCTTTATTGGGATATAATTGCTTTACAATGGTGTGTTAGTTTCTGCTTTATAACAAAGTGAATCAGTTATACATATACATATGTTCCCATATCTCTTCCCTCTTGCGTCTCCCTCCCCATCAATAATTTCTTGAAGCGTTTCAGGAAATCTCCGGGTTGCTACCGTATCTGCACTTGCTGCCTCGCCACTTACTTTTACATTGTGAAGTTTGGCTCAGCCTTGAACGCATAAAATCAGCCATGGCTGGCACTAAAAGACACACCTTCTGATTCTTCACTGTGTTTCTTTTTCAAGTCTTCATAAAGGCTTTTTAGCTTTCTCTTGAATCAGCATTAAGCTGAGCAGGACTTGATGCTGATGCTGATCCTACATTCACACACAGAGAAGTTTCTCCATCTCCATCACTTTTCCACGCTTCTTCAATATTATTGTCGGCATCATTGCCACAGCAGACTTCGCGTGTTGCATGAACTTGTCCTTGTTCTTTAGAATAATGCCGGTGATTGAACGATTCGTGTTATAAGAACGAGCGACGTCTTGCATCTTTTCACCTCACTCCACTCTTTCAATTATTTTTACTTTTGCTTCCATCGTTATTGCTTGGCGCTTCTTAGCAGTACCAGCTATATCTCTGCTGCTTTTACGCTTGCTTCTGGACATCCTGGGCTTGAAATAAAGATACTGTACTACTGTACTCTATACAGTACTGTACAGTAAAGTACACAAAAGCACAACCACTTGTAGAGGATGCATGCATATGACAATGTACACCAGACACGTGAACTAACTTACGTGATTGGACATGTGAACACAACGTTCCCATCTTTGAAAGTCCTCAACCTGAAAGTTTGCATGTAGGGCACTTACTGTATATCTTATGAACTTGGATATTCAGTGCTTCCAAGTTTACGGTGACTGATGAAAATAAAAGTCATCTCTAAGTGAAAGACTTCATAATTGATGGTTTTGGACTTCAGAGATAAGAATTGACCTTCTGATCTTTTGGGTTTGAGGATGGACAGGGAAATCAGGCTCTGCTTTTGTCTGTCATATGATAAGCCCTTTATTTATAGCCTAGCCCAGAGCACTGAGGACCCCGTGCTTTCCCATATGTGCAGTGATGTGCTCCTCGCAGGTGAAAACCAAGACCTTGGCTTCATTTTGAGCACTTGTTTTAATGTTTCAGATTTTCCATTTTATAGTAATTATAAACTATTTGGGGCTTTATTTTTAGACCAAGAAAAATTTTAATGATTGGTCTGAGAGCTTCAAGTCTGATAACAATGATCAAAACCCATGTGTCAATACCTGTTAGAAAACTCAACAAAATGCTTTGATTATGGGGATGACTTGACAGGCAATCAGTTAAAGTGTTTTAATGGAAGTGGTATGGTTAGGGCTCTTTTGCAAGGCGACTGGGCTGGATAGAAAGCAAAGCTCGTCCATCAACAGAAACTTGGGCAAAGACTTTCTTCCCACAGTTTCCTTACATACTGCAAGAAAGGAAGTATGAAATCCTGAGCAAGCAAATTAATTTTACAAAGCACTTAAAAGCTGAATTTAAAATGCCAGTGGAGACCATTGGAAAAATATGTTGAGTGCTTTTAGTGAAAATTCTACTTACTGCTCAGTTGTAACCAACAGATGTAGTGGTATAACTGCCAGGGAGTCAGATTGTTAAGTGGAGGACAGCTAACAGAGTGTAACATGATGAATCCATGGCAAACATGATTCCCACGTCTTGATTCCAGATCGGGACTATCCATTGGGATGTAAAGTACATTATCCAGATCCATTCTCTTAGAAATTGTTCCAAAGATTTGTCCAGAGACATCAGAAGACATCTCACAAAACTGCAAGTTGTTTTTGTAAATACTTGACTTATGAATAAAATGACCGCATAAATTATTATTCAGAATTTTATTTGGGGAGAATGTGAAATCAGGTAGAATGTTGAGACTCTACTGGGCACAATGAGAATTGTGGTCACTGTACTTAAGAAGAACTCGCCCAGTGACGGAGAGAGTGACCGATGGTTCCTCTACCATCTCTCAGTGTGAACAGAAGAAATTGCTTATTGATACTGTTTTCATTTCTCATTCCATTTGTACATGCTCCTGTCTAGCCAGCAACAAGCTACCCTAGGCAAACCTTTCTGAAAGACAGACATAACTGAACTCAGGGTTTTTCATTCGTTAATTTTGGAGTTATTTGTTAAAATTTTTTAAGAAATTTTTACCCCCACGAGTATCTAGGACAGTGGTTTTCAACCTGCATCTTGTAACACATCGGAGTGTAATCAGAGGTGTATCATAAATGATAGGTAAGGCACCAAAATTTGTAACATACTATTTATGTATAAATTTAGATGAATTTAGCATTATCACTATAATGATGTAACCCTCAGATATTCCAAAATGCTTTCTGGAGAAACAGAATGAGGGAGAGCTTGAGAGCCAACCTATCTTATTTTTTACGTCTGGGTGAGTTGAACAGTGCCTCCTGTGCCATTGTGTCTCTTACCTGTGTTTAATGAGGGAAAAAAGTTGAGAATCTGTCTTACGCTTATCTATTGCTACATAACATTCCAATCCATAGATAAAGGCTTAAAACAAAACAATATTTTTTTTTTTGCTCATGAGTTTGCAACTTGGGCAGGCCTCAGTGGGAATAGCTTTCTTTTCCTCCACTCACAATCAGCTGGGTTGGTGCTAAGGCTAGAGGTTGGAATTATCTGCAGACTTGCTCACTCTCATGTCCAGAGAAGAAATGTGAATTGTTGTGGACAGTGGACTGTGGCTACATTGTATTTTGCAAAAGTGGTTATAGCTTTATTTCTGGTCCCACATGCTTTCCCAGGACCTTGGCACTTGCTCATCAAGAAGTGGGGTTTATATTCTTTCCCCTCGATCCTGGGAAGGATAGGGAATGCTCTGACTATTCAAGTATGGCAGAAGTCTTGCCAGCCTTGACTTTAGAGACTGGGATGGAAGAGGTAATATGGCTTTCCACCTGGCTCTCTCTCAGAATGCTTACCCTTAGAAGCCCAGTCCACATAAAGAAGACATGGGTAAGTAGTTGACAATCCCAGCAAAATCCTCAACTAGCAACTAGGATCACTCATCAGACATGTGAGTAAATGAGACTTCGCTCACTCCAGCCTGCAGGTTTCAAGCCGTGCCAGCTGATGCCATGCAGAACAGAGACAAGCTATCCCCACAAGGTCTGGTAAAAATTGCAGATTTATAAGAAGAATAGATAACTTCAACAGATAACTGAAACATTATGCTTTAAAGATTAGAGAGAGGAAGTATTAAAATTTTTCTGAAGATCCCAGAGATTACTATGGAACAAAAATGGCTTTATTAATCGTCCCTGCTGAAATATTTTTCCTGTCTAGTTAGAAATGGGCATGAGGCTCTTGTCAAATTTCACTCCCTTCTACCAAAGCGTATACTGTGATTTTCTTTTCTAGAAAACATCCTTGCTGTAGAATTCAGACTCAACTGAGCTAAACTGGTAATTTGCATATTTCTTTTATCTTTGGCAATGTGTACCCCCAAATTCTTTACCTCTATCCTCTTATTTCTGAGATGCTAAATGAGGTAATATGAAACTCTAATTTTTGAGCTGTATGGTAATGATAGCATAACATTCTTATTACATCAGCATTGGTGGATGCCAAAATTTTAGGGCTTTGGCGTTAGCATGAGTCCAACTTAATGAACACACATAGGGTACATAGAAAAATTACATGACAATGTGTAATGGAAGATAAACAAGACCAAGGTTCTTTTAGTAGGATTTTGCTGTCTTCCCCATGTTCCATGTTAAACAGAAACACTTTGATGTATGGTTTTTCTTCTGAAATGTCACTTTATTGTTTATTCATGACAAGAATTCTGATAAATGTGGAATATTTACCTTTCAGACATAAGAAATGATAAAAATGCTGTAAAATTTCCACAAATACATCATGGAAGAAAAAATTTCCTATAGATTTTAGCTATTGTGTTATTCTGTTCTCTTAAGTAGATCTTTAAGGATCTGTATCAAAGACCACCTGAAACAGTCATTCTCAAACTTTATATTCATTGGAATCATCTAGAGAGTTTGTTAAATAACTAATGGCAGTGCTCCAACCCCAGAGTTTCATATTTAGTAGTAGAGGGCAACCCAAGAATTTACATTTCTAACAGTGCTGCTGCTCCAGGGACCACATTTTGAAAACTACTGATCTAGAGAAAGAAGTCAAAGGGTTATTGTGTGTGTAGAGCTTTCTCTAACCACTATTCTCTGAAATACTACTGTAAATTTAAGACAGCTTTCAAGTCATCACATGACAAAGTTGTTTTCATTTATCCATGGGTTAGATAAGCCATTTCTCTTAGGCACATTTCGTCACATATTGGGGTAATGTTAGAGAAGAAATAAATTGGTTCTTTCAGTCTGAATGTCATCAAGTTCCAAATGAGTTCTAAAATTGAGGATGTGTCATGAGAAAGTTATTGCAAGCTTTTCTCACCAATGCACAACCAGAGAATTTGATTAGTTTTGCCAGTTTCATTATAAAATAGCCAGTGTTCTGTCTCAAATATTTCAGTGATAAATGATGCAGTAGAAAAATTCAGTTATTCCTGGGAGCTCAAAGACCAAACTAGTTCTGGTCTAGATGCCTTGGACATATGAGTCTCAAGAGAATTTTATATTCTCACTCCTAAATACTATCACTCTTAAATATTTTAAAAATCTTTAGCATTTTAATAAGCTAAAATGGCATCTTTTTATGTTTTGTGATGATTTCCTTTTTTTAATAAACAATTTTCATAGGTTGAGTGACTATTTGTATTTTTTAATTTTCTGAATTGTCTAAATATAGTTGATGTCTATTTTTTCTATTATTATGTTCATCTTTGTATTTATTTGTAGGAAAATCATTATATATTAAAGATACGTTGCAGTTTTTAAAACTAGTGTATCATTTGCCATTTCAATTATTCAGAAAATTTTTTTATATAGAAGTTTAAGTTTTTATGAAATCAAATACAAATTTTTTTTTAATTTATGGTCTCTGAAAACAGCCAGAAGATATTTGTTACTGTTTCTCACCAGTGAATAATACCTACTATTAATAATAAAAAAATAATATTTTTTATTATTAATAGTCTTAATGAAACCATTTTGTTCCTTTTGTTCATGTATTTGCATAATCATCATCTGGGTCAAGACATATATCAGCCTCTCCCAGAATCATCTCTGTGCTTCCACTCAGGCATCTCCTCACTCCCAAAGATAGCCAGACTCTGATTTTCTATAACAATAAACTACTTTTCTTGATTAAAAAATTTTGTTGAGGTATAATTGACATATTCATTAGTTTCAGGTGTATAAAACAATGATTTGATACTTGTATGTATTGCAAAATGATCACAATAAGTCTAGTTAACATCTGTCACCATACATAGTCACAAAATTTTTTTTTCCTTGTGATGAGGACATTTACGATATACTGTTTTAGCAACTTTCAAACATGCAATACAGTATTACTAACTATAGTCACGCTGCTGTACCTTACCTTTTCATGACTTATTTATTTTATAAATGGAAGTTTAACTGATTGATTTTTGAATGTTAACTACCTTTGCATCCCTGGAGTCAACCCTTCTTGGTCATTATGTATTATCCTTTTTATATATGGTTAGATTCAGTTAGCTAAAATTTTCTTAAGAACTTTTCCATCTATGCTCATTAGGAATATTGGTCTATAGTTTTGTTTTCTTTGTTTTAAAATTTAATTTAATTTTTTTTATATAAGAGGTTCTTATTAGTTATCCAGTTTATACATATTAGTGTATATATGTCAATCCCAATCTCCCAATTCATCACACCACCACCAGCTGCCCGCTGCCACTTTCCCCCCTTGGTGTCCATACGTTTGTTCTCTACATCTGTGTCTCAATTTCTGCCCTGCAAACCAGTTCATCTGTACCATTTTTCTAGGTTCCACATATATATGTTATTATACGATATTTGTTTTTCTCTTTCTGACTTACTTTACTCTGTAGACAGTCTCTAGATCATCCACATCCCTACAAATGACCCTGCTTCGTTCCTTTATATGGCTGGGTAATATTTCATTGTATATATGTACCACATCTTCTTTATCCATTCGTCTATTAATGGGCATTTAGGTGGCTTCCATTATCCGGCTATTGTAAATAGTGCTGCAGTGAACATTGGGGTGCATGTGTCTTTTTGAATTATGGTTTTCTCTGAGTATGTGCCCAGTAGTGGGATTGCTGGGTCATGTGATAATTCTATTTTTAGTTTTTTAAGGAACCTCCATACTGTTCTCCATAGTGGTTGAATCAGTTTATGTTCCCACCAACAGTGCAAGAGGGTTCCCTTTTCTCCACACCCTCACCAGCATTTGTTGTTTGTAGATTTTCTGATGATGCCCATTCTAACTGGTGAGAGGTGATACCTCATTGTACTTTTTTTTTTTTTTTTTTTTTTTGCGGTATGCGGGCCTCTCACTGCTGTGGCCTCTCCCGTTGCGGAGCACAGGCTCCGGATGCACAGGCTCAGTGGCCATGGTTCACGGGCCTAGCCGCTCCGTGGCATGTGGGATCCTCCCAGACCGGGACACGAACCCATGTCCCCTGCATCAGCAGGCAGACATTCAACCACTGTGCCACCATGGAAACCCCTCTCATTGTAGTTTTGATTTGCATTTCTCTAGTAATTAGTGATGTTGAGCAGCTTTTCGTGTGCTTCTTGGCCATCGGTATGTCTTCTTTGGAGAAATGTCTGTTTAGGTCTTCTGCCCATTTATTGATTGGGTTGTTTGTTTTTTTAATATTGAGCTTTATGAGCTGTTAATATGAGTTAATATAGATATATGTGATTTATATTTTACATATTATATTTATATTATATAAATACTATATATTTTGGAGATTAATCCTTTGTCAGGTGATTCTTTGGCAAATGTTTTCACCCATTCCGAGGGTTGTCTTTTCGTCTTGTTTGGAGTTTCCTTTGCTGTGCAAAAGCTTTTAAGTTTCATTAGGTCCCAATTGTTTATTTTTGTTTTTATTTCCATTACTCTAGGAGGTGGATCAAAAAAGATCTTGCTGTGATTTATGTCAAAGAGTGTTCTTCCTATGTTTTCCTCTAAGAGTTTGATAGCGCTCAGTCTTACATTTAGGTCTCTAATCCATTTTTAGTTTATTGTTATGTATGGTGTTAGGGAGTGTTCTAATTTCATTCTTTTGTATGTAGTTATCCAGTTTTCCCAGCTTCACTTATTGAAAAGACTGTCTTTTCTCCATTGTATATCCTTGCCTCCTTTGTCATAGATTAGTTGACCATAGGTGCGTGGGTTTATCTCTGGGCTTTCTATCCTGTTCCATTGATCTATATTTCTGTTTTTGTGCCAGTACTATATTTTCTTGATTACTGTAGCTTTGTAGTATAGTCTGAAGTCAGGGAGTCTGATTCCTTCAGCTCCGTTTTCTCCCTCAAGACTGCTTTGGCTATTCGGGGTCTTTTGTGTCTCCATACAAGTTTTAAGACTTTTTGTACTAGTTCTGTAGAAAATGCCATTGGTAATTTGATAGGGATTGCACTGAATCTGTAGATTGCTTTGGGTAGTAGAGTCATTTTCACAATATTGATTCTTCCAATCGAAGAACATGGTATATCTCTCCATCTGTTGGTATCAGCTTTAATTTCTTTCACCAGTGTCTTATAGTTTTCTGCATACAGGTCTTTTGTCTCCCTAGGTAGGTTTCTTCCTAGGTATTTTATTCTTTTTGTTGCAGTGGTAAACGGGAGTGTTTCCTTAATTTCTCTTTCATATTTTTTATCATTAGTGTATAGGAATGCAAGAGATTTCTGTGCATGAATTTTATATCCTGCGACTTTACCAAATTCACTGATTAGCTTTAGTAGTTTTCTGGTGGCATGTTTAGGATTCTCTATGTACAGTATCATGTCATCTGCAAACAGTGACAGTTTTACTTCTTTTCCAATTTGTATTCCTTTTATTTCTTTTTCTTCTCTGATTGCCATGGCTAGGACTTCCAAAACTGTTGAATAATAGTGGTGAGAGTGGACATCCTTGTCTTTTTCCTGATCTTAGAGGAAATGCTTTCAGTTTTTCACCATTGAAAATGATGTTTGCTGTGGGTTTGTAATATATGGCCTTTATTATTTTGAGGTAGGTTCCCTCTATGCCCACTTTGTGGAGAATTTTTATCATAAATGGGTGTTGAATTTTGTCAAAAGCTTTTTCTGCATCTATTGAGATGATCATATGGTTTTTCTTCTTCACTTTGTTAATATGGTGTATCACATTGATTGATTTGTGTATAGTGATGAATCCTTGTATCCCTGGGATAAATCCCACTTGATCATGGTGTATCATCCTTTTTAATGTGTTGTCAGATTCTGTTTGCTAGGATTTTGTTGAGGATTTTTGCATCTATATTCATCAGTGATATTGGTCTGTAATTTTCTTTTTTGTAGTGTCTTTGTCTGGTTTTGGTATCAGGGTGATGGTGGCCTCATAGAATGAGTCTGGGAGTGTTCCCTCCTCTGCAACTTTTTGGAAGAGTTGGAGAAGGATGGGTGTTAGAGCTTCTCTAAATGTTTGATATAATTCACCTGTGAAGTCATCTGGTCCTGGACTTTTGTTTGTTCGAAGATTTTTAATCAGTTTCAATTTCATTACTTGTGTTTGGTCTGTTCATATTTTCTATTTCTTCCTGGTTCAGTCTTGGAAGGCTATACCTTTCTAAGAATTTGTCCGTGTCTTCCAGGTTGTCCATTTTATTGGCATAGAGTTGCTTATCGTAGTTTCTTAGGATGCTTTGTATTTCTGCAGTGTCTGTTGTAACATCTCCTTTTTCATTTCTACTTTTATTGATTTGAGTCTTCTCCCTCTTTTTCTTGATTAGTCTGGCTAATGGTTTTTCAATTTTATCTTCTCAAAGAACCAGCTTTTAGTTTTATTGATCTTTGCTATTGTTTACTTTGTTTCTATTTCATTTATTTCTGCTCTGATCTTTATGATTTCTTTCCTTCTACTAACTTTGGGTTTTGTTATTTCTTCTTTCTCCAGTTCCTTTAGGTGTAAGGTTAGATTGTTTATTTGAGATGTTTCATGTTTCTTGAGGTATGCTTGTATTGCTATAAACTTACCTCTTAGAACTGTTTTTGCTGCCTTCATAGGTTTTTGATTGTTGTGTTTTCATTGTCATTTGTCTCTAGGTATTTTTTGATTTCTTCTTTGATTTCTTCACTGATCTCTTGGTTATTTAGTAACGTATTGTTTAGCCTCCATGTGTTTGTGTTTTTTATGTTTTTTTCCCTGTAATTGATTTCTAATCTCATAGCACTGTGGTCAGCAAAGATGCTTGATATGATTTCAATTTTCTTAAATTTACTGAGGCTTGATTTGTGACCCAAGATGTGATCTATACTGGAGAATCTTCAGTGCGCACTTGAGAAGAAAGTGTAATCTGCTGTTTTTGGATGAAATGTCCTATAAATATCAGTTATATCTATCTGGCTTATTGTGTCATTTAAAGCTTGTGTTGCCTTATTAATTTTCTGTTTGGATGATCTGTTCTTCGGTGTAAGTGAGGGGTTAAAGTCCCCCACTATTATTGTGTGGATTTCTGCTTTTATAGCTGTTAGCATTTGCCTTATGTATTGAGATGCTCCTATGTTGGGTGAATATATATTTATAATTGTTAAATCTTCTTCTTGGATTGATTCCTTGGTCATTATGTAGTGTCCTTTTTTGTCACTTGTAACATTCTTTATTTTAAAGTGTATTCGTATATGACAATTGCTACTCCAGCTTTCTTTTGATTCCATTGGCATGGAATATCTTTTTCCATCCCCTCACTTTCAGTCTGTATGTGTCCCCAGGTCTGAAGTGGGTCTCTTGTAGACAGCATATATATGGGTCTTGTTTTAGTATCCATTCAGCGAGCCTGTTTTCTTTGGTTGGAGCATTTAATTCATTCACGTTGAAGGAAATTATTGATATGTATGATCCTATGACCATTTTCTTAATTGTTTTGGGTTTGTTTTTGTAGGTCCTTTTCTTCTCTTGTGTTTCCCACTTAGAGAAGTTCCTTTAGCATTTGTTGTAAAGCTGGTTTGGTGGTGCTGAATTGTCTTAGCTTTTGCTTTTCTGTAAAGCTTTTGATTTCTCTATTGAATCTGAATGAGATCCTTGCTGCGTAGAGTAATCTTGGTTGTACATTCTTCCCTTTCATCACTTTAAATATGTTATGCAACTCCCTTCTGGCTTGTAGAGTTTCTGCTGAGAAATCAGCTGCTAACCTTATGGGAGTTCCCTTCTATGTTATTTGTCATTTTCCCCTTGCTTCCTTCAATAATTTTTCTTTGTCTTTAATTTTTGCCAATTTGATTACTGTGTGTCTCGGCATGTTTCCCCTTGGGTTTATCTTGTATGGGAGGGACATTCTGCACTTCCTGGACTTGGGTGGCTAATTCCTTTCCCATGTTAAGGAAGTTTTTGACTCTAATCTCCTCAAATATTTTCTCTGGTCCTTTCTCTCTCTCATCTCCTTTTGGGACCCCTGTAATGCGAATGTTGTTGTATTTAATATTGTCCCAGAGGTCTCTTAGGCTGTCTTCATTTCTTTTCATTCTTTTTTCTTTATTCTGTTCCTCAGCAGTGAGTTCCACCATTCTGTCTTCCAGGTCCCTTATCTGTTCCTCTGCCTCAGTTATTCTGCTATTGATTCCTTCTAGTGTATTTTTCATTTCAGTTATTGTATTGTTCATCTCTGTTTGTTCTTTAATTCTTCTAGGTCTTTGTTAAACATTTCTTGCATCTTCTCAATCTTTGCCTCCATTCTTTTTCTGAGGTCCTGGGTCATCTTCACTATCAATATTCTGAATTCTTTTTCTGGAAGGTTGCCTATCTCCACTTTTTTAGTTGTTTTTCTGGGGTTTTATCTTGTTCCTTCATCTGGTACCTAGCCCTCTGCCTTTTCATCTTGTCTATCTTTATGTGACTCTGGTTTTTGTTCCACAGGCTGCAGGATTGTAGTTCTTCTTGTTTCTGCTGTCTTCACTCTGGTGGATAACGCTATCTAAGAGGCTTGTGCACGTTTCCTGATGGAAGGGACTGGTGGTGGGTAGAGCCGCCTGTTGCTATGGCTGGCAGAGCTCAGTCAAACTTTAATAATCTTGTCTGCTGATGGGTGGGGCTTGGTTCCCTCCCTGTTGGTTTTTTGGCCTGTGGCAACCCAGCACTGGAGCCTACCCGGGCTCTTTGGTGGGCCTAATGGCAGACTCTGGGAAGGCTCACGCCAAGGAGTACTTCCCAGAACTTTTGCAGCTATTGTCCTTGTCCTCATGGTGAGACACAGCCACCCCCCACCTTTGCAGGAGACCCTCCAACAGTGGCAGGTAGGTCTGGTTCTGTCTCCTATGGGGTCACTGCTCCTTCCCTTGGGTCCTGATGCACACACTACTTTGTGTGTGCCCTCCAAGAGTGGAGTCTCTGTTTCCCCCCAGTCGAAGTCCTGCAGTCAAATCCTGCTAGCCTTTAAAGTCTGATTCTCTAGGAATTTCTCCTCCCGTTGCTGGACCCTCAGGTTGGGAAGCCTGACTTGGGGCTCAGAACCTTCACTCCAGTGGATGAACTTCTGTGGTATAAGTGTTCTTCAGTTTGTGAGTCACCCACCCAGCAGTTATGGGATTTGATTTTATTGTGATTGCGCCCCTCCTACCATCTCATTGTGGCTTCTCCTTTGTCTTTGTATGTGGGGTATCCTTTTTGGTGGGTTCCAGCGTCTTCCTGTTGATGATTGTTCAGCAGTTAGTTGTGATTCCAAGGCTCTCGCAAGAGGTAGTGAGCACACGTCCTTCTACTCCGCCATCTTGAACTGATCTCTAGTTTTGTTTTCTTGTAATGTCTATCATGTTTTGATATCAGGCAATTCTGGGTTCATAGAATGTTTGGAATTATTTACTTCTCTTCACTTTTCTGGAAGAGTTGATGGAAATTGATGTTATTTATTCCTCAAGTGTTTGGTAGAATTCACTAATGAATCCATATAAGCCAGGAATTTTCTTTGTGGGAAAGTTGCTATGAAGTTTCTTTAGCTGATATATAGCTATTGATATTCTTGATTTCTTTTTGAGTGTGCCTTGATATTTAGCATCTTTCAGGGAATTTGATCATTTCATATAGTTGTCAAATTTATTGGCATAAAGTATTTTTTATAATTGTCCCTTATTATTCTTTTAATATCTGCAGAATTTGTAATGATGTCACTTTCTCATTCCTGATATTAGCAGTTTGTATCTTTTCTCTTATTTTTTTTCTTGCTTAGTAGTCTAGAGGGTTAGCAATTTTATTGATTTTTCTTAAAGAATCAGCTTTTGAGTTCATCGATATGGTATTTTTCTTCCATTTCATTGATTTCTGCTCTGATCTATATTATGTCATTTTCTCTACTTTATTTGTGTTTAGTATACTCCCTTATTTTCCATTCAAAATACTTTCTAGCTTCCCTTTTAATTTTTCATTTGACCCATGGGTTATTTAGAAATGTGTTATTTAGTTGGTACATATTTGGGTATTCTGGATAGCTTTCTGTTATTGATCTCTAATTCACTTCCTTTGTGGTCAAAGTACATATTATGTACATCTTGAATCCTTTTCAATTTATTTAGAGTTGTTTTGTGGCACAAAATAATGTATATAATGTTAAATGTGTTGTGTACACTTGAAAAGACTATATTTGCTCATGTTGAATGGAGTGTTCTATAAGTATTCATCAGGTTGATAGTGTTGCATCTTTTATATTCTTACTGATTTTCTGTCTACTTGTATTATTTACTGAGAAGGAGGGTATTGAAATATCTAATTTCATTTGTGGATTTTTCTGTTTATCTTAGCAATCTATCAGGTTTTGCTTTGTGTATTTTGAAACTATATTAACAAGAAAGGTAAAGTATCAGAAAGGATACATATGTGGGTGAACATAAAAGTCAGTTAAAAAAAAGATATACAACAAAATAACAATGCTTTGTGATATTTGTAACATGTAGAAGTAATATATATGACAACAATACCAAAAGGCAGAGCGGGTGGTAAAAACATTTGTGATACCATAAAATATCCAAGGTAAATTATAATCAGTTAGGTGTGCATATTCTAACCTCCAGTGTAATCATTAAAAATAATATAAAAGATATAGCTAAAAAGCTAATTGAAGAAATATAATGAATAATAGAAATATTTGCTTAATTTGAAGAAAGTAAGGAAGAGAAGAATAAAAGATCAAAGAACAGATTAGATAATTTGAAAACAGATAGAAAAATTGTAGAGCTAATCCCAACTTTATCAATAATTACATTTGCTGTAAGTGGTCTAAACATTCCAATTAAACGAGATTATTAGAATAGATTAAAACACACCTGTGTTCACACATGCATGACACAAATATACTGTTAACAAGAGACACACTTCAAATATAAAGACATAGGTTGTTTGAAAGCAAAAGAATGGGAAATGATATGTCATGCAAACTCTACAACCTCAGAGATTTTTTGACTACTTCCTTTTCAAAAGTGGGATTTTCTTGTAGGAAAAGAGGGAGAGGAGAGAACAAAAAATAGAGAAGATGGAAGAGAGAGAGAGAGGGTTTGCAAATTTAGAGGAGAAAATAATGGAGACAGGAGAAGGGAAAGGAATAGGAGGTAGAAAAGAATAGTGAAGGACAGTGGAATATTACTCAGCTATAAAAAGAAACAAAATCGAGTTATTTGTAGTGAGGTGGATTTACCTAGAGTCTGTCATACAGAGTGAAGTAAGTCAGAAAGAGAAAAACAAATACCATATGCTAGCACACTGTATACATGGAATCTAAAAAAAAAAAAAAAAAATGGTTCTGAAGAACCTAGGGGCAGGACAGGAATAAAGATGCAGATGTAGCGAATGAACTTGACACGGGGAGGGGGAAGCATAAGCTGGGATGAAGTGAGAGAGTGGCATGGACATATATACACTACCAAACGTAAAATAGCTAGTGGGAGGCAGCCACGTAGCACAGGGAGATCAGTTCAGTGCTTTGTGACCACCTAGAGGGGTGGGATAGGGAGGGTGGGAGGGAGACGCAAGAGGGAGGAGATATGGGGATATATGTATATGTATAGCTGATTCACTTTATTATAAAGCAGAAACTAACACACCATTGTAAAGCAATTATACTCCAATAAAGATGTTTCAAAAAAAAAAAAAAAGGATAGTGAAGGATATAATAAGATGGAGAAAGTGAATGCTATAAATTTCACAAGTAATTTCTCTTTGGGCCTCAAGTGTCTGGAAGCCCCAGATCCCAATTCCTGACAGTTCTTCTAGTATCGAACACTCCCTAACTGTACCTTTACATTTTTCTATGTATTACATTTTCAAATGCCCAACTTTTTTTTTTCTTTTAAATCAGCAAGAGGGCCTCTCCTTGGTCAGGAAATGTAGTAAAATGCTTTCAAATGTGCAAGTGCCACTAATTACTTTAATTACCTGCCTTCTCCTTAGCTACTCCTGGCTAAGTACTGCATTCCAGACCACATGGCCAACACCCTATCTGTTGAGGGGGTGATTTAATAGGTGACTTCTCCACTACAAGGAGTTTGAAACGAACTTCATGAGAAGGTTTTATATTTGAAATGAGTATGAGACTTCTATCACTGGCAGCACAAGGCCACAAAAATATGTGACAAGATTGGGAGCAGTTTATGCAAAAACAAGGCGGTCTCAATTTAAGGCCTTAGATGAGATTTTTTTAAAAACATGATAAACATTTCTATGGAAAATGAGAAATTGTTTCACATTGTTGTTCCTGGATTGGCCTCAAGATAAAGAAGCATTTTGTAGAAATGCTTACAATGGAATTAGCTGCCTGAATTTTGCTTATAGAATGTTTGGCAATAGTTAGTGGACTTAAAAGAAATTAGCATTTTTTATGATGAGTGAACCATAATGTAGCTCATTATTTCCCCCCGCCCAACAAATATGTAAATATTGCCCATCGGTGTTGGAGTTGGGAATAGCATATACATATAGCACACACCCCTGTATTTTCCCCCCATGCATGGCCAACATTGATAACTAAGGAGGCCCTCTTTCCCTAGCTCCTTCGAATCCTTCTTCATATATCACCAGGGCTGCACCACCAATCATGTAGGCTTGGTATGTGATTTCTTAGCTTTCGTGTGTCTGTGTGCCACCATCTCCTTCAGCAGTCTGGCAATGCCTGTGGACTCAGAATATTCTCTCAGAATAATGCTAATTTGTTTTACTTTTCAGAAAAAAATTAAATGCATAAAGTAAAATGCTTAGGATTATTGTGACATGCAATTACCAAAATTTTAAAAAATCCGTAATACGGTGATAGATTTGCCCTTTTATAAATAAACTAAAAACAATAGCTACCAGTGAGTTTTTATAAAAATTACCTGATTTGAACACAGCAATGAGCATAAATAATTCCTCTGTATGTACAGTTTTTACATGACATAAAAAGTTTGTAATTTATACTGTTAAAGTCACTGATACCACTACAAATTTTTTTTTCTCCATCCAAGTTAAGAATCCTAGGAGGGTAATGTGACTGAAGGGTCATGAACTTTGGAAACTACTGATTTTTTTTTTTTTTTTGCTGTACGCGGGCCTCTCACTGTTGTGGCCTCTCCTGTTGCGGAGCACAGGCTCCGGATGCGCAGGCTCAGCGGCCATGACTCACGGGCCCGGCCACTCCGCGGCATGTGGGATCTTCCCGGACCGGGGCACGAACCCGTGTCCCCTGCATCGGCAGGCGGACTCTCAACCACTGAGCCACCAGGGAAGCCCCATGGAAACTACTGATTTTTAGCAAAAAAAAAAAAGCAATTAATATCCGAGGTAGAAGCAAAGAGAATTAAGTGATTGTTTATGGCATAAGAATTTCCCATAATAAAAAATAGGTGAAAAAATAATTGAAGCTCAATATTAAATATCAGTAGTAATGATTAGTAAGATCAGTATAAAGTATAAATAGATACATTTGAGGCCTCTATTCTTTCTCTCTGCTACTTCTATGAAAGGAGGCAGGCCTTTCTGTTCCAACGTTGTGGTCTTAATAGCAGCCAAAATCTCAATATGGAACACACTTTGGGATTTGTGGGTATACAGAATATGACAATAAAAATGACATATACCCTAAATGTTGGACAGATAGTTCTATATTAAAAACAAAAACAAATAAAAAACTATTTCCCTTCCTGGCCCTGGAAGATGGTTTCTATATTTAAATTTCTGTGTAGACCAACAAGGAGTGGCATGCAGCAACCATTGTTTCATGAAGTCCTCTCTGTCTGCTGGGCATAAACAATCACGTCTCAGGAGGATGGACCGGTGGCCCTTGGGTTTGTATCTCATTTGACCCTTTTAAGAAAAACCAAGGGGGTAAAAGCCTCCAACTAAAATGCAGAGCCTCGGTCAGACCTGCTCTGACATCAGATTCCTTTTCCTTCTCTAGTAAATTGTTATTAAGGCAACACCTTCTGATTGCGAAATTGGCCTTTACAATATACCATTCAGATGAAAATTAACCAGTGGGGATAGATGGAGCTGTGAAGTATATTGAGAACATCTGACTATTAAGAAAGCTGTGCAAAGCAAGGATAATATCCCTTTAAGCAAGGAAAAAAAACCTTTCAGAAGGAAGAAATTCAGAAGAGGATATAATTCAGTAACCAAACAAGTCTTGTCAAGTTTTAAAAAGTACAGTTTCGCAAATGAATGGTTAGAAATTCAGTGGGGCATGTTCATCAGCAAAATGCTATAACGTGCTATAACGTTTGATACAGTATCCACTGTTGAAGCCAGGCAGGGGCCTATCATGACTGGTCTAGAAGGGCAAACTTTCTTAACTATATTAGTTCTCTTAGAACAAAAATAATTTGTTTTCCACTTTTGCTTTTCTTTCCCCATTGAAACTGAAAAGATAGTAGATGGAAGATGAGTCGATTAAATTAATTTTCTTTATCTGGGAGAAAAGTTATTAGATGTTGTATAGTTAGAGCCATAATAAAAAGCATATATGATATGGGGGATTTTGTATGGTTATTGGTATACCTTATAGTCTTCCAAGAGACAGCTGACTCTTGAAATGCAAAATATTGAGCATGTACTGTTATAAACCATTTGGGAAATTATGCTGGAAGTATTTTTTGAATTGAGTGGAGTGACACTTATGTTGTTGATTCATATGCAAAGAAGGCTTGCCAAGTCGACCACAGTTTACCACACCACAGAAGTTTTCACGAGCCTGTTCCCTCTGCCAGCGCAGTGTATCCCCAAGGAGGCCCATGTGCAGACCACAGAGGCTCCCTCAGCTCACAGATCCCAGGCTTCCCACAGACACACAGAATGCTGGAGGGAGTGGGCACGATTCTTTGCAAGGCAGCACTAGCCACTAACCCCGTGCCTACTGCCATGGACAGCTTGCTCTGGTCCACACACCCGGCAAAGCAGGAGGAGGAAGGGCCATCACTAGGACATGGGTTCTCCAACACAGCGGCAGCTCTCTCCACCTAAAGCACTTTCCCTCAAGCCAGCACCCGGACACTGTGTTCCGGACACTCACTGCCAGTCTCCTGGGGGCGGGGGGGGGGCATTCTCCTGACTGTCTCATTTTCTATAGAGCATCTGAAACCTTCTCTGTAACAGGAAAAGGAGAAACAGGGTTTTTGCCAGTCTGGGCTCCACTTTGCCTCCAGTGACACCCAGCACATAGATCTGGAAGTCCTACTGCAGAAGCCGTTCCCAGCTGGCATTGTTTTGGTCTCCCTGTCTGCAGTGGCAGGCCAGCTCTTAGTCATTCACACCTGGGTTCGACACCTCGGCCTAGAGCCTGCCCAGCTGACAAGGTAACCTAGGAGGGGAATTCATTGTCATGTGTGGGACCTATAAGCAGAGAGGACAGGCCAAGCATGTGAGCACAGTCTTTAATGAGTCATCCTTCTGTATTGTGCTGCTTGGACCTTGCCTTGCTAAGCGCCACTTAGAGCTTTTGTTGGGGAGCCCGGTTGCCTTCAGTTGATCCACATGATGTGCTTAAGAATCGCTTATCCAAGCAACATGGCCGCTCTTCACTGAGGTCACAGAACCTCTTACATTTCAGTAACCCTTCCACCACTGAAACACGAGCCCTTCCGCAGGGCAAGTGTCCTTAGAGCGGAGAGCCTCACCACTCTGCGGGCTCTGCTGAGTCCACGGAGGGGACGAATAGGGTCCAGGCAGCATTGTCCCTATCCTTGGCACAGGCCTTGGGGTAATGTGATAACCCAGCAGGCCAGCCTGGGGAGGAGGCCCCCGCATACATTACTCAGAAATCAACTTCTGACCTCCTGGCTCCCAGCCCCCATCCCCCAAATGATTTTGTTTAAAACACTAGCAGCTGTGCCATAAATTATTCTTTAGTTAAGGGGTTTGGCTCCTGTGTGAGTTACTGTGGTTTAAGAAGAAAAAGGAAAAAAAAAAATCAGAATATCTTCTTTAGCCAAGTTTCAATGCCTAACCAAGGAGAAGTGGAAAGAGGTTGGAAACAGCAAATAGAGGGGTGGGGAGAAGAGGTTTATGCTCGTGCTCTTTCATGCTGCGCAGCTCATTACTTGTTGATGATAAAATTGTTTAGAAGTAATTTTTTCTGTACCTGAATTTCTCTGGGAGTGGGTTAAGAAGAATATACATTCTGATGGTAGTTAGCATTGTCTTCTTTGGGTGGTTCTTCAAACCCCTGAAGGTGGTTCTTAGTGATCCCTGGAGCTGCTTCTCTGAAAATCCAGAAACAGGCCAGGGAGCCGAGCTGCCCAGCCAGAGGTTGAACCTGCACTGCCACGTGGTTTTGCAGTGAAAATTAACTACTTTCGTTTGTGATTTAGCTGGCATTTCCCTGTGCCCTCACTGGCTGTTTAGCAGGAAAACAAAAATTAACTGAGGGCCTAAAGCGGTTTAAAGTTTTACTTTTGTCCCAATCATTTACTTACTCTTTTCAGGTAGAACAAAGACTTTTAAACAAAAATGCCCAGTCTTTCGAAAGTCTCTTCCTCCCCAGGTTTCTCTCCTTTCAATGGCGTCTGGCTTTGTGGGTCATTGGGAGGAAATGGCCCTGGCCTCTGGCCCACCTGTGCAGTGGCTTGTAGCAGCCAGCTCCTTGGCACTGTCCTTTGGCCCCCTGGGTCCTCTTTCCTTACTGGCTTCATATCTGCAGCTGGAAAGTGCATGGCTTCTTTTGGCTTAGAATGTCCCCATGGAGCCTAGGCCACCTTCTTCTTGCTGATTTGGCCTTCCCATAGCTCTCACGGGCTGTGAAACATCACCCTCCTGCCCTACCCTCCTCTGCCTTTGCAAGGTCACCTAGCCATGTCCCGTAAGGTCCCTGGCAGCCCACTCTCCCAGCTAAGTGTGTGGGCCACCTGGGGGCTGAGATCAGCCCAGGAGTAGAGCCCAGGGCTTCTCTGTTATATTACCTCGATGCCCTGTCCTTTTGGGGTCCAGCTCAGGTGGCTGGCTGGCAGCGTAAGAGGAGCAACCTGACTTCTGTGTTACCTCGCGTGCCTCCCACCCTTGGGAACAAAGCCTAGGGGGCCAGTAAGGAAACACGTGTTCCATTGCTACTTTCTCCCACCTAGGTTTCCCTTTGTCTTCCTCAGGAAGGAGATGAAGGAATAGGATTTTCCTTTACCCACTTCTTCCTCTTGACTCTAGCTAAGCCTTAAACAAGGGTACTGGGAATATCATCTCTATACTACAGAAGGCCAGCACCTGGGCCCTCCGGGATTGCTCTCGATACGCTAAAGAAGGAGACAAAGGAATTTAGCAAAGCTTCTTTTTCCACAAAACCTGGTTTTAACCTAAAATCTACCTAAGAAGTGAAATTTCACCCTTTCCTGCTATGGGGTAATATTTCTCATAGCTTGACCTCCAGGATGAAAAACTGCAGTGGAACATGCATTAAAGGAAAAGGTAAAAATCATCAGTTTAATATTTGCTGATTTTCATTTTCAGTATTTAAACCTCATGTGGCCAGGATTGCCACAATGCACACCTCTAGGGGAACATCTGGTTTAGAGCCATTGAAAAGAGAGGATTCCTGGAGGTAGAAAATCTTTCTAGAATGAGGTGTCAATCAAATTCTTAGCCATGGTCTTCTAATATTGTTTGCTCCTGCAATGGGGGAGTAATCAGGAAAAGGAGAGTTTCATTTAGGTTAAATGACAAGAAGCTCCAGGTGAAATATATTTTGACTATCCTGTTGTTTGACCTTCTTCACCAAGAATGTTTCTACATGGCACCAGTAACCACAGATGTTTAGTGTTTCAACTGTGCCTTTAAGGATAAACTTCTGATGCTTCCGTGTTTCTGTCCTCTGCTTGAGTAAACAGTCTTTCTGCACTCCAGGTTTCCTTTGGTAGTTTTCCATGAAAGTTTAAAATAAATATAAAAATAAATGGCTTGCTTAATTGTACGCTTTGAAAGGGTAACTTATGTTCAAGCTCCATTTATGAAATGAACTACCTCTTCCCACTTATTGAAATATCACCTTGGTTATATATTAAACTCCAGTTGATATTAAGATTTATTTCTCTTCACTATTTTTTATTCCACTAACTTATCTGTCTATTCCAAGACCATAGTCTTTTATTAGCAGTACCTTTCTAGAATATTTTTGTGTCTGATAAGGCAAGTCCTCCCTTCAGTAGTTTCAATGACCAGGGAGAAATGTAGGGGAGAATACCTACTAGGTTGTCCATTTTAGTTCATGAGAAGCAAGATGAAGAGGCGCTGGAGAGGTAGTAAAGGATAAAGATGGAAAGGGCAGAGAGAAGGCAATGGGGGAAAAAAATGGGGACTGCCGGATAAGAGCTGTCCATGAAAAAAATTGTATGTAAGATAAAATGCCACCCAACTCCTTTTCTTCCTCCTACTCCATAGAAGATGATGGTGTGAATATTAGCAGTGAAATACATTACCACCATCATGATCATGTCCAAAAGAGCATCATTGTGTTACTACCACCTGCTGTGGTTGGTAAGGCCCATGAGAAAGTGGCTGAGATCTCTGGCCTACTAGCTATAAAGTGAGTTTGAGTTCTGAATTCAGAGATGAACGTAATTGGTACAAAATGGCCCTCTAAAAGGAGAATCTTCTTTTCTCCAAGAAATGGACCATACTAAATTATTAACTGTGGAGCTGGACACTGTTCTGGAAGGTTGAAAATCCTGATGGACCCAACTCATTGTTCCACATTTGTATTGCACTCTTAAGTGCACAAAGAGAACACTGTTTCAGGGGAAAGATTGGAGTTTTCCCTTGAGTGAAAGGATCCTTTCTGCCTCAGGAGTTTTTATTTACACCAGCTCTCCCAAGGGTCTCTCCATCTGTCCTTCTTTCTCATGGCCTCAGTTAACGTTCTATGTTAAGACTACAGATTTACATAATTGGCTATTCTTGATTGGAATGGATGTATTTTAACCCACTTTGGGAAGCATATAGTAGAAGACCCACACTGTAGATTTTTGGTAGCTTCATTATTTTTTTTTTTTCATATCCTCTCTTTTTAAAAAAAATTCTGATGTTTCTTCAGTCTTTATGATTTTTTTCCTTGTTTACTTAACTTGATTATATTCTCTATGAAACATTGTAGACACACCCTTTATCCTATATAATTAGAATCCTTCATTTAGTGTATAGATTTTGTGTTAAAGGAATTGCATGGGAAAATTTAATGAAGTCATTTTAGTGAAGCAATTAGCAGTCGTTTTGTATGTGAACCTTAATTTGAAGCTGGGAGATATTTGTAGAAATAAAATGATGTAGGAAAGTCCAAATGCTCATTTTGTTTTTTTCTTTTTTGCATCACCTATTAATATAGAGTATTTACATTGCTCCTACTAGGGTATTTTATGTATAGTTTTCCTCGAACAAAAGTGGATATCATAGACTATATCTCTTTATATTGACTTTTTGAATGTTTCAATTAGAGTCATCAGATTTGCATGAACCAGAGTTCTGGATTGTTAATGCAAAAAAATGTTGAGAATGATGTATGGGACAAAGGTTTCAAATTGTATACCTTTAGTTTCTAAGTAGAGTTGCCACCACTCTCTGAAACTACATCAGAAGATATATTTCAAGCCCTCTTGTTCAGCTCTTCTGAGTTTTTACATAAAGGCTTCTTAACTGGCTATCAGTGAGTAACACCTAGGTCTCTTCCTAAGGTCTTCTCCTAGGTTTTTTACTGTAAGATGCGGGAGAAACAAAAGAAGCATATACTCCACAATGTAATTGTCTTATAGACACAGGCTTTGATTCCACATCTGTAGATTTGATACTAAGGAAAAAGATTCTCCTCCCCCTCCTTTCTCCATTTTTCTAAAGCTGGTTTCAATTCAAGATAAAAAGAAAGTTCTAAAATTTAAGATTATTTTATTATCAAAGGGACGCAATAAAACTGCATTTTCATCAAAATTATAGGCTTATATTTTCTTTTTAAATTAAGCTTAAAAAGCCAACCCCCAAATTTTAGCACAGAAGCTCACAAACGTTAGGGGCATTGTTTATATAGCCAGGAGGGTTAATAAGTGTTGTGTCGATCTGACCTTGTTCATGTTTTTTTATTTCAAAATTAAATTTTTATTTATTTTTTAACATCTTTATTGGAGTATAATTGCTTTACAATGTTGTGTTAGTTTCTGCTGTATAACAAAGTGAATCAGCTATATGTATACATATATATCCGCTTATCACCTCCCTCTTGCATCTCCCTCCCACCATCCCTATCCCATCCCTCTAGGTGGTCACAAAGCACTCAGCTGATCTCCCTGTGCCATGCAGCTGCATCCCACTAGCTATCTATTTTACATTTGGTAGTGTATATATGTCAATGCTACTCTCTCACTTCGTCCCAGCTTACCCTTCCCCCTCCCCGTGTCCTCAAGTCCATTCTCTATGTCTGAGTCCTTATTCCTGTCCTGCCCCTAGGTTCATCAGAACCTTTTTTTTTCTTTAGATTCCATATATATGCATTAGCATACAGCATTTGTTTTTCTCTTTCTGACTTACTTCACTGTGTATGACAGACTCCAGGTCCATCCACCTCACTACAAATAACTCAATTTCATTTCTTTTTATGGCTGAGTAATATTCCATTGTATATATGTGCCACATCTTCTTTATCCATTCATCCGATGATGGACACTTAGGTTGCTTCCATGTCCTGGCTGTTGTAAATAGAGCTGCAATGAACATTGTGGTACATGGCTCTTTTTGAATTATGGTTTTCTCATGACCTTGTTCATATTTTAATGCAAAGAGAATATTATTTTAAATGAAAGGAAAAACATGTTTCTAAACACCTTAAAAATGCAAAAGCAAAACTAACCTTTTGAATTTAGTTGAAAAATTTTTGAGATGAGTAAGACATAGAAAAAGGACTACATGATAGAAACATATTTATGAATTTATTATCTACTATGTTTTCTCCAAATATTTCCCATTTTTCTATCCTACCTTTCAATTTGATAGCTGGCCAGGGCTCACTGTTTCCTAGATGCTTTTTAGATTGAAAATTCCAAAGCACCAAGATTTACGGGAAACAGGTGGTGTGGATTTGAAGAGAGTGGTGCTTTTCTTGGAAAACAGAAAATATTCCCTTGGTCTGAGGAGGAGAGAGACTCTGTGTCCAGAGCAGAGGGCTCTGGACCCTGATTCCTGGACAGTCCTATGAATGTAATGAGAGCAGACCTAGGAGACACCAGAGGAGAGTTTGAAATCCATTACGGGTACATTCTAGTAAGATCCTAGATTGCCTCTTCTGCACTGAAGCACCAGAATTGTCCCCATGTCCTTCCCCGAGTAGAGATTCTTTGGAATTAGTGGAGAAGACCCAGTCCTAAAAAAACCAAGGTGACGGCAGAGAGGGCTGCCTAAAGTACTGTAGGGATCAACCTGCCTGCCCAACAGGATAATGAATAGTTCAATACATACCCATGTAGACAAAAAGCTCCAAGAGTAAGAAGAATGTTGCATACTCCACCATGCCTTCATACTTGGTCAGCCCTCTAAAACTTAGTGTTAAAAATGAGAGGGGAAGAGGGCACAGCATACTGACAGAAATTAGCTTGTGTCATCTGACATAATGGGAACAAAATAGAAATTCAGTTGAGTTATAGACAATAAAGTTACAATTTCCCACTTGCCTCAGCATGTGGATTGAAATTTATACTCACTATATTTGAAAAAAAAATAGTGGAGGGCAGGGGAGATGAGGATGTGTACTGCAGTATCAGGGGACTTGTACCACGTTATTACCTTTAGCTGAAGCCAGAGAAGGAGGGTTCCTCTTTCTCTAGAAAGAACCTAATTTTCTCTGCTAACTGTTTTAAAGCATAGTCAGTATCAGTAAACTGGCAAGAGTTAAAAAGAGCTCCTAAAGGATTTCTGTCTCGAAGTTCTGCTGTGAGATACCCTGCTGCAGAAAGCCTGCCTTCAATGAGGTGTCAGAATTTTTTCTTTTCTTTCACTTTCTCTGCTCTATTTGCTTATGCCTTAAGCCTGTCTTCTGTTTTATTGCTCAGAAACTAGTAATACTTTGCTAGAATTAGATATTTTATGTATCTTTGCCATGATATAGGCTGTGCAATACCTTAAAATTTCTACTTTACTTCAATTGCTTCTCTAATTTTGTTTCTTTTTATCCATTGTTTTATTCTCATTACATTAAAGCCCTATTGTCATGTAATTTTCCTTTTTTTCTCTTTTAAATTTATTTATTTATTTTTATTATTATATATACTTTTAGATCTTTTGGGAGCACTTACATCAAGTACTATTCTAAGAACTTGACATATATTACCTCATTCACTCTTCATGAGAAACTTATGAGGCAGTTATTATTATTATGCCCACCTTATAGATGATGAAAAGGTGGAACAAAGAGATCAAATAATTGACCAGAGGTCACCCAACTGGCAAATGGCAGAGTCAGAATGTGCTCTTTTATTTTTTTAAATGTTTATTTATTTTCTTATTAGTCATCCATTTTACACACATCAGTGTATACATGTCAACCCCAATCTCCCAATTCATTACACAACCCCCCCACCTCCCCGCCGCTTTCCCCCTTTGGTGTCCATACATTTGTGCTCTGCATCTGTGACTCAATTTCTGCTCTGCAAACCGGTTCATCTGCACCATTTTCCAGGTTCCACATATATGTGTTAATATACGATATTTGTTTTTCTCTTTCTGACTTACTTCATGCTGTACGACAGTTTCTAGATGCATCTATGTCTCTACAAATGACCCAATTTCGTTCCTTTTTATGGCTGAGTAATATTCCATTGTATATGTGTACCACATCTTCTTTATCCATTCATCTGTCAATGGACATTTAGGTTGCTTCCATGACCTGACTATTGTAAATAGTGCAGCAATGAACATTGGGGTGCATATTTCTTTTTCTTTTCTTTTTTGTGGTACGCAGGCCTCACACTGTTGTGGCCTCTCCTGTTGCGGAGCACAGGCTCCGGATGCGCAGGCTCAGCGGCCATGGCTCATGGGCCCAGCCGCTCCGCGGCATATGGGATCTTCCCATACCGGGGCACGAACCTCTGTCCCCTGCATGGGGAGGCAGACTCTCAACCACTGCGCCACCAGGGAAGCCCCATATTTCTTTTTGAATTATGGTTTTCTCTGCGTATATGCCCAGTAGTGGCATTGCTGGGTCATATGGTAATTTTACTTTTATTTCTTTAAGGAAACTCCATAGTGGCTGTATCAATTTACATTCCCACCAACAGTGCAAGAGGGTTCCCTTTTCTCCACACCCTCTCCAGCATTTGTTGTTCGTAGATTTTGTGATGATGCCCATTCTAACTGGTGTGAGGTGATACCTCATTGTAGTTTTGATTTGCATTTCTCTAATAATTAGTGATGTTGAGCAGCTTTTCATATGCCTCTTGGCCATCTATATGTCTTCTTCAGAGAAATGTCTATATAGGTCTTCTGCCCATTTACTAATTGAGTTGTATTTTTTTATATAATATTAAGCTGCATGAGCTGTTTTTATATTTTGGAGATTAATCCTTTGTTCATTGATTCGACTACAAATATTACTCCCATTCTGAGTGTTAATCTTTTTGTCTTGTTTATGGTTTCCTTTGCTGTTCAAAAGCTTTTAAGTTTCATTAGGTCCCATTTGCTTAGTTTTGTTTTTATTTCCATTTCTATAGGAGGTGGGTCAAAAAGGATCTTTCTGTGATTTATGTCATAGAGTGTTCTGCCTATGTTTTCCTCTAAGAGTTTGATAATGTCTGGCCTAACATTTAGGTCTTTAATCCATTTTGAGTTTCTTTTTGTGTATGGTGTTAGGGAGTGTTCTAATTTCATTCTTTTACAGGTAGCTGTCCAGTTTTCCCAGCAGCACTTATTGAACAGACTGTCTTTTGTCCATTGTATACCCTTGCCTCCTTTGTTATAGATTAGTTGACGATAGGTGTATGGGGTTATCTCTGAGCTTTCTATCCTGATCCATTGATCTATATTTCTGTTTTTGTGCCAGTACCATATTGTCTGGATTACTGTAGCTTTGTAGTATAGTCTGAAGTCAGGGTGTCAGATTCCTGCAGCTCTGTTTTTTTCCCTCAAGAATGCTTTGGCTATTCGGGGTCTTTTGTATCTCTGTACAAATTTTAAGATTTTCTGTTCTAGTTCTGTAAAAAAATGCCATTGGTAATTTGGTAGGGATTCCATTGAATCTGTAGATTGCTTTGGGTAGTAGAGTCATTTTCAAAATATTGATTCTTCTAATCCAAGAACATGGTATATCTCTCCATCTGTTTGGTATCATCTTTAATTTCTTTCACCAGTGTCTTATAGTTTTCTGCATACAGGTCTTTTGTCTCCACAGGTAGGTTTCTTCCTAGGTATTTTATTCTTTTTCTTGCAGTGGTAAATGGAAGTGTTTCCTTAATTTCTCTTTCAGATTATTCATCATTAGTGTATAGGAATACAGGAGATTGCTGTGCATGAATTTTGTATGCTGCAACTTCACCAAATTCATCATTAGCTCTTGTACTTTTCTGGCGGCATCTTTAGGAGTCTGTGTGTATAGTATCATGTCATCTGCAAACAGTGACAATTTTACTTCTTCTTTTCCAATTTGTATTCCTTTTATTTCTTTTTCTTCTCTGAGTGCCGTGGCTAGGACTTCCAAAACTATGTTGAATAATAGTGGTAAGAGTGGACATCCTTGTCTTTTTCCTGATCTTAGAGGAAAAGCTTTCAGTTTTCCACCATTGAGAATGATGTTTGCTGTGGGTTTGTCATATATGGCCTTTATTATGCTTAAGTAGGTTCCCTCTATGCCCACTTTGTGGAGAATTTTCATCATAAATGGGTGTTGAATTTTGTCAAAAGCTTTTTCTGCATCTATTGAGATGATCGTATGGTTTTTCTTCTTCAACTTGTTAATATGGTGTATCACATTGATTGATTTGCCTATATTGATGAATCCTTGCATCTCTGGGATAAATCCCACTTGATCATGGTGTATGATGCTTTTAATGTGTTGTTGGATTCTGTTTGCTAGTACTTTGTTGAGGATTTTTGCATCTATATTCATCAGCGATATTGTTCTGTAATTTTCTTTTTTTATAGTATCTTTGTCTGGTTTTGGTATCAGGGTGATGGTGGCCTCATAGAATGAGTTTGGGAGTTTTCCTTCCTTGGCAATATTTTGGAGGACTTTGAGAAGGATGGATGCTCACTCTTCTCTAAATGTTTGATATAATTCACCTGTGAAGCCATCTGGTCCTGGACTTTTGTTTGTTGGAAGAGTTTTAATCACAGTTTCAATTTCATTACTTGAGATTGGTCTGTTCATATTTTCTATTTCTTCCTGCTTCAGTCTTGGAAGGTTATACCTTTGGAAGAATTTGTTCATTTCTTCCAGGTTGTCCATTTTATTGGCATAGAGTTGCTTGTAGTAGTCTCTTACGATGCTTTGTATTTCTGCAGTGTCTGTTACAACGTCTCCTTTTTCATTTCTAATTTTATTGATTTGAGTCCCCTCCCTCTTTTTCTTGATGAGTCTGGCTAATGATTTATCAATTTTATTTATCTTCTCAAAGAACAGGTTTTAGATTTATTGATCTTTGCTATTGTTTTCTTTGTTTCTATTTCATTTATTTCTGCTCTGATCTTTATGATTTCTTTCCTTCTACTAACTTTGGGTTTTGTTTGTTCTTCTTTGTCTAGTTCCTTTAGGTGTAACGTTAGATTGTTTATTTGAGATTTTTCTTGTTTCTTGAGGTAGGCTTATACAGCTATAAACTTCCTTCTTAGAACTGCTTTTGCTGCATTCCGTGGGTTTTGGATCATCGTGTTTTCATTGTCATTTGTCTCTAGGTATTTTTTGACTTCCTCTTTGATTTCTTCAGTGATCTCTTGGTTACTTAGTAACATATTGTTCAGCCTCCATGTGTTTGTGTTTTTTACATTTTTTTTCTGTGTAATTGATTTCTACTCTCATAGCATTGTGGTCAGAAAAGATGCTTGATACGATTTCAATTTTCTTAGGTTTACTGAGGCTTGATTTGTGACCCAGGATGTGATCTCTCCTGGAGAATGTTCCATGTACATTTGAGAAGAAAGTGTAATCTGCTCTTTTCGGATGGAATGTCCTATAAGTATAAATTAAATCTTTCTGGTCTATTGTGTCATTTAAAACTTCTGTTTCCTTATTAATTATCTGTTTGTATGACCTGATCATTGCTGTAAGTGAGGTGTTAAAGTCCCCCACTGTTATTGTGTTGCTCTCAATTTCCTCTTTTAGAGCTGTTAGCCGTTGCCTTATGTATTGAGCTGCCCCTATGTTGGGTGCATATATATTTATAATTGTTATTTCTTCTTCTTGGATTGATCCCTTGATCATTATATTGTGTCCTTCCTTGTCTCTTGTAACATTCTTTATTTTAAAGTCTATTTTATCTGATATGAGTATTGCTGCTTCAGCTTTCTTTTGATTTCCATTGGCATGGAATATCTTTTTCTATCCCCTCACTTTCAGTCTGAATGTGTCCCTAGGTCTGAAGTGGGTCTCTTGTAGACAGCATATATATGGGTCTTGTTTTTGTATCCATTCAGCCAGCCTGTGTCTTTTGGTTGGAGCATTTAATCCATTCACGTTTAAGGTAATTATCAATATGTATGTTCCTGTTAGCATTTTCTTAATTGTTTTGGGTTTGTTTTTGTAGGTCCTTTTCTTCTCTTGTGTTTCCCACTTAGAGAAGTTTCTTTAGCATTTGTTGTAGAGCTGGTTTGGTGGTGCTGAATTCTCTTAGCTTTTGCTTGTTTGTTTAGCTTTTGATTTCTCCATTGAATGTGAATGAGGTCCTTGCTGGGTAGAGTAATCTCGGTTCTTCCCTTTCGTCACTTTAAATATGTTATGCCCTTCCCTTCTGGCTTGTAGAGTTTCTGCTGAGAAATCAGCTCTTAGCCTTATGGGAGTTCCCTTGTATGTTGTTTGTCGTTTTTCCCTTGTTGCTTATAGTAATTTTTCTTTGTCGTTAATTTTTGTCAATTTGATTACTATGTGTCTCGGCATGTTTCTCCTTGGGTTTAATCTGCCTGGGACTCTCTGCACTTCCTGGACTTGGGTGGCTATTTCCTTTCCCATGTTAGGGAAGTTTTTGACTATAATCTCTTCAGATATTTTCTCGGGTCCTTTTTCTCTCTCTTCTCCTTCTGGGACTGCTCTAATGCGAATGTTGTTGCGTTTAATGTTGTCCCAGAGGTCTCTTAGGCTGTCTCCGTTTCTTTTCATTCTTTTTTCTTTATTCTGTTCCACAGCAGTGAATTCCACCATTCTGTCTTCCAGGTCTCTTATCCGTTCTTCTGCCTCATTTATTCTGCTGTTGATTCCTTGTAGTGCATTTTTCATTTCAGTTATTGTATTGTTCATTTCTCTTTGTTCTTTAATTCTTCTAGATCTTTATTAAACATTTCTTGCATCTTCTCAATCATTGTCTCCATTCTTTTTCCGAGGTCCTGCATCATCTTCACTGTCATTATTCTGAATTCTTTTTCTGGAAGGTTGCCTATCTCCACTTCATTTAATTGTTTCTCTGGGGTTTTATCTTGTTCCTTCATCTGGTTCATAGCCCTCTGCCTTTTCATCTTGTCTGTCTTTCTGTGAATGTGGTTTTTGTTCCACATGCTGCAAGATTGTAGTTCTTCTTGCTTCTGCTCTAAATTTATTTTTAATTTACTTGCTTTTATTAACTTCTCTTGTAATGCTTTTCTCCTCTCCGTTTTTTGTGTTTTTGAATATATTGTGTTTTTATCCTATATCTTGAATACTGTTTCTGCTACCTTATATTATTTTTCTCTCTCAGATATTTTATCCTGCTAGTTATTTGTAAGTTTTCTTCATCTTAAGATTTAATTCTCTTAGTCCTCTACCTTTTCTTTATATGTTGCTTTATCTTTACTGCCTTTGTTTTAAACGAAATATTATGACTTAGTTTCTAAATTGCAAACAGAAAACAGGGTTCTAAACATGGAGAAAACCTACATACAAAATAGAGAATACTGGAATGTTAAAGTTGAAAGGAGTTAATATTAATGTAATACTTTTTCAAGTTAAAATTATCGTAGCCGTGGCTTGTGATTTCGGATTTTTCAAGTGACAGGTTGTCTGTCTGTGCTTGAATGGAGCAACCCTCCAACTGATTTTTGAGGAAAATCTGGGACCTGTTCATGGGTTGACCTTTGACTCACTTTCATTCTGCAACAGGGAGCACTATGTACTCCTTGGGCTTTCCAATTCTCAGAAAAGAGTAGCAGTGCTAGTCTGAGTCTGAAAGAATTTAGATCTTTTTTATAGCCTCTTTGAAAAGCAATTTGAAAATTTATGCCAGAATTTGAAGTATGCACAGAACAATTCAACGTTTAGGAATGAAAAAATATATTTTATGAAAATTCTCATAGAAGTATTCAAGGATGTTGTTAAAACACTGTAAGTCATAGCCTTAATTGAAAACAATCTAAATGCTCACTTAGTGTGTTTCATTTTATTTAAGTACATACTTTGTGTACGTTAAAAAGGATAAGTTGGTCCTCTGGTTCCAGCAACATGAGAGACTGAGCTTCTGAGAGCCCCACTCATTACAAATAGAAAACAATTTAGGATAAAATGTATATTTTAAAACAACTTCAATATATATCTGGGAAAAAATCTGGAGGAGTCAAAAACAAAGAAATAAAATAAAAAAGCCAAAGTGGTAAGTATGTGAGGTGATGATATGGTGACCTTGGGAGGATTTCAGTCCAAGACACAGGACTAAATAGTTGGAAATAATAATTTAAAAACACATTTAGAAACAAGAGTTGTAACCTGGTTCTATAAGGGTCACCTGATAGAAGTTTCTTTTTTTTAAAAGAGGCAAAAGAAAGTGATACAGATTTAGCAATAATTTCTGGGGAAATGGGAGTATAAAAGCTCACAATTGCAAATATTGTTTGTCATGATAAATAAGCCATTAAAAGGTAGCTTTATAGAGTTAGATGACGATTTGGGGGAAATGGTAGAAGTGGTATACTTTTTGAATCTTCCTGAATCTCTTTTTCCTTTTTTTTTGGCTTCATTGGGTCTTTGTTGCGGCATATGGGCTTTCTCTAGTTGCAGCAAGCAGGAGCCACTCTTTGTTTTGGTGTGCGAGCTTCTCATGGTGGTGGACTCTCTTGTTGTGGAGCACTGGCTCTTGGCGCGTGGGCTCAGTAGTTGTGGCGCATGGGCTCAGTAGTTGTAGCGCATGGGCACTTGGGTGTGTGGGCTTCAGTAGTTGTGGCTTGGGGGCTCTAGAGCACAGGCTCAGTACTTGTGACACACAGGCTTAATTGCTCCATGGTATGTGGGATCTTCCTGGACCAGGGATCAAACTCGTGTCCTCTGCATTGGCAGGCAGATTCTTAACCACTGGGCCACCAGGGAAATCCCCCAAATCTTTTTACAAATGCAGACAAGTAACTAGAATGTCACTTTGGAAAACAAGGGACACTATATGTAATACAACTAGGAGACAAGGTATTCTTTTTCTTTTCTTTTTTTTTTCCAGAGGCAGTATTCTTTTTTTAACAACTTTATTGGAGTATAATCGCTTTACAAAGGTGGGTTAGTTTCTGCCTCATAACAAAGTGAATCAGCTATACATATACATATATCACCATATCTCCTCCCTCTTGCGTCTCCCTCCCATCACCCCTATCCCACCGCTCTACATGGTCACAGAGCACCGAGCTGATCTCCCTGTGCTATGTGGCTGCTTCCCACAAGCCATCTATTTGACATTTGTTAGAATAAATAAGCCCATGCCACTCTCTCAGTTCATCCCAGCTTACCCTTCCCCCTCCCCGTGTCCTCAAGTCCATTCTCTGCATCTGCGTCTTTATTCCTGTGCTGGCCCTAGGTTCTTCAGAACCTTTTTTTTTTTTTTTTAGATTCCATATATATGTGTTAGCATATGGTATTTATTTTTCTTTTTCTGACTTACTTCACTCTGTGTGACAGTCTCTAGGTCCACCTACCTCACTACAAATAACTCAATTTCATTTCTTTTTATGGCTGAGTAATATTCCATTGTGTATATGTGCCACATCTTCTTTATCCATTCTCCTGTCGATGGACACTTAGGTCACTTCCATGTCCTGGCTGTTGTAAATAGAGCTGCAGTGAACACTGTGGTACGTGTCTCTTTTTGAATTATGGTTTCCTCAAGGTATATGTCCAGTAGTGGGATTGCTGGGTCATGTGGTAGTTCTACTGTTAGTTTTTTAAGGAACCTCCATACTGTTCTCCATAGTAGCTGTATCAATTTACATTCCCACCAACAGTGCAATAGGGTTCCCTTGTCTCCACACCCTCTCCAGCATTTATGATTTGTAGATTTTTTGATGATGGCCATTCTAACTGGTGTGAGATGATACCTCACTGTAGTTTTGATTTGCACTTCTCTAATGATTACTGATGTTGAGCATCCTTTCATGTGTTTGTTGGCAATGTATATATCTTCTTTGGAGAAATGTCTATTTGGTCTTCTGCCCATTTTTGGACTGGGTTTTTTATTTTTTTGATATTGAGCTGCATGGTCTGCTTGTAAATTTGGGAGATAATCCTGTGTCAGTTGCTTCATTTGCAAATATTGTCTCTCATTCTGAGGCTTGTCTTTTGGTCTTTTTATGGTTTCCTTTGCTGTGCAAAAGCTTTTAAGTTTCATTAGGTCCCATTTGTTTATTTTTATTTCCATTTCTCTAGGAGGTGGGTCAAAAACGATCTTGCTGTGATTTATGTCATAGAGTGTTCTGCCTATGTTTTCCTCTAAGAGTTTGATAGTGTCTGGCCTTACATTTAGGTCTTTAATCCATTTTGAGTTTATTTTTGTGTATGGTGTTAGGGAGTGTTCTAATTTCATTCTTTTACAGGTAGCTGTCCAGTTTTCCCAGCACCACTTATTGAAGGGCTGTCTTTTCTCCATTGTATAATCTTGTGTTTTTTGAGAAATAAGGTGATCATATGTACGTGGGTTTATCTCTGGGCTTTCTATCCTGTTCCATTGATCTGTATTTCTGTTTTGAGACAAGGTACTCTTAAACCACAGATGAGAAGAGGTAAGGACAAAATATGACATTGTGTTGTATGTGACTAGGCAAGCATTAAGAATCCAAACACAGGAGTATTTCAAAATAATAAAACAGGTTCTTACTGGTAATTATCATAGGCCAATTTTAGAACAGTGGCTGAAATGGGAAAACCTTTTTATACACACCAATCTGAGGATGAGTGCAAGGGATATAGTAAGGTCTGAAAAGGCCAGAGCAGCACTATTGACTTTAAAAGCTAAACACAAATCTTTGAGAAACTGACAGAAAGATAATCTAAATTAGTCAGAACAGTGATAGTAGGATCAGAAAGAAAAGGTTTTTATAAAAGTGGAGGAGAAGAGACTTCCCTGGTGGCACAGTGGTTAAGAATCTGCCTACCAATGCAGGGGACACAGGTTTGAGCCCTGCTCCAGGAAGATTCCACATGCCATAGAGCAACTAAGCCCATGAGCCACGACTACTGAGCCTTCACTCTAGATCCCGTGAGCCACAACTACTGAGCCCACATGCCACAGCTACTGAAGCCCATGTGCTTAGAGCCCATGCTCTGCAATAAGAGAAGCCACCACAATGGGAAACCTGAACACCACAATGAAGATTAGCCCTCGCTCACCGCAAGTAGAGAAAGCCCATGCACAGCAACAAAGACCCAACACAGCGAAAAATAAATAAATTTTTTAAAATGTTTAAAATTTTTTTTAAAAAAGTGGAGGAGGGGAACAGAGTCAAGAGATTGTCAGAAAGTAAGGGGCTGTACCTTTTAACAGTTCATTAAAACTACAAGGCAGAGTTTTAGGTAAGTGATGCTAGAAAAGCTATAATGGTCCATCCAACCCTCCTATAAGTTAAGGAAAAATGAATTTGATTCAGTGTAAATTAGTGATTAAAAAAAGATCATAAGGAGTATAACAATGTCCCTACAGAAAACTGAAGCTAGAAAGACATGCCCACAAAATGAATTCAAAATATAACATGAGGGCTTCCCTGGTGGCCCAGTGGTTGAGAGTCCGCCTGCCAATGCAGGGGACACGGTTTCGTGCCCCTGTTCAGGAAGATCCCACATGCCGTGGAGTGGCTGGGCCCGTGAGCCATGGCCGCTGAGCCTGCACGTCCGGAGCCTGTGCTCTGCAATGGGAGAGGCCACAACAGTGAGAGGCCCACTTACCACCAAAAAAAAAAAACAAAAAAAAAAAACATGATAATCTAGCATTTCAAAACAAGCTAGAAATTACTGTATTAAAGAGCAGCATCAATATAATAAAATGAATGAAAAATGAAATAATAGAAGTCAGGAAAGAATCTGTAATCAAAGAAAACGAAAAAAAATTATTTCAGAATTGAAGACTAAACTTGAGCAAACAGGAGAATAAGTGTATAAAACCATTAATACCTGAAGATAAAGAGTAAGCAAAAAGAAAAAGAAACACAGGAAGAGAAAAGAATTCAAGAAAAAGTGAAAGATGAGGATAGGCAAAGAAGGTCTAGCATGTCATGTATATAGTTAGGAATCCCTGAATAAGAAAACCAAAACAATGGAAAAGAGCAAATATTAAAAGCTATAACTCAAGAAAATGTTTCTGAAATTAAAAGTAAGATAATACAGGGCTTCCCTGTTGATGCAGTGGTTGGGAGTCCGCCTGCCAATTCCGGGGTCACGGGTTCGTGCCCTGGTCCAGGAGGATCCCACGTGCTGCGGAGCGGCTGGGCCCGTGAGGCATGGCCGCTGGACCTGCGTGTCTGGAGCCTGTCCTCCACGGCAGGAGAGGCCACAACAGTGAGAGGCCCGCGTACCGCAAAAACAAAACAAAACAAAAATAAAAATAAGATGATACAATACACTGAAAGAGCTTACCATATATCTGTTGAAATTTGGCATAGGATTATGTCATTTAAAATATGCATAGAGCAGCAAGTCATATTATAGTAAAATTACTGGGCTATAAAGAAAAAGAAAATAAAAACTAAGAAAAAAGACCAGTACATTTATCAGGAAAAGGAATTCTGATGTTATCAAACTGCTTGATAGTAATACTTTATGCCAGAAAACAATGGAGAAGCATGTTGAAGATACTCAATAAAATAAAGTGTGAGCCAATCATTTTCTTGCAGCCAAAATGTCTCTCTGATATAAAAGTTGCACCCAAACTGCTATGAATATGCAATATTCCAGGGAATATATTTTTTCCTGAGGTATTTACTAGAGAATGCACTTCAGGCAACAATAAAGAACGAAAGAAAATTGACAAAAGTGCTGGTGATTAATACTAAATATATATTTACATGTAGAACTAATACCAAATGGTAATTATATAAGAGAAAGTGTAGTGTGCAGTTGCTACATAGTCTGAAAATTATGATATACCATTACGATCAAAATATAAGGAAATAAGAAAAATATATGAAAAGTATAAAAAGCTTACTAATTACTTTATGGTTATTATTAGGACTCAATTAATATTGTTTCAAACCAGATGCTGGGGGAAATGCAAGGAAAAGAAAAGAGGTTATTATCTTGTAATATTGCTCATAGTGGGGACCAAATACAAAATAACCAAAAAGTGGAGGTTAAGTATATCATATAACATAAAACAATATGGCAATGATTGGGTAAAGATGGCAGAGTAGATGGATGTGTGCTCATTCCCTCTTGCAAGAGCTCTGGAATCACAGCTAACCACTGAACAATCATCAACAGCAAGACACTGGAACTCACCAAAAAAGATACCCCACATCCAAAGACGAAGGAGAAGCCGGAATGAGACGGTAGGAGGGATGCAATCACAATAAAATCAAATCCCATAACCACTGGGTGGGTGACTCACAAACTGGAGAATAGTTATACCACAGAAGTCCACCCACTGGAGTGAAGGTTCTGAGCCCCACGTCAGCCTTCCCAACCAGGGGGTCTGGCAATGGGAAGATGAATTCCCAGAGAATCAGCCTTTGAAGTATAGCGGGATTTGATTGCAGGACTTTGACAGGACTGGGGAAAACAGAGACTCCACTCTTGGAGTCTCCACTCACAAAGTAGTGTGCACATCGGGACCCAGGGGAAGGAGCAGTGACCCCATAGGAGACTGAACTAGACCTAACTGCCAGTGCTGGAGGGTCTTCTGCAGAGGCGGGGGGTGGCTGTGGCTCACCATGAGGACATGGACGCTGGCAGCAGAAATTCTGGGAAGTACTCCTTGGCGTGAGCCCTCCCAGAGTCTGCCATTAGCCCCATCAAAGAGCCAGGTAGGCTCCAGTGTTGGGTTGCATCAGGCCCAGCAACCAACAGGGAGGGAACCCAGCCCCACCCATCAGCAGACAAGTGGAATAAAGTATGACTGAGCTCTGCCCACCAGAGCAACAGGCAGCTCTACTCACCACCAGTCCCTCCCATCAGGAAACTTGCACAAGCCTCTTAGATAGACTCATCCACCAGAGGGCAGACAGCAGAAGCAAGAAGAACTACAATCCTGCAGCCTGTGGAACAAAAACCACAGTCACATAAAGATAGACAAGATGAAAAGGCAGAGGGCTATGTACCAGATGAAGGAACAAGATAAAACCCAGAAAACAACTAAATGAAGTGGAGATAGGCAACCTTCCACAAAAAAGAATTCAAAATAATGATAGTAAAGATGATCCAGGACCTTGGAAAAAGAATGGAAGCAAAGATTGAGAAGATGCAAAAAATATTTAACAAAGGCCTAGAAGAATTAAGGAACAAACAAACAAACAGAGATGAACAGTACAATAACTGAAATGAAAAATATACTAGAAGGAATCAATAGCAGAATAACTGAGGCAGAAGAATGGATAAGTGACCTGGAAGACAGAATGGTGGAATTCACTGCTGCGGAACAGTGTAAAGAAAAAAGAATGAAAAGAAATGAAAACAGCCTAAGAGATCTCTGGGACAACATTAAATGCACCAATATTCACATTAAAAGGGTCCCAGAAGGAGAAGAGAGAGAGAAAGGACCCGAGAAAATATTTGAAGTGATTATAGTCAAATCTTCCCTAACATGGGAAAGGAAATAGCTACCCAAGTCTAGGAAGCACAGAGAGTCCCATACAGGATAAACCCAAGGAGAAATATGGTGAGGCACATAGTAATCCAACTGGCAAAAATTAAAGGCAAAGAAAAATTATCTAATGCAGCAAGGGAAAAATGACAAATAATATACAAGGGAACTCCCATAAGATTAACAGCTGATTTCTCAGCAGAAACTCCACAATCCAGAAGGGAGTGGCATGACATATTTAAAGTGATGAAAGGGAAGAACCTACAACCAAGATTACCCAGCAAGAACCTCATCCAGATTCAATGGAGAAATCAAAAGCTTTACCAACAAGCAAAAGCTAAGAAAATTCAGCACCATCAAACCAGCCCTACAACAAATGCTAAAGCATCTTCTCTAAGTGGTAAACACAAGAGAAGAAAAGGACCTACAAAAACAAACCCAAAACAATTAAGAAAATGGTAATATGAACATCCATATTTATAATTACCTTAAATGTGAATGGAATAAATCCTCCAACCAAAAACAGAGGCTCACTGAATGGATACAAAAACAAGACCCATATATATGCTGTTCACAAGAGACCCACTTCAGACCTAGGGACACATTCAGACTGAAAGTGAGGGGATGGAAAAAGATATTCCATGCAAATGGAAATCAAAGGAAAGCTGGAGCAGCAATACTCATATCAGATAAAATAGACTTTAAAATAAAGAATGTTACAAGAGACAAAGAATGATCAAGGGATCAATCCAAGAAGAAGATATAACAATTATAAATATACATGCACCCAACATAGGAACACCCCAATACATAGGCAAATGCTAACAGCTTTAAAAAAGAAAAGCGACAGTAACACAATAATAGTGGGGGACTTTAATACCTCACTTATACGAATGGACAGATCATCAAAACAGAAAATTAATAAGGAAACACAAGCTTTAAATGATACAATAGACCAGGTAGATTTAATTGATACTCATAGGACATTCCATCTGAAAACAGCAGATTACACTTTCTTCACAAGTGCACACAGAACATTTTTCAGGACAGATCACATCTTGGTTCACAAATCAAGCCTCTTAAATTTAAGAAAATTGAAGTCATATCAAGCATCTTTTCCAAGCACAATGCTATGAGATTAGAAATAAATTACAGGGCAAAAAACTTAAAACAAACAAACACATGGAGGCTAAACAATACGTTGCTAAATAGCCAAGAGATCACTGAAGAAATCAAAAAGGAAATCAAAAAATACTTAGAGACAAATGACAATGAAAACATCCAAAACCTATGGGATACAGCGAAAGCAGTTCTAAGAGGGAAGTTTATAGCAATACATCCTACATCAAGAAACTAGAAAAATCTCAAATAAACAATCTAACCATACACCTAAAGGAACTAGACAAAGAAGAACAAACAAAACCCAAATTTAGTAGAAGGAAAGCAGTCATAAAAATCAGAGCAGAAATAAATGAAATAGAAACAAAGAAAACAATAGCAGAGATCAAAAAAGCTAAAAGCGGGTTCTTTGAGAAGATAAACAAAATTGATAAACCTTTAGCCAGACTCATCAAGAAAAATAAGGAGAGGACTCAAAACAATAAAATTAGAAATGAAAAAGGAGAAGTTACAATGGACACCGCAGAAATACAAAACATCATGACAGACTACTACAAGCAACTCTATGCCAATAAAATAGACAACCTGGAAGAAATGGACAAATTCTTAGAAAGGTATAACCTTGCAAGACTGAACCAGGAAGAAATAGAAAATATGAACAGACCAATCACAAGTAATGAAATTGAAACTGTGATTAAAACTCTTCCAACAAACAGAAGTCCAGGACCAGATGGCTTCACAGGTGAATTGTATCAAACATTTAGAGAAGAGCTAACACCTATCCTTCTAAAACTCTTCCAAAAAAACTGCAGAGGAAGGAACACTCCCAAACTCATTCTACGAGTCCACCATCATCCAGATACCAAAACCAGACAAAGATACTACAAAAAAAGAAAATTGCAGACCAATATCACTGATGATTATAGAAGCAAAAATTTTCAGCAAAATACTAGCAAACAGAATCCAACAACACATTAAAGGGATCATAAACCATGATCAATTGGGGTTTATCTCAGGGAAGCAAGGATTCATCAATATATGCAAATCAATCAGTGTGATACACCATATTAAGAAATGGAAGAATTAAAAACCATATGATCACCTCAATAGATGCAGAAAAAGCTTTTGACAAAACTCAACACCCATTTATGATAAAAACTCTCCACAAAGTGGGCATAGAGGGAACCTTAACATGTTAAAGGCCATATATGACAACCCCACAGCAAAACATCATCTCAATGGTGAAAAACTGAAAGCATTTCCTCTGTGATCAGGAATAAGACAAGGATGTCCACTCTCGCCATTATTATTCAACATAGTTTTAGAAGTTATAGCCGCAGCAATCAGAGTAGAAAAAGAAATAAAAGGAATCCAAATTGGAAAAGAAGAAGTAAAACTGTCACTGTTTGCAGAAGACATGAAACTATACATAGAGAATCCTAAAGATGCCACCAGAAAACTACTAGAACTAATAAATGAATATGGTACAGTTGCAGGATACAAAATTAATGCACAGAAATCTCTTGCATTCCTATACATTAACAACAAAAGATCAGAAAGCAAAAATAAGGAAAAATCCCATTCACCATTGCAAGAAAAAGAATAAAATACCTAGGAACAGACCTACCTAAGGAGGTAAAATACCTGTACTTAGAAAATTATAAGACACTGATGAAAGAAATCAAAGATGACACAAAAGATAGATGTGCCATCTTCTTGGAGTGGAAGAATCAATGTTGTGAAAATGACTATACTACCCAAATCAATCTATAGATTCAATGCAATCCCTATCAAATTACCAATGGAATTTTTTACAGAACTAGAACTAAAAATCTTAATATTTGTATGGAGACACAACAGACCCCGAATAGCCAAAGTGGTCTTGAGGGAAAAAAACGGAGCTGGAGGAATCAGACTCCCTGACTTCAGACTATACTACAAAGCTACAGTAATCCAGACAATATGGTACTGGCACAGAAACAGAAATATAGATCAATGGAACAGGATAGAAAGCCCAGAGATAAACCCACGCACCTATGGTCAACTAATCTATGACAAAGGAGGCAAGGATATACAATGGAGAAAAGACAGTCTCTTCAATAAGTGGTGCTGGGAAAACCGGACAGCTACATGTAAAAGAATGAAATTAGAACACTCCCTAACATCATACACAAGAAAACTCAAAATGGATTAAAGCCCTAAATGTAAGACTGAACACTATCAAACTCTTAGAGGAAAAACATAGGAAGAACACTCTTTGTCATAAATCACAGCAGGATCTTTTTGACCCCCCCTCCTAGAGAAATGGAAATAAAAACAAAAATAAACAAATGGGACTTAATGAAACGTAAAAGCTCTTGCACAGGACTTCCCTGGTGTTGCTGTGGTTAAGAATCCGCCTGCTGATGCAAGGGACACGGGTTCGAGCCCTGGTCTGGGAAGATCCCACATGCTGCAGAGCAACTAAGCCTGTGTGCCTAGAGCCCGTGCTCCACAACAAAAGAAACCACCGCAATGAGAAGCCTGCGCACTGCAATGAAGAGTAGCCCCCGCTCGCCGCAACTAGAGAAAGCCTGCGTGCAGCAATGAAGACCCAATGCAACCAAAACGAAATAAAATTTAAAAAAGCTTTTGCACAGCAAAGGAAACCATAAACAAGATGAAACGACAACCCTCAGAATGGGAGAAAATATTTGCAAATGAATCAATGGACAAAGAATCTCCAAAATATAAAAACAGCTCATGCCACTCAATATTAAAAAAACAAACAACCCAATCAATCAATGGGCAGAAGACCTAAACAGACATTTCTCCAGTGAAGACATACAAATGGCCAAGAAGCACATGAAAAGCTGCTCAACATCACTAATTATTAGAGAAATGCAAATCAAAACTAAAATGAGGTATAACCTCACACCAGTTAGAATGGGCATCATCAGAAAATCTACAAACAACAAATGCTAGAGAGCGTGTAGAGAAAAGGGAACCCTCTTGCATTGTTGGTGGGAATGTAAATTGATACAGCCACTATGGAGAACAGTATGGAGGTTCTTTAAAAAATGAAAAATAGAATTACCATATGACCCAGTAATCCCACTACTGGGTATATACCCAGAGAAAACCATAATTCAAAAAGACACATGCACCCCAATGTTTATTGCAGCAGTATTTACAATAGCCAGATCTTGGAAGCAACCTAAATGCCCATCGACAAATGAATGGATAAAGAAGGTGTGGTGTATATATACAATGGAATATTATTCAGCCATAAAAAGGAATGAAACTGGGTTATTTGTAGAGACGTAATGGACTTAAAGACTGTCATACAGAGTGAAGTAAGTCAGAAAGAGAAAAACAAATATTGTATTTTAACACATATATGTGGAATCTAGAAAAATGGTACAGATGAACTGGTTTGCATGGCAGAAATAGAGACACAGGTGTAGAGAACAAACGTATGGACACCATGGGGGGAAAGTGGCAGGGGTGGTGTGTGGTGGTGGGATGAATTGGGAGATTGGGGTTGACCTAGTTACACTAATATATGTATAAAATAGATAACTAATAAGAACATGCTGTATTAAAAAACAACAACAACAAGATGGCAGAATTGAAGCCAAAATATTGATCATATCAAAAAATATAAAAAGAGTTAATAGACATAAATTTTTTTTCTGATTGGCAAACAAATAACATCTAACGCTATGTTATATATGAGACACACCCAAAGCACTGAGATTCAGAATGGTTGAAAATAAAATAATTGTCAAAGATATATCAAGCACATACAAATAAAGCAATGGTCAAAATATTGATGTCTGACAAGGTAGAATTTAAACCAAAAATAATAAAAAAGAGATAAAGATACTTTATAAAGCTAAAGGGTAAAATTCACAATGAAAATATTAAAGTTACCTACATTTATATACTCACAGAAACATCTTTCATTCTACAGGAGATTGGAAATAGTCCATTTAATAATATTTTTAAAATTTAACACTTTTAAAATGCAGAACAGATAAATTAGACTGGAAATTAATGATGATATAGGACAAAGCCAGCAAATATATTCTGGAAAGGGCCAGCTAGTAAATATCTTAGATTTTTAGGGCCATAGTGTCCTGTTGCAAGTACTCAACTCTGACATTGTAGTGCCAAAGCAACCAAAGATAATACGTGAATAAATAGGTGTGGCTCTTTTCCAAGAAAACTTTATTTACAAAAGCAGCCTGGGCCAGACTGTAGTTTTTGCTAACTAGCCTCTGATATAGAAAACTAAAAAATATCATAAAATATATGTATATGCATATATCTTTCTATGTAATTAAATAGATTATATATAGCTATCTAATTACATATATATTTTTCTAGTGTGTGAGGCACATGCACAAAAATTGAGCCTCATGTAGACCATAGAAAAATTCATAAATTCCAAATATTAGATATATTACAGGAGCATTTTCTTACCATAATGCAATAAAACCAGGAATTAATGACCTAAAAAACTCACAAAATATTGTAATACATGGAAACTTATGCCATTAAATCCTACATCTGTAAGACTAAAAAAAATGGAAAATAAAGAATTAAAAAACTCAATTCAAAATGTTAAAAATTAAAGCAGAAAATAAACCAAAATAAGCCAAGAAAGGAATTAATAAAAAGCATATATTAACAAGTTAGCAAACAGACATACTATAAAACCAAAAGCTGTATTAAAAAAAAAAAAAGAAAGCCACTGATCTGATCAAGAAAGAAGGGGAGAAAGCATATTATACACAATTAGAAAAAATAAAAAATAAATAACCATGAAAAGAGGAAAATTTTAAATAATTTTAAGACTCTTTGGAAACACTTTGGAACTCTATGGAAATACTTTGAAAGCCTAAACTAAGTAGATAATTTATTTTAATGAAAATTACCAAAATTGACCCTAGGAGAGATAGTCTACACAGACAAATTACCTTAAAAAAATAGGAAAAGTAGCTAAAGACACCTCCATGAAAGAGCACTGTCTCCCAGTAGCTTCATGGGAGAATTCAACTATGCCTTTAATGATGACATGATTATAACGCTACTTAAATTATTCCAGGAATATAAAAAAGAAGAAAAAAATTCAAGTTTATTTTTATGAAGTAGGTATTATATCCCCAAAGCTAACACAAGATTGCATCAGAAAAGAAACAATAGACTAATCTTGCTTATGAATACTGATATAAACATCTCAAAGAAATTTAAATATTAGTGTGTTCAATAATAAACAGAGTCTATTGGTACATTTCTTTTTTTTAAGTATGAACAAGTGGGGTTCATTCTAGTAATGCAAGACTCTTTAATATTAGAAAAAACATTAAAAATCTATCACACCAATAGAACTACATTACAAAATCATATGATCATTTCCACAGATGCAGAAAAGGCCTACAGAAAAATCCAGCAACTACATGTTCAAAGCACTCAGTAGAGTGTAATTGATGGATGCATCCTTAATAAGGATAAAATATATCTAAAGATAACCCTACCTTATAATGCAGGAATTTTCCTTTCAAGGAACTCTGGCACATAGACACCCAAAAGTCTATGATAGTGTTGTAGCAAAAAGCTGGAAATAAGCTAAATAAGCCTCAAAGTACTACAATATTCATTCAACACATTACTGCTCAGTAGTTAATATGAATTAACTAGCACTAAATAGATTGGCTGTGCTGCTATCTGCTAGTTTCTATCAATATGACTTTGCAAATCTACTTAATTTCCCTGGACTTTTGGTGTTCCTATCAGTAAAATGGAGATAATATCTACATTGCAGTCAGAATTAGAGTTAATATATGTGTAAAGCTCTTTGCACAGTGTGAAACATGGCAGGCACTCAGATGATGATTATCTCATAAGTGCACTAACGCTGCCAAGTTTACTTAACTAGGTTATAGCAACTGAAATAAATAGAGCTTTAATAATAAGACAGAAGTTACCAGATCCTTTTCATTATGTTGCCTTAGCTGAGGTTCACATCTCTTATTGCTTGAATTACCACAATAACCTCCTATCTGATCTTCCTGACTCCAGTCTGTTTCTTCTTATCAAGGCTTTTTCAAACCATGGCTCACATCCCATTAGAGGGTTATGAAATCAGTTGAATAGGCCGAGACCAGAATTTTAAACAATGAAACAGAATACAAAATATCAGTGCATCACATGCTGTGCAACTCTATTTTGCTTTATGAAACTATTCTTCAGTTCTATTTCTCTGTTTGAGTGTATTAGGTTGCTATGTAAGAGCATTTCCTCTGGGTGACAAAGTTTGATGTATCTCTATATATGGTCCATCCTCTCTAAGTCAGCTGGAGTGATCTGCAGTGCATATCTGGTTATGTCACTTCCCAACTTATTCTTTAAATCTCTCAGTAGCTTTCATGGAAAAAATTAAGTTCCTTACACACAAGGCCTTTGGAGATCTTAAACTATTTTCTAGCCTTGACTCTTGTCTATGGCCTCCAGATTACCCCATTGGCACCATGGTGATCTATTTGAAGCTCACTGAACAAGTTATACTGTTGGCCTTCACACCTTTGCACATGTGGTTCCCCCACTCTGGTTACCCCTCTCTTTCTGTGACTAATATCTCCTGATTATGCTTTAAAATTTAGCTTATGCCACTTCTTTTAGGATGCTTTCCCCCCTCAGGGCTCCACAAGTGCCCCTATTGTTATAATACTTGTACCAAGTAGGACAATTTTAATTTATTAGCCTGTCTTATCTACTAGAACATAAGTTTCTTGAAAACAGGGACTGTGTTTCATTTAACTAAGAATCCTCAACAAACAGCAGAGAACCTGGCATCTCCCAGGACCTCAGTATGTGTTTGTTGATTGATGATTGAGTGCTTGAGCCTACTTGGGTGGCAAATGAGAGATCCTGGTACACATGATGAAAATCTTAGGAATATATATATATATATATATGTTTTTAATGTCCAAAATTTAGTCTTTAATTGATATTCAGTTTATTCTTTTTCTGGTAAGGCAAAAAAAAAACAAAACCAAAAAACCCTTTGGAGTCACTGATAGAACTTTTGCAGGTATAAATGTGGTTACCCTTTGATATAGTCTTTTGTCTATTAGTTTTAACTAGAATACTATAGTTATGAGACCAATGCTTTAGCCTCTCTCTCTCTTTCTCTCTCTCTATATATATATCAGCCAGTTTGCTGATGTCTGAAAGCAGCTAGTTAAATAAAGGTCATCTGCAGAGCTGCTTTTGTGCCAGCTGTCCCCAGTAAACACATCCCTTGCACTATAGCGTGCTAAGTTTTTGAGCCAAAAGATATGTCAGACCATTAGTTATCAAAGAAGACATGACATGTGGGTAGTGAAAATTCCTTTGGCTAGATTGCATGTGGATCTGATATAAATAAAATATATCGTTACTCTTCAAAGATGGATTTTCTGGGTTTTAGGCCATTTTTATTTCACATTTTCCCTCTCATTTCCTGTCTTTTGATCATTTCTTTATGGCTAACAGCTTTGTAAGAGCACAAATACAGGGAGAATAGAGGGAAATCAAAAATGTGATGTTAAGTTCCTAATATTCATAAAAATGAGAGTTAAGTACTGTTCACCACTCACTATCTGTCAGACACTATAATCAGTGCTGTTACGTGCACTGTGTATTAGCCTACACCAACCCTATAAATCTTAGTTTGGGAAATTAAACTTTGGCAAGATAAAGTAAGCTGTCACAGTTACATAATTAGAGCTGGTTTCTCATTCTTTATATTTAAAAGTGGCAAAAATATGATTGGAGAGAAGATAGAAGTGAGGGGCTAAATTGGGAATTTGAGTTTATAGTTGATTTCTTCAAAGAAACTTTTTCCTGTCCATGGATTACAGAGAATATTCTGGACAATGGATGTCCTACTGTACTTCACAGAGTTTTTACTTGTCTGGTGCATTTTGCTGTACCATTGAGAAATTAATAAAAATCAAGAAACAAATTTTATTCATTCATTCATTTTTTTATCCATATTTTAGAGTCTGGAGAAAAGAAAAATAGGAAACACTAGAATCCGTGAATTAAGGATTTAGACATGTATATAAAACTTATAGCATTGTAATCATACATATAATTGATACGAACAATAAGAGAAAAATAGAATGACCTCTTAAGCCCTTAACTCTTCTGGGAGAAATTGGGGAAGGCCTTTTGAAGAGGTGACACTTGAACTGAGAATTGGAGGATGAGTAAGAGATACCAGTCGATTCCTTACAAGCATGTTAAAAAATGTACAGAGCCTATGGCAACAGTGGCCCAAAAAACTGCTGTAGAGAAGAAACATCCAGAAAGCTGATAAAAACAATAGTCTAGCTTCCAGGACATTTCCCATTCCCCGGGCTTTCAAGTCTACTGAGACAACAAGCTCGAAATAAACCTGCTTCATGAATATATGATGGGAGTTTGATGGTGGGGAAGGAAGGAAGTATTGGGAATGCAGAAGTTTGACAGCTTCTGAAGTGCTAGGTGCCTCACCATTTTCATTTTTTCAGATTCTGTTTCTTTCTATGTTGAATGAGGCACTGTCATAACAGTGCCATTAGCCTGAACACTACAGTTCATTCCCAGGTAATGTGATAAGGATTGGTCCTTCTGTCCTTCACCCCTCCTTAACTGCTTCTGAGTTCTTGACAATGGCATTCATCAGAAGACCAAAGAAATATTATCAACTACCCTTGAAATTCTTGGAAGTACTAATTTTAGGGAGAGCCCTGAAGCCTCTTTCAGCTCTTGTTTTTGCACATGTGAAATAATGGAAAAGAGCAAAATCAAGAATGGAACACATTTTGCTTTTCCAGATCCACTTGGTACAAGTGCAAAAGAAGCCACAGATGGAAGCACACAGATGGATGCCCACTGATCATACAGCTGTTTCTTTGTTGGTACAGAAAACCAATTGTGGGTGGGAGCAATGGAGGAAGAGACAATATTAGAATGCAGTGGCATTTTAATTATACCTACCATAATTCTAATGTTCTGTTCTGTGGTGAATTGTTTGGGGAGTTGTCTTGAAATTAGAATCCAGTCCTGCAAATTTGAATCAATTAAAGCAGTACTGTTTGGAAATACACAGAGAAGTAAGTTTGCAAAAGATTTTCCCGTAATCTTGCTTTGTGATGTTTAGACTTCCTCTGCTGACTCTTGGGTTGGAGAGAAGAGGAAAGGGAGAAGGCCAAGATTTAAAGTGCCCCATTTCTCTTCCCAAGGGACGTCCATTGGAGAACATCTTTAACTCCTTGAACTGTTTAAACTCTAAATACCCTTACCAGAGGCCAGGGCTGCTGGGGGTGAATCCAACTTGCCTGAAAGAGGTAACATGACTCTAAGCTAGTGCTGCCATCCCTATTTTCCAGGAATGGAAACTTGAGAGCCAACTAAGTAAGCTACTTACTAAGAGTCAGACTGAATTTCATTTCATAAGATATTAGGAGCATGCTATGTTCCAGGCACAGGGGTGAGTGAGAGGAGAGACATACTGTTCTTGCCTTCCTGGAGCTTGTGGTCTAGTGAGGAAAACATACTTTGGACTAATGAATTAATTATGTGATTATAAATGGAATAAATCCAAAGTAAAGGGTTATATGAGAGTATCTAAGAGTGGAGCTAGAAATAGACTTGGTGGGGGGCAGCAAAGGCTCTCCTGGGCAACGCAAGGCTTGCTTACTGAACAGAGTTATGCATGTTAAGCAAGAGGGCAGAAGAGCTCCAAACAGAGGGAACAGCGTGTCTGAAGGCTCTGTGGCTGAAATGGGATTGGCTTGTTTGAGGAACTGAGAGAAGACCAATGTGACTGGAGGACAGAGGCTGACAGGAGGCCAGCGAAGTAGGCAGGGACTGGACTAAGAGAGCCTTGTAAGCCACACTAATGATTTGACACTGTATTCTATGGACAATGGGAAGCCAAAGATTTTAAGGAGGGGAGTGACACTCTAATGTGAGCATTTTTAAAATTTGGCAATCGTGCATAGGTTGATTTGGAAGGTGGCAAGCATGAAAGCAGATTTAGTCGAGAGGTGCTGGTGGCAGTGATGATAGAAAGAATCTCACAGGTCCAAGAAAGATTTCAGAATCATGTCAGCAAGGTTTGGTGAATGATTAGGTATGAATTATGAAAGAAGAAGAGGGTATTAAGTTTTCTCAGAGAACAAATGTGTATTTGATTGAGTCATTTGCTGACATTAAGACCCAAGAGAAGGACCAGGCTTGGTGAGTGGGTACAGTGCAGGAAAATTATAAGTTTAAGGTCAGACTGTTGAATTTGGTGTGTCTCTGAGAAACACCCAGGAGAGGTGACAAAATAAAAATGGAAGAGTAGAGGTGCTGAAGTGAGACGAAACTGAATTTGTAATACCTGTTCTGCCACTTATGATCCATGAGATCTTGGACAAGTTTTGAAATAATCTTATATATCAATTTCCCCATCTGTAAAATGGAGACAACTATAACGGTACCTCCACTGAGTTATTGTGAAGATTAAATGAGAACACACGTCAAACTATTGGTAGATACTTGAGGGTGGGCGGGAGATGAGGTGTTGTAGAAAGGGGAACAGTAGGTCAGCTGATATGACTCATCTTTTTTTTACCATTTTAGTTTTTATAAGAATGTATATCTTATTAATGTATGTATACTTAGAAACGAAGAAAAGAATAAAATGTGATAATATATAAGAAACTAAATTAAAAACGTGCACTACGGCACTTGGCAGAGCACTTGGCGAACAGTCAATAAATGTTAGCTTTCTGCACACATCGGGACCTGGAGCTCAGAGGGAGGTGTCTGCTGGTATAGAGGTGTACCTTTTGTAGTCCTTGACATTCTGACAGTAACACAAGCCATGAGAGTTGATGAAATCATCTGGAGAGAGAATGCTGGGTAAAAGAGAGCCAAGGGTTAAACTTTGAGGAAGTCCACTGTTAAAGATCAAGTAGAGGAGCGTGAACAGCAAAGGAGCCTTAGGGGCAGCAGCCAGCAAAACAGGAGGAAAATTCTGCCCACGTGGGCAAGGTGAGCTTACCTTTGAAAGAAGACGTAAATCATACGGCATGTTGTTACAAGCTATAATGAGTGGAAAACTACAAAGTGTGCCTTGGATAAATTAAACTGGAGGCTTGAGCAGACTTTTTGGATAATCAGGCAACAAGCTTTGTTGAGAAACTATCTGGTTCTTTATTTTAAATCGAATCTTGGCTTCTGTCCTGGAAACTGGGCCAACCAGTTGGTCATCTGGAAGTTGAATCTGTATTTCTTATGAGACTCTCCATCTATAGGGAGGTGCTACTTAAAACTGAGTCAATTTATACAAAATGAAAAAATATCACTGATGTCAGAGAGGAAAGCAAAAATGTACAAAGAAAGGAAGTTTCATTCTGTTCCCTCATAGTTCTGGCCAATGTATAACCTTTAATTTTTTTCAACAAAAATTATTTTGTTTCCTTGACTTATAACCTAATAGACAGCCATCCCTCTTCCTGATTTTCCTTTTTTGTAACATTTCCTCCTTATATTTAGGAAAAAATGATGATTGTCTGACCTTACAAAAAAGAGCTGAGTCTTCATTATACTATTTATATATATACACACACACACACACACACACATATAGTATTGTTTTATATATATACCACTTCATTTCAGATAAGTGGAAAATTTCCAAAGTGAGAGATAGGTTTACTTCTATGACCTGTTTTTCAATTGTATAGCATTTTACTTTAAGACACTAAAAAGGCTAGTTTCATTGGGAAGTAATTAACCCTAAACACACCATAGAGAGAATGGGAACTGGAAGAAATAAATGGGTCACAATAAATTCGTGGTTTTAGGTAGCATTCTGAAGGCAAGAGTCCTAGCTCCAACTTCTGCTTGGATTCTGAGCCAAGGCAGTTGAGGGACTAAGAGGAGGATGCTTTAAATAGCCCCTCCCATTTTGCATCAGTTCTGCTTGTTCAGAATGCAGCAGAGCACTGAGGTTAACACCCTGTGTTCAGCACCTTTAACTTCCTTCTAGTGCAGTTTTGAATCCCAAGCAAGTCATTGCCTTCTATGAACATCACTCTCCTAATCTGTGAATTGGCGATAACAGTGCTGCTATCCTCATAAGGTTGTTAGGAAGACTGGATAAGTTAACACAGGCAAAGCTCATGGCATACAGGAAACTCTCACATGTGGCATGACCAACATTCTTAAACATGAGAATTCCCTCAGTAGAATTATTAATCTGTTTATTTTCATCTGTCCCAAGTTCATTTATTAAATGTCTTTCTGCTCTCCTTAATTGCCTTCTCCCAAACTTCAAGATTGTCTTTATAAAGGTTACAGGTATGGCCCCCAATCAGCAAACTCAGTTATACAAAATAAATGTTTTATTTTCCTCAAACTCAACCTGATTTTTATTTTGAGACTCTATTCTGCTAGGAAAGGTAAAAACACTCTCCATCAACTTGAGATCTCTCTCCCCACTTTTCTCTCTCCTTCTCCTGGGATTATGTGTAAGTATGTGAAACATACATAATGCCCAAGCTTGGGAAGGAGGGGCATTTATCCTCACATGTGCAAGGAGTGGTCGCAGTGTTCATGCTCTGGCCTGGTCCTGATCATCCATCATCACTAGTCTCACTGGGAGGGTGTGATTCTTATGTGCACGGTCCCATCTCGTCTGATGTCTCCTCTAGTTGCATGTGTGCTAGACCATAGGACTCCTTCCCTAAGTTAGGGAAGCTATGCTTTCTTCCCAGATTCTCCTAATTATTTGGTCTGTATCCTGAGCCACTAAGTTCTTCTATGATCTTCAGTTTTTAAAATTGTATAAAAACCAAAGACTTGCACATTATTTCTACTCTCCCACCTGACACATCCCTCATTTGTAGCAATGAATGCAAAGCTAATTACCTACTTGATGAGGGAAAAAGGAAGGGACTACCAGAGAGGGAAGGATCAAAGGTCAGTATCACAAATCTATTGCCTGCCCCTCAAGTTTACAGACGTATTATGGAAGGTAATGCTTTCTACCATAGAGCACACTGAGGTGATATGTAGGAAATGAAATGTCATGCAGAGTTTATGACACATACCCAGCTCAGCAAAAAGACATTTTAAAAGTTCAGGTTTGGGCTTCTCTGGTGGCGCAGTGGTTGAGGGTCCTCCTGCCGATGCAGGGGAGGCGGGTTCGTGCCCTGGGGCTGGGAAGATCTCACGTGCCGCGGAGCGGCTGGGCCCAGTGAGCCATGGCCGCTGAGCCTGCGCGTCCGGAGCCTGTGCTCCGCAATGGGAGAGGCCACAACAGTGAGAGGTCCGCGTACCGCAAAAAAAAAAAAAAAAAAAAGTTCAGGTTTTGTTTTTCTTAGAATGGACCATGACTGTATATACCGACTTAATGAATTTTAAAATCTTCCATAAGTAATACAAGAGGGCTTATTACACAACCCGTGAGGGGAACCTAAGTCAAAATCATCACACCTATTTCAAAGAGGCACACGAGGCCTGAAACATTAAACAAGCTTGGAAAAGTAAACTCATTTTCTCTGGTGTTTGAGCTTTGACTGAAGGTCCAACTCTGTGCTTTTTGGCATTGTAAGAATTTCTCTTGACTTCTTCTGAACCCGATGAATTCTGCAGAATTTAGCAAGAGTGAAAAAAAATGTTTGCCTTTACCCTTCTGGTCCACTCATAAATGTGGCTTTCTTGTTCCCCTTGGTTCCATCCTGTGTTAACAGTAATTGGAGGGAAAATAATTCAAAGTTTGGTTTTCAGAGGGGACAAAGGGATTGGGAAGCCTTATTTACCTACTAGACAGAAGCAGACCTTGGTGGCCATCTGGTGCGCCATGTTTTTGGGTAATTAACATGCATCCACACTTCTATTTTGTTTCCTTTTTGAAGTGGATCTGAAAATGTGTGCTAACAGACTGTAACACAAAGGAGCCAATGCTAAAAAATGATTATACTCATCCGCTTTCAAAAACAATGCAGAAAAACCACCCAAACTTTGTTTTGCCACCAAAGGCAGAAGCTGCCCTGAGGGCTGCCAAAGACTCTGGGTCCTGTACAGAACTGCTTGTTCGATTTAGTCACCACATTTGGTGAGCAATGTTGGAGGCCTGATATTCCCCCTTCCCTTTCATCAGCATTGTCATGCAGAGCCTTCAGGGGAACATTTACATGACCGAATGTTCAACAGCCGCAGTGGTACAGCCCCATTCATGGACTGGATTTTGAATCTGGGATTAGTTCTCACTGGTTAACAGCTTGAGTTTGTTTTTCCAAATGACTTTATTATAACTATAAATTCAAGTGAGTCAACCTACTGGATGGTGGCTTAGTGTGTCTGTGTGCTGGCAATATATATTCGATTAAATCTACAGGGAGAAGAAATGATTCTGCCTGGCATAAAGCCTTGTGGGAGAATTCAACAAATAGGTCACACATATGCAAGTCTAAACAATTTCTTTCTGGAAGATTTTACTTTATAATGTCAATGCAATTGCTTCATCCACAAAATATCTGGATGTATTTTAAGTCAACCTGAATAAGTAGATGAGAAAACTCAGGCTGTCATGGTGAACATAACTGAAAACATATATAGATAAAAATGTGCAGCTGAAAAATGTAGCTCAAGGGTGAGAATTAAATGAAATTTCATTGTAGAACATTAATCTCACAGTGTGAACCTTTAAAACTAAATTGGTTTTAACACACATTGATATTTAATATTTAGTTTTTAAAAATGTGAAAGGGTTAGCTTGTTTTGGGTGAACACAAATTGGTTACTGACTTAAGAGCAATTCTAAATTTATATTTCATGTAGAGTTATATGCACTAGAAAAGAAATATTCTAAATTCATTATATTGCCCTTTTACACTTGAGAAAATTGAGGTTTAGAAACAAATTACTTGACCAAGTTTACTTGTATAGGTATATCTTAAACTTAAATGGACCCTAGATTCATTTAGTCCCTCCCTCTCTTCCTTTCTCCTTGAATTATTTGATGTCTACTATGATTCTTCTGTTAAGATAGGCATTTGGGTACAATGATGCATAAGACAACAAGACCAGAATAATCACCCTAAAAGCGATTATGTTTCACATAGAAGAGAAAAAACACTATGAGTCATAGAGGTGTGGGTATGGGGAGCTTTGAGAGTAGAGTGCCCGAGGTGTGTGTGTGTGTGTGCGAGTGCATGTGTGGTGTGCTGGGGGACAAGAGTGTGAGGTGTTTCAAAGATCCACAGGAATAGAAAAAAGTTTAAGTATTTTATGCAAGCAAAATACGATATAACTGTTGCATTGTTTTTCTGCATGGGCTCCCTTTTGCCAATTCCTTTGGCACCAGGGAAAAAGCCGCAACTGGGGCTAATTCTCAGTTCAAGATATCTGCAAGCAGAACTAAGGGTAGCCATGGGTAAGTAGGTCATGAGCATTCAAATCCGCAGCTCCTAGGATCATAAACCTTAAAGCTTAAGGGTTTCCTATGCAAAGAAGTGAACAAGGAAGTTGAGACAGGCAAGTGAGTGGGGCCCAAAATAGACTATTCATATTCAAGACAGAGTGGGATCCGTGGAGCCAGAATTGGGTTATTGGAAGGAATAATTGACAAATGAGTAGTCTTTTGAATAACTGGCAAACAAATAGTCACTTATAGTGTTTTCTGTCTTCTGTGTGAAACATAATCATTTTTAGGGTGATTATTGGTGGGGTTTGAATTGGACCTTGTCAATTGAGATGATTTTTCAGTGCTCATCCTAACCTGATGATTGTCTAGGCAAGCACACAGAGGTGAATGACTATTCATTTGTCAAATTCTAACCTTAGAGGCTGCCTGTCAACATCATCCCACAGGCAGGGGTGTGTGGCACATATTAAAGCTACCAAAACAGTGGACCAGAAGGACAAGCACATTTCCAGGGATAGTGCAGAGGCAAGGAAACAGACAAGGAACCAGAAACATGCTTGTTAGGAGGAAGCTCTGCATAAGGTGCGTCTAACTAAGATGTAACCGTTGTCAAAGGCAGCATGAGGAGGAAGAGGAATGTGGTCCCATCCCTCAGAAAAAAAAAAAAAAAAGTTGGGCTTCCCTGATGGCGCAGTGGTTGAGAGTCCGCCTGCCGGTGCGGGGGACACGGGTTCGTGCCCCGGTCCGGGAAGATCCCACATGCCGCGGAGTGGCTGGGCCCGTGAGCCATGGCCACTGAACCTGTGCGTCCCGAGCCTGTGCTCCACGACGGGAGAGGGCACAGCGGTGAGAGGCCCGTGTATCGCCAAAAAAAAAAAAAAAAAAAAAAAAGCATCAATGAGTCTTGATTACCTCTGCAATGGGACTTCTCTGCTGTTTCTCTAGGGTAAAGGGTATCTCAGGAAGAAAAAATATGCTGATGGAATTGTACAGGTAGTGACAACTGGATACAATGGGAGTGCCAGGGCCAGGAGGCCACCAGGAGCAAATCCAGAGGTCTTCAACACCCTTCCACAGGAGCCACTCCACTCCATCCCACCCTATTGTTTCTTCTTCCCCAAGTTCTCTGTTCTCCTTTCCTTCCTTCTTTTTTTCTCTAAATTTTATAAAGGGAAAGTATGGGTGGGGTGGGGTGGAAAGGAGCCCTTTTAAAAACTCTCTGGGAAGGAACCATTTTCTAGGCATAATTTCCTAGACTGGTATTAAAAATATATATATTTTCTAAGCCTCATATACGGTGATGAAGCAAAACAGCTTTCTTCTTTTCTGTGCCTGCATGTTACAGTGTCCTTAGGAAAGAAAAGAGTAGAGACTGAAGTAATCAAAGCTTCTCTGCCCCTCTATGTCACTTGAGTCCCCTGGGATAGAATTCAAAGTACAGAGATTTATTGGGGGTAATGCTCATGAAAGATAAAAGAAAGAAGGAGAAGTATTAAGCAAGGAAAACCTTTAGATCATGGTGTAGGTCTGCTACCTATAAAAGGAGAAGGGAAGAGAAGGAGAGTTAGATAGGAGGAACTTCAGACTGCACTGCAGCTCTACGGAGTCTTGACCAGTCCAGTGGGGGCTGTGGCACAAAAAGTACCATGGAGCCATCCCACATTGTCGGAAATGGTGCCCTGGTACCTCTGCTGTGCTGAGACATTAGCTAGAGACTGCCCAGGAAGAGCATGTCTTTGGCTCCAATGTTACTGATCACAACTGACTGGCAAGTTCTTTCTTGAAGGCAGATATGGACAGTGCATTTCCTTGGCTGCCACACAAGGCTGGAAATAGGGTGCGGTTGGTTGGCCCTGTGGCCATATCCTCATGACAGCCTGAATCTTGTATTGTTATGCATAAAATGCCACTGAAGAAAACGTTTAGCCTTTCCAGTTACTATGAAAGTCCCATAGAAAGCTCTCCTATTTTATATACTATCAGAAAAAAGAATTTTAGAATCTTCTCCATAAGAGAATTAATACATTTTACTTACACATTTAACACTCACAGTACAAGGAAATTCTTGTGATAATGTTTTAAATCTCTCATCCTGCTCTGTTCAACCCACTTCATCTTGGCTTGACTTAGTGGAGAAGAAACACAGCTGATTTTCACCTACCCTGTAACAAATAATTCCCCTTGCTTGCTTTTCTCATTTAAGTTAAAGTGGCCCAACTGATTTTAACTTTGTACAGTGGCCTTATTTTTTTAGAATATATATACATAGATACGCATTATAACATACATTTATTAGTACATATATGATATATAGTGTAGATTTGTATTTATTAATATAACACACACACACACATCCCCATAGAATTGTAGCCTGTGCTTTGGTTTATTGCTAATGCTTTGCTAATAGAACTAGTTGCCGTAAGAAAAATTCTGAAAGACATATAAGAAACTATAGATGAGTGATTCTTTTTTTTATAAGCAGATATTCATTTTTAATTAATTAATTAATTAATTATTTATTTTTGGCTCTGTTGGGTCTTCGTTTCTGTGCAAGGGCTTTCTCCAGTTGCGGCAAGCGGGGGCCACTCACTATCACGGCCTCTCTTGTGGCGGAGCACAGGCTCCAGACGTGCAGGCTTAGTAGTTGTGGCTCATGGGCCTAGTTGCTCCACGGCATGTGGGATCTTCCCAGACCAGGGCTCGAACCCATATCCCCTGCATCAGCAGGCACATTCTCAACCACTGCACCACCAGGGAAGCCCCTAGATGAGTGATTCTTAATGTAACTTCATTGAAAAACTAAGCCGTGAAAATAAATACACTACTAAAAATCAAATCTGGGTTTTAAGCCAGTTCTGCCATTAACTAGCTGGATGCCCTTGGGCATGTCATAAAGCCTTCTCTGTAAAATGAGGAGCTGAAGTTAGATGACATCCAAGGTTTTTTCCTGCCCCAAGAGTCTTTAATAGTGGTTTCCAAACTGTTCATGCCCTGGAGATCTAGGATTTCATGAAGGAGTTACCGGGTTGAGGGAAGGGATGTCCAAGGGAGAGATTTGAGTGAACCATGATCCAGGCCTCCCATTCCCCACTTCAAATAGAACAGCCAAGTTTGATTTGTTTTCCATGTTGAGTTTCAGTGTAAGATTTTTTATAAAACTTTAGTTTGGGCTCCCCTAGTGGTGCAGTGGTTGAGAGTCCGCCTACCGATGCAGGGGACGCGGGTTCGTGCCCCGGTCCGGGAAGATCCCACATGCCGCGGAGCGGCTGGGCCCGTGAGCCATGGCGGCTGAGCCTGCGTGTCCGGAGCCTGTGCTCCGAAACGGGAGAGGCCACAACAGTGAGAGGCCCGCGTACCGAAAACAAAACAAAACAAAAAAACTTTAGTTTTTGCAAACATCTATCTCTGATAAAAGGCAGGATTAGCTAATCAAGGAAAAGCAATGTGTTTATTTATTGGCTTAAACAGCTTTATTATAAAATATGATTTGCAGAAGATTGTGTAAGTTTATAGGTACTTTATAAAACATTTTTTAACATTTGTCTATAAAACAAATAGCCGTATAACTCCATCAAGTCAATTGCTGAAACCACAAAATTTCCCTTACATCCTTTACCACTCTGACTTCACTATGTCCTCATAAGGTGTCTTATGGCATCTTAAGGTAACTATGACCCTGACCTCTGTAGTACTTTTTGTTTCTCTGCATTTTTTTTACCACCTGTGTATACATCCTTAAAAATTAGGTTAGTGCTGCCTGTTCTTGAACTATATGTGAATAGAATAATACCATTATTACTATTTTATGACTTGCGTTTTCCTGCACATACATTGTAAATTTTGTGTACACATCTGTAGTGTATTCAAATCTGTTTTGTTGTAGTATCCCATTGTGAGAACATAAACGTTTTATGTATCTACTCTGCTAATGGTGTCAGAAAGTTGGTAATTATAAGCAATATTATTATAAGCATATTTTTATTGAGGTATAGTTGACATATATCATTAATTAGTTTCAGGTGTACAACATAATGATTCAATATTTGTATACATTTTGAAGTGATCACGGCAATTAAGTCCAGTTAATGTCCACAAACTTATACAGTTAGAAAATTTTTTTTCTTGTGATGGGAACTTTTAAGGTGTATAGTATTTGTCTTTCTCTGTCTGCCATTTTACTTAACATAATGCCCTCAAAGTCTATCCATGTTGTCCCAAATTGTGATTTCATTCTTTTAGTGTCTGAATAATATTCTATTGTATATATACCACATTTTCTTTATCCATTTATCCACTTAGGTTATTTCCATATCTTTGATCTTGTAATTAATGCTGCAGTGAACATGATGGGGGGGCATATATCTTTTCAAATTATTGTTTTTGTTTTCTTCAGATAAAATGAATACCCAGAAGTGGAAGTGCTGGAGCATATGGTAGCTGCATTTTTAATTTCTTAAGGAAACTCCATACTGTTTTCCATAGTGGCTGCACCAGTTCACATTCTCACGTACAGTGCACTAGGGTTCCCTTTTCTTCACATCCTCACCAACACTTGTTATTTATTGTCTTTTTGATCATAGCTGTTCTAACAGTTGTGAGGTGATAGCTTATTTTAGTTTTGATTTGCATTTCCCTGATGATTAGTGATGTTGAGCATCTTTTCATGTACTTGTTGGCCATTTGTATGTCTTCTTTGGAAAACTGTCTATTCTGATCTTCTGCCCATATTTTTAATCAGGTTGGGTTTTTTTGCTATTAAATTATATGATTTCTTTGTATTTTGAATATTAACTCCTTATCATATATATGATTTACAAATATTTTTCTTTCATTCTGTAGGTTGCCTTTTCATTTTGTGAATGGTTACCTTTGCTCTGCAGAATCTTTTTAGTTTTATGTAGTTTCACTTGTTTATTTTTGCTTTTGTTGCTTTTGTATCAAATTAAAAAATTATCACCAAGACCTATGTCAAGTAGTTTACCACCTATGTTTTACTCTAGGAGTTTTATGGTTTTAGGTCTTATGTTCAAGTCCTTCCTCCATTTTGAGTTAATTTTTGTGTATGGTGTAATATAGTAGTCCAGTTTCATTCTTTTGCATGTGGCTGTCAGTTTTTTCCAACACCATTTATCAAAGAGACTGTTTTTTCCCCATTGTATATTCTTAGTTTCTTTGTCAAATTAACTGACCATATATGGGTGGGTTTATTTTTGAGCTCTCTATTCTGTTTCATTGATTTATGTGCCTGTTTTTATGCCAATACCTTTCTGTTTTGATTACTATAGCTTTGTAATATAGTTCAAAATTAGGCAGCATGATGCCTCCAGGTTCTCTTTCTCAAGATTGCTTTGGCTAGTGTGGTCTTTTGGGGTTCCATACAAACTTTATTTCTGTGAAAAATATTATTGGAATTTTGATAGGGATTACATTGAATCTGTAGATTGCTTTGGGTAGTATGGAAATTTTTAACAATATTAACTCTTTCAATCCATGAACATGGAATATCTTTCCATTTATTTGTGTCTTCTTCAATTTCTTTCATTAATGTTTTAGAGTTTTCAGTGTACTCTATGGCCATTTTATAACGTGAATCCTGGTATACATAAGCAAACATATCTTTAAAGTATATATGTATGAGTGAAATTGCTAAATCATAGTGTTTACATACATTCAGTTTCACCAGATAATGACAGTTTTCTAATGTTGCTGTAACAATTTACACTCCTACCAGTAGAATAGTTCCTGATGCTTATATCATTGCCCATGTTAAGCACTGTCAGACTTTTACTTTTTCCCAATTTAATGGATGAGTAGGAGTATCTTATCATGACTTAAATTTTTATTTTCCTAATGTTTGGCACCTTTTCATTGGGTTACTGGCTAGTTGGACGTCTTCTTTAGTGAAGTGCCTATTTAAGTCATTTAACCATTTTTCTATTGAGTTGTCTACACTTTTCTCATTGAATTATAGGTGTTCCTTATATATTCTGAAAAAAATAGCTATGTTTTAGTTAATATATGTTTCAGAGTTCTTCAACTCCATGATTCTTCTTTTCACTTTTTTTGTGATGTATTTCAATGAACAGAAGTTTTAATTTTAACTTGGCCAAATTGATCAATCTTCCACTCTACTAAAATTTGTGTCTACTTTAAAATTTTTTCCATAGATCCCAAGAAACTAAAGATAAAAGAATAATTCCTTGGGGCTTCCCTCGTGGCACAGTGGTTGAGAGTCTGCCTGCCATTGCACGGGACACGGGTTCGTGACCTGGTCCGGGAGGATCCCACATGCCACGGAGCGGCTAGGCCCGTGAGCCATGGCCACTGAGCCTGCACATCCGGAGCCTGTGCTCTGCAATGGGAGAGGCCACAACAGTGAGAGGCCTGCGTACTGCAAAAAATAATAATAATAATAATAATTCCTCAACCTGATACAAGACACCTATAAAAACCCATAGCTAACATCATACTTAGTGTTTAAAGACTGAATGCTTTCTCCTTAAGACCAAGAATAAGACAAGGATGTCTCTTCTTGCCATTTCTATTCAACATTGGAGGTTCTAACTAGAGAAATTAGGCAAGAAAAAGAAGTGAAAACATCTAGATTGTAAAGAAAGAAGTAAAATTGTCTCTGTTCACAAAGGATCTTATATATAGAAAATCTAAAGAATACTCTGAAAACTAAAAGAACTAATAAATGAGTCCAGCAAGATTGCAGGATATGATCAATATATTAAAACAATTTTTTTCTAACACTACCAATGAAAAATCTGAACATGAAGTTAATAAAACAATTTTCTGAGCAATACTACCAAAATATAAAAATAAAGTTCTTAAGAATAGATTTAACAAAAGAAGGACAAGATGCACACCTACAAAACTTTATTAAAAGAAATTAAAAAGACATAAATAAATGGAAAGATATTCCATGTTCATGGATTGAAAGACTTAATACTGTTAAGATGGCATTATTTTCTAAACTGATCTACACATTCAATGTAATCCCTATCAAAATTTAAGTTGCATTTTTTGCAGTAATTGACAAACTTATCCAAAATTCATATGGAATTACAAGAAACCAAAAATTGCCAAACAATCTTGAAAAAGAAGAACACAGTTGGAGATATCAGTCTTCTCAATTTCAATACTTACTATAAAGCTATAATAATTGAGACAGTGTAGTATTGTCATAAGAATAGATATATAGATTACTGTAATAGAATTGAGTGCAGAAATAGATCCTTACATTTATGGTCAATTGAGTTTCAGCAAGGGTGTCAAGACCAGTTATTGGGGAATGAACAGTCTTTGCAACAAACGGTGCCAGGAAACTGGATATCCACATTCAAAAGAATGAATTTGAGTCTCTATCTCACACCACACACAAAAATGAACTAAAAATAGATCCCAGTTCGAAGTGAAAGAGCTAAAACTATAAAACTCTCAGAAGAAAGCCTTAGAGTACATCTTTATGACCTTTGGTTAGGCAATGGTTTCTTAGATACAACACCAAGAGCACAAATGACAAAAGAAAAAATGTATAAATTAAACTTCATCCAAATTAAAAACTTTCATGCTTCAAAGGAAGCCATCGTGAAAGTGGAAGACAACCCGCAGAATGGGAGAAAATATTTAAAAATCATATATTTGACAAAAAACTTATATCCAGAAGGCATAAAGGACTCTTACAAGTCAATAATAAAGACAAGCCAATTAAAAATATGCACAAGGAATTTGAATAAGACATTTGTCCAAAGAAGATATAAAAATAGCCAATAAGCACATGAAAATATATTCAACATCATTAGTCATTAGAAAAATGCAAATCAAAACCATAATAGGAAAGCACTCCACAATCACTAAGATGGCTAAAATAAAAAGATAGACAGTATCAAGTGTTGACAGATTTGTGGAGAAAATGAAACCCTCATATATTATTGGTGGGGATGTAAAATGGTGTAGCCACCATGGAAAACAGTTGGGCAGTTCTTCCAAATGTTAAACATAGTAATATCATATAACACAACAATTCTACTCCTAGGTAATGAACACACAAGAGAAATGAAAATATGTCCACAAAAAAATTTGCACATGAATGTTCATTGAAGTATTATTCATTATAGCCAAAAAATGGAAACAACCCAAATCTCCATGACCTGACGAATGAATAAACAAAATGTGGTATATCCAAACAATGGAATATTGTTCATTCATAACAAGGCATTAATTACTGATACATGCTGACTGCAATGTGGATGAACCTTAAAAACATTAAGCTAAGTGAAAGAAGACAGTCACAAAAGACCAAATATTGTATGATTCCTTTTAAATGAGATGTTCAGAATAGTCAAATTCACAGAGACAGAAAGTAGACTATTGGCTACCAGGGGCTGGGAGGAAGAGTAATGGGTAAAGGGTGAAGGGGATTTTAGGGGTTAGGAGTTGAAAATATTCTAAAATTGGTTAGTGGTGGTGGTTGCACAACTCTGTGGATATACTAAAAGTCACTGACTTGTACACTTTAAAGGAATGATTTTTATGGTATGTTATTTACAACTTAATAAAGTTGTTATGTAAAAAGAGAATCTTTTTAAACCTCAGGGTTGAAAGACAATTCTCATATAGTTTCTTCTAATAGTTTTATATATTTGACTTTCATATTTAGCTTTTTTATCCAGCTGAAATTGATCTTTGTATATGGTATGAGGTAGGTGTTCATTTAAATACCTTTTCAAACAGATATTTGTCCTGGAACTATTTATTATGAAGTTCATCTTTTCCCACTGATCCTTGGTGCCAGTTCTCTCATAAATCTAGCATACATTTATTTCATGGGTCTTTTTCTGAGCTCTCTATTTTGTTCCATCATCTATTTGCCTGTTACTCTGCCAATTATTGTTACAGCTTTATATTTTTCGACATCCCTTAAAACATGTTCTTCCACATTGTTCTTTTTTCTTAAAGGGTATCACTGTTATTCTTAGTGTTTTCATATTATATGCATTTCTAAATAAATTTAAGAAGTTGTCAAGTTAAAAAGCAAGCACATACACACACACACACGTAAGTGCACTAGGATTTTTACTACAATTGCAATGCATTTGTAAGTCAATTTGGGGAGAATTGACATCTTTTCAAAATCTTCCAAATTATTTACATGATAGGTCTCTTGTTTATTTAGGTCTTAATATTTCCAAAAAAAGTTTTATAATTTCTTATCTAGAGGTCTTACACACCTTTGATAAGATTTACTCCTTGGTTCCCAATTGACATTGTTGATGCTGTGGGTAAATTAATTCTTTTAAAAAATTTTGTTTTCTAATTGTTGCTGGTATATAAAAAAAACAGTTGACTTTTGTATATTGAATTTTGTATCCAGTGACCTTGCTAAATTAGCCTATTATTTGAAGATTTACATAGGATGATTTTGGATTTTCTATATGCTTGATCCTATCAATGGCAAATAGTGACAGTTTTTCTTCCTTCAAATTCTTACGTTCTCTTAAAATTTCTTGATTCACTAGGTAGGATCACTGTTACATAGAAATGAAGACAGCAGGATACCTTGTCATATTCCTAGTACCAAAAGAAAAACTTCCAATTTTTCACTATTAAATAGGACATTGTGTCATATCTAGGTCTTTACTGTAAACCTGAGGAAATAGGTTCTTGTGATCCATCTCCATGGAGAGAAGTTCTCTTACAAGTATCCCTACTCTGGACAGAGCTTAGACTTCTGAACTCTATCTCTCTGGCCCAGCTGGAAGCAGAGTTCAAAGGCTTGATTTCCAGACAAAAGCAGCATTTGAAACTTGAGCATTCTCCTTATCCTTTGATTATAGACTTTCAACCAAAAATTGGCCAAGAAGTTCCCCTGTATCTTTTTAGATTTGTATTGAGAGTCAGAGTAAAGTCAGAATAACACATAGAGATGATGATAAAATTTAAGATTATTCTAATCTTAATCTGTGGGTTTCTGATATTCTCTAATAATGATAAATGAAAGGCACTCTGGGCTTCTACTGGGTTGGCCAAAAAGTTCGTAACATTGTACAGAAAAACCCAAATGAACTTTTTGGCCAATCCAATACTTTCTTTTTCTTCCTGTGAATGATATGCTCCATATTCCATTTTCTGGCCAACTATCAGCTAAAACATTGAATCTCTTCTTTCCAGGATATAAGTTCCTTTCAACTGGGATGAAACACAGGCAGTAAAAGAACCATCCCACCACCTACAATTCCCTATGGGAACTCATTAAACTTTTCTAGGATAACTCTACACGTTATAAAAGGATAGGAGGTCTAGGTACACACCTAGGTTTTTTTTGTTTTTTTTTTTAAGTTAAAGTTGCCGATAATGACAGCAGTCAGACCCTTCCAGAAAAAAGTGCTTAGGGCTGCTATGTAAGACAATACCGAGCTGGATAAATCTTTGGCCTATCTGAGGATGGTATTTCTTATTAGAATCTAGCCAGGTAATTACTTCCAGTGCTGTCGTATTTTTCTTCAAATAAAGACATCTCTTTCTGAGCACTGCTTGGCCTCCTGGCTGCATGGTTTGGCTTCTTAGTGTTAGCTGTCTATGTGTACTTTGCCTTTTCACAAAGGGCTCCTGTGTGTTTCTTCCCTCTACTTGATAGAGGATTTCCTCTGTCTATACAGAAGCAGCTGTGATGTTTGTAGTGCATGGTTTAGCATTAAAAAAGAAGAAAGTAAGCTAGTTTAATGAGAAGAGACACTAATAGCTTTATAGTAGCTTGTTGTGATGCCAGGAGGCACCTCCAAATAACAATGATGATGACTGATGATATGGCAATGTCTTCCGGGGCCCATCTATCACATGCAAACTCAGTTCAGTGCTGCTTCACTAGTGCTAGATGTGGCCTCTGAGACAGGCATTTGGCTGTGCTCCAATGCCATTTTCTGGCTTCTGTCCTGGTGTTTTTATATATGATCTGCAGGTGTTACTGATATAATATTTGTCCAGGAGTTATATATGATGTCATGCTTACTAACCTAATTTTCCTGTGGACAGTATAATATAAGAGAAAACCCTAAAAATGAAATGACTGATGATTACATAACTAAATAACATCCTAGAAATAGCTTTGTGTGCCTGTGTTTGAGATGAGAGCATATGGTTATCTCTGATTTAGGTTTGCTTCTGAGAGTTAATTTAATTTGGAATGAGAGATCCAGACTAACATTTAGAATCAAACATATGATTATAATTTTAGAATTAAAAAGAGACATGATTCAATCGCTTTTGTGGATTTTGGAGATAAGGTGTTTCAAAGGAGGTAGAGGAAGATCTTGACCTGAGATGTTTTGATACAAGCAGATGTGATGGATTAAAATTAAGGATGGGTTTTATTCACACTGAATGAGAGTGCATATTCCATGGCTGCTGTGTTGATTTGTGCAGTTTGTTCTAAGCACTTCGAAAATCTACTCTTTCCGCCTTTCTCTCCTAAAACCAATCTAGGTGGATGGAATATACCAAGCTACATATCAGTAAAGAAGAATGACTCTTGGAATATAATAAGACTATAAAATAGCTTCATTTGGGAATTTCACTATATCTAGGTTTATAATAAGAAAAATTCCAAAGCAAAATAACAAATGACCTCAGTGTAAATTTTAAGCCTACATCTTCTATGATTTACATATAACGAAACAAAAGCTGGACGAGAAAAGGGTCTTTGGGCTCCTTGGAGTTAATAAAATTTGTGTCCTGGTTACGTAACCTTGCTCTTTTCAATGAGCTATGAGGAGTCTGGTGAAAAATTCAGGAAAACTAAATTAAATGAAATGTTCTAGAAAATGAGCCAGGACATTAGACTGGATGCGGATGCTTTCTGTTCCTAAAATATCTCATCTTTATTTTTATTACTCTCATTCTTCAGCTAGTTTGTAGACAAAAAATATTTTCTTGTACAATGGTTTTTGGTACAAATGGTTTTTCTCACTCAAAAAAATTGGATATTCCCAGTTGTGCAATAATAATTAAATCAATAATATATAATATGTATTGAGCATCTTCTATATACTAGATATTATTATTAAATGTTTTAAATACATGGTTATGAATCCTCACAACAAATATTAGGTTAGCTAGTATTTTCTCTATTTTATAGACTTGAGAAACAGAGGCTCAGAGAGGTTAAATATTTTGTTCAGGTTAATACAGCTGGTAAGTGGTAAAGTGGGGATTTGATTAGAGATCTGATTGATTCTCACTCTACAATGCTATACTGCCTCTCCTAATAATATATAATACTGTTTATCTGTTTACAGTAAACAAGTACATCACACGATCTTGGTTAATTCAATAATTACCTTGCAGAGGCTATTTCTGCTTTAAAGTTGAGGAATTAATAAACAAAAATCCAGAGAACTGAGTGATGTGCCCGAGTTTACTCAGTTAGAAAGAGGTACAGTTTGGACTGAACTTAAGTCCTCTGCATCCTTATCCATGTCACTTTCACCATACAACCTCAGCTTGGCCACAAGGTTGCAAATCGGCAGGAAATATTAGATATGAATGCAATTTCCAAGTAGTAAATGTTGCTGTTCCTTCAAAAACGATCAAAAATATTAAAAGGAGGAACCACTTAGCAAATAAGTACTACTGACCTGTTTCTTCACTTTGCAGTCAGTGGAATTTAAGTTTAGTTCAGTCTTTGGTTCTAGTCAAAGAAGCACAGCAAGTGTATGTTTAAGAAGACTTCCTTTTTTTTTTAACATCTTTATTGGAGTATAATTGCTTTACAGTGGTGTGTTAGTTTCTGCTTTATAACAAAGTGAATCAGTTATACATATACATATGTCCCCATATCTCTTCCCTCTTGCATCTCCCTCCCTCCCACCCTCTCTATCCCACCCCTCTAGCTTCCTTCAAAAGCTACGTTCCTGTAGCAAGGAAGCAAACAAAGAACAGAGAGGAGCCCATGGCTCTAAAAAAATTTTTTTCAATCCTGGGATGCAGTGTATAAAACCTGAAATAAATACACCTGAGTTTGGAAAATCAACTCCTGAGAGTAGGTGGCACAACTACACAGGACTGTAACTCAGCGATTGATGTTTTCTGGTTGAAGGACAGTGGTGTGTGTGGTGAGTGCTGTTCTAGAGGATTAGCTTGGATGATCAGTAAAGCCATAGATGTCTTATTGAGAATGAATGTTGGTTGTATGACCAGGTTCCTCTTAATGCAACTGTTGGTAATTGTGTGTGTATAGGGAGAAGTTTGGGTAGAGGGAAAGAAAAAGGAAACAGAGTAGAACTATGAAGTGAGAGAGAGAGAGAGGAGAAGACTTCTTAAAGAAGACAATGTGCATTATTTGCCCTTGATTTTACCTCCCATTCCTTCCTCAACTTGCTGAAAATGGAAGGCTGCTGTTGCTGATGAGCTGTCAAAGTCAGTTATCACTTTACTAGAGTTCTCTGTAGCTTTTTGAATCTGTTGACCATCTTTCATCTTTTGATCAAATACCTTTCCCTTGGTTCCTTCATAACCTATTTCTTCATTTGTAATCTCCTTTTCAGGCTATTTTCATCTATGTATTCCTTAAATGTTCTAGTTCTCCCCAAATAAATCAGTAATATAACAAATCCTGTATACTTTATGACATAAGTTCAAATATCATTTGTAATAATAAATGTTAATGGACATACTCTGCTATTAAAAGACACAGTCTCTCAAGATAAAATATAATAAAAACATTAAAAATAAAAAGGACAGAGTTGTATTAGGCAAATGCTAACAAATCAGAATTAGGAATTGCCATGCTAGCATAAAAATAAAATTTAAGTAGAAATTACTACAAAAAACTAAGAGCATTATATCTTTGTATTGATTGAGGATAAAATTTATGATGAAAATATAGCACTTACCACTATCAAATACATTTTTGTGTATTTGCTTGCTTGTTTTACTGACAGACTGCTTTACTGGAATGTAAGCTTCACAAGAACAGGAATATTGCTAGAGATTAAAGAGAAGTTGCCAAACAATGGAACACAACTGTAGTGAAAGATGTTTTAACTCAGTCTTTGATTACATCGCCAAAAATCAAACAAAATGAAAAGAGATAGAGGGACTGAATAATTAACAAAGTTGGTATATCAGATGTATCTTGAATGATGTCTCTCGCAGCAGAGAATTAACTAACTTATTTAACAAACACGTATTAAGCACCTGCTAGTACATATGGTTCCTAATATCATATAATTTGTGGTTTGTCTAATACAGTGCCTATAAAAACACTTACCTTTCTCATCACTGCCTCATACCCCACATACTTTTGAGGAGAAGATTGTCTTAGAGAAAGTGTCTCCTGCATCCAATCATAATCATTCGCTGCCAGAAGTAAGTTCTGACCATAATATTCACTGATGACTTGCTTTTTATGTGAAAAATGGTAAAATGAATAAGCTTTAAAGTTTAGTGTCTACATGCAGAAAACATGGAAAACAAACTAGTCTGAGACTCTACAAAAACTTAGAAATGAGGGAGAGAAAAGGAATGTTTTAAAATCAGACATTTAAAGGTTGTGGAAAAATGAGAAACCAGCATGAAAATTATAAACCATTCACGAGGGAATGGTTTCAGTAATCACCTCAGCACTAGGCCGATTTCATAACAACCCATTTTTAATAGAAATTTTAAGATTAGACATAATTCACACTTATATATTCAAAAGTATGCCCAGAAGAAAACCTTTGGCATGCTTGACTTGCAATTTTTTTAAGATGACTAAAATAGTTTCTAAAATAATTTGATTCAATTTCACAATAAGAAGCACATAGAGAAGAGATAAGGCAAACATAAAGTAACAGTAAACATTTGGTATAGACCACTGTGATTCAAGGTAAACAACATTATGATAATAACTAAAGATTTTAAATCACAGAATACCATATTTGTTGGCAATGTTAAGTACCAACACATTTGTTGGATGATAAATACAATAAGCATAGGTCACAAGAGGATTTCTGAAATTATGCAGACTCGTGACTCCAAAAAAATAACTTTACATGGAAGAAAACATAATTTTATAAGGACTTTTTAAAAATTCCCCCCAAAATTGAGGTATAATTCTATTATATTTCTCATCTAATAAAAAGCAAGTTCATAATTTTATGATTTGATACCCTGATCCCCAAACTGAGATGAAATTCATTGTTTTTCAGTTATGCTACAAAACTCTATGTATTGCTGTGCTTGGGCTAAGTTTAAGTACCATATGAATTATTGATGATTGCTTTACTGCATCGTGTATCTAAGGGTTTTAAAAAATATGCCCCCCTTTGGTCAAAATTGTTATAGAAAAATTTTAAATTATTGGCTAGCCAAAAGAGTAAAATAAATTTTTTTCATTAATTAAAAAAAAAAAGCATATACCAGGAAAACTGACCTAGTCTGAAGGAGATCAGATTTTTTTTCTGAGGAAATAACTTTTAATCATGAGATCTGAAGGATGTCAGAGTTCAAGTGAATAGTGAGAGAAGACTCTTTTGGGCATGGAAATAGTGCGTGCAAAGGGCAGAAGTTTGCAGCTGATGTATTTCTAGAAGCAGCCATTTTCATCCCTATTGTTAAATTGCAATGACTTTTATGTGTTAGATATGTTTTACCTTTTTGATTTTTAGCCAAAACCTTGGGACTTAATTATTAGCTTTTTAGTGACCTGCCGTTTATTTGAAGATGTTGACATTTGCACAACAGTATTATAAAAAAGGTGATTGCGCATTTAACAACCCAGTATTACCTCTTTTGTCCTTGAAAAACCCAGCCAAAGGCGTCATCTCACTTTTCACTGTTCAAATCATGTGATCTTTTATCACTTAGCAGAGAAGCAGAGAAGATGTAAGATGTGATTCTTTGTGCCAGCAGTGTTCTATTTTACTCTCGTCTTTTCTAAATAGTATATTAGATAACTTAAACCTCTTTATCCCTCTTTTTTTCCCTTACAGGTAAACATAATTCACTTGTTACTCTCCCAATTTTATTCTTAGATAGATTTAAAACTCAATTTGTATTTTGAGCTTATGAACAAATGCTGTTAATTGATAGAAAAGACAAATTGGTTCCCTAGAAGAGTCTTGTAATTTAACAATAATCTAGCCCTAGGTAGCCCAGAAGATTTAAATCCATTTTTTCATTGCTCTAAATTTACTTCCAGGAAGGAACTTAGCCCTCAGTATAAAAATGACTCAATGACATATCAGTATAACAAAATATAAAATACCTCCCCCCATTGTCAGGGAAATTTGTTGAACCTTGTGATCATAGGTATTTTTTGTTTTTCAGCTTTGATAATAGTGAAGATGCATTCTTCTCCATAAGGATATTGTATAGAAAAGGGAAGAATAAAAATATTGTGCTCAGTTAGAACTCTGAGTGTTCTGAAATACTGTAATCAAAGTGTATATGGTCACAATAGCATAGAGTAATCATTAAGTAAAAACAGGCCCTTGTGGGTGGTCACTCCGGATGATTCATTCAGGGCTGGGATGGGAGGGAATGAGCATAATCAGTATTTACTGAGCTTTCTTCATCTCCAGTTATCACTATGCCAGATTACCTGAAATGACTTCTAACACTACCCTGAACTCACCTCTCCACATAACACAGGCATATTCAGAACTTCAATTTTCTTAACTTTATAAGTCCAAACAGAGAGGAATAACACATGATAATTGAAATCAGTTCAGGATTAAGGAACATAACATTATATGTTGTTTGCTATTGATCTACTCATGCCTATGACCATGTTTGAAATCATCAATTTATGATCTAGTGGACAGATTGACCATCCCCCAAATACCAAAACACCCACTGCAGATACATAAATAGATAGATAGATAGATAAGTAGATAAATACATACCTACAGTAGTCCCCCCTTATGCAGGGTTTTACTTTCCATGAAAGTTCAAAAATATTAAACAGAAAATTCCAGAAATAAACAATTCTTAAGTTTTAAATTGTGTGATATTCTGAGTAGTGTGATGAAATCTTGTGCTGTCCCCCTCTGTCCCACCCGGGATGTGAATCATTCCTTCGTCCAGCGTATCCCACCTATTAGTCACTTGGTAGCCAACTCAGTTATCAGATCCCCTGTCAAGGTATCACAGTGGTAGTGTTCAAGTAACCCTTATTTTACTTGATAATGGCCCCAGTGAAAGAGTAGAGATGCTGGCAATTTGGATATGCCGAAGAGAAGCTGTAAAGTGCTTCCTCTCAGTGAAAAGGTGAAAGTTCTCAATTTAATAAGGAAAGAAAAAAATCAGATGCTGAGGTTGCTAAGATCTACAGTAAGAACAAGTCTTCTCTCTGTGAAATTTGTGAAGAAAGAAAAAGAAATTTGAGCTGGTTTTGCCGTAGAGCCTCAAACTGCAAAAGTTGCCACCATAGTGTGTGATAAGTGGTTCGCTGAGATGGAAAATGGATGACATTTGTACAAGATATTTTGAGAGAGACACCACATTCACATAATTTTTATTACAGAGTATTGCTGTAATTGTTCTATTTTATTATTAGTTATTGTTAATCTCTTGATATGTCTAATTTATAAATTAAAATTTATCATAGCTATGTATGTATAGGAAAAAACATAGTGTATATAAGGTTGGGTACCATCTGTGGTTTTAGGCATGCACTGGGGGTTTGAATGTATCCCAGTGGGTAAGGGATAACTACTGTATGTATGTGTCCACTACTTCTAGTAACTCTCAAGACAAAAGGATAAGAAAATCAGCCTTTTGCAGTAAAACTTTACATTTCCAAAGACTGCATTTCCTAGACCTAGGACTGACTTTGTCTGCAAGAGTTCAAGGCTCAGAAATATATTCAATTCTGTAACAGGAACTGTGTATTCCTTAGGTTACACATTGCATAGGAAAAGTTTTTTCAAAGCCTATATATACTCATCAACCTTCTTTCATTTGGAAAATACTGGTAGAGGAAATGTGTTTTGAATTTTTTTTTTTTTTTTTTTTGGATGTTCCCAGGAGGCAAAGACCCTTCGACATCTCATTTCCAATTCCTTGGAAAGAGAAATTGGAGTCAGTCTTTTCCAGGAACCAGGGATCTCTATTTTTAGCCTCTGCTGATTAAGACCACATTATCTAAATAGGAAGAATGTGAACTGAGTGTACCTTTTACTCCCGAACAGTGATTATGGGGTTTCTATGATACCGATGGGGAATGTTTTTGAATAGACGTGTGGACAGTAAATCACCTTTATTTGCGTTCACTGAAGAACATTGTTGGGTCAAGCTGGGTCAACTTTTCTTTGATTTGTGCTTTTATTTTTTGCTTTTCAAGGGAAATTCAGTTAAAATAAAGTCTTGTGTCATAAAAATTTCATTTTACTCACATGGATCTTTGATATTTATTCAAATAGTAATAGTGGGGTAGAGAAGAAAGTTAGTTAAGGCTAAAAAGAGAAAAACAGGAAATTAAAACCTAAGTTAGTAAAGCAGAAATCAGCATCCTGATGGAAGCAGATCAGATGCAGGGAGTGAAAAATAGTGAATATGGCAGGAGGATGTAGAAGAGTGAGCTGAAAGGAGAGTTATGGTTAGATTCAAATCAAGAGTTTTGTAGAGATGGGAACTGGAAGGGCATGGCAGCAGAGGGAGATCTTATAGGGAAGGGATCAAAAGCCTAAATGTACCAGAAATGAAAAGCAGAGAAGTTACCATTAGTAAAATACTGATGTGCCAGAATTTGATAAAGAGACTTGGAAGAATAAAAATTATCTGGTTGCAGATTCAGAACTAGGTTTGGCAATGTATGCCCAGGACAGTAGGAGAAAAATGAAGGAGAAACAGCTATTGTGTAGATTTCAATGACAAGATAGAATGATAGAGAATGCGAAGACCCCAGGTCTTTCAGAGAAAAGGCAAAGCAGATTGCCACTCTCCCTGTGTTGAGGCAGGTGGTATTTATGGAGGAAGAACCACCTTAGGAGAGGATAGCTGAGTCAGCAGGAGGAAGGCAGATAATAGCCAAAGCACGTGGAGGGAACAGTACCTGATTTTCTACCACATCTGTTGGCTACCTTACATCTTATTTCTTCCTTTTCTCCTGAGAATCCAAATGCTCTCTCCCCTCTCTGCAGGTTCTTTAAACAATGGCAACTTTAAAAGACTCCAGATGGCTTTGAAAAAACTTGAAAGTCATCCAGTGTGCACTGCAGGCCTTTGTAGACACTCCATGTGGAGCCAGTCTGAAAACCTTATAGTTTTTCTGTTTGGATTATGTCTTGGGAATGAGCTGCAGTTGCAAGCACGCACACACAAAAATTAAAAGTAAGCCAACCCCAGCCTATGTGTGCTCAGAAGCAAAAAGCAACATGAGTTTTTGCAGCCCCATTGGCCTTGTTGTGCATCACTCTGTACCCTGCTTGGCCTCGCTGTGGGCAGAAGGCAGAGGATATAGTGATCGTGGAATAACTCATTCCCTGCTTCTCAGATATCAGTTTATAACCCACTCCTTCAATGGATTTATTGTGCTTGCATAGGAAATTTAACCCAGTGTGGTTTCATTGGGAATGTGTTAGAAAGGTTCATAGACTCAACCCATTTTGCCAAGCTTTCATCTAGAACTATTTAAAATACCATTATTGATTATCTACAGAAAGCCAATTCCTGAAGCGAGTTTTGTTGAAATGACTTTAATAAAAACTAACAAGTGTAAGAAGCTACTTTCAGAGGATGGGAAGACTGCATAAAACTGAATTTTAAATTCTTTTTCTTGAGGAACAAACTGAAGAATAGGGTAAAGATTGTTGGGATTCACTGGCTTCTTGGAAGGAAATAACCCAAAGGTTTAATATAATACAAAAATGCAAGAACTTTGAAGGATAAGATAAATTCACATGTGGACTCACATTCTAGAAAAAGCAAAGGGTGTAAGAGAGAGTGAGAGAGAGAGAAAGAGAGAAAGAGGGAGAGATAGAGAGGGCGGGGGAGAGAGAGAGAGGGAACAGAGGAGGAATAAAATGTTTGTTCTCTTGATATGCTGACTGATTTATAACAAGATGATTTGTGCTAAAAATATATTTTTCAGGCCATCCAGCTCCACTATCAGCAGCCAGGTTGGCAGGGAGGAACATGTCGGGTGGATAGAAAGGTCCAGGTGTTGCACGAGTGTTACTTTTGATCATGTTTAAGCTTATGGGGAGATATTTTATTTTTAACACCATTGCAACACCAGTACGTCTTGTGTCTCATCTATAAATATGAGACAGGAGGGCTGGATGGATACTTAGAGTGACTGGCTCAGTTGACACAATTGACCCAGTTGAAATATCCTTGCTTTGAGGTAAATTTTCAACTCCTTCCAGGATACTAATGACAGATGTCAGGATTTTTATAACAATTCTAATCATTTAGTCAAATGAAAAATTGCAGTAACATCTTCCAGTCACCATGGAGGCTCTTTGCACTCCAATTACAAGTGTCATCAGAAATCCTTGAAACAATTGTCAGATCGCTGGGGAGATACAATGTGACATGATGGCTGCTTGTTTTTTTCCAAACGCACAAGCAAAAAGATTTTCAAAGGATTAAGGGCAGATTCAAAGAGGACTGAAATCACATATTGGTTATCGACAGGATACTATTATCATCAGGAAGGTATTTAGACAGAGGCAGGAATTTCCATATGTAATACAGAGATAAAAATCACCAGTAACTATGGTTTTTTGAGCAACCCACTGTCTAGTGGTACATGAATCTAATAGCAAGAGGGAAATCAAGAAGTTTGCCATCGACTTTTGTGAAGCAAGGATAATGTTTTTCTAACTCCAGTCACTTGTTTTCCAACTATACAACTGCAACATCTAAATTACTTGCACAGTTATTTATTAAGTATTTTCTTTAAATTGACTCACTTTTGCTTACATGAGTTAAAGAACTGGCCTTCAGGTAGGAGTTAGTTGGTGAAAAAGGGATTTCAATTTACCTATAAATATTGTTATCTGTAAGGATTAGTTGAATTATGTTTATTATGATATGTGATTCAATGTGAAAAATGTGTACTTGTTGCCTGAAAAAACAAAAACGTTGGCACGGAGTTCGTGGCAATTTTTTTTAAGGGGTGGGAATAAGGATCTGATGTTTTTATCCTGTCAAAGCCTGTGGAAGACACTTAACAGCACATCTTGTAACAAGCATCACTGACTTGTCATGGGTCACAGTAATCGATATTCTGGATCTGTACAAAGTGATGAAATGGACACACCCCCAGCAATGAAGCTCTGCTTACCTGTGTGCCTAAGTAGAACACAAGCCTTTTTTGGAAAGCTGAATCAAGGCAACAGGGTGGGCAGAAGACATTCCCTGGAGCAGGATTCACGAGGTGCATTACACAGGATGTAACTCTGTGGGTTAATAATAGGTAGAGAACAAATGTATGGACACCAAGGGGGGAAAGCGGGGGGGGGGGAGGCAGCGGGGGAGTGTGATGAGTTCGGAGATTGGGATTGACATGTATACAGTAATATGTATAAAATGGATAACTAATAAGAACCTGCTGTATAAAAAAATAAATAAAATTAAATTTTAAAAAAAAGGTATATAAAAAGAAAAAATAAAGGAGAGAGGGAACAGTGGTCAAACTATTTGGAGATATCCTAGATTCAACAAAGTCAGGCAGCCTATTGTAAAGTACTGATAGGCTAATATGCTAGTTTTTCCCTAGTGTATTTCATGACAGAATTTCCATCCGGCCTGCTCCCCACCCCAGGATCTGACGGGACTAATGATCAGGCACGCTTAATTTGCAAGCCTTGATGTATATCCCTGTGGGCTGCCGGGGAACTCTCCCAGATGGCTTTCCTGGGATGAAACACAGATTGTTGGCTCTTTCTGAGCAAAGGCATGGAGTTAAAGAGAAAAGTCAAGGGCTATGGATCTGTTCATGGGCAGACTCCGCCAGCCATGTCTCTGGGCAAGGGTAGGCATTTTGTACAAGAAGTGCCGTCTATATTGTTGCCCGCTAAAATGACTGATTTAGTAAAAAGAATAGTGAACTATATTCTGAGTCCCACCTCTCCATGACCTTCAACAGATACTGTTACTTTTCTGGGCCTCAGTTTCCTTCTTGTAAATGGAGGGGGTTAGTTAATCAGTCTTTGAAGTCCCTTCCCACTCCAACACTCAACAATTAAATGGCCTTTGGATGTCTGTTCCAGCCCTATTGTTGTTTTAGTCTAAAGGACAAAAAGATAAGACCCAGATGAGGGAAGAATAGCTCATGATTTGAAGCTTGGAAGTTACCTGCTAAATAATGATTTTCGTACCTAGGAGGTAAAGCCTTTCAAAAGCCATCTTCCCTAATGAGTCTGTAAATAGACATCTGCAGACAACATGCAAACACCTCTGAGGTTTGTGCCCAGCATGTGAGAGCAGAGCCCCATGGTACTTGTTTATGATGCTTTAATTCTTTTCTTTTTTTAACATCTTTATTGGAGTATAATTGGTTTACAGTGGTGTGTTAGTTTCTGCTTTATAACAAAGTGAATCAGTTATACATATACACATGTTCCCATGTCTCTTCCCTCTAGCGTCTCGCTCCCTCCCACCCACCCTGTCCCACCCTTCTAGGCAGTCACAAACCACCTAGCTGATCTCCCTGTGCTACGCGGCTGCTTCCCACTAGCTATCGACTTTACGCTTGGTAATGTATATCTGTCCACGCCACTCTCTCACCTCGTCACAGCCAACCCCTCCCCCTCCCCATATCCTGAAGCGCATGCTCTAATAGGTCTGTGTCTTTATTCCCGTCTTACCCCTAGGTTCTTCATGACTTTTTTTTTTCCCTTAGATTCCATATATATGTGTTAGCATACAGTATTTGTTTTTCTCTTTCTGACTTACTTCGTTCTGTATGACAGACTCTAGGTCCATCCACCTCACCACAAATAACTCAATTTCGTTTCTTTTCATGGCTGAGTAATATTCCATTGTATATATGTGCCACATCTTCTTTATCCATTCATCTGTTGATGGACACTTAGGTTGCTTCCATGCCCTGGCTACTGTAAATAGAGCTGCAATGAACATTTTGGTACATGACTCTTTTTGAATTATGGTTTTCTCAGGGTATATGCCCAGTAGTGGGATTGCTGGGTCGTATGGTAGTTCTATTTGTAGTTTTTTAAGGAACCTCCATACTGTTCTCCATAGCGGCTGTATCAATTTACATTCCCACCAACAGTGCAAGAGGGTTCCCTTTTCTCCACACCCTCTCCAGCATTTATTGTTTCTAGATTTTTTGATGATGGCCTTTCTGACTGGTGTGAGATGATATCTCATTGTAGTTTTGATTTGCCTTTCTCTAATGATTAATGATGTTGAGCATTCTTTCATATGTTTGTTGGCAATCTGTATGTCTTCTTTGGAGAAATGTCTGTTTAGGTCTTCTGCCCATTTTTGGGTTGGATTGTTTGTCTTTTTGATATTGAGCTGCATGAGCTGCTTGTAAATTTTGGAGATTAATCCTTTGTCAGTTGCTTCATTTGCAAATATTTTCTCCCATTCTGAGGGTTGTCTTTTGGTCTTGTTTATGGTTTCCTTTGCTGTGCAAAAGCTTTGAAGTTTCATTAGGTCATATTTGTTTATTTTTGTTTTTATTTCCATTTCTCTAGGAGGTGGGTCAAAAAGGATCTTGCTGTGATTTATGTCATACAGTGTTCTGCCTATGTTTTCCTCTAAGAGTTTGATAGTGTCTGGCCTTACATTTAGGTCTTTAATCCATTTTGATGTTATTTTTGTGTATGGTGTTAGGGAGTGTTCTAATTTCATACATTTACATGTCTTGTCCAGTTTTCCCAGCACCACTTATTGAAGAGGCTGTCTTTTCTCCACTGTATATTCTTGCCTCCTTTATCAAAGATAAGGTGACCATATGTGCGTGGGTTTATCTCTGGGCTTTCTATCCTGTTCCATTGATCTATATTTCTGTTTTTGAGCCAGTACCATACTGTCTTGATTACTGTAGCTTTGTAGTATAGTCTGAAGTCAGGGAGCCTGATTCCTCCAGCTCCATTTTTCTTTCTCAAGATTGCTTTGGCTATTCGGGGTCTTTTGTGTTTCCATACAAATTGTGAATTTTTTTGTTCTAGTTCTGTGAAAAATGCCAGTGGTAGTTTGATAGGGATTGCATTGAATCTGTTGGTTGCTTTGGGTAGTAGTATAGTCATTTTCACAATGTTAATTCTTCCAATCCAAGAACATGGTATATCTCTCCATCTATTTGTATCATCTTTAATTTCTTTCATCAGTGTCTTATAATTTTCTTCATACAGGTCTTTTGTCTCCTTAGGTAGGTTTATTCCTACATATTTTATTCTTTTTGTTGCAATGGTAAATGGGAGTGTTTTCTTAATTTCACTTTCAGATTTTTCATCACTAATGTATAAGGATGTCAGAGATTTCTGTACATTAATTTTCTATCCTGCTACTTTACCAAATTCATTGATTAGCTCTAGTAGTTTTCTGGTAGCATCTTTAAGATTCTCTATGTATAGTATCATGTCATCTGCAAACAGTGACAGCTTTATTTCTTCTTTTCCAATTTGGATTCCTTTTATTTCCTTTTCTTCTCTGATTGCTGTGGCTAAAACTTCCAAAACAGTGTTGAATAGGAGTGGTGAGAGTGGGCAACCTTGTCTTGTCCCTGATCTTAGTGGGAATGGTTTCAGTTTTTCACCATTGAGGACGATGTTGGCTGTGGGTTTGTCATATATGGCCTTTATTATGTTGAGGAAAGTTCCCTCTATGCCTACCTTCTGCAGGGTTTTTATCATAAATCGGTGTTGAAATTTGTTGAAACCTTTCTCTGCATCTATTGAGATTATCATATGGTTTTTCTCCTTCAATTTGTTAATATGGTGTATCACGTTGACTGATTTGCATATATTGAAGAATCCTTGCATTCCTGGGATAAACCCCATCTGATCATAATGTATGATCCTTTTAATGTGCTGTTGGATTCTGTTTGCTAGTATTTTGTTGAGGATTTTTGCATCTATGTTCATCAGTCATATTGGCCTGTAGTTTTCTTTCTTGGTGACATCCTTGTCTGGTTTTGGTATCAGGGTGATGGTGGCCTCGTAGAATGAGGTTGGGAGTGTTCCTCCCTCTGCTATATTTTGGAAGATTTTGAGAAGGATAGGTGTTAGCTCTTCTCTAAATGTTTGATAGAATTCGCCTGTGAAGCCATCTGCTCCTGGGCTTTTGTTTGTTGGAAGATTTTTAATCACAGTTTCAATTTCAGTGCTTGTGTGATTGGTCTATTCATATTTTCTATTTCCTCCTGGTTCAGTCTCGGCAGGTTGTGCATTTCTAAGAATTTTTCCATTTCTTCCACGTTGTGCATACTATTGCATTAGAGTTGCTTGTAGTAATCTCTCATGAGCCTTTGTATTTCTGCAGTGTCAGTTGTTACTTCTCCTTTTTCATTTCTAATTCTATTGTTGTGAGTCTTCTCCCTTTTTTTCTTGATGAGTCTGGCTAATGGTTTATCAATTTTGTTTATCTTCTCAAAGAACCAGCTTTTAATTTTATTGATCTTTGCTCTCATTTTCTTTATTTCTTTTTCATTTATTTCTGATCTGATCTTTATGATTTCTTTCCTTCTGCTAACTTTGGGGGTTTTTTGGTTCTTCTTTCTCTAATTGCTGGTGCAAGGTTAGATTGTTTATTTGAGATGTTTCCTGTTTCTTAAGGTAGGATTGTATTGCTATAAACTTCCCTCTTAGAACTGCTTTTGCTTGCATCCCATAGGTTTTGGGTCATCATGTCTCCATTGTCATTTGTTTCTAGGTATTTTTTGATTTCCTCTTTGATTTCTTCAGTGATCACTTCGTTATTAGGTAGTGTGTTGTTTAGCCTCCATGTGTTTGTATTTTTTACAGATCTTTTCCTGTAATTGATATCTAGTCTCATAGCATTGTGGTCAGAAAAGATACTTGATACAATTTCAATTTTCTTAAATTTACCAAGGCTTGATTTGTGACCCAAGATATGATCTATCCTGGAGAATGTTCCATAAGCAGTTGAGAAAAATGTGTATTCTGTTGTTTTTGGATGGAATGTCCTCTAAATATCAATTAAGTCCGTCTTGTTTAATGTATCATTTAAAGCTTGTGTTTCCTTATTTATTTTCATTTTGGTTGATCTGTCCATTCGTGAAAGTGAGGTGTTAAAGTCCCCTACTATGATTGTGTTATTGTCAATTTCCCCTTTATGGCTGTTAATATTTGCCTTATGTATTGAGGTGCTCCTATGTTGGGTGCATAAATATTTACAATTGTTATATCTTCTTCTTGGATCGATCCCTTGACTGTTATGAAGTGTCCTTCTTTGTCTCTTCTAATAGTCTTTGTTTTTAAGTCTATTTTTCTGATATGAGAATTGCTACTCCAGCTTTCTTCTGATTTCCATTTGCATGAAATATCTTTTTCCATCAACTTACTTTCAGTCTGAATGTGTCTCTAGGTCTGAAGTGGGTCCCTTGTAGACAGCATATACATGGGTCTTGTTTTTGTATCCATTCAGCCAGTCTATGTCTTTTGGTGGGAGCATTTAATCCATTTACATTTAAGGTAATTATCGATATGTATATTCCTATTCCCATTTTCTTAATTGTTTTGGATTTGTTATTATAGGTCGTTTCCTTCTCTTGTGTTACTTGCCTAGAGAAGTTCCTTTAGCATTTGTTGTAAAGCTGGTTTGGTGGTGCTGAACTCTGTCAGCTTTCGCTTGTCTGTAAAGGTTTTAATTTCTCCATCAAATCTGAATGAGATCCTTGCTGGGTAGAGTAATCTTGGTTGTAGGTTTTTCTCCTTCATCACTTTAAATATGTCCTGCCAGTCCCTTCTGGCTTGCAGAGTTTCTGCTGAAAGATCAGCTGTTAACCTTATGGGGATTCCCTTGTGTCTTATTTGTTGTTTTTCCCTTGCTGCTTTTAATATGTTTTCTTTTTATTTAATTTTTGACAGTTTGATTAATATGTGTCTTGGTGTGTTTCTCCTTGGATTTATCCTGTATGGGACTCTCTGTGCTTCCTGGACTTGATTAACTATTTCCTTTCCCATATTAGGGAAGTTTTCAACTATAATCTCTTCAAATATTTTCTCAGTCCCTTTCTTTTTCTCTTCTTCTTCTGGGACCCCTATAATTCGAATGTTGGTACATTTAATGTTGTCCCAGAGGCCTCTGAGACTGTCCTCAGTTCTTTTCATTCTTTTTTCTTTATTCTGCTCTGCAGTAGTTATTTCCACTATTTTATCTTCCAGGTCACTTATCCGTTCTTCTGCCTCAGTTATTCTGCTATTGATCCTTTCTATAGTACTTTTAATATCATTCATTGTGTTGTTCATCATTGCTTGTTTCCTCTTTAGTTCTTCTAGGTCCGTGTTAAATGTTTCTTGCATTTTTTCTATTCTATTTCCAAGATTTTGGATCATCTTTACTATCATTATTCTGAATTCTTTTTCAGGTAGACTGCCTGTTTCCTCTTCATTTGTTAGGTCCGGTGGGTTTTTACCTTGCTTCTTCATCTGCTGTGTGTTATTCTGTCTTTTCATTTTGCTTATCTTACTGTGTTTGGGGTCTCCTTTTCGCAGGCTGCAGGTTCGTAGTTCCCGTTGTTTTTGGTGTCTGACCCCAGTGGCTAAGGTTGGTTCAGTGGTTTGTGTAGTTCTCCTGGTGGAGGGGACTAGTGCCTGTGTTCTGGTGGATGAGGCTGGATCTTGTCTTTCTGGTGGGCAGGTCCACGTCTGGTGGTGTGTTTTGGGCTGTCTGTGGCCTTATTATGATTTTAGGCTGCCTCTCTGCTAATGGTGGGGCTGTGTTGCTGTCTTGCTAGTTGTTTGGCATAGGGTGTCCAGCACTGTAACTTGCTGGTTGTTGAGTGGAGCTTGGTCTTGGTGTTGAGATGGAGATCTCTGGGAGATTTTCACCGTTTGATATTACATGGATCTGGTAGGTATATTTGGACCAGTGTCCTGAAGTTGGCTCTCCCACCTCAGAGGCACAGCACTGACTCCTGGCTGGAGCACCAGTAGCCTTTCATCCACACAGCTCAGAATAAAAGGGAGAAAATGTAGAAAGAAAGAAAGATATCCTCTTTAAAATCCTTACTTTAAAATATCCTTACTTTAAAATAAAGTAAGATAAAATAAAGTTATTAAAATAAAAAATAATTATTAAGAAAAAAAAAAGTTTAGAAAGTAAAGAAGGACGGACGGAACCCTCAGACAAATGGTAAAAGCGAAGCTATACAGACAAAATCACACACAGAAGCATACACATACACACTCATAAAAAAGAGAAAAAGGGAAAAAATATATATATATCATTGTTCCCAAAGTGCACCTCCTCAATTTGGGATGATACATTGGCTATTCAGGTATTCCACAGATGCAGGGTACATCAAGTTGATTGTGGAAATTTAATCCACTGCTCCTGAGGCTGCTGGGAGAGATTTCCCTTTCTCTTCTTTGTTGGCACAGCTCCCAGGATTCAGCTTTGGATTTGGCCCCACCTCTGCGTGTATGTCGCCTGAGGGCATCTGTTCTTCGCTCAGACAGGGCGGGGTTAAAGGAGCAGCTGAGTCGGGGGCTCTGGCTCACTCAGGCCAGGGGTAGGGAGGGGTACGGTTGCGGGGCGAGCCTGCGGCGGCAGAGGCCGGCATGACGTTGCACCAGCCTGAGGCGTGCTGTGCGTTCTCCCGGGGGGAGTTGTCCCTGGATCCCGAGACCCTGGCAGTGGCGGGCTGCACAGGCTCCCCGGGAGGGGGGGTGTGGATAGTGACCTGTGCTCGCACACAGGCTTCTTGGTGGTGGCGGCAGCAGCAGCCTTAGCGTCTCATGCCTGTCTCTGGGGTCCGCGCTTTTAGCCACGGCTCGCGCCCGTCTCTGGAGCTCCTTTAAGCAGTGCTCTTAATCTCCTCTCCTCGCGCACCAGGAGACAAAGAGGGAAGAAAAAGTCTCTTGCCTCTTCGGCAGGTCCAGACTTTTTCCCGGCCTCCCTCTCAGTGAACTGTGGCACACTAGCCCCCTTCAGGCTGTGTTCACGCCCCCAACCTCGGTCCTCTCCCAGGGCCGCCAACCCCAGTCCTCTCCCTGGGATCCAACCGAAGCCCAAGCCTCAGCTCCCAGCCTCTGCCCGCCCTGGCGGGCGAGCAGAGAAGCCTCTCTGACTGGTGAGTGCCGGTCAGCACCGATCCTCTGTGCGGGAATCTCCCCGCTTTGCCCTCCGCACCCCTGTTTCTGTGCTCTCCTCCACGGCTTCGAAGCTTCCCTGCCTCCACCACCCGCAGTCTCCGCCCGCGAAGGGGCTTCTAGTGTGTGGAAACCTTTCCTCCTTCACAGCTCCCTCCCACTGTTGCAGGCCCCATCCCTATTCTTTTGTCTCTGTTTATTCTTTTTTCTTTTGCCCTACCCAGGTACGTGCCTTTTGGGAGGTCTGAGGTCTTCTGCCAGCTTTCAGTGGGTGTTCTATAGGAGCAGGTCCATGTGTAGATGTATTACTGGTGTATCTATGGGGAGGAAGGTGATCTCCATATCCCGCTCTTCTGCCATCTTCTCCTGTTAGCTATGATGCTTTAATTCTTGCAGTAATTTTTTGGTTCTTTAGCAAGGACAAAAAATAAGTTTTAATTTTTCTCATTTTAGTGTTCCTTGAAATGGTATCTTTGATCTATAGCCAACAGGATTCTTGAATTTTAAATGGAAGCTCCTAGTGACTCAGACTTTAATTGGACACACCTCTTGGCTGAGACAACTAATAATTAGTCCATTTCACATGAGGGAACTATACACCCTCAAGCCCTCAAAAAAATATTAAAGCAGAGATGGAGAAGATGTAACTTATTATAATAACTCTCCTAAAGTTACACAAATACAAGGATAGCAATGCTGTTCTCACTATTATCTCCTTCTGGCTCTTTATCCTGAGCCTCCCTATGATTCAAACTAAAGAAGTTTCAAGGAAGTGAGGGTGTCATAAAGGGATGACTGCTTCGTGCAAGATGGGACAGTAACTCAACTAGAGGCAAAATCAGGCTTGGTTTTCTGACTCAAACTAGAATTGGCATTTAGAGCTCTAGGTGCTAGTGCTAAATTTAGCACTAGTTAACAAGAGGATATTACTTGCCTGTGCTTCAGCTTTCTGGTGTAAAATAAAGGTGCTAGAATAGAAAATCTGGGACATCACTTCCTGTTAAAAAACAAAAACAAAAACAAAAACATTTATTTTCATGTCCAGGGAGTGGGATTAAGATGGGAAGGAAAGGGCTTCCCTGGTGGCGCAGTGGTTGGGAGTCCACTTGCTGATGCAGGGGGCACGGGTTTGTGCCCCGGTCCAGGAAGATCCCACATGCCATGGAGCAGCTGGGCCCGTGAGCCATGGCCGCTGAGCCTGTGCGTCCGGAGCCTGTTCTCCACAATGGGAGAGGACACAACAGTGAGAGGCCCGCGTACCGCAAAAAAAAAAAAAAAAGATGGGAAGGAAAGAGTCAATTAAATATCCATGTGGAGGCAGGGATGAAAGGAAAGTGGCCTAGCCTGGGCTTAGCTCTTTAATGGTTATTTCTGAGCATGAAGGCAGGGCAAGGCCCTAGGAGGGGCTTTAGAGATGAGAGTAACATTCCTTTGGCTAAAGCAGGTAAATGGGCCTTATTTCTATTATTATTTACAGCTTACCTATGTTTTCCATATCCTTGTTATATAGTCACTACTTACTACACATTAAATCCAAATTAAAAATATATAAAAATAAATAATACAGACTCTTTAAAAAGAACAAAAGTGAAGAATGCTTTACCTTTATGACTGAACGGAAAACTTTTTACTTTTCTCTATGGCATATCCTACCATTATGACTTATCCTGATCACTCATGAGGTGGCTGCTGCTTACCTGTCAGGCTTCATCTCCCACCTGTCTCCCCTCAACCATTCTCTCAGCAATATTCGATTCTCTAGAGGTTCTCACATATGTTATACTTTCTAATGCATCTGTGTCTTTCTATGCATGGTCATTTTGTCTGGAACGCCTTCCCCGAGTCTGTTCCAAGAATTCCCACCTATTCTTTTAAGTTTATCTCAAATACTTCTGTGAAGCTTTTTCCCATCTTCCCCTGGCAGACTTGGGTGCTCCTTTGGCCCTATGTAAATGTGCATTGTGTATCTCTGCACTGAAGCTGTTGTGTATTATACTGATTTGCATACCTGGTTCCTGATGGATTGTAAACTCCTTGAGGGCAGAGATTGAATTTCCATGTGTTCACAATCAGCCTGGCTTTCTGTCTGTCCATATTCGTCTGCCTGTTTTATTTATCTGTCCTCTCCTTCTCCATCCATACCTCAGTTGATTTCAAAATATGGTAACTGATATGTTACCATATCAGAATAGAATAAATCTTATTCTATTAAGAATTCTAATAGAATTCTATTAAGAATTCTATTAAATATTCGATTTAGAATAAATCTTCTTGGTGCGAAGGAAAGAGATGCCCTGGAGGAGCTGAGCAGTGGATAGGGTGCTATATAAGCAAAGGTGAAAGTACTTTTTTTTTTTTAAAATGTGACCTGGGCTGGATATTCTGAATGCTGAGGCTGGTGGAGGGTGTGGGTAGCCGGCTTGGTCACCATTATTATTTGGGGATAACTGAGGAGCATTCAGAAAGTATCTAGAAATTATGACTTGGGTACTTGAGCTCTAGCTATCACCCTCTTTTGATGGAGAAAATCCTATTTGTTGTTACTTCTCGTTATATTGAATCAAGTATAAAATTATTCACAAAACACATTTAAGTCTAGATTTATCAAGACTGTAGTTAACATTTAAAGCAATTTTACCTTTCAAGTTTCAGGAAAAATAGCTCATACATACATACACACTAAAAACAAAATACACCTTCTTTTCTTTCTTTTCTCCCTCCCTCCCTCCCTCCCTCCAACCATCCCTTCCTTCCTTTCTTTCTTTCTTTTTTTTTTTTTCCAGAGGGACTCTATTTTCTTCCCAAGCACTCTCCCACCTTCATTTTCCATTGCTTCTTTCTATGTCAAGTCCCTTGAATCTAAAACCGGGTTATTCCTGGTAACATTCTTTCATTCATATTGTGCTAAACTCCTAGAATTCCCTAACATCTCCTTACACAAATCCTATTTATCCTTCAAGGGCTAGTGCAGGTTCACTTCTCCTATCAAGTTCCCCCTGGTCACTGTGGTCCTTATTGAGTTTCTACCAGTGTTACTGGCATCTAGCCTCTACATGCTGACTTAGCTCTTTCTTCCCTTTCATCCTGTGCCATTTACTCCTGGTTCATTTTTTATGGGTGGTAACTTGTCAGCTGGAGAGCAAGTACCCTGAGGCCAAAGCCCAGCTCTTACATACACAGTTTCTGTATCCTTGTAGCCCAGTATAGTGTTAAGCACATACTCTTGACTTAATAAAATAGTTAATTGAATTGATGATTTGGTTAATGATAGGGAAATCACCCACTAAGATTCATTGCCAGCATGATAATTAAGTTCTGGTTCAAAGTCTGACTTCACAAAGTGCATTTTGTGTCCCATTCTTTGAAACAGGCACGGAGAAGAAAACATGAAAATGACTCAACTTCTGAAATTTTCAGCTTGAGAAGTGTTCATTTTTAGAAGGAGGAAGAAGGTAAGAGGTGAACTCTAAGGGAATCCAGGCTTGCACTTTGAGGTCCAGGATTAAAATAGTTTCAACACTGTGCATTCTAAGAACTAGCCAGAGGTCAGAAGTTTCCTTGACATTTGAGCCAAGCTGATCATAATTTTGCATTTCTTCACGTAGAGTCACTACTCAGATTTATATAGTGTTCTTTTCTTTCCAATTTAGAAAAATATAATTTAATTTCTTATTAATATTTATAATCATTTAAAATATTAATATCACCTCAATATTATTCATTCTGCAATTTTTAAGATGTTTTGCTTATAAATCTCCATGCATGTCTTAAATCATTTCATAGGGTTAGATTCTAGAAGTGGGATTTCTGGGTCAGAGCACATAGACCGCTTAAAGTTCATGTTTTGGAAAACAGAAAGAAAATCATGATTTGGCATATGATATGGCGAGGATGAGGAATATTATGGCTTTATTTTTATAGATTTTTACCCCCAAATCCTTTCTCCTTGTTTTTTTTTAACTTAATCTCCCAATTGCTTCATTTTCCCTTAAGTGTAGTATGTGGACACAGCCTTGTCAAGATACTACTTTGTATAGGATGCTGTGTAACGCATTTTGACCACTCTGGGTAATATTCAGGGCAGTTCAACCCAAACCTCCTCTACATTTCCTAGAATGGTTCTTCAATCCAGAATTTTATGAAGATGGAAGTAGGATTAGTTGCTCATAAATAAACCCACAATCTAATGAAAACTCTAGACCTGACTATAAATTTAAGCATAACTATTCAGGATAATTTGCAATTTACAAATATATATATATATATATATATATATATATATACACACACACACACACATACACACACACACATACGTACACACATACATACATACACACACGGACACACACACACAGAGCAAGGACTGCTATGAATATACATTCCATCCTCACTAAAGAATTGCTGAAAAACCCCAGTCTGGTGCGTCTTAAAATAAGTGATCTCAATTATATTCCCAGTCTGAGTGCCCTGAGGACCTCAAGGGAGAAAATTGTGTGAGGTTCACACAGGACCTATACAGCTCTCAAAGTTTACTTTAAACAGGTTTAGGCACCATCAGTTCCATTGCTGGGGAGATTCTGCTGCTCTCAGTGAGCTCCTGAACTGCCTGTCTCTGTTTTTCAGTGAGGAGTGACCTGTCTCTGCTGGGGCACCCTACACTTCTCTGGCTCTGTACTCTGAGTACACTGTGTTCTCTGGCTGGGTTCTCCTGGGTTCTGCCTTCATGCATTCTGGATTAAATTTTGCTCTGGTTAATCAAGAACATAATTTTCCATTGTGGGTATAAGCTGAAAATGGATTTTTGCCATGATGTATAAACTTGGATACCATAACGTTACCCCTTCTTTGTGCTCCCATAGAACCGGGGGTCATATCTTTTTAGTATCTGTCTCACCCACAAACTAAAGTGCAAAGGGCTTCTTTTCTGTTTTTACTTTGTTTTTAATCTATCTAGCACTTTGCTCAGAGGATACAAAATTTTGTTAAATTATTTGTTGTTAAGCTACTGTCAAACAGTTGAAATATTTACTTAGCTACTTCTGCTCAGCATTTTGCTGTTTAATTGCTTATCTCCCTCTTGTGGATTGTAGTTATTCAAAAAATATTAAGTATTGACTCAGTGCCAGTAATAAATTTTAGTCTGCTTGTGTCTCAGCCCATGGAATGCTGTTGCTAATCTACATGTAGAAACTGTGTTTTCAAAACTCTAATTCAGGAACATGGTGTGACTGTAAGTTTTTTTCAATTAGCAAATTTATTTCTATATATAGACTTACAGGGATATCAAGATTAATTCAAATTTTGATTTTCATTTAATGAATTTTCACAACTAAATAAATACATGTAAAGCCACTGGGACTATATCCATAAGGATGGATGCAATTATGCAGTGATAAAAAACAAAAATCAAAAAAAATTGAGTGGCTTAAAACAGCAGTGTTTATTTCTTATTCATGCTACATGTCCATTTGGGTTGCTAGGGCTCTGTTTCATATTGTTTTTCACTTAGTTCTGCAGACTGATGGAGTCTCTACCATCTGAACATTGCTAATCCATACAAGGAGGCAATGGTGAAGCACGTGAGTTCTTAAAACTTCAATGAAACAGAACATATTACTTTAGCTTATATTTTATTGTTCACAGCAAGTCACATGGTTTTCTAAACTTCAAAGAGTAGTGTAGAGTAGCACAGTTCATGTGCCCAGAAAGAGAAGTATTTGGTGTACAGAACTAACGATTCTCCCAGGCCGTAGTCTGTGATCAAAAATTCAGCTCACTTTCCTTCCCTCTGCCAAGTGACTTAATGGTACCATTTCCGGGGGAAAGAAAGACCAACCATGGAAGTACTCATAACTTTACAAAACGGTGTGGATGAACCAAGTGCAGAGTGGCCAGGGGAGACTGAAATTCAGTTTGAGAGAGTCTGATGGTTCAGTGGACAAGAGACTGAATTCCAAAGAGGCAGCCTGGTCTTAAATCACTGGGCTGGTTCTTTGGGTTTAGATAGGCCAGAGGTTTAATACAGGAATTCAGACAGAATAAGCATTGATCCCTCACAAACATAATAATGAATTAGAGCAGAATAAGTGTCATGAACCTATAAGTATCACCAAATAAAACTTTGGATCTCAGAGCATGCTCATTTGTTCTTTTATCTCTTCAGCTAAGGAGGATAAAAGAGGGCTCATGTACATTGTTTGGAGGCAAGAACATAAAACAGAGACTCACAGTGTGTTTGCTTTGCCTTAATAAAGTCTAGGAATTTTTACGGAGGCTCTTTTATGTAAAACAATTATTCTTAGACTTTTTGGGTCACATACTCCATTCAGAATCGGATAATAGAATTCAATAGAGGAAGGCTTGCCTTTTCAATAAATGAATCTTGATCTGAACCTCATACTTTGTACAAAAATTAACTCAAAATGGTTCATATGGTTAAAAGGAAAATAAAACTATAAAGCTTGTAGAAAAAAATGGGAGAAAAGTCTTCGGGATCTGGGGTTGCATGAAGAGTTCATAAACTTGACACCAAAAGCATGATCTATAAAAGGAAAAATGGATAAATTGGAGCTCATCAAAAATTTAAAAAATTTACTCTGCAGAAGATTCTGTTAAGAGAATGAGAAGATAAGTGACAAACAAGGAAACAATATTTGCAGATCACATCTCTGACAAAGGTCCAGTATCTGGAATATGTAAAGAACTCTCAACGCTTAACAGTGAAAAACAAACAAAAAAATCTAATTAGAAAATGGGCTTACACATGAAGAGATATTTTATGAAGAGGATATACAGATGAAAAATAAGTGCATGAAAATAGGTTTAACGTAATTACTTATTTAAGAAATGCAAATTAAAACAGCAATGAGATATCACCACATCTGTCAGAATGGCTATAATAAAAAGTAAAGACAACACCAAATGCTGGAAGGGGTTCAGAGAATCTGATCACTCACTCATACATTGCTGGTGGGAGTGGTACAGCGGCTTTGGAAAACTGGCAGTTTCTTATAAAACTGGCCACATTTATTAGTTTGTTTGGGCTGCCATAACAAAATATCACAGACTAAGTGGCTTAGAAATAAACAGAAATTTATTTTCTAGTAGTTCTGGAGATTTGAAATCCAAGATCAAGGTGTTAGCAGGCCTTCTTTTGAGGCCTGTCTCCTTGGCTTGCAGATGGCCACCTTCTTGATGTGTCCTCAGATGATCGCTCTTCAGTCTGTGTGTTGTCTGTATACTAATCTCCTCTTATAAGGACATCAGTCATAATGGATTAAAGCCCATCCATGTGACCTCATTTTACCTTAATTACCTCCTTAAATTCCCTATTTCCAAATACAGTCACATTCTGAGGTACTGGGGGTTAGGGCTTCAACATATGAATTTTGGAAAGACACAAATCAGTCCATAGTACCATGCAACTACTATATAACCTAGCAATTGTGCTCAACCATTTATCCCAGAAAAAGTAAGATCTGTGTTTTTAAAAATCTGTACATGAATGTTCATAGTAGGTATATTCCTAATAGCTAAAATCTAGAAACAATCCAGATGTCCTTCAGTAGGTAAATGGTTAAACAAACTAGTACTTCCTATACCATGGAATATGACTCAGCAATAAAAAGGAATGAATCATTGACATACATACAATGTGGAAGAATCTCCAGGGAATTATGTTGAGAGAAAAAAAATCCAATACCAATTATACCATACGATTTTATGTATATAATATTCTTTAAAAGATAAAATCATAGAATGGAGACTAGTGATTTCCAGGAATTAGGAATTGGGGTGAGGGTGGGGAGAGGGAGGTGTTTGTGGCTGTAAAAAGGCAACACGAGTGATTCTTGTGGTGTTGGAAGCGTGTATCTTGACTGTACCAATATCAAACAGTTTTTGCTGAGTGTTCATTTTGTTTTGCTCTTTTTTTCTTAATGAGTCTTGCTAGGTGTTTATTAATGTTTTTGATCTTTCAAAGAACCAGTTTTTAGTTTTGCTCATTTTTTCTCTATTTTTTTTGGCCTATTTTCTTTTTCATTGATTTCTGCTTTCATTTTGATTATTCTGTTGAAAGTCTGTCTCTGAGGGAAAACTCTGTGATGGATTTTTGCATGCAGGGTATTTATTAGAGATTAGCTCCCATGGAAGGGAGGAGAGTGAAACCTCATTGGTCAGAGGGAGAAATCTAACTGTGATGGCGTCTGGAAAATGTCAGGCAACCCTAAGGAGATCTTGAGACATATTTAGGCTTTCAGCTGTGTCCTGCCTTGGTCAGAAATGTCTGAATGTTATATACTTCCACTGCAATCAGTCACTGGATCTGGCTGCCCAAGAAGGGCATGCCCTTGGGTGAGGAGGTTCTCTGCAACTGAGGCAAATCCTGAAGGAGTTGACAGCCAGAGTCTATCTGCTGATAGCTGGGTCAATCTGTCTTCATTAATATTGATGGGGGATCTGAGTGGCATGCCTCTGGGTTCACCACAATTTCTTTCCTTCTTTCTTTGATAATACTTTTTTCTTTTATTATAGTTGAGGTGATCACTTAGATCATTATTTTTAAGACTTTGTTCTTTTCTTTTTTTTTAATTGGCTTGCAGATGGCCAAGCCAATTTTATTGGAGTATAGTTGCTTTACAATGTTGTGTTAGTTTCTTCTGTACAGCAAAGTGAATCAGTTATACGTATATATATATATCCATGCTTCTTTAGATTTCCTTCCCATTTAGGTCACCGCAGATCACTGAGGAGGGTTCCCTGTGCTAAACAGTAGATTCTCATTCATTATCTATTTTATACATAGTAGTGTATATGTGTCAATCCCAATCTCTCAATTCGTCCCACCCCTCTTTCCCCCACTTGGTAACCATAAGTTTGTTCTCTACATCTGTGACTCTATTTCTGCTTTGCCAATAGGTCATCTGTACCATTTTTCTAGATTCCACATATAAGCAATATTATATGATATTTGTTTTTCTCTTTCTGACTTACTGTATGACAATCTCTAGGTCCATCCACATCTCTGCAAATAAGCCTTTATTCTTTTCTAATATGAGCATTTAAAGCCAGTACGTTTTTCCTTTAAGTACTGCTTTAGCATCATCTCACAACATTTGATATGTTGTATTTTCATCATTTTTTAAAAAATTAAGTCAGGTTTATTGAGATATAATTTACGTACAGTAGAATTCACCCTTTTAATGTATAGTCTTATGTATTATCATTATTTTTACTTCCTAATATTTTCTAATTCTCATTGTGATTTCTTCTGTGACTCATGGGCTTTTTAAAATTATGTTGTTAATCTCCAAATGTTGAGGACTTTCTAGTTAACTTTTTGTTACTCAGTTCCAGTTAATTTTCATTGTGGTTAGGAAACATTCTGAATGAGTCAATCATTTGAAATGTACAAGAATTATCTAAAGGACACATATACAGTTTACACTGTTATTATTTTATGTATATTTGAAAGGTATGTGTATTCTCCATTTGTTAGCTGTTGTGTTATATGAATATTAATTATGTCAAGTTGGTTAATAGATTTTCAAATTATTATATATTGCTATTTTAAATAGCTTTCTTTATCTCTGATTGCGGGAGGTGTGTGAAAATCTCCAATTGTGATTGTGGATTAGTCTATTTTTCCTTTTAGATCTGTCAGTTTTGCATCATATGTTAAGCTATGGTATTTGCTGCATATATATTTAGGCTTGTCACATCTTCCTGAGATCCTGTTATCATTGTAAAATATCCCTGTTTAGTATTCATGCCTTTGTGCTATAACTTTTTCCATCCTTTTACTTTCCTTCTATCTGTATCCTTATATCAGAATGTGTCCTTTTTATGGCACATACCGAATCACGGATTTAAAAAATATATATCCATTCCTATAACCTCCATCTCTTAATTAGAGTATTTAAGCTTGTTTGTTTGATATTTAATGTAATTACTGGGTATGTTTGGATTTAAGGCTACTGTTTTCTATTTTCCTCATCTTGTTTGATTGCATTGTTACTTCTTTCATGCCTTCTTTTGGATTATTCAAGTGTGTTTATTATTCTATTTTATATGTTTTGTTGGCTTTTTAACACAGCTTTGTATTTCATTTTAGTGTTTATGCTATATATATAAGTATGTGTCCTTAATTTAATAAAATCTTGAATTAAGATTTTACCACTTCACAAATAATGTGAGAAGCTTTCAGCCCCACCTGCTCTTTTTGCTATTGTTCTCATATAGTTTAATTTTATATATACTATAAATTCCACAAATCATTATTATTTTTGCTTTAAACACTCTTTTTTACAAAGTAAAACTTTTTATTTCATACTTACCTTTGCATTTACTCTTTCTAGTTCTGTTTGTCTCTTTCTGCAACTCCATGCTTCCATCTGGGATAATTTCCTTTTACCCTGAAGACATTCATTTAGTATTTCTTGTAGTATGGTTCTGTTGGCAACAATTATTCTCATTTTTTCTTATCTGAAAATATCTTTCTTTAGCCATTAGTTAAAGAATATTTTTGCTAGATATATACTTCCTGTATGACGGGTTTTTTTCCCCTTTTAACACCCTAAAACTGCCGTTCCATTGCCTTCTGTCTCCCATTGTTTATGTTAAAACAACGGCTCTAATCTTTCTTGTTGTCCTCCTGAAGATAATATTTCTTCATTTTTGGCTATCTGGTGGGGACGGTCATTGTGGTGATGGAGGGAAGAAGAAAAATTTATCAGTCAACATTTATTTCCTCTTGGGGGGCAAAAAAGCCACTGATTAGGTCCAGCAGTCTCAATTGTCTCAAGAGGGAAACCCCTGGGAAAGAAGGAAGAGCTGTGGGTATGGGCGGGGGTAAGGCTGTGGTGGGAATTCTATGAGCAGCAAGAGAAACCTGAAGCAACAGCTGCACTGAGCCCTTTGGTCTGCAGAGATGGTGAAAACTCATATGACCTTAGGAGTAATATGAGCTTTTTCTAGGGCTTCCAGGAGGGAAGCGGATAACTATATGGATCTGCATAAGAGTATAACTAATCTCGAACAGTATATTAGGGAGATATTCCCTTTTTTCTGTGATATGAGTTTCAAATGTGTCCCTTAGTTTTACATGGTCCTACCCAGACAACAGCTGGGCACATACCTTAGGAGGGATCCACTGAAGGGCAACTAAACATAAACTGTGTGTAAAAAGAGTTGAAACTGAGTATGGAAAAAAGACTGTAATATTCAAATAGTTGTCACATGGGGTGAGGAATTATACTTATTCTATATAGAACCATAGATCAGAGCCAGGACATATGGATAGAACCTCTAATGAGAAAGATTTTCATTTAAGAGAAGGAAGATATTTCCATGTTTCAAGATAATGAGTTCCCAGTAATGGAAGTAAATAAGCACAGGCTGGATGACCATCTATTTGGGATTTTGTTGGGGGGATGGTACCCGTATTTGATAGTCTCTATTGCCTTTTCCTGTTGTCAAGTTCTGTGTTGGGCAGCTGTTGGGATTAGTCATGAAAGGCTACCTTTGAGGTAATATGGATACAAAAAAGATAACAGTAGGTATAGAAAGAGAATAAAAATATTCCTTTAGGCAGTACACTAATGAAAGAAGAGAGGTCCAGTCACTTGAATTCCACCTATGTTAAATTGATCAAGATTGTATTCCTAAAAATAGGAAACACTTTAATTGAGTCATAAAATGTTAAGAGCTGACAATATCCCCAACTGTCATCTAATCCAGCTCTGTCATTTTACAGATGTGGAAACTGAAGCCCAGAGGAGTTGACTTGCCTAAGGCAGTGATTCTCACTGTGTAGTTAGAAGAATACTTGTCTCAATTCCTGGGGAACTTGCTTAATATGCAAATCTCTGGTCCCCAATCTAGAGCTACTAACCAAAAAAACCTTTAGAAATGGAGTCCCATAAGCTGCATTTTATCACCTATTACAAGTAATTCTGTGCATACTGAAAAAACATTGGTCTACATCAGAGTGTTGATTACTTACAGAGTTCTGAAGAAGACCCCGGACTCTAAACTTCTAATCCATTGTTCCTATTATTCTAAATTGCCTATCCTTGAAATAAATCTGTTACCATCCTCTACAAACTATTAATAACTTCTAATCTTAGAAACAGCCCTAGAAATTAAATTGTTACTAGTATAAAATTGTTACTATTTATAAAATACAAAAGAATGGTTTGGAAAATATGAACAAAGTTAATAAAATCAGGATGAACCCCAGGATCAGAGCCCATGAACATTATCTTGATGACAGACTTAGAGAATCTTGGAACAATCCTTTCCATCCTTGACCGTGGAACATAGAGAGTATGTCTCTTTGATCTGGTCTAGTCAAAGGCTGAAACCTCAGTCCAAAGTGGAAAAAGACATGCTTTGCATACATGTTCATGTTAGACATATTAGCATACTTCTCATCATTTTAGAGTGTACCTGATGCAACTGGACTAAAGGACTTTGGTTAGTATTTTGTTAATTAAGCCCAAATCTTTTTATATGTGCACAATTAAAAGTGTTCTTTACTAATTTTTAACAGCGTATATGGTCTGTGGAGATCATATCATGGAAACTGAAGGGAAAAATGAAGAAAAATTAGATTTTACACATATTATTGTACATTAGGAAGAAATAGGGGATCAAAACACAGAACTGAAAGTGGTGAAAGGTAAGTTGTACCTGAACGTGGGCTTTGAAACATCAATTTGGTTCAAATATATAGAGCTTGATTTAGCAGTTATGGTTCTGCCTAGGAAGGAAGGTTACTTGAATGTTTACTACTAAGATCAAGTCTGTTGATAACATACTTGCCAGAAATCAAGAAACCCTTTTTTTTTTAATAACTACATGAAGTTCAGAAAATCAAATTTCACCTTTGTTACTCATGACTAACAGTCTAGTCACACTAGACTGTAATTAATTGCTGCTATCTCTTGCTTCTCTGAAGGTGTTGTACTTGAAACACTTTACAATCTTAGGCCTCTGCTCTAAATGGGGTTCGAAAAGCTTCCTGTTGTGCCAGGTTTCAACTCCTTGAAAGCTGCTTTTGGATTCAGAAATCCAGCAGGAATTAGAAGCCATTTTAAATGTAATCTGTTGACAAGAATGCTTTAGCAATATGCTTCTAGTGGAGTATAGTTGTATATTCATTGGCGGGTGAGGGATTTGAAGGTTGGAGAGCTAAAGCTACTGAATTTTTATAACTGGACGATGAAAAAGATCTAAAGTAGGGTGATAATGTCCACAAAAAGATTTGATCATAATTTATGAATGCTTTTAAATAAAGGATAGAAAAGGAATAGTTGAAAGTGAATTTAAAATTTCAAATTTGGTGACTGGTACAATAGTAGTACCATCAATAGGTGTAGCAAAATAATGAAGGGGACCTGGATTGGAGCTAAGGATGAGTGGATTCTAGATATGTTGGCTAGACTAATGATTGTCTAGAATGCAATTGGAGATAAGACACTGAAAATTTATGAGAGATTAGGGGGCTGGAGATATAGATCTGGAAATTACCTGCATTTGTATAATGATTAAAACCATGAGGGATCAGTTTTTTACAGGAAAGGAGAAAGAGCTAGAATACCAAGAATTCAATGTTGGGTCATAGCCATAGCCAGAGAAAAGGAGAATGTTATGTTCTTGACAACAGTGGAAAGCAGTTAAAGACGTGGGGAAGATTCAGAATAACATATGTCATGAAAGTCAATGTTGAAAAGTTTTGGGTGAAAAGTTGCATATTGTAGGAGTCAAGGAGAATGAACATGGAGGAAAAAAAATCAAATATGGCAAGTAAATATTGGGAGGTTTTATGAGGAATTAGAATAAGGGGAAGAAATAGAATATCACAGGGTGAGGAACAAGTTGATGGTGGTGGGGGGAGATATAGAACAACAAGCACTGACCACTAATTTCAGGTGCCAAAGAGAAAATGATTAATTCTACCCAATGAGGAGTCAACTGAATTAAGCAGAGAGGAAACAGTAATTAAAACAATGGAAAGACAGTTGTTGGAAATACTAGAAGACACAAGTTCCTGGAGGAAATGAAAGAAAAGAGAGACACAGAGCCCAAATGGACACCTTTGCCTTAGTTTTTTAAAACAAAAGGAGGTATTTTCCCTCTAAGACTAGCAGCAAAGCTATGTACTAGAACATCATGACAGAGGCAGAGAGGAGGCTGTGTGAGGGAACTTATGCTAAATGACCTTTATCTTCCTAGTGGAGAAGAAAGCCCCAAGACCATAGTCTTCATTTGGCTGCATGTAATAGGAACTTGATGACCTGTGGCTTAAAACATAAATATGTTTCTTAATTAGTTAATATATAACCCAGAGTGAAGGGGTTTCAAGATTGATTTGGCAACTCAGAAATGGATCAGACCAAGCCCTATCTTTCTACTCTGCCATCCTCGGAGTGATTTTCTGTTTTTTGGGTTTTTTTTTCTGGTCCCCAAGCTATTGCCTTGTGGTGTCAGGTTGGCAGTTTGTGTTGTAGACATCACATCCTCATGCTTTCTTAAGACAGAAAGGAAGGCTCAAGACAAAAGGCCTTTAGTTTGTGAGACTTCTTCCTTCGAAGGGTGTTGCTCCACTATCTTCTGGTCTGCACTGTTTCTGATTAGAAGTCTGCTTTTATTCTTATTTTTGTTCTTCCATAGTGTTTCTTATTTTCCTTTAGTTGCTTTTAAGATTTTTTTCCTTTTCATTAGTTTTTCAGCAATTGATTATGATATGCCTAGGTGTGCTTTTCTTAATGTTTCTTCTGCTTGGAATTTGTTGCTTTTCTTGGATCTGTGGTGTACAGATTATAGTACATTTGGAAAATTAGCAACCATTATATTTTCAAATATTTTTTCTGCCCCTCCACCCTTTTCCTCTCCTTCTGGGGAGGTCACTTGATGTCACCCCACAGCTCATTGATGTTTGTTAACTTTTTTCCACTCTGTATTATATTTTGGTAGTTTCTATTGTTCTGTCTTCACATTTAGTGATATTTCTTCTGGAAAATCTAATCTCTTGTTAATCCCAGTCAGTGAATTTTTATCTCAGATAGTGTATCTTCCACCTCTAGAAGTTTGATTTGGGTCTTTTTTATTTCTAACATTTCTCTTTTCATCATGCTCACACTTTCTTCTGCCTTCACTGACATGTGAAATATATTTATAATAGCTGTAATTTTACATTGTGAGGTACTATATTTTATCTTTCTCTCTTTTTTTGTGTTTTGTTAAATATTTAGGCACTGTGTTCTGAGATGAAATTAAGTTACTTGGAATCAGTTTGATTCTTGGTTTTCAGCTTTGTTAGGGTGGGTCCAGAGCAGACTTTACTCTAAGACTGATTATCCCTCACTTCTGAGGTAATACCTACGTTAGGACACTGCTCAATGTCCTGTGTGTTAGAAGGTCCTTAGTCTCTGAGTGTTGGAAAAATAAACTGGTCTCAGCTTTGTGTCAGCTTTGGGGATTATTTCATCTACTTCTTTCTGGTGACTTCCCCTTAGTTTCCTCACATGCATGCACAAGTCAGTATTCAGGCACAGACTTGAACTTTACCCTCTGTAGGTCTCTGAGGCTCTTTTTTCCTCTGTGCACCTCTTTCCTCTCTGGTACTTTGCCTTGCATATTCTAGACACCTACTGAATTCCAAACTCTGTTTCCTCAACACAGGAAAACCTGGCTCTGATTGGGTTCTTCCTCCATGTTTTGCAGTCTGGAAATTTTCTTACAATTGTGATGTGGGGTACTCCTAGAGCACACTTTCTTTGTTTCCTTCCTCCTAGGCATCATAGTCCTGTGAGGCCTGTTGTCCGATGTTGGAAAGCTGGTCCAGTGTTCTAGTTATTTAAGGCAGAAAGGTAAGCCTGTTAGTTCACATGACTGTAAAGAGAAGTACTCCCATACCTATGTTTTGCATGGAATGCAGTAAACCCCTCCCAGGGGTGATGACCTCCCCAAATCTCATGCAGTTACTGCATCTAGCTTGAAGTTCACTCTCTCTAGGTGGTAGACCATTCTCTCTATCATATCTTGATACAATTTCTCATGGTCTAACAACTAATAAGCTAAAAGAGAAAGTTTTACTCCCTTCTTATCTCCTGAGAATAGAGGCATAGCATCAGAGACTTTGGCCTTGAGAAAACTGAAGAAGGTTTAGACCAGCTGTTATGGGGAGTGTTCTAGGAAATTAATAAGAAGTTAATAATGACCCACTTGTTATTATATAGCTGTCTTAGTCAACTTTAGAAAATCCTTTGATTAACATACTCTTAGCTGAGGGAAAAGAATTTATTTATCCAGAGCACATTTTGTGTTAGCATAGGGGTCTCTCCAAGTTATGTTTTATATTTACATATGCTTCAACAGAAAAACAGAACTTTAATTTTCAAATTAGCCTTTCAATAGAATTAAATGTTGGCTTGGTTCTGAAAGACCATTATTTAATTCAAGCTGTCCCACCATGTACTGATTTACTGCAAAGCCCCTGCAAGTGTCCAAAGGCACACCATCTTTCCTTTTTAAAGGATGTAAATTAGAAATGTCATACAGTGGCTTCATAATAAATGCTGTGGACTGATAGCCTTAATCACCTTGATTCTATAAAACTCTGAAATAACCCAAAGTTTGATCCAAAGTACAAGTACATTGAAATGGCTGGCTGAAGAGTGAGGCAAGTCTTAGGTACACAATTACTGTGGATGAGTCACATGGATGGAATTATAGAGAAATGCATATGTTTTTCCTGTCCATTTTACACCTGATCTGGAAAGCATAATGATGCCTTTTATTGCTCCATGGTTTTCAAGCCAGCATATTTTCAAATCACTCACACTCGCTCTTAAAGTAAATTGTTTTGAATTTTCAAGAGAAAAAAAATATCTTCAATCGAAACAGGCTTAGCACTATGGATTGGGAGTGAGTTAGGAGACTATTTCTACAGAATATGCTGTCCATACTAATCTAGAAAAGTTGGAGAACCTTAAGAGAGCTTAAGAAAATCTGAAACCTTGTGAAACTGGATTGGAAGTAAAATTCGTTGAATCAGAACCTTAGATCCACGTTTCTGTAATACAGTCATTGCTCACATTTATTTACCTACTATTAAAATTGCATGAACATCGTTTGATTGCAGCTGTTTAGATTTTGATAAATGACAAACAGCATTTTCTCCTTCCAAATAGTGCAAGACATCAAATTTATACTGTAGAGGAAAAAATATGAGATTGAGAGAGACTAACAGGAAGTAGGTTCATTCACTTTGGAATTCTGTTTATAAACAGACCAAATCAGATGGACCCTAAGCCAGAGGGTGGTCATGTCTTGATCCCATAAACACACACATTCTAATCACCTTTAGACAACATCTTTTTGGCCTTTGTTTGGCTTTATACATAGTAAAGTGCATCAGCTATTTATATTCTTGCCAGTTGGAGATGATGGGCCAGGTTTGTGGGGCTTTTTATTTTTAACAAAAATGTTGAAGTCAACTTATCTCACCCTGATTCTGCTGTCAAAAAGCTATAACTACTGCAATGGCTAAGTGTATGAAGAGGCAACTGCCTTGGATTGTCAGTGAACCAGTGACTTTGTTGCCTAAAAATATAAAAAAGGAAGGAAAGTATTTTAATTCCTTCATTAAAAGCCATTTGTGAAAACATGAATTTTTTAATATGTGAAGGTAGAATAATACAGTATCCCAAAGGTGCCGACTTTTCATTTTCAAGCTATTTGATTTTTGTTAAGAGAAAAGGATACAATTATCTTCTTTTTTTTTTTCATTTATTACTGGAGATGATGGACACCTGTTTTTTAGTCATCTCAGGATTGTCACTACTTCTAGAAAGGCCTCTTCTTCATACTCCAATTAGTGGTTCAGAAGGAGCTTCCATATTTTGACATGAATCCACCCCTCTGCTCTCAGAGCCTTGAGGCTTGTGAGGTTAAATTACCTGCCTTAGTGCATCTATCTGAAACTGGTAAACCAGAAACATCATCAGGATTTCTCCAACTTGAGAGTGAGCATGGGTCAGCTCCTGTCAGGGCGTGGAGGTTATAAACCATACAATTTGGGTGCAGTTGATGGCCGTGTCTCCTGCCCTTTGCTGAAAAATGGGCTCTGGTAAGAGATTGGAGCCAACATGTGATGACAGGCTGAGCCAGTACTTTGCATTGGGAGCACTATGTTTTGAATGGTGCATGGGCAAATCACATGATATCCAAATTTGGGGGCTAATATCTTACAGTTATGGAGTGTCAGATCCCATACATGTATTTTAAAATAACTTTCACTTACTACTGTTGTAAAACTATTGTGAGTCATATATAGAGTCATAAATATAGAAAACCTATAAAGGGTATGGTTCTTCTAGCAAGTATTTATTGACTAATTATTAGTATTTAGGCTTTGTAGGAACATCAAACACATAGAACAGTATCAAGGAACCAATAATTTAGTAGGGGAGATAAGTAAAAAAAAAAATTCACCCTAATCAAATATGTGTATGTGGTAACTGCTAATCTCTGATGGATCAAAGGATATATTATAAAGACCAAAGTATTGGGACCTCTAAACCTTCAGTCATGATAGCATTATGAGTTTATAATATAAAACTCTCTCTTCTATTTCATGAACATACACAGTGGTAATTGGAGGTAGTCCAGTAGACCCAGTAACTGCAATGAGGCAGAGGCAATTGGGAGATGATAAGTCCAATCTTTACCTAGGTCTGTCTTATAGTAAGCCCACTGAATCCGTATATCCACCTGGTGGTTCTCCCATTTCCCAAATTCATAGTCAGGATGAACATTTTTAGCCTTCACCTTTATTGTTCAACCTATGGAAAGACCTTAGTCTTTGAGTATGCCTATATCTATTAAAGAAGTTGAATCAATAATTAATAACCTTCCAATACAGAAAGTAGCCAGATCAGATGGGTTCACTAGAATCAAAAATTTTAAGGAAGAAATTATGCCAGTTCTCTACAATATCTCCCAGAAAATAGAAGCAAAGAGAATAGTTCCTAACTCATTCTATGAGACCAGCATTAATCTGATATCAAACAGATATCATGAACATAAATGCCAAAATTCTCAATAAAATATTAGCAAAACAAAATGTATAAAAATAATTAAGCACCATGACCAAGTGGAATTTATCCCAGATATGCAAGGCTGTTAAACGTCCAGAAAGCATTTAATGTAATCTATCACATTAATAGGCTAAAGAAAAAAATTATATGATCATGTCAATAGATGCAGAAAAGCCATTTGACAAAATCCAACACCCATTCTTGGTAAACCAACAAACAAACACCTCTCAGCAAATTAGGAATAGAGGGTATTCCTAGTAGAGGAAGCAAATTAGGCTTCCCACAGCTCTAAGTCCTAGGACCAGTACATTCAGAACTGGGACTTTGGTAAGATTCTTCATCTCTATGAGCTTGTTTCTTCATCTGCAAATCATGAGAGAAAGAGAAAGAGACAGGAGGAAGAAGAGTGATTAATGGTTATTTGGTACCCACTATATACTAGGGAGAAAGATAAACATTTTTAAATAATACTGTAATTTCTAAATAAATAAATAAAGGCAAAAAAGGCAGAACTTTAATGAAATGTATAAGTCTCAAAAATGCTAGAATAGTTAACAAATGTACTGAGCTTTTGAAAGCATCATACAAAAACAGCTGTTTCAAAGGAGCCTTCTTGCGTGTGGAGATGGTGACAAGTGTGGTTCCCAGAGAAAAAAGTGTGGCTCCCTTTTCCTGATGGATAGATGACCGATGCTAGGTTGTACAGGGGCTGTGAATAGTTAAGTAGCCTGATATCTGCCTATTTTCTGTTTTGACCGAGAAAGGCAAATAAAACTTGTCAGTAAAGTTCGTTCCAGGTAGTTCTGATAGCAACTTAACACCAAATATCTAGTCAATTAATTAGAGCTGAGCTCAATTAGCAGCGGCCCAAGGGAGTCTACAGTCGCAGCTGGCTTTTTGGGTTTGGACGCTGGCTAAAGCAGCCTGGGTCAGCTCCTCAAGTTCACACTCTGTAGGAAAGGACCCCGTAGTCCGGGCACTACGTGAAAGCAAGGTAATGTTTACTCCTTTGAGCAGAAATGGAGCGTGTCGGGGCGGAGTGGGGGGGGGGGCGGCGAAGGCCAGCATTTGTTTTTGGTTTTTTTTTTTGCTGTACGCGGGCCTCTCACCGCTGCGGCCTCTCCCGTTGCAGAGCACAGGCTCAGCGGCCATGGCTCACGGGCCCAGCCACTCCGCGGCATGCAGGATCCTCCTGGACCGGGGCACGAACCCGTGTCCCCTGCATCGGCAGGCGGACTCTCAACCACTCCACCAGGCCAGCATTTGATTAAGCAGCAACCAGTTGACTTTTGGTCTGAAAATCCTTTTGCCCTCTTCCCCCTTTGTTGAAATAACAAGGCGTTTTGCAGACCCATCTCAGTTCCCTCTTCCTGAAATTGAGGCCATTGCTCTGGCCTCCTTAACACGTTTTATCTGCAGCACAACTTTTCACTTCCTGAATATACTGTCTTGTACCTATTGTAGCTGACTCTGTTTGTCCCAGGCTAATCTTGGCTAGTAGGTGAAATGTATTGATATATTCCTGAGGGCAGGAGGATGACGTCATGTACTTGCTCTTTATCCCTCTCAGCACCTGGGACATTGGGGTTTCAAACTAACTTCTGATAAATTGATCAGATTTACTTGAATTCTTAAAATAAATAATCTAGTCTCATCCCTCAGATATGTGGGCCCAAGTTATGGCCTTTTTGGCATTTTTGTTGAGACAAAACCTCTTACAGAAAGAGACAGGAGAGCTTTGGCTAGTCACAATCTCTCTGAGCCTCAGCTCCCACTATCAAATGGGCTAAAAATACACTTCTTTTCTGGACTGGTGTGAAAAAATATCAATAATGTAGCACAGCACTACATAGTAGATGCTTAATGAAGGGTAGTGATGATTACCATTTCCTCTTCTAGAGACAGTTATTCACAAACAGCTATAACAAAAGGCATGGAGGCAGTAAGTGGAGAAGTGAGATTCCTCTTTGGTGAAAATGGAGCTGTGAAGACTTTGCAGGATGACTGTGGGGCATAAATTGGATGAGGCACCCTGCAGAAGCCCTATCAAAACAGTACCAGGCAAGAGGAGGCATGGATGCCTAGTCGGGGGTGGTGTCCATAGTGCAGTATTTGAGGACCATCAGTTGAGTGAGATACGGAAAGGAGAAAGATTCTCCTATTTGTGCACCTAAACCTCTCAATTTGTTTGGCATTTCTGTGTAAGGAAATGAAGTGTTTCTTCTAAATAAATTATAGCACTGCAGAAGCTACCGATCCAAGATTTCTGCTTGTGGAGTTACTTTAAAAGTACAATCAGTTTTCAGACTTCTCTTTGCCTCGTGTGTTACTTATTTGTTAGTTTCAAGTTGGTATGGCTCCACGAAGCAAAAACAGGTGCCTTTGAGAAGTGGTGAGAATTCAGCATTAAGGGCACGTGGAGATCTATTCTGTGTCTGAAAACAGGCTAGGTATCTAAAACCTTCCTCTGTGTCGGGGCCGCTTAAGTGTTGGAATCATAAAACACAGGATGAGGGAGAAAATCGTGTGATTGTTTTTAACATCCTCAAAGAGGATTTCAGAGTACCATAAGCTGCTAATGAGTATCAGGAGGCAGGTGCAAGATACAATTACTTTTCCGTTTCCATCCCTTTTATCACTTGAGAGCACTTACAGATTATTCACTGATTTCTGTGGCAGAGGCTTTCTGTGAGAAAGAAATATTCTATCAGAAAACAGCTATTACACATTGTTCAAGATGTCTTTAATTGGAAAATAAGAAAGACAATGAAAAAATGACAATTTCTTAAATTTAAAGAATTTCCTGTAGTTCTCATCAGAAGTTTCAAATGATTACTTGACTTCATTTTACTAAGACACAGGGTTACTAGGATTCATGATTCAGATGCCATCTAGTCTTTTTCCAAGAAATCCATTGTTTTGCTCCTCCAAATCCATCACAGTAATCTTGGACATTAGTTGGCATTGCTTCACTTTTATCTGCTCCCTATTCATTGCTCCTTCCACAGTCTTCCTGGATTGCAGCTCCCTGGTACAGTAAGTTTAGGCCTTCACGGCCAACAGTAGACTAGGTTGGAAGCACAGTCTGAGATGACCTTAGAACTTTAGAGACAGAATCTTCTTATTTCGTGTTGTTGCAGTAGAGGCCACTTTTATGAAGGTGAAGATGGCTGTTTCTCATGGGATCTCCTAACCCTGGATCCAACCACCTTCCCCTCTATCATCAATAATTACTTTAGCTTTTACATCTTGAAGAGCTGAAAAGGTCCCAGAATTGTGGCCAAGGCCAAAAGTGGATACCCAAATTATCAAGAATCCAGTTTGCAAAGTCAAGAGAGCTGCCAGTATGTAGAGCTGTCCTCTCAGCATAAAAGGGGGCCCCAGAATCAGCTCCATTGATCCAATCACCCATCCTTCTTCCCACCTGATCATTATAGCAAGAGTACTGGTGGAGAGAGCCTGGTCACTTGTAGGAAGCATAGTGTTCTTGGAGAGAAGCTCTCGTTTATTTTTGCATTGTAGCAGTAAGGTGGGGCTTCGGCTCCCCTGAAACCAACTCAGGGAAGTCTCCAGAGACTCACCAGTCAAACTGGAGGTGCTGCCATTTCATTACCCTGATAGGTAACTGTGTAACCAGCAGAAGTAGAGGAAGAACTGGAGAGTGACTATGGGGCCATGAGAAGAGGTAAAGGCCAGGCAGCCTGAACTCCTACCGCTGAGCGCGGCAAGAACGTGTGAATAGTTTTCAGATCGAGTGGACCACCAAACGACAGTTTAGCAGCAGGTGTCCTACCAAGGACAGCAGCCTAAGTGGCAGGAAGAGATCGCCTGTGGGTGGTGGACCACCAAGGTGAGAGCTGAAGGGAGGGGTTGAGGAGAAAGGTTAAGTCACAACTGAATCTTCTCATCAGAAACCATGCACTGAGGAGACCCTAGCTGTTTTCCCTGAGGAACGCGTAGGTTTGGCTTAGCAGACAGGCAGAAAGTGAACGACTGCCATGTGAGCACACTGGTGCTGGTGAGAGACACCGCAGCAGTCAACCTAGGAGGAGACTTCAGCCTTACTATAGCAGTCCCCCAGGGAAAATCGCCTCCCCCATTTCTTCTCCTGGCTCCTACACCTAAGGGAAAGAGCTGGAAAGAGCAAGAGGAAGTGTGGGAACAGCATACCTGCTCCCCTTCCCCCAGACAGTCCTGGCCAGTGCAGCAGAGAGGGAGAATGCACCTGCATTGAGTTTGACACTTTAGTTTTAAAATGCAGAGGACTCAATATTAAATACTGAAAGCCATTCATTCATTCCACAAATCTTTATTGATTACCTACTATATGCCGGTATTGCTCTAGCTGTATAAAATTATTAATGAACAAAGTAAAAGATTCAAAGGAGACTGACACGAGGTTAATACTGAAAATGATACGAAAATTATAAAACCTGGGAAAGATATCCTTAAAGGAACCACCACCAATGGGGAAAAAGACTCAACAAAGCCAATCTTGTGGGCAGTTGTTCTGGGAAAAAAAGTTGTCTCATGTTTATATCCCAAGGAGTTGGCTGTTCAAAAAACAGTTTGCCTACTTTTATCAGCACACACAGTTCAGTTGACACCTGCATTTAATGGGCACAGGTGATTCCCATAAGGAAGGAGGTTCAGATAGGAAGAATTGCAGCAGCAATGGTAAAACAGAGAATGGGGCAATCAGGGAAGCAAGAAGGCAGTGGGATCACCTCACAGTGTTTTTGTTTAGGCTAATCTTGCTGTCGTTGCTAGGAAACTAATTAGTTCGTAGGGCTTGAAAAAGAGAATCCCCACCATTCATCCTCCATTCCACAGCAATGTAATGAACACCCCCTGCATGCAAGATGCTACTTGTGATGGAGGCAAACATGGAGGAGGTGTGGAAGTTGCCCTGGGAGAGTCTAGTGGGGAAAGAAAATCTGCACATAAGTTGCAATTGTATTATCTTGTATTTTCATGGGTGCTTTATAATATACAAGGCGTTTTCACAGATGTTTGATTTCAGAGCATTGCTCTCAGGTAGGCCATTCTTTTTTAGATGAGAAAATTCAAATTCAGCAAGGTTAAGTAAATTGACCAAGACTCATAGCTAGCAAGTAGAATCTTGAACCACATCTTCTAAATTCCAAGTGTTATTTCCAGGACATCTCACTGCATCCTAGTATTCATGAAAGCAGTATGTGATAGGTAGTGAATATACAATATTGTGTTAAAGAGTAGGGGTTGGCAAACATTTTTAGAAAGGTCCAGGTAGTATTTTAGGCTTTGCAGGCTGTAGGATCTCTGTTGCAGCTACTCTACTCTGTCACTGTAGTGTTGAAGAAGCTGTAGACAGCACATCAACAAATGGGTGTGACTGTGTGCCAGTAATATCTTATATATGTGCCGATAATACTTTATATACAAAAACATGCAGCAGTCCAAATTTGTCCCGTAGTTTGTCTGTCTTTGCTATTGGGGGACAGGCTCATTCCTTCTTGGCAGTGGTGTACTAGTAAATATTTAACAACTGGGTATCTGCAGGTGGGAGGGGGGGAACCTGATTTGTAATGGTTGCCCATTTCTGTTTTGTAAATACTACCTCCATCTTTGATTTCAAACTACAGGCATGAAGTCACTAAATGAGGAGTTGGGAAGACGAATGTATAGACCAGCCCCAGTGTATTACTGCTTGAGAGTATCACTGAAGACTTCTGGGCTCAGTGTAGGAAATCAGTAGTTGAAGACAGAGTATATGGATGGAGGAGAAAGAGCAAGAGGCACATCATAAGAGTGGTCAAGTGCCAAGCATGTTCTGGGATTGATGGCCAGCTCAGTTAGGCTTGAGCATGGGGTGTGAGTAGGGGGTAAAGGCAGGTGGGTGAGCTGTCACACCAGGTGTAGAGTACAGACAGCCTTACTGCCAGCTAAGGAGCTTGGGATTTGTTAAGCAGGCCCCTGTGGCCTCTGAAGCTTTTTAACCTGAGGACCGTTCTGGGGCTGTATTTTAAGATGTCTCTAGCAGCCATCTGAAATTGGCTCAAGAGAAATTGAAAGAAGGGAGACCTGTTGAAAGGAAGAGCCATCTTTGAAATACAAAACAGACCAATGAGAGGTGATAAATCATTCCATTTTGGTCAACAAAGTAGGAGAAAATAGAATAATTTCCCACCCAGAGTAGTGCAGATCTTGCATATTCTTTGTCCTACTTTCTTTCCTTTCCTCCAACCCTTTTTTATTCCTATTCATCATAGATTGGCTATAGTCCAGTGGGTCTCAAATTTGCGAGTTCATCAGAATCAACTGGAAGCCTTGTTGAAGGTGGGCCTTGTGACTTGAATCCGCATTCCTGGGTTCCAAGTGTTATTATATCCATGACATGTCACTGCATCCTAATAGTCATAAAAAGCAGTTCTTGATAAATAGTGAATTTTAAGTAGAAAATCAATGAGCTCTAGATCAGGGGCCCCAGAGGTTCTGCTTTAATAGATCTGGGGAGAGGGCTGAAAATGTGTATTATTATTTTTTTAATCTAACATCTTTATTGGAGTATAATTGCTTTACAATGTTGTGTTAGTTTCTGCTGTATAACAAAGTGAATCAGCTTTGTTATATATATATAACAAACATATATCCCCATATGCCCTCCCTCTTGTGTCTCCCTCCCATCCTCCCTATCCCACCCCTCTAGGTGGTCACAAAGCACTGAGCTGATCTCCCTGTGCTATGCAGCTGCTTCCCACTAGCTAGCTATTTTACATTTGGTAGTGTATATATGTCCATGCCACTCTCTCACTTTGTCCCAGCTTACCCTTCTCCCTCCCCTTGTCCTCAAGTCCATTCTCTATGTCTGTGTCTTTATTCCTGTCCTGCTCCTAGGTTCATCAGAGGCATTTTTTTTTTTTTTAGATTCCATATATATGTGTTAGCATATTGTATTAGTTTTTCTCTTTCTGACTTACTTCACTCTGTATGACAGACTCTAGATCCATCTACCTCACTACAAATTACTCAATTTCGTTTCTTTTTATGGCTGAGTAATATTCCATCGTATATATGTGCCACATCTTCTTTATCCATTCATCTTTCAATGGACACCTAGGTTGCTTCCATGTCCTGGCTATTGTAAATAGAGCTGCAATAAACATTGTGGTACGTGACTCTTTTTGAATTATGGCTTTCTCAGGGTATACGCCCAGTAGTGAGATTGCTAGATCATATGGTAGCTCTATTGTTAGTTTTTTAAGGAACCTCCATACTGTTCTCCATAGTGGCTATATCAATTTACATTCCCACCAACAGTGCAAGAGGGTTCCCTTTTCTCCACACCCTCTCCAGCATTTATTGTTTGTAGATTTTTTGACAATGGCCACTTTGACCAGTGTGAGGTGATACCTCATTGTAGTTTTGATTTGCATTTCTCTAATGATTAGTGATGTTGAGCATCCTTTCATGTGTTTGTTGGCAGTCTGTATATCTTCTTTGGAGAAATGTCTATTTAGGTCTTCTGCCCAGTTTTGGTTTGGGTTGTTTGTTTCTTTGATATTGAGCTGCATGAGCTGCTTGTATATTTTGGAGATTAATCCTCTGTCAGTTGCTTTGTTTGCAAATATTTTCTCCCATTCTGAGGGTTGTCTGTTGGTCTTGTTTATGATTTCCTTTGCTGTGCCAAAGCTTTGAAGTTTCATTAGGTCCCATTTGTTTATGGAGGTGGGTCAAAAAGGATCTTGCTGTGATTTATGTCAAAGAGTGTATTTCTAACAGGGTCCCAGGTGACGCTGAAACTGCTGCCTCTGCAACCACATTTTGAGAACCACTGTTCTGGCAAATATTGTGACTCTTCAATGTGGATATTTCTGATTCACCTCAAGCCCAAGTATGCAGTACTGAACTCATTACTCAGTCCCTACACCTGCCACACTCCCTATATTTCCCCATTTTAGGAACTGGTAGCATGTTTCACCTAGTTTATCTAGTAAGAAGCCTCAAAGTCTTCCTTTTCACTTCTTTCACTCCTCCTGCCCTCACTAGTTAAATCCTCAAGCCCTGTTGCTTCTGCTTACTAAGTCTGTCTTCAGTCTACCTACCATTCTTCACTCCCACTGCTGCCCCTTTGGTTTAGGCACCCTCATCAGATGTTTCATAGGGACCTTCTGTGTGGAGTCCTACATTCCCACTTGTCCGTCTTGAACATTCTTCACACTGTGTGCAAGGTGATCTTATAAAACACAAATCCAATCATGTCATTCCTCAGCTTAAAGCATTTTTTTTCACTTGCTCTTGGGGTAAAGTTTCAAATCTGTAACATGGTCCACAAGGTTCCAGGTGGCATGAACCGTCTGTTTCTCTACACTCACTTCAGAACACACCCCTCACTGTCTATGCTCCCATCACTCTGATATCCTGTCAGCTTTTTGAGCCCATCGTTCTATCTCTGGAAGCCAGACCTTTGGCATACAACCTAGAACACTCCTTTTCTTCATACTTTGCTTGTTCAACCCCTAGTCATCTTTCAAATCTCAGCTAAGATGTCCCTTCCTCAAGGAGGCATTAACTTTGCCACTAGATTAGATTAAATGGTCTCACTAAACTTGCCCATGGCAGCTATGCTTCTCTTCTTAATACCTTCTTCAGAATGAAATTATTTCAGTGTATGGATTCCCATCCAGAGGCTAAGATCTCTGAGGAGAGAACTTATGTCTGGTAAACCATCCTATCCCTAATTCTTAGCACTATGTCCAGGGCATAAGAGGGACACAGTATTGTTGAATTTCAGTCCTTTCTTCATTACTTCCTCCCTCTTCTTTATTTCCTCTCCTGAACACTACAGAAAACATGAGTAGTTTCTTACCCAATATTTATTTCCCAGTCTTCTTCTTTGCTAACAGAGCCCTGATTTTGTGAAAGTTTTATGTCTATAATGTGTCAAGAAATGGTGGAACCCTTTTGAGGAGATTCAATGAGGAGACAGTTACCTTATTTCCAGTGCAGATACAGAATTAAAAGCAAACAAAAAAAACTAAAACAAAAAAGTTAAATGCAAGGAAACTCTTGATTCTGCAGTATGAAAGAAACTCATGCATTCATCCATCCACCCATCCAATAAGTACTACTATGTGTGAAACAGTGTACTAGGTACTGGGGACCAATGGTGAACAAAGCAGATATGATTTCTTCCCACATGAACAAGTAGGAGTTGCCCAGGTGTGTGTGTGTGTGTGTGTGTGTGTGTGTGTGTGTGTGTGTAAGTGGACAGTGGTGTTCCAGACAGAGGAAGTATCATGTGTAAAAACCTGGAATTAAGAGTCTGCATGAGTTGGTGGAACTGAAAACAGCTTGGTCAGAGCAGAGAACGAGGTGGGAAACAGTGAGGTACGGGCCTACAATATACATAGAGGCAGATCACGAAGGGCCTTCTTAGGATAAATCCCTTAATGTGGCTAAGAACAATGGGCAATTTTGGAAGGAGTTGAACCAAGGCAGGGCATTTTAGCAGGCTCCACCTGGATGTGTGTGGCGATTAAACTGGAGGGGGGAGAGAGGAAGCAGTGAAAGTAGAGGATGCTGTGGAAGGTCATTAATCCTGTCATTCCTGATTTTTTTCCCATCATGGAACATGTGAAAAAAAGTTGATGTTTTTCTCTATCAGTATTTCTATATTGGTTAAATTGAAAGGAATTTAAATCCTCTGATTTAGGTTTTCAGCTCTTGGAGGGGACAGGCCTGGGGACCAGTTCTCCCAGGCAAGTGGACTACTCCAAGGGCTGCAGAGAATCACTAATCTAGGCATTTCAGCACACCTGCAAGCCTTTTTCTGCACATCAGAGCTTCTGAAAGCTCTGATTCAGTCCTATCTCTGGTGCTTACATTCTCTCTTGTAAGAAATCAAGGTGAAATGCAAATGACCTCAGTGATAAGGAAGACCTTTGGCTAAACTGCCAGAGCCGTTCCTACTGGCCGCCTCTCTCTGCCTGGTCTTCTCCTGTGGCTTCCAGAGAACTTTCTCTACCTCCTTTCAACTCCACACAGCCAGCCCTCTACGCACATTCATTCCCTCAGGGCTCTACTCCAAGAAGAGGACAGTGAGTACAGCATCCATAAAGCCAGTTAGTTCTGTCACACTTATGTTTAGGTCAACACAGTCTCACCCCACCAGAATAACAACACAAGGGTGTCAAGAAGGTCATTAATGTGAATGATACTAGTGGGATTTTCTGACCGGGAGCACACTGAAACAACTGAGGTGAAAAAGTAGAGAGGAATTGGGAGGAAGTAGCAAGGACACCCATAGAGCCCCTGACCTAAGCTTTCTGCTGGCTCAATAATTTGCCAGGTGGATGGAGATGGTGCTTAATTTGCATAAAAAAGCAGCTAGGCCTTGCTGGAGACTGCACTTTCTCCAGGCTGGACCTCCATATTAAACAACACTTTGTAGTTAGAAAGTTTGTTTCATCAAAAGGCTTCATGGAGAGCTTTAACAAGCATTTAGTAATTAAATTTCACAACATCCCTAGGTAGCACGGAGCGTATGACAGTGGATGTCTCGGGAAAGCTAGCCTCTTCGTTTCTGTGTTTCACGAAGCATCTGACATAAAGTGAAAGTTCAGTAAATGTCTCAGTGAAAGTAAGTAACTCCTCCAAAAAGGTTAAGGATATCCATAGGGTGAGCAGACTGATGCTTCACTGAACTCTGTAGACCAGTGGATCTCTGGTTTTGTGACATCCAATGTATCTCTTTCAAATTTTTTATATGTTGGGGCCCTAATACCTGGACATTCTCATTGGTGGGTTAAAACCAGGCCCGTGGATCTTTAAATAAGTGTTTCTGAGCGAGTCTTAATAGAGACTATATTAACTTGCTAGGTCTGCCATAACAAAATACTACAGACTGGGTGGCTTAAACTATAGAAATTTATTTTCCCACAGTTTTGGAGGCTAGAAATTTGAGATCAAGGTGTGGACAGGGTTGGTTCCTTTTGAGGCCTCTCTCCTTGGCTTGCAGATGGCCACCTTCTCCCTGTATCTTTAAATGGTCTTCTCTCTGTACTTGTGTGTTTCCAAATTCTTCTGAGGATGCCGGTCTTATTGGTATACAGTCTAACCTAATAACCTCATTTTACTTAATCACTTCTGTAAAACCCTATTTCCACATATTGTCACATTCTGATGTACTGAGGGATAGGACTTAAACATGAATTTTGGGGGGGGTGGGGGAGGGCACAATTCAGTTCATAGCATGGACCAATTGTTTTGGTCCTCTGCTATAGACCAACTCACCAAATGTGAATGTTAAAATAGAATAGGCTTTGAGACTGAAGTTGTTGCCCTTTGTTTTATGGTTAAAAGAAGCCTAAAGACCAATAACTTCTTGAAGCAGAGTGATGCTTAGCACTACACCTTCCCTTCACAATCCAGGAGGGCAGGAACATTCCAGTTTTTCTTCGTTATTTATCCACAGAGCTGAATACAGTCCCAGGGCTTAGTCAATATAGGTCAAATGAGTGAACAAATGAATGAATCCAGTGTTGTTTCCCCTGTAGCACTCTTCCCCATATCGTCAGAAGATGATGATGGCCATCTGTTGCTCTTTTCAAGTTGTGAAGAGGATAATGAAATGAGGATCCTGGAAATATAAATTCTTTTCCTAAGCTTGATGAAAGGCAAGAGCCATTTTTTTCTCTGGAATTCTATTTCATTTTCTTGGAGCTCTTTTTCTTCATACGAGTTGACAGGAAAACTCCCCTTGACCAGAATCATGAGGAAAGGAAAGCTTTCGTTCTTCTTCTCAACTTTCTCAATACATGTCCCCCATCTTGGGCCACTGGCTTGATGAGCACTGTGTAACCGTGTGTCTAACTAAACAGCAGCAAGTATGGCTTTGTCCAGGGCCAGGGAAAGGTTCCTAGTCTTATTTTATGTAATACTCAGGTGGGGGAACTACTTGTATTGTAGCTTTGCTACTGGAGATGCCTGATATGTGAAGAAATGAGTGCCTAGTTGTCACTGCCACCAATCACTTTGTGGCAGCATAGACCAGAGCTTAGGAGAGATTCGAGGGAGCTACCTCCTTGCCACAGAGTGGTTTGTATCCCTAAGCTTACACCTACAAATGGTAAGCTTATCCTTTCCAGTTTGATTCAGAAGCGAGGGGTTCTAAAATCTCTAGTTTATTTAATCTACCCATCTCTATCCCTCAGAACTTCCTTGAGAACACGGAGACTAGCCATACTTCCCCACTCGGCCTCGTGAACACACTTCCTCTCCCACGGCACATGGCAGGTGGCCTTGGGGTTTTGAAGAGGCTGTGAGGACCCACCGTGCAGCAGGGTGTGGCCTCCTCCACCCCTTCACAAGCCGTTTTGAAAGTCAGAGGCTGCAATAATTTGCTGTAAACATCCCACAAGGCTTTTGAACCTAAGAAATAGGTTACATAATTTTACAAAGGCGGAGATGTGTCAGCTATAAACCTCAGCTACTGCAGAATCTGTAACAGTGACAAGGACTTTGCAAGATTCATGGCTGCCTTTCGGGAGAGGTAGTGAATGGTTCTAACCAGGCCATGTGACCTTGCTGCTTTAAGAGAGCACTGAAGAGGGAGGGAAATCTTTCTAGCGGGATTTAGCCCCTTCTCCATTGTTTATAAGCCCCACCTCAGGTTTAGACCAGGGTCCTGCACACACATTCCTCTTTCTCCCAGAAGGTCTCACCTCTTGGAGGTTCGAGGTCCTCTAATACGGGAGCAACCTTCTCGCCTTGGTGCCTCCCAGCAGTCTCTCTAACCCAGTGGCTCTCAACCAAGGGTGATTTTGCCCCTGCCTCCCCCAGGAGACATTTGGAAGTATCTGGCGACCTTGTGACTCTCACACCTGGAGGCTTGCTGTTGGCATCCAATGGGTCGAGGTCAGGGATGCTGCTAAACACCACACACAGAGTAGCCCCTGACAACAAAGAGTTATCTAGCCCAACGTGTTACCAGTGCTGAGGCTGAGAAACGATGCTGTAAGCAATGACCGCACCTCATCTTGTCCACAGCTCATGGTCTGGAATTCCATTGTGCTGTCCTCCACTTCTGCTGTTTCAGAAGAGGAGGTTCCCTCCACCCCCTACCCTTCCTTCTTCTTCCAAGTCTTTACTCCATCATCCATCCCCCTCCTTCTCTTTCATCCATCATTATTCCTCTTGTAATTCCTCTTTCCCCCTTGGTCTATAAATATAGACCAGATCTTTCTAACTTAGTAGGCATCCCCCAAATAGATATTAAATGATTGGTGACTCAAAAACTCTTCTCTCAACCATTTGAAATACACCCTTTCTTTTTTACTGCAACGTTTCTCATATACGAGTAAAAATGTCTTCTTCCCTCTGTCCTTCCCCACCCCCATTTTTCTAATTCTGGCTTCTTCTAATCTAACCCTTACAAGCCTTAGCTTAGAATTCAGGCTTCACTGGACATTCAGCATCATCGTTGACCGCGCACTTTTTCATAAAGCTGTCTTCTTCCTTGCCTGCTATGTGTGCATTCACCTACCTCCAAAGCTGCTGTGTTATCTCAGTTTAATAATCATTAACTGATGAAGCACTGCTAAAATTCAGAAGTTTTTTTTTTAGCTGAATTTTTTTGCCACATGGTGTCGATAACACAGTTTCTAGCATCTGATGTGTGAATAGTGAATTGGCAGCAGGTTTTGGGTAGCGTTAGAAATCTCTTTCAATCACATTTTTATAAATCCCAAACTTCTGTCCCTGCCTTTGATCCTCACTTTCTACTACAAAATGGAGAGGTGAAAGTTTACTGTGGTTACCCCTCTGTCTTTGAGAGTCACACTCCTTCTTCCCATATGATTGGCACATGTTACACTGCCCCTCAGAGATTTCATTCATTAGCATGGCTTCAGTTGTTACTTTTATAGGGATGAACCTCTTATCTACATACCCAACTACATTTTCTCTTAGAATCGTGGAATGCTCCCATTATTTTTTCTCTGAACTTATTGAAGTTATTTTCCTAATTAAACATGTGTGTGTGATCTTTGGATTTGGCGGGCCTTTGCAGTGAGAGGCCAGAATGATCTGCCCATTTGATGAGTTCCTGCTGAGGTATGACTGGTCCTGTCCGGCTCTTTGGAATATTCTTCCAACAATCAAGGTCCTGTTCACTTGCCACCATCTTGAATTTCCTGCCCACAGTGACATCTTCCATCCCTCCCTGTGCCTCTGCCACTCAGCAGGTTCTCTCAGAACCTCTGCATTTCCTCATGAACCACCGCCCCCCCCCCCCCCCCCCCCCGCCACAAGGACTTCTCGGCTCCTTGACATCCTGTGCAAAGTGTGGTGAACTGAAATGCTCTTGCAACATCTTTCCTCCTTGCTGCCTTCTCCCACACAGCCATTTCTGTGTTACATTTGTGTTAGTGTCAAATTGTAAGCTGGGGTTCCTCCAGGGGGATACAGGTTACTCTTCACTCTGACTAGCAAGGCAGGCCAGTACCTCCCAATGTCACTCATCTAATGTTTCTAAAATGTCTTTCTTCCTGTCTTCCTGTCACCTCTCTCCTCCCCCACCAAGGTTGGAGCACAGACTGAAAATGGGGATAATAAAATCCAGGCATGGGGTTTCATTCCTGATTTCACTCTGTCCTTTTCCCTACTGTCCCTCAGATCAGAAGAAGTGAGCTTCAAGGATTTTCTTTTTGTGTGTCTACGCCCAGCCTGGGACAGAGTAAGTACAATAACCTCCACACTCACCTTGGAGGTTGGGTTGGTCCAGGTTATCCTAGTCCTTGGTGATTGAATCCTCTCCTCTCTGAAGGCTTGTAACACTGTAGTGAGTCAGTAGTACTCAGTGATGATACGTATTTTTCATTGTTCATTATACTATTATGTCCATGTCCTGCCTCCACAACTTGGTTACAAAACGTTCAAGGGCTGTTGACCCTGTATTTAGTATAATAGAAAGGTATTTGGTCTTTGTCCTCAGTTCCTGGTTCAGAACTCCTAAAACTTTTGGAATTTCTAAGTGATAAGGGTGATGGGAATGTGTTTTGTCCTAAGCAGGTGACTCTTGGCGGACCCCTAGTTTCAGTATGGGAGTTGGTTGCCAGAAATCCCAAGCCTTTAATTTTCAGTTGAAGTTTGGAAGATTTAGTCTCAGTCCCCAATCTACAGGGAGGAGAAAGGAGCTGGAGATTGAGTTAATCGCCAATGGCCGATAATTTAATCAGTTGTGTCTATGTAAGGGAACCTCCTTAAAACCCCCCCTAAATGATAAGAATCAGGGAGCTTCCAGCTGGTGAACACATTCACGTGCTGGAGGGTAGCACACCTGAAGAGAGCATGGAAGCCCCCCCCCCACATACACACCCAGCACCTTGCCTATAAATCTCTTCCATTTTGTCGTTCCTGAGTTGTACCCTTTATAATAAGCCAGTCAGTGTAAGTTGTGCATCCCTGAGTTCTGTGAGCCATTCTAGCAATTATCAAACCTGAGGAGAGGGGGTCGTGGGAAATCCCAATGCAGAGTCATTCAGTCAGAAGAATGGAAGTCCTGGGACTTGAGACAGGCATCTGAAGTGTGGGGGAGGGGTCTTGTGGGACTGAGCCCTTAACCTGTGGGACTGTGCTAATTCTGGGCAGTTAGTGTCAGCACTGAATTGAATTGCTGGACACCCAGTTAGTGTCTGGAATCAGAATTGGTTGCTATGAGGGAAACACACACACACACACACACACACACACACACACACACAAACACACACACACACACACACCCTCTTGTGTGGTGTCAGAAGTGTTATGAGTAAAAACAGCTCACTGTCGTATATGTCTTTGCATTCCCAAGCCCTGCATTTCTGTGGTTTTGATAGACGCTCTACTAGTGTCAGAGAAAATGCTTTGAAACCACTGGGGGCAAGTTAAGGGGCAATTTTGTGGACATTTCGAGTTGAAACTCAAGAAAAGAATCAGGGGCAACTAGTCAAACTTTCTTCTCACACGGGGTTCTTTCATCCTCTGTTAATGAAGGCTGTTGTTCAGGTGCTTAGCTATCTCAATTCCTCAATAAATGGAGGTCATGGAGCCTCAGATCATCATAGTATTCTCAGGTTCATTTGGCTTATGTTGTAACCATGAGTGAAATGTTGGACTTCCATTTTGGGAGTCCAGTAACCTGTGAATGTGAAGTAGAAGTGGTGAAAATGGGGAGGTAGGAGGTACCCTAATAAACTGTAAGTAATGATCCCAAACCATAATTTTGAGTGAAACTCTATCTGATACAGTAAATTACAGTAAAGCATATTGTTTGAAGACTGTTATTGCCTTATACCAATTTTATTTGCCTAGCTTACGATAAAACTCTTTTTAAAAGCTATTGGTTGATGCATTCAGGAAAATTTCCCCACGCAGTGCACTGCAGTGAAGATAAATACCCAACATCTGATGTGTGTCTAATGAACTAGCAGTAAGTTGGATGTCACCTGGAATTTCTTCCCATGGGAACCACATGGGCCACAGATAGATTACCTCGGACATCCATCTAACATTCAGATATTTTCCCTTGATTATCCAAAGAGTAAAATGTGGAGATAAACAGTCCTGTCTGTTTACTGAGATAGAAAACTAATATTCTCTTTCCTTTTCCTTGCTTCTGCCATCCAGCTATGTGTTCCTGTGAGGTAGGTCTCCCCAGCTAACTCACCAGTAATTCCATGTATGGAAGGAAGATAGATAAAGGTAACTGGATTGGGCACAACTAATTGCATTTCACTTGCTCCTCTGAGTTCCTCTCTATCTGTTAGATCCAAGTGGAATATAAAATCTTCGAATTCATTAGAAACTCCACATGGTGGCCATCTGTTGCAGATAGAGCAGTTGGCTCGCTCAACATCATTCCAACCCCCTTGTAGCATGCTTTGCTTCAGTGGTGCTGTGGTCTCCAGGACAGGCAGCTTCAGCATCACCTAAGAACATGTTGGAGATTCAAATTCTCAGGCCCTACTCCAGACCTACTGAATCAAAAATTCTGGAAGTGGGCCTTAGCAATCTGTGTTTTAGCAAACCCTCCAGGTGACTCCGAGGCACACTAAAATTTGAGAACCACTGCAGTGCATCTCTACTACTCAAAGTCTCATCTGCCTCAGCTGTAGCATCACCTGAGAGCTTATTAGAAATGTAAAATCTTGGGCCCCAACTCAGACCAACTGAATCAGATTCTGCATTTTCACAAAATACCCAGATTATTCATGTGTACAGTGAAGTTTGAGAAGCCATGCTTTGTGTCTCTGCTAGCTACCCATTGCAATCACCTGTGATGCTTTTTATTAAATAACACATGAAGCCCCAGAGATTTAAATTGACTTGTTATGAGGTGTGGCCTGGGTATTTGGATTCTCAAAGCTTCCCAGGTAGTTCTATAAGCAGCAGAGTTTGAGAACCACCACCTTATGTCATGATAGTAACTGGGGAAACTAAATAATTTATTTTCAGCTGACCTATGTCTTCAAATGACCTGACTTCCTCCAAGTAAATGTATCTGAGCACTATTTGGGAGGCATACATATGGAGGCATACGTTGGTACACAGTCGTGGTTTTCCTGTAGAAGCAGTTCAGGGGCCCCAGTGTTTATCTCTAGTTTCCCGCATGTCAAAAGGTAAGGTAACCATTTTGCTGAGCCGGACCTCAGCAGAAGTGCAGTGGAACGAGAGCCTGCAGTTGGAACAGAAACTCCCTGATTTCCTGGGTACCTGATGATGATGGAGAACAGTGTCCCTGGTGAGCAGGTTCTGCAGTGTTGTTCTATAAGTCACTCATGCAGAAATCAGCCTAGAGCCCTTTGATCCATTTTGTAAGCATTTAATTCCTTTTAAATCCTCTTCCACTTAAGACACCTAAAGTGGTTTTGTTATCTGAATTCTGACTGATCCATTTGTGTGAGATATAAATTCATGTCCATGTCAATCATTGATTGTTCATAAAGTGGCTGAATTGAGCCATGTTATGTTAATATGAGTGCCTTTCTTTCCATTTAAAAATTGGATTTTTGTCACCAGAAACAAAAATTAGTCATAGGAAAACAACTATGCAATACAAACTTACGATCCTAGGTAAGAATGACTCTTTTCCTAAATGTTATCCCCACCATTCCCACCAGGATGCTTCCCTCCCAGGCTTGAGTGTCCAAGTCATATTTGTGGTGTTTATAAAATCTTCTGTACTGCCACTTGCCCCATCCAAGTTTTCACTCCTGGCTAAGAAATATAAAATGAATTTTTTGGACTTATTTCGGGAGTTCGAATCAAGCATGAGTTTTATCCTATAAATTCATATATCTGCTTTATATCTACCCAAAAGAACCAAATTTAGTTAAGAAACATAATTTTATTTTCAGGTGATGTTTGTGATGACTATAGTCTTTTACATTAGGCAGCTCTGATTTTTCAAGAATTTTCTACACAAAAAGGGTGAAAGTGGCTTTTGGTGTCCGAAATGTTTGGTCCATTCAGGGGACAAATAGGAAGATGGAAAGCAGAAAAGGGGTGGGTGAAGGGGAGACTGAGGAAGAGGAAATTCCCAGCACAACAAAAGTAGCCACAGATACCCTGCACATGTGAGTTAAAAGTTGCCTATAGGCCCCCACCCTGCATTTTAAATACAATTTTTAATCTTCCATGTGGTTTTGGATGTCCTGTTGCACATTGGTGGTTGGAAGTTATTAAAGCATTCCCCAAAAGCTGTTTATATGGAATCTCCTGCATAGGGATGAGTGGACATTCTGTATAGACTTTTCACACAGTGACCATTATTCTCAAGAAGTAGAGTGGCCAGACTCAGTGGTCCATCCTTATTAAGACTATCCCAAGTGCTTTTTGTAGGTTATCTCATTGCCTTTCCCAAACTGAGCTCCGGTAAAGGAAGCAACGTAGGTAGTTGAAGATAATTTCTTGGGCTCTCCCAAGTAAGAAGGCTCCCTTTCCCATTGCCTTTGGTCTTTCTCTGAAAATTGCCTTAAAGAGTATCCCCCATCGTACAACAGCTTCACTCCCAGATGGTGCTGGGATATGTGCAGTTAGACTTGCGCTCTCAGGGAAGGTAAAAAGAGAAACCTGGCAGCCTAAATTGGACTTTCTGAAGTCAGGCTTTCTGGATATATCAATATAAGCATTAAAGATTTTCTTCATCTGCAGTGAGTGGAAGCTAAATCCCACATGGAGGTTGACATGTACTTAGAGACCCAAGATTTACTTACACTCTCCTATTATGTGGGTGTTTATCATATTTAATTTGTTGTAGGTTTTATGCATTTTTCTTTCATTGGTTGTGGAGGTTTGTGGCTTGCCTTTTAACTTTGCAAAACTTTGGTGCAAAGGAAATCTGAGAACACCAAAACATTTTCCAAATAATTTCAAAATAAACTGGATCCCCAACTAATTTGATTTGTAGGAAATAAAGAACAAAGGCTTGTTAACAGAGAGCTTTAAAATATAACTATTCACATGTGCAAACATGTTTAAGTGTGGGTTCTCAGCAAAGGCATATCATGCAATACTTTCATGCTCTAACTCTTGCCCATTAAAAAAAAAAACTCCTATGCCATATGCAGGTGTGATAACACAGCCAACTGCCAATTCTGACTAGCTCAAAGATCCTTTTAAAAATGTCCAGATGGATATGAATGTCAGATTTGGCAGTTAAATTATAGAGCCCAATATATCCCTTTTAAGTACTAAGGCATTGATGCAGAATATTGATGTCCCCCCCACCCAAATGGATTTCAAAAGAACAGCTTGGTTTTTAAGCTGGGAATTATATTTCCCTATTTCTTTTGAATCTCAGGACAAACTTTGTTCTGACTTTTATCACTTTTCTTGAGTGCAAATATCTTATGAACAATGTTAAAAACATTTTTTTTTGGTGGATATGCAAAAAAATGAGTCAGAAATTGGCTTTTCAGGGGACGAGGTGCCTTTAAATGAGTGCACAGGGAAGGGGAAATAAAGCAATGGCATCATAGCTTCCCTGGGTAGTTCCCCAGAGCCTGCTATCTGCCCTCCAGAGACCTGGTTTACAGAAGGAGGACATTAAAAGAGAACAGAGAGACAGGAAGGCATTGCCTTGGTTCTTGATGTTATGAATCCTAAAGGTACACATCTGCAGCCCTCAGGAGAACAAGGCTCAGCAGTAACTGGCTATCAGCACTGCTGTGGGAAACACCATAAATGCCATTGTTACTGTTTCCCTTGCTCAGATTTCAAGACCTCAGTGGTAGTCAGGAAACTCCAGATGATTGGTCCTCTTTTCAAATAATCTGTGTGGCTGATAGAATATGGGGTTGTCCCATCTAATGTGCTTCTTGCAGATAGGAGCATGTGCTACACGTCCCTGGACCATTACCTAGGGTGGGCCTCTCCACAAGATTGCTGAAGTGGGATGCTGCCCCATGATAGACTCAGCAGAGCATATGTAGGTGCTTCAAGCATGAGGAGGGGGCAAAAGAAAGGAAATGGTCTTTTATACAGTGCCTGCTTCAGTCCCTGTGGAAAGCAACCATGCTATAGTATTTGTAGTGATGACTTGGGGGTGAGCTGTCAAGTGGTCCAAGACTCCCACTCTCTGCCACGGGACAGCCAAACCTCACTCTTGCACCTTTCACATTTGGAAATAAGGTCGGGATGAACATTTTAAATGAAATGTAACAGAAAAAGTGGAAAGAAAATCTGGAAGTCTTGGGGCTTCATATAACTAACTGTTTAAATACTTTGAAGTGTAAACAGTGACAGTGAAGAGAGGAAGCAGGTGATAGGCAATGGGATTGAAGCAGGGACCTCACATTTTCTGCCCTCAGCTGGATTCCCTGCAGGCACATGCTCCCTGAACAACCTACTCCATCTGCTTCCTCCTTACATAGGTACAGCTTAAGGATTCATCCAGATTACATACTGCAGTTCCTTTGAGCATCACGGAAATGAATAGACATGACTAAAAGACATCCCAAGCCTATCCTGCCTCAGATTGAACTCCTAAAGTCTGTATCCTGTCTCATTGATGGCAAGTCCAGCCTTCCCATTACTCAGGCCAAAGACCTCCATGTCATCATGATTCTTCACTTGCTCTTACATTCTACATCCAGTTCTTCCCAAAATTCCTCAGAAGTGTTACCCTCAAAATACTTTTCATGACTTCACTGTTACTACCCTGGATCTGAGCTAATGTTACCCACCCCACGCCCCACTCCTTATCACTGCAGTAGCCACAGTATTGACACCCATGTAACTCTAGAGTTTATTCTCAGCCAGAGGAGCCTTTCACACATAAATTGGATCAAGTTGCTTCTCTATGCCAAACCCTCCAATGGCTCCCCATTTCACGTAGAGTCGAAGCCCAGGTCGTCATCAGGGTCCGTAGAGCTCTAATGACCTGGCCCCTAACCTCTTCCCTTACAAGTCTCCCCTCCACTGGACTCCTTGTTCCTTAAACCCTCCGGGCATGCTGCTGCCTTAGTGCCTTGCGCTGCTGTTGCCTCTACCTGGAATGCTCTTCCCATGGAGCTGACTGCCTTTCTCACTTCACCATTTCTTAAATGTTACCTTCTCAATGAAGCCTGCCCTGACCATCCCATTTATTATAACTGAGCCACCATGATGCTCTTAATTCCCCTTGACACCTTACTTGCTCCATTTCTTTCCTTCTGAATACTTACTACTTTTTATCATGCTGTAGCATTTATTCATTTATTATGCTCCCTCTTCATCACCCCTAATAGACTGTAAGCACCAGGAAGGCAGAGATTTTCCTCTTTTGTTCTCTAATGTAACCTAAGTGCCTGGAACAGTGTTAGCACATGGTAGGTGCTCAATAGGTATTCAGTGAATGAGGTCACCTCAGCTATAATGTTAGCAGATTTTACTTTCATAATCCAGACACATTTATAAGGCATTTGCACATTTGTGTGACACCACTTAAGCCACACAAAAACCCTATGTGGCAGGCATTATTATCACCCCAATTTAAGGAATGAGAAACAAAGGCAAGAGAGGTAAAAAGCCTAAGTTAACACGACCAGGAAGTGGTAGAGCCCGAATTGAAACCCATGTCTTTCCCACTGCAGAGCTCAAGTCCCTCACCCATTCTACCTCTCAGATCTCACTTATGTGAATCTTCTAAGTATTCATGACCCCTTCTGTCGTCATTCTCAGTCTCCTTCCCTTCCCCCTCTGACTCTGGGGATTTCAGTGTCCTTTCCCACTGCTCAGGTGTGCCTCTCTGTATTTGTTCTGTGTTTTCTTGTTTTTTCTTTTTTATGAGTCTTATGAACTTAGAGTCCAAATCTTCTGATTCCTGGTTGAGTGCTCTTTTTGTGGCACCAGGTTTACTTGCCTACATGAACACGAATTGATGATGTTTGAGGTCACATGTCATAATACAAAGAGATACATACAGCAAAATCCCTGCAAAGAGCAGGAGACTTTGCCTGTGTTTTGATTGATGATTCAGTTCCAAGAAGAATTATTTTAACTTAAACTTAACCTGTTTTTCATAGGGTACTATCATATAAAACACTGGGGAAAAAATCAATAATCAAGCTCTGCTGGATAAGAAATAAGTTCATGCTGGGTCTAGGGTTTGGATATATTTACTTCGTTTTGGGTTACTTTATCCATGTGTGCTTTTATTTCTCAGTAATGTCCAAAAGTTAGGTCAGGTCCCAGCAACCTAGAGATTGCAACTAAGGATTTGAGACATATTTTTAATCTCACTGGCTGGTAAATAAATTATTACTGTGAGTGTCAAAATGGAGTCTCCACCATTATGATGCAAGATTGTGTTGGAAAGACACATCCATGATCACTAGAGGGGTCAGGTTGTGGGCATCTTTCTATAGCTCGTCTGCACTGGTGCCCAGCTATGGACATTACAAATACTGTTTACCTACATCACATTCCTCCAAGTGCTGGAACAACGCTTGAACTTTCCACAGAATTGATCTAAATCCTGCCCCTACCTGCTAGTTTTTCCCTTGCCCTAGTCCTTCTTTCCTCCTTTATTAAAACTTCTTACTTCAATGATATTGTCCTGCTTCTTGCATTTTTCTTCTTTCTACTTTAAAATCTACTTTTAAAATGATCCATAGGAATAAGATCAGGAAGACATCAAAGATTCTGCTCTCACCATTCTATTAAACATTGTATCGGAGCTTCTAGACAGTACAATAAGAAGAAAAATAAATGAATGAATGAATAAAGAAAGCATCTAGATTGGAAAGGAATAAGTAAAACCTTTATTACAGAAACATGATCAACTATGTAGAAAATCTGACAGAATCCACAAAAAAACCCACAAGAACTAACAAGTAAGTTTAGAAAGTTTGCAGGATACAAGATCAATAAAAACATTCTATTGTATTTCTGTATACTAGCAAGGGACAACCAGAAGTAGAAATAAAAAGATCTCAAATAGCATCAAAAAATTAAATATTTAGGGACAAATCTGATGAAAGATGAGAAAGATCTATATACTGAAAACTATAATACTGTGCTGGGAGAAATTAAAGAACACCTAGGTAAATGAAGAGATATATTCATGAGTAAGCTACTTAGTATTGTTATCAGTTCTTTCCAGATTGATCTATAGATTTAACAACCTCAGTCAAAACCATTACCTCAGTTAGCAAGGTAATTCTAAAATTACATGCAAATGCAAAGGATATAATATAGACAAAACAACTTTCACAAAAAGAACAAAGTTGGAGAACTAACACAATCTAATTTCAAGATTCATTATAAAGCTACAGTAATCAAGGCTCTGTGCTGTTGATATAAAGATTGACAAATAGATCAATGGGCCAGAACAGAGAGGATGGGAGTATACCCATATATATATGGACAACTGACTTTTGATAAGGTGTAACAGCAAGTCAGTGTAAAAAGAACAGCCTTTTAAACAACTGGATATTTATATGGAAACCAAAAAAAATTAAATCCACAACTCACACTGTATACAATCATGAAAATAGATCATAGACCTAACTATAAATCTTCTAAAAGAAAACATAAGTAAAAACCTTTGTGACTTCGGGTTAGCCAAAGATTTGTTAGCTTTGAAACCAAAATGCAATCCACAAAAGAATAACTTGATAAGTTGGATTTCATTAAAATGAACACAAACAACCCAGCTAAACAATGGTCGAAAGACATGAACAGACACTTGACCAAAGAAGATTTACAGAGGGCAAATAAGCACATGAAAATATATCCAGTATCATTTGTCATTAGGAAATGTAATTTAAAAATACAAAGAAGGGCTTCCCTGGCGCAGTGGTTGAGAGTCCACCTGCCGATGCAGGGGACACGGGTTCATGCCCCGGTCCGGGAAGATCCCACATGCCGTGGAGCCGCTGGGCCCGTGAGCCATGGCCGCTGAGCCTGCGCGTCCGGAGCCTGTGCTCCGCAACGGAGAGGCCACAACAGTGAGAGGCCCGCGTACCATACACACACAAAAAAAACCAAAGAAATACCACTACACATCTATTAGGATGACTAAAATTAAAAAGACTAACCATACCAAATGTTGGTGAGGGTGGGGAGCCACTGGAATCCCCATACTGGTGGGAATGTAAAGTGGTACAACTACTTTGGAAAAGTTTAATGGTTTCTTTAAAATTTAAACAAACATGCACCATGTGATCCAGCTACTTGATTCGTAGTTGTTTACCAAGAGAAATAAAAGCACTTGTCCTACAAAGATTTGAGCATGAATGGTCATAACCCCAAACTGGATATGACTGAAATGTCCATTAATAGGTGAAAGGATAAACACACCTTGGTATATCCATACAATGAAACATGACTCAGCCAAAGAGAGGCATAAAGCTACATTATGAGCTATAATATAGGTGAATCTCAAAATAGTTGTGCTGAGGGAAAGAAAGCAGACAAAAACTGTGTTCCATTTATATACATTTCAAGGAAACACAAACTAATTTATATGACAGATCAATGGTTGCCTGGGGGTAAAAGGGGTAGTATCAGGAGGAGGGAATTATAGAAGGGCATGAAGAAACTTTTGACAGTGATGGATATATTCATTACTTGATTACACTGATGGTTTCAAGGATGTATACATATGTCAGGACTTCTCAAAAGGTATGCTTTAAATATGTAAAGTTTATTGTATGTCAGTTATACTTCAATGAAACTTTTTAAAAATAAATGACATTAAGGGGAAATTTCTTTCCATTTTCAGTGTCTTGCTAACTCTTCTTAATGTATTATTTGAGTGGCAACTGAGGCTCTTACTTTCCTTTTATGTTAGTAGCTTCCTCTGTGAACTCTTTTTTGTTTCTTAATTTCTAAAATTTATTTATTTATTTATGGCTGCGTTGGGTCTTCATTGCTGTGCGCAGGCATGTCATTGCAGTGGCTTCTCTTGTTGCGGAGCACGGGTTCTAGGTGTGTGGGCTTCACTGGTTGTGGCATGCGGGCTCAGTAGTTGTGGCTTGCGGGCTCTAGAGCGCAGGCTCAGTAGTTGTGGTGCACGGGCTTAGTTGCTCCGCAGCATGTGGGATCTTCCCAGACCAGGGCTCGAATCCATGTCCCCTTCATTGGCAGGCGGATTCTTAACCACTGCACCACCAGGGAAGTCCCCCTCTGTGAACTCTTATTTAAGATTTCACAGACTTCGAATTATTTCACCGTTCTTAACTTCCACCACATTGGTTTCATCTCCCTCCTTTCTCTTTCCATGGTAGGGATATCACTTTAAAACACTCTCTATATTCATTCTTCTTCTGCTGACTCCTTCCAGAAAAAATTGAATCTCCATGCCTTTTTGTAAACATTAGAGCAGTTGTCTTTCCACAGAGTCAGACATGTTTCTTGGGATTCACAGGAAGAAACAATGAACCAGATCCTCCTTGCCACTGAGCATACCAAGGACAAATCCTCTAGGTTTTCCTTACTTTTCCTCCATAAAACTGCTGGACTCTGTCTAGGAAAGAATGGGGTCTTGGGAAGATGCTGCCTTTGCTGTCCCTGGTGTGGCTTGAGCCAGCCTGCCACCCTGTTCTGGTCTCCATCTTTGACACCTCATACCTTCACGTCACCAATGGATGAGGTGGTGTGGGCAGTGAGAGCATTTCTTCCAGAGCAGTTTCTTCCATTAGGCGCCTATAAAACATCCCCTCGAAGCCCCCTGTCTCAGCTAATCCAGTGGTTAAGGAGTTAAGCAAAAGAGAATTTGAAAGAGAAACTGACATTTAAAACAAAAGTCATGCTAAAAATGAAGAATAGGTTAGGCTTTTATTTTAAGCACATGTTTTCTTTCCCCTCTCTCTAGGATGGGAGGAAGCTAGCAAGTTCAGAGAGGTGGTACCATATCACACATCAAACATTTTAGAATGTTTTAATGTGAAAGTTATACAGTGAAACCTAATGGCAATTTTGCATGTGAAATTTCACAAGTTTTTTTTTTTTAATGATCTGTCTCATAATTTTTACTGTACAGTTGAACTATAAGTTGAAGGAAAAAGGTAACTTACAGTAGAATGTTCTTTAGTTTAAGGAATCCAATAGTTATGTCTTATAATGTGTCTTAAAAATAATAGCACAGCTTTTCATGTTTCATCTTTCTCAGCTTGTAATGTGTCACACATATGATATACTTTGTTGGAGGTTGGGGTCTTACTCTTTGAGTTTTGATTTGGAGAAATGAAAAGAACATGGGCTAAAAGTAAAGTACATATGTATTTGTATCTTGGTCCTGGCAGTAATTAGCTGAGTGACACTGAGATATTATTGAACTTCCTTGAGCCTCATTTTCCTCATAGGTATCATGTAGATCAGGGGTTGGCAAACATTTTCTGTTAAGGACCAAATAATAAATATTTTAGGCTTTGCAGGAAAAACGATCTCTGTTGTAAATACTCAATTCTGCAATTATAGTAGGAAAACAGTCATAGACAAAAAACAAATGGGAGTAGCTGTGTTCCAATACAATTTCATTTACAGAAACAAGCCATAGGCTCGATTTGGCCTATGCACTATAGTTAGCTGACCCCTGATATGGATAACAATACTTTCCTCCCAGTGTTGTAGGAAAGATGGGACGTGAGGGGATGGTCATGTCCCAGGTCTCAGGTGAGTCCCTGGTACAGGCTTCCAAGGGAGGGTCCTTGCCTTTGTGCAGGAAAGAATTCAAGAGTGAACTATAGTAAAGTGAAAGCAAGTTTATTTAGAGAGATATACAGTTTGTAGACAGAGTGTGGGCTGTCTCAGAAGGCAAGAGGCCCCGGAGTGCAGGGCTGGGTAATTTCATAGGCTAATGAGTGGGAGGAATATTCTGTCTTAGAGAAGGGGCAGGGACTTCCAGGAATTGGGCCACTGCCCACTCTTTGGCCTTTTGTGGTCAGCGTTGGAACTGTCACGGCGCCTGTGGATGTGTCACTTTAGCTGATGTATTACAATGAGCGTATAATGAGGCTCTACTGGAAGTCGAATCTTCCTCCATCTTGGGCCTAGTAGGTTCTAATCAGTTTTTGTTGTACAGTAAGCCCCCTACATACGCACGAGTTCTGAGAGCACATTCGTAAGTCCAATTGGTTTGTAAGTCCAACAAAGTTAGCCTAGGTACCCAACTAACACAATCGGCTATACAGTACTGTACTGTAATAGGTTTATAGTACTTTACACACAAATAATACATAAAAAACAAACACAAAAAATTTAAAAAAACATTTAAATCTTACAGTACAGTACCTTGAAAAGTATAGTAGTACCAACTACATCACCGTTGCTTTTAAGCTTGCTTCCAGACATCCTGGGCTTGAAATAAAGATACCATACTACCGTACTCTATACAGTATTGTACAGTAAAGTACACAATAGCAAAACCACTTGTAGGGGATGCAGGCATGTGACAATGTATGCCAGACACGTGAACTAACATATGATTGGACATGAGAACACATGTTCGCATCTTTGAAAGTTTGCAACTTGAAGGTTCGTATGTAGGGGACTTACTGTATCATGTTCTTCTTAATGGTAGTGTCATTCTTTTAATGGTTGTGCCCTGTCCCCTTCCTTCCAGTCTCACCAGTGAGGTGAGACTACATACTGTACGTCAAGTGATGAGAACAGTGCCTGGCCTAAAGTCAGCTCTATGACTTGGTGAGTTCCCCTATTCAGTGCCTCTGGGATCCCCTTCGCTGCCACTTGCAAACCAAGTTAGAATGTGCTTAGGTAAGGGGGTGTGTTTTTCACCAGGGCATCAGACTATTTTGGAGAATTTCTCTTTGCATTCTTTTTATTACTTGCGAAAGTACTTCTAAGGCTCTAAGTATGAATGCCAATTGTTACTTATTTCCATCCTGGTGTCAGGGCAAGGAGAGAGAAAAGCATTCTCAAAGGAAGTGACCCCTTGGACCAAAGCAGCCTCTATATTAAATCTTCCTGTAGAACCTTTGAGAAAAAGCAGAGCTGATTAGGCAGTGTCTTTTCCCCCTTCTGGATAAGTTTTCTAAATTTGTGATAAAGAAGATGAGGGAACATGCAAGATTTTAGTTTGAGAAAAGTGTGGCATGGTCAAACTATTTCTGTTCAGGCCTCGTCTCAACATGGCAAAATGAAGGAGATTTATAGAAAAGTATCTGTTGCTATTGAATTCATATTAGGAAATAGAAGCTACCCTCTGATTGGTTTAGAGAATAACCTTAAAAATAACATGTATTGGGAGTCTTTATTTTTTAGAAAGTAATATATTTCTATTCAAGAAACTTTGGAAAATGTAGGAAAGTATATAGACAAAAAAAAAACTTAGAAAAACAGAAAACCCAACTAACCTTTAATCTCCCCTTCTAATGTTGACATTAGGTCTTTTACTCCTTCTCATCTTTTACATCGTTTTAGTTTGCAAGATTGTAATCATACCCTATATTCATAGGGTTACATTTGTAAGCTGCTCTTTTCATAATAATAGCATGAAGCAAACACATTCCCATGTCTTTGTTTACTTTTTTTAACATCTTTATTGGAGTATAATTGCTTTACAATGTTGTGTTAGTTTCTGCTTTATAACAAAGTGAATCAGCTAGATGTATATATATATATATATCTCCATAATCCTCTCCCTCTTGTGTCTCCTTCCCACCCTCCCTATCCCACCCCTCTAAGTGAACACAAAGCACTGAGCTGATCTCCCTGTGCTATGGAGCTTCTTCCCACTAACTATCTAGTTTACACTTGGTAGGGTGTATATGTCCATGCCACTCTCTCACTTTGTCCCAGCTTACACTTCCCCCTCCCCATGTCCTCAAGTCCATTCTCTATGTCTGCGTGTTTATTCCTGTCTTGCCCCTAGGTTCATCAGAACCATTTTTTATTTTTTTTTCTTAGATTCCATATATATGTGTTAGCATACGGTATTTGTTTTTCTCTTTCTGATTTCCTTCACTCTGTATGACAGACTCTAATTCCATCCACCTCACAACAAATAACTCAATTTCGTTTCTTTTCATGGCTGAGTAATATTCCATTGTATATATCTGTGCCACATTTTCTTTATCCATTCTTCTGTCGATGGACATCTAGGTTGCTTCCATGTCCTGGCTGTTGTAAATAGTGCTGAAATGAACATTGTGGTACATCACTCTTTTTGAATTATGGTTTTCTCAGGGTATATGCCCAGTAGTGGGATTGCTGGATCATATGATAATTCTATTTTTAGTTTTTCAAGGAACCTCCATACTGCTCTCCATAGTGGCTGTATCAATTTACATTCGCACCAACAGTGCAAGAAGGTTCCCTTTTCTCCATACCCTCTCCAGCATTTATTGTTTGGAGATATTTTGATGATGGACATTCTGACTTGTGTGAGGTGATACCTCATTGTAGTTTTGATTTGCATTTATCTAATGATTAGTGATGTTGAGCATCCTTTCATATGTTTGTTGGCAATCTGTATATCTTCTTTGGAGAAATGTCTATTTACGTCTTCTGCCCATTTTTGGAGTGAGTTATTTGTTTTTTTGATATTGAGCTGCATGAGCCACTTGTATACTTTGGAGATTAATCCTCTGTCAGTTGCATTGTTTGCAAATATTTTCTCCCATTCTGAGGGTAGCCTTTTCGTCTTGTTTATGGTTTCTCTTGCTGCGCAAAAGCTTTTAAGTTTCATTAGGTCCCATTTGTTTATTTTTCTTTTTATTTCCATTTCTCTAGGAGATGTGTGAAAAAAGATCTTGCTGTGATTTATGTCATAGAGTGTTCTGCCTATGTTTTCCTCTAAGAATTTGATAATGTCTGGCAATACATTTAGGTCTTTAATCCATTTTGAGTTTATTTTTGTGTATAGTGTTAGGGAGTGTTCTAATTTCATTCTTTTACATGTAGCTGTCCAGTTTTCCCAACACCACTTATTGAATAGGCTGTCTTTTCTGCATTGTGTGTTATTGCCTCCTTTATCAAAGATAAGGTGACCATATGTGTGTGGGTTTATCTCTGAGCTTTCTATCCTGTTCCATTGATTTATATTTCTGTTTTTGTGCCAGTACCATACTGTCTTGATTACTGTAGCTTTGTAGTATAGTCTAAAGTCCAAGAGCCTGATTCCTCCAGCTCCATTTTTCTTTCTCAAGATTGCTTTGGCTATTAGGGATCTTTTGTGTTTCCAAACAAATTGTGTAATTTTTTGTTCTAGTTCTGTGAAAAATGCCTTCGGTAGATCGATTGGGATTGCATTGAATCTGTAGATTGCTTTGGGTAGTATAGGCATTTTCACAATATTGATTCTTCCAATCCAAGAACATGGTATATCTCTCCATCTGTTTGGATCATCTTTAATTTCTTTCATCAGTGTCTTCTGCATATAGGTCTTTTGTCTCCTTAGGTAGGTTTATTCCTAGGTATTTTATTCTTTTTGTTGCAATAGTAAATGGGAGTGTTTCCTTAATTTCTCTTTCAGATTTTTCATCATTAGTGTTTAGGAATGCAAGAGATTTCTGAGCATTAATTTTGTATCCTGCTACTTTACCAAGTTCATTGATTAGCTCTTGTAGTTTTCTGGTAGCATCTTCAAGATTCTCTACATATAGTTTCCTGTCATCTATAAACAGTAACAGCTTTACTTCTTTTCCGATTTGGATTCCTTTTATTTCTTTTTCTACTCTGATTGCTGTGGCTAAAACTTCCAAAACTATGTTGAATAATAGTGGTGAGAGTGGACAACCTTGTCTTGCTCCTGATCCTAGAGGAAATGGTTTCAGTTTTTCACCATTGAGAACGATGTTGGCTGTGGGTATCTCATATATGGCCCTTATTATGTTGAGGTAAGTTCTCTTTGTGCCTACTTTCTGGAAGGTTTTTTATCATACATGGGGGTTGAATTTTGTCAAAAGCTTTTTCTGCATCTATTGTGATGATCATATGGTTTTTATTCTTCAATTTGTTAATATGGTTTATCACATTGATTGATTTGCATATATTGAAGAATCCTTGCATTCCTGGGATAAACCCCACTTGATCACGGTGTATAATCCTTTTAATGTGTTGTTGGATTCTGTTTGCTAGTATTTTGTTGAGGATTTTTCCATCTATGTTCATCGGTGATATTGGCCTGTAGTTTTCTTTCTTTGTGACATCTTTGTCTGGTTTCATTATCAGGGTGATGGTAACCTCATAGAATGAGTTTCGGAGTGTTCCTCCCTCTGCTATATTTTGGAAGAGTTTGAGAAGGATAGGTGTTAGCTCTTCTCTAAATGTTTGGTAGAATTCACCTGTGAAGCCATCTGGTCCTGGGCTTTTGTTTGTTGGAAGATTTTTTTATCACAGTCTCAATTTCAGGGCTTGTGATTGGTCTGTTTATATTTTCTGTTTCTTCCTGGTTCAGTCTCGGAAGGTTGTGCTTTTGTAAGAATTTGTCCATTTCTTCCAGGTTGTCCATTTTATTGGCATAGAGTTGCTTGTAGTAATCTCTCATGGTCCTTGTATTTCTGCAGTGTCAGTTGTTACTTCTCCTTTTTCATTTCTAATTCTATTGTTGTGAGTCTTCTCCCTTTTTTTCTTGATGAGTCTGGCTAATGGTTTATCAATTTTGTTTATCTTCTCAAAGAACCAGCTTTTAGTTTTATTGATCTTTGCTATTGTTTCCTTCATTTCTTTTTCATTTGTTTTTGATCTGATCTTATGATTTCTTTCTTTCTGCTAACTTTGGGGGTGTTTTGTTCTTCTTTCTCTAATTGCTTTAGGTGCAAGGTTAGGTTGTTTATTTGAGATGTTTCTTGTTTCTTGAGGTAGGATTTTATTGCTATAAATTTCCCTCTTAGAACTGCTTTTGCTGCATCCCATAGGTTTTGTGTCGTTGTGTTTTCATTGTCATTTATTTCTAGGTATTTTTTTATTTCATCTTTGATTTCTTCAGTGATCTCTTGGTTATTTAGTGGTGTATTGTTTAGCCTCCATGTGTTTGTATTTTTTACAGATTTTTTCCTGTAATTGATATCTAGTCTCATAGCATTGTGGTGAGAAAAGATACTTGATACGATTTCAATTTTCTTAAATTTACCAAGGCTTGATTTGTGACCCAAGATATAATCTATCCTGGAGAATGTTCCATGAGCACTTCAGAAGAAAGCGTATTCTATTGTTTATGAATGGAATGTCCTCTACATATCAATTAAGTCCATCTTGTTTAATGTATCATTTAAAGTTTGTGTTTCCTTATTTATTTTCATTTTGGATGGTTTGTCCATTGGTGAAAATGGGGTGTTAAAGTCCCCTATGATTGTGTTACTGTTGATTTCCCCTTTTATGGCTGTTAGCATTTGCCTTATATATTGAGGTGCTCCTATGTTGGGTGCATAGATATTTACAATTGTTATATCTTCTTCTTGGATTGTTCCCTTGATCATTATGTAGTGTCCTTCTTTGTCTCTTGTAATAGTCTTTATTTTAAAGCCTATTTTGTTTGATATGAGAATTGCTACTCCAGCTTTCTTCTGATTTCCATTTGCATGGCATATCTTTTTCCATCCCCTTACTTTCAGTCTGTATGTGTCCCTAGATCTGAAGTGGGTCTCTTGTAGACAGTGTATATACGGGTCTTGTTTTTGTATCCATTCAGCCAGTCTCTGTCTTTTGGTTAGAGCTCTTAATCCATTTACATTTAAGGTAATTATCAATATGTATGTTCCTATTACTATTTTCTTAATTATTTTAGGTTTGTTATTGTACGTCTTCTCCTTCTGTTTCCTGCCTAGAGAAGTTCCTTTAGCATTTGTTGTAAAGCTGGTTTTGTGGTGCTGAATTCTCTTAGCTTTTGCTTGTCTGTAAAGATTTTAATTTCTCCATCGAATCTAAATGAGATCCTTGCTGGGTAGAGTAATCTTGGTTGTAGGTTTTTCCTTTTCATCACTTTAAACATGTCCTGCCACACCCTTCTGACTTGCAGAGTTTCTGCTGAAAGATCAGCTGTTAACCTTATGGGGATTCCCTTGTACGTTATTTGTTGGTTTTCCCTTGCTACTTTTAATATTTCTTCTTTGTATTTAATTTTTGATACTTTGATTAATGTGTGTCTTGGCATGCTTCTCCTTGGATTTATCCTGTATGAGACTCTGCACTTCTTGGACTTAATTGACTATATCCTTTCCCATGTTAGGGAAATTTTCAACTATAATCTCTTCACATATTTTATCAGATCCTTTCTTTTTGTCTTCTTCTGGAACCCCTATGATTCAAATGTTGGTGAGTTTAATGTTGTCCCAGAGGTCTCTGAGACTGTCCTCCATTCTTTTAGTTCTTTTTTCTTTATTCTGTTCTATGGTAGTTATTTCCTCTATTTTATCTTCCAGGTCACTTATCCTTTCTTCAGCCTCAGTTATTTGGTTGTTGATTTCTTCTAGAGAATTTTTAAGTTCATTTATTGTGCTGTTCATCATTATTTGCTTGCTCTTTATTTCTTCTAGGTCCTTGTTAAATATTTCTTGTATTTTCTCCTTTCTATTTCCAAGATTTGGGGTCATTTTTACTATCATTACTCTGAATTCTTTTTCAGGTAGACTACATATTTCCACTTCATTTTTTTGGTCTAGTAGGTTTTTACCTTGCTCCTTCATCTGCTGCATATTTCTCTGTCTTCCCATTTTGCTTAATTACTGTGTTTGGGGTCTCCTTTTCACAGGCTGCAGGTTTGTAGTTCCCATTGTGTTTGGAGTCTACCCCCAGTGGCTACGGTTGGTTCAGTGGCTTGTCTAGGTTTCCTGGTGGAGGGGACTGGTGCCTGTGTTCTGGTGGGTGAGGCTTGATCTTTTCTTTCTGGTGGGCAGGGCTACATTGGTGTTGTGTTTTGGGGTGTCTGTGACCTTATTATGAATTTAGACAGCCTCTCTGCTAATGAGTGGGGTTGTGTTCCTGTCTTACTAGTTATTTGGCATGGAGCATCCAGCACTGGAGCTTGCTGGCCACTGGCTGGAGCTGGGCCTTAGGGTTGAGATGGCACTTTCTGGGAGAGATCTCACCAATTGATATTACATGGGGCTGGGAGGTTTCTGGTGGTCCAATGTCCTGAACTCAGCTCTCCCACCTCAGAGGCTCAGGCCTGACACCAGGCTGGAGCACCAATACCCTGTCAGCCACCCGGCTCAGAATAAAAAGGAGGAAAAAAGAAAGAAAAAAATTAAAAATTAAATAAATAAAATAAAATAATTTTTTAAGTTATTAAAATAAAAAATTAAAAAGTAATAAAAAAAGAAGAGAGCAACAAAACCAATAAAGAAATTCACCAATGATAACAAGTGCTAAAAACTATACTAAGATAAACATAAAAATCAGAAACAAGTCAGTTGCAGACAGCAAACCCCAAGTCTACAGTTGCTCCCAAAGTCCACCGCCTCAATTTTGGGTTGATGCATCGTCTGTTCATGTATTCCACAGATGCAGGGTACATCAAGTTGATTGTGGAGATTTAATCCGCTGCTCCTGAGGCTGCTGGGAGAGATTTCCCTTTCTCTTCTTTGTTCTCACAGGTCCTGGGGTTCAGCTTTGGATTTGGACCTGCCTCTGTATGTACATTGCCCTCAGGCTTCTGTTCCTGCCCAGACAGGACGAGGTTAAAGCAGTGGCTGATTAGGGGGCTCTGGCTCACTCAGGCCAGGAGGAGGGAGGTGTACAGTAGTTATACTTGGAATGCAGGATGAACCTGCAGTGGCAGAGGCTGGTGTGACATTGCACCAGCCTGAGGTGCGCCGTGTGTTCTCCTGAGGAAGTTGTCCCTGGATCATGGGACCCTGGCAGTGGCGGGCTGCACAGGCTCCTGGGAGGGGAGGTGTGGATAGTGACCTGTGCTTGCACACATGCTTCTTGGTGGCTGCAGCTGCAGCCTTAGCGTTTCATGCCTGTCTCTGGGGTCCGTGCTGATAGCCGCGGCTTGCGCCCTTCTCTGGAGCTCTTTTAGGCGGTGTTCTGCATCCCCTCTCCTCGTGTACCCTGAAACAATCATCTCCTGCCTACTAGGCAGTTCCAGAGTTTTCCTGGACTCCCTCCTGGCCAGCTGTGGCGCACTAGCCCCCTCTAGGCTTTGTTCACACAGCCAACCACTGTTCTCTCCCTAGGATCTGACCGAATCCCCAGCCTCAACTCCCTGCCCTGCCCGCCCCAGCGGGTGAGCAGACTGGTGCTGCTCAGGCTGGTGAGTGCTGGTCGTCACCAATCCTCTGTGCAGGAATCTGTCCACTTTGCCCTCTGCACCCCTGTTTCTGTGCTCTCCTCTGCGGCTCCAAAGCCTTCCCCGCTCCGCCACTCGCAGTCTCCGCCCATGAAGAGACTTCCTAGTGTGTGGAAACCTTTCCTCCTTCACAGCTCCCTCCCACTGGTGCAGGTCCCGTCCCTATCCTTTTGTCTGTTTATTCTTTTTTCTTTTGCCCTACCCAGGTACGTGGGGAGTTTCTTGGCTTTTGGGAAGTCTGAGGTCTTCTGGCAGCATTCAATAGGTGTTCTGTAGGAGTTGTTCCACATGTAGATGTATTTTTGATGTATCTGTGGGGAGGAAAGTGATCTCCGCATCTTACTCCTCCACCATCTTGAAGGTCCCCCCCCAAAATAAATGTTTCAATTCTGCTTACAAAGGTATAATTTAGCAAATTACTGTAAGTCATAATTAGTTTGAGAGAAAGGTTTCCTTATACCTGGTCACACAGAAATCCACAGATAAGTGAGGACAGGTAGAACTTGAAGTATTTTCAGGATAAACTTGAGCTCCAGAGGTGCTCTCATTGTCAGGCGGGCTTTGGCCGGGAAATGCTAACAAAACAAAACCTGCTGCCTTAGGGTGAGACCCCAGGCCCCGGCCCACCCCCATGTCTTTAAGAACCTTTAGCAACATCATTTTTAATGGCTGCTGAGGATTCCAGACATTGAGATAACACATTTGGTTGGAGACTGATCTTTCAAGAACACCTTTAGGAATTTTCGCTTCCCCTTAATACCTTTGTCAGAATTGGGAAAAGAAGAAAGGAGAGAGATTAAAATTCAAACCAGTTTCTCTCCTTTTTGAAGTGGTGAAAGGTTTGGTGCGGGAGAATCATAAGACAACAGGATTGTCCTTTCCAGCTGGGTCAGAGCTGAAGTGAGGCAATTGAGCATAAGTCTGATGTGACAACAGACTATCAGGATCCCCACATCAGCGGCCAACCTGTTCTGGCTGGGGCCTTGCCTCAGCCACGAGGCTGCATAGTGACAATTCAGGAGCTGACAGCATCTGCTCGTACTGCAGAGTCACCACATGCTTGCCCCATCTTGATTAATTGGCTTGTTTCATTTTAGACATTCTCCTGTCACAGAACATTCCATGATTGTACAAGTGATAATGAGTTACCCTAGGGATAACCTCTTCAGAACCAATAAATCTGTAACTCTTTGAATACTGAATACATCAGCCCTTCTCTAAAGTTACACAGCAAGGCATTAATACCATCTAATATTATAACATTTGTGCCAGGGTGGGTCTGAAACATTATATGTTAGCAATTAACCCTTTTGTTTGTGGCATTAATGAATAAGATTAGAATTGGATTTAAGGATTTGTTAAATGGCAAAGTCCAGTGACCTTAATTACTCTAATCTTATCTGACCTAAATGAATGAAATGCATTTCCACGTAAAATGGTAGGCATTGTTACCTCATAATGTGTAAGCTGCTGGTCTGATCTTTAATGTTAAAAACAAAAACGGAATGAGAGATAATGCAACATAGACTAATTTATGCATAAATGTCCAAAAACAATTAAAGGTATCTCAGGTCTGGACCACATAACATCTCCTAACAATCCTTTCCTACTTTTTACATAAAAATTGCTTTCTTGCCCTGATATAAAAGTTTTACCTACCCATTGTGAAAACAACAGATAATTAAAAAATACTTACAAAGAGAAAATAAAAACCCCCTATGATTTGACCACACAGATATAACCATGTTATATCTGTTTGTTGTTGTTGTTTTTTTCCATAGAGATATTTTAATTTACAAATTGACTATACATATATATCTCTCTGTATATACATACACATATAAGCCAACATATACATACATATGGGCATGCATAAGATATTACTATAGTGTTATTTTGGCTTATATTCTTCCAGGGGATTTTCTTCTATGCATAAATACATAGAAATATATATTTACTTTCCTAATATTTGGGAATGGCATCATGTTATACATATTACTTCATAGTATTCTCTTTTTTCATGATAAACAGTATGCCCTGGGTTGGTATTGTCTCTCTTCCTCCCTTCAGGCCACAGGGACTTAATTGCTTTTTTTTTCCTTTTCAGAGCAGCCATCACCTCACCAATTTCTTGAGGTGTCTCCCTAATGCATACTGCAGAAGACAATACAACATCCCCAGATTCTGCTTTCCTCACTGTCCATGAAGCCCACCTCACAGACCATTGTTAAAGATTTCACTGGTAATTGAGTAGGAGAACAGATAATACAAAAATGGCCATTGTGGCACGTTCTGTAAGATTTGACAGACCTTCCTGGTTCCCTGGCCAGAGTGCCTGGGTGGCCTGAAAGGGTATTGTTTGTCATCTTTTAACCCTGGTAGAAAGTTTATCAAACTCCCCCTCACTTAGGCCTTTTCCTACCTTCAGCCTCTGAAATCCAGTGATTCTCAAGCTATCTGGAGGGGAGATGAAGTTGCTTTTTTAAGTATTCTTTTTCTGTGGTAAAATACACATAACATAAAGTTTACCATTTTGTCATTTGTAAGCGTGCAGTTCAGTGGCATTAAGTACATTCATGTTGCTGTGCAACCACCAGTGCCCATCTCTAAAACTTTTCATTTTCCCAAACTGAAACTCTATACCCATTGAACAATAGCTCCCCACTCCGATCTCTCCCCAGCCCCTGGCAACCACTCTTCTACTTTTTGACTCTATCAATTTGACTATTCCAGGTACCTCATGTAAGTGAAATCATACAGTATTTGTCCTTTGCTGTCTGGCTTATTTCACTTACAATGTCTTCAAGGTTCGTTCGTGTTGTAGAATATGTCATGATTTCCTTCATTTTTAGGGCTGAATAGTATTCTATTGTATGGATATATCACATTTTAAAAATCTATTCATCCTATAAATACTTGAGTTGCTTTCACCTTTTGGCTATTGTGAATAAGACGGCTATGAATATGGTGTACATGTATCTGTTTGTGTCTCTGCTTTCAGTTCTTTTGAGTGTATATACCGAAGTGAAATAGCTAGATCATAGGGTAATTCTATTCTTAATCTTCTGAGGAACTGCCATATTGTTTGCTACAGAGCCTGCACCATTTTATATTTCCATTAGTGATGGACAAGCGTTTCAATTTCTCCCTCACTGAGACTTGTTATTTTCTGGAGCTTCTTGTTGTTGTTTAAAATAGCCATTCTAATGGATATAATATGGTATCTTATTGTGGTTTTGATTTGCATTTCCCTAATGATTAGTGATTTTGAGTATCTTTTCATGTGCTTATTGGCCCTTTGTAAATCTTATTTGGTGAAATGTCTTTTCAAATTGTATGTTCATTTTTTAATTGAGTTTGTTTTTTTGTTGTTCTTTTTTGCTTTATTTTATTATTTAAAATTTTATTTATTTATTTATTTTTGACTGTGTTGGGTCTTCATTGCTGCTCACGGGCTTTCTCTAGTTGCCTTGAGCGGGGCTACTCTTACTCGCGGTGCACAGGCTTCTCATTGCGATGGCTTCTCTTGTTGCAGAGCACAGGCTCTAGGCACGCAGGCTTCAGTAGCTGTGGCACGCGGGCTCAGTAGTTGTGGCTCGTGGGCTCCAGAGCGCAGGCTCAGTAGCTGTGGCACATGGGCCTAGCTGCTCCATGGCATGTGGGACCTTCCCAGACCAGGGCTCGAGCCCGTGTCCCCCGCCCCGGCAGGCAGACTCTCAACCACTGTGCCACCAGGGAAGTCCCTTTTTTGCTTTATTTTGTTGTTTAACTTCTCTTCCATTATAGATTGATACTTTTATAAAATACAGTAAAATTACCACCAGTGAATTACTGGATATCAAGATGAAGGATGTTAAGATGAAGTCCTAGTACATCTGTTTCTAGCCATAATGAAGTAAAAGGGATTGATTCACTCTTCTACCTTAAACAGTTAGGAAACCAGAATAATATATGAAACAATGGTTTTCAGATATTGAACAAAAGTCGCATTAGGAGTGTGATCCCTTCAGAGGAAAGAAACAAACAAGGTGAGATCTGTCACCTCAGCTTATTGCTTAGAGGCAGCCTACAAGCACACTTGAGAGGATCAGACTGAGCCCTGGTAACATAACTGCATGCCAGAACGAAGACCACAGCTACATAAAGGAATACAGCAAAATTCAGTACCCAGTAGTGAAAATTTACACAGTCCCCAATCCAATTAAAAAAAAATTACCTGGTATGCGAAAAAGCAGGAAATATGATCCTTATGAAGGGAAAAAACTCAACTGTTGGAAGACGAATTATATAAAAATGAAACAAAAAAATGACATAAAAATATAAGACCCATTTTTTAAAAATTATTAAATTTAATGGACATAAAAGAAATTATTCTGTCAGATTGCTATAAAAGTTTCTACATGCTCGCTCCCATGTTTTATACTTATTGTTCCATGAAATGGCCAGTAACAATCCACAGACCATCAGCTGGTCTGTAGACCACACTTGATGTAGCCCTGATTAGACCAGTATTTTTTTTAACCTCAAGCCGACTGACTTAAATATGATTACAGAAAAAAAACAAAAACAAAAACACATTTGAATGTACGGCCGGCCGTACAAGAGAAGAGCCTGTCTCCCAAAGTGAATTACGTGTCTCTAGGGATTCCAGTCTGAGCGGCTCCCACCTCAGGGTGTTCCCAGCACTATGCCAGACCCTGAGGGAAAACCTGAGGTGAAGACCCAAGTCCTCAGAGTGAAGCATGGCAGGGAAATTTATGAGAGGCTTAATTAGCACAGTCATTTTATATAAGTAGAGACACAAGGTTTTAAGTAAAACCCTTCTGAGCCTAATTATTTCCTCTGTTATCAGGGACTTCAGAGGAAACTGCACTAAATCATTCTGGAAATAGGTCCTCAGTTCACAGATGCTGAGAACTAATTACTTAACGCATTGAATTGAGTGCATGTTGTAACTGCAAAATATGAAGACTGGATTAGAAGAGCCACCACAAGCTCTTTACCAGCTACCTCTTGGAGGCAAATGTCCATGGACACATTGTTCCAGAGGAGAATGGAACATTGTCTTCTGGAAAGCTGCTAATTAAGAGCTTCTAATTAACAGCAGCTTTCCCTTACAGTCCTGAGGATGGTTGCTCAGCCTGTCCAGGTTCAAAACTGTTTTGTGTGGTGAAGCTGGGAGAAAGGAAAAAAAAAAAAAGACAAAATAAGTATGTATAAATTGGGGATATGCAAATGTCATTGTTGACATTCTACTTGTTACTTTCACTTTGGAATTCATTGCAACCCATCTATCAATGTCTTTTTCTATTCCTGTTGTTTCTCATCTATGAAAAGAATATAATGATAACAGTATCTTCCTCATAAGGTTTAAATGATTTAATATATGTAAACATATTGGCACATACTAAGTACCCAGTAAATATTAACTGTCTATACCTGTATCTATACATCTATAGATATTTACTTATTTTTTCATTCATTCAAATCCACTGAAGAAATACATGGTATCTGAGGGATCAACCTAAAAATTATACAATTGAGCTTTTTAAATTAAAAGCTCTGGTATAATTGTACAGAATGTAGCCCTGTCAGTTTCAATTTAGACCTTATCATTATTGTCTGTGGCAAAAGCACATCACCCCAAGGGCAAGGAGTTGAGTCCTGAGGTGTGGGCAGTAGAATCAATATGCAAGGGCAGGTTGTCTGACATCAACTTCATCGTCTACAAAGGTTCAACATCCCCTTTGGTTTCTTTGCAGAATCATTAGAACACATTTCTTATGACTGTGTCATTTTGGTCTATTGGCAAAAAAAAAAACAATTATGTGACAGAGCACTGAGTGACACCTGCCTTGGCTGGGTATTGCCACTCGTACCCGGAGTGCTCAGAAGAATGATAGAGGTGATGTATTAACTATGCTCAGTCAAAAGTAAAAGATGGAGAATAGTGTTTTCATTTTTCAGTTTCAAATCTACATCCCTTTATCCTGCTGTACAAAATAGGATCTCATGGTGATCACAGTAAGATCTTGGAGGACACTGTGCCAAGACATGTGAAGAGGTGCCCCTGACCTGGGCATTCTAAAATTCTTGATGAGCATCTTGCCTGGTTACAGACAGCTGTAGCAGCTTCCTGCTCCTGTTTCCAGGGAGGAAACAGTGCTGTGTGTTCCTGAGTTTCTTTACAGATTTCAGGGGTGCTCCCTATATGAATGTGGAAACTTCTCATAAGATGACCAGTGGCCACTAGGAATGAATGCTCTAATTACTTTTGGTGACAGTAAATACAATTATTTTGATATGGATCAGAGGTCTTGTCTATAGAGAAAGGGCTCTTTCAGTTATCCTTATGCTTGGCTAAATTGGTTTTCTGAAATGAGAATGTAATATTCCTGAGAGAATGAGTATTCATATTGAACTATTTTCATTTAAAAATAATCATTTGGGGGGTAGAGGTGAGCTCTCATACTAAACTAGAAGTAGCAAAAATTAGATAATAAGGAATTTATTTTGTTGTTTTTCTGCTTCCCAGTTTTCCTCCTTGACGTTCTACAGATTTCTGTTATTGGTCAATTTTTGTTGCTGTTGTTTCTGTGTCCTTTCTTGACACTCTCAGTCAGTCTCTTGGTTTCAAATATCATCATTGCTCTGTGAAAAACAACTGAATCTCTCTTTATAGTTACGGGACTTCTTATTATATGAGGTAATAAATCTCTATCATCCAAACCATCTTGGTTTGGTATTCTCTTACTTGCATCTGGAAGTATCTTGACTCTTTTTCCTCTAAACAGTAATAGGAGAATGAATCATTCTAAAGCCAAGTCAAGATCATGTGGCTCCCTCGTTCAGAAATCTTCAGTAGTTCCCCACTCCCTACCAAAGAAACCCTCCAAATTTATTATCTAGCATTTAAGACTTTCCTACAATCTGTGCCAACTAACCTTTCCAAGCTTATTTATTATATGCTTTCTTTACCTGGTCCTTCCAGTGGTTAAAACACTCTAAGAGCTGCAGTGGGGAGACAGAAGAGGGGAGGCTGCCACCCAGCTAAACAGTTGGCTGGGACCTGGACCCAAGCCCACTCCCCATTCCCTGCCACCACCCTGCCTCCAGGGACTAAATGTGGAACTAGCTGGTGTCAGCCCAGTTTTCACCTAGAAAGTCACTTCAGTTTAGGTGGCAGAGATCATCTTTGCAAAGTTCTTTTGTGTCCCAATGTAGATTAAAGAGCAAATTGAACTCCCGAAAGGTGGGGGTTGCCTTTGAGAACATGGCTCCTAGGCCCCAGAGCTCCAGGATCAGCACGGCAGCATGGTGGCCCTTGTGTATTGTGTGCCCTCAACATGCAAGGTTCTCCTCTGGCAGCAGGAAGCACACTCCGAGAATGCTGAAGCTGCAAAACCCACTTCCAGAGCACAGAAAAACAAAGAGGAACAAGGTATACCAGCAGCCAACATGCAGGAACGCACCCAGCAAGCAGCAAGCCACTGTCACTGACTCAGCAATTGCTTCTGCTGTGGTCCAAGAAGAACTCAGAGAGCCTGTCCCTGTCTGTGACTGCAGGCTCAGTCATTCAACCAGTGCAGTCCAGTAACCCTAAAGGGAGGAACTCCACCACGAAAGAGTCAAAGTCCAACAAACAATGATGAACAACGCAGTAAATGAAATTAAAAATTCTCTAGAAGGAACCAATAGCAGAATAACTGAGGCAGAAGAACGGATAAGTGACCTGGAAGATAAAATAGTGGAAATAACTACCACTGAGAAGAGTAAAGAATAAAGAATGAAAACAATGGAGGACACTCTCAGAGACCTCTGGGACAACATTAAATGCACCAGCATTCAAATTATAGGGGTCCCAGAAGAAGAAGAGAAAAAGAAAGGGACTGAGAAAATATTTGAAGAGATTATAGTTGAAAACTTCCCTAATATGGGAAAGGAAATAGTTAAGTCCAGGAAGCACAGAGTCCCATACAGGATAAATCCAAGGAGAAACATGCCAAGACACATATTAATCAAACTATCAAAAATTAAATACAAAGAAAAAATATTAAAAGCAGCAAGGGAAAAACAACAAATAACATACAAGGGAATACCCATAAACTTAACAGCTGATCTTTCAGCAGAAACTCTACAAGCCAGAAGGGAGCGGCAGTACATATTTAAAGTGATGAAAGAGGAAAACCTACAAGCAAGATTACACTACCCAGCAAGGATCTCATTCAGATTCGATGGAGAAATTAAAACCTTTACAGACAAGCAAAAGCTAAGAGAATTCAGCACCACCAAACCAGCTTTACAACAAATGCTAAAGAAAATTCTCTAGGCAGGAAACAAAAGAGAAGGAAAAGACCTACAATAAGAAACCCAAAACAATTAAGAAAATAGTAATAGGAACATACATATTGATAATTACCTTAAATGTAAATGAATTAAATGCTCCAAGTAAAAGACATAGACTGGCTGAATGGATACAAAAATAAGACCTGTATATATGCTGTCTACAAGAGACCCACTTCAGACCTCAGGACACATACAGACTGAAAGTGAGGGGATGGAAAAAGATATTCCATGCAAATAGAAATCAGAAGAAAGCTGGAGTCGCAATTCTCATTTCAGACAAAATAGACTTTAAAATAAAGACTATTAGAAGAGACAAAGAAGGACACTACATAATGATCAAGGGAACAATCCAAGCAGAAGATATAACATGTGTAAATATTTATGCACCCAACATAGGAGCACCTCAATACATAAGGGAAATGCTAACAACCATAAAAGGGGAAATCAACAGTAACACAATCATAGGGGACTTTAACACCCCATTTTCACCAATGGACAAACCATCCAAAATGAAAATAAATAAGGAAACACAAACTTTAAATGATACATTAAACAAGACGGACTTAATTGATATTTAGAGGACATTCCATCCAAAAACAACAGAATACACTTTCTTCTCAAGTGCTCATGGAACATTCTCCAGGATAGATCATATCTTGGGTCACAAATCAAGCCTTGGTAAATTTAAGAAAATTGAAATCGTATCAAGTATCTTTTCATTGCAGCTCTTTTTACAATAGCCAGGACATGGAACCAACCTATGCGTCCATCAACAGATGAATGGATAAAGAAGATGTGGCACATATATACAATGGAATATTCTCAGCCATAAGAAGAAACAAAATTGAGTTACTTGTAGTGAGGTGGATGGACCTAGAGTCTGTCATACAGAGTGAAGTAAATCAGAAAGAGAAAAACTAATACCATATGTTAACACATATATATGGAATCTAAAAAAACAAACAAAAAAATGGTTCTGAAGAACCTAGGGGCAGGACAGGAATAAAGACACAGATGTAGAGAATGGACTTGAGGACACAGGGAGGGGGAAGGGTAAGCTGGGACAAAGTGAGAGAGTGGCATGGACATATATTCACTACCAAATGTAAAATAGATAGCTAGTGGGAAGCAACTGCATAGCACAGGGAGATCAGCTCTGTGCTTTTGTCCATCTAGAGGGGTGGGACAGTGAGGGTAGGAGGGAGATGTTAGAGGGACAAGATATGGGGATATATGTATATGTAAAGCTGATTCACTTTGTTATAGAGCAGAAACTAGCACACCATTGTGAAGCAATTGTACTCCGATAAAGATGTTAAAACAAAAAGAGTCGAAGTCCAAGTCAAAGCAGGAGATGATGGCCTTCCCTTACAGTGATGACCCCATCTGGGAATCCCCACCTGCCTTTGAAATTCTCCAGGCAGAGAAAACAAGGGCGCTGGCCAGTCAATCCTAGTCCACCCTCTTAATGACTCCAAGAGTGGGAGCCATACACTGTAAGCACTCCTTTGGCCTGGTGGGAGCCTGGACCTGAAGAATGGGGCTGCAGATGGTGCCAAGGGAGCAAGGTATTCCCCGTCCCCCGCCGCCTCACCGCTTTGGTCAGAGCTCCTGGGACTGAAGAATGGAATTCTGCTGACCACTAAAGTCCCAGGATTCCCAGTGCACAACCCACTGATGACCCCATCATATTACGTGACCCACAGCTCTTCCAGACCTTTCCACAGCCAGACTATTATCCAAAGCCCACACCTGCTCCGAAGACATTAGAGCAAATAGTGTGTATGTTTTCAAGCTGCAGATTCTGCACTAAGGGTCAAGTTGAAACTGCTGCCCCTTTTCACATCCATGACATCCCTAGCAGCAAGACAGAGAGAAGCATACCTCTGTGAACAGGCAGATATGTGCCTTTGGAATGACCTGAAACCTCTCCCAGCTCCAGCCAACCAGGGTTGGAATTCTTCCCCGAATACCACACCGCAGCCAACTCTGTGTGTTCTGGCACCAGCACCCACACCTGCTGCTCCCATATGTCCCCTGAGATAAGCCTGGGGTAGAAAACAAACTGATTCCTTCTGCAGGCAGCCCTGCCAGCTCTACTCCACTGCTCCGACATGGTGGCCTGATGCCCCCAAACCAAGCAGTTACCTCTGTCTCCTACAGGGACAATGGCTCTGGCAGATCCCAGTGTACTCCTTCCCCACCTCCCTCCACTAGTGTCCAGTGGCGATCCCCCCACCCTGGGAGAAACCCCAGATAGACTACGTCATGAGCAGCTTCAGCATCGGGAGCACTCCTTACACACTCTCAAATCTAGCACATGCTTTCCCCTGATGAGAAGACATTCGTAGCAGCACAAGGGATGCAGAATGCTGGAGTGTTAAATGAACCTCCAAAGAAACCAGAAGGGTTGATACAGGCCAGAGTGGCTTAGTAACAAAGCTTAGGTAAGGGACCTGGGTCCCGGACAGCTGTGGAGGCTCCACTTGTCCTTCCAGGATACAGAGATGTGCCCTTTTGTCCAGATGAAGTGATTCCACCTTCCATGAACTCCCTGTCTGGGCCCCTAAGACCCAACCACCCAGATCATATGACTCCTGAGCAGTTAGTTTGGCTGAAATTATAGCAGGAGTTTTTAATAAACAGAAGAAGAGGTATCAGGGAAAAGTGGCTGTACCCTAGCACTCCCTCCAGGTTACAAAGGTTTATCTGCACGGACCTTAGAATTTCTCTAAGGGCCTCTCCCTAGATACCAGATGACCCCTAGTGAAGGCTGGGCACCTGGGCATGCAGAACCATCTTCTGATAGTATGACTGCACCATGTTCTCTGCTCTTAGGCACACGGCACTCGACTGCAACATACCAGGTATACCAGGGATATACCTTCCTGGATTTGCAGGAATGATAATCTGAAATGGAAGGGCAAATGTCACCAACCCTGCATCCAGACCACGTCTTTCTGGAGTCAGTTGGCCAGACAACATGTCAAAAATTCCAAATAATTGAAACTTCTTTCCTGGCCAGGGGGTCTTTTTGATTGATGGGATTGCTTCCAAAACCCCCAAAGATTCTCTGCAGAGATGCTTCAACAGCAGCTTGCAGAGAAATTTCAAGGTGGTCTCCCTGGGATAAGCATAACAGGAATAAGGTCCAACATGGAGATGACTAGCATGATCCCAGGCTCTCAGTGAACATTCCCATTTTCCTGCAGTCCTGCCAGGATAATTTTCCAAAAACGATTCCCCACCAATGAGCCCTGGTTGGGAATTTGAGTTTGGGATGGTCCTTAATGTCATGAAAGGAAATGTCAACTTAAATGTCAACAAGGGATCCAACTTTCAGATGACACCTCAAAAGATGAGAGGCTCAGTGTGCCCTGGGGAGATGATGACTTGCACTCAGGTGGCTCCAAGATGCTGCCTGCTGAGCAGAAGCTGGCTCCCCTGCCATCTGGTGAGCGTCCTCAGCAGGAGTATGTCCTGGGCTTTAGGCCATACTTTCCGTGTCTCAAGGTCCAGGAAGCAACGGTGGTTTGCAGAATCTCAGAGAAACAATCGGACTCACCAGAAGGACTAATGGCCAGCTCTGTCATAGCCACCAATACATCTCAACCCTCTAGAAACCCCATTAGCCTCAACACAGCTCCTCCAGTTTGAAATGGCCTGGGGCAAAAGCCCTGTGCATTCTCCTAGTCTGAACCCTCTGCAACCTCCCACCATGTACTGTCCAGTCATCAATGCTGGGCTCACCCTCAGGAAACCTCAAGTGCCTCCAGATTCCATTGTACATGGTAGGCCTGATGGCAGGCCCAGACGCTGCTGCCTTCATTAAACAGCCTTCTTAGTGTTTGCTGCTGCTCTGTGGGTGATCTGCTTCTGTGAATATCCAGATGTCTTCTCTCTAGTACAACTCGCCTCCAGAGCCTATCCTTCCCCAAGCCTGCTCTCCATTGTGGTGTCTTAAATGTTCAAGTTTGCAATGTCCAGTTCTACCTGATTATTCCATTATGCCATCAAGATGGCAATCGACTCAGATGACAAGCTCCCCTCCAGCTCCTTCACTCAACTTCTCATCAATGAATAACCTGCCAGAAATGGGCATTAATACATAAAAATCCTCGAATTTCACGTTCTGATGCCAACACTCAACCCCATGGGAATGACCCAACCACTCCTCACTATAACCAGATGCCCTCCTTGGTTACCATGGGAACCAACATGCTTCCTCATGGTGTTTCAGTGGGGTCTGATTTGATGTCACACAATCCTATGGTGGGTCTTGGGTCCCAGGAGCCTGAGATGGCATCTCAAGGACAGATGGGTTTTTACAGGAGTTCCCTCCAAGATGAGTCTCTTCCGCAGCAGGTATCATTTTCTTGCCATGGCCCCAGTGGAGGCAGAGCAACTTCCTGGAGACGTGGGTGTCCCAGGAGAAGGCACATTTGGCCATTCTAACACCCAATTTAGAATTCAGCACTTTAAAAGCCTGGGGGCCCAAGGGGTCCTGACTCCATCACTGTGCTGGGGAATAGCCTGTCTTCAGTCTTTTCGGACCCAGATCTGCAGGAAGTCATACCTGAGTTGGACCTGTCCTCTACACTCCACCTGAGAAGCCCAGCCAGACACTGAAATGGTTCCATGAGGGGAAGTCCCAGGCCATAAACAGCCCTGGGGTCCTAGACCTGGGTTTTTGCACAGGGGATGATGGGCAAACCAGCCCCCTGAATGTACTAGCTTTGCCTGGCTTGGGAGGTCCCGGGTTTGTGGAAACTCTGGGCATCCTTCCGGGTACAAGTGTAACCATGCCAAGCCTCAACCCAATACGATCACTGGCCTCTCTCAGGCAAGAGCAAAATATTAATGAAACACACACACACAGACACAATTAATTTTTAAAAAACTGTTACTAAGTTCAGTGTAGGGTAGGAATAGTAAGGAAATCTATTTTTTGTTTAATTATGAAACTTAGGACATTGCTTTTCAGTTTAAGTGCGCCTCATCACTGTCTGTCTCTCTCGATATACACATCCACCTCTTTCACCCTTCACCGTCTCCTTCATTAAGTGTGCTTCTTTCCCTCATGCCCACCCCCAGCCTGCTCACGCCCTGCCTTCCCCTCTTCTTTTCCCTTGGGTGCTGCATACTCAGCATTATTTGGGGGAGATAGATCTAGTAAAGCCTCAGCATCCCTGCTGAGCATCCTCCTGGTTTTGGGAGGGAGAGTGAGGTCTGTCCCTGGAATGCTCTGTGGCTTTCTCCTCCCGGGTGACTTTTTCTTTGCCAATATGCCCTCTTTTGCCTCCACTCTTGTTTTCTGGTCTCCTTTTCTGCGGAATTTCCAGGTGAATTTTATTAGTGTGGGATGGAACAGATGCTAACAGTTATCCAGGATTTTGTTTTTGTTTTTTGAAATTTTGTGGTTACTTCCCTTTCTTCCTGCTCCCACACACAAAGTGTTCTACGGAACTTCCATTAAATTCGGTACAAAACCACTTGCTGGGGCTGTGATGTCAGAAAAATTAAATATATTGCTTCAAATAAAATTAAAAAGAATATTTCAAGGCTCAGTCCAAAAATGACTTCCATGAGACTCTTCCTGATCTCCAGGGGAGACCAAATGTCATTTTCCTTGGAACTTGCTACTAACATCTAACAGCTTCTTCCGTCCTTTTCTTGTAACATACTTTTTTATGTTTTATCTTTCCTATAAATTGAAACTATGTGAGAGTTGGTTCTGACCCTGATTCAACTTTGGATGCTCCACAGTGTTTTGCATGTAGATGTTCACTGAATGTTAGGCAGATGCATAATTTTTTTCTCTAACCACTGCAAATTATCCCTAACATGGGGAATGATGGAGGGAACAATTAAAACAAGCCTCACAAGTTGAAACATGACACTCAGTTTATGAAATGAGGAGAAAAAAAGAGGAGTCGGGGGAGGATATAACCTGAGCTATAAATAGCTTTAAAGAAACTAAGCAACATGTGACAGGGATTTGTATGGGCTTACAAGGTGCTGCGGGTAAAATGCTGGAGTTTATAAGAAGGAAGGGGAAGTTTATAAAGTTTGCTTCTTAGCAGTGCAGTCAGGCAGTATCAGGGCTTACTATGTGTCTTTGTGCAGGCTGCTATAACAAAAGGCTGTAATAGGCTGGGGGGCTTAAACAACAGACATTTATTCCTCACAGTTATGGAGGCTGAAGTCCAAATTCAGGGCTCCAGCAGATTTGTTGTCTGGTTGGAGCCCGCTTCCTGGTTCATAGATGGCTGTCTTTTTGCTGTGTCCTCACATGTTAGAAGGGACAACAGAGCTCTCTGGGTCTCTTTCATAAAGGCACTACTCCCACTCATGAGGGCTCTACCCTCATGAAATCACGTTGCGAAGGCTCCACCTCCTAATACCATCACATTGGGGGTTAGGTTTTCTAACATGTGAATTCTGGGGGGACAAACATTCAGTCTCTAACATTATGGTTCTGCATAGGCTCAGAAAGCACCCTGCACATCCTATCAAGTGAAAAGTGATGCTGATGACAGCCCTACACTGCCAGTGGTGTCTCTTGAAGCCTTGGAAACTGGGGATTTTAATAAAAATCTTCCTCACAGTGTCCCTCAGGAAAACTTGGAGGTTAAAATTTTATCAGATCCAGTGCTATTATAAAATGACTCTTTTGTAGCCTCCCCAAATTAGTTTCATATTCAAAGCAGCTTATTTCAACCATTCCCTGCTTAGTTAAATGAAGGCTTGGAAATACAGAGTGCACATGGAGAAGAGAGAAAGGTCTCTGTCTACTTCAGAAAATATTCAGAGTACATGCCTACATCTTAACATTTTGCAGCCATCCTCTTTTTGTGAATTGCTATTTTGACACTTTATTTTTACTTACATTCAAGAATGACTCTTGGGAAGACTTCATTTTAAAAGTATTTTCTATTTACCTTGCTTAGGTATCATGATGAAAGTACTCTGGAAGTAGTCATATACAGATGGGGGCAATAAATATGTGCTTTTAAGAAATGTCACATTCAAGATTCTTAGCTTCTAAATGCAATGACAGTGAGGAACCCTCATGGCCTTGCTGCCACAGGCTCCAAACACCAGCTCCAGCCCGTCCACCAGGAATTATGTCACTGTCCTGAGGCTAATGGTCTCTGTTTACTCACAGGTGTGCTCACTTTAAATAAATCCCACTTATAAAAATTTAGACTTGCCAAATAGAAAAGCTGGCAAAGTGACTGCTAAAGAAAAGGATCCTTTACCGTGTCAACACTTTAAATAAGAAGCTGTTTTAGTACATTTTAAAGTTTGAAAACATTTATTTCCCAGGCACTCTGGATTTGCTGGAAATGCTGCACACCTGTGTTCTCTTCATTATTCTAGCACAGCCTTTGACACTTTCTGAAGCCAGCCAGAAGTAGGATAAACAGCTAATTGTCTGTGTCATGTGCCGTGTGGCTTGTGAATCCAGAATAAGAGGCCAAAGAAGAAAATGATTGTTCCAGCACTGATTTGCTATGAATCAGATTCCATCCTCAGAAAATTCATTTTATTTTACTCACAGGGAAATCATATTAAACTGCCTACTCCATGTCAAGTTGTTTGGATTTCTGTGAAGAAAGAAAATAAGATTGGGATTGGCAGAACAGCGTGTTATATGGGGAAAATCAGATCATCAGAGAATATTGGAGCTTTAATGGTCCTTAGCACCCTCTTAATCAGGCAAAATCCTTCATACTGTAGGTGCAAAAAGTAGAATGGGCATCTTTGTTTTGCCTTCCAAGCATTTCTGTTTCTCTTCCCAAGCTAACCTTAAAAGATGGATCCGCTTCCAATGAACAGTTCCGAAGAAGGATTGGCATTGTTGGCTTCAGAGATGGAGGCCCTCTGAAGTGGCTCCTCTGAAGGTTCTTGGCTTAGGTCACAATTTTTTATGTATAGTGGGTACCGGGGAAAGGCAGCTTTTCATGTGAATTTATTATTGGCATCAAACAAGGCAGGATTTTGTTTTGGTTTGTTTTGGCCCGTGGTAGGGTAGAACAGAGAATGGAATTACATAATCAGGCATTCCCAGGCAAACAAATTTAAATGTTGCTTTGAGTTTGAATTAGTCTGCTTAATGTCTAAATCTCACAGTTCTTCCTTCTATCTGTAGTGCAACCTAAAACATAAAAGATAAAGCATTCTCTGGGTTGAGATCTAACCCTGTATTCTGTCTTATACTCTGATCTACAAGGATGTAGAATTTGCTGCAATGGCATGTTATAGAGACATGTTCTGTCTTGAAAATAAGTAAGATATTTCTGTTAAAAATAGAGATGGAGATTAGTGGTGGATAAATCTCATTAAGTTTGGAATCTGGGTTGACTTTATATAAGGGTTCCAGGAATTCTGGGGCTTAGTGACAGATTACACAAGTATTTGGAGATTAAAGAGCTCATCAAATCCAGGAAAAAAATGCATGTCCTTTAAGGATGTCCCCCCAAATATATGTGTTTGTGTGTATACACACACACACACACACACACACACACGCACATGCACTTAGGGAAGAATTAATAACCAAAGCTTCAAGTTTTCAGAGGCTTATGTCTTTTCTACTTCTGTGGGAGAAGAGAACTCTATTCTAAACCATGCCCACCAGAGCAAGCAAACCAAATAGGACACACAGTGTTTTCTCAATGGCCATATTAAGAACTGAGCTCCCTTGTAGGTATAAAAAGAGACAGCCTGGCTTGAGTTCAAATCCTGTCTCTCTCAACTTAGTTGCTATGTGGCCTATTCAAATTATTCTACCTCACAGAGCCTCTATTCCTTCAACCTGAAAGCAGAGGGGGTAACAGTGTGAGGATAGATTTCCTATCACAAAATAAAAATTTAAAGCCATGTTTGATTAAAAAATAATATTCAAGAAAACCTGAAAGTAGAAATCTACGTTTACATTGACTGTATGAAATGTTTTTACAGTTCCTGTCTCCTCTGTACCTCTAAGGGACCACTGCTTCAGTATCCATTTATTCTTTCCTGGTTCAGTAGTTGTTTATGAGCCTAACACAGGGAGAGGCAGTGGCCCTTCAAAGAGAGAGTCCTAGACTTGTAGAGAAAAGAACTGGGCTTGAGATCTGACTTATCCATTATCTCCGACCTTGGAAAAATCATTACATTTCTCTGACTTATGGTTTTTCATCTGTAAGATGGTGTTTTAGACCAAATGTTGGTGTCCTCCCCAAATTCGTATGTTGAAGCTCTAACCCCAATATGATGATATTTGGAGGTGGGGATTTGGTAGGTAAGTTTAGATGAGGTGATAAGGGTGGAGCCCTTATGAATGGGATTAGTGCCCTTATAAGAAGAAGAGACAAGGGCGCTCTCTCTCTCTCTCTCTCTCTTCCTCCCTCCCTCCCTCCCTCCCCCCACCTCACCATGTAAGAACTCAGTGAGAAGGTGGCTGTCTGCAAGCCAGGAAAAGGGGTCTAAGCAGAAACCAAATCAGCTGCCATCTTATTCTTGGACTTCCCAGCCTCCAGAACTGTGAGATATAAATGTGTATTTTTTAAGCCACCTAGTCTGTGGTATTTTGTTAAAGCAGGCCAAGCTGACTAAAACAGATGGGGATAAAAATACCAACCTATATTATAGAGTCCTTAGATCACAAATGAGACATATATAAAATCTCTGCAAATTTTCGATCACTAAACAAATTATGAGTACTGTGTTAGGAACTAGAGAGATGTAAAAATGAGCCAGGTACTGACCTTGACCTCAAAAAGTTCAGTTTCCTAGGTGAGGTAAGACTCATGTATTACCAACTATGATACAAAAGAGAAAGGGCCATATTCATTCATTCTTCAGTCATTCATTCATTTGTTTAACAGGCATATATTCAGCATCTGCTATGTGCCAAGTGCTAGATTTGGGGCAGCAATAAACAAACAAAAAATTCCCTGTTCTTACAGAGCTTTTATGTGAGTCATGGAAGCAGTCAATAAACAAATACATAAATATTAAATAGTATATTCAGTGGTAGGAAGTGCTTTGAAGAAAAATAAAGTAAGGCAATGGAAAAATTGTGGTGAGGGAGACTTGGCTATTTTGTACAATGTGATGAGAAAAGACCTAGTCAAGTCATGTGACTGGAGGGTCAGTCTCATAAGGGACATTTGAACAGACACTTCCATGAAGTGAACAGATGAGCTTAACAGGTTTCTTGGAGGATAATGTTGAAGGCAGGGAAAACAGCAAGTGCAGATGTCCAGAGGCAGGAATGTTAGTCATAAAAAATATTCTAACAGGCTCTGGGAATTCAGAGTTGATGAGATTATTTCTAGCTAAGAGAGTCGATAATGATATAAGACCCTCAAGATCAGTTCAGGGAAAATAGAGGTCCTGCTAAAGAAGAGGCTTGTATAAAAGCACCACATATTTACATAGTCTTTTATATTTTTCACCCATCTTTTGCTTAGATCATAACTCATAAATTTCCATCCACGGGTACATATTTATAATCATTATCCAACCCACAAAGATAGTCGTAAATGATCACATTTCAGTTTCCTATAAACATAATAAGTGGACATCGTTATTAGTCACCCTTTCCCATTTCAGATTATTATTATCATCACTTCAGATATAGGATAGTTTAGAACCCATACTTTGGAGTTAGGCAGATAGAAATTCACATCCCAGTTCAATTGGTTCTAGATTTCTGACCTTGAGGATATTGCTTAGGCTTTTGAAACCATAGTTTCTTTATTTGTAAAATGGAAATGATGATATCCTGAGGAGTTTGTTGTGAGAATGAGAATGTTGTGGGATTTTACATACACATACACACACACAGTATTTAACACAATACCTGACATAAAGTAAATAATTCACAAATAATTGTTTAAAAATAAAATAGTGGGAGATGCCCTCTTTTTACCTATTGTCCTTCATGGAGGTGGTATTGAAAAATTGCTCACTGATGCTATTCTTTCCCACCTTTTCTTTATTGAAATATTCACAAACATCAAACTATAAAGCAAGAAACTTAGAATCTAAAAGTCATATGATACAAATGATTCCAAGATGAATGCAAGAGAAAGTATGAATGGAAGTAACAAGAACAAGTATTTACAAGTTTTTACTGCATAAGAAGGCTTTCAAAGACATTAATCTATTTACTCTCTGATAATAAACGTGTAGTCTGAATATTATTTATCTTCCCCATTTTACAGATAAAAATATATGACTCAGATAGGTTGAGTGATTTTGGCTAAAATCATACAGCTTGTGAGTGGTGAGACCGGAACTTATATTTAGGTTTTCTGATTCCAAGTCCCTGGGGGTAGTTATTGCGGCAACTGGTGCCCAAGAAATTCTCGCAAGACTGGAAAAACTTCCAAGTGATTAACTGAGTTGGTTGCATTATGGGCCTCCCTCCTACTTGTGGATTTTGATTTTTCACTGAGGATTATTAAAGAAAGTTACCTAAGCTTCTTCACAAAGCTCCAGAAATTTCTGGTTACAGACAGCTAATGAAGTATGTGTTTCTTTCTGAATGGATTTCAGAGGATCTAGATTTTAAACAGCCTTGCTGGAAAGCAAGGTCCCTGTGTTGTTTAGGCTCGTTTGATCACTTGTCTGAGCTCTGCAAGGACAGGGACCATGTCTTACCCATCTTTGCATCCCAAGGCCCAGCAAAGAGCCTGGCACCCAAGAAGCTCCCAGGCAGGGCTTGAGGGCCAGGCTGACAGGCCCTGTGATGGTTGATATCAGTTAGCATCACCAGTTTAGCTCTGATTTTGGCTGCAGTGAATACACTAGACATCAGCTGTCATGAGAAAACATATCACATGGTAATTTTTCAGCTTTTAGTTCTGAATCCAAGCCCCTGGCCTGGACGATGAGACAATGGAGCCCTCCAGCCTCTATACTTCCCACCATTTCTCCTCTCTTTCTGGTTCCTTTTCAGAAAGAGCTTCTCTTATAGGAGCCTGAGCCTGAGCCAAAGCTGCAGACCTTGTTTGCCTCAATAGAGAAAATAATTTTAAAACAAGGACGTTAAATCTGCCTTCAGCTTTGGGTCTTGAATATCAGTGTTGACTTAAGCCTTCCCCATGGAGAAGAGTGGCATTGGTCAGCAAAACTGGTGAGCAGGTGGCATTAGCACCAGCATGGAAGGGAGCTGCAGTGAGTTGAAATCTCTGCACTGTCATGTAACAAGGGCTGAATGTATTGACCAGCTTAGGTATTGATCACTTTACACACATTATTTAGTCCTCGATGGAGGATTCCTATTAGTATTCTCATTTTCCAGAGGAGAAAGTTGGAGAATAGAGGTGAAGTGACTTGCCCCAGGTCACAGAGAGTAAGTGGCATAAAACAAAGCAATTGGACTTCACAGCCTGTGCTCTTAACTACGTGACCTTGGGCAAGGGAATGACCCTCTCAGTGCTTCCATTTCCTCATTGGTAAAATGAATAGAGGAACAACTACTTCCTTAGGTGGTTAGGAAAAGTCATTGAGATCATACATGCAAAGCCCTTGACACTTAGTAGGCACTTAAAATATGTCAGTTCCCTCTCTTCCCTCAAATAACCTGAGATTGAAGAGTGTCACCTCTTGAGCGATCCTTTAGAAACTTAAAGCTAAAATTAATCCAGGCCATGCCAGAGCCAATGACAATAAAGCTGATGTGTCCAGACTTATTATTTTGTTTCAATAGGAGACCTGCCTCCACTTTCCTGGGCAGGTCCACAGAGCCAGCCCAGACTGAAAACGCACGTGGCCATTGCAAACGCATTGTTGAAACATGACGGACACTTCAGGAACCAGGAGATTCTTTCTGGAAATGCCTTGCTTCTTAGCCAAAACAGAGATGGTTAAACAGTACAGCAGTGCAGCTGTGGCCTTCAGGGCGCACAGTGGGGCTTCACGCTCCTGGGGCAAATGGAAACCCAGGAACACACTTGCCAGCTGGCACTGTCCCTCGAGGGACAAGATATGCGTAGCCTCGCCTTCCAAGTTGAGAGCAATTGCTGGCAGGACACCATGAGCATGTCAAGTTAAGGGAATATTTTTTTTTAAAGGCCCATCACTGTTTTTCTTTCTTTAAATGGTAGCCACCAAAAAGTTATGCAAACACTTCAGCTGTGGAATATTTAATCTGACATTTGGCATAGCTCCCTTGTTGATCCAAGACATGAAGTATGCAGTATATGACTTGCAGTTGTTTCATTGTTCACTTAAAAAAAAAGATAAACCAGACACAACAATTTAATTTTCTATCCCCTCAATTTTAACTGGGTCACTACCAGGATCCATCCTTGATTCCCAAGTAATAGGATGACAATTATGAACCACAGTCCATAAGATGAATAGCTCATTTAATCAAGTTGGTGGATTTAGTCTTTTTCTTTTTTGGCCCTGCTGAAAGCTTTAGGAGTCCCTGTGCTTATGGTTTTTTCTAGGTTTGGCAGTTCTTTTATTTGGGTCTGGTGTTTCGGGGTTTCACGTGCTCTTGTAGAAACATTGCCAGAACTGTGCTCCCATCATCCTTGTCATTGGATTTTAAGCGAGAAAAGAAGCACCTTGCTGCAGTCTTCTGCCCATTCACATGGGACATGTGTCCTGGCTGCATGTGGTCATCCATTAGTGGATGTTACTCACCCTGTTCCTTCTTCTTTAACTATCTCGCTGACAGTTGTGTTCTACAAGAGGAATTTCCTCTGGTTCTCTTTGAATATCAGTCACATGGTTTTAGATCCCTGACAGGTAAGAAGAACATTGCCACGCCTCAGAAAACACGTGGATACTAAAAATCCTAGTTAGTGAGCAGTTCACATTTCGTACCATGTGGAGGGAAGGATGCATGACTGGCCAACATTCCAAAGGAAAGGAGAACCTTTCCAAATGTTCCTCCGCTGATGAGTTAGAAAAGTTGCTTAACGTAAACAAGCATAATTCCTCAAGTTCCATCCTTCCTGCAGGTGGGCCAATAGGCTAAAAAGCACTAGAAAACGTAGTAAAGTGCAGTCTATTTCTTCATTCTCCTCCACTTCCATGCTCACTGTTATAACAACGCTGATTTAAACATCAGGTCACTGTCACTGGGCTCCAGGCAATGGCATAATTCTGCTTCAGAGAAATACTGAAACAGTGTTCATCCTATACAAAGTGATGGGTGGAGAAGGGAGAGAATCAGATGGCAATGCTTAAAAAGGAAACTGGAGACTGATGAATCTGGACGTTTCCTTAGTTCTGATTCGAGTTTCTGGGTCCCATTCCCAATAAAAATATATCTTTGTTTCTAATGGACAATTCAAAGGACACAAACCTGAGTGTTAAAAGCTGTGTCTCAGTTTTATGGTTTGAGGGATTCAGTTAGGTGAGAAAGAATCTTCTCTACCTCAAAAAACTTTAGCCAACACATGAAATGTGCTTGAGAGCAGAGAAATGCTAAGAAAAAATGGGCCTTTTTAGCAGGTAGATGTTCCGATTATTGATTTGTTTAAAAAATACCTACATATCAATACTTTTAATGGCAGTTTTTCAAAAATAGTGGGATAATAGGCAATTTTAACTTTCTCTTTAGACTTCTCTCTCTCTCCCTCTCTCCCTGCCTCCCCCCCTCTCTTAGTTTTTGACATTGAATATTTGTTTGTTATATAAATGGAAAATGGCAATTAAGAATGCACTCTTTCTCCAAGGATCTCGTGGTGTACTTTTGCTGGGAGTATGCTAGTGAGTCCTGAAATTAGGTCATTCTGTATGTTCTCACTGTAATGAGATGCTCCAGGTCAGGAAACCTCTGTAGAAAGTTTCTAGCAGCGCTTCTACCAGAGGGCAAGATTCTAAAGCTCTTTGCTCACTTTTTTCAAGCTTTATCTGCATGAGAAGGAATTAATATCATGTTCTTACAATGGATCAATTATAACTAAAACTAAAGTAGAGATAAACTAAACTCCATAAGCCAAGAATATTTCATAGATATTTCTTCTCAAAGTTTTTCTCCAAGTATTTTCAGTTGTGAAGTTTCTTCAAGGAAGATGGCAGGGCATTTCTCAGTAAATAATTGGCAAGCAGTGTAGGGCACTGCAAGTTCCCTGAGGTTTCTGAAAATGGAACTTACTGTGGATATTGAGTAACTCTTTAGGGTTTAGGATGGCAGAGCAGTGACATCTTACATGCTGACCCTCACTGACAGGGGCAGTTTCTGGAATGCTCTGTTGAGAGGGGGAGTGGGAGGAACGGGCTCAGTGCCAATGCTCAGACATGATGAGTGATATCTGCCATGTGTCTGAGGCAGCAGTACTGCCGTCACAATTGATTTTAAATTGTCAAGCCTATTCTCGTATTTAACTAAATGAGTTTCTAGTGATTTGCATAGTGATCAAAGTGTTTTCCCACAATATTTAGTTGGGCAATATCTAAGCATATCCTAGCGGCTCCTGAAACTATTTCTATCTCCCTGCCTGCTTGACTGCTCAGGAGCTTCAGCAGACCCCTCATTTGTAATTGCACACCTGAGGCTCTTTGTGTTTCAGAGTCTGAGAATAGGAAGGAAGCTTGGGGACCCCTAATGTTACCCCCTTATTTTACAGATTGAAGAGCAGATGCTTGGAGAAGTAAAGTGACTCACCCAAGGTCACACAACCAGTTTAGGGCAAGGGCAGTATTAGACCCATATCACCTGATTCCTAATCCAGTCTTGACTTACTATACCATAGATTCTTTTATAAGACCATATTCACAAACTTTTATAAGAGATTTAATAATTCAAAGAGATGATACCCTTGCAGAAGGACATACTGTAGAGCAGCCCCACTGCTTCTGTATTCTTTTCTTTTCTTTATGATGCTGAGCACTGAGAGCCCTCAATTCATATCTGATCTTAAAAGAAAGTGAAAGGGGTGGAAACGAGAGGTTTATAGATCACAAATGCTATTTTTAATAACTTACTTCACCTGTGCATTTCCCCTAGCCCCATACCACTCTACCATGCAAAGGAATTTTTAAGACAAAGTGATTGTATGAAAGCACTGTTAAAGTAGCTCTCATCATCTTTTGCGATTGGATTTCAGAAGCTTTCTTATTCATATATAGATTACAGTGTATTCGATTTATGCAGTGGAAACCTTCAAGAAATGAACTAAAACTGAATTCTTATGGAAAAAACACTTTACTTCCTGCCATATTGCTGCAACAGAAATTTTATTGGCAAAGTAAGTCGCAATATTATTCCCAGCAGAAGAATTCTGCATATGTGAAAAAGAGTATAATTGCCTCATTAAAAATCAAAGAGGGAAAGAAAAAAGTGAGCAAATTGGGAAGTATGTTGCCATAACCACAGTTAAGCTCCATATGTATTAAACCTAATTTATGAAAAGCCACACTTATTAAACAGATAAAGAAAGTGGTGAATTGTCCCAAGATGATATACCCTATAAGGCTTAGGTCCATACAGGATTCATTAAGAAAAACGGAAAAGATATACAACATCTAATACTGAAAATACAAGGGTTTAGTAGAAGATGGAAGTGAAAACAATTTTAACAGTCCTTCCCTTCTAATCATCAAAACTGACTCAAAGACTACGAAGAGGGAAATATAAAAAAATTATACCAGCATTTAATCTTTGTAATAGCGTCAATCTGGTACTCTAAAATTTCTGACATTTCTAAGAGAAAAAAATGACCTTTGAAACATAGCAGAAAATGATTCAGTGAGCTACCACACAACTGAGAGAATGATGGGGGAGTATGAATTGCAACAAATAAGAATAGATCTTTCTGGAACATTCTTCTAAATATCCCTTAGTTTGAAAGGACAAAGACTGAAAGAGTTGGGAGAAACCACTGAAGTTGGAAACCATCTGTGTGCTGTGTTTAGAAGTCATAGATCCCTTGAGGAAAGCAAGGGATCTTTTCCCTGGGGCTTCTTTGACTCAGAAGTTTATTAGCAGTGGTAATCTGGAGTAGTGTCTAGAATATGGATCATTGAAGAGATGGAACTCACCTCACTTGGAGCTATTTCTGCTGTACATATAAAGTGGATGGTAGTATGTGAAGGGAGGAAACTGATGATGAAGAAAAAAACATATGCCCTTTCACCAAACAAAAAGGACATAGTAGTGGGAATTTCTTGATGTTGAATTTGAACCAGTATGGCTAGTAACTAGAGCCTATTGAATAAACCAGAATATTCTCCCAACTCAGTGGAACTGGAACTTGATGAACTAGTTTCAAACATATGTAGGAAAAGCTTGTAATTAAACATTTTTTTAATTGTAAGCATTCATAATCCCAACTATCTGCTCAACAGAAGACTTCCGAATGACTTAAATGGCTGAACAGATGACATTAGTTTGTCCAGTCAGGCATTCAGCCTAGATTCAAAGGAGAGACAGGAAATTCACCCAATTACAATGAGAGGAAATACAAGACTCCATCTATACTATTTATTGTTTGTTTATTTAAAAATGACTGTTATAGATAGCCTTGTCTCTTTAACTCAAGCAAAGGGATAAACGAGACTTCTGAAAAACATCTGTAATAAAAAAGGAAAATAAATACTACATTCCGAGAAAGAACATCGTTTTAGAAAATATTTATTCTGGGAAACTGAAAAAAAAGTAGATAATAAATATTTTCATTTTAAAGGAAATATAAAAAAAAAAGAGAAAAACATGAACTAAGAAAAAAAGAGAAGAGATGAAATAAGAGACTGGAAATTAAAAAGTACCAGCTTTGTTATAAAAACAAATAAGTTATTTCAAATTTTTAATGGTAGTGTAAGTCAAAGAGACAGAGATCTAGATATAGAGAAGAGAATCAAAAATGCAGAAAGATAAATCCGTAGCCTGAAAGATGAATAGGAGGAAATTCTAAAGCATACAGAGGGGAAAGGCAGAAAGCTGGAAATAATAAAAGAGAAAGTAATAGACATAAAATGCAAAAACAGAGATCCTGCATATGAATAATGAGTGTGAATGAAGTACTTAAAAATACAAAAGAAAAAACTGTAATTGAATTAAACTGTGCAGAGTAAAAATAATTACTAGGTGAAATATTGGAATGCTGTCAACAATTTCTTATGACATTTTGAAATTCAAAGGCAAATAGTTCTAAAAGGATTGAGACAGAAGTCACAGATCACCTAAAATGGGAGAAAAAGTCATACAGGCTTCAGACTTCTGTACATGTTCATGCAAAGGCAGCAGAAGTAGCCCAAGACTGGAAACTATTCAAATGCCTATTAACAGGAGAATGTATAAATAAGTTTTATATTCACACAACAAAATAGTATATAGCAGTAAGACTAAACTACTTACTATATGCAAAAATATAATCTCACAAAAATAATATTGAATGAAAGAAGCTAAAAATGAAAGAGTAAATGCTACAAAAACTCATTTACATAAAAGTACAAAATAAGGTAAAACAAATCTATACTGCTAAAAGTCAAGTAATGGTTATGCAGGAAGGGGTTAGGGGGAGGCTGTGATTCCAGGATGAGCGGATTAGTGAGGACTTCTGTGAGTACTGATAATATTCTGTTTCTTGATCTGCATGCATTTTATACAGTGTGTTTAATTGTCCATTTTAGGAAAATTAATCCAATTGTACACATGTTATATGTATACTCAAATAAAAAGTTTTTTAAATGTTGAAGTAAAATTAGAGCAGTTATTAGAGATGAAGAGGATTCAGTGTATAGATGCCATGGATAGATGCCTTGTATAGGAGGGGCCTAGGAATACTGAATAACATTGGACTTTGCTAGAAAAATGTTTAGATAAATACTTACAATAAAAATTTAATGGTCATAACTAAATACATAATACACTCTGCAGCTTCCAAGTCAGTGGAAGAAAAAACATAGAGAATAAAGTAAATTTCATCAAGTTAATAGAAGGTAGGACAGATGTAAAAAAATGAAAGAAAATGCATAGTAAACAGAAACTTATTTTTAAAAAGGTGATAGAAGTTACTCTAAATATGTCAGTCTCCATAACAAAATATAAATGAATTTAACTCACTTTCTAAAAGACAGATAATATAAAATAAGATTAAAATATCCATGCTCAGATCTTAGTTTCAAAATACCATTTCCAATAAAAGTAACCAAGGCTACTTGGAGAAGTGGTTGATTTCAGAATTAGGAAAGGATAATTAAATATCTGTAAGTTTGTGATGGTATAAATAAATAATTGAATGAATAAGGATGAAGAAAGGACTACTCTTCCTTGCCAAAGAAGTCCAATTAATAAATATAGAAGAAATGAGGAAAACAGAAAATCACCATAGAATACCATAGTAATTGTTACAGGTACGATCCACCAATGATTGCTAAAATTAGTGAGTAAAAGTTTAAGAGTAACAGAACATTGTATAACCTCAAACTATCACCTCCCTCAAGATACAGTGGAGAAACCTGGCAAATAATACCTTAACCAAATGAGAACAGTTAACATCATCAATAGTAAGACTTACTGACATCATTTAAACCCTGATAGGATACCCTGTGAAGGGCAAATCTCTTGGGTGTTCTTCCCAATATGTTGGGTTGTGCAAAAAGGTCATTTGGGTTTTTCCGTAACATCTTATGATAAACCCAAATGACCTTTTTGGCCAACCCAATACATAACCTTAATCCATTCTGAGAAAATGTCAGAGAAAGCCAAACTGAAGGCTATTCTACAAGATACCTGTCCAGTACTCTGCAAAAGTGTCAAGTTCATACAAGACAAGGAGAAACCAAGGAACTATCACAAACTGGAAGAAACATGACAATTAAGTACAATGATCAGGATCCTGAATTGGATCCTGGAACAGGATTAGTGAAAAAACTGGTGAAATCTGAATGAAGTCTATAGTTTAGTTAATAGTATTACAGCAATGTTAATTTCCTGGGTTTTGTAATGTTACTGTGGTTACGTAGGATGTTAACACTAGAGAAAGATGGGAATTCTGTACTATTTTTGCAACTATTCTATAAGTCTAAAATTATTTCAAAATAAAAAGATTTTTTAAAAATCAGACTATTAAGTTGTGGAGACCTCAGTAGCCTTTGAATTTCTCTATTGTAATTAGTTAATCAGATTTTATTCATGTTTTTGCATCTATATTTATAAAATATTCTTCTAGAAAATATGAATTATCAAAATTGACTCAAGAATAAGTAGACAATCTCAGTAGATCAGTAACTATCAAAGTTTGAAATTATAGCAAAAATAGTTTTCTCACAAAAAACACCTACCTACCCAGACAAATTTTCAGGCAACTTTTACAAAACGTAAAGAAATAGATAATCCAAATACTATAAAAGTTGTTAAGAGCATTAAAAAAAAAGGAAAAATGCCCAACTTATTTTGTAAGGGTAGTATAATCTTGCTTTCAAAATCAGATGAGACAAATTTAAGAAAAAAATACCTAGTCCCATTACTCTTATGAAGGTAGATAAAAAATACTAAAAACACTAGTCAATTGAATCCAGCGTGTGCATGTGAGTGTGTGAATGTGTGTGTTCGTGTGCATATGTATCATGCCTAGCTGGTATTTATCCCTGGGATACAATAGGAAATCTATCAGTATCAATGTATTCTAAGACGCTAAGTGAGAAAGCAAAAAAAAGAATAAAGAAAAGCTATTCAGAGAAGAAATACGGGTGACAAGTGAATCCATCTGATAAATTAATCTCACTGATAATCAGACGGAAACAAATTTAAATACTGTATTTTTTTGCCAATTAAATTGGGAAAAATAGGAAAAATTGTACTAAGCAATGATGTTGCACCCATGAGATGAGGGTGTAGATTATCACAATATTCTCAAGGGGGATTTAGCAAAACAGATTACAATTTTAAATAATTGTGGTCTTCATCTCAGAAAGTCCATTTCTAAGAGTATGTTTTAAGTAAATAATTGGACAAGGGTACAAATACCATCTGTAAAAATATTTATTTTTCAAATGGTCTTTTTAGGTGAGGAAATATTGGCTTTTATTTCCTGTCACTCCCAACTCTGGATGTGATACCTGAGTTAGGTCATTAAATTGGACTTAAGGTGAGGATGTGACACAGCTCCATGAATCAGGAGACAACTCATAATGACAAAATCTTCTATTTTTGTGCATTTGGGTTAACATCAGTTATTTGCTTCCAAAATATTAATTGTTGACTATTAATTTTCAACAGATGGGAAACACTTAGGAGTAACCTGAGCTACTGGCTCTCAAATTAGCGTGTGCATCAGAGTCACCTGGAGGGCTTGTTGAACCACAGATTGCTGAGACCCACCCCCAGAGTTTCTGATTTAGTAGACCTGAGAATTTGCAGTTCTGACAAACTTCCAGGTGTTGCTGATGTTGATAGACCAAGGACCACATTCTGTGAACCACTGCGGTAAGAGAAGCCTGCTGACTCTTTCTGTTTATTCATGGAGTAACTGACTAGAGAGAAAATAGAAAGAGACTGGAGGGCATAAGCCATTCTTACCTCCTCCTCTCTTCTGACATTCTATCTTTATTTTACTTTGAGGGACCTTTACAGCATCAGTTCAACATACGTGCTCTGAAACCTCACTGTAACACCCTCCTCTTCCTGTATAAAAATAAAGATTAAAAAACAAAACAAACAAAACAACTTGGGCGTGAGGCAAGTTCTTCCTGCAGCTCAGCTAATAGGATCTAATTACCAAAGTACCAGGATCTTTCTAAAATCCCCAAGAGCACGCTTAATGGTCTCTACTCTATTGACACTGGAGTCAATCTATGCAAGGCTCTGTCTCGTATTAGAGTCTTCACAATCTTGGGCTACACTTTTCCAGCAGTCTCTCTACTTATGGCCTTCTTATCAAAAGGAAAAGAGAAATAATGATAAAAGATAAAAATATAATTTGTCTATTTTACTTCTAACATAACCACCTTGAGAAAAGATGCAGAAAAAGAAGCATTTGGCACTTTGACCGAAGTATCATGATCTGATCACCTGCATCAGTGGGGAAGATTGGGAATCAGGTCTGTCCAGTTGATCCTTTGCCAGAGAACACATCAGCACTTTGAGCTGATGACTGCACTTCATGGTCTAACTTCACATTCTATTAAACTATAAAATGTAATTCAATATGACTGAGGTAATGAGGCTTAATGTGTTGGCTTGGTACACGTTAAAAGACGCAAATCGCTGGCAACCACAGTTCCATGTTTAACCCACCATCCCAGCCAGTGCTACCTGCCTTTGAAACCTTTTTGTTCTCCTTTAAATTTTGAGATAGTAATTTTGTTTCTTTAGTCACATCATAAATTTCCAACTCTATATTTGCTAGAACAATTTATAATTAGAAAAATAGCCAACTATTCTCCCATAGTCAGTCCTTTTTTCTCTTTTATCTTTGTCAGATATCTTGGTAGTTAAGAACAGAGTCTCAGGCACGCTGTCACCAGAGTTTAAATTCTGGCCTTGCCATTTGTAGTTGTGTGACCTTGGGCAAGTCAGTTATCTTTTGTGTGAGCCTCATTTTCCTCAACTGTTCTCATTGGATTAAATGAATTAAAATATGTAGAATACTTAGAACAGCACTTGGAATTTAGTATGTGCTTAATAAACGTTAGCTCTTATTAAATATTAATTTCTTAGATGTTTTGGTAGCAGTCTCTGGGACAGTCCTGTTTAGGGGACCAGGCCCCTAAACAAATGCAACCTCATTTTTAAATAAGTGGAAACCTGTAGGCTTTAAATAAGCTGACTGACAAAAGTAAATTATAATATAGGAGCTTAAATTTAGCTTCCAACATGATTTTTTGTTAGAACGTAAAAATGGAAAATCTTTTAGCATTAGTTTTTAATTATTCATGGGTGACATGCTCAACAGATGAGCCTGTAGATAGCTGACCTGAATGGTTTCCCTGTGGTTGGGCTTGCTGAGACCTGCCTGCCTAAGGAATTGCTGCTCCTTCCTGGACTGGACACAATGGACACAATGGAGCCTTATTTCCTTGGGGCCCTGTAGGCTGTCAAAAGAGCTCCACCCACCGCTTCTGCAGGATCAGCAGCCTCATGAGGCTCTGTGGGTGAAGACTCAGCCATGCACAAAAAAGAACTCTGGGAAAACTGTTTCATTAAACTGATATATCATTATGAATTCATTCAGATAAATATTAACTATTTAGTTGCCAGCCACTGTGTTAGATTTTTAAGTTCAGTAACAGTAAGATGGATAGTTTTTCAATGATACATGAAAGAAAGTCCCTAATTAAAAAGTTTATTTATTCTCTAGCTTTGTTGAATTTATAATTGATATATAACACTGTGTAAGTTTAAGGTGTACACAGGTTGATTTGATACAGTTATATATTGCAAAATGATTACCACCATCACATCACATAATTATCATTTCTTTTTTCTGATGGGAACATTTAAGATCTATTCTCTTAGCAACTTTCAAGTATGTAATATGGTATTATTAACTATAATCATCATGCCGTACATTACATCCCCAGAACATATTCTAAAAAGAATTTTTAATTTAGAAAAAGAGATAAGAGCTTTTCATTCTTTATTTTCATACAAAGATCTTTTCTTTCAGCAAATTCATGGCCTGCTAATATACAAAATTTTATATTATGTCATATATTGTTACATTATATATAAAACTTCTACTGTTATAAAATATCTTCATTCCTTTGCTCAGGAAAAAGAGTATCTCATTTGTGATTTACTTTGCATTCCTTGGTTACTAGTGAGAGTTAATATTTTATTGTCCCTTTGTAATTCTTCTTTTTTGAATTTATTGGTTTTTTTGCCCTTTAATTTTTATTGCCATCTCTCTTTTTTTTTTTTTCTTTTGGCTCCGTTGGGTCTTTGTTGCTGCATGCGGGTTTTCTCTAGTTACGGCGAGCGGGGGCTACTCTTCATTGTGGTGCACGGGCTTCTCTCTGCAGTGGCTTCTCTTACAGTGGAGCACAGGCTCTAGGTGCGCAGGCTTCAGTAGTTGTGGCACGCAGGCTCAGTAGTTGTGGCTCGTGGGCTTAGTTCCATGGCATGTAGGCTGTTCCTGGACCAGGGATCAAACCCGTGTCCCTGCATTGCCAGGCAGATTCTTAACCACTTTGCCACCAGGGAAGCCCGACATCTCATTTTTTAAGTAAAAAAATAACTTCATTGTATGTTACATGTTATAAATATGCCCTTTTTGTTTTCTTTTTGTCTTTCATTTATCCTAACGTCATTTCGCATGTACAGGCATACCTTGTTTTATTGGACTTTGTTTTCTCATGCTTCACAGATACTGCATTTTTTACAAATTGAAGGTTTGTGGCAACCCTGCATTGTCAGATGATGGTTAGCATTTGTTTTAGCATGAAAGTTTTTTTTTTTTTTTTTTTTGGCAGTACGCGGGCCTCTCACTGCTGTGGCCTCCTCCGTTGTGGAGCACAGGCTCTGGATGTGCAGGCTCAGCGGCCATGGCTCACGGATCCAGCCGCTCCGCGGCATGTGGGATCTTCCCGGACCGGGGCACCAACCCGTGTCCCCTGCATCGGCAGGCGGACTCTCAACCACTGCACCACAAGGGAAGCCCCCAACGAAAGTATTTTTTAATTAAGGTATGTGCAATTTAAAGACAGAATGCTATTGCACAGAATGGACTACAGCATACTGTAAACATAAATTATATATACACTATGAAACCAAAAAATTCCTGTGACTTTTTCCTGATATCTGCTTTACTGCAGTGGTTTGGAACTGAGCTTGCAGTATCTCTGAGGTATGCCTTTATGTACAAACATAATTTTTATGTTGGCCAATCTATGATTTTTCCTTCTTTGGCTTTGCCTTGAATGTGAGGCTTTTAAAAACTTCCCTCTTCCAGTATATACTAGTATATAATAAACAAGTGTTTGTGTTTTTTTTTTTCTTACTGTAAGGGTTTTTTTTGACGTGTGCTTTTAATCTATCTTTAATATATTTTGAGGTATGGTATGATGAAGAGAAAATTATTATTTTTTTAATTAGCCAGTCAGCCTGATAGTATTTATTGAATAATATAACATTATAAGTTAATATTTTCAAAGATAATTTTGATGAGTTTAATTTTTGTTTCTTTGTTTAATTGTAGTCGATTTACAATGCTGTGTTAGTTTCAGGCATACAGCAAAGTGATTCAGTTATACATATTTATGTATATCTTTCAGATTCTTTTCCCTTATAGGTTATTACAAAATATTGATTATAGTTCCCTGTGCTATATAGTAGGTTCTCGTTGGTTATCTACGTTATATATAGTAATGTGTTTATGTTAATCCCAAACAACTCCTAATTTTTCCCTTCCACCCACCTCCTTTCCCCGTTGGTAACCGTAAGTTTTCTATGTCTGTGGGTCTGTTTTTTTTCTGGTATATAAATTCATTTGTATTAATTTTTTTTAATGTTCCACATATAAGCAGTATCATATGATATTTGCCTTTCTCTGTCTAGTTTAATTCACTTAGTATGATAATCTCTAGGTCCATCCATGTTGCTGTAAATGGCATTATTTCATTCTTTTTTATGACTAATACTCCATTGTATAAATACACCACATCTTCTTTAACCATTCATCTGTTGATGGACATCTAGGTTGTCTCCATGTCTTGGCTATTGTAAATAGTCCTGCAGTGAACATTGGAGTGCATGTATCTTTTCAAATTATAGCTTTCTCCAGATATATGCCTAGCAGTAGGATTGCAGGATCATATGGTAACTCTATTTTTAGTTTTTTTAAGGAACCTCCATACTGTTCTCGATAGTGGCTGTACCAGTTTACATTCCCACCAACAGTGTAAGAGGGTCGCTTTTTCTCCACACCCTCTCCAGCATTGCCTGTAGATTTTTTCAATGATGGCCGTTCTGACTGGTGTGAGGTGATACCTCATTGTAGTTTTGATTCGCATTTCTCTAATAATTAGCGATGTTGAGCATCTTTTTATGTGCCTTTTGGCCATTTGTATGTCTTCTTTGGAGAAATGTCTATTTAGATCTTCTGCCCGTTTTTGGATTGGGTTGTTTGTTTTTTTGATATTGAGCTGTATTGGCTGTTTATATATTTGGAGATTAATCCCCTGTTGGTTGCATCATTTGCAAATATTTTCTCCCATTCTGTATGTTGTCTTTATGTTGATTTATGGTTTCCTTTGCTGTGCAAAAGCTTTTAAGTTTAATTAAGTCCCATTTGTTTATTTTTGTTTTTATTTCCATTACTCAAAAAGTATTGCTGCGATTTATGTCAAAGAATGTTCTGCCTTTGTTTTCCTCTAGTTTTATGATATCTGGTCTTACATTTAGGTCTTTAATACATTTTGAGTTTATTTTTGTGTATCGTGTTAGGGAATGTTCAAATTTCACCCTTTTACATGTAGCTGTCCAGTTTTCCCAGCACCACTTATTGAAGAGACTGTTTTTCCTCCATTGTATATTCTTGCCTGCTTTGTCATAGATTAATTGACCATAGTTGTGTGGGTTTATTTCTGGGCTTTCTATCCTGTTCCATTGATCTTTATTTCTGTTTTTGTGTCAGTACCGTACTCTTTTGATGACCATAGCTTTGTAATATAGTCTGAAGTCAGGGAGCCTGATTCCTCCAGCTCTGTTTTTCTTTCTCAAGATTGCTTTGGCTATTCAGGGTCTTTTGTGTTTCCATACAAATTGAAAAAAATTTTGTTCTAATACTGTGAAAAATGCCAGTGGTAGTTTGATAGGGATTGCATTGAATCTATAAATTGCCTTGGGTAGTATAGTCATTTTGTCAATACTGATTCTTCCAATATAAGAACATGGTATATCTCTCCATCTGTTTGTATCATCTTTGATTTCTTTCATCAGTGTCTTTCTTATAGTTTTTAGAGTACAGTTCTTTTGCCTCCTTAGGTACATTTATTCCTAGATATTTTATTCTTTTTGATGTGACGGTAAGTGGGCTTGTTTCCTTAATTCTCTTCCTGATCTGTCATTGTTAGTGTGTAGAAATGCGACTGATTTCTGTGTATTAATTTTGTATCCTGAAACTTTACCAAATTCATTAATGATCTCCAGTAGTTTCCTGGTAGCATCTTTAGGATTTTCTATGTATAGTATCATGTTATCTGCAAAAAGTGATAGTTTTACTTCTTCTTTTCCAATTTGGATCCCTTTAACTTTTATTTTTTCTTCTCTGATTGCTGTGGCTAGGACTTCCAAAACTATGTTGTATAGAAGTGGTAAAAGTGGACATCCTTGTCCTGTTCCTGACCTTAGAGGAAATGCTTTCAGCTTTTTTCACCATTGAGTATGTTAGCTGTAGGTTTGTCATATGTGGCCTTTATTATGTTGAGGTACGTCCCCTCTATGCCCACTTTCTAGAGAGTTCTTCCCATATATGGATGTTGAATTTTATCAAAAGCTTTTCCTGCATCCGTTGAGATGATCATATGGTTTTTATTCTCCAGTTTGTTAATGTGGTGTATCACACTGATTGATTTGTGGATATTTGAAAATTCCTTGCATCCCTGGGATAAATCCCACTTGATCATGGTGTATAATCCTTTTAATGTATTGTTGGATTTGGTTTGCTAATATTTTGTTGAGGACTTTTGCATCTATGTTCATCAGCAATATTGGCCTGTAATTTTCCTTTTTTGTGGTATCTTTGTCCAGTTTTGGTATCAGGGTGATGATGGTTTCATAGAATGAATTTGGAAGTGTTCCTTCCTCTGCAATTTTTTGTAATAGTTTCAGAAAGATAGGTGTTAAATCTTCTCTAAATGTTTGGTAGAATTCACCTATGAAGCCATCTGGTCCTGGAATTTTGTTTGTTGGGTGTTTTTAAATCACACATTCAATTTCAGTACTTGTAATTAGTCTGTTCATATTTCTAAAGGCAAGAAATCATCCACACACAAATATGACCTCTAAACCAATAATCATAAGAGGAGGAGAGTAAGGATATTTGAAATGTATTTGAAATTAAGTGATCATCAACTTAAAACAATTACCTGTCTATATAAACTGCCATATCAAAATGTCATGGTAACTGCAAACCAAATATCTATATAAATATTCACAAAAAAAGAAAAGAGAATCTAAACATAACACTAAAGATAGTCATCAAATTACATGAGAAGAGAACAAAAGAAAAAAAAAGGGAAAAAAAGACCTACAAAAACAAATCCAAAACAATTAACAAAATGGCAATAAGAACATATATATATCGATAATTACCCTAAATGTAAACAGATTAAATGCTCCAACCAAAATACAGAGACTGACTGAATGGATACCAAAACAAGACCTGTATATATGCTGTTTACAAGAGACCCACTTCCGATCTAGAGACACATACAGACTGAAAGTAAAGGGCTGCAACAAGGTATTCAATGCACATGGAAATCAAAAGAAAGCTGGAATAGCAATAGTCATATCAGACAAAATAGACTTTAAAATAAAGACTATTACAAGAGACAAAGAAGGACACTATATAATGATCAAGGGATCAATCCAAGAATAAGATAGAACAATTGTAAATATATATGCACCCAACATAGGAGCACCTCAATACATAAGGCAAATGTTAACAGACATAAAGGAGAAATTGACAGTAACACAGTAATAGTGGGGGACTTTAACACTCCACTTACATCAACGGGCGGATCATCCAGACAGAAAGTCATAGATCATAAGGAATCATAGAATCATATGGAAATGCAGGCCTTAAATGACACATTAGATCAGATGGACTTAATTGCTATTTATAGAGCATTCCATCTGAAAGCAGCAGAATACACATTCTTTTCCAGTGCACATGAAACATCTATCTATCCAGGATAGATCTCATGCTGTGCCACAAAGCAAGACTTGGTAAATTTAAAAAAATTGAAATTGGGGCTTCCCTGGGGGTCCAGTGGTTAAGACTTTGCCTTCCAATGCAGGTGGTGTGGGTTCAGTCCCTGTAGGGGAGCTAAGATCCCACATGCCTTGCGGCCAAAATACCAAAACGTAAAACAGAAGCAATATTGTAACAAATTCAATAAAGACTTTAAAAAAAATTAAAATTTTTAAAAAAAGAAAAGAAAATTGAAATCATATCAAGCATCTTTTCCAACCACAACACTATGAGATTAGAAATCAACCCAAGAAAACAGCTGCAAAAAATACAAACAATATGGCTAAACAGTATGCTATTAAACAACCAATGGATCACTGAAGAAATCAAAGAGGAAATCAGAAAATACCTAGAGACAAATTAACAGGAAAACACGACAATCCAAAACCTATGGGACACAGCAAAAGCAGTTCTAAGAGGGAAGTTTATAGCGATACAAGCTTACCTCAGGAAACAAGGAAAATCTCAAATAAACAACATAATATTACACCTAAATCAACTAGAGAAAAAAGAACAAAGCCCACAGTTAGTAGAAGGAAAGAAATCATAAAGATCAGAGCAGAAATAAATAAAATAAAGACTAAGGAAACAATTGAAAAGATCAATGAAACTAAAAGCTTGTTCTTTGAAAAGATAAACAAAATTGATAAGCCTTTAGCCAAACTCATCAAGAATGAAAGGGAGAGGGTTCAAATCAACATAATTAGAAATGAAAAAGTTACACCCAACACCACAGAAATACAAAGGACCATAATAAGAGACTACTACAGGAAACTATATGCCAATAAAATGGACAACCTAGAAGAAATGGACAAATTCTTAGAAAGGTACAATCTTCCAAGATTGAACCAGGAAGAACTAGAACTAGAACTAGACAAGCTTAAATTTTTAAATAACACTTTTCTTATTTTAAAAGTAACATATGGCCATGTTAGAAAGACTTTGAAAAAACAAAAAAAGTAGAAATTATAATTATTATAAATTACATAAGCTATAAGTAATTATTTCACTTTTTAAATAGGAATAATCTGGTAGTTATATTTGAATTACATAGAAAGAAAAGAAATTGAGTTGAAATTTTAAAAGCTGCTAAACTTCAGCCAAAAGTTCTCTGAAGCTAGAGCAAAACTAGAGCTGTTGGTTCCTAAAAATTCATTATAAATTAAAAAGAGGTTATGAAATCTTTAAGATATTGGGGTTATTTTTTTAAGCTACATGTTTCTTACATGGGAATAAGTTTAAATTTTCCAGAAGATAAAATTTAGTCAGTTGTTTCTAAAAAATATTCACAAGTAAAAATCCAAAAATATCCTTTATGTAAGCCCTTTTATTTTTATAAAAGAAAAACAAATTTTAAGATGCAAACATATTTTTGAATGATTTTCCATAAATGATTAAAAGGGAAAGAATGTTCTGTGAACAAATATGCTGTCAAAGTGACAACTCACTTTCAGGAAAAATACAAATTCATCACAACAAAATAATTCTAGCTGTTTTGCTATTGGCCCAAGTACATTACCTATGAATTCTGAGTGACATTGGTCATCTCCTCACTCCTGAATTACTCAGCCTGCGGGGTTGTAGCTTAGTGTTTCAGACAGTACTTTTCCTTGGACATCATTTGCTAAATCTCATGCTGTGTTTGGGTGATGATTTTTGTGTATGTATTTCTTCTAATTGCCTTTCTTTGTTCTTATTTATCAGAAGACATGTATGTCTTTACTTTATCAATACTCTATTGTACTTCTAAATTGTATAAGTGTGTAATGACACTTGTTTTCTTATTGAAGATATTCTTCCTGTAGCCTTGTTTGCTCTAATATGTATCAACTTCTGTGAGTCAGCTGCCTAGCTGTCATAGTAGGATTTCTTGCATTCACTTCTTCATTGCACTGTGTGCTATATCTTATGTTCTGAATGTCTGTCTTTCTTCTATCATGTTTTACAACAGTTTCATTGATATATAATTCACATATCATACAATTCACCCATTCAATGATGTTTATTATGGTCACATATATGGTCACATGATGCAACCATCACCACAATCAATTTTAGAAGATTTTCATCACCACAAAAGAAACTTCATACCCATTAGTAGTCATTCCCCATTTCTTCCCACCCACCCCCCACCCCAGCCCTAGGTAACCACTAATCTATATTCTGTCTCTATATATTTGCTTATTTTGCATATTTGATTTGAATAGAATCATACACTTTGTGACTTTTTGCATCTGGTATCTTTCACTTGACAATGTTTTCAAGGTTCATCCATGTTGTAGCATGTATCAATACTTCACAATTTTTTATTGCCAAATAATATCCTATTATATAGATATACCACATTTTATTTATCCGTTCATCGGTTGATAGAAATTTGAGTTGTTTCCCCTTTTTTGCCTATTATGGATAATGTTACTATGAATATTCATGTACAAGCTTTTGTGTGAACATATATTTTCATTTTTCTTGGGTATATACCTAGGAGTAGGATTGGTGGAGCATATGGTAAGTCTGGGTATATCTATGTTTAATCTTTAAGGAACTGTCACTGTTTTGCAAAGTGGCTATATCATGTAAAAATCCCACCAGCAGTGTATAAGATTTCCAGTTTCTCCACATCCTCATCAAAACCTATGATCTATCTTTTTTATTATAGCCATCCCAGTAGGTATACAGTGGTATTACATTGTTATTTTGATTTGCATTTTCCTGATGGCTAATCTTTTATTACTGTTTAATTTTGCTAAAGTGTATCCAGAAGTAATTTTTTTTAGAAAAATACTTTTATGGGCCGAAATGCCCTTTTATGGGGTGGGGTCATATTTTGCAGTTTATTCTAATCTAATTCATGTACTTAAGCCACTTGAGACGTCTTCTTAATTACTTAACACCCTCCCTATGGAATGAATATTTTCAAATTCACTTTTATTTGCTCTTTTTGTTTTTCTGTAGACTTGTAGTCACATAGGAAATGTTTCATGTGTTCACAGGAAAAGCATAGAGTGCATAAAAGTGGCATTAGAACATTATAAATTTCTTTTTTAAATTCCTATTTGTGTTTTTGGGCCAAGATGAAGACACACTTACTAAAAGGTGACTGGCAATTGAAAAATAAATATGTGGGTCCTGGAGTATTCTAGAAGCTCAAGAAAAGAGACTCCCCCCCCCCAAAAAAAGCCTAGTGTTTGCCTCTTACATAACAATTTCTATTTCTAGAAGCTATATAAAAAAGATAGAACTTCATAATTGAACAGTAATTTAAATACATTATTGACCAAGATTTCTCCTATTTGTAGTGGTTGAGGCATGGGCATTTCTAAAGTGGTCAGTTTATCGGGGCTGCTGCCTATGGTCAAAGTCTGAGTGTACATGTCTAGGTATCACGTATGATCCTGGGTTGCACAAAGACACGTACATGCTAGAGCAGGAAAAATTAAAAAAGCTTCTGATCTAGGCTGCCCCCCCTTATTTATAGATGCAGAAATCAAGGTCTAGAAAGATTCAAGTCTTAAAGCTTGTTTGTAGAAAGAGGAGGCTTGAATGCAGGTCCTTTGACTCTTCAACCACTGCTCTTTGAACTAGCCAGTGTTTAAGGTAGTGAAACACTTCCCATTTAATATACCTACACACAAACATCCACTCAGCTTCACAAAAATCTCCCTTGAAATGCTGAGGCCCATTCATTGACTCCAAGTTAAAACATCCTCTTCATCAGAACAATATAAGATTTAAGTGTCACTTGATGTTGCTTTGTTATTCATTTTTGCTTCTAGTTATTCATATTTAAAAACCTATCTCAACCGAGAATTTTTTGGGTTTTTGTTCCTCTATATGATGCAAACATTTAGTTTTATCCATTGCATTCTCCTGGGGACAACTACCATTACCTGTTATTTCCCAGTTAATGCATCTTTGTTGAGGACTTATTCTCTGCCTAGAACCCTGGCAAGCACTCTCCTGGGTGGATGCTCTCTGGGGAGTGTTGACAGGCAAAATAAAGGTCTTCACCCTTTGTGCCCATCACCACGTTTTGCCCTCTGTCTTCTTTATCTTTCAATATTATTCCTCGCAACCCCTGGACCACCAGTGAAACCATTCACTACTGCCCAAGTATCCATGTCTATTTTTCCCTCAGCCATTTCCCTTTCCACACAAAGTGGATGACCAGATGCATTGCCCCAAACCCTGCCCACTAGCAGGATTTTTCTTCACTGTCCTTTCCCTGGATCATCCCTGAGTAAGACTGTACTACAATAACAGTCCATTTTCATGTGTGCCCACATTTGAACTGACTCATCTCTGAATAATCTCAGTCTTTTTCTTCCTCCTTCAGCTGGTCTGAAGGACTCGCATGTGGTCATAGATGTGAGCTGAGAGAGAGAAGCCAGTTAAATAGTGGTTGATGACATGGCAATCTTGACCAGTTGATTGTGCAGCTTACTTGTGTCTGTGGCCTTGCTCATCTCTGATCCTAGATGTACCATTTCTATCTTACGATTGCTTTTGAGACTGCATGATCTATGGCTTGGTAAACAAAACCTATCTATAATGGACAGCTGTGGCTTCATAGTCACTTCATGGTCTGGTTAGAAGCTCAGTCTTTACCAGGGCCCGGTAGCATAGCAGGAGCTGTATTTTGAATGGTGTATGTGGTTCTAGACTTTAGATGGCAGGGCCTTGCTCCAGAACCGTAATGGTCTACATTGTGCTTTCCCTGTAAGGGCTGGCGATGAGCTCCACAGAATATTTCTTTTTGATACCAGTGCCTCTAGTACCATAGCATCTGCTGGATTTTGTGGTCCAGGGTACAGGCATGATTATCCCATGGACTGCATTTGCTACTTTATTTTCCACTTAATGCTCTCAGCCTTAGTGTCACTTAGTAAATGGATTGGAGCAGTATTCCCAGGTGTGAAATATGCTGCCTCTGGAACCTGTGTTTCCTTCATAGTGACAGAAGAAGCAAGATGCAACAATCTGTCCCTTAGAGGAATGTCTAAGCATGCCCTGGACCTCTGGACACTTAAAAACCTCACTGATGTAGAGGAAACTCAAATCTTTATAGAGTTTACCTCGCACCCTCAGGAACAAAGGTATTTTGCAATAGCCTTCAAGTCCAGTTAACATGCCATGTATTCTGTGAACCAACGTGATATTCTGTGGAATATCCAGATGGTTCTGGTCCCTTCATACCACAGTATGACAGAGGGTTAGAGAATTGATGGAGCCCTGAGGCAAGATCTTAAATATTGTCGTTCCTGCATGAATGGGAATTGCTTCTGATCCTCCTTCTTTGATAAGGTTGGAAAAGAAGTCATCTGCCCAATTATATTCCTGAGGATATGTCAATCTGTTTGAGTAGAAATACCACAACTGACATAGCATCTTCAGTTAGGGCTAATGCTTGGCTGAGTTAGTGGAAGTCCAGTATCATCAGTGGGGATCCATCTGCTTTTTGTAGGGGCCAGACTGGTAAATTCAATGGAGAAGCGAAGGTGACCATCCTCTAGGTCTTTAAGGGTAACACTAACCTCTGACAATCTACTCAGGATGCAAAACTCTTTTTGATTCACTCTCTTGGATAGAGGAAGGGGCAGTTTCATAAACTTCTACTTCGCCTTACCCACTATAATAGCTATTTCACCACAGGCCAAGGAACCAATGTAGGGTTTCTGCCAACTTCTAAGCATGACCATCCATGCTGAAGGGTCCACCAACTGGACCCTCTGAGCCAAATATGGGACATGATCCCGTTTATTACCTGGCAGTCAGATGCCAGCTCTCTAACAGGGACTATGATGATGCTTTAAGTCCTAGGCTAGCAACAGTAACACAGAACATTTCCCAAGGAGTTCTCAGAATGTCTGGTTATCCCCTTTGCTCAGTGTGTTGTTACCCAAGGTAGATGTTGTTCCATTCCAATTGGGAGACTCATTCCTGTACACTCTTGCTATTGATACTGCAGGGTCCTTTCTGATCAGAACATGGCTTCCCTTTCTGTCAGTGAGTTCAAATCTGAGATATAGGCCCAAGTTTAGAAATTGATGTTGGTGAAGCAGACTGATTGGGATTGAGTATTCAACCTTCTCTGAGCTCTACTATCCTGATAATTAAGTTCTGGGCCTGGTTCTCGGATTTTTCTGTCCTCAGTTATTAGAAATGAGTCTCTTTCTATGCTGCCAGTAAGACCCTCGGACTTTCACATTTTGTCTTATGTTGGGGATTAATCTTCCTCAGCAATTTGCTGTCTTTATCCTAATACATAGCACAAGAGCAGCCATCCAATTTCATATCTCCATGATTTCTACTTCCCCCATACTTCTCAAACTCTCCTCAGATCTTGCACCAACCAGTGCACTCTTTTTAGCTGGTATCTCATTCCAGTTTGCCACTGGTAATAGCATTAATAACTGCACCAGTACTACCCACACACACTGGGGGCTCTGAGTCCTCAGCCTGTCACTAATGATGGGGTTCTCATTGGCAGCTGGCTGGCAAATAATCTAGCTCAAAAATTCCAGTTTAGAGGCTGCTTCCTAGGACCACTTTTGGTATCAACTCTCTTTTGTCAATTCCCCAGAAAATAGACTCTGAGATAAAGATTTGTATGCAAGAAGTTTGCAGGGAAATGAGAGAAGTAGACCGTGAGAAGGAGAAATTGAACTCCAGTGTAGTTGCAATAGAGGACTTAGCAGGTCTCTCTGGGATCTATGGCACTGTGATGATATGTCAGGGATTTCCCAAATTCAGGCTAGGAGGTCGCCAGAACCAGTCACTGGATTCTGGCCGCCTCCAGGGAAGGTATGTTAACTTGGGTGAGTCAGGTCCCTTTGTCCACAAGCAAATACTGTATGGAGCTGAGACAGCTGCGAGCCATCAGCAGCCAACATTTCTGGCAACTGAGGGGATGAGTACCTTGGTCCTGAAGAGGGCATCTGAATGGTACAGGACAGTATACACTACATCGTGATCCAACTATAAAGATCCCAATGAATGCTACTGCAATTTTAGTCTTCTGTTGCATTTTAAGATTGCAAAATTTATTTTAAAAATCAGCGAAAGACAGGGCTTCCCTGGTGGCGCAGTGGTTGAGAGTCCGCCTGCCGATGCAGGGGACACGGGTTCGTGCCCCGGTCCAGGAGGATCCCGCGTGCCGCAGAGTGGCTGGGCCTGTGAGCCATGGCCGCTGAGCCTGCGTGTCCAGAGCCTGTGCTCCACAATGGGAGAGGCCACAGCAGTGAGAGGCCTGTGTACCGCAAAAAAAAAAAAAAAAAAAAAAAAAAAATCAGTGAAAGACAAAGAACCAGAAGTCTAATGGAGCAAGAAAATATCCTGCTGGGGCAATATAAGCAAAATCTTTGTTTAGGGATAAGTCACATTTCTTCTGTTTTATCTAAGAATTATCCCAGGCTTTTGAAAAGGGAAGCATGTGTTTGAAATATTAAATAAACTATCTGCAGGCTGTGAGGGTAAAGGCTACTAGAAAGTGCTAGAGATTTTTGGGGGGTTAATTGTGCACTCCTCTAGTTATTCTTCAACAGAAGTTCCAGTTGTACTTGTCAAAGGTATAAAGTTTCTTTGAATGATGAAATCTTCTTTTCCCTTTGCTTCTGCTTTCCCCTTCAGTTCTCCCTGCTCCATCAGCATTTATCTCTGTGTGAGTCTATTAAGATGCTTTCTAGGGTGGACACAGAAAAATTAAGAGCCTATCAAGAAACTATAAGGAATAAATAATAAACTTTAAATTTATTTATTTAAATAAATAAATAAACTTTATTATTTAAATAAATAAACTTTATTTATTTAAATAAATAAATAAACTTTATTTATTTATTTAGTTATTTAAATTTATTTTATTTATTTTTTAAAATTTTTGGCTGCATTGGGTTTTGGTTGCTGTGTGTGGGCTTTCTCTAGTTGCGGCGAGCGGGGGCTACTCTTTGTTGTGGTGCACAGCCTTCTCATTGCGGTGGCTTCTCTTGTTGTGGAGCACAGGCTCTAGGCATGCGGGCTTCAGTAGTTGTGGCGTGGGCTTTAAGTAGTTCCTTAAACAGATGATTAAGGAAGTTGAGAATTTAGATTTTACTAACATTTTCACACTCTACGAAAGTCCAGGGAACATGATATGCCAACCATAGGAGAAAGCCCTATTGAACACTCAGCAACTCACCTCTGGGTCTATCAACCAAAATGTTGGTTAGATGCTTCTTTTGCCAAATTCTTGAAGATTTGAGAGAAAAATCTGAATTGTATCTCCATGACTTTACGGTGGGAGAAAACCCTCTGAGACATTATTTGAATGTAGAAACAAAGTCCTACAGATACATGTACGTTATGCTAATGAGAAAATACCTAGATGTAGAACTGAGGAGGGTCATTTCTTTTACACACACACACACACACACACACACACACACACACACACACACATACCTACACATATTCTCCAGAATCAATTGAAAAGTTGACAGATCAACCACTGACAGCCAAAAACCTCTAAAATATGTTTTAAATCCTAAGAATAATTACTATTCTTAGCATAATATAATGTCCTCAGCCTCTGACAGCATAGATCTCATTGTTAAGTACCTTGGCCTTTATTATGTGAAGAATACTCAAGGAAGCAAGAACCCAAGGATAGTAAATCAGGGGTTGTAAACTGCCATTCCATCAATTAAGTCTGATCCACTGATTTTTCTTTTGGTTTCTAGTATCTATTAATATTCTGAAAAATCAGAAACCTCAGCAACACTGAGCTTGCCTATATGAACCATGGCTTCCCCATTTCTTTCCAGCTCTCTCCCATGTGCCCTTTTCACTCTATTGAGAGACTTGAATGCAACCCTAAGAAAAAATATCAAAACAGCTAACAAGGCAATTAGTAAACACAGGTTGCAAGAAGTTAAGGATGAATTATGTTGTTGCTTACCGAAGCCTAAGGATGTGACCAAGAGAAATAACTAAGTAAAAACCTTGTTGTACAAGGCCTCTTATGTAAAGTCACTAATTTGATCATTATCCATTACATGTGTTTAATAAATTAGACAATATGTTCACCTAAAGAAAGACAATGCCCTCTAGACACCCATGTTGTAGATGTTGTCATATAATGACATAAACAAGCTGTAGAACAAGAAAAAAACATAATTAGTATTTTGTTCTAAGTAAAGAAAATAAAATAGAACATTCATGAACAATTACAAACAAGTTCTTTCAAGTTACGAGATTATTAGCTGGGGCGTATGAACCATAAATTCTAAGGGAGCAGTCACTTGGTAATTGTATTTAGAACACTCTTATTAACTTAGACCAATTCCAGGAATGAGTAGTAGGAACAAGCACAATTAACATAAAACTAGAGAGCTGTACTTAGGAGGAGGAACTCAGAAAACGCAGCTCTGTAGGATGGTGGAGACTTTAGGGAATCCATGGGGTTAGAACATGCAAAGTAGTTGCTTTTGAAGGCCTTAGAACAGTTAAGCCACTGGTATCATGTGTTACAGGGGTAGCATCAGGTTCCTGGCAAGCTGGCCTGGAATGAAGGAAGCAATTACATCATGACATTTGCCACACCATATGGCAGGTGGAGATATCTCAGGATGCCATCCAACGGCTCCTCCGCACAGGAACTCTTCTAGTGAGCATCACTTGATACACGAAGCTTGTGAAAGAGTTCAAATTCTCGTAGATGATTATATTATCCAGATAAAAAGGCAAGACTACAACCTGAGAACTTTGCAAGAGCCAAGCCAAGAAAGAAATGCTATGTATAGTGATAATGAACTAGAAGTTAGAGGCCCAACCAAAGCCATAGAAACTATGGGCAATGGGTCAATATTTACTGATGTCAGATTGAAGTAGCTAAGGATGTGGGACGAGGTCAGATTGGTGCTTAATATTACTTCTGTCTCTATTATTATTTTCATCACACTAAGCATAATTATTCTTTATCATGAACTTATTATATGCCAGGCGCTGTGCTTTCTGCTTTTCCTATTTTAGGATGTTTAATGAACATTTGCTGAATGAAAGGGCGAGTTAATTCTTCCAGCCATCCTGCAGGGATTACAGATGGGAAGTTAAGCATCTTGCTCAAGGTGCCACTGCAAATAGGCCAAAAAAAAAAAAAAAAAAAGCTAAAAATCAAATCCAGATCTGCCTCATTACAAAACCCATGAATTCTATACTCATGGTTTGTGCTAGAAGCTGAAGAAAGATTGAAGTTATAAGTCACCAGCAGCCACTCAAAGAGTAGTATTAATGTGCAATAAGAGAGAGAGAGAGAGTAGCTGAGCAGGCTCAACAAGGAGAGTCTAAACAAGGGCTAGAGACCTAGAAGTGCAGGAGAGGGGGATGCAGCCAGACAGAGGCTTAGTAAGATGGCTGTGCTGTACTTGGCATAGGTGCTCATCCTCTGACTTTGGATATGAAGAATCTGCCTGTCAGTAGTCATGGTCTCTCATGGGTTCTGGCTTCACATCTCTAGCTACTGCTTTCTATAGGATGTTCTATTCTGTGGCTGAGAAGGTTGGGGGAATGAATGGGAGGTTTGTGCAGTACAGCTGTGGTCCTAGGTGCAGGTCATCCTTGACTCTGAATGTCCAGGTTGCTGAGGTTCTCAAAGTCTGGGGTTTACATAAGGTTTTCTCTCACTTTATGCATAGAATGAGCTCACAGGAAGGAGTGGTCCAAGCTGCCAGCACTTTTAATCTCTGCTTCTATCCCTATGGACTTTCATCTGTAGCCAACATTGGGAATTATGAGCTGGGGAGGTGGGGACTCATTTGGCATTATGTCTGGAATTCATCACCACTCTCTACCCCTTGCTTTAAGAATTTTCAAACAGCTCTTCCAAGAATAACCCAGCAAATATGTTTATTTTCCAGGAATGGGGACCCTATCTGTCCCAGCCAGACAGCATTTTGTCTCACCCCATGCCAGTAGACATCACTGCAGAGTCATATATATTATTATGTCAAGCAGCTAAGCCATTAGGTACAAGATTGGGTACAAGAGTTGATCTGCTACCAACACTATTTTCCTAATGTCATCTAGTGTAGGACAAAAGCAAGAAGAATTTGAAGCTAAGCCAGTGGACTTTGTTTGACAAATCCAGCTGATTCTCAATTATCCTGACTAATGAGGCACAGAAATTGCCTGAGAACAATGATGGGTAAGTCTCAAGCTGTATTCAGCAAAGCACATCACCTATAGGAGGGTTATGACAAAGCCACAAAAAGGGTATGTGTCCCTAGATATAAGTGGGACAACTAGACTGGGTTTTGAACTTATATTTCCAAGTCATACTAATGCACTAAATTGCAGGAAAACAGATGGACTTAACTTCAGAAAACCAAGGAAAGCTTCCAGAGAGCCTAATTGAACAGATTGCTATAGCCATATAAATAGGTCAAGTAGGAACTCATGCATGTTCCAGGGAAAACTCTGAGATTGTGTGTGCGTGTGTGTGTGTATGTGTGTGTATAGTCAGCTAAGCAGAAACTGATAGAAACCATTTTTTCTGGAGGATGTATTGCTGTGCCATGGATGTGACTGTGTATCAAGATCCTTCTGATACTTGCAGTAACTGACTCTTTGGGAAAAGATCTAAGTTAGCCTCAACAATCCCGAATTCCATACAAGTATTGCTAGGGTTATAGAGAAACTCTGTGTTTTGACTCTAGAATGCCAGCAAAGGAAAAGGCAACATGTTAAAACAATTCTCTACTAAATTCCAAGCATGGGAGCATTTCACCTACTTCATCATAGAAATCTGTTGCAATTATTACTAACAAAACCTAGTGTCTTCTATTAGTTAAGTCGTTCCAAAGGAGCATACATTTTTTCAAATTACCATGGCTTCCTCCCCTCTTGTAACCTACTGTAATTTTTTCCACAAGGGTTATTAAGTAATTTTGTTTGTTTAAAGCTGCCCAGAAAGTGTCCCTTCCAAATATTGTTCTTTTAAATTTTTATTCAGTGTAGAGTATGTTGAATGATGCCTCATTGTTAGATCAACCTTCTTAATCCCATTAAATAATGCAATCATAGGGGGGTGGGTGGGGTGGCAGGAGAATGCAGGGGGGCAGATATATGAAAAAGGTGTCCACATCCTCATAGTGGAAGTGGATCATTATGGCCTCTCCCAAAGAGGGAATCACAGGCTGATTTTTGCCTTGGCATTACCTGAAAGTAACCCTTGATGGGCATCTGGGCCCTGTCGCCTCTCACAAAGTCTTTGTCTCTGGACTTTAGACCCACCTCACTCATGTCACCATCCATGCCTTTGCCTCTACTTCAGCTTCCAGGGAAGCTCAGGCTGGTCCAAGTCCCATCTCAGAGCTTTAATACTTAACCTTTTAGAAGCTATAGAATGAACTCCTTTACTGGGCAGGGCCTGCTGGCCCAAAGCCCCAACCAAGTAGCTCATTGTATGGTTCCTCCCCTCCTGCCAAGCCTTCCATTTTCCTTATTTTACCTTCTTCTAAACTTGGTCTTGCAATACGAATGTGGGAGTGCTGGAAATCCAGTCAAAGGAGCCTTCAAAAAGGTTACGTGCAGTTGAGTAGTGTAATTTGTCTAGTCTCTGCTTATCATTTACTGTGGCTTTCTAGGGGTCAAAGTAGTCAAGCATTTGGGGACTTGGCTGTCGACGACAATAATTATAGAAGGTATGACCTTGGAATTTGGGAGGTGGGGTGGGAAGAAAGATATGTCTTTATTCTTAATGATGAGTAATTATTATTTAGTGCACAATGAACAACTGGCCTAGTTTAGCCTTTTCTCTGGGTTCTCAAACTATAAGTTATTTTTAGGTTATAGGTTATAGCCCATTATTATCTCATGAAATAAACTTATTGAATCATGACCAGAGTTTTTTAAATAATAGAATGTATCAGTAGTAAGGGTGTGTTCTTTTACATACATGTGTAGAAAATGAGTGTGTACTGGATCAAAATGTAAAATACATTTCCTACCATAGATTGAGTTAAAAAAAAAAATAAAAGCCAAGGTTCTACATCAATACTCACATATTCAGAGATCTGCAAGGACCAGGCAGATAACACACATTTTTGCTTAGGCCAATACCAGTTAGAATAAGGCTGTGAGCACAGTAGACTACTGGAGAGCTCATGCCCCATCTAAAGTTATGAATGATTCAGTATTTTAAAATGCAAAATCCACTATGCAGATCTAATTCAGTTGGGAAGAAGCCAATAAGCATGTTGTCCAATTATAAGATGCAGTTGACCTCTGGAATAGGAAAAAGTTAAAAGTAAAAATGGAAAATGTAAATTTGTGGCTGCTGAGAATAGTCTGAACATGACTCCTGATAGGTCTTAGGGTATTTCAGAAACAAGGAAAGATGAGGGAAAATCATGATCTCTGTGTGATCATTTTTCCTTGGCCTTAGAAGAAGAGTATGATGGTAGAAATAAGTTTGAGTCTTAATTCCAATACTTCTTCATTTTCTATGTGATTTTGGACAAGTTACTTAAATGATCTGGCACTCAGTTTCTTCCTTTGTAATATGGGAATATTAATACCTATTTTATAGTGAAGATTACAGATAATGTTTTTTAAATATGCAGCATTAGCGTGAACGATAGTGTTAAGTGGGCACTTTAATTATCATTCTGTTATCTCCACAAGAGTAACATAATTTCAACTAATTTTAGTGATTAACTAAATAAATTCAGAAAGGGAATTACAAAAGATTTTATTTTCACTCTGGTTTTTGACAAATCCTTTGAATATTTTAATCAGTCACATAGTGGGAAGATATGTACTGGTTTGGGAGGACTATTTGACAATATCTATTAAAAGTATTTCTAAAAATCTCATATAAAGCCTCAAAAAATTTAAAAGGATTGAAATTATACAAAGTATTCTCCCCAGCCACAATAGAATGAAAGTAGAAATCAAAACACAGAAAGGAATGTGAGAAATTCATGACCATGTGGAAATTAAACAACATATTCCTAAATAACAAATTAATCAATGAAGAAATCAGAAAGATTAATAGAAAATAGACTGAAAAGAATGAAAATGAAGACACAAAACAAAAATTTATAAAATGCTGTTAAAAAAATACTTAAGAGGGGAATTTATAGCTGTAAATACCTATATTAAAAAATAAGAAATATCTCAAATCAATAACCTAAACACCTACCGTAAGACAATGGAAAAAGAAGAACAAACTAAACCTAAAACAAGTGGAATGAAGGAAATAATAAAGAGTAGAGTGGAAATTATGAAATAGAGAATTACAAACAATAGAGAAAATCAACAAAATAAAAGTTTGATTCTTTGAAAAGATCAACAAAATTGACAAACCTATACCTAGATTGACCAAAAAAACAGCAGAGAGAAAACTCAAATTACTAAAGTCAGAAATAAATGAGATGATATTATTACCAACTTTACAGAAATAAAAAGGGTCCTAAAAGAATACTATGAAAATACCATAAATACTATACTATAAATTGGATAACTTAAATGTAATGGATGAATTCCCAGAAAAACACAACCAGCTAAATAATCAAGAAGAAATAGACAATCTAAATAGATCATAACAAAAGAGATTGAATGAGTAATCAAAAAACTCCTCACAAGGAAAAACCCAGGCCAAAACAGCTTTACTGATGAATTCTACCAAATATTTAAAGAATTATTAGTAATTATTCACAGATTCTTCCAAAAAATGGAAGAGGAGGGAACACTTTACAAATCATTCTCTGAATCCAGTATTACTCTGATGTCAAAACCAAAGACATCACCAAAAAAAACCCAACAAAAACCCAGGATTCTACAGCCCAGTATCTCTCATAAATATAAACACAAAATTCCCCACACACGCAAAAAATAGTAGCAAACTGAATCTACCAACATATTAAAAGGATATACACCATGGCCAAGTGGGATTTATCTCAGGAATAGAAGGTCAGTTTAACACCTGAAATCAATTAATGTAATACACTATATCAATAGAATAAAGGACAAAAACAACGTGGTCTTCTCGATAGATGCAGAAAAGGCATTTGACAAAATCCAACACCGCTTCATGTAAAAATATTCAAAAAACTAGGAATAGAAGGTCACTTCCTCATCCTGATAAATGCTATTTACAAAAATCCCTACAATTAACATTATACTTATTTATAGTTGACATGATCTTGTAGCTAGAAAATATAAAAGAATCCCCCAAAATACTTAGAGGTAATAAACAAGTTCAGCAATTTTTCAGGATACAAGATCAATATACAAAATCAATTGTTTTTCTATATACTTACAATCCAAAAATAAAATTAAGAAAACAACTTCATTTACAATAACATCAAAAAAGAATAATACTTATGAATAACTATAACAAAAGAAGTACAAGACTTGTACATTGAAAACATATTGTTGGAATAGAATTTAAAGGATGTAAGTAAATGAAAAGACATCCTATGTCCATGGATTAGAAGGCAGTATTATTAAGATAGCAATACTCTCCCCATTGATCTACATATTCAGTACAATCTCTGTCAAAACCCCAGCTGGCTTCTTTGCAGAAAATGACAAGCTGATCCTAAAATTTGTATGAATATACAAGGGACCCAAAATTGCAAAACTGTATTGGAAAGGAACTAAGTTGAAGGATTTACACTTCCTGACTGCAAGACTTACTGCTAAGCAAATGTAAGCAATACCATGTCATAGTGATTAAGGATAGATCAGTGGACTAGAATATAGAATCCAGAAACAAATCCTCACATTTCCAGTAAATTGATTTTTGAAGAGGGTGCCAAAACAATTGAATGGAGAATGAAGAGTCTTTCCAGCAAATGGTGCTAGGACAACTGGAAATTCACATGCAAAGGAATGAAGTTGGACCTCTACCTTACCCTATATACAAAAATTAACTCAAAATGGATCAGAAATCTAAATGTAAGTCAAAATTGTAAACTGTTAGAGGAAAACATGGAGGTAAATTTTCATGACCTTGGCTTTGGCAATGGCTTCTTATATATAATATTAAAAGTGAAAGAGAAAATAGTTAAACTAGATTTCATCAAAATTAAAAACTTTTGTGCTTCAAGGTCACCACAGAGAAAGTGGAAAGACTGAATGGGAGAAGATATTTTAAATCATGTATCTAACAAGGAATTTATATCTAAAATATATAAAGAACTCTCACAAATCAATAATATAATGACTAAAAATAGGCAAAGGATCTGAATAGAAATTTACCCAAAGAATATATACAAATGTCTAACAAACACAGGAAAGGATGCTTAACATCATTTTCTTTAGGGAAATGCAAATCATATTATGAGATGCCACTTGACACCCACTAGGATGACTCTAATCAAAAAGATAATAACAAGTGTTGGTAAGGAGGTAGAAAGAATGGATACCTCAGACACTGCTGGTAGGATTTTTTTTTTTTTTTTTTTTTGCGGTACGCAGGCCTCTCACTGCTGTGGCCTCTCCCGCTGCGGAGCACAGGCTCTGGACGCGCAGGCTCAGCGGCCATGGCCCACGGGCCCCACCGCTCCGCGGCATGTGGGATCCTCCCGGACCGGGGCACGAACCCATGTCCCCTGCATCGGCAGGCAGACTTTCAACCACCGCGCCACCAGGGAAGCCCTGCTGGTAGGATTTTAAAATGGCACAGCCACTTTGGAAAACAGTCTGATAGTTTCTTAAAAGGTTAACCATGAAGTTACTATATGAACATATATCAAACTATTAACAGTAGTTTCTTCTGGGATGAGGAGGTCAGTAGGTGGATGGGGACTAGAACAGAGGAAATGGGATGAGGGAACTGTCACATTTCACTGTATAAAGGTCTGTTTTGTTTCTATCTTTTCAATAATTTAGTATTTATGTATTCCCAGTATAAGACAAAAACAAATAGAAAGCTACATAAGATGGATGTAACACATGGACCAAGTCCCAAGGCGCTTCATCAAATTGATGTAATAATCTTACTGATCAGAATACACTGTACTATGAATGCAGAATTCACATGCTCTTGGCTACCTTTGTTAGAGCAGAATTACATTCTATGTGACATTTACTTTGGTAGGAAAAGGGATATGGCATGCTTTGACAAATGTGCTGTCTGGTGCGTGTTCAGGCTTTTGTATTTGCTATTCTCTCTGCCTGGAATGCTCTTCCTACAAATATCCACATGTGGTCCTCCCACTTCTTCAGATCTTTGCTCAACTATTTTCTTCTCAGCCAAGTCTTGCCTGCCTTCACTACTTTGAACTTGAGTACTCAACTCAATCCCCGTTAGTCCCCATTGCCCTTCCTTGCTTTATTTTCCTCCATAGCCTTTTCAGCCATCGGATACCCTACAGTTTCACTTACTTGTCTAATGTCCACTTCCTCCATCTCACTGAAGGTAGGAACATCTATCAGATATTTCATGGCTGTAACCCTGGATCTAGAATGATATCTGGCACATAGCATGTGCTCAATAAATTTTTGTTGAACCAATGAAAGAATGATTTAATAATTGCATTTAAATAAAGGAAACTATGATTGTGGGAGCTACTGGCACAGCTGGGATGGAAAAGCGTTGTCTCTCTGAACTCTCATCACCGAATCTTGCCCATTGAGTGAAATAATTTTAAAACTGGATATAGATGGCAGCAAGGTTTCCAAATTTTCTTCCATTGGTCAAAACCCCCAGTTGCTCTCATTCACCCACAATTCATCACTGACACTCACAAAGAGGGGAAAAATGAGAGCAGAAATGTCATTTCCCTTTCTCCCTACTTTTAGTCAAGCTGAAATAATCTGAAACTTATTGGGAACATGAGACTTCAGGCATTTCAAAGCTTAACTTCCAGATCATTAGAGCATTGTATCACCCATCTGAATTTGGACTTGAGATTAACATTATTTCTATACTAAGCTGATTTTTCCATCCATCCATTAACGTTTCCTTCTTAGTGAGCCTTTATTTAAATCCACATTTCTTTTTCCTTCACTATTCCCTGGGTATGTCTGAACATGAAAACACTTCCTTTAATTGACAAGTTCAACAAACCAAGATAAAGTATAGCAATGAGTGTGTTCTTAGATCTTTCTCTGTATGTGAGTATACTAAGCTTGAAGGCACAAAGCGTTAAACCGTTTTTGAAAGCACGTTGTATTTTTTATTTTAGTTCTTTTTCCGCAGGAGGACTCTCTGAATGTATAATGCAGGGCCAGTTTTGGAAGACCAAACATAGAGAAGAAAGAGGATTAGCAGCAAAGACACCTAAAAGAAGAGCACCCGTGGGTGGAATGGGAGGTGTTCATTGATTAAGAGTTGGAAAAACTAATTTCTTTCCTATAGTTCCAAGGGATTTCATAGCAACAGAGAAGAACAGAGTCCTAGTCCTTTAAAACCATGAGGCACCATTTTGTCTGACATATTTCTTCAATATCTTCCAAGGTACATGGAATATAGGTATTTCAAAATGGGTGAAAGAGAAATCTTCCTTGTCCTTGTTTAAAACCCCTCCAAGGAGACTCTGAATTCTGTTAGAAAGACAAACCATTCTTCTTCCTGTAGGAGCCTAAGCTCTTCAGATCTCGTCTACATCTCTCTTGTTTCCATTTAAATTTAGTGCCTCCTCTGTAGTGCTTAGAGTAAAGAGAGAGGCTCCCCCTTCCTGGGAAAACTGAAGTTTCCCACTGGCCCCCAGCTCCACATGGGATGGGGCATGGCTTCACGCCACATGATTTACCCTGAGGTGCAAAAAACAGTGTTCTGTAAACAGTTCTAACAACTATTATAAAGTACTAAGGCTGCTCTCCCAATCAGGTCGCTGATAAGTTGAGCATTCCTTGCCCTGTCATAACAGAGCACATGTTGCCTGCAGGTCTAGCTGTGAAAATGACAGAGCAATGCTCCCAAACAGGTTGGGTGGTGAACATGGGCCCCATGACTCACCCTTACCTTAGTTCTAACAGACAGGCTTTGGAAACCAGGCTGGTTAGGGTCTGCTAGGTGGATTCCATGTGCTGCTCCATCCTGTCTGAATTGCTCAGAAGGAGTCCTGAGCCCTGTGTGTCTAGGCGGGATGGGAGTGGGGCAGATCAAGAATGTGGCATCAGAATAGAAGCAGTGATTTCCTAAGTCCTTGGTCAGCTGTGCGAAGCCTAACGTCTCGTTTAGTGCAAGTTTCATGAAGTCAAACCACCAGATCAGGCTTGGGGAGGTTACCTGTTGTTCGGGCTGGTTTTTACCCTTTGGGTTTTGTATAAATTTGAAAACAACAAATAAGACGTGAGCATTTTTCTTGCATACGCTCTGTCATCCTAGTCTCGATTTCAGTAGATTCTACTGTGTCAGCTGAATGGAAGAAATATGCGGCTCATGTCCATGTTTCCATAAGCACATAATATTACTTATACTACAAAGTAGTAATTATTCCGATAAAACGATGAAATATTAATAAAGGTGGAATTATGAGTTTGACATTACCAATGGCAATATAAAGATTATCGTTTTTTTTTCTATTACTGAAATGGTTTGAATTGTATTCCTTGTCCAAGGCCTCGGGAATTATTAAAATTCCTTGACTACACAAGCGTCTCATGAAATGTGTTAATGAGATTGTTTTCTGATATGCAAAAGTGTTCTGACACGGTTTTTAAATGCATGCTGCACATCCCCAACCAATTATCATCCAAAATGCAACTATTTCTCTTTGTCAGTCACTAGCGCCTGAATAGACAGCATTAGACCCAGCTGCATAATTCTGGTTTATTTTTCATGTCTGATACTATAGTAATGTTTGAGGCATTTACTTAGCAACAGGGGTAAATGTTTGTTTTAAATGTGATTTCCTTTCTTCAGCCTCTTTGGAAATATGCCTAAATTAAGAAACGTGCCTTCAGTTTCTTCAGAAGAGCAAGCATGTGTTTGCACACACACCTCGGCTTGGCTTGTTTTTTCTTCCTCCCTGTGGTGATTGTGATGAGGTGAATGTTTGTGCTAGCAAAATTCTGGAGTGCGGACAAACTGTGCTGCACTTTTATTAATGCAAGATGGAAAATGTGACCAAAATATTGTAGAAAATCTAATTTATGTCTGCTCAAGCCTTGTATTAGTTTGCTGGGGTTGCCGTAACAAAGTACCTCAAACTGGGTGCCTTCAACAACAGAAGCTTATTGTCTCACAGTTCTGGAGGCTGGAAGTCTGAGATCAAGGTGTTGGCAAGGTTGGCTCCTTCTGAGGCCTCTGAAGGAGAATCTTTTCCATTCTTCTCTCCTGGCTTCAGGTGGTTTGCTGGCAATCTTTGGTGTTCCTTGGCTTGAAGATCTCCACCTTCATCTTCACATGACACCCTCCCTGTGTGTGTGTCCAAATTTCTCCTTTAAGGTACCAGTCATATTGGATTAGGAGCACACCCTACTCCAGTATGACCTCATCTTAACTAATTACAACTGCAACAAACCTGTTTTCCCATTCTGAGATCCTGAGGGTTAGGATTTCAACATATGAATTTGTAGGGGATACAATTCAACCCATAACAAGCTTCAAATAAATAATAGACTATGTAATTCAATGAATAGATATTAAATTATAAGTTGATTCTTCAAGATTAGTGTGACATTTGCTTTTCAACTTCTAGTAACTCCCTCAGGACTCTTGTGTCTTCCTTTACCAAGCAGCAGAAAGAAGAGTTATAATTTGCAGCAAAGCCCTTACTGTCCACCGAATTTCGGTCCAGCCTTTCCCATTACAAGATATTAAAAAGACCTTATTACCAAGTGCTCCTCATTTCAGTCACTGTTTGCCTCCGTGTTTCTATTAATTTTGATAAACATATGAGAGTACATGCTTTGTAAAGGGAAGGGGCAGCCTTCACTGGGAGTCAAGCTTAATCACAGCGTATGTATTAAACTGAGCCCAGAGACCTTTTAAGGTTTGCAAATTCTTACGGCGTAATAAGTTAGGAACTTAAAACTCAGCATCGTAAGCTATCTTCCAGACCCTAAAGAATACTGTAAAAGGATACTAAGTTAGAATAGTTATAGGAAATGTCACATTGAGAGACATGGCTGATCAGGACCTCATTAATTGTTGCAAGATGCACAGACTACCAAAATCAGGAATTAGGACTAGAGCCACACAAGAGCTGGTGGGAAGGGGACATGTACTAGTAGGTGTAAGAGAGAGGTTCAGTCTAGCAGGCAGAATGTAGAGTCTGAGAGGCCTGATAACAGATAGCAGGTGGCATGCCAGGCTGGCACAGCCCTGGGGAGGCCCAACTTGGAGTCAACAGAGATGGGTGGTAAATCTTGGCCTTGGGAAATTCGGGAGCAGATGGTGATCAGAAACACAGGCAAGCAGGTGAAATTTGAGAGGTCAGACCCAAGCCACAATGCTTCCGGTAGGAATTTTCTCTCAGATATGGTGGAGACCCTCCTCAACACTTTAATTTGTCACTCCTCAGTTTTTGGAGGCATTGCTCTTTCTCTGTTGGCGTCCTGTCACTCTAATGCTCTCATTCTCCCCGATTCTCCTGCTTGTTATTCATTCACTAAAACCCTTCTGCTGTGTGTTTCAGGGAGGGAAAGGTGATCGTCACGGGGGCAGATGCAGTAAAGCAGTGGGGAGAGATGTCCGAGTGGGCTGAGGAGGGGGTGGGAGGTAAGAACTAGAGAGTCTTGCTGTGACAGGAAGCGGTTGAACGAGTGGTCTCTGAAAGAGACCGGGCAGTCCTCAGGGTCCTGACTCTTCGCCGCCCACACTCACTTTGAAGTCATTTCACTTATATCCTTTCCTTTCAATGCCATCCACACACTGATTACTCCTCAACTTGTACCTTCAAACCTGACTTCTCTCCTAAGCCTCAGACTCATGCTTCCGACTGCTTACTTGGGCTCTGCATTTGTGTGTCTCCAACAGAATCCATCCCCTGCAAAGTTGCCAGAGGGATCTTCTAAAACTGTAAAGTAGATCATGCCATTTTCTTACTTAAAGGCTTCCAATGGCTTTCTAAAATACTTAGAATAAAATCCAAATTCCTGGGCTTCCCTGGTGGCGCAGTGGCTGAGAATCTGCCTGCCGAGGCAGGGGACATGGGTTCGAGCCCTGGTCTGGGAAGATCCCACATGCCGGGGAGCAACTAGGCCCATGAGCCACAACTCCTGAGCCTGCGCGTCTGGAGCCTGTGCTCCGCAACAAGAGAGGCCGCGATAGTGAGAGGCCCACGCACCGCGATGAAGGGTGGCCCCCACTTGCTGCAACTGGAGAAAGCCCTCGCACAGAAACGAAGACCCAACACAGCCAGAAATAAATAAATAAATTTTTAAAAACATCCAAATTCCTTTTTATTATGTAGGCCCTCAAGGTTCTACATAATTTTCCTCCCAAATCTCACTTCCTATCATTTTCCCGTTCTTTCACTATGCTCCAGCCACACTACCACATGTATGTCTGTTGGTTGAGCAAGCTCTCTGATTGTGAACTTGTAGTTCCTTGTACCTGGATGATCATCCTCCAGATCTTCACTTGATTTCCTCCTTCTCCTCACGCAGGTCCAAGTGGATAGGTCACTGCTTCCTCAGTGGCCTTTTCCGGACACACAATTCAAAGTAGCAAAGTCCGCCCACCCACCCAGACACTCTTTCGCGTTATACTGGTTTACTTGTCTCACAGTATGTATTCTTGCTTATTTGTTTACATCTGTGTTGCCTGTTTTTCCTCCCAACCTCCCATCACCAAATAGACCATAACTCAAGAGAATAGAGACCATGGTGGCTTGTGTTTGTTTTTGCTTGCTTGTTTGGCTCAGCATGGCGTTTCCAGTACTCAAGATAGCACCAGGTGTGTAAATGTTCCATAAGCATTTATTGAATAAGTGACTGGAAATATGCCCAGAATCCAGCCATTTCCTACCACCTCAACTGCTTCTGCTCTGGTATAAGCCACTGTGTTCTCTTGCCTCAGTTACTGAAATAGCCTCCTAATTGATTTCCCTACCTCTGCTTTTGCCTCCCTCAGCCTATTCCCAACACAGCAGTCAGAGTGAACTCATTAAAAAGGAGATAAACACTTCTCTGCTCAAAATTCTCCAATAACTTCTCATCTCAGAGTAAAATCCAAAGTCCTCCCTTTATCCAGATCTTTTGCTACCTCTGATTTTATCACTCTTACTCTCTCCCTTCCTCACTGTACTTCATCTATAGTGACCGCCTTGATATCCCCTGAGGACACCAAGCATGTTTCTGCTTCAGAAAGTTTGTACTTGCTGTTCCCTCTGAGTGTAGTTTTCTTCCCCAGACTTCCAAATGGCTTGCTCTTCTCTTGGACTTCCTTCAAGTCTTAACTAAAATATCACGTTATCATCAAGACCCTAACAGTCTACCATAATATAAATATTATATATTATATATATAATTTGTATATATTATATATTTATATGTTATAATATAATTATAATAATATAGTCAACACCAGGCCTATCTTGAAAAAAAAAAGTATCAGTAGAGAGTCAAACATTTAGCTCAATTTGATCTGTATCAGAAATCCTGGTATCATTTACTTAGCCTTACAAATTATGCTATTTCAGTTCACAAGTAATGAATTTCAGCTATTCAAGATATTGACTGTATTTTGAGATATCCCTCTTGAGAAAAACCCTTGAAATCATTGAAATGGTGTTTATTGACATCATTAGTGTCATGGAGAAATGATTGTTTTCACTTTCCTCATTTCAAAAACTCTTATGACAAATTTCCCCTTGGCTTCCTCATACTTTAATGGAAAAAAGCAAGGTTTTGATACAAGATGCCTAGGTATTTGCTCATGAACCAAAAAGATATATGCTTATTGGCTAGAACATAGTAGTATTCAGTTTTCCTCATTTATTTCAATATTAGATCAAGATCAGGAAATATTCTGCCAACTGTTCTCTTTGCAAACAGTAGGGTTCTAATGCTCAAGTACTTTAGTCTCCTTTAATGTTCACAGCAGCATATATAAATGGTGTCCTTTAGTTCTGATCCCATACACCTATCTCATGAATTGTATTTAACTCTTTTTTTTTTGTATTTAACTCTTTGCTATCTATTTTAAAATGTTATCTTTCTATACCATGACTATTCAATATTAACATAATAAAAATATGTTGATCATTTCTTCTTCATATATGCTCCACTTATGCTGAGAAATTATTCAAATTCTATACATCAGTGGTTTTAGCCAAATATGAAGCAAAATGTATGCTATCAACTATATAAGCTCTTAAACGTTTTATGCTGTTATATTATTAGTATTTTATTATCAATGCTGTAGCTTCTGAAACTGTCAAATTGTCTCTACATTCCCTGGAATCACCAGAGGTTTATGGATCACACTTGAAGAAACACTGTTACCTCGATGGGGAGTCAATAAAATTGTATTAAAGATTATTTTTTTAAATATATTTAAAGGAAATATGAGTAGGGCAAATGAGGAAAGAAAGAGTAATGGTGGGAGGAGGGAAATAGAGAGCATGTTCTTTTATACACTCATTCTCCCAGTCAAATTTGCCAAGGCAGGAAGTGACATCAACAGCAACCAGAGTCCTATGACCAGGGGACCCTACTCCTCCCACCCTCTCCTCCAGAGGGAACATAAGAAATGGAGAACCAAGTCCACTCAGGTCTATGGCCCCAATCTTTCCTTGTTTGAGATTCCTCTCAGAACACGGTACATTCCTCTTCTTTTCTATTGTTGGTAGTTCTCCCATATTGAAATTCTTGGGCAGTGATTTGCACATTTGGGAGGGCTAGAGATTGTCTCCCCCAAATTCATATGTTGAAATCCAATCCCCAATGTGATGGTGTTTGGAAATGGGGCCTTTTGGGTGATTAGGTCATGAGGGTAGAGCCCTCATGAATGGTATTAGTTACCTTATAAAAGAGACCCTAGAGAGCTCCCTGCCCCCTTCTACCATGTGAGGACACAGCAAGAAGATAGCCATCTATGAACCAGGAAGTGATTTCTCACCAGGCACCAAAACTGCTGGAGCCTTGATCTTAGACTTCCAGCCACCAGAACTGTGAGAAATAAATTTCTGTTGTTTATAAGCCATGCAATCTATGATATTTTTCTATGGCAGCCTGGACTAATGGAGGGAGCAATTGGAGCAGAATGGATACTACCTTTTTGTGCTGCACTAGCTTTTGGCTGTGTGTCTACCCATGGCTGGCCATGCTCACCCCATATCCTAGTGCAGAGTATAACACTTGCCATGTTAATACAGCTTGACAAGATACTTGACTTTCAAAGTGCTTTCACATTCATTATTTCATCTGGGTGTGGCTAAACTGCCCTGACCAAGCCAAGGAAACTTCCCCCCTGAGCTGGAAAGAGGTTTGTTGAAGGTACAGTTCAGTCACAATACCTCCTCCCCTTGAAGAGAAACATTTACAGAGTTGATGAGGTCTCTGCAAGAGCAGGAAGGATACAAGAGCTTTCTACCATCCTATCCTGTCTATGAAATTTAGTTTTTGCTGAAAGAAAAGACATGGGAGTTTTTAAGAAATGGGTCAGGATAAAAATGAAGTTTAGGTCATTAAGAAAGGAAGAAACAGTCCTCTCAAAACATGGGTGCAGCTCAGAAATATTTGACTCATCAGAGTGATAAGACTTGCTGACATGGGCTGCGTGCTCCTCAACTTCACAGAGACTTTCAAGTGCCATACGCCACTGAAAACACAAATTCCGGTTCAGGCATGTAGCCTAAGAGATTCTTGTGTAACCTGTGCTGCAAGGAGCTAAAATCTTTAATCATGTTGATGGAATATGTAAGATTTCACTGAACTGAGACATTTGAAGCAACACTTAAGGACATCTGCATTTATGCCCCAGACACCCAGGTTCTAGAAGTGGGTTAGGTTTCCTCTTTCTTTATAGGTATCATAGTATCATGGTATAGGTATCATGGGCAAAAGCTGCCTCCTTCCTCCCTCCCTTCCTCCCTTCCTCCCTTTCTTCTTTTCTTCCTTACATCTTTTCCTCCTTTCCTGCCATCCTCACACTCTCTCTACTCTCTTCTTTCCACAGCTATTTACCACCTATCATGTGGCAAGCTTGATGCTCTACTTCAGAGGTTCTAAGATAATTTGTACATCACTTTGCCTGCCTTAAAGATGCTCATAAACCAACAAAGAGAGGCATCTGATCCATGTGTTATCAACTCAAGGTGAGTCTTCTCTTGCCAATATATTCCTTTTTGTTTCGTTAATGCAATTCTGCTTCTTTAAAGGAGATTTAAACAGCTGTGAAACCCCATCTTGTTTCACATTCTCAGGGTAAAAAGCACAAATTCAAATTAATGTATGATACACTTAGTGAACATAAAATATACTTAATTAACATATTCCACATGTTAATTTGAGCCCTCATTTGGGATGTAGTTTCTTTATATGCCTGAAAACTTGAGTTTTCAATGAAACATGAGTGTTTGTGCAGTGATTCAAGCTACTAACAGGGTTACGGAATATAGGAAAATACTTCCTACAAAATAGACTCTAGGGAAACATCAAGCCCTGACTCTGTGATCATTACAACACAGCAGAATAATAAGTAACTAAATGTATGTTACTTTTCCTTGAGTGTCATTTAGGTGGGCAAAATAATAAAGTAACTTCAGATCTGGCATATAATTTTCATCAAACTTCAAAATTTGAGACATTTAAAGAAGCAAATTCAGGGCTTCTTGTTCCCTAAATAATGTGAATTCGTTTACCTGAACCCCTTCCCCCAAGTACACAAAGTATAACATTATTCGAAATGTGTAGTTGAGATAACAGGAAAAGTAAGAACAATTCTCAGGTGGCAGGTAATCTGAAAAGCAGAGCACAATCCCATGAGGCACAGCTGAGGCTTCCCTTGGCCGTTAACCCCAGGCGGAAGTGAGTGTGGGGGAAATAGGATGTTAGGACTTTGCTGGTTCAAGCGCCCTAAGAGCTTTTATTTTAAGATCCTCAGGGTTGCAGAATAAATCCTTAAGCCCATGAAGAGAGAACTAGAAACTTTAAAGGGCTGTTCCTGAGTAAAATACGGGACTGAAAATGCTGTGCGCAGTGACACAGGAAGGCAACAGGAAAGTTTATCTGTCTCTGCCTGAGTTCCTGGGCAATTTATATTTTGGGTCTGCTGCAGGCATAGATGTGGGGTTTGAGTTTACACTACCCTCAAGGTCCTCAAGGTTTAGGAATCCTCACAATGAGAAATGAACGCCAATGTGCCCCTGTACCAATGATAATTCTGGGGCACTTGCCAGACACAGAGACCCCACCTATCCAAAGCATACATGCGCCATGACTCCCACCGATGAAGTGCTTCTCAAGTTCAACTTTCACAAGTAAACAATCCAAGATGGGTAAGAAACTAAAGATGGAACAGGTAGCAGCATTAGAAGATCAATATTTTCACGTTACAGCATATTCTAATGGAGAATATAAAATTATTGAGTTCAAATAATTAAAGGTAATGAAAAGAATCAAAACTGTAAGAAATACACAAGAAACAAATATCAAGAAGATTAAAATAAATTAAATGGAACTTTTAAAATTAAGCAATAACCAACTGGCTTATGGAGCATATTAGAAACAGCTGAAGCAAAAATATTGAACTAGAAGATAGATCTAAGGAAATTAAGTAAAGCTCAATTGAGGAAGATAAATTAAAAATATGAAAGTGAGATTCAGTGACATGAAGAGAGAATGAGAAGGTCTAATATATGTCTACTAAAAGTTCAAGAGGGAAAAGAAAAAGAATAATGAAGAGTCAAATAGTAACAAGAGGATGGCTGAGAATTTTATAAAACTGATGAAAAGCGTGAATATTTAGGTCCCAGAATAAAAAGTTTTAAGTAAGATAAATAAAGGAAAAACTACTGACAATAGACCCCCTTGTGGTAACAATAGAGCCAGAGTACAATTGGCTAATATCTTCATATTGCTGAAAAAAATAGCTGTCAACCTAGAATTATAAATCAGACAAACTATCAATCAAGAGTGAAAGCATAATAAAGGCAATTTTAAACAAAATGACATAGAGACTTTACCACCCACATACCCTTGCTAAAGCAATTATTAAAGTATTTACCTCAGATAAAAGAAAATTGGACCCAGAAGGAAGAGAGGTTTCCAAAAGCAATAGTAGGCAAAATAATTGGCAAACATAGGGTAAACCTAAACACATGTTAACAATATAAAAATGAAAATAATTATGAACAATGTGAGATTCATAAAAACAAAGTCAAAATAAAAATCGGAGAAAATGACATGTAAGAGAAGGGGAGTCATCAGAGTTAAACTTTCTAAAGTCCTTGTAATATTTGGAAATGTGGTAAAATTCTTGATCCACTTTGAACTTTGTTCAGAAGGCATGCATTTTTTAAATCAAACCATAAACCATAACATCATAAAGATTAAGTGTATAATTTCCTAACCAATGAAAGGAAAGAATGAATTAAGGAATATATCAGTCTAATACTTGTTTTGAAAAGAGGGAAAAAAAGAAAAATATGTGATATAGAAAGCATAAAATAAAGTGATAGAAATGAAAACTGTCAGGGATAGAATAACTTTAAATGAATTAACCTCATCAGTTAAAAGACAAGGATTACCAGATTGGATTAAGGAAATAGAATCCAGCTACTTGATATTTATAAAAGTTGTACTTTGTCTTATTCTTGTTGTATTAGTCTTTTCTGGCTGCCATAACAAAATAGCAGACTGGGTGGCTTAAACAACAGAAATATCTTTTCTCACAGTTCTGGAGGCTGAAACTCCAAGGTTAAAAAGCTGTCAGGTTTTGTTTCTTTTAAGACCTTTCTTCCTGGGTTGTAGATGGCTGCCTTCTTGCTATATCTTCACATGGACTTTTATTGGTGCATGCATGGAGAGGGAGAGAGAGAGAAGGCTCTGGTGTCTCTTCTCATAAGGACACTAATCCTGTTGGATCAGGGTTCTACACTCATGACCTCATTTAAACTTAATTACTTCCTTAGAGGCCTTATCTCCAAATACAGACACACTGGGGTTAGGGCTTCAATATATGACTTTTGTGGGAACAAAAACATTCAGTCCATAACATTGGTCTTCCATAAGTAGAACACAAGGCGAAGATTCCGATGCTAATTGGAATGTGGTAGGGGACGAACAGAGCAGGAGGGTGAGAGGAAAAAAAGGAAGTAAAGCATTGATGAAAAAGAACGCAGGTGGAGGACCCACAATACCTGATTTCGAGATTTACTATAAAGCTACAGTAATCAAGGTAATGTGGTCTTGATAAAAGAATAGACAAATAGGCTAATGAACCAAAATAGAGAGCCCAGAAAGAGATCCACACAAATATATCCAATGGATCTTTGACCAAGGAGAAAAGGCAATTCAGTGGAGAAAGCATAGTCTTCTCAACAAATGGTGCTGTATGTCAACAACTGGATATTGACATGCATGGTAAAAACCTGGGTAAGACCTTACACCTTCCTCAAAAGATAACTCAAGATGGGTCATAGAGATAAATGTAAAATGCAAAGCTATAAAGCTTCTAGAAGAAAACATGGAAGAAAAATCTGTGAACTTTGGTTTAGAGATGAACTTTTAACTACAACACTAAAACCATGACTGATAAAAGAAAAAAAATTGATAAGCAGAATTTTATTATGATTGAAACACTTCTGCTCTAAGACATGGTTAAGAGAATGAAAAGACAAACCACGACAGATAGATAGGTAGGTAGGTAGGTAGGTAGGTAGGTAGGTAGATAGATAGATAGATAGACTTATTATAAGGAATTGGCTCATGGGGCTATGAAGACTGAGATGTCCCAGGATCTTCAGCTGGAGACCGGGAGAGCCAATGGTATAGCTCCAGTCTGAGTCTGAAGGGCAGACTCTGCTTAAATTGCTGAAGAAAAAAGGTGAGGTAGCACAAATTATAATGCTGAGAATAAAAGAAGGGACTGGAATTTAGATATAATAGATGTAAAAATTCATAAGTAGACACCTTTGATTCTGGCAGTAATGGAGTAATGAGGATCACAATCATCTTCCCACTGTAAATACATGTAAAACAAAATATATGAAGAAGCTGTTCCCAGACATTGGATAACAAGCAGCACTGGGCTCTGATCCTCTAGTGAAGGGATGCTGTGAGGCCCACATTCACCCAGCTCTCTGCCTGAGGGCACTTTCCAGACTAGGACACTTTCCATTCAAACAGGAAGTAGAAACCTGTTAGACAGCAATGATAGGCCTGGATGGAGAATGCAATATGGAGTTTGGGGCTGCTGAGAGAGCTGGAATTTATGGGAGTAGGGTACCAGGAGGATAGAGTTGTGCAGAGGAAGAACCCCCAAAATCTCTGTAAGGGTCCTCTGGACTCTTAAGCCGAACAGTAAGCTGTGAATGCACAAAGCAAGACTCAAGGATGCCTGCAGAGAACAGTTTCTAGGAGACAGTGAAGAGATCAGGGATTCTAAGAGTGACACATTAAAACATTAGTGTTCTGACAAGCCAGAGTGGAGAGACCTCATGAACAACCCAGGCATTCAGCTGAAGCTTCAAAAATACTTTGCCTTTAGCAGAGCTGCTCTGGCCCCACAGTAAGGGCTATCTAGACTCTTCCTAAAATGTCTAAAATCAAGCTTCAGTAGGATCAAGCTGATCCACCATAAAATTCTACACTCCTTAAAGAAAGACAATATAAGCCAAACTCTCACAATGGAGCCTCCATAAAGTTGACCATATGATAAAAATTTGTTAGACATATATATCAAGAAGCTGGAAGATGTGACCCAAACTTGGATAGAAAACAGTCAACAAAAGCAGCCATAGATGAGGCAGTTGTTGCAATTAGCACACAAAGGCATTAAAACAATGATTAGAAGTATGTTCAAGGACTTAAAGGAAAAGCTGGCCATAATGAGAGGGTGGGCAGGCAGGCTCAGCAGAAAAGCAAAGACTACAGAAAAGAGCCACACAGAAATTCTAAAACTAAAATAATAGTCTCTAAAGTGTTAAAAAATTGTTAACTGGGCTTAAAAGTAGCTTGAGAACTACAGAAGAAAATATTAGTGAATCTGAAAATAGGTCAATAGAAACGATTCAAATTTAGACATACAGAGGGAAAAAAGTGAAAATAATAAACAAGGCCTTACTGACCTATGGGACAAGAAGAAAATATATGTATCATTAGATACACAGAAAAAAAAAGGAGAGAGTGGGGTGGAAAAAAAATTTTTGAAGAAATAATAACGGGCGTTTCTCTGGTGGCACAGTGGTCAAGAATCCGCCTGCCAATGCAGGGCACAGAGGTGTGAGCCCTGGTCCGGGAAGATCCCACATGCTGCATGCAGAGCAACTAAGCCTGTGTGCCACAACTACTGAGCCTGCGCTCTAGAGCCCATGAGCCACAACTGCTGAAGCCCCTGCACCTAGAGCCTGTGTTCCACAACAAGAGAATCCACCGCAATGAGAAGCCGGCACACCACACAAAGAGTAGCCCCTGCTCACTGCAACTGGAGAAAGCTTGCACAGAGCAACGAAGACCCAATGCAGCCAAAAATAAATAAATAAATCTCTTTTTAAAAAAAGAAATAATAAAGAAAAAATTTCCAAATTCAATGAAAATTTTAAACTCACATTTCCAAAAGTCTTTAAAATTTCTAGCAGAATAAACACAAAGAAAACCACACCTAGGCACATCATAATCAAGTGGCTGAAAAGCAAAGATTAATAGAATATCTTAAAAGCAGGCAGAGGGAAAATGAAGAGAAAAATAATCTTAAAAAAAAAAACCTGCTACCATCTCAAGAGAAATAATGTAGAGAAGATAAAAGAACAACATTTAAAAGTGCTGAAAGGAAAAACAAAAACATAAAACAAAATACCTATCAACCTAGAATTCTATATCCAGTGAAAATATCCTTTAAGAAAAAGGCAAATAAAGACATTTTAGTATAAAAAAGAGCCGAAAGAATGTGTCAGTGGCACAGCTTCAGCTTCACTACATGAAACATTAAAGGAATTCCATAAAGCTGGTGAGAAATGATACCAGATGGACACTGAGACCTTCATTCAGGGATGAACACAGTGCGTATTCTAAAAAGACACACATACATATTTGAGATAGGCCTGTAACAGAGATGACATTTCAGTTAGCTGGGGAAAGGATGGAACTTCTGCTACTACTGTGATGTTCTATATATAATACTAAGTTACATTCGTGCCTCATATTATACATAAACAACTCCAGATGGATTGAAGACTCAAATTTGAAAAATAAAACTTTTAAATTATTAGAATAAAAAGTAATGTCATTGGAATAAGTAGTTGTTTCTTAATTAAGATAGAAAAAAACACAAACAAAAATTTAAGAATGACAAATTTGAACTACATTGTCATTAATAATAAATAAAAACTTTTAATAATAGTAAAAGCTTCATTGTGACAAAAAGATGTGTCACATATTGGGAGAAGATACTGGCAACTCCTTTATCAGGCAAAGAATAAAGTTTCAGAATACATTTTATTTCATTTTTTTGGAAAACAAATATAATGTTTATTTTTATTTGCTTTTTACATATCTTTATTTTTAACATCTTTATTGGAGTATAATTGCCTTACAATGTTGTGTTAGTTTCTGCTGTACAACAAAGTGAATCAACTATATGTATACATATATCCCCATATCCCCTCCCACTTGCATCTCCCTCCCACCCTCCCTATCCCACCTCTCTAGGTGGTCACAGAGCACCGAGCTGATCTCTCTGTACTATGCAGCTGCTTCCTACTAGCTATCTATTTTACATTTGGTAGTGTATATATGTCAATGCCACTCTCTCACTTCTTCCCACAGAATACATTTTAAAATCTTCTAAAAATCAGTAAGAAAAATGCAATGAACCCAATAGAAAAAAATGGTCCATTTTTAGCATGCAATTCACAAAGAGAAAAAAATAATGGCCAGTGAACATAAGGAAAATGTGATCAACCTCACCAGTAGTCAGGAGCAGATAAAGTAAAACAACATTGAGATAGCATTTTAAACTCCCCAAAACATAACATAATAACTAGCCTGATAATACCAAGTACTGGCAAGAATGTGGGGAAACAGGAGGTCTTCCACGTTGCTCTTGGGAGTTTCATTATGATACCCTTCTGGAGAGCAATCTGACAATATGTGTTCAGGTTGAAGATATGTATGCCCTAGGACCCTGTCTTTTCCTTTCTAGATGTCACCTAAAGGGGAGCTCTCAAGCATGAGAACAAAGAGACATGTACAGTGATGTTTGTTGCAGCAATGTTTGTAATAGCAAATGTATAGGGGAATGAATAATAAATTGGCTTATCTATACACTAAAGTTATATATAGGTGTCTAAATGAATAAAGTTGATCTATGCATTTCAACATGGATAAATCTCAAAAACAATATGGAGTGATAAGTCCAAATAGCAAAAGATAGTGATATTCCATACGAAACTTAAAACCCAAAGTATTAGACTAGATTCATTATGTTTACTATATGTATAGAAAAAGTACAAATCCATGCATTAAGAATGGTGTACCAAATTCAGTATGGTGTTTCCTCTAAGGATGGGGGAAACACAGGCGGGGGTAGAGCTCTGGCTATATCCAAAACATTTACTATAAACATTTATTACAAATATAGAAAATAAAATTTTTAAAATGATAGAATCCTTTTAATCTTGGGCCTGTAGGTGTTTGTATATTATTTTCTATATAATTTCTTTGTTTTATTTCAAACATGCTTCCTTTTAAATTTTTTTAAGTATATGGCACATTGAAATTATACAAATTCTAATTTCATAGCTTGATGAATTATTATAAAGGGAACACACCTGTGCATCTGAGGAATACTCTGCTCAGGTTCTTTGCAGAATTCATAGAAGCCCTTAGGAGCAAAGTGAACCCAAATGCCTGACCTCTCAGCTTTCTTCTTCTCTTAGAATATAGCCCCAATATTTTCCACTGGCTGTTTTCTTTTTTTTTAATTTTTAAAAAAAAATTTATTTTATTTCTTTCTTTTAGTATGCGTTGGTCTTTGTTGCTGCGCGGGCTTTCTCTAGTTGCGGTGAGCAGGGGCTATTCTATTCTTCGTTGTGGTGCGCGAGCTTCTCATTGTGGTGGCTTTTCTTGTTGCGGAGCGCGTGCTCTAGGTGCGCGCGGGCTTCAGCAGTTGTGGCACATGGGCTCAATAGTTATGGCTCATGGGCTTAGTTGCTCTGCGGCATGTGGGATCTTCCCAGACCAGGGCTCAAACCTGTGTCCCCTGCATTGGCAGGCAGATTCTTAACCACTGCACCACCAGGGGAGACCCTCCACTGGCTGTTTTCTCTGAGATGTCTCCAAATATTTAAAAAATCTTGTCCAGATTTTCTAGTTGTTCTTTCAGATTACCAAGCTCACCCCTCAGCCCAACCAAGGCCATCCCCCACTCACCAATAAAACAAAACTTTTATTCACACACACACAACAAATCCAATAACTAAAGACACTAAAGGGCATTTTAGAGTCGAAATTTAGTGGGACTTGAGTACTATGATATATATTATCACAAGCAAAAATAAACTAAAATTTTAGCATAACGTCAGAGGTATCCATCAGGGAGGAACTGGAAAGCATGAGCAAATAATATCATTAGTGTAAGGTGCTTGCTGTTTGTGATTGACAAATAAATAGATGGGAAGCACCCTGAATTCTTACCAAAGCACATAAAATGTGTCTGGAAGTAAGTGTTGTCCCTAAAATAATAAGAATCCTGAAAGCCAGGTGAAATGCCAAAGGACCATTAGCAAATTGAGCATGAAAAATAAGAGACTCACTCAGTTTTACCAGGGACACGTAACGTCCAGTTCAAAGACTACATTTCCAGTCACCCTTTCAGCCAAGATGTGGTCACATGACAACATGACAAAGCTCCAGCCAAATGAATGTGAATCAAAGTGATTATGCAAAGATTCTGAAACCTGCCCTTTAAGGAAAAGGCCCCTTCTCAGGTGAAGGCAGGAGGTGGAGTAGCTGATTTAGAGTCAAATGGAAGATGAGGGTTGAGGTTGGCAGAGCAAACAATTAGGAGTCAGAGTCCCTGACACCATCACCATTATCTTCAGACTGTTGGCGAAAGAGAAATTCACTTCTATTCTGTTTAAGCCATTGTTATTTTGGGATCTTTGTTACAGAAGACAGGCTTGTAAGCTTGGATAGTAATACACTATTCAAATTGTCCACACTTCTCTAATACGACACCAGATAAGCTGGTGAAAGAAATATGTGAAGGTGACTGTCAAACAAAAATAGAGATAAGGAACAGGACACAATTACCAAATATATTTTAGGTCAACACCCATTAGACTGACTCCTTAGTTTTCTCTCATTTTACACTGATGTTCTGAGGATCTTGTCCCTGTGGCCTGTCCCTGTTCAGTGCTTATTTTCATTGCCAATATAATTATTTCCATTTTTAACATTTGAATGATAAGGACATTGGAAATCTACTTTTAAGTGTTTTCCTTTTTTCTAGTCAATCTTAGATTTTTTTTTTTTTTTTTTGCCCAGGTATGGTACAATGAAGAAACTAGAATCTATTTTTCCCAAGGTACTGGATATTATGACTTGGCTTTGGTTGGTTTGGCAATATTTTTTTCCCCAGATACATCCTTTTTACCAGAAAAAGCACTACAGTGATTTTTTTCCCTGTGAATGAAAACAAGGAATCCTTTCTACAGCATTTTTTCTGTAATTTTCTGTGAGATTCTAAGTCTGAAGAGGGGCTTCTTTAACTACAGTTTGCAAAATTCATGGTCTGTTATTGGCTCCTGTTTCTCATTTTTCACTTTATCCAGATTAATCAAAAGATAATGATTTTTTTTTTGCTAGCAGTCCTGGATTATTTTTGACAGTTGGCTGAGGAGTTGAGGATATGGAAAACACTATGCAATTAAGATCTGGCTAGAGTCCCCTGTAGGCAAAAGAATCAAAAGATCAGTCCCAAAGTGAAGAGCACATATTGTCATGGAAGATGCTTTCTATCTAGTCTAATGCACTCATCCAGAGTTCAGGCACCTAGAAATTGTCCAAATGTCAGGAGACTCAAAACCCTTGTAAAATTCATTTGGGTTGAGGTGACCCATTTACCACGTGCATGAAGTTTTTCATGCTAGAACATACCTACGAAATGATTTTTTCCTATAAATTATTATCAAACCAAGAACTATATTACTTTTGTAAGCAAGTCAAAAGAAACCATCAATAAATTGAGAAAATTCTCATGCTTAAAAGCCACTGCCCCCATACCCTGAGAAAACCATAATTCAAAAAGAGTCATGTACCACAGTGTTCATTGCAGCTCTGTTTACAATAGCCAGGACATGGAAGCAACCTAAGTGTCCATCATCAGATGAATGGATAAAGAAGATGTGGCACATATATACAATGGAATATTACTCAGCCATAAAGAGAAACGAAATTGAGTTATTTGTAGCGAGGTGGATGGACCTAGAGACTGTCATACAGAGTGAAGTAAGTCAGAAAGAGGAAAACAAATACCATATGCTAACACATCTATATGGAATCTAAAAAAAAAAAAATCTGAAGAACCTAGGGGCAGGACAGGAGTAAAGACGCAGACATAGAGAATGGACTTGAGGACACAGGGAAGGGGAAGAGTAAGCTGGGACGAAGTGAGAGAGTGGCATGGACATATATACACTACCAAATGTAAAATAGCTAGCCAGTGGGAAGCAGCCACATAGCACAGGGAGATCAGCTCAGTGTTTTGTGTCCACCTAGAGGGGTGGGATAGGGAGGGTGGCAGGGAGATGCAAGAGGGAGGGGATATGGGGATATATGTATATGTATAGCTGATTCACTTTGTTATACAGCAGAAACTAACACACCATTGTAAAGCAATTATACTCCAATAAAGATGTTAAAAAAAAAAAGCCAGTGCCCTGTAAATGTCTGTGATTCTTTTTTAATCTTTGTTGAAGTACATGTATAAACATCCTCAATTAGAATAGTGCTCCACAACTCTCATAATTATAGAGAAACCACTAACAACATACATGTGTTTGCTTTACCAGGGAAGAGCATTAGAGCTCAAGAATAGAAAATCCTGAGATGAGGGATTTGTGGTAAAAGGAGACTGGGCTTGGGCTACTTATTATACAAACCCTCATCATTTCCTTCCCAACCAGCCCTGCTAGATCTTGGGGCAAAGAATCAAAGCCTTGTTCTCTCATTGGTCCAGGCTTCACTTTTAATGATGTCCTCTTTCATTTTTCTTTCTTTATCTTTTGCTTCTTTTCATTAAGAAATTCTTTAGTTTACTAGAGTTTAGTATGAAATCCCATCAATATTATTGCTTCTTTTTTTTTGATGTTAATGATTGATGTGTAAGAAAAATCACCTCCTCGCATTTGAGTTGTGCAGCCAGTACCTTCTGGCCATTTGTTTTCATTGCTGAAATGGAGACAAATGCTGTGGCAAAAATTTTCCCTTCCCTTCAGTTGCTGGCCAAAACTTGCTAAGGCAGCTCTGAACTGAGACAAAGTTTTGAAAAGGAAAAGAACATTCAAGAGCCCAAGCATCCTAGAATTGTATTTTCTTTTAGTCATAGGCCACATTTCAGAACAAATAGAAACACCCCCTTAAGGTTTAATTAATCCTTTTCATGGACTTTAATTCTCATTTATATTCTGATGGAGGATGGGAGAGCACATGTGTTTACTTACAGTCATACACATTTTCTTTTATTGTCCACAGAGCATTATAACCACGACACAAGACTAGGGAGGCCTTCCTGTGAATTAGGAAGGACACATTTTCCACAGCCATCCATGTGAAGAATCTCAGAGTCTGAAATAACCCTCCTGTCTTTAAAATCAATCAAGTAATCAGTAGGAATTTACTACGTGCCTTGAGCCACGCTCATCTCTGTAGGGGAAAACACACAATCCTTTGTTCATGAAGGAAGTGAGGAGGAAATATGACACATATTAAAAATAAAAGAAGAATGACAAGTCAAAGAGTCAAAGAGCTGTGTACCCAGAGAGCAGTGTTTTGACCCAACTTACTTGTCTTGAATTAGACTCTGGAATGTTGCCATCGGTCTGCTTTAAGGATTTCTAAGAAACAACTTGAATGAAATTCACTACAGTATTTATTGTAAATTTGTTGAAAACGTCATTTGCCTTTACTAAATAAATTAGCTAAAAGTTGTTGAAATAACAAACAAGGAGGTAGTGTGATATACAGATAAAAGTGCCAAAGGGGTTAGAGAAAAACAGGGATACACAGGGGAGGCTTCTTAGAAGAGGGAGACCTGAGCTGTGCCTTGAAACCCTGGATGAGTTATGGATAGAAAAAGGGCACTAGAGGAGTCAAGGCCTGAAATATGGTCCTTCATGCATTGATTCCATGAGATTTATTAGCACATGCCATAGTATATACCAAGGCCTGAAGCTGTCACAACAAAAACGGGCAAAGTGTCTGCCCTCAGGGAGCTTATGTTCTAGTGAAGAAATACAAGATAAGAGTGAGAAGTATTTAACTTTGGCCTTTTCTTTCTTTCCTGGATTTCCTGATCATAAAGTCAGATAGAGCCAGAGATGTTCATATCGCCTAAAGAAAGACTTAGGACTGTTATGGCAGGAAGAGAAGAAAATAAACAGTAAGTATTTGCTGTTTTTTTTTTTTTTTTTTTATTTCTTCCAAGCCAGGAAAATCAGAGGAGAGACTGGAGGAGAGTGGAGTATAAAAGTCTGTGACATGTACACACACACATGCGCACGCAGAGGAAAGAAAATAGGGTATAGATGAGGTATATCTGTGCTGAAAAGAGAAAGAGAAGTGTGAGGTGGTACCTTGGAGGAGGTCAGTCAGGGAACTGGGGAAAGTCAAGGAGAAAGGAAGCTGTTAACAAAAAGAGAATGCCAGTAACTGCCTGGGGTCAGAAACAGGGGCCACCGTGGAAGCTGCAGACCTCTGGCCTTTGGACTGGGAGCGCCTGCTGGCCCCTCAGAGGAGGTGATGAAAGGGCACTCCCTAGGCAGCTTCTCGCCTGCATCCTGCTGTGATCATACAACTGAAAGCTGTTTGCCTTTCACTTGAGAACTACCTGAGACTCTGTGAACTACTCCGGACACTTTTTAACTCCCTGCCACACTCAAAAGAAGGTGTGAGTTCTGGATCCCTGGAGGAGGGGAGGTGATACAGAAGGGAAGATCCCATCACTAGTCTCTGTTGGGTTGGCTAAAGGGTAGAAAAGCCCATCCTTCTTACCTATGCCTGCACATTTACACAGGTACGTGCACACACATGTGTGCAAGTACATACGGCTACAGAAAGGGCTGTTCAACTCAAATACAATTTAACTGTGAGAAATTTTTTGACTCCGCAAAACCTGGAAGTGCATATGGATGAAAAACACAGCTATCTCAATGTTTCCCAAACTTACCTAATCATAAGAATCACGTGCTAAAAATGCCACTTCCCAGGCACCTAGCCTGCAGGGTTAGTGGCTTTGCCCTGGACCTGGGAACCTGTGTTTTTGTCCAGAGTCCTCTGTGAGTCTTCACCAAGTGTAGCCAAAGAGTTGTACATTCTCCCCCATCTAGTGCCCAGCAAGGACCTCACCCATTGGTCTTGGTGCTCCCTCCTGCTGAGCCTGCATTCTCTGCAGCAGTGCTCCAGGCAGTCCCTACCAATCTCTCAGAGTCGCCATACGAGAGAGGACAAAACCAATCTATCGTCCCAGTGTAATTTATGGGTGATAGACTCATGATGTGAAATTCACATTTTTGAGCTGTTATGCTCAAAAGGCAGTGCGTGTGTTGTCTCCTAAGCCATGCCTTGTGCTGTGGTAAAAGGCACCTTCTTTTGCTGTTGGTGACTCTAATTGTCAAGATCTCGTGGCCACCAGGAACCTACTCTCAGGCATTGACCCTGTGCATCCCTTGATAAAAATGTTGGAACTAATAGTCTAAGGTATGATGTGTTTGAGGCCACAGAGAAGGCTTCACAGCATGCTCGCCTACAAGGAAACAGGGAATGCGACTGCTATGTGCACAGCTGACTCCTTTGTGGACCCACGCTGTTTGAAAAGGGGCATATTAGCTAGCTAGCCAGTCTTCTAGCTAAAGTGGATAATTAGCTAGTACCCTTCTAGTTTTAACCTGCCACAGTTTCTACTTCTTTCTCCAGTGAGAGTTTTCACAAAAGTGGGTACTGCTTTCCTGGCCAGTCTAACGAACTGGTCATGGCTCAGCTTTGAAGTCAAACTTCCGTTTCAATCTAACTCAGTCGCTTTGCATCTGTGTGACCTTGGGCAAATTTCTTACCCTCTTCTCCTATTTTCCTTTCTGCAAAGTAGAGGTGAAGGTAGTACCTAACTCATGGTTCGTTGGTTAGGACTTAACCAAATAATGAATAGAGCACCTAGCCTGGTGCCTGGCAGTCATGTTGTCTCACCATGGGAAATCCCTATCATTCATTATCCCTGGTCAGAAAATCATCCTTGCTGTCAAAACCTGACCATTGATTGTTTATGTGTGTGTAACTTCTTATTCAGGCTGTTTTTTGTTCTGTTGTGTTGCCTATATAAAGTTTAGACTGTAGAATATTTCCTAGTTCATTCAATCTGAACACCCTCCTATTATCTCCTTTCCACTGACTCACTATTTCGAACCTTTTCACAGGGTTTATCCTGAATTTGGGAATTGCTTTAGGACATCTTGAAGTGTGCAAATTGTTGTTACCTAGCAAAACCACTAAAACACTAGTAACTACAATGTGGGTTTTCTTCATAGAGCCAAGAAACCAAATTGCTACATATTCAGTCGTTTCCTTGGAAAAGCATTTGTGGAGCCCAAGACTAAATCAGGTGCCTCTAAAAAAATGCTCTATGACTTTTTTTCAAAGTACTCCACAGGTTGTAATGTTCCACTCATTTGTGTGGTTTTTGGCTTGAGTCATCCATTATTTTTCAATCCCACTTTAAACTTAGCTGGAATGGGCAACGGATCCACTTGCTACCAACTTGTCCCCAGCATCGAGTATAGTACCAGCACAGAGCAGGTGCTCAGTGAATGTTTGCTAAGTGCCGCAACGCTGCTGGTGTTGACCATGTCCCCTAGGATCCTTTTAGTGTTGGTGTGTGTCCCTCCCCTGACTTCTGTGTGCCTTCGCTTCTAGTGGCCTGCACCTCGACTTTGAGGGACTCCCCTCAGACATCTAGAGCCTCATTATCAGGATGTTCCAAGAGCTGGAAGGGCCTGGGGTTTTGTATCTCCCAGACCCTTCCTTAGCCAGTGGCATAGCCCCTGACCTCAAAGGAGACAAACTTTGAGGTGTAAATCATACTCCCAAGTCTCTCTATGGGATGAACTTGAAGCCCCGCAAGACTTTGCCTGATATCACCCACGGCTGGACTCCTTCTCCTTCCCCCCTCTGCTGCCTGCATTCCCTTGCACGTTTCTCTGCATATCTTCACTAAATCAGTTGCACACAAATCCTTGACAAAGGTCTGCTTCTGGGGAACCCAACCTAAGACATCATGTAAACTGTTTTTAGAAACAAACTGTCCCTGAAAATAGAAAATCTTTGTTCACTTACTATGTCCTTCCAAGGCTTATAAAGATTAAGTTTATGGGGTTCAGTTAGATACTCCATAGGAGCCAGAGATTTATCAACAGAATAGAGATACATGCATAGCTCATCTGTGGGTAACAACTGACCGTGTGCAACAAGGGTAGAAGAAAGTGGTAAGATGATAGGAGCTTTTTGAGGTAGAAAAATGACTCTCTATCAAGAGCATCTTCGATTTGCTGATACACAGCACACTTGGGAACACTGCTTTCTTGGCAAATGGGGGTTAAAAAATTTTGACCTGTAGCCAGGTAATGAAAAGAAATGTATATTTTTCTTAGGTGTGTCTAAGCCATTTTTAAACACCATTTGAAAAGCTGAGCTCTATAAACATGAGAGAAATTGAGTTATTTGTAGTGAGGTGGATGGACCTAGAGTCTGTCATACAGAGTGAAGTAAGTCAGAGAGAGAAAAAATACCATATGCTAACACATATATATGGAATCTAAAAAAAAAAAAATGGTTCTGATGAACCTAGGGGCAGGACAGGAATAAAGACACAGACATAGAGAATGGACTTGAGGATACGGGGAGGGGGAAGAGTAAGCTGGGACAAAGTGAGAGAGTGGCATGGACATATATACACTACCAAGCGTAAAATAGCTAGCTAGCGGGAAGCAGCCACATAGCACAGGGAGATCAGCTTGGTGCTTTGTGACCGCCTAGAGGAGTGGGATAGGGAGGGTGGGAGGGAGACACAAGAGGGAGGGGATATGGGGATATATGTATATGTATAGCTGATTCACTTTGTTATACAGCAGAAACTAACACACCATTGTAAAGCAATTATACTCCAATAAAGATGCTAAAAAACACAAAACAAACAAACAAAACAAAACCAAAAAAAATAAAAACAATCTGAAAGGCTAAAAAAAAAAAAAAAGAGAGAGAGAAAGTGGCCAAAGAAATTTCAGTTTTGTAACTGTGAAGGCTGCATGCAAAGGAGAATGGGGATATTTGCAAGCTGTCAGAAAAGACCCAGGATGTGCATGAATGTGATTATAAGTATGAATGTTTGCAGGGGATTATGTCCATGTTAAAGTAGTTTATTTTTGACAGCAAAAGGAAAATGTAGAATTTCTTCAATGTGAAGACATTTCAAATAGCACCATGTAAGATTTCAGAGGGATAAGGCATGGAGTAAATCAGAATAGTGCTTATTCTCATTACCAGGACAAGAATAAGCAATAAGATCCTTATATATGTGTTTATATATGGATAGGTGTGTGTATGTATATATATATATATATATATATATATACTCATTTAAATGAAAATTCCAAATGTAGCCCACTCCCTCAGGCATAGCTAAAATTACTCACTTTTATCTCTTGCACTAGAAAACAAATTTTCTTGGCTTAAAACACTTCTGTATATATCTTAAATAATTTGACACCACTACAAATTTTGGTCAACGTACAAAACATTCAGTGGGAATGTAACTTTCTAGATGACCAATTATCCTTCGATCACATGTCAAGATTGGTTTTATTATAGCCCAGATGTGGAATTAAGAAAGCTTGACTATAAGATGACTTCCTGTGACTTTGAGGATTTGTATTTTTGCTGAGATTCTTTCCATATAGGTGTCATTATAATTGAATAGACTAAACAGCAAATAAGCTTTTATTTAGTTATGTAATTTTGTTTTTCAATGCTATAAAATAGATAATTTTGAAACACTGGGGAGGGGTAGGGTAGAGGAGGCGAAAAAGCAAACATCCAGAAAACTTTTGGCTAAAGAACTCTTTTGGAGCTACCAAGAAACTAGAGAATTATACTCTGGGCTCACACCTTGAATTCTGTGCTTCAGAGGCCAGGAGTGCACTATTGGCTCCTTATTCCTTTTGGAGTGAAAGTCCTTCTCCAACCATATCTGATCTCTCTTACTCCATCGCAAGCACAGCTTCTCTACAATAGCCAATCAAATAATAACAGAAATTGATCAGACTCCATTATCCTTTTAATAAGATCCCCTGCCTCATTTTCTTTAGTCTTGTGTGCCTGTGTGAATAAGGGAATTAAAAACAATTCAAAGTAAATGTTTCTACTTTATTGAGCAGATAAAGAAACTGAGGTCCAGAGAAATGAAGTTGTTTGAATGAATTCACACAGCTTTTTAGTGGAAGAATCAGGGTTACAACTCTGGACTCCTGATTCCCAGGCCAGCTCTTTCTACAACCAACATTCCTCTTTCAGGGCTTTGATGCAGTGTTCTTTCCTACCAGTATATCGCCATTTGTTTATCAATTACCTGTTGATAAACATTTGCTTTGCTTCCAGTTTGGAGCTATGAACATTTCTGTATGTCTTTGTATGACATATGTTTACATTTATAACTGCCGAGGAGCGGAATGATATATGTTTAATCTTCAAGAAATTGCCGAACTATGGTTGCACCATTTTACATTCCCAACAGCATGTATGTGAGTTCCCAGTTTCTTGAAATTCTCACCAACACGTGGTATGGTCAGATATTTTAATTTTAGCCATTCTAATATGTATGTAGTAGTATTTCATTGTAGTTTTGACTTGCATTGTTCTTATGACTAATGATGCTGAATATGTTTTCATGTGCTTATTTCCCATCTGTATATCTTCTTTGGTTAGTATCTGATTAAATTCGTTGCCAGTTTTTTAAAAAACTGGATTATCTGTTTTCTTATTATTGAGTTTTTAGAGTTCCTTATATAATCTAGATGCAAATCCTTTATCAAGTACATGATTTGACATACTTTCTTTCAATCTTCCTTTTATTTTTATTTTCTTAAGAGTTTCTATCAAAAAGCTCAAATTTTTAAATTTCCTGAAGTCTAATTTATCAATTTTTAATATTATGATCACATTTTTGGTGTTATAGTTAAAAAATCTTTGACCAAACCAAGGTCACAAAGATTTTCTATGTTTTTTTCTAAATGATGTCTTTTTTGTTATTTAGTTTTACATTTAGTCTATGACTCATTTTTAGTCAATTTTTGTATGTGATACAAGGTATGATTCAAAATTTATTCACTGCATATGGATATGCAATTTTTCCAGCACCACTTATTTAAAGATATCCTTTCTCCATTGAATTATCTTTGTACTTCTGTTGAAAATTAGTGGTCAATATATATGTGGGTTTATTTCTGGATTCTATTCTGTTCCATTGATATAATTATCGATCTTTTTTTTTTTTTTTTTGCGGTACGCGGGCCTCTCACTGTTGTGGCCTCTCCTGTCGTGGAGCACAGGCTCCGGCCGTGCAGGCTCAGTGGCCATGGCTCACGGGCCCAGCCGCTCCGTGGAATGTGGGATCTTCCCGGACCGGGGCATGAACCCGCGTCCCCTGCATCGGCAGGCGGACTCTCAACCACTGCGCCACCAGTGTAGCCCTAATTATCGATCTTTGTCAGTGCCATCCTGTCTTGATTAATGAAGTTTTATAATAAATATTAAAATCAGGTAGTGTTATTCTCCAGCTTTGTTATTCTTATTCACAGTTGTTTTGGCTATTATAGATCCTTTACATTTTCATATGAATTTTAGAATCAGCTTGCCAATTTCTATTCAAAAATCCTGAAAATATTGAATAGTTGGATCTCCCTTTTACGTCCAATCTAACCATTGTTGCCTTATAATTAGGGTGTTTATAGCATTCCCGTTCAATGTGGTTAGGTATAATTCCATCATTGTGGTGTTTGTTTTATATTTATTCCATTCATTCTTTGTCCTCCTTTTCCTCTTTTTCCCCCTTTTTTGGATCAACTGAATTTTTTTTAATGATTTCATTTTATCTTGTTTGTTGGCTTATTAGCTCTCTTTGTTTCGTTCTTTTAGTGTTGCTTTAGGGTTTATAGTGTACATTGTTAACTTATCACAGTCTATCTTTAAGTGACATGTCACCTCATGTTTATTTTGAGAAATTTACAATAGTATACTTCAAATTCCTCCTACCTAGCCTTGGTACTATTGGTGCATTTCAATATCCTTTATCTGTTATAAACCCTATACTACATTATTATTTTTGTTCAAATAGCCAATTTTCTGTTGAAGTTATTTAAATCACAAGAAAACAATCTTGTATACTTACATTGTTTTCATTCCAGTGCTCTTCATTTATATGTGTAGATCCAGATTTCTAGGTGATGTCATTTTCCTTTTGCCTGGAGAAGTTCCTTCATGCTTCTTGTGGTGTGTTTCTGCTAGTGATAAAGTTTTTCAGGTCTTGTATGGTGGAAAAAGTCTTTTTTGCTTTTGTGTTTGAAAGGTATTTTCCTGGGGCATAGAATTTCAGGTTGACATTTTTTTCTTCTGGATATTGGCCACTATCTTTTCTCATTGTTTCATATATATATATATATATATATATATATATATATATATATAAAAATCTGCTGTTCCTTGGCTTTATTCCTCTGTATATAGCACATCTATTTGTCTGGTTGCTTTTAAGATTTTCTCTTTATCACTATTATTGAGCAATTTTATTATACTGTGCTTTAATGTAGTGTGTGTATGTGTGTGTGTGTGTGTGTGCTGGGTTTTGCGTAGTTTCTTGGATCTGTGGGTTTATAGTTTTCATCAACTTTGGAAAAAATATTTTACCATTATTTCTTCAAATATTTTTTCTATCATCCCCTCTCTTTCAGGGACTCCAGTTACACATATATTAAGCCACTTGAAGTTGTTCCACAGCTCACTGGTATTCTTTTCACTTTTTTCAATTATTTTATCTCTGTGTGTTTAATTTTGAATGGTTTCCATTACTCTATAATCAGGTTCACTAGCTTTTCTTCTGCCATATCTAATCTGAAACTTATCCCATGTAGTTACATTTTCATTTCAGACATTCTAGTTTTCATCTTTAAAACTTTGATCCACGCCTTTTTTATATTTCCATGTCTCAACTTTCTGAATGTATGGAATATAGTTATAGCAACTGTTTGATTGTCCTTGGCTGCTAATTCTAACATCTGTGTCAGTTATGGGTTGGTTTTGATTGAGTTTTCTTCTTATTATGAGTCATATTTTTTCCTTCTTTTTCCATACCTGGTCATTTTTTTATTGGATGTTAGGGATTGTGAATTTTACCTTTCTAGGTGTTGGATATTTTTGTATTTCTATAAATATTCTTGGGTTGTATTCTGAGACATAGTTATTTGGAAACATTTTCAGATCTTTCTATAAGACTTGTTATGTAGTACCAGAACCATGTTTAGTTTAGAGCTAATTATTCTCTACTACTGAGGCCAAGGCTATTCTTAGTACTCTCCCAAGTCCATGTGACTTACAAAGTTTTCCACTCTAACTGTTGGGAATAGGTACTTCCTGACTCTGTGTGAGCAATGGGTACTGGTCCCTCTAATCCTGTTGGTGATTCTCTTCCCAGTCTCAATTACTTTCATCACATGTATGTGGTGATCAATACTCTGCTGAACTGAAGGATCGACTCTGTGCAGTTCTCTGGAGTTCTTTCTTTGTGACTCTTTCTTCTCTGAGCTCTGCCTTATGAATTACAGCTGCCCTGATGTCCCTAGGTACCCAGCTCTGTCTCTTTAACTCTGATTCTGCTGGACTACACCTGGTTTTCCCTCTCTGCTCCATGACCAACAAACTTTCTCAAGGTTGTAAGCTTGGGCAGCCAGAGTTCTCACCTCATTCATTTCTCATATCTCAGGGTCTATGTTCTTCATTGCCTAATATCCAGTGTCTTGGAAACCAATGCTTCATATATTGTGTCTCCTTTATTATTATGTGTGAGGCAAAAGGGAAAATCCAGTTCCCAAAACTCCATATTGGCCAGAAGTGGAAGTCCTAGCATGGTTTTTAATCCAGGTTTGTCTCCATTTTCCAGATATGAAAATTAAGGCTTAGAGAGGATAGATAACTTAATCAACATCACACCTCTGTCAAGGACTATAACTAGGATTGGAATCAGGTTATCTGAATTCAGAGCCTTTGTGTTTCTTCACTACTTTACATTACCCTAATTCCTGAATATTTTAAATCTAGGCATGATGAGGCAATTAGAGTGGATACTTAACTGCAACATATTTTTAATCAGAGGACCTCATTCTCTAACCATGCCAGCTAACAGAGTATTTACTGTAGGTCTTTGGATGACTTTCAATACGAGTCCCCCTGCAGGAGTTCGTGACTTTAATTTTCATATGTATTACTCTACAAGCATGACACGCTTTCCTAACTGACCTTTTAAAAATAAATAATCCACTATGCCTATATAAAAAGCATCGTCCCATCAAATCACTTCACACTTCTCTTTGCCTTCCCAGTGTATAACGAGTGAATGTGACCAGAGGAAATTGACCATCTGCAACATAACACAGAGCTTCTTTTTCTACAGTGACTGGGAGACCACAGCTCTTTCTCTAGATTTCAGATAAAGCGATGCTTCTATGCAGACATTCAGAATTATATGCAAAAGCATATTTGTGGCAAAATAGTCTTGGTCCCTTAGCCTCTGCCAGCAAAGGCCAAAGTAACATTTCACTAAACAGTCTCACTTCTTCTTTCTAACCCTAGCTTTTATTGTTTTACTGAAATCTATGAAAGTTTATATTTTTCCTAAAAACCCTAGCATTGTATTTAACTCATGTTTATTCAAAAGTTTGAACACGTTTAGGAGTCCTTTTAATAGATATTTTGTATAAATTCTCTGTTAATCACATGGCTAGATTAAAATGAAGTAGCAACTAAACCAGTGGTCTTTCTCCTTTTGATTATTCACTTGGTAGCCTTTAATATCTGTGAGAAATGAGCAAGATTTAGGGAACGTAGGAGGGTAGAAGCTATACATAACTAATAGAGTTGTGAACTGTCAACATATTCATGAGGTTACCACAGATGTGACCTCTTTAGAAAGGCAGCATTAAAGGCATTCCTTTTTCATATGAAAAAAATTTAATATGCATTGCACAGTACATGAGGAGGAACTGAAACCAGTTTGGGAAATGACTGAATTAGGCTCCTTCCTTGCTGTGTGACTTCTCAAATGCTGTAATTTATATCTGCAAGGGGTTTGGAGGCTTGCCACTTGGGGAATCTGCCTGTAAAGCTGTTTCATCTCATTGACAAGCTGAGAGATTTCTTCTTGGTTTGGCTTAATTGTGTGTTCTTTTATTTTGTACATTGTCATCATTTTGGAAGACACTGAGCTGCTCTTGGATGCATTGATCAGAAGGATTCACTTTAGTAATTTCCAAAAAGAGAAATACACGAACCTGCTAGACTTTCAAGTGCAGAGAAGATAAGTAACTCCATTTGGAACTCACTGGAGTAAAACCCAATGGCTCCGTCAACACTAGGAATCATTTTTCAGAGCAGTGGCATGCTGCATAAGATGTGAGATAGTTCTGTGTGCTGAATTAATTCCAGGGACTTGAATACATAGGTCAGTGAACACATAGAAACATTTTTGGTTCTAAAAAATAATCATGGCATCTTTCATTTACACGTGGTATTATAAATTTGAAAACGTCTAAGTTCACATTCCTAAAGGAGTTTACAATCCAGCTGGGGAAACAAAACAAAAATATAAAGAAAAATTACATGCTGAACTGTATGGTACTGATTATATAGGCATACAAAATTAGGAGGAAAATCTGTATTATCTAGAGTAATTGAGGGAAGCTTTATGAAGGAGACGAAAATTGCTGGGTAGACGGGGTGAAGAGAGACGTTCTTATAAATGATGAAAAACAGCATGGGCAAAGGCAAGGGGTTGGAAATAAGAGCAGCATACATGAAAGGAGGTGAGCTGTTAAAGAATCCTGAAGGGGAGGGCTGGGAAATAAAGTACTATCAGATGATGAGTGGCCTGGAAAGACAAACAGAAGAATTTGTAACTAATGCCCAAAATAACATTAAGCCACTGTAGATTTTTGAGCAAACGACAGCTTTAAGTACAGTTTTATGGTTAGCCTGGCAGTGATGCACAAGGTGGATGACAGAGAATATGAAGTGAGGGGGACCAGCTCGAGCCTAGTGGAGTCATTCAAGTTAGGAGGACTATGTCAGGGATTTGAGGAAAAAACAAAAGAGACAGAAAGAATCCATTAATATTCTGAAGGAAGAAATAGGAGGCTTGAATGTCCCACCTTTCACTGTTCTCCGTATCCCCAATGGCAGATTTCAGAAATGGGGACAAGTAGCGGAGGATGGAAGTGTGTATCTGCCCAGTTCTCTCTTATCATCTTATGTAGATGTTCAGCTACTCAACCTCTTTGGGTGCCATCTCTATAAGTAACTGAACTTTCCACAAGAAGGGATAGAGTGTGGTACGGTGTTTAATTGCATGAGAATCAGAACATTGGTACTTTTTTTCCCCTTCTGAAAATAGAATGAAAATTTTTAAAGTTAAAATTGAGAAACTAGAAACAATGATGACAAAATGAAGGAAAAAGAGTTTTCCAGGAAGGAAAGGAAAGTAGTGGGAGTCAGAAAGGAAATATAATTGAAAAGAGAAAAGAATAGAGAGAGGACAAAAGCAGACTGCCAGCTCCTGAGGGTTTGAATTGCCTGGGCTAAGATTCAGTTCCTAAGTCTGGTCTTCCTGAAGAATGGTAGAATTCTAGAGTTTAGAAACCTTCCCCCTCCTTTTGATTCTTGAGAAAACTGATGTCCAAAGAAGTAAAGTGGCTTGCTCAAAATTAGATACTTAATGAGAACTGCAGACAGGGCAAGAACATAGGTTTGTTAACTCCTGCTTCAGGTCTCTATTCCAGCCCCACAGTTCCTTTCCTAGAAAGGAGTTAGAGATTTATTCCACACGGTGTTAAGGCCTGCCTACTTTAGACAACTACTTTTTGGTCACTCATTTAGGCTGTCTTGGTCCAGTTTTCTTCCAGATGTGAAAGATGCAGTAGTATAAACTATAAAAGAAAAGGTACCATAATCAGAGAAACAAATTTAAAGGAAGAAAGAGAAGAATGAGAAATAAGAAACTAAAAGAAAAAGCATTGCCAAAACAATCTTGAAAAAGAACGAAGTTGGAACTCTCAGACTTCCTGGCTTCAAAACTTATTACAAAGCTACAGTAATCAATATACTGTGATACAGGCATAAAGACAGACATTTAGACTAATGGAATAGAATAGAGGACCCAGAAACAAATCCTCACATATGTGGCCAAGTGATCCTTAACAAGGGTGTTAGGACCATTCAGTGGAGGAAAGGACAGTCTCTTCAACAAATGGTGTTGGGAAAACTGGATATCCACATGCAAAATAATGAAGTGATACCTTTATCTTACACCATATACAAAAATTAACTCAAAATTAATCAGAAACCTAAATGTAAAACCTAAACTATAAAACTCTTACAATAAAACATAGGGGAAAATCTTCATGACATTGGATTTGGCAAGGATTTCTTGGATATGACACAAAAAGCACAGGCAACAAAAGTAAAAAGACAAATTGGACTACATCAAAATCAAAAACTTCTATGCATCAAAGGACACGGTCAACAGAGCAAAAAGGCAACCTAGGAAATGGGAAAATATTTGCAAATCATTTAACTAATAAGGTGTTAATATCCAGAATATATAAAAACCTCCTACAATTCAACAACGATAATAAAACAATCTGATTAGAAAATGAGCAAAGGACCCGAATAGACGTTTCTGCAAAGAAGATATACAAATGGTCAATAAGCACATGAAAAGATGTTCATGACTAATCATTAGGGAAATGGAAATCAAAACCGCCATGAGATACTACCTCATACTCATTAGGATGGCTATTACATAAAGTAAACAAACAAACCAGAAAGTCACAAGTGTTGGTGAGAATGAGGAGATATTGGAACACTTGTGCATTGCTAGTGGAATTGTAAACTGGTATAGCTGCTTTGGAAAACAGTATGGTGGTTCCTTAAAAATTTTAAAATGAATTATCATATGACTCAGCAATTCCAATTCTGGGTGTATATCCAAAGGGATTGAAAGCCAGACCTCAAAGAGATACCCGTATACCTGTGTTCATAGCAGCACTATTCACAATAGCCGAGAGGTAGAAGCCCTCCAAGTGCCTATGGACAGATAAATGGATAAATGAAATGTGGTATATATTTACAGTGGAATATGATTCATCATTAAAAGTAAGGAAATTTTGGCACATGCTCCAACATGGCTGAATCTTGAGGACATTATGCTGTGATATAGGCCAGTTACAAAATGACAAATACTGTATAATTCCACTTGTACAAAGTCTTAGAGTAGTCAGATTCACAGAAAGAGAACATAGACTGGTGAGTGCCAGAAGCTGGAGGGAAGGGAAAATGAGATGTTATTTAATGGGTATGGCACTTCAGTTTTACACGATGAAAAAATTCTGGAAATTGGTTGTACAACGATGTGAATGTACTTACCACTACTGAACTGTACATTTAGAAATGGTTAAGATGGTAAACTGTGATGAGTTCTCCACACAATTAAAAATAAAATTAGGGCTTCCCTGGTGACGCAGTGGTTGAGAGTCCGCCTGCCGATGCAGGGGACACGGGTTCGTGCCCCGGTCCGGGAAGATCCCACATGCTGCGGAGCGGCTGGGCCCGTGAGCCATGGCCGCTGAGCCTGCGCGTCCGGAGCCTGTGCTCCGCAACAGGAGAGGCCACAACAGTGAGAGGCCCGCGTACCGCAAAAAAAAAAAAAAAAAAAAAAGAAAAAAATTAAATTAAATTAAAACAAGAAAAGCATTCAATGCCATCATATATTCATATCTTTTATATCCTCTTCCCAGAAATGTTTATGTAATTAATGTACCTGAGAAAATTTAAGTGAACACATTTGTTGATATAAACATATATTTGACCTATTCATGAATAGACAAAGAGATGACTCTTTTGCATACAGATATAAATAGCTACCTCATTTTTATATTAATTTATTTTTCTAATTAGATTTTTAATTAAAACATTTATATTGGTTTTAAAGTAAAAACCTTAAATACATATATAGAAATAATGTGACTTCAATAATTATAAATAACATATTATTTAAATATCATAAATATTAAAAAAGCATATGCTTGAAAAACATATTCAAGATGGTGTAAAGAATACACATATTTTACAAAGTTGTGAACTGAAAAATAGAATTAAGATTATTTATAATCAGGAAAAATTTATTAGCAAGTTGAAATAATTTTCTACATAAATAAAAAATCACTGTTATTGAAAAGGATTCTTTGGACTGAATAATCCATATTCATAGTCTACATTGATCAAATCCACTGGACAATTGTATAATTTATTCTTCACCTTAATTCTATAGCCAGAGACTGAATTTAAACCTCTCACATTAAGGAAATCAACTGGAGAATTCCATCTTTTGTTTACTATCCCCCTTGTTGCAGTGAGCAGCTATCTGACCACAGTTAAATTACTGATGTCTCCATTTCTTTATATCCCTTCCTGGTGAACAAGAATTCTATCATGTACCAAGGGTGAAGACACTTTTCTTAAGATGTTGAGACATAATTTTTTTTTTTTTTTTTTTTGCAGTACGCGGGCCTCCAGAACCTCTACAGCCCTAAAATAAACAATGCAATGACATGAAGTGCCACTTAGCAAGTCTGAAAACAGTCAAAAGGAAGGGTATAGATAGAAACTATTCTTAAAAAGAATTATTCCACAATTAATTAATGCCCACCTTCAGAAGGAAATCTACACCAAAGTAATGTTGATACAAATAGACACTCAACAGAGAGAGAGAGCAGACACACTATAATAATCCAGTGATATGTGGAGCTAATAAAAACAAAAAGGGTTTTAGAGATGTAGCACAGGTTGTTTGTTTGTTTTTTGTTTTTTTTTTTCGGTACGCGGGCCTCTCACCGCTGTGGCCTCTCCCATTGCGGAGCACAGGCTCTGGACGCACAGGCTCAGCGGCCATGGCTCACGGGCCCAGCCGCTCAGCGGCATGTGGGATCTTCCCGGACCGGGGCACAAACCTGTGTCCCCTGCATCGGCAGGCGGACTCTCAACCACTGCGCCACCAGGGAAGCCCGAGATATAATTCTTAATTTGTGGAATCTGCTATCTTTGTGTGCATGAGACAAAAGATGTCCTACAACATTTCCCTTATACGCTACCCCCACCTCATCAGCAACATCCCTTCAAAGCAGGATATAAAGGAGAAAAGAAAAAATTAACATTCAAGTGTAATTATTTTCTAACTGCCTCTTGGAAAGAGTATGGGAGGCATTGCCTAACATGGTGCTAGCCTGTTGCCTCCATGTAAAAAGTGAACCTGGATTCATTTGCTCAAAATATGGAAGGTACTTGGCCAGGGCCAAGGTATTACAAAAGAAATAGGGTTTCTATTTTCTAGGAACTTGCAGTCTAGAGATGAGGAAAGCACAAAAAGTTGCATATATATTTTATATATATATATAGTGATATATATACATATTCTTTATATAAAGTCTTTTTGTATATTTATATTAATTAGGAGATAGATACACATATTATAAAACATCAGTTGGTATATATACATACATACATACACATACATAAACACAGACACGCACCCTTTTTTCCAAGATATAATATTTTCAATCTTAACAAGTTAATATTTCATTTAAAATTCAGAGGCTGTTCTTTTTTAAATATAAGATTATTCTAACTTCACCTGAAAGTGAAACAAAACATTCAAGAATAACTAAAAAAATTTTTGAAAAGCATTAAAATTTAAGTGGAGACATATTCTATTAGCTGTTTCAGAACCATGCTTGTCGTAAATTGAAGATGGCGGAAGAGTAAGACGCAGAGATCACCTTCCTCCCCACAAATACATCAGAAATACACCTATATGTGGAACAACTCCTACAGAACACCTACTGAACACTGGCAGAAGACCTCAGACCTCCCAAAATGCAAGAAACTCCCCATGTACCTGGGTAGGGCAAAAGAAAAAAGAAAAAACAGAGACAAAAGAATAGGGATGGAACCTGCACCAGTGGGAGGGAGCTGTGAAGGAGGAAAGGTTTCCACACACTAGGAAGCGCCTTTGCAGGTGGAGACTGCGGGTGGCAGAGGGGGGGAAAGCTTCGGAGCCGTGGAGGAGAGCACAGCCACAGGGGTGCGGAGGGCAAAGGGAAGAGATTCCCGCAGAGAGGATTGGTGCCGACCAGCACTCACCAACCCAAGGGGCTCGTCTGCTCACCCTCTGGGGCGGGCAGGGGCTGGGAGCTGAGGCTCGGGCTTCGGAGGTTGGATTCCAGGGAGAGGGCTGGGGTTGGCGGCGTGAACACAGCCTGAAGGGGGCTAGTGCGCCACGGCTAGCCGGGAGGGAGTACGGGAAAAAGTCTGGAGCTGCCGAAGAGGCAAGAGACTTTTTCTTGCCTCTTTGTTTCCTGGTGCGCGAGGAGAAGGGTTTAAGAGCGCTGCTTAAAGAGCTCCAGAGACGGGCGCGAGCCGCGGCTATCAGCACAGACCCCAGAGACAGGCATGAGACACTAAGGCTGCTGCTGCCGCCACCAAGAAGCCTGTGTGCGAGCACAGGTCACTATCCACACCGCCCCTCCCGGGAGCTTCTTCAGCCAAGGTCCCGTGATCCAGGGACTACTTCCCCAGGAGAAGGCATGGCGCGCCTCAGGCTGGTGCAATGTCATGCCAGCCTCTGCCACCGCAGACTCGTCCTGCATCCGTACCCCTCCCTCCCCACCCCGGCCTGAGTGAGCCAGACCCCCGAATCAGCTGCTCCATTAACCCCATCCTGTCTGAGCGAAGAACAGACGCCCTCAGGTGACCTACAGGCAGAGGCGGGACCAAATCCAAAGCTGAACCTCAGGAGCTGTGCGAACAAAGAACGGAAAGGGAAATCTCTCCCAGCAGCCTCAGGAGCAGCAGATTAAATCTCCACAGTCAACTTGATGTACCCTGCATCTGTGGAATACCTGAATAGACAACAAGTCATCCCAAATTGAGGAGGTGGACTTTAGGAGCAATGATATATATATATTTCTTCCCTTTTTCTCCTTTTGTGAGTGTGTATTTGTATGCTTCTGTGTGTGATTTTGTCTGTATAGCTTTCCTTTTACCATATGTCCTAGGGTACTGTCTGTCCGTTTTTTTTGTTTTTTGTTTTTTGTTTTTATTTTTTTAAGTATAGTTTTTAGCACTTGTTATCATTGGTGGATTTGTTTTTTGGTTTAGTTGCTCTCTTCTTTCTTTTTTTAAAAAATTACTTAAAAATTTTTTTTCAGTAATTATTTTTTATTTTAATAACTTTTTAATTTTATTTTATTTTATCTTCTTCTTTCTTTCTTTTCTCCCTTTTATTGTGAGCTGTGGGGATGACAGGCTCTTGGTGCTCCAGACAGGCATCAGGGCTCTGCCTCTAAGGTGGGAGAGCCAAGTTTAGGACGTTGGTCCACAAGAGACCTCCCAGCTCCATGTAATATCAAACAGCAAAAATCTCCCAGAGGTCTCCATCTCAACACCAAGACCCAGCTCCACTCAACGACCAGCAAGCTACAGTGCTGGACACACTATGCTAAACAACTAGCAAGACAGGAACACAAGCCCACCCATTAGTAGAGAGGCAGCTAAAAATCATAATAAGGTCACAGACACCCCAAAACACACCACCAGACGTGGACCTGCCCACAAGAAAGACAAGATCCAGCCTCATCCTCCAGAACACAGGCACGAGTCCCTCCACCAGAAAGCCCTACACAACCCACTGAACCAACCTTAACCACTGTGGGCAGACACCAAAAACAATGGGAAATACGAACATGCAGCATGTGAAAAGGAGACACCAAACACAGTAAGTTAAGCAAAATGAGAAGACAGAGAAGCACACAGCAGATGAAGGAGCAAGGTAAAGACCCACCAGACCTATCAAATGAAGAGGAAATAGGCAGTCGACCTGAAAAAAAAATCAGAATAATGATAGTAAAGATTATCCAAATTCATGGAAATAGAATGGAGAAAATAAAAGAAACGTTTAACAAGGACCTAGAAGAACTAAAGAGCAAACAAACAGTGATGAACAACAAAATAACTGAAATTAAAAATTCTCTAGAAGGAATCAATAACAGAATAACTGAGGCACAAGAACAGATAAGTGACCTGGAACATAAAATAGTGGAAATAATTACTGCAGAACGGAATAAAGAAAAATAATGAAAAGAATTGAGGACAGTCTTAGAGACCTCTGGGACAATATTAAACGCACCAACACTCAAATTATAGGGGTCCCAGAAGAAGAAGAGAAAATGAAAGGCAATGAGAAAATATTTGAAGTGATTATAGTTGAAAACTTCCCTAATATGAGAAAGGAAATACTTAATCAAGTACAGGAAGCACAGAGAGTCCCATACAGGATAAATCCAAGGAGAAACACGCCAAGACACATATTAATCACACTATCAAAAATTAAATACAAAGAAAAAATATTAAAAGCAGCAAGGGAAAAACAACAAATAACATACAAGGGAATCCCCATAAGGTTAACAGCTGATCTTTCAGCTGAAACACTACTGCAAGGCAGACGGGAGTGGCAGGACAAATTTAATGTGATGAAGGAGAAAAACCTACAACTGAGATTACTCTACCCAGCAAGGATCTCATTCAGATTTGATGGAGAAATTAAAACCTTTACAGACAAGCAAAAGCTAAGAGAATTCAGCACCACCAAACCAGCTTTACAACAAATGCTAAAAGAACTTCTCTAGGCAGAAAACACAAGAGAAGGAAAAGACCTACAATAACAAACCCAAAACAATTAAGAAAATGGGAATAGGGACATACATATTGATAATCACCTTAAAGGTAAATGGATTAAATGCTCCAAGGAAAAGACATAGACTGGCTGAATGGATACAAAAATAAGACCCATATATACGCTGTCTATAAGAGACCCACTTCAGACCTAGGGACACATACAGACTGAAAGTGAGGGGATGGAAAAAGATATTCCATGCAAATAGAAATCAAAAGAAAGCTGGAGTAGCAATTCTCATATCAGACAAAATAGACTTTAAAACAAAGACTATTACAAGAGACAAAGAAGGACACTACATAATGATCAAGGAATCGATCCAAGAAGAAGATAGAACAATTGTAAATATTTATGCACCCAAAATAGGAGCACCTCAATACATAACGCAAATGCTAACAGCCATAAAAGGGGAAGTCGACAGTAACAATCATAGTAGGGGACATTAACACCCCACTTTCACCAATGGACATATCATACAAAATGAAAATAAATCAGGAAACACAAGCTTTAAATGATGCATTAAACAAGATGTACTTAATTGATATTTATAGGACATTCCATCCAAAAACAACAGAATACACTTTCATTTCTTCTTTTTTTTCACACACATACACACACACTGTATTTTATTTTTACAAGAGACAAATAAACTGACACCAAGCATTGTAAATGGATGACCACAACAAAAGCAGCAATGATTGCAATTACCAAACACGAAACACACTCATACTGTGTCATAATATTGACATTCAGTCCAGTAATCCTCCACTGTAACAGCTCCTTTATTTGCAGTGAAAATTGATTTGTATATTTTTTGCCCCTGAATCCTTGTGGGATTTTTTAAATTCAAACCGAAAGTCACAACAATTATAATCATCCTCATCAGGTCACTCAGTCCCATGTAATTAATTTTTTTTCATCTTGATCTTTTGTTAGCACTTTTATGAATTCATTAGTTTTCCGTTAGAGTTCTGAAAATGCTATTCATTCAGTTCAGCAGTATAGTCAGTTACCAGAAACCTGTATTTGTCAGAGTCTTTGAAGATGAAACACTTTTATAGGAACATTTTTGCGAAAGCATCAAAGTATACCCAGAACTGTGTGTAAATGACAAAAGACTTAAAAATGACCACGGTTAATGCTAACACATATATATGGAATTTAAGAAAAAAAATGTCATGAAGAACCTAGGGGTAAAGCAGGAATAAAGACGCAGACCTCCTAGAGAACGGACTTGAGGTTATGGGGAGGGGGAAGGGTGAGCTGTGACAGGGCGAGAGAGAGTCATGGGCATATACACACTAACAAACGTAGTAAGGTAGATAGCTAGTGGGAAGCAGCCGCATGGCACAGGGATATTGACTCGGTGCTTTGTGACAGCCTGGAGGGGTGGGATAGGGAGGGTGGGAGGGAGGGAGACGCAACAGGGAAGACATATGGGAACATATGTTTATGTATGACTGATTCACTTTGTTATAAAGCAGAAACTAACACACCATTGTAAAGCAATTATACCCCAATAAAGATGTTAAAAAAAAAAAAAGAAAACTATTAAACACATAAAAAATAAAAGATTATGAGTGAATATAAAAAAAAAAAAATGACCACGGTTAAAGATTTGATGAAAGTTCATAATAATGCAGTTGACCAGGAAATTTATTTCTGAGATATACATTTTAAAGTAATAATTAGAATTATGACTTATAACATTATACCAGAATGTATAACATTTTTAGAAATTTCATGTAATGTCTGAAACATTTATATTAACATATTTCCATACAAATAACCCAAAGAAAGTTTAGTATTAGTTGTTTCTTTGTTTGTTGGTTGTTTTTTTATACTGCAGGTTCTTAGTAGTCATCAATTTCATACACATCAGTGTATACATGGCAATCCCAATCGCCCAATTCAGCACACCACCATCCCCACCCAACTGCGTTTTTCCCCCTTGGTGTCCACACGTTTGTTCTCTACATCTGTGTCTCAACTTCTGCCCTGCAAACCGGTTCATCTGTATCATTTTTCTAGGTTCCACATACATGCGTTAATATACGATATTTATTTTTCTCTTTCTGACTTACTTCACTCTGTATGACAGTCTTTAGATCCATCCACATCTCAGCAAATGACTCAATTTTGTTCCTTTTTATGGCTGAGTAATAATTCCATTGTATATATGTATCACAACTTCTTTATCCATTCGTCTGTCGATGGGCATTTAGGTTGCTTCCATGACCTGGCTATTGTAAATAGTGCTGCAATGAACATTGAGAGCATATGTCTTTATGAATTATGGTTTTCTCTGGGTATATGCCCAGTAGTGGGATTGCTGGATCATATGGTAATTCTATTTTTAGTTTTTTAAGGAACCTCCATACTGTTCTCCATAGTGACTCTATCAATTTACATTCCCACCAACAGTGCAAGAGGGTTCCCTTTTATCCACACCCTCACCAGCATGTGTTGTTTGTAGATTGCCTGATTATGCCCATTTTAACTGGTGTGAGGTAATACCTCATTGTAGTTCTGATTTGCATTTCTCTAATAATTAGTGATGTTGAGCAGCTTTTCATGTGCTTCTTGGCCATCTGTATGTCTTCTTTGGAGAAATGTCTATTTACGTCTTCTGCCCATTTTTGGAATGGGTTGTCTGTTTCTTTAATATTGAGCTTCATGAGCTTTTTATATATTTTGGAGATTAATCCTTTGTCCGTTGATTTGTTTGCAAATGTTTTCTCCCATTCTGAGGGTTGTCTTTTCATCTTGTTGTTGGTTTCCTTTGCTGTGCAAAAGCTTTGAAGTTTCATTGGGTCCCATTTGTTTATTTTTGTTTTTATTTCCATTACTCTAGGAGGTGGGTCAAAAAAGATCGTGCTGTGATTTATGTCAAAGACTGTTCTTCCTATGTTTTCCTCTAAGAGTTTTATAGTGTCCAGTCTTACATTTAGGTCTTGAATCCATTTTGAGTTTATTTTTGTGTATGTGTTAGGGAGTGTTCTAATTTCATTCTTTTACATGTAGCTGTCCAGTTTTCCCAGCACCACTTATTGAAGAGACTATCTTTTCTCCATTGTATATCCTTGCCTCCTTTGTCATAGATTAGTTGACCATAGGTGTGTGGGTTTATCTCTGGGCTTTCTATCTTGTTCCATTGATCAATGTTTTTGTTTTTGTGCCAGTGCCATATTGTCTTGATTACTGTAGCTTTGTACTATAGTCTGAAGTCAGGGAGTCTGATTCCTCCAGCTCCATTTTTTTCCTTCAAGACTGCTTTGTCTATTCGGGGTCTTTTGTGTCTCCATACAAATTCTAAGATGATTTGTTCTAGTTCCATAAAAAACGCCATTGGTAATTTGATAGGGATTGCATTAAGTCTGTAGATTGCTTTGGGTAGTAGAGTCATTTTCACAATATTGATTCTTCCAATCCAAGAACATGGTATATCTCTCCATCTGTTGGTATCATCTTTAATTTCTTTCATCAGTGTCTTATAGTTTTCTGCATACAGGTCTTTTGTCTCCCTAGGTAGGTTTCTTCCTAGGTATTTTATCTTTTTATTGCAATGGTAAATGGGAGTGTCCATAATTTCTCTTTCAGATTTTTGATCATTAGTGTATAAGAATGCAAGAGATTTCTGTGCATTAATTTTGTATCCTGCAACTTTACCAAATTCATTGATTAGCTCTAGTAGTTTTCTGGTGGCATTTTTAGGATTCTCTATGTATAGTATCATGTCATCAACAAACAGTGACAGTTTTACTTCTTCTTTTCCGTTTTGTATTCCTTTTATTTCTTTTTCTTCTCTGATTGCCATGGCTAGGACTTCCAAAACTATGTTGAAAAGGGTGGTGAGAGTGGACATCCTTGTCTCGTTCCTGATCTTAGAGGAAATGCTCTCAGTTTTTCACCATTCACAATGATGTTTCCTGTGGGTTTCTTGTATATGGCCTTTATTATGTTGAGGTAGGTTCCCTCTATGCCCACTTTCTGGAGAGTTTTTATCATAAATGGGTGTTGAATTTTGTCAAAAGCTTTTTCTGCATCTATTGAGATGATCATATGCTTTTTATTCTTCAATTTGTTAATATGGTGTATCACATTGATTTATTTGTGTATATTGAAGAATCCTTGCATCCCTGGGATACATCCCACTTGATTATGGTGTACGATCCTTTTAATATGTTGTTGGATTCTGTTTGTTAGTATTTTGTTGAGGATTTTTGCGTCTATATTCATCAGTGATATCAGTCTATAATTTTCCTTTTTGTACTATCTTTGTCTGGTTTTGATATCAGGGTGATGGTGGCCTCATAAAATGAGTTTGGGAGTGTTCCTTCCTCTGCAATAGTTTGGAAGAGTTTGAGAAGGATGGGTGTTAGCTCTTCTCTAAATGTTTGATAGAATTCACCTGTGAAGCCATCTGGTCCTGGACTTTCGTTTGTTGGAAGATTTTTAATCACAGTTTCGATTTCATTATTTGTGATTGTTCTGTTCATATTTTCTCTTTCTTCCTGGTTCAGTCTTGGAAGGTTATACCTTTCTAAGAATGTGTCCATTTCTTCCAAGTTGTCCATTTTATTGGCATAGAGTTGCTTGTAGTAGTCTCTTAGGATGCTTTGTATTTCTGCGGTGTCTGTTGTAACTTCTCCTTTTTCATTTGTAATTTTATTCATTTGAGTCCTCTCCCTCTTTTTCTTGATGAGTCTGGCTAATGGTTTATCAATTTTGTTTATCTTCTCAAAGAACCAGCTTTTAGTTTTATTGATCTTTGCTATTGTTTTCTTTGTTTCTATTTCATTTATTTCTGATCTAGTCTTTATGATTTCTTTCCTTTTGATAACTTTGGGTTTTGTTTGTTCTCCTTTATTTAGTTCCTTCAGGTGTAAGGTTAGATTGTTTACTTGAGATTTTTCTTGTTTCTTGAGTTAGGCTTGTATAGCTATAAACTTCCCTCTTAGAACTGCTTTTGCAGCATCCCATAGGTTTTGGATCGTCGTGTTTTCATTGTCATTTGTCTCTAGGCATTTTTTGATTTCCTCTTTGATTTCTTCAGTGATCTCTTGGTTATTTAGTAATGTATTGTTTAGCCTCCATGTGTTTGTGTTTTTACGTTTTTTGCCCTGTAATTCATTTCTAACCTCATAGCATTGTAGTCAGAAAAGATGCTTGATATGATTTCAATTTTCTTAAATTTACTGAGGCTTGATTTGTGCCCCAGGATGTGATAATGTCCTGGAGAATGCTCCGTGTATACTTGAAAAGAAAGTGTAATCTGCTGTTTTTGGATGGAATGTCCTATAAATATCAATTAAATCTATCTGGTCTATTGTGTCATTTAAAGCTTCTGTTTCCTTATTTATTTTCATTTTGGATGATCTGTCCATTGGTGTAAGTGAGGTGTTAAAGTCCCCCACTATTTTTGTGTTATTGTCAATTTCCTCTTTTATAGCTGTTAGCAGTTGCCTTATGTATTGAGGTTCTCCTATGTTGGGTGCATATATATTTATAGTTGTTATGTCTTCTTCTTGGATTGATCCCTTGTTCATTATGTAGTGTCCTTCCTTGTCTCTTGTAACATTCTTTGTTTTAAAGTCTATTTTATCTGATATGAGTATTGCTACTCCAGCTTTCTTTTGATTTCCATTTGCATGGAATATCTTTTTCCATCCCCTCACTTTCAGTCTGTATGTTTCCCTAGGTCTGAAGTGGGTCTCTTGTAGACAGCATATATATGGGTCTTGTTTTTGTATCCATTCAGCAAGCCTGTGTCTTTTGGTTTGAGCAGTTAATCCATTCACGTTTAAGGTAATTATCGATATGCATGTTCCTGTGACCATTTTCTTAATTGTTTTGTTTTTGTTTTTGTAGGTCCTTTTCTTCTCCTGTGTTTCCCACTTAGAGAAGTTCCTTGAGCATTTGTTGTAGAGCTGGTTTGGTGGTGCTGAATTCTCTTAGCTTTTGCTTGTCTGTAAAGTTTTTGATTTCTCCATCGAATCTGAATGAGATCATGCCAGGTAGAGTAATCTTGGTTGTAGGTTCTTCCCTTTCATCACTTTAACTGTATCATGCCACCCCCTTCTGGTTTGTAGAGTTTCTGCTGAGAAATCAGCTGTTAACCTTATGGGAGTCCACTTGCATGTTATTTTTCGTTTTTCTCTTGTTGATTTCAATAATTTTTCTTTGTCTTTAATTTTTGCCAATTTGATTACTATGTGTCTCAGTGTGTTTCTCCTTGGGTTTATCCTGTATGGGACTCGCTGTGCTTCCTGGACTTGGGTGGCTATTTCCTTTCCCATGTTAGGGAAGTTTTCGACTATAATCTCTTCAAATATTTTCTCGGGTCCTTTCTCTCTCTCTTCTCCTTCTGGGTCCCCTATAATGTGAATGTTGTTGCATTTAATGTTGTTCCAGAGGTCTCTTAAGATGTCTTCATTTCTTTTCATTCTTTTTTCTTTATTCTCTTTCACAGCAGTGGATTCCTCCATTTTGTCTTCCAGGTCACTTATCCACTCTTCTGTCTCAGTTATCCTCTGTTGATTCCTTCTCATATAGTTTTCATATCAGTTATTGTATTGTTCATCTCTGTTTGTTTGTTCTTTAATTCTTCTAGGTCTTTGTTAAACGTTTCTTGCATCTTCTATCAGTTACTGTATTGTTCATCTCTGTTTGTTTGTTCTTTAATTCTTCTAGGTCTTTGTTAAACATTTCTTGCATCTTCTTGATCTTTGCCTCCATTCTTTTTCTGGGGTCCTGGATCATCTTCACTATCATTATTCTGAATTGTTTTTCTGGAAGACTGCCTATCTCCACTTCATTTAGTTGTTTTTCTGGGGTTTTATCTTTTTCCTTCATCTGGTACATAGCCCTCTGCCTTTTCATCTTGTCTATCTTTCTGTGACTGTGGTTTTTGTTCCACAGTCTGCAGGATTGTAGTTCTTCTTGTTTCTGCTGTCTGCCCTCTGGTGGATGAGGCTGTCTAAGAGTCTTGATGGGAGGGACTGGTGTTGTGTAGAGCTGACTGTTTCTCTAGTGGGCAGAGCTCAGTAAAACTTTAATCCACTAGACTGTTGATGGTGGGGCTGGGTTCCCTCCCTGTTTGTTGTTTGGCCTGAGACCACCCAACTCTGGAATCTACCTGGGCTCTACGATGGGCTAATGACAGACTTGGGAGGGCTCACGCCAAGGAGTACTTCCCAGAACTTTTGCTGCCAGTGTGCTTGTCCCCACAGTTAGCCACAGACCCCCCCTCACCCCACCTCTCCAGGAGACCCTCCAACACCAGCAGGTAGGTCTGGTTCAGTCTCCCCTGGGGTCACTGCTCCTTCCCCTGGGTCCCGATGTGCACACTATTTTGTGTGTTCCCTCCAAGAGTGGAGTCTCTGTTTCCCTCAGTCCTGTCCAAGTCCTGCAATCAATTCCGACTAGACTTCAAAGTCTGATTCTCTAGGAGTTCCTCCTCCCATTGCCATACCCCCAGGTTGGGAAGCCGGATGTGGGGCTCAGAAGCTTCACTCCAGTGGGTGGACTTCTGTGGTATAAGTGTTCTCCAGTCTGTGAGTCACCCACACACCAGTTATGGGATTTGATTTTACTGTGATTGCACCCATCCTACCGTCTCATTGTGGCTTCTCCTTTGTCTTTGGATGTGGGGTATCTTTTTTGGTGAGTTCCAGTGTCCTCCTGTCAGTGATTGTCCAGCAGCTAGTAGTGATTCTGGTGTTCTCGCAAGAGGGAGTGAGAGCACGTCATTCTACTCGGCCATCTTTAGAATAAACTTTCTTCTCAAGTGCTCATGGAACTTTCTCCAGGATAGATCATATCTTGTGTCACAAATCATGCCTTGGTAAATTTAAGAAAATTGAAATCGTATCAACTATGTTTTCTGACCACAATGTTATGTGACTAGATACCAATTACAGGAAAAAATCTGTGAAAAATACAAACACATGGAGGCTAAACAATACACTACTTAATAACCAAGAAATCATTGAAGAAATCAAAGAGGAAGTAAAAATAATACCTAGAAACAAATGACAATGAAAACACCATGACCCAAAACCTATGCAGTGCAGCAAAAGCAGTTCTGAGAGGGTAGTTTACAGCAATACAAACCTACTTTAAGGAAGAAGAAACATCTCAAATAAAAAACTTAAACTTACACCTAAAGCAATGAGCAAAAGAAGAATAAAAAAACACCGTTAGCAGAAGGAAAGAAGTCATAAATATCAGATCAGAAGTAAATGAAAAAGTAATGAAAGAAACGATAGCAAATATCAATAAAACTAAAAGCTGGTGCTTTGAGAAGCTAAACAAAATTGATAAACCATTAGCCAGACTCATCAAGAAAAAAAGAGAGAAGACTTAAATCAATAGAAGTAGAAATGAAAAAGGAGAAGTAACAACTGACACTGCAGAAATACAAAGGATCATGAGAGATTACCACAAGCAACTATATGCCAATAAAAAGGACAACCTGGAAGAAATGGACAAATTCTTAGAAAGGCACAACCTTCTGAGACTGAACTAGGAAGAAATAGAAAATATGAACAGACCAAACACAAGCACTGAAATTGAGACTGTGATTAAAAATCTTCCAACAAACAAAAGTCCAGGACCAGATGGCTTCACAGGTGAATTCTATCAAACATTTAGAGAGGAGCTAACACCTATGCTTCTCAAACTCTTCCAAAATATAGCAGAGGGAGGAACACTCCCAAACTCATTCTATGTGGCCACCATCACCGTGATACCAAAACCAGACAAAGATATCACAAAGAAAGAAAACTACAGGCCAATATCCCTGATGAACATAGATGCAAAACTCCTTAACAAAATACTAGCAAACAGAATCCAACAGCACATTAAAAGGATCATACACCATGATCAAGTGGGATTTATTCCAGGAATGCAAGGATTCTTCAATATATGCAAATCAATCAATGTGATACACCATATTAACAAATTCAAGGAGAAAAACCACATGATCATCTCAATAGATGCAGAAAAAGCTTTTGACAAAATTCAACACCCATTTATGGTAAAAATCCTCCAGAGAGTAGGCATAGAGAGAGCTTATCTCAACATAAGAAAGGACATATATGACAAACCCACAGCCAACTTCATCCTCAATGGTGAAAAACTGAAACCATTTCCACTAAAATCAGGAACAAGACAAGGTTGCCCACTCTCACCACTCTTATTCAACATAGTTTGGAAGTTTTAGCCACAGCAATCAGAGAAGAAAAGGAAATAAAAGGAATCCATATCGGAAAAGAAGAAGTAAAGCTGTCATTGTTTGCAGATGACATGGTACTATACATAGAGAATCCTAAAGATGCTACCAGAAAACTATTAGAGCTAATCAATTAATTTGGTAAAGTAGCAGGATACAAAGTTAATGCACAGAAATCTCTTGCATTCCTATACATTAATGATGAAGAATCTGAAAGTGAAATTAAGAAAACACTCCCATTTACCATTGCAACAAAAAGAATAAAATATCTAGGAATAAACCTACCGAAGGAGACAAAAGACCTGTATGCAGAAAATTATAAGACACTGATGAAAGAAATTAAAGATGATACAAATAGATGGAGAGATATACCATGTTCTTGGATTGGAAAAATGAACATTGTGAAAATGCCTATCCTACCCAAAGCAATCTACAGATTCAATGCAACCCCTATGATACTACCAATGGCATTTTTCACAGACTAGAACAAAAAATTTCACAATTTGTATGGAAACACAAAAGACCCCAAATAGCCAAAGTAATGTTTAGAAAGAAAAATGGAGCTGGAGGAATCAAGCTCCCTGACTTCAGACTATACTACAAAGCTTCAGTAATCAAGACAGTATAGTACTGGCACAAAAACAGAAATATTTATCAATGGAACAGGATAGAAAACCCAGAGATAAACCCACGCTCATATGGTTACCTTATCTTTTATAAAGGAGGCAAGAATATACAGTGCAGAAAAGACAGCCTCTTCAATAAGTGGTGCAGGGAAAACTGAACAGCTATATATAAAAGAATGAAATTAGAACACTTCCTAACTCCATACAGAAAAATAAACTCAAAATGGATTAAATACCTAAATGTAAGGCCAGGCACTATCAAACTCTTGGAGGAAAACCTAGGCAGAACACTCTGTGACATAAATCACAGCAAGATCCTTTTTGACCCACCTCCTAGCGAAATGGAAATAAAAACAAAAATAAATGGGATCTAATGAAACTTAAAAGCTTTTGCACAACAAAGGAAACCATAAACAAGATGAAAAGACAACCCTCAGAATGGTAGAAGATATTTGCAAATGAAGCAACTGGCAAACGATTAATCTCCAAAATTTATAAGCTGCTCGTGCAGCTCAATATCAAAAAAACAAAGAACCCAGTCCAAAAATGGGCAGAAGACCTAAACAGACATTTCTCCAAAGAAGATATACAGATTGCCAAGGAACACATGAAAGAATGCTCAACATCATTAATTAGAGAAATGCAAATCAAAAGTACAATGAGATACCATCTCACACCAGTCAGAATGACCCTCATCAAAAAAATCTAGAAACAGGGGCTTCCCTGGTGGCGCAGTGGTTGAGAGTCCACCTGCCGATGCAGGGGACACAGGTTCGTGCCCCGGTCCGGGAGGATCCCACATGCCGCAGAGCGGCTGGGCCCGTGAGCCATGGCCTCTGAGCCTGCGCGTCCGGAGCCTGTGCTCCACAACAGGAGAGGCCACAACAGTGAGAGGCCGCGTACTGCAAAAAAATAAATAAATAAATAAATAAAAATCTAGAAACAGTAAATACTGGAGAGGGTGTGGAGAAAAGGGAACCCTCTTGCACTCTTAGTGGGAATGTAAATTGATACAGCCACTATGGAGAAGAGTATGGAGGTTCCTTAAAAAACTAAAAATAGAACTACCATACAACCCAGCAATCCCACTACTGGGCATATACCCTGAGAAAACCATAATTCAGAAAGAGTCATGTACCAAAATGTTCATTGCAGCTGTATTTACAATAGCCAGGACATGGAAGTAACCTAAGTGTCCATCGACAGATGAATGGATAAAGAAGATGTGGCACATATGTACAATGGAATATTACTCAGCCATAAAAAGAAACGAAATTGAGTTATTTGTAGTGAGATGGATGGACCTAGAGTCTGTCATACAGAGTGAAGTAAGTCAGAGAGAGAAAAACAAATACCGTATGCTAACACATATATACGGAATCTAAAAAAAAAAAAAAAAATGGTCATGAAGAACCTAGGGGCAAGACTGGAATAAAGACGCAGACCTACTAGAGAATGGACTTGAGGACACAGGGAGGGGCAAGGGTAAGCTGGGAGAAAGTGAGAGAGTGGCATGGACATATATACACTACCAAACGTAAAATAGATAGCTAGCGGGAAGCAGCCACATAGCACAGGTAGATCAGCTCGGTGCTTTGTGACAGCCTAGAGGGGTGGGATAGGGAGGGTGGGACAGAGGGAGACGCAACAGGGAAGAGATATGTGGATATATGTATATGTATAGCTGATTCACTTTGTTGTAAAGCATAAACTAACAAACAAAAAAAAAGGTAAATCAATCCAAATAATGGTCACTGCCAAATATACCCTCTAGTCTTATCAGTCCCAAAGCAAAAACAAATATCTTGCTTTTTAGAATACAAGAAATCCTCAAAAGTTCATTTGTAAATAACTTTGAAATCCTGTATACATCTTCCCTCTGATAACTATTATAAATGGTGATTCAGGTAAAAAAATAAACATCCCAATTATCACGCACAGTAGCTGACCTCCTAGTTTTAGCTTGAATAACAGTCCAGGTGCACTGAGGGAAAGAAGTAAGGAAAGAAATTCTTCCCCCTCTTCCTGGGTGAGTGAATCTTCCCAAATAAAGTTCTGAATGAGATCGTAATTTTCAGTTACGAATGTAATACGAAGCACTTCTCGTAAAAACTTTTCCTCAAAGACAGAAAAGATTATATTTTCTTTTTATGAAAATAACAAGGTTTTACTTCTTTAAAGTTAATAAAATTTAAGTAAATAAATTTATTTTTAAAAATTTTATCTCTCAGTGAAAGGAAAATGGCGAGTGGGAGGATTATAACCTTGTAGAACTAGATGAAGTCAAGTGACAAAAAAGGAACTGCAGCCTAAGAGACCAGCACTGGCAGAAACAAGAAGGAGCATGCCACATATTAAGCAAGTTTCTAACAAATGGACATCTTCAACAGCATAAGAGAAAGTAAAAGGTCTGGACACACACATGAACCTGTCGACAGTGAAAGGTAATGAGACAAGTAGGAATATCCTGATCAAGAAACTGGAACCCACCCATTTCTGTGCTTTAAAAGATAACCACAGGAGGGGATGAGAAGATGAGAAAGGAGTCAGCACAGAACAGGCCCCTTCAGATTCTCTCTTCCCAATTTCAGCTACCTTGAGCAAAACGGAAGGAAACAGATCCATCCTCTCCCTAAAGTTGTATAAAAATTTCAGTAACTAGGCTTATATTTCAAATATCAGAAAAGCCTAATAAGATCCTAATATAGTAAATCATTAGCATTCACAAATTTATTATCATTAATTTCCATAACTCAAGAAACCCTAAAAGCCTTACTGAGGTGAGACTATGTATGGGAGTATAAAGATAGTGTGTAAACCTAGTTATCACAGCATCTATAATTCAGTGTAGGGTTATTATTTTCTACTTGCCAATTTGGTAGTGATTAAAAACAAAAAATAACCTGTTTTTTGTAATAAGATAGAAACGTCAGAAGCTAGAGTACAGACTTTGCAAACCTGCATATAAAATCCCTATTTTTTCCTTCTCTTGAGAAGGAGAAAAATACAAATGCAAACTTTCTTTATAGTGGGAATACAATAAATGTTTGCTGAAAGAAAAAAAAAAAGCAACCACGCTTGTATCTTATTTTTTGAGAAGTTTTCCAAATTCATGTCAGACACCAAACCACAGATCCAGGAAGCTCATAGAAACCCAAATAGGATACAAGCAAAAAAAAAAAAAAAAAAAAGGACATCTAGGCATCTCATATTCAAACTGCAGGAAACTAAAGATAGAAGAAAATATTGAAAGATGGAAGAAAATATTTAAAGAAGCCAGAGAAGGAAAAAACATGTTACCTGTAGAAGAGTGAAGATAAGAATTACATCTGCTTCTACCCAGAAACCCTGTAAGCATAAGAGAGTAGTGTAAAATACTTAAAGTGTTGAGAAAAAAAAAAACCTACCAACGTAGAATTCTATATCCTGAGAAATTATCCTTCCAAAGTGAAGGAGAAATAAAGACTTTCTCAGAAAAGTTAAAATTGAGCCATATTATAGGAGCACCCCACTTAACTCCCCACAGCAGGGACCACAGCTCCCTGTGACAGCTTCTCTTCTGCTTATATGTCCACTAACCATGTAATAAAGCAAGTCCTCCTAGAAAACCCTCCCTGGAAGGAGGGGCAACCCACTGATAACCATTTGACTAAAGGGCTCCAAAGAGGGAAATAAAATGATAAATTAAAGCAATATTCAACAGATTATGGCGCCAAGTTTGGTGTACTGTTCAGAGTTGTGTCGTGGGAAGTACACACACACACAATCTCTTTGACATAATAACTTATGTCACATTGTGGTGGAAAGTTCCCTTGTACAGAACCAGGAAGTTGTATTGGGGATGAGCTACGACTGTCCTAAGCAGTGCCAGTCTTTCTTGCTATTCCCTGTTAGCCATTCTGTCCCTTTGCCTTAATCTTTACTGACTCCCCACCCCGCTACTTCTTTAAGCGTGCAGTGGACAACACTGTCTGTTCTTCCAACTTTCAGCCAAAATTTTAGATCAGCCGTGTACAACCTAGTGCAAATAATCAGACAAGGTATTCATTTATTCACAGCAAAAACTGACTGAGTGCCCCTCCAATGCTTGTACTGAAGGTGGAACAGCATGTTTTGTTTCCAGTTTGCAGATGGAAAACTGGGGTAGAGGCAGAAGTCTTTCCGTGGGCCCCTGAAGTCACAGCTTGGCCTGGTCATGACAATCAGTGCTTTGGTGTCTGTAAGGCAATGAATGTCCTCTCTCTATCTGGAACAAATTTCCCAAAGTTCCAGGTTTCTGAAAAGGACCAGGCTGTAGCCCTCCAGTGCTGTTTGTTCTTTTTAGGATTGAATCACCTGTACAGTGTCCACGACAAACGGGTCCAAGCTCCAACTTCAGGTATAGACTCGGGGAATGACAGCATCCTGGAGCACCTTACTTCTGTGTATAAAGAATTGCAGGCTGAAAGCAGTCTCAAGACTGCCTCCCTAACAGCTTCCCTAAGGGAAACAACTTAACCCCACAGTGCCCCTCACAGTTGTGTTTTCAGTTGTGAAAGCTGGGCTCTGGCCTCAGGTAGAAGTGTGTCAGAATTTATTTGTTGTCAGTGGTGGTATCTTATTTGCCTTGCTTTGCTAATCAAGTGTCTTCTTTAAATGTAAAAAAATCAATAAGGAAAGGATGGGATACATAAAAGTGAAGATGGCGATGATGCTATTAATAATGATGACAATGATGGGGAAGAGGAGATAGCTAACCCCATCTAGCATTCACAATGTATCAGGCAGTGTTCTCTGTGCTTTACATGTTATGACTCAGAATAGTTCTCTAGCAAATGTATGAATTTGGTAATATTATCATCTTTAATTTACAAATGAGGAAGCTGAGTTAATGAGAGATATGTTCATAGTACATAATTCACAGTACATACATAGCTAGAAGGTTATATACTTAAAAATTAGTTTCTCACCCATATCATATACCAAAATAAATTCTAAGAGATTTAAACAGTTAAATGCACTAAGTGAAATGAAAAAAGAACCTAGAGGAGAATTTTTTTTTAAATATTCATGGCATGTCTGATTATGTGATGTTTTCTAGGCATAAATATAGTAGAAGAAATCACAAACATATCTAAATAGCTATTTTTAACTTCTAATTGTATAAAAACATATATTCAATTAAGAAGCAAAAATCTGAGAAAAAGAAGCCAGAAATATCCCTAATGGTTAATACCCACAATATGTAAAGTATTTGTAAATCAATAAGAAAAAGAGTAATAACCTGAAAGATAAATGGTCAAAGAATAGGAATTGACAATTCAACAAAGGAAAAAACAAACATTACTAGTGCTATATAAAAAAAAATAATAACAGCTATTATTTACTTATTACTCTGGGCTAGAAACTGTGCTAAATACTTTATCTTATTAAATCTTCAAAAAAAAAAACTGTGTATGATATGCATGCCCAAGATCACAAAGCTAGTACACAGACTGGGGACCCAAGCCTGACCACAACTCCAAACTCAGTATTTAAACATAAAGCCACACTCCAGTGATGTGCTGGTGCCAGCTCATTCCCTTTTGCTAGAGTCCACTGCATATACCTCTTCCCAACTACATTGTCAGTCATGTCGTGTTGGTAGCTTGAAATAAGCTATGAGGGGAGTATTTACACCACAGAAATCAGCATGTGATCCAAATAACCCCCCCGCAAAGCTAATTATTAAATAGTTCTCAACCCACCATTTACTATCTCCCTAAAACAACTGGAATCGGATTTCAGAACCTGCACAAAGGAACTTTATCAAAGCACAAGTAATACTGCTGAACTGTTTTCCTAAATGTCAACTTCATTGCTCAAAGAAATGTGAACTAAAATGAGAGCTAGATACCATGTTTGCCTACAAATTAGCAAATATTAGAAGAAAGCAATGGTAAACTAAATTGAGATACCAAAGGCATGTAAATTAGTTCAACCTTTCTAGAAAAGTATTTAGTACTATGTATCAAGATTTTTTGAGAATTTCATATATTTCAATCTCATAATTCCACTACTGAAAACCTAAGGGAAATAATCAGTGATGTGTACAATGATCTGTGCATTAGGATGTTCATTTCAACATTACTTAGAGTAAAAACTTGGAATCTACCTAAATAGCCAATGGTAGGACAACAGTTAAATAGTGTATGTGACAATCACATGATGAAATGTAACAGAACTATTAAAAATTATTTTCAATTTCAAAAAACATTGTAAAACTATGTACACAATTATCCATACATTATTCAAAAATATATATATTTCTATACATATATAATAGATACATTATTCAGATATATACTCAGGTCTTATTTATATACCTCAGTAAAGTTTTGCATTTTTCTTCATATAAGTCCTGCATATATTTGATTAATTTTGGTGTGTGTATAATGCAGGTATATATAATACATATATTATATCTATAATGCATTTATATATACTGAGATTATATTTTTAAAACTAAACAAATGGAAATATATATCATGCTTACAGAATTGGACTGAATATTATAAAAATGCCAATTACTTGTGTTAATTTATGTTTCATGAAATATAAACATAAAAAAAAATCAAATACAATTCCAGCAGAATTTTTCTTCTTTGAGCTTGGCTAAATGATTCTGCAGTTCATCTGTAAAATTATGTGGGATTCTGAATGATTTTCTCATTTAGGAGTTTAATTTTCCAGATTTTATAGGAGAGCATATATCACTTCTATATCTGAAAAATACTTGATAATGATATAAATGCTTAATACATATTTAAGTACATAATAAGAATTTTAGAATATGTGTAGTCTTTTACATATGTGGATCTTACATGTGGTATCAGGCAAGTGCCACAGATCTCAAAGGGAGAGATTTTTCTGTCAGAGGACCTGGGGATTCAGGAAAGTTGCTATTACCCATATGTAAGGTGACCATTTGAGCAACACATTATAATCCGGAGTATAATCTGTTTACTTGAAATCAAGATGGCGACTCTTCTGCTCTCTGGGAGTCCTTTTGTATCACTCATTATTAGGAGCTAATTGAAAACAGCCCAAATTCATCGAGGCTTGTTAGCTCCCACTCTTCTAGAAACTATTGTCTTGGGTGTCTAGCTTTGCAATCTCTTAGGGAAAGTGCTGCTTTTAGTTTTAGGAGGGTTAAAAATGAAATGCCTGATAATAATTCATCAGAGTGTTTCTAAATCATGAGTGGTGACAGTGGCCTTAGGATTCCTGTCTAGATTAGTTTATTTTCCCCAGAATAAACATTGAAACCAAATGTAAGTGTTGCAATAGAGGCAACCTTGTGTACAGGAAATAGCATGGAATTCAAAATCCAAAGACCTGATTTGAGTCACAGCCCGCACTCTGCCTAATGGAGTGGTGGAGAACAAGCCAGTTAATGGTACCTTCTCCTCGCATCATTCACTCATTCATTCAGTCGACCAGTATTTGTTGCCCCCCCCTACTATGTATCAAGCACTGTCTTGGCACTAGAAATCAGTAAAGAAGAGAGTAAAAGCCCATGCCTCTATAGATCCTACATTTTAGTTGCATAGACAACAATATCAAAATGACGAAATAAAGGTTCATATAATTTTTAGTTAAAAGTGCCTGCAGAGAAATAGACAGGGTTAGGGTGGTAGAATGTATAGAGATAGAGGGGAGTGAATTGGAGGAGGTTGATAAGATGGTCAGGGAAAGCCTTTCTAAGGTTGTGATGTTCAAGCAGAAACTGAACCCAAGGGAGTTAGCCCCAGGAGGAAAGGATGTGAAGTACGATTGCAAAGGCCCAGGGCTGAGGTGAGAACATCAAGGTCAGTGGTGCTAGAGTGGGTGAGCAAAGTGGGAAGCTGGCAGGAGATGAGGTCCAAGCAGTAACATCGACCTTACCACCGGAGCCATCACAGAGATGAACAGTGTGTAGGACAGCCACAGGGTACCTGACGACTCACTCTACAAATGTTAGGAGATAGCAAATGTTAGGAAATGGAGCTCTGGTGTCCTTGTCATGGTCCATATCCATGTGTCTTGACCACGCAGTAAGAGTTCTGTGTTTGGACAGAAGAGAATTTGGCCACTGACCTTTTCCTTGGGAGGACTTGACAGCACCAGTCCATCTGGGGCTCAGAAGAGGCCACATTGTGTTTCATACAAGGTATTCACTTCCTGTGCAGAACCCACCTGGGTTAGCAGCTGGTCAGGACCAACAGTTGGTCCCTTCATGCAGTAGGCATTTGACACGTGAGTGTGCACTTCTGCTATTCATGCTTGGGATGTCATGTACAAGAACAACTATCTGATAACACAAGAAACTGGGAGGGAAATTTTCATAATGCATGGCATAGTATAAGGAAAGTTTTATTTCTAAATGTATGTAATGGTGCATGGGCAACACATCATTTTATCTTTACCATGCCCTTTCCATCTGGGCTCAACTGCAGGTCTTGCATACAACGTCGTCTCTCATCTGCTTAACATTTGGAGAGGTACGATCACTAGAGAATGATGTGGGAAACCAGGCTTAGTCATAATATCCCTTTCCCACAGTCGAAAAGGGAGTAAGACTGCTCGGTTTAGCCTTTGACAACATAATGCAGGGTTGTCAGACTGGCCGCTCTTCCCAGATCATCACCTCCCTCCTGCTACTCTGCTTTTAGTGTTGACCTCGTTGCTCTTTCTGCTGTCATTGCTCCTCTGCCTACCTCTTCCTGCTGTTCCCAGCTCACACTATACTTTCCTGGGGCCAATTCTCTGCCCAGAAGTGTGGGAAAAGGAGGGAGAGGCGGCTGTGCTCATTTTCCAGGGCTACAGTTGTCTCAGTGTCTTGGTGTGGAAATACCTGCCTAGGTGCCGGCCTCCAGGCACCACGGTCCAAGAACACACCCTTTCATAAGCTTTGGGCTCACAGAGTGTATGTGAAACCTACGCAAGTTCAAATGGGCTTGAAAGCTTTTCAAATATGCTTTCCTGTTGTTAATCTGCACATTCATCTGCACATCTGGCTTGGAAAATCTCAAGCCACAAGATCAGCTCTTCTTAGGGTGACTGGTTTGCCGCTGTAATAAAGCCAAATGCAAACATGGGAGAAGAGGCAGTGAGAGGCAACTCTCCTTTCCACTGGCTGCCCTCTGCACAGGAGTTCTTCATTATGGGGATCTGTTGAGTTTCCATCACTTAGATAACATATAAAGTGGTACCTCAGTGAAGTGGGAGTTGAAATGTTAGTCACCATCCCTCGACACTCCAAGCACACTCTGCCTAATACATTTAACTGAACATAAAAGAAAGCCAACCTCTCCATTAGTCACTCATCTAGGCAAAGCCTTGGTGCTGAGCCAGAAATTAAGAGTGCCAATTCAATCTTGCAGGTCCCTGTGATCTTCCCAGATTGGAAATGGATAGCTGTCGCACTGTGGACCACTAGGTATTGGTTGCCAATTGGGAAAGTCCTCAGAAAACTTTCTTGAAAAAGTGATTGGGTAAGTCATTTGGATATTGCTTTCAGCTCTGTTCTTCATACTGAGAGTTGATATGTTCGTTTCCCAAGGGCTGGCTCTTAAATCCACTAGATCTTGTTTTAATCACAAACATAATCAGATTTGTGTGTACTTTGGAAAATTACACTCCCTGAATCCACAATTGTTTTATACAGGTGAAATCTGATTAAATAATTTGTAAAGGTAGAATTAAAGGTCCAGAGATGGGCAATATTCTAACAAGACCACATGCATCCTGGAGGACAGGTTCCAGATTTCAGGCTACCGATGAGGGCAGCCCCATGTGTTCACTGATTATATAAGTCCTTCCCTCTAGGATTATTTTTATGTCAACAGCTTGTGGTTACCTTCTTATCTCACTCTCATTCTGCCACTATGTTATTACTTTCCTGCAATTTCAGTCCCTTGGTCAATGGTGAGACCACCAAGAGTACAAGCTCTGACTTCACAGGTGTAGAGTTTTCCACCTCAACCCCTTTAGACAATTCCCGCTGTTCAAGTCATTCCAACAATCAGTTGCGAAAAGTCAGCTGACATTAACAGTGGGACTGTAAAGATAACTAAGTTTTTGTCCCACTTTAGTAGGTCTTAGGGTCTGGAAGAAGAGACAGACACTTAGCAGATAATTTTAATGATTTCAATATAACATGTTAAATACTGAAGTAGAAATCTGCCTCCTGTGCCATGAGCATACAGAGAAGAATACCCACAGCTCAACTTGGGGTTCAGGGAAGACTTCCTGTGACAAATTATAACTGAATTGGGCCTGGAAGGATAAGCAACAGTAGGATAAGTGGAAAACGTGTTCCAGATGGAGGGATAAGTATAAGCAAAGGCAGAAAGTCATAAAATAGCATAGGATCTGCAGGGAATCATAAACAGTTGATAATGATTTAAGCATTAATTATGAGTCAAGAAATAACAAATGATGAAGTTGTAGAGGTTGGTGAGTAGGTGCCAGGCACCAGGGCCTGTGGGACAGGCAAAAGAACCTGAATTCTGTAGATGATGTGTAGTCTTCGAATGTATTTAAATGGGGAATGATGTTGTCAGATTTAAATTTTAGATAGATAATTTTTGAAAGGTTTTGAAGTGTGGATGTAAGGGGATAATACTGAACACTGGGAGATAACTTATGAGGCTTTGGGTCCACTAGAGAGCTGATGAGTGGGTATAGAGAGAGAGGATAAAGTTGAGAGATTCTGGACATGGTGATTGGTTGATTAGGTGTTGGGGAGGTAAGGAAGAAGAAGAAGTTGGGACAAACTCAGGTTTCTACATTGTGATGGCGCGGATAATGGAACTACCGATTGGATTAAGCACTACAGATGTTTGGAGGTGCAATTACCATCTAAGAAGCAGTGGTGCAGAGAGAATCCAAGGTGCCAGAATCATGGATACTGTATCCAGTAGTGATTTGCAGGACTAGTATTAGAGATTTCAAGGGTAGGATTTTTAAGGTGCAGAAGCAGCTCAGCCTGGAGCTGGGATAAACCTTCTGGAGAGGAAAATGTAAAAATGTCCAAAGAAAATTCCTCTGATTTGGAAATGTCATGAATTTTCTTCCTTTGACGCCTACTCTCCCACCACCAGCCCTTGACATTTTGTAGTTACTGTATCATTAGAAATGTGTTTCCTGTAAGTCCAAAGTTCCGTTGACAATGCCACGAAAATTTATTCTTAAAGCACCCCTTTCCTATTCCCAATTTTTGTCCATATAGTGTCACGGAAAACTGGTCAGAATGAAATTTCCTTTCCATCTTCCACCTTGTTGTAACTTTCACTTCTTTAAATCTCTCTGTGATTCTATCAGTGACCATATATGTATACATAAAAGTGTACTTCATTTTATTGCACTTCACTTTATGTGCTTCAAAGATATTACATTTTTTTTTACAAACTGAATGTTTGTGGCAACCCTATATTGAGCAAGTCTATTGCCACAATTTTTCCAACAGCATTTGCTCACTTCATGTCTCTGTGTCACGTTTTGGTAATTCTTGCAATATTTCAATTTTTTTCATTATTATTATATTTGTTATGGTGATCAGTGATCTTTGATGTTACTATTGCAAAAGGATTAAGACTCGCTGAAGGCTCAGATGATGGTTAGCAATTTTTCGCATTAACATATTTTCTTTTTTGGCTGCGTTGGGTCTTCGTTGCTGCATGCGGGCTTTCTCTAGTTGTGGTGAGCGGGGGCTACTCTTCGTTGCAGTGAGTGGGCTTCTCATTGCAGTGGCTTCTCTTGTTGAGGAGCACGGGCTCTAGGTGCTTGGGCTTAAGTAGTTGTGGCGTGCAGGCTCAGTAGTTATGGCGCACTGGCTTAGTTGCTACGTGGCATCTTCCTGGACCAGGGTTCGACCCATGTCCCCTGCATTGGCAGGCAGATTCTTAACCACTGCGCCACCAGGGAAGTCCCCTAAAGTTTTTTGTTTTTTTTTTTTTGCGGTCCGCGGGCCTCTCACTGTTGTGGCCTCTCCCATTGCGGAGCACAGGCTCCGGACGCGCAGGCTCAGCGGCCATGGCTCACGGGCCCAGCCGCTCTGCGGCATGTGGGATCTTCCCAGACCGGGGCACAAACCCGTGTCCCCTGCATCGGCAGGCGGACTCTCAACCACTGTGCCACCAGGGAAGCCCCCTAAAGTATTTTTAAATTAAGGTATGTACATTGTTTTTTTAGACATAATGCTACTGCACACTTAATAGACTGGAGTATAGTGTAAATATAACTTTTATATGCACTGGGAAACCAAAAAATTGTGTGAATAAAGCAATATTTACTTTATTGGGGTGTTCTGGAACTGAACCCACACTATCTCCAAGGTATGCCTGTATATATACATACATATACTTGTATAAGTATATATGTATGTATGTATATACATACAAATATATGTTTGTATATATATATTTCACTCAAGAATTAGACACTCACAAATTTTTGTGACTGTAATAAGAAGCAGTTGCATTGGCTTGTTCATGGAGAAGAAAGCTCATTGCCTGTAGCCTTTTGTCTCTTTTGGTTCTCTTCCTTCCTGACCTCAATTTCCCTTTGAAGATTTAAGTAATTCTATTTGAACACGAAAAGCGTGTTTGACAAATAAATATTAAAGCTTACTGCCGGAGATATGATAAGGCAGGTGGATGAACTACAATAGTTATATTTAAGTCAAAACTGCCCTTTGGACCAGCACTAACAAATGAAAATAAAATGTGAGCCATATGTGTAATCTTAAATTTTCTAGTAGTTACATTAAACAAGTAAAAAGAAAGAGGTAAAACAACTTTAATAATATCCTTTATTCAACCCAATATTTTCAGCATATTATCATTTTCACATTTAATCAATACAAAAATACATTAATGACTTTTTTCATAGGAAGTGTTCAGAATCTGGTGTGTGTTTTACACTTAGAGCACATCTCATTTCAGATACCAAGTTTTCACCTGAAACCCATGATGTGTACTTAGATTTCATAAACTTAATTTTTAAAAAGTATGTACATGTATCCAAGTTGTTCCAATCATACCTTAAAATTTCCTTAGTTGCACTTTCTGCACGTTAAGTGCTCATGGCCACCTGTGGCTTTTGTGTTGGACAGAGCAGCTGTAGACCTTTACCCTTCCTCTCATCCAAATCTCCGAATGCTGTCAATGAACTTGAGGCAACTGAACATTTCTGAAAGATATTTCTGAAAGTTTTCCAAATCACCCAAGCCTTTGAGATCTCATCTGTAAGTTCTAGTTGATGGAGTTTTCAAACTAGCTCAGTCAGGCTTCCGAAGGGCTTTAGAGGAGAGAGTAAAGGTCTTAAGATGGAGAAATAACAGAAAGCAAAAGCATTTGATCAAGAAGATATCTGGTACGTGTCCTGTAAAATAAATTTGTGTCCATTTTTAAACACTGATTATAAAATTTTTTATAATATGAAAGTAGTCTTGAAAGGAAGTTTAAAACTTTAGGGTAGGTTTTGTTGTTGTTGTTGTTGTTGTGAGGTTTGCTGGCTGGCTGTTTGGTTGTTTTACCTTCTAATATATGATCTTAAAAAGTTCACAAATTTCCATTTGTACTATGAAAAACACTCCAATGTGAACCTAGTGACCCTCAGAAGTTAAAAATATTTATTAGTATGGTGAATCTAGCCTAAGGTTAAAGCTGATCCCCTCTGTACTAACACACACACACACACACACACACACACACACACACACAGAGGCACATACACACATGCATGCACACACACATATACTAAAGGACATGTGTGGCTTTAGAGCAAAAAACTTCCCTAAGAAAGGCCAGCAGACATGTTTGGACCATATTGTATGCTACATCAGAGCTTAGCGGTCAGACAGATTGTTTCTTCCATCATATATGTTTAATTTTTGGCAGGGGTGGAGGAGTGAGAGGCAGAGAAGCAGGGAGTCATTCATTCCTTCTTCTCTCCCAGTGAACTCAAGTGAGATGAACCTGGCAAGAGTTGAGCCTGAACACCCCCTTCACTGCGAGCCAATGTACGGGGTCTGGAATGGGTGAGAAGGAAGAGGAGATGAGCAGGCAATTCCAGGATCCTACAGGCACCTCCTGTCCTACCCCTCTTCCTCCTCCATCTTCTGTGCTCAGAGTTCACTATTAGTGATTATTTAACAGACCTCTTGTCTTAAGAGTCTTAGGACACATTCCAAGAAACCCTGAGCTCTCATCTCTTTCACTTTTTGAAATGTGTCAGGCTAGCTCTCAGAGTCTGATGTCTACTGTCCTATCTGCCCCTCCTCTAACTCATCACTTTCTAATTTCTTATTTTTCAAGTTTGAGCTCACGTTGTGTTTAACATTAGCATTTAGTGAAAGACAAACATTTCAGCTTCTTGACTGTGGTTTTCCTGGGTTTGAACACCAGTCAGTTAAACATAGTAATCATTTATGGAACACCTGCTCTGCACTAGGGGCCTTGCTAAGTACTTTGGTGTCAAACGTACTGTATAACTATATAGTATACACTCAGGTGGGGGCCAGGATAAACGAGAAAATGCTGGACTTTCTTCCATGCACAAACAGGGGTGATATGAATACTTAAATGGCCAGGTGTTTCCCAAAAGACAAATCAGTAACAGAGTATACATAACTTATTCTTTGCTCTCAAAAGTGGTAGCAGTGGTCTGATTACTTGCATTCTGTTCCTACTGATTGCACACCAACTGGATATTTTACGAGAACAAAGTGAAGAAAGAATGGAAATCACACACACACAAAATCTTGCTAGCTCTTCTTTGGATCTCTGCTTCATCTTACAGTGACAACTTGGGTCAAGGCTTCATTCATAGACATCTTACTAAATGAATCCACTAATTTATTTTTATCCCAATAGAAACATGGGCCCTGAGGTTTCATATATCTTACTCATAGAGAATATTTTTCCATGAAATACCCAGAAACAACCTAAATAGGGGAAATGGAACCCAATGAAAAGGCAACATGAGCACAATTTCAAATCAGATCAGAGACTGTTTGGGGTGGGTAGGTTAGGAGGTGGGGAGGCTGGAGCCGAAGGAAGAAAAGGAGGGAAGAAGAAAGAGGAAGGCCCTCCTGACCAGAGAAAACAGCTCTAGGGAAGAAACAGCCTCTAGGAGGGCCACACAGCCATGTAACCAGCTTTTGCTCTTGTGATCTCTATCACTAATTTCTAAATTCTCCTCTCCAAAACAGGCACACCCACTTCTGGTGTGAGACTTGTTTGAAGGTTATTTCTACCTTCTTATTTTTACCCTCTGTGAGAAGGTTATTTTACCTTGAGTGACTTACACAACAGCCGTCAGGGCTTTGAAAGGGGCAGAGACCTCTGTGACAATTTAAGTGGCCATCTCTGGACATCAAATCCACAGACCTTTCCTGACAAGAAAATATTACTGGTAGCTAACAAGGCCATCAGAGTAGGAGCAGAATAAAAGTAAGAAAGAATTGGAGACAGTTTTGGGGGGTGAGTGGGACTGACTTTTAAGATTTAAAGATATAAAGAGGGAGAGAATCTTTTGTGAGAGAGAATAGATATGGACTAGATTTCATCAGGACATGATTTGCTACTGAGAGAAACAAACAGCCAGTAAGGAATAAATGATTTACTAGAGAACCATGATGCTGTGAATCAGCCCTGAAAGGCAGGATCGATTGCAAAATAGGAAGCCTAGGTCCTGACGTGGCTCCTTTCCCAGCTGTGTGATTCTGGGAAAATCCCTCAGCCCTCTGAGCTTCAGTATCCTCATCCATAAAATAACAACCTGAGCTGAGATAATCTTTTACATTCCTTCACCCCTAGAATTTTTCTCTTCTTCTTACCTTTTATATTCTTAAAAACTTGAGAGGATGAGTTGGGAAATTATTCACTAAAATCTAAAATAAAAGGCTTGGATTTTCACCAGTGATCATTTATATTGGTAGGGGAGGGCAAAAGGGAGGTGAGTCTATAGTGAATTAGTTTTGCCGATATAATAAACAATGGGGGAAAATAACCCTACCTATCATGGTCTTTAAAAAAAATAATAACAATATTGCCCTAAAGTTCTATTCCATGTTATTTACAAAACAATTACAAATCCATTGCTTTGTTTGTTATTTATAATAGGAGAAATAAGCAGGAACTTACCAGTCTATTGCCTCTTTTGATATTTACAGCAATTAGGAGAAATAGGCAGGAAAATTACTATTTTTACCAGTGACATTAAATTCAGAAAGTTTAAATGATTTTTTTCAGAGTCACAGAGCTAGTTAACGGGGGCTGCAAATGATGGGGCTGGAACTAGATTTCAGGTCTCCAGAACCCTGAGTTTGGACACTTGCCTGTGCTTTTGACATGGTCTTCCCAGAAGTGTCCAGAAACATGGGGAAGCTGCCTGAGTTGTCACATCCCCAAATGATATCAGAAGGAGGATGCAGCTTCTCAGATTGGACTATACTTTCCTTTGGTCAACTCACAATTGTCTTTTAGTCAGGAGCCTCCAACATAGGGTGCAAACACCCTGGGAGGGCACAAACGACGCATTAGGGGGAAAATATCAAGAAAAATTCTATTTATATTTATTTTGCATCACTCCTTTCCTTTGTTTTTGAGTGTTTTATGACATGTAATATATTAGCACAAAGTATCAACATAAGTATTATAGTTCATGAATATAATTTATAAATGGGGCCATATTTTTTACTGATTAAATCCTTGATCAAAAATATTTGGAGAGTATGCTTTAGAGAACATTTGGAGGACAAAGCCAAGAGACTAAAACAATTCATAAAGCTATTTTTATTAATCCCTCTTTTTCTATCCCTTATGAGGACTGGGGGAAAGTGAGAAGGGCTGTGGAAAGGAGCAGGTTCAATCAGAATCTTGAAGAAAATCCAGAAAAGTAGACCAACAAATGGAATTGCTCTGGCCTAACTGGGGCAGCTGGTCACATGCTTCCCACCGCACAGAGGCCCCTTTGTTTCTCTCTCACACACTGCAGCTCTTTGTCAATCATAATCAACAATTCCATTCAGCTGTTCTTGCCGCCACTTTTCTCCTGTCTTTCAAGTCTATTAGGCAATAAATGTAAGGCAGAACTTCACAAGCCTTTCAAAGATAAGGTTAAAAGGAAGAAAAATATGTCCTGATCGATGAACCCATAGGTCCTTTCTAATGGAAAAAAAAAAAAGTCTAAGCTACCCAGAGAAAATAACTGGGGAATTTTTATATTATTCATACCTTATAAAGTAATTGCCAACTGATTTTTTGTGTTCTCCCCAAATCCTTATACTATACGTGGAAAGTGTATAAAATAGGGAAGAATATGCTGAGGAGGAGGAAAATTATTGCCTTTCACCCTTGGGCTCCAGGAAGGTTGTGAACCCAGGATTATTGGATTATTAACACAGAAACTATAAAGGAAGGACATGTGATATTAAATAAATAAATGAATACTCATTATAAGGGCAAGTAGGAGGTCATCTCTTAGGGTCAATATTTGGGACTATTTCAAAGAAGGAGAGATCTGCAGAAGGGGTGAAATATTTCTTTTATATATAAAAACAATAGAGCACAAAAGGAGTCCACCTAAGATTATGGTTACAGTATGCATGTGCCTTTAAACTGCTTTCTTTACTTACAATTGTTGGTTATCATTAAAGGCACTGGATCATTGTTACGGTATTTTATAACCAGCAGAGACCATAGACATAGTCTCATGGGAGCCTAAGGAATCTGGAGGCTTTTGAGGATGAGCTCTCTGTATTTAGAGGGTATGACACTGACCCTGAGGGGTGGGAGGACAGCACGGTCTTTGGTTTCTTGTCCTCCTTCTGTCACTAAATTTCAGACTTCTTAATTTCATTTTATAGAGAAAATTTATTATGGAGAAAATTCATTTCTCATCTGTAGCATTTATTTATCTGGCAAACATTATTGTATTCCCTATGTGCCAGCACTACTTCAAGTGCTGGAGATATACTTAGATTAATGAAATACTACCCCTTAAAAGGTGCACAGCCTGATTAAAGAGATAAGACACATACAGCTAAATTATCAGTATAAAGCAACCTATGAACGAAGACACACAAATAAGTGGTCATTTCAATAAGTACTATTAAACTCTTCAGAGGCAAAGAGGAAGTTCTTTTGTCCTGCAAATAAAGTCATCATGGCTGCTCTCTGCTATCCTCTTCCATTTCCCTTTGTTCTGGCTGCCATCTTTGGCTCCATGGACTGGATCCCACTGGCATGGAAATGAGAACAGTGGAATAAAGGGCACAGCTTAAAAGCACAGAGCTGTGATGTCTGTGCCTCTTTTCCCCACCTTAGAGCATTTTTCAGGGTGTTTGTTAGTACGCCCTTTAGAATCACAGGCCAGGGGTGGGTTGGGGGTGGGGACTGAGATGCAGAGAACAATGGTGAACACAAAACGTGGTAAGATGTGTTGGCAAATTGAACCAAATACGCACTGTCATGAATGATTACTATTTTTGTGTGTGCTGTTTAAATAAAAATAAGGTGGGAATAAAAATAGCTGAGGGAAAACTACTGCCATTTTCTTCCTTAATGAATCAGTTCTCTCATCCAGTGTGGTTTAGAATCAACTATTTAGGATGATTCTCTTCCATGTTCTTCCAAGAGAGAGATTTGAGAAAGCTAATTTTAACAATCGCATGGTGACCGTATATTCTAACTAAAATACCACAATACGTGGCCTAATAAAAACCACTTGGTTTCTGTTCTTTGACTCTGTCTATAGGCATTCTTTCAAAAGTATAGAGGTTTATACTGAAAATAACCGAAAAGACCAAAACTTTCTGAACTTTACACTATCTGAAAATCTGAGACACGTAGGGCTTATTCCTACCACTCCTTGGGTTTTCATTTAATGTAGCCTAAATCAAGTAGAATTCTGAGAATTTGAAAAGCAATGTGAACCAGTCAATTGATTATTATTATGTTGTTGTTTGGCTCTGATTGTATACATTTATAAAATTTTCATTATTACCCATCCCACTTTTTCTCTTTGCTGAATTAGATTCCATCTCTATTCTTTTTAATGTTTATCTTCAAATTTTTAGCACACAAACAACTGTAAAATGTTGTCAAAGCCTAAATTTATTATGCATCTTTACCTTTCTCCCAAATCAAGCAAGAAATTTATCTCCTAAACAACTTCTATTTACTACCTTTTATTTTCCTTGTTTTTATTATTATTATTATTAGTTAGGAAAATCTTTTCAACAGTCAACAGTTAAATATACTTATTCTTCCATGTAGCTCTGTAACAAATTGCTCCAAAACTTAGTGGCATTAAAAAAAAAAAAGAAAATCATTACTATGGTCATGAATTTGAGCAGGGCAAATTAAGGATGGCTTGTCATTTTTTCACACCATGTAAGGCCTTTATTGGAATCTGGCTGTTGGCTGGGGGCCTCAGTCTCTCTGCTTGTGTTCCCTTCCAGGTGGTCTCTTTGTGTAGGCTAGTTTGGGCTTCCTCAGAGTATGATGGCTGGGTTCCCAGGGGAAGTGTCCCAAGAAAGAGATGGCCAAGTAGAAGCCATATCACCTACCCTTGAAAGTCACACAGTGGCTCCCTCACTGTATCCTACTCATTATAAGGCAGCCACAAACCTACCTCAGGTTCAAGGGCAGGGAAAATAGACTCAATCTCTTGATGGTGGTGTGGCAGGGTTCTATAATAGGAAGGACTGAAAATGTTGCTGTGACCATTCTTGGAAAATGCAACCTGTCACATTAACATATTTTGCCAATTTCCACAGTCACCCCCGTTCTTTTTATCTCATGTCTTTCCTCTGGGTTTACTTTTCTTTGTGAAGTACATCAACTAGTGGTTTATTAGCAATAGTTATGAATATTTTAGATCTTATACCTTACTCTTTAATAATAGATTAGCTGATTGTGGAATTTATATTGGCAGTTATTTTTTATCAGCACTTTGAAAATATTATCCCATTGCTTTTTCTTTTTCTTTTTCATACATTTATTATGGTAAAATAGCCTTAATAAAATTTACTATCTTAATCATTTTTAAGTGTACAGTTTAGGGAATTAAGTGCATTAATATTATTATATAACCATAACCACCATCCATCTCTATAACTCTTCTCATGTTATAAATCTGAAACACTGTACCCGTTAAATAAAAACTTCCCATTTCTCTTCCCCTTCCCCTAGCCCTGGGCAACCACCGTTCTACTTTCTGTCTCTATGATTTTGACTCCTCTAAGTACCTCATATAAGTGGAATCATACAGTATTTTTCTTTTTTGTAACTGGCTTATTTCACTCAGTATAATGTTCTCAAGATCCATCCATTTTGTTACATAATATTGAACAGTGTTCCCATTTTTAATCAACTATATTCCAATATAAAATAAAAAGTTAAAAATAGTAAAAACAAACAAAAAGATTGATCCATTCTGTAGCATGTTTCAAAATTTCCTTCCTTTTTAAACGAAATTGGGTCATTTGCAGAGATGTGGATGGACCTAGAGACTGTCATAGAAAGTGAAATAAGTGAGAAAGAGAAAAACAAATATCTAATATTAACACATATATGTGAAATCTAGAAAAATGGTATAGCTGATCTTATTTGCAAAGCTGAAATAGAGACGCAGACATAGACAACAAACGCCTGGATACCAAGGGGGAAAGGGGAGGGGGTGGGATGAATTGGGAGATTGGGATTGACATATATACACTATTAGTACTATGTATAAAATAGATAACTAATGAGAACATACTGTATAACACAGGGAACTCTACTCAGTGCTCTGTGGTGACCTAAATGGGAAGGAAATCCAAAAAAGAGGGGATATAGGTATATGTATAGCTGATTCACTTTGCTGTACAGCAGAAACTAACACAACATTGTAAAGCAAATATACTCCAATAAAAATTAATTTAAAAAATTAATTAAAAAAAATTTCTTCCTTTTTAAGACTTAATAATACTCCACTGTGTGTATACACCACATTTTATTTATCCATCAATGGACACTTGGGTTGCTTCCATGTTTTAGATATTGTAAATAATGCTGCTATGAACATGCAAGTACAGCTATCTCTTTGAGGCCTTGCTTTCAATTCCTTGAATATATACTCAGAAGTGGAATTGCTAGATCATATGGTAATTCTATTTTTAGTTTTTCAGGAACTGCCATAATGCTTTTTTCTGTCCATTTTATGTTCCCACCAAGAGCAGGAAGGCTTCCCCTGGAAGTTGCAAGCCTTCAAAAGGCTCCAGAGCTCCAAAATAGTTGAATAGACAGATTCTGCCAGTGTAAATGTTGTCTAGGTGGGGAGATAGATTTATGGTGTGTGCAATCTTCCCAGAAATCTCCTATCCCATTGCTTTTTGACATCGATTGCTGTTGATATAAGCCCACTTTCCTTCTAATTGTCATCTATCTTCTATATCTATTAGCTTATACTTTATTTTATCTTTATATTTGATATATAAAATATCAGTTCAATTTCTAGGTCTAGACTGATTGATTTATTTTGCTCAGTACTATGTGTGCACTTTAAATCTGAAAAATCAAGTATTTTATTAATCCTAGACAATATTTTTTGCCATTCTTCCTTTGAATATTGCCTCTCTCTCATTCCCTCTATTCTCTTTTCCTGGGGCTCCTGTTGAATACATTATATCCTCCATGTCTCTCAGCTGCTCCTTTATATTTTCAAATGACTTTTCCCTCTGTACTGTGTCCTGGATCAGTTCCTTAAAACTGTCTTTTAATTTACCAATTCTCTGTTTAACTGTTTTTGTTTAGTATTTTAGGGAGAAAGTGTTCTTCCTTTTTTATCACTTTGAGCATCCTTAATACACTACTTTTAAACTAATGTTCGGATTGTTGTATTGTTCTTGTCTTTAGGTAAATTCCCCTACTGATTGCTGATTTTGTTGGCATTTGCATCCCTGTTATGTGTGGGATTTCTAGTTGAAGGTTAATCTTGGGTAGCAGTATCGTTTTTCTTCTTCTTCTCTTTTGGAAATCAGCTAGTACTATCTACTAGTTTTGTGGTTGGTTCTGCCCTTTTCCTCAGGACCCAGAATTCAGATTTAGGTCTTCTGTTGGATATTCAGGGCATCCATGATGGAAAATATTGAAAATATTACACACCCAGCCCAAGCTAGTAAACAGTTTGGCTCAACTCCTGGCACTGAAGCTATATTTCTCTTTCCTGTATCCCAATCACATAGCTTTATAGAAGCCATAGCCCAAGATGGTAGCAAATAGTGTTATTTTAGCCTCTTTTACAGGTGAGGTTAACCCAGCCTCTGAGTTCAAGAAGTAAGCCAACCTCCAGTCTTAAATCAGGCAATTTTAGTTCCCATTATCCCACAAGCATCAACATCCTTAGTATCCTCTGCTAGTTTCCAGACCTAGAGCCTGAAGGTTCTCCAGCCTAATGTCTCTCAACTTCAGTCCACCTTTTCACTCTATAATTTATATTCCTCTTCTGGTCCATGAAAATTTCTAATTTTTTTATCATATCTATTTTTACAATTTTTTCTCTTTTTAAAATCTATTACTGTTATATGTCTGGAGCATTTGGAGTGTCTAAAATTATGAATTTATAATGCTATCCTGACTAGAAATATAAATTTATCTTTAATTCTTTGTCTTAATTCATTAAGTAACACCAAAAATAACACAAGTAAATATTAAAGCAGAGAGAAAAGATAAAGGTCATGCAAGCATCATAAAGTCTAACATCAAAGTAATTTTTATTCTATCTCTACTCTCTCATAATAACTGAAGTAGAAAAGAACTGCATAGCATTCTTTATATTAATTATAGAATTATGTAATTTGTGTGTCATACTAAATGCCCAGGAGAACCCAGTGACGTAATGAGAGTCCATGTCTAACTGGTTCTTCCTCAGGGAAACATTCACTTTGGTACTAAGTACTTTCTTATATTGCAGATGCTTTTAATCCTTATACTGTGTTTAGGGATTTTCTATTTATAAGCTCTTCCTGTTACAAATTATATAAAGAAAGTAGGGAAAATGGCAAAGATTGAGTAAATTCTTTATGTACTGATAGACTTAGTTTTCTTAATGTGAGGTACTGAATATTCAGATTTCTTCTCTATTTTTTCTAAACTCAGTGGAAAACTAGTACTATATATATTTTGCTTAATATGAAAATGAGGTTCTGTTTTTTCTATATTTTAAGCAATTTATGAATGGGATTTAAAAAAATCAAAGAGTAAAAAAGCTTATAGACTGAAAAGTAGGCCTCATTCCCATCCTAGATAGCTAGTCCTCTCTTTGGAAGCCACCTTTCTTCCCCCACATAAATAAGTATATGGCATCCATATTTCTATACCTTGCTTTTCCACTTAATATATTTTGAGATTTGTTTTTAATATCAACATATGTAGGTTGTCCTTCTTTTTAGTAGATACAGAGTATTCTGTTTTAAGGGTGTGCTGTAATTTACCTTGTCTGTCCCTTATTTTTAGGAATTAGGTTATTTCTAGACTTTTGCTACTACAAACCATTATGCAATGAATATCCTTGTGGGTACAATTTTGCTCACAAATGCAAATTTATTGAGAAATGCTGAGCCAAACTGCCTTCTAGTGTGGTTATATTGAAATAAATCTTTAAAAACAAGTGCACCATTCTCTTAAATTGAAAACACTTAAAATTAAGCAATGTTGCTTAAATCTACAAACAATCTATACCCATTTTCTCCAGATTTGTAGCCAACCATATTTTTGCATGTGGCAATTTATAATTGATACTTAAACATTCTTACAAACTATTTTATTTTAAAAAACAAAATATTGTCCAAACATAGACATTTTGATCACACATTTTAAGGAAATGGTCAGAAATTAATCCTAATCAGTTACGATTAATCCTCAGAATATATTTGCCCCATAATTTTGTGCTTAGCCAATCCCTGGCCTCATCCATTTTTATGTTTATATATTTTAGAACTTCCACTATTATTTTGCAGACTAGGAGAGTTACTTGACAAATGTTTTCCCATTTTGAGAAGGCTCAGAATGGCTGTATTGCCAGCAACCCTCTTTGTGAGGGTGAGGTGGAGGGATTCCCTCCCCATACAACCCCTGTCATCTTGGCCTCAGCTGTTTTCATGGAGGATGAGCACCAACCTCACACCTGGGTGAGGTGAGCCAGTGGCCTGTGAAGCCTTCTGAATCAGCACCTCCGCCAACAGTGGTGTCCTAATCAGGTCCTCACTCAGGATGGCTAGATCTCTCGAAACAAAGTGGGTGGATAAGCCTCTAGGCACTGGAGGAGAGAGCAACAGACACCTTCTCCTAAGGGAGAGTCCAGGTCATGGGGCTGCTAGGGCTATGACATCTTCTGGGCGGTTCTTAGGCTGTGTCCTATTCTCCCTTGATGCCCTTAATAAGTAAAGTAACTTAAGCACAACTTATGTTCCTTGCAACCTGAAAGGAACTGACTCAACAGCCTTAGCAAATAGTAAAAGAGGAACACATTTAGTCAGTCAACAAATGGCACTTGGGTACGAGGGATGTGCAAAGTATTAGGGACACATCAGTGACCAAAGATAGTCATGGAACTTACAGTCTCTTGAAAAAGGGCAGAAAAAAGTGATTAAGAAAGATAATAGATAATGCTTAAGGGCTAGTTAGGTGGAGAAGCATTTGCAATCTGGGATATGCTTCACAGGGATAATCCTTAAGACCTCTTGATGAATATTGTATGCTAACACATATATATAGAAAGTAAAAAAAAACAGTACTGATGAACCTAGTGGCAGGACAGGAATAAAGACGCAGACGTAGAGAACAGACTTGAGGACACAGTGGGGGAAAGGTAAGCTGGGATGAAGTGAGAGAGTGGCATGGACATACATAGACTACCAAATGTAAAATGCATGGCTAGTGGGAAGCTGCAGCATAGCACAGGGAGATTAACTCGATGCTTTGTGATGAGCTAGAGGGATGGGATAGTGAGGGTGGGAGGGAGGCTCAAGAGAGAAGGGATATGGGGATATAGGTATACATATAGCTGATTCACTGTGTTGTACAGCAGAAACTAACACAATATTGTTATACTCCAATAAAGATGTGGGAAAAAAAAAGACCTCTTAATGAATTAACTGAGAGTGGATGAGCATGAATGAAAAGAACAAGGGAAAGTACACATTAAACTCTAAATTTTCCTGGGTACTTAAACCTAAGAACATCCCTTTTTCTTTTCATTGAATCACTAAGTCCTGTTGAGAAACAGGTAGCAAAAACATTGAGCCCACTGTTTAGCAGTACTCTCCTAGTCTTGGCTTTCTAAATCACCAAGGAAAGATTTGATTATGTTGAGTGTGTTTTAGTTTAGGAAACACTTTATCATATGCCAGGTATCTGGAAATTTCTATCGCATGTACCTTGTATCCCATTGAATCTAATATGGTAGAAATGAGAGTGATAAAGACAGAGAGTTGGTTCCTGAAGGTCTAGGAGAAATCTAGGGCATTTCCATCACTCAGATGATACCAGTTCCTGTAACGGCCTCTACTTCCCCACATTGTACTGTACTGGCTTCATTGTGCGTGGCTTCTTCTCCCACGTCCTGTGAGAACTACATGAAGACAAGGCCCAAGTACCCTGTTCACCACTTTTGTGGTTTTGGTGGTTTTGAATGGGTGAGTGAAAGAATGAATGAATGACTGAGTCAATCAATCCTGAGGATATGGCCCTCGGTTGACTCTTTCCTTGAAACACACAGTTTCTCTGACTTCAGCCTGTCTTCTAGGTTAGTCTCAGATTGGCTTTTGGCCCCAAATAATTTTTCAGGTTGTTGCTTCTACATCTGGGTTTCTGCATATTTCATCCCTAATCAGAGCGTCCTCTTTATTTCATTACTCTACTTTTTTTCTGCCTACATTGGGCATCCATATAAGATGAACATCCGCATAGGATGTTTGTGAAAATCCTATTAAGATAGAAGAAGGTTTGCTTTCAGAAACTTTTCAGAGTGGACACTCTAGGTTCTATCATCATTAATGTTTTGGGATGGGGGACTGTACCACACCACTTGTGATGCTGTACAAGACTTTACAGTGTCTCCTTTCAGCTTCAGAGTGGATCTAAAACTATTACATTCTATCTATTTGGAGACCTAGATATCATATTTTACAATGCTTCCTGCAGAGCAATTCAGAGAAGAGTACAATGTATCACTTAAGTACAAAATATTGACTATTTCTATAACGAAAAAGTACAGAGAGTTCCATTTATGTTTATCCTTTCATTGCAAATTGCTGCAACCTGGTCAAAAAATTTTCTCTGTGGCAGCAGGATATCTGCCAGTAAATGAGTCTGTTGAAAGGGCCACACCAAATCCAGCATCATGGGCCAACCCTGACCACAGCTGAGTGGTGTGAAGAGGGCTGACAGCCGCGTGGTCACCACCCAGGCCAGAGAGGAAAGCAGCGTGAGGTGTTAACGGAAAAATCCAACTTCCCCCTCTTCCAAAGATGATGAGTAAAACCAAAATGGAGCACTCCCTGGTGAGTTTTAAAAGCAGCTTTCATTTTTTCAGAATGAAAGCATTTACTAAGCTTTTGCATCTTTATGTCTTTTTCCATATTTCTTTCTGTAGGATAAATGTCTTTTGAAAAGCTCACGCTTGCTTAGTAATAATTATGTGTTTCTGTTGTTTTATGTGAGAGGTTTAGTTAATTATTATAATAGTTTCCTAGGGCTGCCATAGCAATGTACCATGCACTGAGTGGCTTAAATAACAGAAATTTGTTCTGGAGGCTAGAAGTCCAAGAACAAGGTATCGGCAGGGTTGATTCCTTCTAAGGGCTGCGAGAGAGAATCTCTTCCATGCTCCTGCTCGGCTTCTGGGATTTGCTGACGACCTCTGGCATTGATTGGCTTATAGAAGCGTCACCCTGAACTTCAGCTTCACATGGCATTTCCCCCTATGGGCTTGTCTCTGTGTCCAAATCTCCCCTATTGATAAGACACCACTTACATTGGATTAGTGCCCACCCTAATGATCTCATCGGAACTGATTACATCTGCAGTGATCCTATTTCCAAATAAGGTCACATTTAGAGGTACTGGGTGTTACCCAGTAACATAATTCTTATGTTACTGGTCAACATAAGAATTGGGGGGAGATACAATTCAAACCATAACAGTCACCAAATTCTGCACAGCAGCATTCTGAAGGGCAGGGTCTGTGTCTTATGAACCCTGGGGTCAGGCATAAGGACTTAAACTTAGTAAGCATTCAGTAAATCGTGAATGCCTTAGAATTGTGGTGCAAAATCACTTCAACAGATCCCTATGACCTAGAGCCAATAAATAGTGTGAGGAGCAGTATTATGAGGAGTGTCCTTGATAACAAAGTTTCCTTTTTTTTTTTTTTTTTCTTGCGGTACGCGGGCCTCTCACTGTTGTGGCCTCTCCCACTATGGAGCACAGGCTCCGGACGCGCAGGCTCAGCGGCCATGGCTCACGGGCCCAGCCGCTCCGCGGCGTGTGGGATCTTCCCGGACCGGGGCACAAACCCGTGTCCCCTGCATTGGCAGGCGGACTCTCAACCACTGCGCCACCAGGGAAGCCCCAAAGTTTCCTTTTTGAAGCTAAGGCCTTGTATTTGCACAACTCTCATTCCACTAAAGTCTTCAGATTCCAAATAAGTCTTTAGTATCTAATGGAAATAAAGTGGGACCAACTAACTCCAAGGGGAAATGTAGAAAAAGTTGGTCACGGTCAGCTGGGGAAATCTTTTAGAGATTATGGGGACCTAATCTATCTCTACTCCCTAGCAGCTTGGACTTGATGCAAAACAGACACAAGAAGTTGATAGATGAAATTAAAAAGAAAATTAAGACAGAAAAGAAAAGCTAAACAGTCAGCTTTGTTAATGGGCAAACGCGCAATGACCAATAGGGATGTCTAAGAAGAATCGAGTGGAAACTATAGGTTGGGTTAAAGTCTCTTAATCTCCCTTCCCACGTGGGGGAGAGGTTGGCGCTGCTGAGCAGACTCTGTCAAGATGCGGGGCGCAGACTCCCTTCTGCCACGTCGGCCACAGCAAGAAGAGCGTGAGAGCTTGGCTGCTGGACCACACTGTGACTTTCACGAGCCTTAGGTACATTATGTAAGCGCCTTCCTCCAAAAGAAACAACAATAAAAAATTATATTTTTTGACAGTGTTGGTATAAAGATTAATATATTTATAGTATCTATTAAAACATTGCTTGTGATGTGTTCATTTTTTCTTTTGATTTTAACAGCAGTTAAAACATTTTTGTGGGTCCCTGCAAGTATTTTGAGCCAGAGGACCATGGCAACTGTACCTAATGAATAAGTCAGCCCTGCCTGGCCAGATCGGCCCTACCTCTGAGAGGCAGGCCTTGGACCTGAACCTGGGTGTATGACTTTCACGATGGCAGGGAAGAGAAGAATGTCTATGGTCTCTCTTACCGTCTTCCAGGAGGCAGGCAGTGAAGGCACAGGGGTAGCCAAAGCAACCCGTCCAACTGGTGAGTGAGGCCCAGTGCAAGCTCTGCAGTCGACCCAGTTCCACCAGAGCAGGACAGAGGCTCTGTTCCCCTCCACCTCTGTCGGCTTCAGCCTTCCCCCTCCTTCCTTCCTCCTGTGCTGCTCTCTGTGTTCCTCCTTTCCCCACATACAAGTCAAGCAGGGAAGCAGCAAAAGCAGCCCAACCTGCACTGACAAGGAGGGTTTCCTTAGCAGGGGAGATGAGAATGGAAGGATTTAGAGGAAGATTCTCCTGGGGTCCTTCCGAAGCAAGTCCTGGCTGGAGGATAGAAAGTGAAAGGGAAGGGGAATCAGATCTGCGAAGGCAGTTGAATCTGTTCTAAACGTTTTACTAAGAGTTTTACATTCTTCATCATGTCTAATTCTAGAAACAACAGTGCCTGGAGGCATCACCACTGTCACTCCTACAGAGGAAGGAAAGGGGTTGTTAAGTGGCAGAGTCTAGATTTGAGGTGAGGCTTTTCTAGCTCTCATGCCTATGTGTAGGATTTTCCTCTGTCCAGATTTAGTTGCCAGTTCAGTTCAGGAAAATTTATAATGGAGGTAGAGTGCAAGGAGGAGAAGTTAAAAAACAATTCCCATGCATAAGAGATTTGTCTTTGCAGATTGACTCTTTTTTTTTTTTTTTGGTTTGATCATCTTTAATATTTATTTATTTATTTGGTTGTGCCGGGTCTTAGTTGTGGCAGGCGGGCTCCTCAGCTGAGGCAGGTGGGCTCCTCAGTTGCGGCACATGGGCTCCTTACTTGTGGCATGCGAACTCTTAGTTGCTGCATGCATGTGGGATCTAGTTCCCTGACCAGGGATCGAACCCACCAGGGAAGTCCCGCAGGGAACTGCGCCACCAGGGAAGTCCCACAGATGGACTCTTAGAAGGTTTAACTGTCGTTCCGTATCTCTCTGAAGGCTCATTTTACCCACAATCCACTACCAGCATCTTTATGACATGCCACTGATAGCTAGTAGAAATTCAGAATCACCTGTCCATCTGGTGATTATCATAACTTTTGCTGCACTAAATAGTGGATTAAGGAAAAGCCCTGGTTTTCAACCACTGGACCACAATCCTCTTTAAATTATATGTTTTTTATTTAAACACCTTTGCTTCAAAAATCTGCTCTGATACTTAACATAGCTTTATAGTAACAAACATTTCAACATATTGCCTGGCTCTGTGAATTCAATTAGGGACTTCTGAGTACATCAATGCCTTTCTTAAACAACAACAACAAAAACACCTGACAGGCCCTCTGTTCTCCAAGATTCTATTTGTCTGTTTTTAAGACCCCAGAAAACCAAGTGCTAGAAAGGCTCCCCTGAATACCATGATTAATTGGTTACTAAGCACAGAGTTAGTGCATGTAATTTGGTCAGTTTTTTACTATTTGGTTTTCTTTGTAAGTGGCTTTACTCCTTTTAAAGAATTTCTTCCAAGCTCTTTTTCTTCCTTTTAAAAACATAAGTTCAATGACTCGTCCTTGTGTAAGGTGGGAGTTGCAGATGCCCTCTTTTGATTATAAAATACAATATACTTATTCTATTTTAGGGACCAAAGCACTCATAAGAGCTTTGTAAGTTTTTTTTTTATTTTTCTTAAAAATAGGACACTTCATGATGTGTAGGTACTTGCAAACATAAATCTCAATAGGAAAGAATTTTAAAATTAACCTATGAAATAGTCCCAGGATATGAAAAATAGCATACAATAGAGAGAGGACTGTCCCAACATTATACGAGTGTGCTCTCTTTATTCTGACCTTCGGGAACCATCGGGTGAGCTGCTGCTTCTCAGCAGGAACTCCCTGCCCAGGTCAGGCAGAGCTAGTTAGCCATTCCACAAGCCAGAGTGGATTCCCTGCCTCCCGAGATGTTCTGCCTCCCTCTTTCCCCAACATCCCTGGGATGCTTTTAGCTTATCAGCCCAATTCAGTTATATAGATATTTCTGCAAGTATGGTTAATAGATGCTTGATATCACTTTGGCTTAAAAGATTTTCTTTAGCATGAGTAATTGGTAGATCTAGCCTCTAAAATAGGTTATATATAATAAAATAATTTATATGTTTGATTTTAATCCCATTTCTGGGAACTCCTAAAACTCTTGGAATTTCCTAAGTATAAGCAATGGGAGCATCTTTTGTTATACTATTTGGTATTTTGTCTTCAGTTCCTGAAATTACTTCAGAGCATAAAGGTGAGAGGAGTATCTTGTTATATCTAACAAGCCCCTTTCAACCACACCTGAGTTTATGTTGACTCAGTGACTTTTGGAGATCCTCTAGCCTGAGGACTAGTTCCTGGGGGGGAAACAATCAGGAGTAGAGAGTTACAACTTAGCCCCACCCTGCGACCTTTAGGGAGGGGAGGGGAGTTGGAGGTTCAATCAATCAAACAATGGGCAATGATTTAATCAATTATGCCTATGTAATGAAGCCTCCCTAAAACCCCAGAAAGATGGGGTTTGGAGAGCTTCCAGGTTGGTGACTACATGGCAGTGCTGGGAGAGCAAAGTGCTCACAGAGGGCATGGAAGCTCTGTGTCTTTTCCAACACACCTTGCTCTATGCATCTCTCCATCTGGTTGCTCCTGAGTTATAATCTTTTATAATAATGAATATATGATATGAATACGACTAGATACTCATCTGAATCTACAAATATTCTCAATTACTGCTTAAATCTAACTTTGGTTTTCATTTATTGACAAGCCCTAACTTGTCTGAGCAATCTTGGGACTGCAGGCCAGGTTGGACCAAAGCTGACTGACCAAGCCTCCACGGCCAGATATTCCCTTAAAACTGAAGTCATAGTTTTAAGGTTTTGAAAACAGTATCAGTAGATCGAATATTGGCTAGTAATATTCACCCTATTTAAAGTCATTAGCTCAGTGTATTCTGGTTTGACTTTTTGACAGTCTTGACTTCTCCCACTCACCCCATACAATACATGGTAGAACCTCTCTCAGTTAAAATGAATTAAAGTTGTGTCTTGAGAATTTCATAAATTCACAGTTAATAATCCATTTAATTTCTCTAAATCTCAGAGTGTAAGTCAATGTCAAATTTGTATTTTTCCATGGTGACACCAGTGTCTGAAAACTTACATTAGCTCAAAGGATGGGTCATCAGCCCTTCCAAGTGGTTGCTTAGAGGTACCTGATAAGCAGAAAGTCAGGGAAGCTACTGGATTTGTACCCCTGCTCACTTGATTGAGTAACTTGCTTCCTCTCCATGCCACCCTCCTCAGCTCAACCTCTGTCAGTCAGGCCTCCTAGCTCATGTGAAAAGAAGGATGTGTTTTTCAAGGTTTTGAGTCTGGGAAATCATGTGGTCCCATTGTCCTAGTGGATCACCTTCTTTAAACAATCCCTTCAAGCTCCCCATTTTGTTTGTTTGTTTGTTCCTCTTGTTTTTTGGAAGGAGTGCCTAATCAGCTAATCATTATTGTAGATTTCCTGAAAGTGTTTTATGCTTTGAATGTAGGTGAACATTTATGGAGAAACTGTGATTTGAAAATCAGGCAAACCTGAAAGACCTGAGAGAAACCACCTGTGCTCCCTGAATTCCAATTTGAAAATGTTGACAACAAGAAAAGAGAATCATTTTCCTCCAGCAAAGGAAGGATTGAATTTTCCCAAAGACAACAAGTTTTATAAAAAGCAAACCTTGTGAAAAATGATGGGAGATGCAGGCACTTTTAAGATGTCTCTTGATTTCCATTTAGGCCTAATCTTTTTGTTTCATTTAGCCCAGGTATGTGGGTTTGAATTATTTTGGTGACTAAATTAATAGCTATTTAAACACTTTAAAATGATTATCTTCAGAGATTATTTACTCTAAGTTAGCCCATTTGTATATTGTAACTCGTTATTTCGTTGTGTTCTTTAGTTTCGTTTTGTTTTTTGGACTAGGGATTTTTTTTTTTTTAATCAATGAAACAATAAAAGGCTTGGGCCTCTTTAGAAAAGAACAGCATAAGTGAGGGCTCCCTTCGTTAGGTTGTATGTGATGGTGTGAGTTTAAATGTTAGATTTTCTATCAACATCCAGGTTTGAGAACATGTTTCCTCTCTGGGCATCCTGGTAGGATGGACCCCCATCTGTGATCTCCTCTACCCAGAGAGAATTGAAGTGTAGCTAAAGAGAATCAAACTAATGAAAAACAGGAGTTTGGTGTTGCTGGACTATGTAGAAAAAGGTGGAGTCTTAAAAAAAATATTTCTCCCGCCAAGACAGTATTGAGGGAAACTCGTTATTTTCCGTCTGCCTATTTCTTATTCTCAGTGTGAAGTGAAAGCAAAGTTTTAAAACTTTTCTCCACTGCAAAGAAAATAGATTTCAGAAAATCCCTATCTCGAAAATAAAGGAATTAAGAATTGTCTGGCTGTGAGGATCTGGCCCCAGCAAATCCCTATCTCGAAAATAAAGGAATTAAGAATTATCTGGCTGTGAGGATCTGGCCCCAGCTTGACTTCAAGCAACAGCTTCATTGCTTTGCATCAAGATGTGCATGAGAATTAGGCTGCTCTGATCAGCCAACACGCTGAGTGACTTGACATTTTAATAAATAAATAAGTATTCAAACCGTCATAAAGTATCCTTTGAAATTATAAACATGGGAAACTTTATGAGATGCAAGTGGGTGTTAAGTGGTCCAGCAAAGCAAGGGCTGAGCAGTTGGTGGGCTTTGAAATTGGGAGATTTAATATTGGGAAAATTGGGGGAAGTTTTTGGGAAAATTAAATCTACCAAAAGACCATCTTTATTTATTTCAAAGTCTTCTGTTTCTTAAAATTTCTAAATTTAGCCCCCTAGTTTGGAAATACAACGAGATTTGAATTTATTTTTTTCAATTGACTCATGATTAACATACAATACTATATTTGTTTCAAGTATAAAATATAGTGATTCACTATTTTACACATTATGAGATAATTTCCTTTGTCCCCCAGCCTGCAGCCCCCTAGCATCCACCCGTTTGTTCTCTGTATCTGTGAGTCTATTTCTGTTGTGTTTTGTTTGTTTGCCTGTTCTGTGAATTTCATGTTTATACAACCAGCATGCGTAGGCTACCGTTTAATATTATGATAACTTAAAAAACTCATTTAAGCGAAAACAACTATTTAGAAAGTTTAACTTTTACTTTAAAAAGATACGTAGGACTTCCCTGGTGGTACAGTGGTTGAGAATCCGCCTGCCAACGCAGGGAACACAGGTTCGATCCCTGGTGCAGGAAGATCCCTCATGCCGTGGAGCAACTAAGCCCGTGAGCCACAACTACTGCGCCTAGAGCCTGTGTTCCGCAACAAGAGAACCCACCACAATGAGAAGCCTGTGCACTGTAACGAAGGGTAGCCCCCAATTGCCGCAACTAGAGAAACCTCGCTCACAGCAACAAAGACCCAACGCGGCCAAAAAAAAAAAAAAAAAGATATGTAAAAGTTATTCTGTGTATGTTAATGTGTGATACCCAGGAAATTATTAATTGGTAGTTAGTTCAATTTAACTAATTAGATATTTACTCAGTGGCTATATGTGCCTAGTCCAGGTTATGCGCTATTAGAAAAAGTAACATTATGTGTGTTGTCCTATCTATGCTTCCTGGGAAGCAAGATATTGGAAATAATTTGGTGTGGAAACACTTTTCTCAAAGCACTAGATAGACAGCATGTATTAAAGTCCCATATTGATTTTGATCAAGTACTAAAGTGTGCCAGAGAGTAAGCAGTAGGGATAGTTGGGACCTGAGAAGTTTGTGTTATAAGAAAAGATAAAGGTCGACAGTAAAGATGCCTTAAGAATATTTGGTAGAATAATTGTTAGAATTTTGGTTGGTAAAGATAGTTAAGGAAGAGTTAGCCAGGGCTTTCCTGGTGGCGCAGTGGTTGAGAGTCTGCCTGCCGATACAGGGGACACGGGGTTGTGCCGCAGAGCGGCTAGGCCCGTGAGCCATGGCCGCTGAGCCCTGCGCGTCCGGAGCCTGTGCTCCGCAACGGGAGAGGCCACAACAGTGAGAGGCCCGAGTACTGCAAAAAAAAAAAAAAGAGTTAGCCAGATCATGGCAGAGAAGAAGCACCAGTGAATTCATGAGTTATTTCCCTGATTATCATTTTTCAAAGCATACCTGTATCATGCATCTGCTACTAGTCAGGTTAATGGATCAGTTAATATGTCTTAATGACTTGTAAATAGTAGACTATTCTCTTCTCATGTATATTATCCTAGTGGTTGGTTTGCTTAATAAGCAGCTGCTTTTTCTCACCAAGGGCTGTTAGCATGTGTAGCTGGTATTTCTGTACAGTAGCTCTCTCTGTACTTTTGACAGGCTACATAATTTGTATGGTCCAGTGCAAAATGAAAACGGGGTCCTTCTGTTCAAAAATTAAGAATTTCAAGATGGTTCCAACAGAGCACGAAACCTAAGTATGGGGCCCTTCTAAGTAAGTGGTCCTGTACAACCATACAAGACACACACTCATGAAGCTAGTCCTGCTGATGGGGAAAGCCAAATCAGTGTAAATGAACTATGATTAAGGCGAAACCTCTACATCAAGGCACAGCCAACTAGTGTGCTGATCATAGATGAGCAACCAGTTAATGGTCATATATACATACATGTATATATATATGTAAATACATATTTATAACATAAGTTAACATATTTTAACAAATATACATATATATATGATTAAAATATGTAAAATATAATTCTGAAAAACTCTGATGTGATAGCCTTGGGTGAATAAACTAGAAGAAGGTCACTTGTCACCATCCATAAATCATGTTATGCATCACGTGAGATATCATTCTACAAATATTCTCTGAGTCTCTGTTCTGTGCCAGATACTTTTTTGCGGTGTGAGGATGTAACAGAGAACAGAATAAACAGAGTCCCTGCTCTCAGAGAGCTTTCATACTATTGAATTTTGGAAATTTTGACTGATTTGCTCAGTCTTTACTTTGTAGTTTTGCTTTCATGTTGAAACCCCTGGCTTTCCTGCCTCTATTCAGACCGGAAGCAAACGTATCAAAACTTGGTTATTCTTGTCACTGTTTAGAACTGAGTAGAACCAGGACTCTCTGGAAAAGAATGTGCTGAAAGTTTGTCTTTGAGTGGTTTCCAAGCTGATGACACTCCTAGGAGCACTTCCCCTGAGGCCAAAAGTCTCATTTACTATCAGCGATTCACAGGGAAAGAAGACAGCCCACTTATCTTTGGTGAGAGGACAGCTCTGATGACACTGAGTGACACAGGATTGCCCTTAGAGTCCACAGCATCTATCTTACAAAAATCAACAACCGTTGCTTTTCCCCTTTCCAAAGAATTTACTGGTCTGGTTTGGCCTTTATGTGCCACATTCCATTCCAGAAGCCCAGCTCAAATGTTCTCAAGGTCTGACCAGAGATTTCTCCTCCTCTCCCCGGGCTGGTACAACTTGACCGCTGCTTGACATCAAGGTCAACTGGAGACTGGGAACAGTTATGTAACTGCATTATAAATTGAATTAGAGCTGTACATGAGCCCAGACCAAGTAACCAGGGCAGCTCCAGGCAAGAGCAGCAACGTGTCCCCAGGAGACAGCATTGGAGGAATCACTTTATGAGGAAAGGAAATAATGTATCACAGGCAAAAAATAATCTCTCCCCAGTCCCTCCCAAGTCCGGGCAGGCTGCTGCCCTGTCGAGTGAGGAACAAGAAAGAGGCACTGAGTGCAGAGAGAGCTGGTAGCAGTGTGGCAGTGGGTATTGAAGAAGCACCATGCATAATACACACACACAGAATGAGAGAAAGAAATCAGTTTTAATATCAGAACAGACGCCACCCATACAGGAGAACTAAGAAGGCTTACTCATGGGGAGGGGAAAAGCTTCTGGGTGTCATCTGTGCTCTGGAGGATGGGCAGGAGAGCTTACTGCAGGACAGTCCCCCTGCTACCAGGTTCCAGTTGTTCTGGAGAGAATATGTGCACACAGGTCTTAAAGGCTGGGGCTGAAAACTCTTTTGATGCTTCTGATGACCCAGGACCTTCTCCCCCAAAGTAAGATGTCGTGCTAGAGAGAGGGGAAAATAGTAGCTGGGCTTTTTTTTTTTTTTTTTTCCCCCACAGGCGAATGAATACAGAGGTAACTTTTGAAATGATAAAAGGTGCTGGGACCGTATTATGACCTTGGTCTATGCTACTAGCATGACCATCTTCAGAAACAAATGAGGAGAGGCAGAATACTGTAAAGCTGAAAGCTTGAACTGTGTAGTCCACTGATGGGACCTAACTCGTACTCTCATCTCTTACTAAGTGCTTGACATGTGGCCAGGTTCTTAAATCCCTTCTAATCTCCAGTTTAGGTAATTATCGTACCTACCTCAAAGGGCTTTTGTGAGAGTCAATGGAGTCAAATGCAATAGTGTTTGAAAATTAGTCACATGGAGACTTGAAAATACTAACAAAAATAGCTAATAATTATTGAATGTTTTAAATGGCTTCTATGCATTAATCCATTTAATTCTCACAGTAATCCTATGAAAGACACAGAGAGGTTTAGTAAATTACTCAAGTTTGCACATCTAGTAAGTGTCAGAGCCAGAAGTTGAACCCAGGCAGTAGCTTTCCCATTCATCTTCTAACCTAGGATGTGTTAACGAAGGGACTGGGGCTCATGAAGTTATATATGTATAAGAAGTAGTAGGTTTTTATACAGCGCCTCAGAGGTGTTTATTGCCCATGTATATTTTCCACTAGAATCAGTGTTCTGTAGACGTTCCCTCTGCATGTGTGCCGAGGTGGCCGTGTTTTCACATGTAAGTGTGAGCAGAGGATGTTGCTCTTTTGCTGTATCCCTGGAATAGGGCAAAATGACTATCAACGTATATAATTTAGGAGGCCATATGGCACAGTTGTTAAGTGCATGAACTCTGCTGTCAGATTGCCCAGGTTTTCTTCCCAATACCAGCAATTATTAGCTCTGTGCCTTGGACAAGTCACTACACGTACCCAGCCTCAATTTTCCTTACTACAGAAAGGGATAGCGTACTAGTACTTACCTCCTGGGCTTGTAGTTAAGATTAGATCCGTTCGTACATGTAAAAGGACTTAGCACAGTACTTGGCAAATCTTAAGTGTTCCATCAGTGTTGACTGTCATTGTTGATTTTTCTGCCATTCACCCTGCCAGGCCCAGGGATACAGCAGTAACAGGTCAGGCCGATGCTCTGATGGTTTTTCCATGAAACCAAAAACCAAGTAAATAAACAACAAAAACGTAGATTGTGAAAAGTGTTATTGAGGGCAATATACTACAGACTAGCTGAGAAAATGGCTCTCTGAGGTGGTGACAGTTAAGCTGAGGCTTGAGGGATCAGTGGTGAGCAGGGGACAGAGTAACCAGAAGAGGAAAAGTAAGTGCAAAGTCCCTGAAGCAAGAAGGAACTCACCACATGCAAGAAACAAAATGAAAGCTGTGGTGGTTTGAGAACAGTAACAGGGGCATTGGCCAGGCTGGAGCCAGGGCTCACCTAGTTCTGGTGAGTAGAGGAAGGCAACGTCCCATCTCCCTCAATTCTGTTTTCATCCATTGATTGACATTGGGCCTGAGGAACATCCTGGAACTGAAACCTGTTTGCCTATTGGGATTCAGTCACCAAATGTGTCCGCTTATTGAAGCAGCCCCAACGAAGGAAGAAAATCTTTAAAAAGTGGACCCAAACCAGTAGCGAGCCAGAGCACTGTAGGAGGCTCACGGTTCCAGGTTAAATATGATAAAGGACCCCATAAGTCATCTTGACCCAGGTACCCTTGTGTTGTGTTTGCTCCCCTGGAAGAAAGGTGTGAGTGTCCACTGAAAGAAATGCAGCATTAAGTACAACTGTGGCTATTGGGACTCAGATATCCTTACTGGGAGCCCCTCCCTAGCACCATGCTAGGCTTAAAACTGAAGTGCTCCCTTGTCCCTTTGTGAGCCCTAAGGCACAACCATCATCCAGTTTCTCCACCATGGGCACCATGAATGGGAACCATGGATTTACAGCTCTGTGAAAGGGGCTGTCACGGTGTGAATACAGTTTTAAGAACAAGTTTTAACTTCAGAGACTCCAAAGCACTGGTTTGGCTAGCCAGCATTGGCAAGAGATAGCAGAGTCTGATTCGGGGGCACGTGCTCATCCCCATGAATTCCTGGAAATATTTAGACTGGCCTTCTCACACTTCAGCAGGTGGGAGTTTAGAACCACCATACACATTGGTATAGTAACATTAAAAAAGTGGTCACATTTCAGACAATTTTAAATACATCTGTATATTCATATTTGAACTGAGAATCATTAGATAGGTGAACCCTATCAGGCCATCTCATTTCCCTTTGAAAACAAGTGATTTTCTAATCTCACCTTCAATTGGTTTCCTTATTGGACTTCCTAGAAAGAGATAACGAGAGAAGAAAAGCTGATGTTTAGAAAGTAGACCAGAAGCATGAGAGCCAAGGTCTCAATTTCTCATCTGAGTTAGATGGAGATGGCCAGAGGGGGTACCACTTTGCTTCTGGTAGATGCCATCCCAACACTCCACTCAACTCTACACTTGGTTTGTGGCACCACATCTAAGATGAGTTTAACATACCTGACATGGCGTGGAGACACGTTTTATTGCTCTTTCTTCAAAAATTGCTTCTCTGGCATCATTTACCAGGTACTCCTGGTCCCTAGACTTCAATGGCTGTGCTTTCCCCCAGAGACCAGTACCTGATGATGAGATTACATTATTTGATTTTTGAGAGTTGAGACTGCTTAAACGGTCTTGATCAAGTAATGTTTGCTTGATACACTTTACACTGTACTTACAAGCCCCTTTCATCTCTTTTTTGACCTTCTCGAATACCATATGAGAAGGGAAGACAAGCAAGTATTATCCTTATCCAATGGATGAATAAAATTTACCTTCAAAAAGTTAAGGGACATGCTCAAAATCTTGCTACTAGGAAAAGGCAGAACCAGAACTTGGATCTAGATTTTCTGCTCAAACTTCTCTATTTTTTGCATAGAGTTAAGACACTTTTCATCTACCCAATGCAAACGACCACCATCATTCCCCTAGGAACTGCCCGAGTTTCTCATGGCAAATGCCACTCAAAGATACTTACATTTTATTCTCAACCTCTCATCTTCCTCCTCCTTTCCAAAATAGAAAGGAGGTCACCTTGCTGACCACTAGACATGACATAATGCAGAAAGCTCAAAGCTGGAGATTTGGAAATTAGGAGATTCACCCTTTTCTACAGGGCCTTCACAAATGCCACAAATAAAGTACAGGACGTGTTATTTTTCCGAGAGGAACTTACAGTCTAATCTTCTCATTGTTTGGGGGCCTAATGAAGCAAACTCCCTCTGCAGTTGTCTGAAATGCTGGCCCGTGACGGGCTCTGCAGGGGTAAACAGTGTCCAGCAAGCCACACCACTCTCAGAGTATGTTTTCTCATCTGTGAATCATCAGGTCCTAAACTGAACTGAAGCAATGCATGTGCAATCAGTTCTTACATTACTGCTCCCCTTTGCCCCAGGTTTGGTCTTTTTCCCAGTCTGTAGTCCCTTCCTGGCTCCAGACAGACAACTCCAGGAAACTCCAGGTACCCCCTCCCCCATCAATGCCCTGTCTAGGCCCTACAGATTTCAACCCTGAAACAAAGTAGGAAAAGCCATGGAGACATGTTAAATGTGGCACTGCCACCTGTGGCGTTTTCTTTTTTTTTTAATTTTCAACGGGGCTTGAATATACAGTTAGAGCTTAATTGGACAATAACTTTTCTCTCTCTGTAGGATCCTGCCAGTGCTTTGAGCAACAAGAAGGCAGTTAATTGCCAAGTTTGTGCAGTGAATTTAGGGGTAAGTGGGAGAAGGGGAAGAAAGGCCAAGTATCATAAGGTGTGATTTAATTTTTAAAATGCTTAGGCTGCTTTTTATAAGCATATCCATTTAACTGGATTTCTTTCTTGCTGACAAAAGAGGCAATTGCTGTATATAAAATAAATCTGATTAAAACTCCTTCTCTGTTCCTGTCAAGGTGAAGGATACAGACCCCAGGAACAACACACATTTGGGTTCCTAGTGTGTGCAAATGATTGTTTATGGGACATTGGACCCAATGTCAAGACCCACAGAAAGCTCTTGTGCTGCCCTGTAAAAGTAGAGAGAACAGGGCTTCCCTGGTGGCGCAGTGGTTGAGAGTCCGCCTGCCGATGCAGGGGACACGGGTTCGTGCCCCGGTCCGGGAGGATCCCACATGCCGCGGAGCGGCTGGGCCCGTGAGCCATGGCCGCTGAGCCTGCGCGTCCGGAGCCTGTGCTCCGTAACGGGAGAGGCCACACCAGCGAGAGGCCTGTGTACTGCCAAAAAAAAAAAAAAAAAAAAAAAAGTAGAGAGAACAGAAAGCTTTTCCTGAGGCATAAAAAGTTTATTTTCTTTCTTATTCTCTTTCACAGTGGTAGCTATTACTTTGTAATTTTCTTGGCATTTTGTTGGCAGCCAAAAATGACGGAAATAATATCCCTTGCTTACACTGTTTAGTTCCGATTCATTTTGTTTAGCTCAAGTTGCCTCGTACGGTAAAGGCAGCAGCTGCTAGACCTTGTGCAGAGGTCTAAACCAGAGCAAGTTCTCTGAGCAAGTCCTCAAACAGAAAGGCAGAGCAAGTTCAAACCCTTCCCTTTCCTTTATCCTCAGCAGGGCTTTTAGAAGGCAGAAAATAGCAAGAAATGAATACAGCTTTAGTGATTATCATTGAAGTCTTTTCTCCTCAGTGTCCAACTGAGTAAACAACCTCCGTAAAGCCAGTGAAGCACCGTTCCGTACAGTCGTATCTGCGTGATGCTATTTGGACAGCGGGTCATCACGAGTCACGGACACAGGTCAGGGTATGGGGCCTGAGATAACGAAGTGTCTGAGGATGGATGCAGTCTCCCAGATCTGGGGCAGGTGTGAGGAGTCGCCAGGAGCCAGGGACCATTAAGTCGATGGCTTAATCAAAACATGGAGTCAGAAATCCAGGCAGGGACACAGAGGTCTGGGCATGTGCCCAGTCATCAAGAGAAGTGGTGGCCTTTAAACCAAGAGGCACAAGTGCCAACAGACAAGACTGCTGAATCTGGGGACCCGGGGTAGCCAACAGATAGAAGCCAGCAAATGCAACATGAGAGAGGCTTAGCTTCTATGTGAGAAGCCACTTCTCTGCAGCCAGAGGACGTTCATATGCTGCTTCTGTTAAACAGAGAAGCATTAGCCTTGTGCAGCTTGCCTAGAGCCTTCAGATGCAGACAAGCAAATGGGATCACTGATGTGGGTTATAGTATTGGGTGGAGAAATGCCTTCCTGAAAATGTAAAGCACCAATTCGTGCTCTCTTTGTTTAATGAACTTAGTAACTAAATTATGGAGAAATCTAAATACTAAAATATCGTGGCTTGCTTTGAATGCGGCCCTTTTTTCAGGTGAGAAAAGCTGAGACCAGATAAATGCACTGACTTACCCAAGGAGGCTGAGTCAGGAACAGAATATACGGCTTGGAATCCACTGATTACTCCATTATTTGGCACTACTTAAGGCTTGAGTCGCTAGGTTGATTCTGTGAACCCAGAATCCTTTAGGATCTGTGTCTAAAGAAGGGTTCTCCTCCGGTCGGAAGGTTTTCAGTTTATCTCTGAAGGGTTTATTTTTCACTTGGTGGGAAGCCAGGATGGGAGATCCCCATCACCAACGCCCTCATTCCCATGGATCCAAGCACACTTTAGGGCGTTCCTGGGCCCATAGCAGGAAGGCTGGCATAGAGATCCTACGAGTTGTGCTCAAGACAGTTGGAGCTCCAGATGTCATGGGTGCTCCACTATTAGAGAAAGTGGTAGAAAGTGTCCCAGGCACAGCATGTGCCGTCTGGACAACTGATAGGAATAACAGATAAACTTTCATAGTTGTGAAAGTGATTATGATCTTTCAAGATAGTCAGTTATGTGCAGCTAAAGAGATCTAGAGGTAGTTGTGGGTGATATTGAGTGATAAAATAATATGAATAGTGATGTTGATGATGAGGAAGATTATGAGAGTAGTAGTTTTTTTTGGGTTTTTTTTGCGGTACGCGGGCCTCTCACTGTTGTGGCCTCTCCCGTTGCGGAGCACAGGCTCCGGACGCGCAGGCTCAGCGGCCATGGCTCACGGGCCCAGCCGCTCCGCGGCACGTGGGATCTTCCCAGACCGGGGCACGAACCCGTGTCCCCTGCATCGGCAGGCGGACTCTCAACCACTGCGCCACCAGGGAAGCCCAGAGTAGTAGTTTTGATTAGAAGAAGGAGGAGACATGCAGTGTCTCATTTATACATAATGGGTTAAAGAAGCTAACATTTATTTGTGGCCTGGGAATGGATGACTCTGTGAGGGCAGAGACGGGGTGTGTCTTTTTCCTCACTTCATGCTCAGTGTCTTGCTCTGTACCTGGCCCTGCAGGGATGTGCTGTTATTAACATTATAGGATTGAATGCACTGATGGCCTTGACCCATGACCATGCTGGGGAGGATGTGCGATTGAATTTTGTCCCACTGGGTGACAAAGTCTGGAGCACAGCCTTGAGATAAGCTGTGGTTTGGCACTCGTCCATTCCAACCTCATTTATTTTTTTGAGGCAGGCAGTTTTTGCCTCATTGATTTTCACTGCTCATCAAGTTCCATTAGCCTACTCATTAGTGACGGCTTCATTCCCTCCCCACATATTCAGTCTCCTGAGTGACACTTCTTTGTGTCATTAGCACTGACCACGATTGCTGGGTATCAGTGGAACGTGGCATTACCAGCAGGGCCTGCTGGCTGCAAGTAACACCCTCCTCTGTCACATTGATACCCACAGGAAACAGCAGTTTCGATGACAAAGGACTAAGAGCGTGGGCTTGTGACACTGACAGAGTTCTAGTCTCTCTCTCTCTCTCTCTCTCTTTCTCTCTCACACACACACACACACACTCTTTTTCCCTGGAATGGTACTTCTGCATTACCTCAGGTACTTCCAACTCACTTGCCTAAATATGAACACATTATCACAACCCCAAACCTTTTCTTGCTCCTGAATCCATTGTTCCACTAGAACCACTCTTGACCCATCAGCCAAACTAGAGGCACAGATTCATCTTTGACTCTTTGCTTTGCTCTTCCCCACATCTGATCAGGCACCAAGGTCTACCCCCAGTTCCAGAGAAGCAGCTCTTGGACCCTCCGCTTCTCTCCTTTGCCACTGCCGTTGCTGTAGTATAGCCTCTGTTGTCTTTCACCTGGACTTCCCTCCAACTGCTTTTCTGGCCTCCAGATATTTTCATCCTTCCAACCCCTCTTCTCCAGGGAACAGGGAGGGTGCAGAGCATCTGTGGGAAGGTTAAGGGAACAGACTCCTGGCATGGAAGAGAGAATGCTAAGAGCAAACATTTTTTGAGAACATTTATTGAGCACTTCCTATGTGCCAGGCGCTGATTTATTAATATTTACATGACCTTACTTAATCCTCACAAAAACCTAAACGTAGGTAGTATAATTATCTTTATTTTACAGGTAGGAGAAATTGTATGTGATGTATAGATCCCATCACTAGGAAGTGGCAGAACTGGGGCTGGAAACCAGATTCACCTGACTCCAAAGTCCACACCATTTCCATGACAGCCTCCTACCTTTCTAGTTGCTCTAGACCCGAGGTTCAGAATCACCTCGAGGGCTTGTTGAAACACAGATTGCTGAGGCCCACCCCCAGAGTTTCGGAATTCCTAAATCTGCGGTGAGGGTGCAAATTTGAGAATTTGCATTTCTAACAGGATCCCAGGTGATGTTGATGCTGCTAATGCGGACCGCGCTGGGAGTCATCGCTCCAGGCGGCGTTCGTTTGGAGCCCTTTCTCCTTAGCCACAGCACACGCGGTTCAAAACTCAGATGTCAGACTGGTTTCATATCCTGGAATTGTGCCTGTGTCTGTGGGCCACCAGATTTAGCCTCCCCAAGCCTCCATCACCTCTTCTATAAAATGGGGATTTTTGAGGACTGCAAATCATGTATATAAAGCTCGGAGCTCTGCACCTGGTCCAGAGAAAAACTCAGTAAATACTAGCTGTTTATAAGTATCTCAAGTGAGCCCTTTTAGTCTGTTTCTGCCTTTTTGCTGTTTCTCTCTCACTGTCTTAGACACTTTGCACTTGATGTTCCTTAGATTTGAAATGCTGTTTTCCAGGTTTTTGCATGGCTCACTCCTCACGGTTCGGGTTTCATCTGAAATGGACCACGTCAGAGGCTTGGAGCCTAGATGAGGGAGCATTGTTTGTTTGGTAGTAGATTTTTAAGTAGTGATCTGATTTCTAGAGTGATTACAGAAATGTTCAGGCTTTCTATTTTTTCGACAGTCAGTTTTAAGTTTTGGCTTTTAAGATAGTGATCCACCTTTCCTAAGTTTTCAAATGTATTGGCATAAACAAATTCATTGTACGATGTTAATATATTTTTAATCTCCACCCCTCAGTGTTGTACCCCTTTCACGTCTAAAATTTTTTGCACCCACCTTCTCTGCTTTTTTGTTGATCGTTCTTGCTGAGTTTTGTCTATTTAATTAGTCCTTAAAAAAAAAGAAACTTTTTGGTATTATCTTTGTTTTCCATTTATTTCTATGTTTTTTTTACCTTCATTGGATGCTTAGATCTTTATCAGTGCCTTTCCATTTCTTCTGTAAACATTTAAAGCTGTAAATGTCTCTTGAATTTCACATATCTCACTCTCATGGTGGTTGGCTTCCAACACGTCTGTCAATATCTTTGAGCTCCTTGAGCAACTTAAATCTGTTGGAATTCACAAGGACCTCAGTTCAAACTGAGCAGAGGGTTTTCTTTGGCTTTGGCCAGGTGCCCCGGGCAATCACCATCCTGTGTTAATTTCTCCATTTAGGGGTTTTCCAGATCACGCAGGTGGTACAAATTTAAACCTCAAACCCACGCAAGGGCAGGGCTATGTTGATAAATTGTCGCGAGAGACCATTTTTTGCTTCCTCCCGGATTGAGAACCAAGGCAAGAGTTCTCTCCTCATCCCCTTCGGAAGGTAGGTGAATGTTTTTCATCCCACCCTTTCACTGAGTGTCAGAGGCCTTGAATTTGCTGACTTTTCAGTTCTCATGCTCCGCTGTCTCCTCTAACCCCGAAGCCGTGAAAACGCCATATTGGTAGATGGCTTCGGAGATTCAGTGCTAAGTGTTATTTTAAATAATCGCTTACTTTTATAGTTGGTCTCTAGGGAGTTTCCTTACTTTCTTGCTAGTTTGGCTATATGTTACAGACGAAAAAAAAATGGTATTCTTTCCAAACTGTGTTATGTATTGGGTTATAAAAAAAAAAAAAGGCTGTTTTCAGACTAGTCAACCATATTAACAGAAATTGAAGTAACCCTAGTCAGTCTTCAGCATATGATTGTCTTTTATCTTCTCTATAGTACTCATCAGTACCTGAATTTATTTTATTTATCTATGTGTTTATTTTCTGTTCCTCATCTCCTAGTTAAATGGGAGTAATTTGATGCCTGGAAGTCGGCTTTGTCCACTGGTGTGTGGTCAGTGTGAACAGTTGCTGGAGGTGTCAGGGTGGCCAACTGGTCTAAGGGGCCAGACACAAGCTCTGCTTCTTCGTATAGAACAGTCACTGGCATTGAGTGAGACAATCAAAATTTGTTGATTGACTGACAAATTATGTATTAAAGAATGTATAAATATAAGTATTCACACAGTAGACTGTATCCTATGCAAACTTTTAAAGTAATTATATTCAGTCATTAATATGAAAAATAATATCATGAGATATTAAGGTAGAAAAGTAGATTTTAAAATAGCATGTGTAATATGGCCCCCATTGTAAAATATATGTGGGCTTGAGTGTGTTCATTATATGCGTGTTCGTTTAAAACTATCTGGAAGGATATACGATAAAAGTTAACTGTTTATTGCTAGTTAGTAGGATTTTACAAAATTTTTCTTTTATCCTAATGTTTTATACTGAACACAAATTTTTATAATCAGACGAGTGGAAAGAAACATCTTTTAAAATTCTAGGGTATTTGTTTCCTAAGGTTCAAGGTGCATATTACAGGTAAAGCTTCATTTTGTCTTTCTTCCTAAGGACTCAGCTTTATATTTGTTTCTACTTTTCTTGAAAGCAAAAATAGGCCCTTTTCAGGCTCAGTATGTTTTCTTTAACAACATTAGTATCTCTTTTTCTACACACAAAGTTTGAGTAAGGTTATGCTGGAAGTCAGCTCAAGTCTGTTCTAGATTTGATACTTTATCAACTTTGTCTTGTTCCTTGTTTTGTGGGAAGAAAGGACACCATGTGTACCACTCTGACCTGGTGCGAGGAAAAGGACATCATAGGGCCTTTTTCTCCTCCACCACGGCAGTTTTTGTCAGCATACATCTTGACTCTATTATATTCTTAAGCTGGGTATCGCCTATCTTTGTTGGAAGAATAGCCAGAAATACTATAATTAATCCCTTTCCATTTCAACTGCTTACAATTTACATCAATGATAAAGTTGGGAGCTGGGGACACTGTGTAAGAATCAGCTTCTGCCCTTCAAGCCCATAGACATGTTTAAAAAATACAGTAACAACATGGTGTCATAAGTGTTATGTGTGAAAGACTTTCAGAATTCAGAGAAGGTGCTTGATGGGAAAATGACGATGAGGCAATAATCTCCCTACTGTTTATTTTTCAGCCTTTTCCACCACTCTTAGCATTTTTGCTCTAGCCACATTCTATTTCTTATATTTTTCCACAAACATCAGGCCATGTATTATGTTTTTATTTATACTTGTACTCTCTACCAGGAATCTCCTTTTCCATTTTCCAGGCAAATTCCTACTTAACCTTTAGAGTTTGGATCAGGCATCAACTCCTTCAGGAAACTCTTCCTAACAGCCCCTCCCCAGGCAGGCAGGTTCTATGCATTCACTCAACAAGCATTTATTGAGCACCTACGATGCACTAGTCTCTGTGCCAGATCTAGAAAGGCAGTGATGAAAAGAAAAGTTGCATCCTGTGCTGGGAGTTCTTACATCCTAACGAGGGAGACAGGCGATGAACAAAAACAAGCCAACAAGTAAAACACAGACAGTCTGTTATCATTGGTATGAAGAAAATAAGCCTGGGGTTCTGAGAGAACTGCTGACCTGGAGATAGAGGAGGGTGTGGTCATACACAGATCAGGAAAGAGTGTTCTTTGGGGGAGGGAGCAACGTGCACAAAGCCCTCTGCTTGCTCTTGCAGTTCCCAGTGTTACTCTGTAGTTTTGCCTTTATCTGTTGTAACTCTTGGCTTATAGGTCTCTCCTGCGAAGAGGGACCTTGCCTTTCCTGGGGAGAATGCATCGTTCATCTTGGAGTCTCCGCTGCTGGGAGCCTCTCACATTATCATGTTCAGTACATGCTTGAATGGCCAGGTGGATAGATGGATGGGTGAAGGGAGAGGTAAAGAAGGAGGGCAGAGCCATTTGAGTGGCTTCACAGATGAAGTGACACTTAAATTGTTTCTGGAGAGAGGAAAAGGATTTTTTTCTTTCAGAATGGGTAGGCAAGGCACCCCAGGCAGAGGCGAAAGAATTTACAAAGGTAGAGAATTTAAATACATATTGAGTTCAGGGAACATCACATCCTTGCCCAGTGAAGAGGAAGTGGTAGAGGAGGGAAAGTTAGAGGTAGACAAGAAGGCTGGCCCCATCAGGAATGACCGTGTGTCATTTTATGGGAGGTAATGCTGGACTGCCCAGATACTGAAAAACTATTACATATGTTACTCTGATGATTGTGTAAGTTAAGGTAACCTTACCTGCTAAATGCCCAACATCTTATAGCTTTTGAGATTTGAAGTGTTTTCCTCTGGCTGATAAATGAAGGTATTTAGCAGATAGTCTCTCAAGATGTGAGGCAGGGACCCAGCCGCCTTCCACCTTGCAGCTCCTTCAGTTCCGCCGTTCAGAGTCCTTTGCTTCCATCCAGCCAACTGGGAAAGGGAGAGAGGGGAAGAGAGGAGGTGTGATGGGGCCTGTCCCGAACTGAACAGATCTGTGTCAATTCTGCCCGCATTCTATAGGCAAGAATTCGTTCCCAAGGTCACACTTAGCTGCAAGGAAACCTGGAGTATATAGTCTGGCTATGTGCCCAGGAGAAAGAGGATGTGGGTTTGATGAATACTTTGCCAGTCCTTACCACATGTGTCAAATGCAAGACGTGGTTATCCTGGACCCTCATGTAAGAAGTAAAGTCAGTCTTCTGGGCATGTGGGCAGCTCTCTAGCAGTGATTCCAAGTGACTAATTCCTCGACTTTCTCCTCCTCAGACTACTGCCTAAGGATAGTTAGGCCACTTTCAAGAAATCAACCCCTGTTTAACATATATTTCCTTGAAGAGAATTCAAATACTTAATTTGATATTGTGACTCCTACATTGTGGGTTTTTTTTTTTTTTAATGACCACACTATGGTTCCATTAATACCAACGAGGAGCTGGAAGAATGAACTCTGAAGTATTGGCAGTCACTATAGCAATGCCAATAATCCTGAAGTGTAGGAGCTTCTTTCTAACATGTTTTCCCACATCAACAGAAATAAATATATAAATAAGTTTTTCATCAAATAATTCTGAGAGACATATTTATTCTGGGTTATTAATTTTTAATTATTTTTAATTTAAACTCTTTATATTTAAGAAGTGTAACTTCTATTTGTAATCAGAGGATCAACAGAAGAGAGAACAAGTGAAAAACAGAATACTAGATGGTGGTAATGTTCCCTGGACTCACGGTTTCTCTGTTGGAAACCAGATTTTTGCTACATGGTAATTTTGGTCATCTGATGTTAAGGTGCATACCCATTTGTGTAATGGAAATTCCTAGCAAGGTAGAGAATACTTCCATTGTGCCACGTTCACCCAACACCTCCACACCCACACTGCCCCCCACCGCTACCATTCCTTCTGCTATAATCTCATCTTCTAGCTTCACCAGCAAATGAAAGCAATTAAGTAGATGAGGGGAAAGAATAAATAAGAAAATCAATTTTGTTGTTAGCTTGTGGCTGTTGTGTCTCAAGTATGCCTTCAACCCTCTTCTGAATATTCATCTCTGACTGTGAACTGTTTCTGGGCAGAAGTGTTCTTCTTACCTGTGCTGTGGGTACTGAGTGTGGTTCTTGGCTGGAGCCCAGTGAGAGAAGAAGGCAGGAAAATGGCAAGCAGAAAAGGAACTATTGAAAGGCAAAAGGATGTCCAGTATGCTTAAATTGGCATTGAAATCTAGACCTTAGCAAGGTACATCTCTAAGAAAATTAACGAGTTCTCCAAGTTAGGATATTTTGTCTTTGAAATGGGAACTCCTCCTCCAGCATTATATATATAGTTTATATAATAATGTTGTCATTCTGGAACTCTGAAAGAAGACTGGCTTTAATCAGGAGTGTTTGGGAGTGGACTCCGTAAGACCAGTTTATACATATTGAACTTGAAATGTCTCTAGGAATTCAAGAGAGTATTTCACGTAGGCAGATGGATATATGAGCTGAGGTATCTAGCCTGGAGATACAAATTGGTGCTTTGTTTGCACACGGGGATAACTGAAGTTATTAGCTTAGATGATATCTGAGAAGAAGAAAGCATTGAAGAATAGAAGGGAGCCGAGTACACAACCTAAAGAAATTCCAACATTTCATGGCAGGTCAGCAGAGAATAAGCCTGCAAAGGAGACAGAGAAGAAGCATCCCATTAGTAAGAGAAAAGCCATGAGAATATTAGATCCCACAAGTCAAAGTAAGAAAATGTATAAAGGAGCATGTTGTCAAAAGTTCAGAAGCTGCTGAAAGATCAGATAAGATAAGAAATAAAAAATATTCCTTGGCTCTAGAAACAAGTAGTCACTGGTAACCAGAGCAAAAGATGGAAAATACGTACATATATAGGGCCAGAATTCATACTGGAGCAGATTAGAGAGTAAATGGGAGGTGAGAAAATGGAGCTAATGAAACTAGATGCCTTTTTCCAGTACTTTGGCTGTGAAAGGGGATGAGAAAGATAGGGAAGAGATGACCAGAGATGAGGAATCCAGTAAGAGAGCTTGTTTGGTTTGGTTTGAAGGTGAGAGACTCTAGCTGGTGTCTGCAGACTTTTTCAGTATTTGGAGAGGAAATTACTGGGGCTACTTTCAGTAGAATGCTAGGCTGCACTTTTTTACAATTTACAGTTCTGCAGTGGCAGAATATGGAGGTTTTTACCCAGCAGAGATGCACCTAATTTCTATCTGGAGCGAATGGCCTATCAGTTTGAAGCAGGTTTCAGGACCTTTTGGACGCCAATCAGTATTGCATCCAACCCAGAAAACCTACCCTGATATTTCTTTGTTAAACTGACAATAAGGTAATATTTCAAGTGCTCTTTGGACTGGTTTTAACATCTTACTGGCTCCTCTTTAATTGATGAGTTAAATAGAATGCTTGTCTTGTGTGTGTTTTCCACGTGCCTGAGAATCGTGATTTTTACCTTTTTGAAGATTACACTTTAACAGTTGTCAAGCCAATTGAAAGAGGAAATTGAGAGAGCACATCAAGCACCTTGGAAGGAATATATTCAGAATAATATAGGCAGCAGAGCCATGTAAAGGAGAGAAGAGTATGCACCAGCAGGGCTGAGACAATCTTAGGAGATATATGAACTTCTCAAACACAGAACCATACTATTTGGGCTTTTAAGTTTGAAGCGTACCAAATTTGCATTATGAATTCGTTTAAGGGAGGCTGGTCGATACTTACAGTAACTGAATAAAGTAGAAAATATAGAGACTTTCACCCAGAAAGAAAAGCTGAGTAAAGTAAGGGGCCTTCAGGTACATTTGTGGATGGGAATCCAAGTGCAGTTGATTCACTAAACTAACAGTGTCTTTAAATTCCCAAATCAATAGCTCATTTCTAGGCAGAGCTCAGCAGCTTCATGGGAGCATGTCGCTGATTTGGGAGCCTCACCATGTGCTAATGGCTGCTTACCCAGCGCTAATGTAGGCCGTGTCCCACGCAGCCCAGGAATGAAGTGGCCATTGTGGAGACAGGTCAGCTGCGGTTAAAGGCGGCAACACACCATACTCGAAGCTCCCAAAATAAACTTGCTTACATAATAGGCCAAACTCTCCATCACTCCCTCAGGTTCTCTTGGCAGAACAAGCTGATTCCCACCAAGAGGAAATATTCCATTATCCAAGATAACTCCACTCACGAGAATTTTTGTCACTCCTACGTTAACTCTCTTTATGAACTTCCCTCGGAAAGGTCTTTTTGACCCGTTTCACTACACAGAATTGGTAGTTGTGGGAATCAAACTGCTCAGCAAAAACTAAAGGACATGCAATAGTAATTCGCTGGCTTACCTGTTTTCCCACCAAGGGTCTGCTTACCTGGTGAACAAGTCCTCCTAAGAAGTCATTGTAACATTGTTTATTTGGACAGTTTTATTCAGAGTTGCCCACCTCTTGTTGTCACCTTAATATTGTAAATTCATTTCAGGCAGGGATCTGTACACAGATTTTGCCTATTGAAGTGTTCTTTCAAACAGAAAGCAAAAGTAGGGGTTTTTTTTGGGTTTTTTTTGTTTTTTGTTTTGAAACAAGAATAAGAGTGATGATAAAAACAAGAAGGCTCAGAAACACTTGGGGAGTGTTTCATGCAGCCCAGTCCTTATACAGCCCAGAGCAGGAAGCCTGCTTGTAGTCATGGCTGGTGACATGACACAGTTGTGGGAGCAGCAACGTATACAGTTGATGGATTCTGGCTCTGCTAATGCTGGAAGACAGGCTCTTCCTGACTCTTAATATCTACGCATTGCAAAAGACTGTTTAGCCTAGAAATGTGGTTACAGTGTCTAACTCGTTTAAAAGCAAAAGTATACCTTCCTCATTGGTTTTTCTCTTTCTCTGTGTTACATGTGCTGCTGTATGGTACTAAGGAGAAAACCCCTGGTGAACACATTTGCTGCAGCCAAAGCCACTTACCCATCACCAGGCACCTAAGAGTGGTGGGAGGGATGAAGAAATGCATTAGCGGGGATGGCTCTTTCTCCAAGGGTGTGCGAAACCACAGGCAAGAAATTGGGAGCCCAAACTTTGTACTGACTGCAGAGGAAATGGCACGTCATCAGCCCATCATCTTTTGCCAGGAGGAGCTCCAGTCACCTTCTATTCCTAGGACAGAGCAGGAGGGGCAGGGAACCTAGGGAGGGGAGGTGTAAGGAGATTGCTGGGGGACCCATTTCCACAGGTGCCAGAGCCCCCTTGGTTATCATGACAGTAACCACGATTCGTGAACCTGTGATGTGCACCCATCTGTGAGCTACGTGCTTTCTGTGCCCAATCTAATTTAATCCTTATGACACCCCTTATGAAGTAGGTCTAATTAACTTTTTAAAAATCATTTATTGGTTTATTTTTCTCTACAAAACACATTAGTCATTCATTTAAATATCTGACTTCATTAGAAATCATGTTAACACTTTTTCTCCCTCTTGCCACAAAAATACACTAATACCCTGGCTTTAAAAACAAACAGCTATGAAGGAGTATTCCAGTTTCCTTTCACTCGGCAAATGTGTACCTCAGTGACAGCAGTTTGTAAATCAGTAAGACAGGAGGCTGAAGACTGAGGTTCAAATGATCCTCCACTTAAAAGTGGTAAAAAGCTATGGAACCTTCTCTATTCCTCTCCTCTCTATAGCATATGTACAACTTTTTATAGATTAGGAAACTGAGGCTTAGAGAAGTTAAGTAGCTTGCCTTAAATCACACAGCTGGAAGTTGTTGGAGTACAAATTCAAATCCCAGGCCTGTCTGACTCCGTAACCTCACCCTTCATCATTGCGTCATGTTAATCCCATGGAAAATTAGCAGTTATTTAGCCTCCTCTAATCCAGCCTTTTATTGAATGTACAAATCCCCTTGATAACAAACCCAGTACAGGGTCATCTGTGACCGCAGCCTCCAGTAAGGGAGCGACACAGGGTAGCCCGGTGTTTCTCCAACTGGACACCTGCACCTCCAAAGCATGTACATTCTGAACAGCCATTTGTACCCAGGAGATAATCAACCATGGTCTAAACATGCTCTCTCTTCTGGACGGTTAATTGTACTTAAAGGCTTGATAGAGAAATTACATTATTAAAGTAACTATAGTAGGGGATTAATTGCAACATTGTCATTCTTTTTTAAGATAAAACATGAGACCTTAAAAATTAGCACCAGAAGCTGCAAATTCCATCCTCGCCCTCCACTGCCACCACTGCCAGGGTTCAAATTCTCTCTGTCCTTAGAAGGATTTCAAAGCAAAAGTGTGAGAAGAACTGGGTTAGTGTGGTTAGAACTGGGTCATATTCTTTGGAACCTGAGTCCAAGGCTCATATCCCATCGCTACTGCTAATGTTATCAGCCTAGTCTCGGACAGCTTACTTAGCCTCTCTGAACCTCCATTTTTCTCATCTGTAAAATGGGAATGACAATGCCAACTTCTCAAAGCAGTTAGGAGTTTTAAATAAAGTGACAAGTGCAAAGTGTCCAGCACATTCTGTCATAAGTAGTCAATAGAGTTTCCTTCCCACTGTTCCTAAAACCCACCCCCTTAAGGGGAATCAACTCTCCTGACATCACAGAGAGGCCCCCCCCTTGGCTCTGGTGCTTCTTGAACCTGTACTTACCCCACCCTTCACAAGACTCGGTTCATGAACCTTGCTGGAGAACAGCTAAGATGACTTCAAGATGTTCCCTCTGCTCACCTCTGTCCTCACCTGGGATTTCTCACTGGAGGGCTGGCATTTCTCCCACATGTGAGACCTGCATACAGGGGGCATGTCTGCCTGCCTGTTCCCGTCTCACTGTCAGCAGGAATCCCAAATCAAAAGGCATCTTAGGTACCTGAGTAGGAACTCAAGGAGACCTAAAGCTGCTAAGGGGTGGGGTTTTTTTTTCTATAAGGACTACCTTATCATCTTAGCAGTAATTTGTCATTGTGGACAGGTTGGGAGAAAGAAGTAGCACCTGGATCCTAGAAACATTACTGTTATTTGGGGCTATCGCACATTGTTCACTTTGCTTTGTAGAGGCCTCCAGATCCTGACTCAGGGTAGGGGGATCCATTGGTCACTGGCAGGGTTGTGGAAAGGGGCTTTGCAAACAAGGGCCCACACCTCATCCACAGGTGCCTCTAATGGAAATTGCATCCAGATGCTGTGAGCTCTCCTTACACTGACAGAAGTGGCAAAGGAAACAAAGGGTCCAGGTGGACCCCAGGCTGTGCCTCTGTCTCACAGCTGATATCTCATCTTTCTGAATCCCAGGGGATAGCTGGTTGGAGTGGGGTTACAGGGTTGGTGAGTTAAAAAAAACAAAACTGATTTTACTATGATAATTGATGTTAAAGGAAGGAGGTGAAGGGCAGGTGCCCCTTGGGAGTCATTTGACAGCATTGTTACATGTGATACTCAGAGAAAGCATTTCCGTTTCGCCCAAGAAATGGCCAGCTACCCAGGTGGTGCCTGGGTAAGGTTTCTCCTCCAGCACCTTTTTGACCTGATGAGGAAGCCAGTGACAATGTAGGTCTCTTGTTTCATCCAACAACCACCTAGCTCACACCCGATCTGACTGCCTCCCCTTTATCCTCTTCCCTAGAGCACAGGTCAGCACCCTTTGGACTCAGCTTCCCAGACTAGAAGGAAGAGACCCAGCCAGGCTGCCATGTGGCCATCTTGGCCTACTACAGGCTCGGATGGCAGGAGCTTTTCCTCTGTCTCTTGGAAGGTGAGGCCAGAGAGAGAGAAATACGTGTGCCTGGGCAGGATCTGAGGAAAAGCTCAGCCTCAGTCAGTTAAGTCAGCTGTGCCCCTCTGCCTCTCTCAGATGAAGCAGAAGCGAAGCAGAAAGCCACTGTGCAAACCCAGGAGTTGAGGAGGTAATAAAACTCTTCTCTGTCTATGACAAGGCAGATGATTGCTTTAGCGGGTTGCTGGTTGGAAAACCCTATCCATGGTGAAAATCGAATGTCCTTGATGTAAACAGCTGGAGTTGACAGGCCTTTCAGAATTCTCTTAGCACATGGGTTTTTGCTTCTCTGAGTATTCTAAACCCAGTAGGATGAAGAGTTAAAAAGTTGTCCACAAGTTCATGAACCTTGGGAAACGGAGGAAAGGCTCTGCTGGGGGCCAAGGCTGCTATGGTGGGGTGTGTGCTCCCAGAGTGCCCTTCCCTGTTTAATGAGCTAAAGCTTCAGGACAACCCTGTGCTAAGGGTTAATGCCACAGTGGTCATTCTCTTCATTTTATCCATAAAGTGTCAAGGGAGGAAGTGGTATGCTAGGGTTCCTGAAGACTCTGCTTGGACTTGGGACTTGAACTCAGTCCTCCAAGCAAGAGGGCAGGCTTATCCTTCTCAGCTTTTACCCCTAAGCTGGTCACTGGCCTCCTGAAATGGGCTCCTCTTTCGACTCTATCTGCCCACATTAACCATATCTTATTTACACATCTGTGTATTACATCCTATTTTAGAAGCAATGTGAGGCTAAAGGAGAATTTAAGAGAAAATATTCATATGGTAAATCAATATGTCCTCACCAGATGGAAAATAAAGAAATATTTAGAAGTTATTATATATATATATAAATAATTGAAAGAATGTCCCTGTGTGGCTTGAATGGCAAGAAAAGGAAAATATTCCTCTTTCAATGGGTACTTCCTCTACTTTAAGCTGGCAAGAAATGCTTCAATAACAGGTTGTCCCAGAATGTTACTTCAAAGACCTGGAGTTGGCACACTAGATACTCTTGCCACAAACTGTATCCAAAAATGACTTAACTTCCCCAGTCAGTGATGTGTACAAATGGCACACACACCACTAACCACACATGCACGCAATGTATGAATTCCCATTGCAGCCAGAGAATCTTTTTTTTCAGAGCTACAAAGAAATGAATCAAGTTTGTAAAAGGATATGTGTGGAAAATGCCAAGGGAAAAATGAAAATCAGATGCTTCTAAAGGCAGGGCCTGAAGTGCTTTGCTGAGATGTTCTGCGTCCTTCCATGCTCTCTCGTAGGAAGTGACCAAGGAAACAGCCATCGAATCCAGTAGACTTAGGGGGTATAGGGTGTGGCAGGAGGAGAACCATGGGTAGTTCTTTAGAATGGTTATGAAATAGCTAGATCTTCTGAAGGAAAGGTATTTCAGGCAGGTTCTTATGGGCATAACATCTGTGCAACACAAAATATTTTTTCTGTATCATTGCTGCTCTGCTTTCAGCTGGTGGGATTCTTAAAAAAGAAAGAAGCCATTCCCAGCACGGTAAATCCCCTATTAGCATGAAGGGACCTAGGAATCAGAAAATATATATATTTTTTCAGGCTACTGCGTTCATAGACTCACAAAAAGAATTACTGGGGGACATAGAGGGCTTGGAAGGTAATATTTGGCATCACAGTTTTTATTTTGATAAATCCCTGATGTGAATTCCTCTGTTCTGAGCCAGCTTCTCATCAACAGAATTAACACAGTCTCTGCTGTTCCTGTCACGGCACAATATTGATCACAATGCAGGGGAAACTCAGCTGCCTTCTCTGGAAATTGCTACACGTGGGACAACATAGATTTACTAACAAGATAATTGTCAGCCTTAGGAATATTCTGTGGATGGTGACCTGGAATGTTGTATATGTACCACTGCTTACGCGTCCTCATATTGAATGATATTTAGAAAGTCTATTAACCAGTGGAATGTCAAAACCCTGGACTAAGCATTCATCAGAAGCATAATTTATGGATGCCCTGTACATTATAGGGTCTTTACACTTTTCTTTAAATCTTCATTTGAATGCTAAATATTTAACTGGGAGCATGTATATACCATGTGGGCTATTGGCATTTTTTTATTTGAATGGGGAATCATGATTACTCAAGGCAAAGACAGAGATTTGAGTAGTGCCATGGAATAGGAAGTGTGGTAAGAAGCTAGAGAAACATGTTAGCCATATAGGCACACAACACTCCCCATTTTTTTAATAAGGAATGCCTTGATACACATGGCAATAATCTCTGCTTGACTGAGATTAATTAAAGCAGACAGCATGACTTAGATAAACATGGGAACACAGAATTGGAAAGAACTGACAGCACACAAAAGACTCCATCTCTCCTTTCCTGGTGTCCCCAGAATCACAGTACTACCAAATATTGACAAGTCTAGCTCTGATCAATTAAATACTGTTGTAGTGTGATTTCAGAGAGAAATATTGGGTTTGCAATACATCATCTCTTTAAGTTTTCTCAAACTGCTTTTGGAACTGCCTCTACCCACCATTATTCTTATGAATATTGAGGGAGTCGTAAAAGAACTACTATCCTTCCTGCTCTTCAAACAATCCATTTTTCGTTCTATCTGGCATTAGAGATCAGAATGTAGCACATTCTGAAGTCTGAAAATAGAAACAGTATTAGTAGACAACTGAGAAGAAACATGAACCATCAACATTGGGCCAAATACTAAAATTTGATTTAAAAACAGAAGTATTAACAGTCAAAATTTTTGAGTATTGTCTATTTGCCATTGAGCTTGAGCTTAAAGAAATCACAAGAGGTCCCTTGTGATCTTCCAAGAGTTGCTTTAGAATGAGGGGAGAACTTGTCTCACGTACAGATGCATTTCTTAAAAGAGTCTTTGTGCTCCTATGTCTATCCTTTTCCGAAAACTTTCCTGAGTTTACTTTGGCATGATCCCTTTGACTATCTGGAGAATTCTGATTATTTGAGTGGATGTTGGAAGGCAAGATGTCAAACATATATTTTTCTGTAGAATTTGGGTACACATACATACAAAATGTATACAATACGTACAAATGAGCAGAACTAAAAGTGCTTTACAGTATCATGTGATGTAAGGTATTATAATCACCACACGTCTTCATTTGCAAGATGCCATCAAATGTAGGACATATCACCAATTAAATAACTTTTCAGGGAAAAACTTAATTCTACATTAAATGCACACATCACTAAGGTGCATTCCACTGTAAAAAAAATGTGAAAATATGAAACATATATATGTTATAATAAGAAATTACCATTATATCTCCCATACTAAAACATATATTCTTTTCAAGATACTCAAATTTGATATATTGAGCAGACAATATATAATCTATAGCAGGCAATCTATAATCTTCTCTGTAACTAACATTATTGCATTTCTGAAAAAAACTTGGAAATAATAGGAATGAAATATGAGGTGATGTCTCTTATATGTAGAGCTCCTCAGAAGTGGTGCATTCCCTGCCTCTAAAATTAGGAAATCAAAATTTGGTTCATTGCCTTTCAGCATGTGGTTGGAGAGAAATTATAATTTCTTCCAACTCCAAACTTCTGTTACTAAAATTATGAACAAAGTAAAAATGCTCCAGTTGACATAACTGATCAATAATAGTAACAATAAAGCTCTCACTGGTACCCTGACTCTTATCCCAAGAAATGAAGAAATACACTAGACAATGATCAAATGGAGTGAGCATGGGAGAGAGTAGTTGACAGTAGTTGATAATAGTTGAGAGTAGTTGATATTTAACTAAAAATAATAGGTCCTCTTGACCTATTATTTTTAGTTAAATCATTACGTATAACCATCAGGCTTTTTTGCGTAGTAACCCTTTAAGAAATTTAAGGGTTTGCCTAGAGTGGACAGAAGTCATCATTGGCCACCAGTGATCAGTTCTATGATAAGTTCATTTTAACCTTGAAAATATCAGAGTTTTATTAATGTAAATTGCCTGTAGTCTTGGTAAAATCACCTGCAAGCTTGACAAAGAGAATAATAATGAAGAAGAAGAAGAAGCAATAAAAAGCCAACAAGTTGTGTAATGTTTGTCAACTGAAAAAAAATGCACAACCTGAAATTTGAGAATTCATGTTTTATTTGGCGGACTTTCGAGGACTTCAAGCCCAGTACGCAGCCTCTCAGAGTGCTCAGAGGGACTGCTCCGGAGAGGGAAGGGAGGAGCCAGGATATATAGGAGTTTTTGTAACAAAACAGGTAGTCAGAAGATTACTACTGTTAATTAAAGAAGACCAGATGTCTCAAGATAATGAATTTAGAGCTTTTCTGTGTATGGGAAGATGCAAGAGCCTAGACTCATTGAAATCATTCCTTTGATATGCACCTTAGCTACCTAGGGCCAGAATCCTGTTCTTTCCCATCCTGAGTCCCCTCAGGGTGCACCGTTGTGGGTGAATGCTTGGCAGTAGACAGCCCTTTTGTTTCCATCCTGAGTTCCCTCAGGGCTCACCACTGGGGCAGCTGTAGTGGCTGATGACTTGATGGCCTGAGCATCCTCTGTTTGCTGATACGGCATGCAACATTTTTCATCCACATGTTAGAGTAATCTGGAAGTGAACTTGGGGAAGAATCCAGCTACCCCTCACCTGAAAGCCTTAGGCTTGGTGATGAGGTGAGCAGGCTTGCTGCAAGCCTGGGATAGGGATTGTACACGTGCTCCCCTTCTCCCTCTGGGGGCCCAGTGCAGCTGAAATGACAAGTTCTTCACCGTCTATTGAGATGTTAACTCTGACCTCAGAATTACAAACCTGGAACCTTGGCTTAATACTGGCCATGTTTCCCGGAAGAAAATGGAAGAGTCATTTACGTCTGGTTTGGAGCTTAATAGCATGCTGAAAACATTCAGATCATGTTCGCTATTGAGGAAGATTGTGGCAGAGACAGGGAGAGAAATGAAAAGAGAATGAAAGAAGACAGCTTTGCACCATCCTGATGCATATCTGGTCTGTAACTCTATGCCAGGGGCCCTCACACCAGGGTGCTTGAAAGGATGTTCTAATTACCTGATGCAGAAGACCCTGCCGTTGTCCTCGGCCTCTGTATCTGAAAGTCCCAGGTGTGAGCCAGAGAACTGTCTTGGGAGCAAGAGTGGCTTGTGCATTAGCGGAAGGCGCTATGGAAATGAAGGTAACCCGGGCCTGTCAACTCAAGTTACAGGGAGCAGGAACAAAAGTCAAATCCCATGTCATTGTTTTCCTCGCCACTGCTGAATACAGCTGAACATATAGAAAGCTTGAATTCTTACTAGCCAAAAAAGAAAAAGAAGGAAAAATAGGATCCCATCAGAATAAACTCGATCTTCTCTTGGTAGAATATGGCATTTTTGTTTTGTTTGTAGGTTTTGAGCAAAATCTACTAAAGAGAGACCTTGGGCATCTTTGCTAAAAGTCCGACTAGCCAGAGAAATCTTGTTCAAGATAGATTGGTAGCTTTTGGCTTTAAATGTCTGGAAAAGTCCACGTTTTACTAAAGCTTCAGAGCAAAAGAATGATTTAATGATGATACTGACAAGAACATGGAAGTTTGTCTTATACTGATGCCCTTTGGACGATTTTCTTAATCTTCTCGGGTCTGTATGTGTTATTTTCTTCCTGGCAAATGGTCTGCAGTAGCTCATAGAGGAGAAAGCAGAGGGTGAGGGGTTAGAAGTTCTGGGGTCTTTCCCCATTTCTTGTCAGGACCTTTAGGCAAATCGGTGAGTGACATTTTCTGAGCCTCCATTTCATCATAAGTCAAACGAAAGATCTGAATGTGCAACGTGAAGCTTCTTTGCTGTAGTAAAGAACTGATTCTTTGATTTATTAACCCTCACCTTCATTGCCTACTTACTGACTTCTTTTACCCTCTTTTGTAGAGACTGTTCTGTTTTTTCCCTCCTCCAGAAATATGATGCAAATTCTCCTGCCTGTCTTCTCAAGGACTATTTCTCTATACTTTTATAACTTTCACTGTTCTGATGACTGAAAAAATGCACAACCTCAAAGTTGAGAATTATGTTTTATTTGGCAGACAAAACTGAGGATTAAGCCCAGGATGCATCCTCTCAGATAGCTCTGAGGGATCGTTCTGAAGAGGGAAGGGAGGAGCCACAATACGTGGGAGTTTTGTAAGAAAAACCAGGTAGTCAGGACATCAAAGGATTACTGTTAATTAAAGAAAACCAGACATCTCAAGTTAATGAATTTAGCACTTTTCTTTGTATGGCAAGATGCAAGAGTCTGGGTTCACTGAAAACATTCCTTTGATATACACCTCTGCTATCTGGGGCCAGTACCCTGAGTCCCCTCGGGGGGGCACGATTGGGGGGTGCCTGCAGTGGCTGATGGCTTGATGGGGGGCATCCTGCCTCCATCCCCAGTTCCCTCGGGGCTCACCTCCGGCAGCTGTAATGTGATGGTTTGATGGCTACAACATCCTTTGTTTATTGATATGGCAGGCAACATTTTTCATTCACAGTTCTTTGTACTTTTCCAGAGTTACAGCTCAGGGATACAGAGCAACACTGAAGAGAGGGCTCTGATAAAAACCTGACTAGTGCTGAGGTAGGAGGAGCACCCAGGGCATCCATCATCATGTTTGACAAATCTAAATATCTGACTCCCTGTGCATCTCTCTGGGGAGGGGAGGGAGCGCTGGGCTGTGAGAACAAACCTGACCCCAGCCTAACTTGGCCACCAGCCACTGCGGTCAGTGCCCTTACCCCAGAGACATGCCCTGTTTTCAGCTCAGCACCTTCTTCAACTAAAGAAAAGGATTGGATCAACTGCCTGATCTCTTTTAGCTCCAGGAGAAATCTCCTGAGACCACCACATCTTTTAGGGCCGTGCTTGCTCCCAGCAGCTCTGACTACATTTCATATTTGTGCAGTTTTAATTTTTTCCTTTAATACAGAACAGAGAAACCTCTCCTTTTGAAGTCCATCCTAGGGGTGTCCTGCTCCATTTAAAATGGTTCACTTTGTGTTTAAATCTCATTCTCCAGAGGAGAGCTACTACCATTCAGATTGGTCGTCAGGCTCCCCTCCCATTAGCACATCATTAATAAACAAGTTAATGAGTAATACTGTACCAACACTATACTTTGTGGAATTCAGTATGAACAGCCAGGCTCATATTGACTCATTGGTAAGTGCAGATTTGATTCAGTTTGAGTAAAATAGATTCTGAGGGAAAAAAGAATTAGTATTTTTAGGTGTTGAGAATTGGCCAGACTGAATCAGTGAAAAATCTGAATGAAAAAAGTTTTTTCAATATCAATTTTCATTTCCTAGAAATAGTTATTACTAGTATTATTATTATTACCATCTGCTCTGTCAGACATCATTATAAGTGTTTTTTATCTATAATACCTCATTTTATTTAACAATGGCTAAGTTAGGGCAGGTGGCTAAATTGCCAAGTAGAAGGATTCCCTGTAACTATATTCTAATAAATAGATGAATACGGGGCCTCCTGAAATACTTGGTCTTTGGCAGGGGTTAGAAAGCCTCCAGAATGTGGGCCCTTCACATACCTGAGTGAAAAGAGCTGAGTGTGAGACGATAGGGAATGACAGGGACTGTGGAGAACTGGAGAGTACATTCTCTAGCTGATTGTTGCCAGGCAACAGGACATGGATGTCTTTCCTGATCTTGTGATATTTCTTTCAATAAAATCCAGAAATCTCCACATGTATGTGGCACACCCTCTTGTTTTTAGAGCACTGGACAGGTCAAACAAGAAGCAGCTGAGAGACAGATTTGCCTTCCTGGTCTCCAGTTCATGACCTTTGCTCTCTACTGTTTATTCATACACATCACACACTACTGTTTTGTCACAGGTAATCACCTAGGATGTATACAGGGAGTCCCCAGCTTTAGAATGCCTGACATATGGATATCCCTTCTTTACAAATGACCACTATGAATCCCCACTAGGGACTCATTTTCCTTCTATGTGACTCTTCCAGTGCCTCCAGAACCTTCTCTTATCAAGCAGTTCAGCTATTCCATCCTCCTTGAGATGGTTTTCCCTCTGGTATATTTTCCCCTTATTGATCCATGGCTAGTAATGGCATGGAGTCAACAGACGATCCTTGAAGCTTCAGATCCATCATCCCTGGATGTCTTCCTGCAGCTAAAGGCCTTAGCCATCACTGCCATTTGTCAAGGACCTGCTAAGTAACCTGATCTTCCCCTTCTTCACCATTCTCCAAGACTTTGCTTTCCACCCTTACTTGCAGAAGACTTGAACTCCCTCCAAATCTTGCAAGACCTCTACCTCAGTCCATTTTCCTGCTACCTAAGATCCTCACTCAAGAACCATGAACTCCCATTTCCTCCTATTTGGGAGTGTCAATTTCGTTTTCTCCCCCACTATTTGAGACAGACAAGTCAAAGTGTGTTATAACCAATGAAAGGGTAGTAGGGTAGGGATGGGATCTTTGTGTAACTAACGTCCAAAGAAATATTGTCCCATAGCAACAATATTGAACTTAGAAGATTGGTTCTGAAGTACCATTGTGTACATACTGCCCTGAAGCTGGATGAAAGATGACTAGATTTGTCCACCCAAGTGTCCATCAAAGGGCAGAGGCTGTGGAATCCCCTCATTTTCCCAAATCCTTCTCTCTGTGAAATGTTTTGAAGATGTATGACTTACCTTAAAAACTTATGAACATTTTGCATTTTACTCCTTGCTATATTTATTTAAATTTGAAAATCTCTTAGATGATGTATATGCATTAAAAATAGCCACTTCCAAAATATGAACCACATTTATTCTGGGTTTCCATAAATCCTATATGCTATTGCATATACTTGGCAATATACGAACCCCAGATTGAGAACCACAGAGCAATATTATGATTTAAACTAGACTTTACAGATAGACCTAAAAATCTATTAATTTTCATGTGTGACACTATTTCCATGGAGGGATTTTATTACAAATGGCCTATCTTCAATATTCATTCTTTCAGTGTACAATTTGTTGAAAAGGCAAAGGAAGTCAATCTTTGTTGAGGGCCAAGAATGTGCTATGTACTTTAAATACTTTATCTCTTTCAAACTTCAAAGTTACATTCTAAGACATATATATATATATATATATATACACACACACATACATACATATATATATATATCTCTCCATCATTTTACCAGTGAGAACACTGAATGGAAAATGGCCAAATTGGTAATGGGGGCAGTGGTCGCAAAGCCAGCAGAAAGGAGCAGTTGAAACAGATCCTAAGAAAAGATGTGAAAAGTGGCCATTGGAATTAATGTTTTCTGTAATGAAAGCAGGTATAATACAAGTCAATGGTCATGGTTCATTTTATGTGTCAACTTGACTGGGTCACAAGATGCCCAGATATCTTGTTAGGCATTGTTTCTGGGTGTGCCTGTGAAGGTGTTTCTGGAAGAAATTAGCATTTGAACAGTAGACTGAGTAGAGTGCATTGCCCTACCCAGTGTGTCTGGGCATCACTCAATACAATGGGGCCTGAAAAAAAACAGAACTGTAGAAAGGGAAGGTTCACCCCTTACTGTCTGCTTGGTTGAGCTGGGACATTGGTCTTCTGCTCTTGGAGTGAGATTTATACCATCAACTCCCCTGTTCTCAGGCCTTCAAACTGAGACTAGAATTACACTACCCACTTTCCTGGGTTTCCAGCTTGCAGATGGCAGATCGTGGTCAGCCTCTATAATGATGTGAGCCAATTTCTCCTCATAATGCATATGTGTTTTATGCATTTTATATGCATGTATATATATATACACACACCCTCTCGGTCTGTTTCTTTGGAGAACCCTGACTAATACAATAGTAAAAATGTGTTCACAACAAAAACTAAGATTCAATAAAATGGAAGCAGAGAGTTCTGAAAAATCGGAGCTTAGAAAATAGAAACAGACATGTTTTTGGAATAAGTAAAGGACATATACATGGGAAGTGAAGTGAGAGAGAATGGGCCCTTTTTCCAGCTTTTTATTACATCTGTAATCAAAAATAATGAAAAAAATCCTGAAGTATTTTTCTTTTATGATTCTTCATTCTTGAAGTGTGCTAGGAAATCAAAATCATTTTAATTTCATTTTCAAAAAACTTTATCCAACAAGAAAAAGGAAACTTTGTTTATAAAAAGATCAAACTATTACTAAAAGGTATGAGTTGGTTGCCAATTGCATTTATTCCAATTGCATTTATTCCAATTGTCTTTCAGTATACCCACAAACACTTTGATTTATATCAGCCATTCTGCTCTATTTTTTAATAGTTTCATATGTTTTTGTTCCTCTGTTCCTCCTTTTCTGCCTTCTTTTGTGTTAAATATTTTTTAGAGTACCATTTAAATTCCTGTGTTACAGTAAACTATAACAGTCTTGCTCCAGTATAGCACAGTTCTACCTCCCACTATGTATTATTATTATCATATGTATTACATCCATATGTATAATAAACTCAAAAATACAGTGACATAATTCCTTCTCTGTACAATTTTACATTCTTAAAAGAAAAATATATCTGTAGTCTTTTACAGTTTACCACATAACTTACCATCCTCAGTGCTCTCCACTTTTTCCCTGTGAATTCAAGTTAGTCTCTCATATCATTTTCTTTCAGCTTGAAGAAATTTCTCTGGTATTTCTTGTAAAGCAAATTTGCTAGCAGTACATTACCTCAGTGTTTGTTTATTTGAGAAATGTCTTTTTTTTTTGGCCTTCATTTTTGGAGGATAGTTTTGTTGGATATAGAATTCATGGTTGACAGTTCTTTCCTTTCACCATTTTGAATATATCATTCCATAGACTTCTGGTGTAATGAGACAAAAGATATTAATCATACTGTTGTTTCTCTGTATGTTGTGTTGTTTTTCTCTTGTCATTTAAAATTTTCTCTTTGTCTTTCAGCATGTTGACTATGATATATCTAGGTGTTAATCTCTTCATGTTTATCCTACCTGGAGTTCATTGAACCTGGGTCAGTAGATTAGCACTTTTCATGAAATATTTTATCTAACTTTTTTTTCTTCTGCTGGGATTCCTTTTACACATATGTCAGTATGTTTCATGTCTCACAAGTCTCTGATGCTCTCTTCATTATTCCTCAATCTTTTTTCTCTTTTCTTCAGATTAAATAATTTCTGTTGCTCTATCTTGCAGTTCACAGATTCATTCTTCGACCATCTTAAATCTTCTATTGATCTCCCCTATACATTTTAATTTATTATACTTTGCAACTCTAGAATCTTCATTTTTTACAGTTTCTATATCTGTTAAGTTTCCTCATTTGATTTTTAATATCTTTATTTTAGAACAGTTTTAGATTTAACAGAAAGTTTCAAGAATCATAGAGTTCACATATACCTCACACCCAGTTTCCTCTATTGTTAATGTATTTGTCACAACTAATAAACCAATATTGGTACATAATTATTAAGTCCATACTTTATTCAGATTTCCTTCATTTTTTACCTGATGTCCTTTCTCTGTTCCAGGGTCTCATCCAGGATATCACATTATATTAAGTTCTTATGTCACCTTAGACTCTTCTAGACTATGACAAATTCTCAGCCTTTTTGTGTTTTTGATGACTTTGACTTTTTTTTTTTTTGTGGTACGCGGGCCTCTCACTGTTGTGGCCTCTCCCGTTGCGGAGCACAGGCTCCGGACGCGCAGGCTCAGCGGCCGTGGCTCACGGGCCCAGCCGCTCCGCAGCATGTGGGATCTTCCCGGACCGGGGCATGAACCCGTGTCCCCTTCATCGGCAGGCGGACTCTCAACCACTACGCCATCAGGGAAGCCCTGACTTTTGACATTTTTGAGAGTACTGCTTAGTATTTTGTCAGTGTCCTTCAATTCTAATTTGTTTGATGTTTTTCTCATGGTTAGACTGAAATTATGCATTTTTGGAGGAGGTTCATAAATTAGTTTTATCCTCATCACATCATGGGTACATAGAATAAACATGAGATGTCACTGATGATATTATCCTTGATCACCTCACTTTGGAAGTATGTGCAGTTTCTCTACTGGAAAGTTACTCTTCTCAAACTTTTCATACTGTACTTCTTAGAAGCCAGTAACTATGCACAATCCACACTTGAAGTGGATGAAATTAAATTCCACCTCTTTGAGATAGGAATATCTTCATAAATTATTGGAAATTCTTCTACATGGGAGATTTGTCTGTTTTTCCCATTTATTTAATAATTTGTACCCATATAGATATAATACATGAGATAATGTATTATCAGTAATACATTATTAAAATATACAAATACTTACATATTTGTAAAATATATTCATAAATGTATATTTGTATATTAAAAATACAGTTTATATTTAATGATATATTTATTAAATTTAATAAGCTATATTTAATATGTAATAATGTATAATAAATTAAATAATAAAATACTATTTAATAAATGTATATTAAATATACAAATATAATTATCAAATAAAATGCATTTACCTGTATCTTTCTGGTTTTTCAATATGGCTGTCATTTGAAACATTATTTATGTAGGTTATTATTATTCAATCAGATAAAGAAAAATTTTGTCAAATGACCTTTTAAAAACAAACAAATAAGATTTCCTGTTTAGATTGATTATTTAGTTTTTGCTGTGAATTATCCATGTAATCCATGAAGATTTACTCCTATATTTTTACTCCTTCGTTTCTTCTAAGGAGGGATCCAGCTGTATTCTTTTGCACGCGAATATCTAGTTGTCACAGAATCATTTGTTGTGAAGACTATTCTTTCCTCCTTGAATTGTCTTAACCTCTCAAACAGATTAAATCCTACATTTATTGATAAAAATCACTGATCTTGCTTTGTTGACATCTTTGCTCTTTAAAGGTGATGTGCAGGCCAAGTGGACCTGAGATCTGTTTCCATGGAGAAGCTGACACGATCTTCTCCCTTAACAGGCATCTTCCTGTGTGTTTGGTCCAAAAGCCTGAGCCCTGCTGAATGGCAGCCATTCCTTCTATTCCATACTATCCTCCCTACTTCTACATTAGTACTGGACAATTCTAAGCAATACACCACCAATTAACATTACCCTGGGAGCAACTCTCACTTCACTTTTCAGTACAGCACATTTTGGGTGATGAGACCCTTGCAAAAGTGAGAGATTGCTATTAAGTGAGAGATTGCTATTAGACAGTGTGCATGGTCAAGAACCAAAGTGGGTGAAACCAACCAGCATTGTGCTATAGAAGGTCAGAAGGAAGCTGAAAGCAGCTCACCCCTGACAACACCCAGGGCACAAACCTCTTCCCTGTTTTACACAGATGCAACCACCAGAAGACTAAGGTGCACTGACCATAATTTCTTTACATTTATTTGTTTTCATAGAAAGGACATATTAATCACAATGATCCTCCCTCTGTCCCCTGCAAAGAGTGACAGTTATGCTGAAAAACCAATGTTCCCAGTGCCAAACCACCCTCCTATTACTGCAACCCTAAGATGCTTACTGATTCCAGGTCAAAAGTGTTTACTGGTGGCCCTGTTTGCACCATTTCTTTTACTAATCACCCCCCATCCCTAGTTTTTTGCATTATTACAAGTGATTCCATCTTCCAGTTGAGAGGTTGCACAGGAAAGGGAACAAACAGATGATTCCTGTGAGAGGCCAGGGCTTTTTGTCATTCATTATCTGAATCTCCATTCAAAAAGTAGTGATTCAATACAAGCTATTGGTTAATGCTGTAGTGGCAACAGGGTATAGAGCCCCTCTCTCAGGGGCCATACCATCTGGTTGATAAGATGAAACATTCACATCCCAAACAGTTCAAACTTACCACAAAGTAGCATGTGGGCAAGGGCCAAAATGAACTAGAAAAGAAAGATTCAATGAGAACTATTTGGCACAAAGCCTAGAATATGACTGAGGTTAGTAAATGTTTCCATTATTAATGTTGATGAGAACAAGAAGGACAACAGTGTATCAAGTACGAGTCTGAAGGAAAGTGGTGTCTGAGACCACTCTGTTCTAAACTGGAAGAAGAAATTCTTTAGCTTCCTGGAAGAGCATTTGAGAGGGTTATTTCCCTCTTGAGGGCACTTAATTGATTCTGTAAAACTATAAAAGAGACAGAGCTGCAAAGTTTGATCTTGATTCCTAGAGTATCTAAAGGTTATTTTACATTTCACAAAGCAGCTGAGAGAGATTTGAAAAGCCCCAACGTTGAAGTTACCTGTTCTGGATTTGAATCCTTTTTCTTCCACAGAGTATCTTTTTTTTTTTTTTTTAATTGAAGTATAGTTGATTTACAATGTTGTGTGAATTTCTGCTGTATAGCAAAGTGTTTTTTTAAATTCTTTTCCATTATGGTTTATCACAGGATATTGAATATAGTTCCCTGTGCTATACAGTAGGACCTTATTGTTTATCCATTCTATATATAATGGTTTGCATCTGCTAACCAAACTCCCAATCCATCCCTTCCCCAACCCCTTTGGCAACCACAAGTTTGTTCTCTATGTCATTGAGTCTGTTTCTGTTTCATAGATAGGTTCATTTGTGTCATATTTTAGATTCCACATATAAGTGACATCATACGGTATTTGTCTTTCTCTTTCTGACTTACTTCACTTAGTATGCCAATCTCTAAGTCCATCCATCTTGCTGCAAATGGCATTATTTCATTCTTTGTGATGGCTGAGTAGTATTCCATTTTATATATGTACCACATCTTCTTTATCCATTCATCTGTCAGTGGACATTTAGATTGTTTCCATGTCTTGACTATTGTGAATAGTGCTGCTATGGACATAGGAGTGCATGTATCTTTTTGAATTATAGTTTTCTCCAGATATATGCCCAGAAGTAGGATTACTGGATCATATAGCAACTCTATTTTTAGTTTTTTGAGGAACCTCCATGCTGTTTTTCATAGTGGCTGCACCAATTTACATTCCCACCAACAGTGTAGCAGGGTTCCCTTTTCTCCGCACCCTCTCCAGCATTTATTATTTGTAGACTTTTTAATGATGGCTATTCTGACTGGTGTGAGGTGATACCTCATTGTAGTTTTGATTTGCATTTCTCTAATAATTAGCAATGTTGAGCATCTTTTCATGTGCCTGGTGGCCATCTGTATGTCTTCTTTGGAGAAATGTCTATTTAGGTCTTCTGCCCATTTTTCAATTGGGTTGTTTGTTTCCACAAAATATCTATGTGCTCACCTTTTTAATCTCAGGGTTTTAGCTCTTTCATCTGTAAAATGGGAATAAAAATTCTTATCTCCCAGAATTGCTGTGAGATTTATTAACATAAGAGAATTATACTCATATTAACATAAGAGAAAGTGATTTACATCTATTAGATACTAAATTACCAATGAATGTGGAGTTAATAGGTTTTTTTTTCCTTAGCCTGTGCTTCCTTTCATTGACTGCAGAGACTGTTAATCTACACTTAGACCAAGCAAATTAATAGTATCATTACCTTCTGCTTCAAATGATTTAAATTTGAACCTTGAATCTTAAGAAAAGTCAGCTGCATTGTAGACCTGTCTGAAGCTATGAATACAGTTAGATAATCATAAACAAAAGAATGTTTCCCATTTGTAACAGAGCCAGCAAAGTGCTTCATAGAAAAAAATTCCACAGTCTAATGACCTTTTCCCGAAAAGCTGTATTGGGGTCACTCCATAATAAAAATTCAATGGCCCACACTGCAGTGGACAGTTGACACATTTGAACACATCCCATGTTTGGGGGGATTTCTTTGCTTTTGAGTACTTGTATTGATATGCCTACAAGCAGTCATATGCCCTTGGACTCACCAGTAAGGCATGTTGAAATTTCTATCTGGAAGCCACTTGGCAACTGTACTGGATCCAGTTTGTATCCTCTCCCCAAATTCACTCATCCATGCTGTAATATAAAGAAAACTGTATTTAGTCTTTGTCCCCAGTAGACTCATACCTACTCCAGGGGTTCAGATTCTTTTGGCATAGAGCTTCAAGAAACCTTCCTGAGTGATAGAAGGGTCTTTTTTTATTCATAGTAAGCCCCTTTAGACCACATTTGAGTTTACGCTAACAAAGCCCTTAGCTTTCTTCAGGATGGGGGCTAATTGCCAGAAAAACTAACAACATGATAAGAAGATTGGAACTTCAGCCCTACCTCCTGATCCCCAGAGAGGGAAGTGTGGCTGGAGATTGAGTTCAAGCACATGGCCAATGGTTCAATCAATCACGCCTACATAATGAAAGCTAGATTAAAAACCCTGAACAGTGAGGCTCAGAGAGCTTCCTGGATAGTGAATATATTAACATTCCAGGAGGGTGGCACAGCCTATGCGGTGGGGACAACACTCCCCTCCCCCCACCGCCCTGCCCTGATCTTGGGCTGTGTCTCTAACACTTGGCTGATCCTGAGTTGTATCCTTTATAATAAACCTGTAATTGTAAAGTATACCACTTTCAGTGAGTTCCGTGAGCCTTTCTAGAGAATTATCAAACCTGACAGCAGATCATGGAAACACCCAATTTATAGCCAGCTTGTCAGAAGTATGGGTGGACCCCAGGACTTTCAGCTGTCTGAGGTGAGGACAGCCTTATAGGACTGAGTCCTTAACCTGTGAGATTTGTTACTAAATTCTGGTAGTTGGTGTTAGAATCGACACTTTGCCTTTAGCGTGTAGGATTTGTGCTAACTCTAGCTCACTGACATCAGACCTGAGTTGAATTGTAGCATGCCCAGGTAGAGTTGGAGAACTGCTGTTGGAAAGCTCATGCCTACTGCAGGATTCAGATTCTTGCTTATTTCGTGCTTGGAGAAACCCCAGTGATGGCTCACATTGTTCCTGCTTCATCTACTAGTACTCCATTTTCTCTGCCTTCCCCAGTAGTGCATGCTGGGCTCCAGCATGGCCTCCATTGCCCCCACCCTGGTGAGGGCTGCAGCAGCTCCAGGACTCAGGTCCAAACCTACCAGACTCATGAAAACTCTGGCTGCTCTAGCAGTTTCATGGAGGGTCCAGATAATACAACCCCAGTGTCTTGTGGGATGTCTTTCACCAGAAAAGGAATAAGCAGGTATATCACCCATATTCCCTGCCACCAAGGAATTTTGCAAGATACAGTGTTTGCTTATAACCTCTCTAGAGACATCCCACATATTTAAATAAACACTGAGTTTTTGTGTGAAGTTTTAGCCAGTTCAGTAATGCACTGCTTTCCTGTTTTTATTCTCTAGTCTCGCTTTCCAGGATTGCACCCACCCTTAAAGCATTAGAATGTAAGCTTTTCCTTAGACTTTATTTTCTAGGGAACCTGAAATAAGACAGAAGTGTAGCTAGTAAAATCCTGTATTAAAGGGATCTGTAGCTGATGGCCTGCTTGTAGCATCGCATGTCCAGGGTCTGCAATGTGAACTGCAATACCTGTGCCAACTTCGGAGGCAGGATGGGCTCTGATGGAATCATCTAGAAGTATATTTAGGCATTGTCCCTGGTTGTATAACACACAGACATGTTTTTATGCCCCTCCTATAAATGCATTTACAGCTAAAAATCCTGTCTTATAGAAAAATAATTTAAAATTATAAGCATTATTAGCTAGCAAAACTTTCCTATTTTGGAGGTGATAGAATGTCTTTATTATGTAATAATAATGATGGTTGAAGGCCAGTGTATTTGTTTTTTAAAATATCTTTATTTGGCAAAGTAAAAATTACCCTGCTTTTCTAAAATAAAACCCCAAAGAAGCATTTATCAAATTCAAAAACTCTTGGAACCACTAGATTTCCCCATTAGAGGACAGGGTCCTAGCTATCCATTCTATGGCTTTTCTTTGACCCAGATATAAGACCCACTGAGGCTGCCCTTTTCCACAACTATGAAAAGGAGTAATTAATTGGGGGTTTAGGGACTGTTGGTGAACCAGGGGAGGTGAATAGTTTCCTCTTGTTAGGTATTCATGAGGGATACAACAGGGAAATTACTCACTAGATTGAGACTATGAAAAAAAAATTATAGAAGACATCTTTCTCACACAGCCACTATCTCTCTTCCTACATTTCCCATGTAGAAGTCAGTTACACTGTAAAATATCAGATAATTAGGTCACCTGTGTCTAGTGTTAGTAGGGCAGTGTATTTACTGAGTCCATTTCTTCCAGAGCTCTTCTGCTAAATGAGACTATAATTGTTTTCTTAAAAAAACAAAAAAACACTTATGGAGAAACCAGAGGAGGCAGATTTCTGGTTATAGTGAAGTGAAAATGTAGGCTAATATTCTCCCCCACAAAAAGCATAAAACTGAACAAAATTGTCAAAAATGCAACCATTTCAGTGTTCTGGAAATTGACCAAAGCAAAGGCAAATGACAAATTGAAAAGTGTTTCTTTAGGAAAAAGTGCTAGAACTTTAAGTGAGAACAGTGGGACTGTTCAACTGTCATGCCTGAAGCTGCACCCATCTACTCCCGGGCTCCAGCTCGCTTACTCGGTGCTAGAGTATGATCAGGGTGGCGCTAGCCATAAAAACCAGCAGCCTTGGTTGGTTGACATGATTTGGAGCAGATAAAGTCCATACCTAGCAATGTTGTCAGTGAAAGTAATAAACTTGGTAGACAGCAAAAGAGCTCTGCTTGCCTGAGGTTGCAATTTGAGTGAGAATGGTAGATCATCTGTAAGTTTAACAAAGAGATTTTAGTGAAAACCATAGAACAGTTGTATATGCTCTTCATACATCCTATCTTTATACATTTCTAACCACTGCCATGTGCAGGGGAGACCTGAGAGGTCCTGGCAGAGGGTAGGAGCTGAGGCAGACTTCACAAAGCCTGAACTTTGAATGCACTTCCCAACCCATAGACAGATCCACAAGGAGAGGGTAGATGCGTTAGGATGCACCAGTTAAGCACAGCATCTGCTCCATCACTGGCTGACCAATCAGCAACAGAGACACTATGCAGACTCAGGAACAATTCTAACAAGCCAAGTGAAAAAGTAAAAATAAGAATAAAAAATTTAAGTAGAAATATCAGTGACTGCACACTGTTGGAGAGACTAATTCCACAAACTGAATTAAGATGAGTTAAAAAAAAAACCCCCACAAATCTGAATCCAGATTTGCTACAGTATTTTACCTAAAATACTCACTTTCAACAACAAAAAAATGAGACATTCGAAAGAAACAGGAAAGTGTAAGCGTTACTCAGAAAAAAAGCAGCTAAATGTTGACATCAGCAAAGATGTTAAACAACTATCTATATATAACAACTATTACAAATACATTCAAAGAGTTAAAGGAAAATATAATGACAATGTGAAAACAAATAAAAATACCCAGTGCTCAGATCTTGGTTTCTGATGGCATTCTTCAATAAAAGGATGCAGGAATCATTGAAGAAATGGTTGAGACTGGAAATATACAAGATGAGCCTGGAGTAACTTGTGGTGTAAGAAAATAAGAAAGTACTCAAAAAACAAAAATAATCTTAGGGATTCTAAGCCCTCATACTCAGCCCACATTAAGCCTCCAAAAATTCATTAGGAGTTCAGCTGTTTTTCTTCTTATCCATAACTATGACTCTTTTCTCTTTCTCTCTGTTCTACCAAAGGTGAAAATAGCCATGGTTCCCATCTCTCTTAGGAGGAATTTGTCCACTTTTGGCCTTTAGTTTATCAAATTGCTTTGCATTCTCAGCTTTCTGACAGACTTAAAATGATAGTGATTTTGTAAATTATCTGGCTTTTTAGTGGGAGTAACATTTTCTCGTGACTTTCCACATCCTAAATAGAGATGAACTTTTTCTAAATATTTGAAATAGTTCTCAAACTCTTATCAAAGTGATCTCCTAAAGTTCTGTCATACAGGTTTTTCTGCTGGAATCTTCTCTCCACTCATTTGCTTGGAAATTTCCACTTATTCTTCAAAACTTCAGTTACCTTTTACTTCTAAAATGTATAATTCAGGGTTTCTCAGCTTCTATTGACATCTAGGGCCAGAAAATTATTTGTTGTGGAGTCTGTCCTGTGCATTGTAGGATGTTTAGCAGTATCCCTGGTCTCTACGTACTAGATGTTAGTTACACACCACACCCCTCTGATTGTGACAACCAGACTGTCACCAGACATCCCCAAATGTAGAGAACCACAGGTATACCTTCTTCTGGGATCAGTGCAGGGGGCAGCTCTTACTTGCTTTTGTTCTCATGTTGTCTTGGATCTATTTATCATTCTGGCACTTATATTTTCTTCTATTTGCCTGTTCCCTCTCCTCTCTCTCTTCCTCCCCAACACACACACATTTATCTCAGGTGAAAAGTAATTATTATTTAGAAACCTCTGATGCATTGAAGAAGGTAAGTGTTAAGAGGTAGAGAGGTGGGGAGAGAGTTGATGGGTGTGATGATGTAAATAATTTGGAGAAGCTTAGAAAAGCTAAAGGTCTATGTGTAAGAAAAGGGAAAGATCCAGGGGAAGAGATGTGTACGTATGTGTATTTGTGCATATGTGTATGTTGGCATGGAAATACGAAGGGGAGGGGATAGCCATCCGTCCTGGAGAGGGCTTTGGGTTGGAGGCAGAGAACTTAGAGAAAGTAATGGAAAAAAGGGTTGTGAGGAAAATAACGTTTGGCAATTACAGTTGTGATTTGAAGAAGTTAAAGAGGTCTAGTCAGGATTCTTTTTGAGTTTTGCCATGTAGTATAAAATTGACATTCTCATTCTACCTAAAAAATCTTTATCATTGCAGAGTTGGATTTGCTTTTTAAGGTTGCAAAGGAAGTTCCAGGTCCTGCTTTGAGGTAGACAAGATGTTGATAACAGTCCCTGGGGTAGGGGGTGTATAGTTCTTATTTGTTTTTTGTGTTGTCTTCATGCTGTTCTTATTTGCTTTTTATGTTGTCTTCATGCTCTGTTTGCCACTTGGAGGCTTGGTGTATCCCTAGTATAGAGCAGAGTTTACGGCACATAGTAGACTCTCAATAGCTGTTGTATAGGTCCATGGATGAGAATTACCTTCTCTCTGAAAAGTGATAAAATGAGCAGTGAATATTATTCTCCCAACTTCTGGGGAGAAGTAATAGCTTGACCATGCAACCTGGGAAAAGGACCTTCTGTGTATTTCTCATCCTCAGATGCCAGGTGAGAACTGGAACTCTTGGGATATAAAATAGGAGTGGGAGGAAGAGAAAGAGGGCGAGGAATAACATTTATTGAGAATTTACAAACACTTCATCAATTTAAGATTGAAAGATGCACCAAAAAAGTCAATGATAATTTTAATGTCAATCATCATTTCTAAGACAGATGCAAATTTCATAGATATTTAAATATGAAATAAAAGTTAATATTAGAATTGGAAGTATAGTTAATGTCATGCACTCTTCTGAGTCATTTGAACAGTTAACTCAATTTTACCACTACCCTATGAGGACTCTTATTATTAGATGGAAAAATGATCTCTAAGTTTGGGGCCTTGATTTATCCCAGGCTATGAAGTCCTTGGAAAGCCAAATCCCCCGTATATGATGAAAGGTCCTTTGGTAATTCTGGTGGAAAACTGTTCCTGAAAGATATAAGGACAGAAGCTGATCAAAAGTATCTAAGAAAGGATGAGTGGTGGTGAGCCTAAAGACCATGTTCCAGAAATCTAAATGGGGAAGAATAAGTAAGTGGATATCTCATTCAAAAGTATTCCATGATGTTAACATAACCCACAGATTGTGGGGCATGAAACAGTTAAAACATTTTTAAGTGATGAAAAGGGCTTCTGTACCAGGACAGCAGTTTGAAAGGGTGTCATAGCATTTGAATACCAAGCAAGACCACTTTCCTTTTGCTCTACCGCTGTGGACAGAGAGGGACATTTCTATGGGGAGGGTACTGGGGGAGGGGGGTCTAGAGAAAGAGTTTGTTGTTCCTGAGAGGACAGATATCTCAGCGTGCTAAAAGTCCTTCCTTCTCTCCCAACCTCCATCCCAACTCCACAAAAGCTTGGGAACATCACGCTGAGAGGAGAATCAACAAAGACAAAGAAAATTAAGGAGATGCAAGAGGGAAAGCAGACAGGGGAGATGGGGCCATCTGACGGAGAAAATTAAACCAGGGTGGTTAGAAGTGTGGCTTCTGGAACATGAGAGCTTGCCTCTGAAACCTGGCTCCCTCTGTTCAGCAGCTGTGACGGGTGTAGCCGCTTAGCTTCTCCAAACCTCAGTTTTCTCGTCTGCGAAACACAGATGATAATAGTATCTACCTCATTGGGATGGTTGTAAGATTGTTAACCTAGTGACTGGCACAAAGTTAAGTACAAGATAAGCATTAGCTGTGGTTATTCTTTAAAAAATTAGCATGCCTCTCGGATAGATATATAGATATGGATAGAGATATTAGTACATACAGTAACCCTGTGTGCATGGCTAAGCAATGTCTGTACAATCAAAGAAGGAAGGAAAGTAACCAGGCGCAGATGACATGACTGGCAAGTGTTGACATGTGACCAAAAAGCCAAGGCAAAGTCCCCTAGAACAAAGTTCTCACCCTCTTTGGCAGGACACGGTGGCATGTCATGATAGCTAGGGGCAGAATTACAACTGGCTTCCCCAGCAATTTCTTGTAAACTGTAGCAAGTGACTCTTACTGATAGGAGTGCATTGCAAATAGACATTATCCTTCAGTGGTGTACCCACAAACGTCACTGTTTTAGAGCAGTGGCTTTCGACTCGGGCTGCACAACAGAATCGTCTGGGGAGCTTTGAAAAATGTTCGGATTTCTAGACCCCCCTCCAGACCAATTGAATTGGAATCTCTGGGAGACTGAGTCATCTGTATTCTAATGGGCAGCCAGCACTGAGAACCATTGCCTTAGAGCAGTGGATCTCAAGCTGGAGAGTGTATCATAACCACGTGGAGAGCCCACCCCCAGAGTTTCCGATTCATTAGATCTAGGGTGGGAGCCAAGTATCAATGTCCTTCAGCCAAAGACCATCAGGAACACACCTGTAGTTAAATAAGTTGGATTTATTATTTGCTGCAGGGAGGGGAAACACGTACCTTGGGGAACCATGGATGTGTTAGGAAGATCCTATTGTAAGATATGGGCTTTAGCTGTGTGATCTGAGGGATACAGGTGGGAGTTTGCTCTAGAATGGATGCTGTCAGAAAACAGGGATGATTCTATGAGTGGATATCTCAATAAGTTTTATCTTTAGGGAGGGGAGACTCACAAGAGGGTAAGCTATAATTGGTAGAGAAATAGCAGCCACTCATTCTGGCCGAGAGAGGGGATGTTTGGTAACTTGTGGGCTGCACAATGACCTTGGTTTTGTCTGTATTTAGATAAAATTATGAAGTGGCCTTGTTTTGTCTTATTTTATCCTGGTCTCAGAGTAACCTTGCATGGGGTTAGTGTTTTGTGAGATTGTGTTTCTGTTCAGTACGGGAATAACATGGCCCACGGTGAGTGCGAGGCCAGCTTTCAAGTGTCAGGTACCACCCCCTCCTCTTTTTCTCCTTTCTCCCAAGTTCCAGGTGATGTGATACTACAGGTCCGGAGACCACCAGCCTTTGAGAACCACTGTCTGAGAGGGTAAAAAAACCTGAGACCTGTGTTTGGAACAGGCACATAATAAAAATACATGAACACAGCCTTAAAAAGCCAGGGCACACCGTGAGCCATGGCCGCTGAGCCTGGGCATCTGGAGCCTGTGCTCCGCAACGGGAGAGGCCACAACAGTGAGAGGCCCGCGTACCGCAAAAATAAATAAATAAAAATAAAAATGCTATTCGATATGTACTTAGTAGCAAATCAAAAAAATCAAATGATTCCAGTGTCAAGGATGCCCCCTTTAAAAAAATAAATAAATAAAATAAAGCCAGGGCACAGAGTTTCAGGGGAACAACAAAACAAAATAAGAATAACATAGCCTGGCAAATAACGTAGCTTGGGGAAACTGAGTCCAGCACAGATGAATGCAATCCACCACCTTTAAAGAAGGTGAGGCTAGCGTGTCTGGTTGTGCTCTTCCTCTCCAGCTCCCAGCTGCCGTCTTGACCAACTTCCAGCTCAGGGCCTTTGTGCCTGTTTCCTTTGCCTGGTAGTTGGCCCATTTTTTACCTCATTCTCGCTCATTCTTCATGTATCCTTTTCAAATGTTCCTTCTTCAGAGAGGCCTGCCCAGACCCACCCCTCACACTAAATTAGGTTCCCTCTTCATCACCCTAACTTCTTTTCCTTCAATGCACCAATCATGATTTTAAATCAGATATTTACTTTTATGATGGTTGATTTAACGTCTGTCTCCCCCACTAAACTGTGAGCTCCCTGTGGGTTGAGACCATGCTTCATTTGCTGACCACTGTCTCTTTCCCTTCCGCCACTTTTCTGAAAGACCCCCTTCCTTCCACGGCATGCACTGAATCACAGATGGGGCCTTATTTCCCTCTATCCAGCCCAATCCATACTGCTTCTTTAAAAAATTATTTATTGCTTTGGCTTGTCAATGACACTCTTCTCTGTTTTTCATTGCTTATATAGAGCCTATCAAACACTTTATATTTTTCTCTGATTACTTCCATGAAAAATGTAAAGTGCTTGCGGAAATCTACATGAGCAAAGAAACGTTGAGTTTCACATCTAACAAATCACGATTTGTTGTCAAGCTCGCCCTGTCTTGATTCAATCTCATGGTGGCTCTTTTAGATGCAATTTTACGAGAGCTAGTAGGGACTATCTTTAAAATAAAAATTTTCCTTCAGGCATTTCATTTGTTTGAAACATTGCTTGGGTTTGTCGTTTCAATTAAGTGTTCTGACACACTTCCCTTAACCCTTCTTCTGGGGCTGGGCTTGCTAAAGCAGCCTTCTTGGCTACGGATCTGGGATGAGAGGAGAGATGTTGCCAAGAATGAGATCCAACGGAGCCTCAAGAGTTTTCAATTTCAAGCCAAACTGGGTCCTGTTCAGATCTGGTTTAGCTGGCTCCTGGATTCTGAATGCAAATGCTTCAAAATGCTCATAAAATGGTAACAGAACACTCTGTGGACATCAAATGGCACTCACAGAACATCGCTTTAATGAGTTAAGCGAAATGAAACAGGAACATATGGATTCCATTGTCCTAAAAATACACAGGGGGTTAAAATAAAGGCAAATAAATAAGTTCCTTGGTGACATGTGTTTTGGGGTTTGCTGAACCAAACACATTGGAAAGTTCTCCAAGACGTTTATCAAGTCTAAAATGCAGCTGGCTTCACCCACTCCCTCATGTGTGGTCAATGACTTGGTATGCCTACTCTTCCCTTGCACTCTCAGAGCCGTTTGCTCTTTGCCTAAGATGGGGCCAAGCTCACTGTCATTAGTATATACAGATGTGAACAAAGCGCCATCTTCCCGGAGCCTCAGGGAACACGTGTTCCCCAAGCAGAGAGAAGAAATGCTTTCTTTTCTCTCTGCGCCAGCCCATCCTCCCTTTGCTTGGCTTACATTCTCTTCCAAAGCCTTGCCTCTTCCCTGTACAGGACCAGAGGGGTGATCAATGGACATCCTAGGTGGAGCTGGCCTCCAGTACAGGCCTGCCTCAAAAACTTGAACTGGGTTGATTGTGCTGATTCCTACAAGCCCCTGAGCATTCTTGAACTGTAGACCCTTGCAGGGGTCTACTGTTGCCACAACAGCCTCCCCTTGTCTGTTCCTGCCTCGCAAGTACCCATCCTTGCAAATGTGAGAAGGGCTTCCTTCCACAATTACCCATTAGCTCAGAGGCTTCTTGAGTGGGAGAAGTAGGTAAACTATTTTGCCTCCAACTGTGCTCTTCTTTTAGCCTTTTTCTATGAGTATGGGCTTTATTTTCCTGTGGTATGTAAGTAATATACTTTACCACAGCAATAAAAAATGCTTCTGCTGCCTTTGTCTCAGACACCCATCCATCAGAGAGAGCCTTTTGGCCATGTTCTGTAGGCCGTCAAAATCACCGGCCCCAAAAAAGCTTCAGAAAAATCATTGCCACCTCCTTTGAAAAGGTAAAATGGACATTTGGGGCTCCCTAAAGGCTTCTTGTTTCCTTATGACTCTTTACTGCCTCATGACTCCAGCAAGTAACTATCCCAGGCTGGAGCCAAGAATCAGGAGCTTCTGTGCACAATGGGATCCCCAGAAAAGGCTTTGAGCAGAGGGTCCCCTGCTCTGTTTTCTTCCAGGTGAACAACCCAAAACACACAGGGGGCCATCCCTTCCCTGAACAAAGTGAGTACGGAGAGGCAGTCAGTACACACTGGAGTGTCGCGTGCATTTGTCTGGCTTGTGGGGATGTGTCACTCACCTGATGGGAAAGAAGTGGCTTAGATCCCTGTGCTGAGTTTTGGTTTGGTTTTTCCTGCTCTAATCTTCTCTCCTTCTGCTCAACTATGTCTTGTTCCCTAATGCTTTGTGGCTAGTTTTTAAAATATATATCAGTGTTTTTCTTGGGTCAGGAGAATGAGGGCATGGGGAAAAGGGTGTCAGAATGTTGGATAAGGAATAAAATGTTAGTTCAGATGGACAAGAGCCCAATTATCACTAAGGGGAAAGTCAAGAATGACGTTTTGTTCCTGGAGTGTGACCAGCTAGTAGAATGGTAGTCATGTCCATTCTTGTCAAAAACAGCTAAAAAAGTGATCAAGAATATATTAAAAGGAGAATAAGTTTCCATCACTGTGTTCCCTGGAGCCTCTTTGTTCCAGCTTCAGTCCTTGTTCAGCAAATAAAAGAGGGATTTGAATGCTGAGGGTTAAAGGGAAGCCTGTTCTTCTCTGTTTAATATATGGAAGAAAGAGCTGAGAACATTTTTCCTTGACATAACATGATCCCTGTCAGGCTCCTAGTCAATAAGGCAGGGTGAGATCTCCTGGTGTGCAGGCCCATCACACGCAAAAATGTGTCTAGAGGCTCCTACCTCTATCTCCATGCACTGTCAAGCTTTCCAAGGTCTCTCAAGATTTTCAGAGGCACGTCTGCGTAACCTACACTTCCTCACTGTTTTCTGTCATTTGCTGTTGTGTAGGACTGCAGCAGCTCCCTTCCCCCTCACCCTCATTTTCCAGTTGTACATTATGCTCACAGCCAACGCCAAACTCAATTTCTGTAAAAAAAAAAAAAAAAAAAAAAAAAAAGAAAAGAAAAATGAGATTCAATTTAACCAAGCAAGTGGTTGAATTTAAGACTACAAGAACAGACAACCTTGTGCATCTCCTGTATACAATCCGAGAAAGCCTTAAAATGTTCTTTTTATTCTTATTCAAAGAATGACTAGACAAGATTCTTCAGGGACCATTTTGGGGAACGTTCTTTCCTGGATGGCAGAGGGAAGGGGAGGATGACCTCATACATTTCTTCCATCACTAATTTTTACGACTCTTTATGAGAACATTGGCTTTGTAGGCTTTTGCCCAGGATAAGCTGGCATTCTTTGTGGGGAAACCATTTACATAGCCACATAGCCGTGTGAGATACTTGATTCAGCCAGATTGCATACGTGGTGAGTGAAAAAGCAGACTCATTTTCTCAGTAAACACATCTGCCTTCACAATTGCTTTCCTTTGCCTGAGCTCTGGCGACATTTTGAGAAATGACTCTGCAGTCAGTGAAAACAGGGGTGAAAGGATAGTCTTCATCCGTTTGTTTTTTACCACCTCTTCCCCTTCCCTAAATAAGATGAACTAACCAGGTTTTACCTGCTGAAACGTGTGAAAACATTGAGTCTGTCTCTGACATCCTGCTACGACATTGATTATCTTGCTCTGTGTTTTTGGTTCATAACATCAACATGAATGTGGCAGGAACATAAGCTCCCAACTCAAATGATGATGTTCTGAAACTGTTTGCCTTGATGCACCTGCCGCAAAAATCTTATCAAGCCCTTTCTGGAATTTTCTTTACATAGTTTCTCCATAGATGGACATCATTTTTTCCTGTTTAGCCTACTTTATCTGTCCTAAGTCCTCTTATCTATCTCATTTCTTTGCAGTACATGCCTAGGTTTCGTCTGACCAACCTAACTCACTCTGGCCCTGTTTTCTGGGAGCTGCTACTTCTTCTCCAACACCACATTCACATTCTTACAAGGGGCGCAGCTGAATCATGACCTCACTCCAACCTCACCCCATCCCCAACACCAACCCTCAGGCACTGTCGATTGGGCAAGAGTGGGTACCTGGCTCAACCTGAACCAATTAGAAACTCTCCTTTGAGAATTTAGATTCAAACCTGTCAGGCTGGTCTCCTAGACAAAGGAGATATAGCATTGTAAACTTTTGGCTATTGAGTTTTATAGGAAGGAATAGAATTCTCTACCACATTGGGAAAGAGAGAAAGCTGGCCTGCAGGTACAAAACAAGCACATAGATTGGGAGAAACATAAATGAGATAAAAGTTGGAGAGAGGATGCCTCTGGGATTCCCAAGGTCTCCCTTTTAAAGCCTGGCTGTATGCTCACCTTTGGGTCCAATGAGTTAGTCTTGTATAATAATAATAATAATGTTTCCTTGTATGATTAAATTTGCTAGAATTGGCACCTGTTCTTTACAACCCAAAGAATGGGTAACTAATCTATCTTCCAGAGATCCTCTTATAGCATATGTGAAGCTACTTGACATAATTTGACATTGATCTGCCTACAATGACCACCTGGTCTTCTCTGACTAGATAGAGATCATTATCCTTCATGATGCAGTGCTCATGTAATGAACCCAGTAGCTCCTTGAATGTGGTCAAGGTTTCTCATCACTGAGACCTGGCACAATAGGAGTGCGACGCGAAAGCACCGTAAAATGTTGATCGGGTCGAATTATTCTTTGGTTGACTCTGCTACTTAATTTTCAACACTGCTGATCCATCATTTTGTGATCCATTCTCTTGTGTCTCTTCTTCCTGTTCAAGACCAACCACTTCCTCAAAGTTAAGAAAAATCTGTATAAAGAAACCTGTGGCTTTCCTCACCTGTCATACTTTCTTCTGTCCTCTTTTTTAAACATCAGTTCAGGTCAACCCAAGGCCTTTCCTAGACTGCCTGTTTACACCAGTCATTCATTTCTGGTCCTCTGAGCAATCCTCTGCTAATCCTTTCACTACACTGAGGTGCTCCTGTCCTTGCAGTTTCCTCAGTCTCTACAGCTCCGGGGGAAAGAACACATAAACTACTTGTAGACAGCCTAAACACACATGGGGGTGCAGGACACAGATCAATGTCCCTGCACACAAAGCAAGTTATTTTCAGCCCTGAAACTCAGTGAGAGTTCATTGAAAGCAGCTTTCATTGAGTGTGAGTCACAGGTCGTCAGTCTTTGTGATATAACCTGTGAGTTAATGAATTCTTACAAGTCTTGATGAAAACCCTTCTTTGTCCGTGTGGTTATTAATGGGTTTGTAAAATTGCATGATAAGGTGAAATGAAGCCTTAAAACCTCACTCCTCCTTGCTAGTGCAAAAACAAAACGAACAAACAAATAATAAAAACCCTGTCCCATAGCATTGTCTCATGGCTGGACCTATCGTTTTGAGATCTGTACACTTTAGGTTAGCAAGAAACCTGCTTTTAAGGAGCCACCATTTTCATCAGAGGACCGACCACTTGGCATAAAAATTGAAAGCCTCAGTGATTTTAAAAAAGACAAAAAATGCAGGATATATTCATATTTCTGAGGTTATATGAGTCTGTGAGAATGTGATTTCTAAACACAGGTTCTAATTTGCTCTGGCTACAAAGTGACATTCTGTGTGTGAGAGTTCCATTTCAGCGGTGAGTTCATCTTTTACTACCTTTTATCAGAGCAAATTATAGTGTACCAGATACTTACTTCTCTGCACCAGGAGGGGTCAAGTAGTTAATTAATGAGAATTAATCTGTAAAAAGGAATAAAATCTCCAATTTGAATCCTGGTTTATGACTTGGTTGATGACGCAAGTGTGAAACTTCAAAGGGAGCTAACTCAACGTGGCACTTTAATTGCATTTTATTACATTTAAGAGCTTTATGGAAATTTTGCTGACTGCCAAGAAATGGCTCTCGAGAATACTTGCCTCCTCAGCAGGCTGCTGGGGCCCCTGTTCCCAGAGCAGCTACAGAGAAGAGCCGCTTGCACCTTCCTTGAATCTGAGAAAAAAGGTGCAAACGGCTACTAGGTGGAACATTGGCTTAGGAAGCGGCCAAGGATCCTTTCTCTGACGGAGGGTAAAAGGTGCAGAACCCAACAATCTCCCCTTTGAAGGCTCCGAATTCAGACATTCCCAAGGGCAAACTGGAAGGTTTATGTTTAGGGGCAGGCTTTTAGACGATCAAAACCGTGAGGTGTCAATTCTGTGGGGAAAGCAAAAACAAAAGCAAAACACCAAAAGTGGAGCACACGCATCTGTTTTCTTTGTAGCTTAACTGGAGAGAACTTTCTTAATTGTGTTGGCTTTGGCAAAAAGGAAAGAGACCCTTTCTTTAATAGCTGTATTGTTTCCCTACCCTCTTATCTTCCGTAGAGCATGACACTGAGGAAAAAGGATTCCTAGGTTAACATGACCTCGAGTCTGAATCCAGGGCTGAGGGCCAGTGTTCCAGCTTCCAGCTCTGGTACTGACTTGTCCTGTGGCCTTGGGCAAAGCTGCTTAGTCTCTGTGCTGGGTCTGTCCACTCCTAAAGTGACAAAGATGATGCCATCCACCCCTACCTCACTGGGACATTGTGCAGACTAGTGGTTTCTGATGATGGCAGGCTAAAGGAATGCTTAGAAAGGGGAAAAGTTGGAGAATAGGTTGATTTATTTGGCCAGATATCGGATAGAGCAGTATGTTCAAAGGTGTTTCTGTAAAAAGTAAATCAAGTAATGATATTTAAAAGTGACTTTGTTGTGAGAGGAAATTGCCCTTGGGCTTGAATAGTTTGACTTTTCCTTTTACCCCTACTCATGGATTAGCACTGTCTTTTCATTAATGGGCAAATCTAGGGATCTTTGGAGTAAGTTTACCTCACTTGGAATGAAGGAAAGAAAAAAAATACACCATTTCCTCAAAAGTAAGATGAATGCTGTAGAAACAAATGAAATGTGGAGATTGGGATAACATTGGCAATTGGAGGGAGAATTGCAATGGGATAACATTGGCAATTGGAGGGAGTATTGCAATTTTACAAGTGCTATTAAAACTTTTATTTATAGCTTTGGAAGTTGAGAGGGGAGATTCAACCTCATATCTAGTGCTGTGAGATGATGGTCAACATTTATCATTCATTTAGTTATTTAGTAAACATGCATTGAACACATTTATTGGGACATAGTTCTTACCCTCCAAGAACTTAGAGTTTATGAAAAAAGGTGCATACACACAAAATTGTTGCAAGGTCCTATGCTGAGTGCCATAGTAGAAACACAGAATGGTACCATACTAGGAGGGATAAATGAGAGGGACATCTTGAAAAGCTCTTCGGAAGTCAAAATCAAACCTACCTAGTAAGATGATGAAAGGATCGTGGAATGCTTCTCAGGTATAGTGATGTAGAAGAAGAGTTTCCTGGGAATCGGAGGAGATTTGGAGAGAAAGCAGAGGGACCCATATGTACAAAGGTAGAGAGGCATGAAACAATATGATAAATTCTGAAGACAGGGCCACGAAGATGGAGTTTCTGATGAAACAAAGAAGATGGCAGAAGATGCAGCCAGAAAAGTTAGCAAGGGGTCATCAGGGAGGGAGAATAACTCTGCAATCAGCCTGCTTTTTTATTCTTTTTTTTTCTTTTGTATCGAAGTCTAGTTGATTTACAATGCTGTGCCAATCTCTGCTGTACAGCAAAGTGACTCAGTTATACACATACAGACATTCTTTTTTAAATATCCTTTTCCATTATGGATTATCCCAGGAGATTGGGTATAGTTCCCTGTGCTATACAGTAGGACCTTGTTGTTGCTTTCTTATTCTTGTTCCATTGCTTACTCACCATGGCACCTAGGGCAAGTTCCTCAGTTCCCCCATAAGTAAGATGGGGATAATAATGGTACATATATCATAATGTTGTTGTGAAGACTAAATGAAATCACATATGATAATACACGTGAAGATTAAAACAGTGGCTGGCACAAAATAACTTCTCAACTAATGTAAACTTACTGTTATTCATATATTAGTTGAAGAAATTTGGTCTTTAGTCTGCAGTCAGAGGAAAGCCACACAAGTATCTTAAGAAAAGCAATGTCTTGTCAAGATTTGCGTGGAGAATGAAAAGGAAATAGACTAAGAAAGGGGGTGTGTTGGAGGGGAGGGAAGATTGAGATTAAGGAGAGGAATTTATGGAACTGAATGACAGTGGGATGAAGGATTTCAGCTGTCTCCCAGGTCTGGGACTTGGGTGACTAGAACAGTTGGTGATAATAGTAACCCAAGTAAGAAGATATATAAGAAGCAAGAAGTGTAGTGGAAAAATAATCAATTCAGTTTATTTACATGTGAATTTTGAGGTACCCAGGGACATTCAGACAGGGCATTGTGCAGGCAAGTAGAGTCAGGTCTGGATCTCTGAAAAGAAGTCTGGACTAGAAGTACAATATTGGGACTTTTTAGATTGGTGAGATTATTCAGGGAGAAGGGCTAGTATGTTAGTCTGAGAAAGACTAGAAAGAAAAGCATGGGGGAACCAAGAGAGAATGAGGCTGCAGAAATCAAGGCAGAAGAGTTTGATTAAATTTGGAGTCGTGTTTTGACTGTTAGCCCCACCTTTCTTTCCTATTTTGCCATCCCTTCTATAGGCAACCTCTGGGTCTTCCCACAAGCATCTGGAATTATTCATATCATCTTCTGTGGGACACAACACTCTCTTGTGATTCCTTTACCCTTCCAAGCGTTTGTTTAACACATGATAGTCTTTTAAATCACCACATAAAATGTGGAGCAATATTGATAAGAAAGGTCCAGGCAAAAATTAAACATGAAACAACTTTCTTCCCTCAAATTTTATTAACACATAAAAATTGGAATTGGAATCAAGTATGTTTATGTGGCTAACTAGAAATCCAAAATCACTTAAAAAGAGAGAGAGAGAGAGAGAGACTGTAAATTGTAAATTTACCCATGTAAGTTTTTTTTTTTTTTTTTAATTCAGCATGAAAACAAGCGCCATAAGCAAAGACAAAGCTTGGAAAAGTATTTGCAATTCATATCACAGATGAAGGGGTAATCTCTCTCATGACACAAAGAGCATCTAGAAACCAAGGTGAAATTTTTCAGTGATAATAAATATAAATGGGCATAAACAGTTCACACACACTGAAGAAGAGATATGAATGGCCCTAAACAAATGAAAAGATGCTTACTCGTAATAAGAGAAATGCGAATTAACACTGCAATCACATTTTACGCTTACAAGTTTAGGGGAAAATACCCCCCAAAAAGCATGTTGTATTGGTGAGACTGTTGGGAAATAGGCACTCTGATACATTGCAGATGGAGTTGTAAAATTGAAGTAACCTGAATAACCTTGAAGGAAGGAGATATAGTGAGATTTATCAAAATTACAGATGCCTTTACTCTTTGCTTCAGAAATCTCACTGCTAAGAATCTTGCCCACAGGTACCCCCATATAAGTGCAAAATGATATATAGAGAAGATTATTCATTGTGACACTGTTTATAATAGCAAAAGGTTGCTATTACAAACCCAAATGACAGCAGTAAGGTATTTGGTTGAGTAAAGTATTATACATTCTTAGAATGTAGTAACATGCAGCCATTGGGGGAAAAAAAAAAGAAAGAATGGCAGATTAGACTGCTGTGTACTAAGATGCAGAGATCTCTATGACACTGTATATTAAAAATACAAGGAATATAACATTTATTTGCTACTATTTGTATGAGAAAGTGGGATGATAACATACATATGTATTTGCTTATAATTACAAAATAATTGGGGAACACAGCTTTTTCTGGTGAATCCTTTATTCTTTGGTAGTACAAATATCTAATAAAAATGATTACCACTGGGGGTGGAGGAAAGTGGGTCAGAAGGTACATTTTTAGTGGGATATGTTCTGTACACAAAACCCACAAATAAATTTAAAAAAAACATTCAGTAGCTTTATTAATGTTGTTAGAATTAAAATGTTCTAGTGTGAAAGAAAATTTTAGTTATAAAATCAAAGAAGTTAAGTAACAACAATATAAAATTAAAAATAAATTAGAAATATCAACATGAATTAGTAGTTAAAAAAAAACATGTTATTTATCATCTAGCACTGAAGTTGCTTAGAAAGAAGGTCACCTTGGGAGCATCCACACCCCTCATGCCAAGAGTTTGGTTTTTAATATCATTGCCCCCTAAAGGGAGCCAAGATCTTTTAAGAAATACCTTAGGGCAGGGAGGCCACAAATGATAAGGAAAAAAGTTTCCACAGATTATTAATGAGATCCTATTAAATGGTATAGAATCTAGTTGTTGAGGCTCCAACTGGCCAAAGATATGACAATTTGAGCATCAGAAAGAATACTATTTGTAACTGATATTGAATCTATGAAAATCCATGAGTCTGCAAGAATGCTCAAAGAGAAAGATGGAAAAAATACATTGGTCACTATTTGAGGGGACTGTTAAACCAAATCAACTTTAACAATTTGTAATTTAAAAGGAGAAAATTGAGCATTTATCCTGTCTTTCTCAAAGAAATCGTACTCTGAGTTTACCAAACAGCTCCAGTTGGTAAGGGAGAGGTTTACAGAAGAATAGCAATTGATATATATGAAAAGAATAATAAATTTAGAAAAACCATCGTGCAACCACAAATGAAATTTTTGATTCAGGCAGATTACTCACTGCTAATCAGTAGGGATGGGTTTTCTCCATCTGCCACCATGTCCCAAAGATCTTGAGTTTGAAATCATCAGGTGGATTGTTGATGAGGAACTAGACATTGGAATGGTGCCCAAAATTCCACTATATTTCTCAAAGGGAAGAACTTAGCAATGGAAGGATCTTACTGTTACTGGTGCTCAATCTAGCATCATTAATGGTGGGGCAGTCCATTTGGACTGCAATATGAAGTAAATGATGTCACAGGGAATATACTCTGCCTCTAAACGTTTAACTCAAATCTACTAAAGTCCTCCCTGTTTATAAGAAATATGGCAATAATTTCCTATTTATAGGAAATATGGGGAGAATAGGGATAAAGTAAATGGTGTCTTCAGAAAGCAGTCGGACAAATAATGGGAAAGAGTGACAACTAAACAAACGGGAGCAGAGATTGAATGGAGAGTTTTCCCTCTATCTTTTCATAGAGCCATACGATTTATTACCTACTGAAAATGGAATAAATAAATACTTAGTAGTGATTAGATATTTTATCATATCTTGTTAAACATGAACTCTAGGATATTGAAATAAGAGAAAAATAATTCTAACTATAGCCAGCTATTCTGCCATTTGTGAAGAGAGGGTTGCCAATCGGTAAGAATGTGGTTTTTTCACCTTCCATTCTGTCTCAAAGTCATGTTTATATAATTCAGCTCTAGCTCTGGAGCACTAAGTGAAGAATGGCCTTTTGTGTAAATATGGTAGTCATGCTGCTTCTCCTCCCCCTACCCACTTACCCACTGCGTAAGAACCTAAGCCTGCCAGATAGGCAAAAAGGAAGGAGCACGAGAAATTCCATTCTTGTTGCCTAAGGAGAATATCAGAGGGCATAGGGTTTGGATACTGATGTTTCGGGTTCAGTCTCTCATAAGGACCCATAGTTGTTCCCACAGCAGTTTAGGTTTGCCAGACCTACTCTTGCAGCAGCAAAGACCTGGTAGACCTACCTTCCCCTTGCTGCTTACTGACATTAGATAGCAATCATGTAGAAGACCCTTAGGAAGGTAGATTTTCCAAATGTAGAACTTAGGGAAAGTTGCAAAGGGAAGATGCACCTATGGATCAGAGGTGCCCCTCCTTCTCCCCTGGGGGCCTGGGCTCTGACTGGCAATTCTCAGTGCCTCTGCTTCTGTGCACACATCAGGGGAATTCGACAGACCCAAATTTTGGATTATCTACTTCCTGCACATGGCACAGATGTAATTTTTGAGTCATTAGATAGACGTGATGCTTTCTTATTTCAGTGCCTGGTAAGGGCCCTTCAAGTCCCTGGGGAGAAGGCAGTGAGTGGTCTTCTTTGTAGTGATTCTTATAAACCAAATAAAGGATAATAATGAGCTCAGGAGCAACATACAAAAAATGGACGGCTTTAAAACTAGCTTCCCTGGGAGGAGGATTCTTCTTGAACCGTCACTGGCGTCTCAGACTGGAGGGCAGGTGGGCAAGGGGACAGATATTGCGGGTATTTGCGGGGCTCCGAATTGAAGGGGAATTAATTTCAAAGTCTGACTGATACCTGATCTGGCCAGTCACCACTAGCCGCAAACACCATTCCCTTGAGCAAAGGAGAAATTATGCTCGTGGCAGACAAAAGGAACTCAGAAAGCAAGAGAACACTTAAGCAAAGAGTTTTGAAGAAACCCCAAGTGAAGGGTCTACAGAAGTGGAACGGTTGCAGAGAAGAGAAGTGGAGATTGGAGACAACATCTGGGAAGGCTCTCAAGGGCATCAAGGCAACGTGGGGGTAGATAGGTTTATGGGGAGCCTGATTAAGCCATTTATTCAACAAGTATTTGAATATCTTTGAAGTGTTAGTCACCATCTTCTAGGTGCTCGGGACACAGTGGTGAGGAAAGGCAGACAATTCTAGCCTTGATGGAGCTACTGGCGGAAAAGGGCAGACATCAACTAATAGCTCAAACATCAAGGTCACAACTGTGCTAAGTGCTACAGAGGATAGGTGCTCAGTGCTATGAGATTGTACTGTATAGTGGGGAGATTTCTCTTAATTGAGAAGGTCACAGATGGTTTCTTGAAGAAGTGATGCTCAAACTGAATCTTGAAGTGAAGGTAGGATACAATTCAAGACAGCAGGAATAGCATATGCAAAATCCAGAGGCGAGAAGAGCGTGGCTATTCGAGGGACAGAAGGAAGGCCAGAGTGCAGGAGAGCCTGGTGCAAGATCAGAGTGGTCTTTCTCCTGATGAAAATGATGGTTCTTTATTTGGCGATGAAGCTGGCTGTTTTCCAAACATTCCCTCCCTATTTTGCTAGTCCAGGGACTGCATTACAATGACTGTGTACTACGTCAGGATGTCCATTATCCATAGCGAACAGATTCAAGAGTGTGCTTGTCAACCACTCAACAAAGATTAATTGAACATTATTATTATTATTAGCGGGCCTCTCACTGTTGTGGCCTCTCCCGTTGCGGAGCACAGGCTCCAGACGCGCAGGCTCAGCGGCCATGGCTCACGGGCTCAGCCGCTCCACGGCATGTGGGATCTTCCCGGACCGGGGCACGAACCCGTGTCCCCTGCATGGGCAGGCGGACTAGAAACTAGATATTTTCCCTAGTTTCTTGAGATTTCTCAACACAGATCCATAGTAAAGAACAACCCAACTGAAAAAGAGATCCCAGCTATTTCTTCCTTATATACCTATCCATTAATCTGCGGGACATTGCGTCAACTCTCAAGTCTGGCTTATTTTTCCACAAATAGTACTACTGGACCTTTAAACCCGCAGTAGGAACAAACAGATGTTTAAACCAAAATGTTTCTCTATCGATGGGATAGAGAAACAATATCTTAACAATATCTTAACAATATCTTAACAATATCTTCATCCTACTGAATATCTAACAATATCTTAACAATATCTTCATCCTACTGAAGATATTGTTAAGAACAAGATCCTCCTAAGGTTTTGTTGCTCTCTAGGCAGCTTCTTATTCCAAGGCAGAAAGAGTCTGGACTCTGAATGTTCAGTCTTGGGAGAAATTCCAACTTGGTAATGGTTTATCAGTATCATAAGCAGGGTCAGAATGAGCACAACAGGTGTATGACAGATGTAATTCCGAATACAAAGTAGTAAACCATGATTGCGCCCTGTTTCTATTTGACTTATAAGTGATTGATTTCATAAACAAATTGGTTTGGTACTGCTGCCTGCCTTAGCAAATAAGAAAACAAACATCCTTTAGGTAGTTTGGCTTTGTTATGCAGTTATCACACTGCTGTCTGCCAGCGTCCCCTGTTTGCCTGCAGCCATGGAACACTGACATAGAGTTTTTAGAAAATCCTAGAGTCCTTAGAAACTCCACATGAATCATTTAAAGGTGACCTGTTTGCATGGCAAAATGAGTGTACTTTTTCCCTCTCCTTTATCTTGAGTTATACCTTGTCAAATTGTTGTCCGGCATTAGATTATAGACTCTGTATGTTAATGGTGGTTCCCTGTTAGTTTGTCTGCATAAATCTGGCTTATAATACTGCTAACTCTTTTTTTTTTTTTTTCTTTTTGCGTTACGCGGGCCTCTCACTGCTGTGGCCTCCCCCGTTGTGGAGCACTGGCTCCGGACACACAGGCTCAGCGGCCATGGCTCACGGGCCCAGCCGCACCGCGGCATGTGGGATCTTCCCGGACCGGGGCACGAACCCGTGTCCCCTGCATCGGCAGGCGGACTCCCAACCATTGCGCCACCAGGGAAGCCCTACTGCTAACTCTCGATTTCTAATTGCCCATTATAATTCAACAAGGACTAGGGACACCACGTTGTGCTAAGTCTCTACAAGTCTCTTTATATATATAGCTCTGTCCTAGCATCTTAAAGTCTCTTGAGGAAGAAAAATTAATGTACACAAACCAACTAGAGGGTCTACTTTTGTTTCTTAGGAACTCCCTGTTCTTAAAGATTTTTCACTGCACTTGCCTCGAGGCTCCCAAATGAAGATTATTTCCTTATTTTCTCTGCCTCTGTATTCCTGTGGTTTCAGTTCTGTCCCTGTACCATCACCAGACATCAAGCTCTGCCCCTTCAAAGTCAGAAAGTGACTCACATCGAAACATTTTAGCTTCACCGAAGATTTCCGGAGTCCTGGAGGGGGCATTGCATCGCGAAGTCCTCCGTGGTTTGACTTCCTACTGCTGTAGCCTCCTGACTCCCATGTTTTTCTGTCTCTGTACTTGAGCCTCTAATGTAGCCAGCACATTCTTTCCCCTTTTCTCACAAAATGGTTGCAGAGAAGTGTAGGTATTCCAGGAGAAAAGGTCAGGGAGGTAATGGGTTTGCTACTTTAGGAATATGCAGGGAGTAGGACTGACTTCTTGTCTTGGGTTCCCCCCTGAAGCAGACCCTGAGTTAAAGAAACTTTTTCTTTAGGAGGTAATCCCAGGAAACAGAAAGAATGAGGAAGTGAGACAGGAAAAAGAAGGAATCCAAGGAGAGTTCAGTGCTGCCAGGGAGCTCTGGAAGGGACTATCGAGGGGAATTTTTCAAAAGGCAAAATCATACCTCTCATGCAAACATTAACATGTATCAAAGATTTTGTTCAACTCCTCACTTGTTAAGGAAACCAGTAAGATGCTACAACAAGTTCAAATGAAAATTTTACTTATTCTCTGCTGGATAAAATCCACTGACTTTGTCATGAGTGGAAAACATTGGCTTTACCATCAATGCTCTACAAGTTAACGTGTGTCTCTGCAGACTGGTGGAATATCTAGTCAAAGAAAATCCAAGTTGCATACCCTTAGAAAACAGACAAAGCCCTAAGGGTTGCCAGACCACACTTCAAATTCCATGGAAAGAACATCCAATCCTCTCTTTTACCCGTTTCGAAACCTTTCATAATTTTTGCTGACAGCAGTGTAAAACATACCTCAGAGTTGTCCCACCTGAATGGCAAGGAAGCTGGAGTATTTATGTATTGAGTCCAGTCTGCCATTGATTGAGGAGTTTTAACATTCTGGCTTTTCCAGCTTGCTCTATTCATGGGCCAAGCATAGTACCCTGACCATTAAAAAAAAAAAAAAAAAAGCCCTCAGGCAGAGTCGCAAGTACTGGCAGGAAACAGCCTGCTGTGTGTAGAGGTGAATGCCAAGGGGAATTGAGGAGAATAGGAGGAAAGGAGGGCATCCATAGTGCCGGCTTTATTTGTCTTATCTGTTTATTGGCTGATTTATCATTTTGTCTGTTTCACATTTCCCACCAGAATTTAAGCTCCCTGAGGGCCAGAAAGTTTCTGTCTTATTTTTCACTATCTCCCCGACACTTAGCCTACTATCAGGCCCATGGTATGTAATCCAGAAATATTTGATGACTGTTGTTGAATAAATATGGGCCTCAAGCTGGGCCTTGAAGACAGACTGTAGTTCCAATTAGAGGAAGGGATTTTGCAGGAACTTCTAAGAGGCCCATACAGTCAGGCTTTGTGTAGCATCCTTGGAACCAGTTACTTGCTCCACAGCCAACCTGCACCACAAGCCAAGCCTTGTTCGTATGAAAGCAGACGAACACAAAAGTACAGACTCTGCTTTCAACGTACTTGAAAAGGACCAAGAACACAATATTACACCTTCTTCCCACTGTTAATGACTATGCATTCGATATTTTTATGCTCATACACGCTAAGGCCCTTCTATATACTTTCCAGGACTCGGAGCAAAGAAGGTAGAAAAGAGCCGAGGGACATTTTCTGGGGAGCACACGGTATGCTTGTCAGGACTGATATGGAAAAGTCTATGAAAAAGCTAACTTGCATGTGTAGGCCTCACTGAACAGACCCGAGAGATGTACTGGTTTTATTAAGTAGCCAGATGGCCTTCAAGAGTAGCTAGAAGAGCAGACAGGCCCCAGATGACAAATGATGAGGGACCCTCCCTACGGGCATTTTTTTTGAGACAATGTGTTGACATTAGGTATGGAATAAATCCATAACTGTGCTGTTCATGCAAATTCTTAAGACAAGCAGGTGCTATTCACCGACCTTACCCAAATGAAATTTTGCCAGGGAAAATAACCCAACTCTCTTTTAAATTCAGTTTTGGCAGGCTCCTTCCCCCACCCCCAACCTTCCAAAAAATTCAAAACAAAATTCCCAGCAAGAAACAAAGTGGAGAAAAAATAACTTGATAATTGCCCTTCATTTGAAATGGTTGACAGATGCCTTGCAGAAATTTGGAATATTGTCCAGCTGCTTAGAATCTACTCATTTCAAATGGAGTGCTCACGAAAGCATCACCATTGTGAGATTATAAGGGAGTCTTAAAAAAGCACTGTTAAATGGATACATGCATTTTTATTGATGTCAGTACTATGTACCAGTGACATTAAATGGTTTAGAAATTCAGAGAACGTTGTAGATTGCACATGGGTTTTAGTCCTCAGAAGAAACTCTAGGGTTTGTCCCTGGTAATGTAAATGTCCTTTATGTTTATGTATGTGTATGTGTTTGTTGTTGAATCCATCTCTGGATTCTCTAGGGAGAGAGGGCTCTAAGAACCTGACCGCCCTTTCTCTAGCTGAGTAACCCACTGAAGGCCACCAGATACCCAGAAAAAAAAAAAATAGTAGTGGATAGGCTAGCCCACCTCCTCTTATAGGTCACGAGTTTACACTTTAGGATGACTTAGAAATTATCCAATCATTCATTCAAAAGAATTTTTTGAATTACTACTGTGTGACACACACTGGTTTTTTGGTGTTAGGAAAAAGATTGTTTTCCTTCATGGGGCTTATGTATTGTTATGGAGAACAGCAGCAGATAGATCAAAGACACAGACACACTTTACAAAACGCTAAGCAATGAATGTACAAAATTGCAGAGAAACATTTTAGTAGAGCACATATGCTAAGAAAATAGAGAAATATATGCAGTAACTATAAAAATAGAATAGGGGAACTTGGTGAAGGGAACTGAGAAAATTATGGGAATTTCAAGGAAGCCAGCAATCCATCACTTGTCAACTAGAACTTCTAGAGCCTGTGCCACATGCCCAGGACTATGCAAGAGGCACATAAAGACATTTTAAGTGTAATTTTTGCCCCATGGGGCCTCAGGTCGCAGTGAGGATGCAACTCCGCACAGATAACAAAATTAGTGAATAACTCCTGTATTAAGAAGAAATTAAGAAGAAAAAAGTCATCAGCATAGAGAAGGAAAGTTACCTAGAGAAAGCATGTATGGGGGAGTCTTGATTAGGAAACAAGGAGCTAGGTTTTACTCTGGCCACTTCTACCCAAGAGATTATTCAGATGCAGAACCAGATCAAAGTGCCTCAGATTCTTGCCTGTTCTAAAACTCCAGCTTCTTTACCATTAAGAGAGTGATCGTGATGGGAGTAGTATATAGCAGCGTCCAGCATTTAGCGTGACAAGCAGGAAAGCACGTGGCAACTGTAAAATGCTGTCAGAACGTTCAACAGTGATCACCATTCCAGGAGGAGAAGCAGGAAATTGAGATTCTATCCCCACACCCTCCTTCTGAATTACCACTGCCTGTCAGCAGATATGAGAAATCTCTTCCTTAAAGCCCTACTTCGCAGACAGTTTCATCCTCTGCTCTTTACACCTGACCTAATGGAGCGTGCAGCAGCAGCATCTATTCAGGACCCAAATATCCGGGAGATGGATATTTTCTTTCTCTTCAGGTCTAGGTCAGCAAAAGCCTATCTGGCAATTTGAGAACAAGTTCTGTTTTACAATTATTCTGATTGCAGGAACATAAATATTGACCCAAAAAATGCCCCTGGAATGGTGATAAATGCAAAGCACATGCAGGATTTGTATAACACGCACTGGGCGGGCTCCATGAGACAGACGGAAAGCTCTCCAGTATCCAAAGGAATCGAATACAGCAGAATCCATGCGTGTTAACATGCAGCTTCCAGACACAATGTTTGCAGAATCATGAGGCGCTCATGGGAAGGACTGACTCTGTGTCATCTATGAGTACACAGAAGACAGCACTAAAATGAGGGGCCAGCACCTGGCTTCTATTTCTGACTCTGCCAAAGATACCCTGGCAGCGTCTCCAGAAACTGTAAAGCTGTGGGTTTTAAATTGTTGGGAAAAGTTAGCCTGTGGCTTTCTTTGCCCATGGGAACAGAGAGATAATTTTGCTACTTTTTTTTTTTTTTTTCTTCCTTCTGCAATTGTCATCATTGTCCTCCCTTCTTGTTTGGAATTTGACCAAGTGCTTTCGGGACAATCTGGGGCTTAAAGTGAGGACTAGAGCTTTGACTTGGCGACCCCAAACTCTTTCCTCCATGCTCAGAATAGGGCTAGACCAATGGTTGTAAAGCATCATGTTATGACTAAAGATCACATGAGTAGTTTCTGCTTGGAGTGTGGACATGTGTCTAACAGAAAATACGCCCTTTCAGAACAAACATCCTCTCAACTGATAATAGCTCATTAAGAACTAGGCTCATTTAATTCTATTGGAAATTAATAAGGTTCTAGAAATGTAGATGATTCATAGTTAATGTACCAAGTATCAGTCATTCAAAATATGTGAATACTTACTTGCAGCAGAAGTAAAAATATTAAAGTATAGAGTTCTTCCTTTCAGGAAGGCCAAAAGGAGGAACTCTGTTCAACATACATAGTTTTAAAAAATGCTATAGTTGGAGCAAACCCTAGCAATCTCTTAAAGTCCGTTACCAATGTAAATGAGCTGGCCGGATTTACAGTAGACTCCATGAGACTTCAGAGGATCTCTGGCGTGGAAGAGCTCATCCAGATGAACTGCCTGGAGAAGAATGAGAGTAGACAGAGGAACTGGCTTGCAGAAATTAACCCCTTCTGGGCTCATCCCTGATGTTTTCAGAGGGAGTCATCTTGGTAACCTTTGGAGAGTGACTCAGTAGAGAGGAAGGAGCAGGAGACCAGGAGTAAGAAGTCCAGGCTCCAGTTTACTTGAAACCTCAGAGACTTATTTTCCGCATCTGTAAAATGGGGCTAATAATACTGCTGTTTGCACATCTCACAGGGTTGCTGCATGGAATAAGTAAACCCAAGAACTTTAATACTTTGAAAGATGTTAAGTTCTGTCCAAATCTGTATTATTCTTTCTGAGGTAAAAGAGCAAAACTGTGGAAGCATTGGTTATTAGCGTTGAGGAAAAGCTTGAAGACCCGGGGAAAGGACACCAGGACTGGGACACTGTACTGGGACCAAGTCCAGCCGGGGACATTTCCGCCTAAGACCCCAGGATCGGCCCTGGGTATTCGACAGCCTTGTGTGAGTGTTCAGTGGTGACACTTCAGCATTCTTGGCACTGCGCACCATGATGAAGGTCTAGCAGGTGCCGGTTCTCCTTATCAGCTGTGTCTGAAAATCCTATTTCCAGTGATTCACCACATACACTGTTCTCTCCTCTCCTGTCCTCGCCTCTCCTGCCACTCCTGGGCTCCAGACTGCCTATGGGACTAAAATGTCACAGTTGCCATCCCCTGCAGGTAGTGAGGCCAGCAAAGCCCCCGCCTGCCACTGCTGAGCCCACGCCTAAGTCTGCTCCAGTGACAGCTTCTCTGTGGTCCCCTGCATCTTCACAGGCACAAGGAGGAGCCACTCACAAGAGGACCTTGACCCAGGCCTCTGCTGCTTCTTCAGCTTCGTGTCTCAGCCTCAGACCCACCCTCCTCTTCCCTGCTTCGTGAGCCTGCAGCTCTGTGAACCACAGACCATCCTCCTTTATCTCCTGGCTCCAGTTAGGCTCTGCTGTTAAGGGTTTAGGGGAGGCTGTGAGGCTGGGGGAGGGAGAAGGAACCTGCTGTTTCTTCGCTGCTCCTTGTTCTGGTCTGTGTCTTTGTAGCGTCATTTCTTTACTCAGAGCAGCAGCAGTTGAATTAACCTCAAGGCTGCCCTTCGGTTTCCGTGGGCTCCTCCTCCAAGTCTCTAAACTTTAAAAATACCAGAATTTCCCTTTATTCCTCATCTGTGGGTCTAACAGCTGCTCCTGCAGTTACTGCCTGTACAGGGTCTCACTATGCAATTCTTGCCTCTTTGCTTCTCTAGCAGAGGGAGTCCTTGCTTTGCGCAGTTACAATAGGTATGCGTTTCGGCTACTGCAGTTTCGTTAAATAACACCAGTTTCCCAACAACACAGTCAAATTTTAGTTACCGTGGTATATTAACTGGGAGTAATTGCATAACATACAGAATTTGTTGCCAGCTCTTTAGTCCACAAACCACTATGTAAATAACAGACGGGCACCATGATTGGTGACGGATCACATTATTTCTTTCCAAATCCATTCGAATTGTCACTCCATGTCTCTTGTTGCTCCCTTCACACGCACAAACAGCAAAGCATGTGGTTGTGTTGTCTCTCGGACGCCCAGTGATAGAGCCTCGTGACATTTGATGAAAACAGGTAACCGAAAGAGGGAATTGGCCAATAAAGATGAAAATGCAGCAAAAAGTGAAAAGTGATACCGTTAGAAGGGGAATCTAAATGGAACAGAAATGGAGTTATAGGAGAAACAGCTGACCATCGGGAGGGAACGCTGATATTGCTGTCCTTTGAGAGACTGGCTGTGTAGGTAGAGGAAGTTAGTGAGGGCAGACTTACCAACCTAAATGAGAAAAGTGGATTTGGCTTAAAGGACGAAGATGTCCCAGAGGAAAGGGCACTGGCAAGACACCTCACAGTAAAGAAACTCCAGGAGATATTTTATGACATCGAAAGCATGAAAGGTAAGATGTTGGGAACTGATCCAAACTTAGAAATGAGTATGACAGTTTGCCAAGGCACAGAAAAGATGCTTGATCAGCATGGTACATTATAAGACTGGAAGACAAGCACTGTTCTAATTCTTCTTCTTTTTCTTTTATAAAAATGAAAGCGATTTATTAGAAAGAGTAGGTCTTACTCAATTGTGGGAGATGATGGAGTTGTCTATCTTGGCCGTGGTCTTTGTGTCTAGTTCTGAGCCTGAAGTTATCCTAGATCAACCAGGCTGGTGATTGGAAGCCAGCTGGAGGTGGACAGGAGCAAGGACACAATGGAACCTGTAAGGATGAACTAGAATCCACAAGGACAAGTTGGAACCCATGTCTGTCTCTCACCACCTCTAATTTCAACTGTGGCCCTGGAGCTGTCCACTCATGGCTCAGGAAATGAAGAAGCTGAAGTAAGAGATCTGGTAGGAGCCTGAGGAACAGTAGATCTAGGTGCTGCCCCACACCAGTGAGGTGAGCTAGTGGATCTAAGGTAGCATGCACAATCCACCACAGCCCATGAAGCCCTGCACCAACCTTCAGTACATGAAAAGTATGGCTGGTATTTCCCTTCTGCCTTCCAAGTCTCCCACAAAATCTCTCTTGTGGCCTAAATAACCCAGAACCATACAAGGAAGGGATTTCTGGGAAACATGGTTCAGCTTAGTTAAGTGGACACAGTTCAAAGCCTCCACATGTGCCCCGTAAGACCTGGCATGATCTGACCCCAGCCTATTTCTCCAGCCTTGTCTGAGTGAACTCTCCTTTTCTATTCTTTTTTCTTTTAATTTTATTGAAACATAGTTGATATACAATGTTGCATTAATTTCTGCTGTACAGCAAAGTGACTCAGTTATAGACATACATATTCTTTTTCATATTCTTTTCCATTATGATTTATCACAGGATATTGAATACAGTTCCCTGTGCTATACAAATTGTTCTTGAAAAAATTTTACAAAGATATAAAACACTTTAAATCCCCATGTTTCTAATGCTTTATAGTGTACTAAGTAAATATCCGTTTTTGTATGTTTTTCATTTCCTTATACATTTACAACTGACGATAGAGACTTTTAATGTTTTGACAAAAATTTCAAATGTTTGTAGAACAATCGTAATTTTTCCCATTGATTATTAAGATCGCTTTCTGTAGCTGCAGCTTGTACAGTTTTTACAGTGCCATATTACCAGGAAAAGCAAAGGCTGCCTATGTCTGGTTAATTTTTTAGAGTAAATTCTCTCTGTTTAAGGTGTGGATTCTGTTCCCTGACTTGACCTGGATCGATATGCCAGCCTATTGGAAATCCCCACCTCTCATGGCATTTTTCTGCCTTTCACTGTGAGTTAGTAGGAGGGAGCAGTGAATGAAGAGCCAGAAGACTTGGGTTGGAATCTAAGTTCCGTTAGTTTCCTGAACATAAGTCACTTAACTCTCTGAGTTCCTATTTCCTCACCTAAAAATGAAGTTGATAACAAAATCTGCTACAGTAACAGTTGTTATGAGAACCCAGTGACACACACATGTGAAGTACATATAGTAGTAAGGTACTGGGGTAGGCTGGTTAATGGTGCCCAAAGATATCCACATCCTAATCCCCAGAACCTGTGAATATTACCTTACATGGCAAAGGGGGCTTTGCAGATGTGATTAAGTTCAGGGTATTGGGTTGGGAGGATTATCCTGGATTATCTGGGTGGGCCCTAAATGTAATCACAAATGTCTTTAGAAGAGGGAGGTAGAGAGAGATTTGACTACAGACGAGATGACATGATGAAGGAAGCTGACACTGGAGGGATGCACGGTAAGACGGGGGAAGTGGCCCCAAGCCAAGGAGTATAAGTGGCCACTAGAGACTGAAAAAGGCAAGGAAATAGATTCTGCCCTCACAGGCTCCAAAATGAACCAGCCCTGCCGACCTTAGCTTTAGCTCAATGAAACTGATTTTGGAATTCTGACCTCCAGAGAATAAATTTATCTTGTTGTAAGTAACTGAATATGTGATAAAATGTTACAGCAGCAATAGGAAACTAATACAGCTACAAAGTGCAGATATTATTGCTAGTCTCAGTGAAACTGCTAATGCAGCCCCTTCTCCCTTAAGTCTTTTCCTTGGATTCATCCTACTTAGAATTAAGTCCTTTAGAAAGCACCGGGAACGTTAAGTTGGAGGAAGACAGACAGCTGTGCTCGTTCACCGTTTGCCAGGTAGAACCAAGGCGGGCACAACCCCGTCTTCTACTGTGCTCATTCACATGACCTGAAGATCACACTTTGTCCAAGTCTATTCTGATGAATTCTCTCCAGTGGAGTGAAATGTTCTGTTCTTCTTATACATCTTTTTTTCAGAAAGATGGAAGTAAACCAGTTGCATCTTTCTTCTTGGCTTCCATTTCAGTGTATTATGCATAGTGAGATAAACTCTCTGGGCCTGCCCTCCTGAGCAACTTTAAGGGAACTGTCTCCAGAGAAAAGAGTGTTCTAGCAAAGTTGTATGCAGCTTTAGGACCCATAAAATGACAAGCTTCTGTAACTCCCAGATAGAAGTTGGAATGACACGTTTACATCACTGGCAGTAAAGGGGTTATATGTTTGCCTCGGTGACCCACAGAATGCTGACTCCCATCTTTGTAGTTTTGTTTTCTTTCTTGTTTTTTTTTTTTTTGGTCTCTGCCTTTCAGTCATCTGGGTACTTATATTGTTGATCGGCATATATTTTTAAAAGAACAAAACTCAGTGGTAAAAATGCTTCAGTGGGTTTATCACTGCCCATCCGGTCGTGCCCAGAAATGGGAACCAGCCAGTACATGGCCTGCCATCTTTACTGGAAGAATCTAGTATTATGGGGATAAGTCTTAACATGTGCCTTTCTTGGTCAAATGCCAGTCAAGCTTTCTCTTGAATGGATTGGCTTAGCCTGTCATTAGTCAAACTGGTGGCTCCAAAAGGAAGTTTCCCCTGCAGTACCCTTACTGGTCGTGCCTGGATGGCCTTACCTAGTCCCCAGCATTGTCAGCTGGGGTATGTCTCGGTGGGGAGCTGTGGAAGGGCAGCATGCTGAGGGAAGGGGCTAGAAGGCTTGGTGCCAGTGTTCTTTAGAGTTTTCTCTAAGATAGTGCAGCAAAATCCAATCTTAAAGTTATCACAGTTGCAAGTGAAGGGACAACATGACATTTTGTGCCCCTCATCTGAAATAGAAAAACATACGCGATATCACCTTATGTATGTATGTAGTATTTTTGCCAAAAATGTTTAAAAGTAGTGTAGTCATGAGAATTCAATCAAATAAATACAGAGTGTGGAACGTTCTGTAAGACAGCTCCTGGACTCTTCAAAAAAAGGTCAATGTCATGAAAAACAAAAAAGGCAGGAGTAGATGAGAATTTTCTAAGTTAAAAGAGACTAAAGGAATATAACCAAATACAGCGTGATAACTTGATTGGATTCTGGATTTTAAAACTGCTATAAAATATATCATGGGGGGCTTCCCTGGTGGCGCAGTGGTTGGGAGTCCACCTGCCGATGCAGGGGACACGGGTTCGTGCCCCGGTCCGGGAGGGTCCCACGTGCCACGAAGTGGCCTGGGCCCGTGAGCCATGGCCGCTGAGACTGCGCGTCCGGAGCCTGTGCTCCGCAACGGGAGAGGCCACAGCAGTGAGAGGCCCGCGTACCGCAAAAAAAAAAAAAAATATATATATATATATATATATATATATCATGGGGTTAATTGGGTGTATTTAAATATGGACAGTACATTGGATATTTCAGAATAAATGTTCATTTCTCTGGGTGAGATAATACTTCTTAGCTAGAAAAATGTCATATTCTTAGAAGATATAAGCTGAAATATTTAGAAGTGAGATATCATGTTATAAGCTATTTACTTTCATATCTTTTAAATAATTATAAATAAAAAGAGACAGAGAGGGCTTCCCTGGTGGCACAGTGGTTGAGAGTCCGCCTGCTGATGCAGGGGACGCGGGTTCGTGCTCCGGTCCGGGAAGATCCCACATGCCGCGGAGCGGCTGGGCCTGTGAGCCATGGCCGCTGAGCCTGCGCGTCCGGAGCCTGTGCTCTGCAACGGGAGAGGCCACAACAGTGAGAGGCCCGCGTACCACAAAAAAAAAGAGACTAAGAGAGAGCACATATGTGGTAAAATGTTAACAACTGGAGGGAATCTTGGTGAAGAGTAAATGAGTGTTCATTGAATTGCTTTTCAACTTTTCTACAGATGTGATATTTTATTATTTTCAAAATAATTGGGAGATTTGAAATATATTTCAATTATCAAAAACATTCAGAGCACTATAGAAATTTACTTCATTCTGAGAGCATCTAGACACAACTTTTCAATCATATTGTGAGTTCTCTTGTCTATCAGTTTTCAATAAAGTAATAAAATCAGCAGTAAATACAGTGTTGATAGTCCCTTAAAATACACAGCGTTTTAGTATTCAGAGTATATTAATGCCTGCATCCTATTTGATATGACTTGGCCGCTGAACACAGAGGTCCTCATTATAGATGAAAACCAGTTGCCCGGCAAGTCCAGTCCTCTTTCCATCTCTTCACTTTGTATTGGTGATGTCTACTTTTCTTACACAAATAGCCTTCCAGTATGGGAGCTGGACTCTGGCTCAATATATATATCCTGACCCCCTGATTTTGCTCTGCTCCCCAGATCCTGAGAGTTCTTATTCACAGACAAATAATGGATTATATCTGATGGGGAGGGGGGAGTATTTCAGCTGCTCAAACAAGACTACTGGCCCAAACTAATTAATAGTGAGTGTGCTTACCATCAGGAAAAGTATGTAGAGTGAGTACTGCACTAATTATAAAACCGTTGATTATTGGAGACCTGAAAAGGCAGGAGAAGAATAGAATTTTGAAAAGTAATAAGTACTTGTTAGGACCTTTTTCTTTTGATTATTGGAGAAATTGAAGATTTAAGTTGCAGGACGTAAGGTCAGAATTCCACCTGATTTTTCTTAATATTTACACAGCTTAAAGAGACATAGTTGGAGATTAGTACAAAGGAATGTCTTATTGATTTGAACAGTGAGTAGAGGCATGGCTTACTGAGAGCAGCCTTCACGCAAGACATGCACAATAGAGGGATTGTTTTAACAGAGAACCGAAAAGGTTAAATAAATAAATAAGAAGGCACTCCATCCTCAAGCTTGCCATCAAAAAGCTTAACTGAATTTATGTGGAGAAATGCTTTACTGCGTACATACTAACTCAAAAAAAAAATCACTAAATTTTTAAATAGATAATAATTATCCAAGAGAAGATGAGAGATCCATACAGTACTCCAGAGGCGTAAATTGTAGACTCCAACCCAAGATCTATAACAGCAACATGGCATGTGGTCCAGTATCAGAACAATGACATCAAACACTACAACACTTCTGCAGGAGCTTGTTACCATCATGGGAATTTCCTAGTCTCAACCCTTAACCCTCCCATTAAAGTTAACAGATACACCCACACTTAGAGAAAGCCTTGTCTGGGTAACAGAGGCTCAGGCCTCAGGAAGAGCCCTGTAATTTTACTCACATCAAAAACCTTACTAAGGAGTTTGGGCAAATATTAACCAGTAACATTTATTGAGCACTTACTATGCATCAGGCCCTGTGCTAAGAGACTTATATGCAAACCTCCTCTAACCCTTAACAACAACCCAGTGGGGCAGGAGCTATATTTTATTTATTGTGCAGGAAGAAGCTGAAGATCAATAAATCAGGCCATTTGCTCAAGTTCACACAGAAAGCAAGTAGCAAAGCTGGGATTGGAACCTACTTAATCTGCTTCCAGAGCTGTGCGCTTTCTTTTTAATCTATCTGTCTATCTATCTATCTATTTATTTATTATTTTTGGCTGCTTTGGGTCTTCGTTGCTGTGCGTGGGCTTTTTCCGGTTGCAACAAGCAGGGGTCACTCTTCGTTGCGGTGCACAGGCCTCTCACGGCAGCGGCTTCTCTTGTTGCGGAGCATGGGCTCTAGGGCACAGGCTTCAGTAATTGTGGCACACAGGCTCAGTAGTTGTGCCTTGTGGGCTCTAGAGCGCAGGCTCAGTAGTTGCGGCTCACGGGCCTAGTTGCTCTAAGGCATGTGGGATCTTCCCAGACCAGGGCTCAAACCCGTGTTCCCTGCATTGTCAGGCGGGTTTCCTAACCACTGCACCACCAGTGAAGCCTGACCTGTGTACTTTTAACATTCATGCTTACTCTTCAAGCAGGAGATGGAAGCACAGTAATTCTGTAACCGATAATAACCTCCTTCATATAGCTCTTCGGAATTTAGAAAATGCTTTGAAAATAGTATTTCAAATGACCATTACACGCATGCAGTGGAATCAGCCATGTCTGTAAAAAGAGGAGCCTCACCGTGGGCAGGACTCTGAGCTCGTGAGCGGGTCTGGGCTCTGCATGGCCCCCATGTCCCATGGACCCCACCCTGCGGTTGGTGCCAGCTCCTTTTGCACAATTCTTGGCAAGTTCTCCATTTTCTCCTTGGTCTGGTTCCTCAGGATGCAAGTAAAAATGCAGGATTGGCTGTCTCCCTTGAGCTTGCCTCATTTGCCATCTGTCTCAGACTTGGGCCCACCCAGAAGCTCTGGCACACTCAGTTTTTTTGATCATTTTCCTTCTTTCCATTGATCCTCATGGAGATTTCGGTCCGGCGGGGACATTGGCTCTCTGGTTTCAGGAACTTTCTCTCCACTTTAGCAGTTATCAGCCCCATCCTCTAATGAGAAGAGAGTAGGCGATGAAACATCCGCAAAGCCTGGAGTGCAATACAAATTCTCTGCAGCTTTCGGATGTTTATTTTACTAATTATCTGCCAAAAATGTGATTTCTTTTGCTGCCTGGCAGAAGGTTTTTGACTCTCCTTTTGCAGACAGAATTGCTCGATAAGGTTGATAGATGTCAGCAGAACCAGGGAGACTGGCCTTTTCCAAAACTGCATGGCTTTCGAGCAGCTGTGTCGGAAATCAAGCGACGGACCCAAGGGGAGTGGACCCAATGAGATCACACACATTAAAAAAGAGAGTGAGATTTTATGACAGTGCTTAGTAGCTATAGACGTTTGGAAAGATATCAGAATTTACTCAGAAATACCTAGCACAAACAGGGTGATAATTGAAGAGTGTTTGTAGGTTACAGGTGGATAGCGATGAATGACCAGGTGAGTGAACAAATGCAGGGACAAACATTAGCTAAGCATTAACAGTGATGGGTGCTTTCATGTGTACAAATCCTCCCCATGGCACTGTGAGGTAAAGACTGTTATTTCAGTTTTTATAGAAGAAGAAACTGAGGCTCTAAATGGTTGAGATACAAGTGCCCAAAATGATTCAGCCAGAAACTGGAGACTTCGGAATACAGATTTCTCTCCCTTTGGGTTGTTTAAAAATGCACCCGGGATTTTGTTGTTATTCAGGTTTGGTGAGGCCAACCGATCAGGAGACAATTGCCATTGAAAAGATAAGAGTTTGTTACAGCTCTCCAGAGGAAGGGGCACGGCACACCACACATGGCTTCATGGGGAAGCACCAGGGTTGGTCAGGAGGCAAAGGAGTGAGAGAAAAGGATGGGCACAAAACTTTATTGTGCTTGTTGCAGGGAGGAATGGGTGAGGCAGGATAAGCAGCTGAGCAGGTGTAGGACTGGGTAGTTTGAGTAATTTCAGCAGACTCTGGGATACTGGGAGTCTCTAGCTGTCTGATAACTGCCCCTGGAGTGATTTAGGGCAGAGGGATAGTATCCTCAACATCAGGGCCTGGTAAAAGGAAGCAGGTGGAGGTATGGATTCAGGATTGGTTGGTTTGCATATGAAAGGCATGCCCACAGACAAGTTGTTAGCTATCTCTAGGAATCGGCTAAACCTGAGAGGGGCAGTCCTTCCCCAGGTCTGCAAGGCCCCAAGATAGCACAGTATCATAAAATACAGAAAATTTAAAACATGATTAATACTACATGGGGTAAAAGGTATAGTTTTTATATCTGAGATTCGAAATGCCTAATGACAAATTCTGGAAGCTTACGATGTGATCTTCCAAAATACAGCTGAAAACTAATCTAAAATATTTGACAGTCATTTTTAAATATCTCAGAGTTCCTTGACTTCTGTGTTTTGGGTTCATCCCAAAGCAAAACCTTTATCCCTAGCTCTAGTCTTGCTGCCTCTCCATTTTTAAGGAAGTATCTTCCCTGGCTAGGAGGCAACCCCCTTGCATGTTCTGCAGCTGTCTGTTGATGTGGTCACTCTAGAACCTGCATGTCAATTGAGTTCCCAATTTTTCTCTCAAACTTCGGAGACTATTTAAGAATATAACCTGTGTTACCTTTGCCTTCTCCATTTTTGGATGAGTTGAAGTCCACAGGCCGAAATCTCCTCTTTTGTGTTCATGTATACCTATTATTAAATAATTATCATGCTAACACTTATAAAAATATCTGATTTGTCTTGAGCATTTACTCTGTGTCTGGCATTGTGCAAATTATTTTATGTTCATTTTGTGATTTTTATCCTTGCAACAACTCTATGAGATAAATATTGTTAGTCCAATTTTTGAAATGAGGAAACTAGAGCAGGGGAAGGTAACTAAATCGCTAGGACTAGTAAGGCTGTGCCTAATTCAGCCCCAGGTCTGTCTGATATCAGTGCTAATGCTTTTCACCATTAGCTGCCTTTCAGTCTTCAGTGTACGTTTCTCTGCTACAGTAAGGTACCACTTATTTGTGTCCGCCAGTTTCATGGTCTCACTGACAATTGATGATGCAACAAATCCCCAAACCGGGTGTGCGCTCTTTATTGGAGGGACAGAAGTCAGGGACAGAACCTTAGGTCCTGAGAGAAGAGGAAGTGGGAAAGCCTGTCTCAGGAGGAAGGGAAATTCAGTGATAGCTTTGGAGGAACTAGAATATCAAGCAGGGAGGATCTGAGGTCATCATGGAACCACCAAACAGGGACTCAGTTACTGAAAGTGAGAGGCAAGGCAGAACTTAGTAACAGAAGAACAAAGGAAAAGGCCAGCCCTGGAACTGTCATAACGGCTAGAACAGGGCCAGTTGCTGGGTCAGAAGGGTGCAGAGCCTGAGAGCTCGACAAGGGAAGTGTCCTCTACTAGCTTTGTTAGAAATCATGAGTGTTGCTGGGTCCTGGGCGGGGCTGAACCTCTAGGTGAGACCTAAGTATCCCAGCTTCAAGAGTGTAGGGTAAGCAGAGGCCTTGGGTCGGAGAGACCTCGAGAATATGCATTGCAAACACTTGGTCACTAGTCTTATCAATCTACTGTTAGGTTACCAGCACCAAGGCTCAGCCCTGTGTATTGAAGCAGAAGGGAAGCATTTGTGTATGTACTCTGAAGGGTGAATGCTGAAAAATGACCCCATACACACATATTCTTAAATTAACTCCCTGCTTTGCCCGAATTTCTTCCCATCATAGGCATTCCTTTGGATTCAGACATTATTTTTCTGAAGGTTCTAGATAAAATATTACACTTAGTTGGGAGGAGTAAGAGGTTAACCCATTGGCACCCATTTCAATGATCCATGAGCTATATGTAAGGATATCACGGTGGTGAGCCTACCTGGCAGAGACAGGGACCTGAGGACACAATTAAAGGACAGTGCAGGTAAATTTTAATGGGGGATGCCACCCTAAAATACAACTAAGTAAGACCCAGGAGGGCTGCCATGAGTGGAGATCTCAGTACTGGGGAGGTGGGGGAGGGGAGCAAGGGAAAGAATGAGCACCCACTGTGTACCTTTCACATGCTAATACCGTTCCATGCCCTGTATCTTACTGAACACAAAGATTGAAAAGTAGGTATCGTAATTCCGCTAGCTATGTGGAAATCGACTACATCTTAACCCCTTCAGGGGGTTACAATAAGTGTCCAAGGTCTCTCAGCTAGTTATTGGTGGAACTAGAATGAAAATCCAAATCTGACTCTAAAGCCCATGTTCTTTTCCACTGTGTCAACAGTGCAGGAAATGCCAAAGATAAATTTGTCTTTCCTAATTTTCCCCAGAGTCCACCCCAACGATAACCAGAATTAATGCACATCTGCGAAGTGGGTCCTTTAACATAAGCCATGTTCACAGGCTCTGACTCTTCAGTCCTGTGGACCAAGTTTCTTTGATAGCGCTCCAGGGAAGCCAACACTCAGGGTCACTATTTTGGAATGCTAAATGCTTTCCTTCATTTTCAAATTGCTTCCCTGTTTAAAAGGCAACATGACAAGCTTTTTAAGTTTTAAAAATGCCCCGCAGGGAGACGTGTACATGTCATTTTGAACTGTGATTGTTGAGAAATGTCTTTTTTTATTTTTAAATGTTCCTTCAACTCATGAAGACATTTAAGAAACAAAAATGAGTCTTTTAAAACATCCTACTTATCCCCAGAGTGATTTGTTCTTTGCAGAGCAAAAGTCAAATGGTAGTCAAAAAGGACTGCTTAGACTGGGTTCCCCAGCCCAATGGGTGCTCTCAGGATTTTGAGGGACTCCTTAGGGTCTTCCATTACCCTGAGTCCACTGACACCCTCAAATGAAGTATGTTGGCCTCAGTACTAGCCCAAGTAGTCCACATCTATAGCCATTTATTGAGAGCTTACAAGATAGTACACTCTGTCTCCACTGTTCCACACACCAACATATAGGAATTAGGAAGTAGACCTGATTAATTATGTCTAGACTTTGAGACTATATTCTATTCATTTTCCATCTGTATTATATGGAAGTCACTGGAAGAAATGTGGCCCGGGACAAGCCTTGGTGACAAAGGAATCTAGGAGATGGTGTGAGACACAAACCAGGGCTGTAGAGTAGAAGATGACCAAACACTGTGTGAGGGTTGAATAAGAAAACTCTTCATCATCTGAACACTAAGTCAGGAAGACTTCCAAATGAAGATTTTAAGCCGGTTGCTAACAAATACCTGGTAAACCCCGTGGGATAGCTGTTTTTGTTTTGTTTCATAGCGTAAGTGAAATACTTTCAGCCACGTTTGAGCCTGAAAGATTGGAGGGATAACTCTTTGTTTACCATTAGGGCAAATAAGAACTCCTGTTTTCTTCCCAGTGTAACTCAGAGAAAATGAAACTTCGACCCTGAAATATTTTTTAAAACGTACATTCCTTGATCATAAGGTTAAAGGATACAAGAAAAGTTGACTACTTCAAAAAATTACATACAGGTTAAAATGCAAGAATTCATTTTTATAACCTCAGATTCATCAAGGGTGCCAAACTCAAGCTGTCTGCCACTTTCATTTATGTCTCATGGGGTGGCCTTGAACAGAGCAGTGCCTCTGTTTTTCTTTCTACAAATACTTGTATTAACAGGTAACCTTCAGGTTGAGGGACTTGGCTATTTCAGTGAATATAGGCATACCTCAGAGATATTGTGTGTTTGATTTCAGACCAATGTAACAAAGCAAATATCGCAATAAAGCAAGACACAAATTTCTTTGTTTCTCAGTGCAAAAAAAGTTATGTTTACACTATACTGTAGTCTGTTAAGGATTCTCAATAGCCTTATGTTAAAAACAAACAAAAACAATGTGCATACCTCAATTTAAGAGATTTTTTTATTGCTAAAAAATGGTAACCATATGATCTGAGCCTTCACTGAGTTGTAATCTTTTTGCTGGTAGTGGGTCTTGCCCCAGTGGTGATGGCTGCTGGCTGATCAGGGTGGTAGGTGATGAAAGCTGGGGTGGCTGTGACCATTTCTTAAAATAGACAACAGTGAAGTTTGCCTCAGAGATCGACTCTTCCTTTCATGGAAGATTTCTCTGTAGCATGCAATGCTCTTTGATACCATTTTACCCACAGCAGAACTTCTTTCATTATTGGAGTCAATCCTCGTAAACCCTGCCTGCCTCTGCTTTGTCAGCTAAGTTTGTGTAATATTCTAAATCCTTTGTTGTCCTTTCAACAATCTTCACAGCATCTTCACCAGGAGTAGATTCCATCTCAAGAAAAACCACTTTCTTTGCTCACTCATAAGAAGCAACTCCTCAACCATTAATGTCTTATCATGAGACACAGCAGTGCAGTCATATCTTCAAGCTCCATTTCTAATACTAGTTCTCTTGCTATTTCCACCTCTGCAGTGACTTACTCCACTGAATTTTTTAAAATATTTTGATTTTGAGTATAGTTGATTTACAATGTTGTGTTATTGTCAGGTGTACAGCAAAGTGATTCAGTTATACATATACATATATTCATTCTTTTTTAGATTCTTTTCTCATATAGGTTATCACAGAATATTGAGTAGAGTTCCCTGTGCTATACAGTAGGTCCTTGTTTGTTATCTATCTTACAGGTAGTAGTGTGTGTATGTTTATCGCAAGCTCCTGATTTATGCTTCCCCCCTCCCCACATTTCCCCTTTGGTAACCATAAGTTTGTTTTCAATATCTGTAAGTCTTGAACCCCTCAAAGTCATCCATGAGGGTTGGAATCCACTTCTTCCAAATTCCTGTTAATCTTGATATCTTGATCTCTTCTCATGTATCATGAGTGTTCTCAATGGCATCTAGAATGGTGAATCCTTTCCAGAAAGTTTCAGTTGACTTTGTCCAGATACATCAGAGGAATCACTATCTATGGCAGCTACAGCCTTACAAAATGTATTTCTTAATAAGACTTAAAAGTCAAAATTACTCCTTAATCCTTGGGCTGCAAAATGGATGTTGTGTTAGCAGATATGAAAACATTACTCTCATTGTATATCTCCATCAGAGCTCTTGGGTGACCAGGTACTTTGTCAATGAGCAGTCATATTTTGAAAGGAATCTTTTCTCTGAGCACTAGGCCTCAACAGTGGCATTAAAATATTCAGTAAACCATGTTGTCAACAGAGGTGCTGTCATCCAGGCTTTGTTTTTCCATTTATAGAGCACAGGCAGAGTAGATTGAGCATAATTCTTAAGGGTCCTAGAATTTTCAGAATGGTAAATGAATGTTGGATCCAACTTCAAGTCACCAGCCACATTAGCCCCTAACAAGAGTCGGCCTGTTTTTTGAAGCATTGAAGCCAGACATTGACTTCTCCTCTCTAGCTATGAAAGCCCTAGATGGCATCTTTTTCCAATAGAAGGCTGTTTCATCTACATTGAAAATATGTTGTTTAGTGTAGGCATCTTTAAGAATTATCTTAGCTAGAGCTTCTGGATAACTTGCTGCAGCTTCTACAACAGCACTTGCTACTTCACCTTGCAAGGTGAAGTATCTTATGTTATGGAGATGGCTTCTTTCCTTCAACCTCATGAACCAACCTCTGCTAGCCTCAAATTTTTCTTCTGCAGCTTCCTCAACTCTCTCAGCCTTCATAGAATTAAAGAGTTAGGGCCTTGCTCTGGATTAGGCTTTGGCTTAAGGGAATATTGTGGCTGGTTTGATCTTCTATCCAGACAGCTAAAACTTTCTCCATATCAGCAGTAAGGCTGCTTCACTTTCTTATCTTTTATGTGTTCACTGGAGTAGCACTTTTAATTCCCTTCAAGATTTTTTCCTTTGCATTCACAACTTGGCTAACTGCCTGGTGGAAGAGACTTAGCTTTTGGCGTGTCTCAGCTTTTGACATGCCTTCCTCACTAAGCTTAATCATTTCTATCTTTCGATTTAAATGAGAGACATGTGACTCTCCTTTCACTTGAATACGTAGAGGCTATTGGAAAGTTATTAATTGGCCTAATTTCAAGATCTTTGTGTCTCAGGGATTAGGCAGGCCTGAAGAGAGGGTGAGAGATGAGGAAACAGCCAGTCAGCGTAGCAGTCAGAACACCCACAACATTTATTAAGTTTTCCAGCCTATATGGGTGTGGTTTGTGGTGCCCCAAAACAATTATAACATCAGAGATCACTGATCACAGATGACCATAACAAATATAATAATAATGAAAAGCTTAAAGTATTGAAAGAATTACCAAAATGTGACTCACAGACATAAAGTGAGCAAATACTGTTGGAAAAATGGCACCGATAGACTTGCTCAACACAGGGTTGCCACAGACCTTCAATTTTTGTTAAAACACACACACACACACACACACACACACACAATATCTGTGAAGCGCAGTAAAACAAGGTATACCTGTACTGTTACCAGACAAATCTCTAATGAAAAATGTCAATAGAACCAGAAAAATTAGAAAAAAATAGCAAAGACCCAAGTTGGTCTGGGTATTTTTTTCCTATCCCATGCTCTTCCTCCATTTAACTATTTAACTTCTCCTCCTCTGTTTGCCTCTTGCAGACTCAATGATAGTGTCACAGGCGGGTGGGAATAGATTAGCTTAGTATCAACAGAGGGGAGGAAGGAGGACGAGGGAGTCCTAAGCAAATGGACCCAGCTACAAAATGTCTTGGATTTTCATGTAAGCTGATAAAGAACATTCCTGCGGGACAGCTAGAGGGCCAACACAAAAAGCAGTGAGTGCAGCTCTGAGGACCAGGGTGACAAAGAAGCACCACCTCTACCGCCTACCCTGTTCAGTTGGTATAGCTGCCTGCCCTGCTAGCTTGAGAAGGGTTCTGAGGTTGCCCCACGCTTCGTGTGAAAGTGTGCTGTGATTGATTAGTATCTGACATTAGATATCTGACATGGGCGTGGCTGGGAGAAATGTAACAGAATAACTCCCTTTATTAAAAATGTATTCTCAAAACAATGCTGTGAGATAGATATTATTAATCTCATTTTGCAGGAGATGAAACCGAGACTTAAAATACTTAAGGAGATTTTCCAAGGTAACAACTGTAGAGTGCCAGAGCTGGGGTTTGAACCTGACTCTGTCTCTCTCCAAAGCTCATGCATCTTCTACAAATACACATTGCCCATCTTCTCTGGTGATACAAGCTATGTGAACTAGGGGAAGATACTACTCTAGGCCTCGGGGTCTGCTTCCCCCAAATGGAGGTGACTGTCTCAGCAATGCCTACTTCATAGGGTCATAATAAGAAGGATTTTGTTGCATAACTATATGATAAAGTTCACAAAATCTTACAACTACAGATGGTACTTATATGGTACCAGCATATAATGTCAGCCATGATCATCTTCCTACTTCTTGTCTCCTGATAATACTGCTGTCTGCTGATGACTTATTTTAGGACACTAAGGCCAAGTTCCTATAAATCAACCAATTCTGAGTATTTGAGTGCCTTCAAAGAGTACTGTAGTCACTTTCTAAAATTCCTCCTATTAAATGCTTCCCTCAGTCAAGTCTGTGAGAGAGAAACCCTTCTCCATTGGCAGCTCTCAAAAGTGCTGGAGCTCCCTGCTGTAACTAATGCTCCTCTAGAGGCCTTAATAGATGGCTGAAGTTGTGAACTTTAATATTGCAGTAACATTGGTTTTGCCTTAATGTGCTGTAAAAAATTTTTATAAAAACGAGCAACCTTTTCTATGCATATTTTCACATCCACAGCATTTGCGTATGTGTGGTTTTCTGTTAAGCTTTTTTCCATTCTTGAAATCATAAAAATGCTCAAACTAATGCAAAACTATGGAACAGGTTCACGGGAGATTATGACTAGATTATCACTATTATTACTATCCTGCTTCATACATTTGTCAATTAAATATGTTTTCAGAAGTGCCTGTGGAGTGCACTGTGAAGGTTATTAACTCAGGAAATCACTGAATGACAGGTCACGAGAATATTATCATTTTCCCTCCTACTTTTTATTTCCATATTATTTATATATATATATATAATCTCTACTTTTTTGCAAAACTATACCTAAACTGGGGGAAAGGGTTTTATAAATAACAGTGAATTTCTAATTTTTCACAATTTAAGCATAACAATTTATCACTCAAGTTTCATTCTCAATATTGAACATATTAACATAGCAAAAACCTACATTTTCTTGCCTTCAACATGTCACTGATTCACACCCCTTAGAATGGCCATTATTAAAAATGGAGAATAACAAGTGGTGTTGAGGACTCCCAGAAATTGGAGCCCTTGTGCATGGCTGATGGGAATGTAAATGCTGTAGCCAGTGTGGGAAACAGTTTGGCAGTTCCTCAAAAAGTTAAACCGGTTAAAATTACCTTATGATCCATCAATTCCACTCCTATGTATATGTCCCAAAGCATTGAAAGCAGGGACTCCAACAGATACTTGTATAGCAATCTCCATACCAGTACTATTCACAATAGCCAAAAGGTGGAAACAACCCAGATACCTATCAATAAATGAATTAGATAAGCCAAGTGTGGTATATCCATACAATGGATTATAATTCAGCCTTAAAAAGGAATGAAATTCTGCTATGTGTTACAACATACATGAACCTTAAAACCATTTTGCTAGGTGAATAAGCCAGACACAAAAGAACAAATACTGTATAATTCCACTTAGATGAGGTACCTAGAGTAGTCAAGTTCATTGAGACAGAAAGCAGAGTAGAGGTTGTCAGAGGCTCGGGACAGGAGGAAACGGGGAGTTATTGTTTAACTGGTATAGCGTTTCTGTTTGGGATGATAGGAAAGTTCTGGAAATGAGTAATGGTGATGGTTGTACAGAATTGTGAACGTACTTACTGCCACTGCATTCTATACTTAAAAATGGTTAAACAGGTAAATTTCATCTTATGTATATTTTATCATAATAAAAAAAGAAAACTAATTACTTGTGAAGATAGACCGTGTGTCATGTAGTACTTAATAGATGAAACTTGCAGTGATCATCAATATAATTTTAAAATAACATTGATTTACAAGCCAAAATAAACATTTGACTGAAAACATTTTTTAAATGTCACTAATTCCACAGTGTTTTCAGTGTTCCTATTCCCAAATATTTAATCAAGTGCTGATTTTGCGGCAAACACACTGTCTGTCACTGGGGATGCAAAAAATGACTAAGCCACAGTACCTAACCTAGAGGTAATTATAGAGAACACAGTAGTAGAAAACACAAACATACGAGCCTATCATCCAGTATATTATAAACATGTTGACAGAAGCATTTATGTAGCTTTATGTGCCAAAGTAAATAACCCAGATTTAGGGTTAGTCTAAGAAGACTTCCCAGAAGGAGTGACATTCATTCTGAATCTTGAAGGACAAATAAGAGTTTGCTAAGAGAAGAAGGAAGTTGGAGACTGGAGTGTCCTAGGCAGAGAGAATGCATCAGCCAGGCCAACCACAGTCCCGGTGCAGGAGTCACAAAGCCCTTGGCAGGTGAATTTGGAGAAATAAACTGTTTCCAGAATACAGAGGCCCTTGAATAGCTTACTTTTTTTCCTTAATTTTTTAATTGAAGTGTAGTTGATTTACAGTATTGTGTTGGTTTCAGGTATACAGCAAAGTACCTTGAATAGCTTATTAAAGAATAAAGGGGGCTTCCCTGGTGGCGCAGTGGTTGAGAGTCTGCCTGCCGATGCAGGGGACACGGGTTCGTGCCCCGGTCCGGGAGGATCCCACATGCCGCGGAGCGGCTGGGCCCGTGAGCCATGGCCGCTGAGCCTGCGCGTCCGGAGCCTGTGCTCTGCAACGGAAGAGGCCACAACAGTGAGAGGCCTGCGTACCACAAAAAAAAAACAAAAAAAAAGAATAAAGGTTTTCTCCTAAACCATGTACGTCCTTTGAAAAGTTTGAGAAAGGAGAGTACTGTCATCAAGGTTCATGTTTTATAAAGATTGTCTTCAGAGACAATATATTGTGTAAGTGTAAGGGGCAAGGAGAGTGATTAGATGATATTGCAAGTCTAATTATTTCAATATTTATTGAATGTCTAAATGTCTGTTAAGTGTCAGGCACTATTTCTAGACTCTGGGAATAGTGGTAGACAAAACAGGACAAAAAAAGTCTTCCCTCTTAGAGCTCGTGAAGCAAGACAGAAAATAAACAAAATAAATCTAATGAGGCTATGAGACCTTTCTCTCACTTAAAGCCTTCACTTAACTAGAAAGATAAGCAGGGAACCAGGTGAAAATATGACTGTAGAAAGCACTGATGCTAATTTTTTCCTTCTTAGTAATAGAAAGATTATCTCAAAGACACGATTGTAACTGCTTTTCTTGAATTACTATTGCCTAAATCTATGTGGGTTCAATCTATATGGGGAAGGATTTGAGATAATAATACAAAAGGCTTTCTTAATAATGTTAATTGTCTTCCAGTGAAATGAATCCCTTAGACTGTCTGTGGTTTTACCCTTCCTGGGTATCTTTATAAAAATTCAGGTCATTTCTTCTCTTTAGTTTGGGCACTCCAGGTCTGGTTCACTTGAAGGCTGAAGAATGTTCTTCATCAATGATGGTCCATAGGTTCTTCTTGTCAGGATTCTGTGATAGTGGGTCCAGCCTGGGCCTTCTGTTTACCTCTTTCTGTGCCTGTGTAGACCATCTAGCTGGTCTACACAATTCCAGAAAGACAGAAAAGATTCTGCTCTGCAGGTCCACGTTGTATGCAGTCCTGATTTTTACAGCCTTCTCTTTTTTTATTCTGAGTAGACTCACACTCAGTAACCCCCTTGACTCACTTGGTGTTATATCCATAGCCTCTTTATTATTATTGTTACCAAACCCCAGTTCACGTGCGCCATGCACAGTGAGGCCAAACAAACCTAAATGTTGGAGTTCGGAGCACAGAACATTTTATCACGAGGGCCAAGCAAGGAAAATGGGCAGGTCATGCTCAGAAAGCCTGGACTCCCCAGTGGTTTTCAGGGAAGAGCTTTTCTAGAAAAAAATTGGGGGGGAGGGCTGCAGGGTGTGTGACTTTCTTGTGAGTGGTTGGTGGTGAGGTAATGGGGTGGTGTTCCAGGAATCTCAGTCATCAGCCTTCTGCTTCCAACCAGTCTGGGGTCCCTGTGCTTGTGCTCAGACTGAAGTTACCATCCTCCACCTGGGTAGGGGCCAGAGAATTCAGAGATATGTATCACATTGCCATGTATATCCCCAGAGGGGGACCCTGTCCCATCCTGCACTATTGTTTCTTTCTGCATTTCCTCCCTTCCCTAATTAGTAACTGTTTGAATCTGCCCTTTGCTATTCAGGGAAAGCCCAAGAGGCTGACGACGCCTTTTTCCTACAAGCAAGAAACCAGGGTGCACAGAAAGGCCTTTGTACCCAGGAGGGCCCCCCAGGGTGCTGACTGGTTTCCTGACGATCGCTGCACATCTATCGGTAAGCCCTCACAGGTCTGTGGCCTTGCTCTGGGGACTTTAATTCTCACTCTGCAAAATCATTACCCCTCCTCCTCGGCATTGAGGTTTTCCATTATATTTCAGGATTTGTATTTTAAAATGTACATGTTTGAAGTGATCCTATAAGTACAAAGAACTACTAAGAAGGTATGGAGGGAGGCTTAACAGGAGCTGCAAATTCTCCTTGATCATTCTACTTCCTCTGGCTTTTTCTGCTCCTTAACTAAATGCATTAAAGAGAAACAGCTCTTAATTGGGGTGGGAGTGGGGGATTGTAGGAGCAAATCGTGGAGCTGGCCCGAGGGGAAGCTGGCTTTCAGTGCCACCACACCCGCTCTGCATGCTTCTGTTCCTCTTCCTCCTGGAAGCCCAATGCTTCCCACAGACGCAGACCAGCACGCTAACTGGACACTGAGGTGATCTGCTACGGATTGCCCTTCTCCGGAGCTCCTCCTACACATGTCTTTCTCTCACCTCTCTCCCAACAAACCCTGTGGATATCGGTTCACATTTCTTAAAACCTTCCTCTTATCCTGCGAACTATTTCCGGTTAAGTTTTTTAATTGTTGACGATGGACTACTGAGTTCCCACTCCTAGAAAAGCTTTCTGTTGTCTGGGTACTTAGCTTCATAATCAAAAGGGTTAAGCTATAGCCACATTTGATCAGTCGTTCCGGAAGAGAAAATTATCAAAGAGATTTTTTGGTCAGGTTGGCCTTTTTGTTTCTTACTGTCAAACATCTGGGAGCCCCTTTGTCTGCCTCTAGAAAAGGCCAGCACGAGCCAGGACACAGAAAAGAATGGCACCATCATTTGTTTTGTTCCGTTCGTGTTTTCCTGCCCGGGTTCAAGAGAAAGACTTCTGGACAGGCTGAGTTCATTTATTTAAATAGGAGATCCAAAGCAGATGGAAAAAATAATTACGGAGACGTCAGGAAGATCATGGATCAGTGGCATAAAATACAAGCCCTATGGGAACCACAATGCAGAGTCTAGATCGAAAGGTCAAGGGTGGGTGAACTCACAGGCATTGACAGCCACATGTGACAGAGTGCACAAGCTTTGGTGTCAGATAGATTTGGTTCTGCGGGCTGAAGAGGCAGACCTGTTCCTGTATCATGGCCCTTAGGCAGTGGGGCCTTAGCTCTTTCTCCACAGAACACAGGTCTGGGGGAGGATGGATTGGGCGGTGAAAACCAGCCCAAGATTCTAGTACACAGCGGGGAAATGGCTGATGTCACCTCTGAGGTGCTGCCTTGGGTCTGGGCACAATCACTGGAATTCTTTGGAGCATGGTTAAATGCACACATCTTGTTGTGAAAGCTACTGGGCTTCATCTCTTTGTATCCAGCTGCATCCAGGCCTGAGGCTGCTGACATTTGACACCAGGAGCTATTTATTTAGTGCAGAGTGCCTATTTGTATCTTGAGCAAAGAAGCAAGGCCTGGGGGTTAGGGTGGAGGGAAGGGGTGGGAGCCAGTACCGAGTGCCTGCAGCATCTACTGTGTCTTCACTATTCAGGACTTGTAACTAAAATATTTAAAGAAACTGATTTAAATGGAAATTAAAGGGCAAATGTTCCCCTTCCCCTTAAAAAGAAAAGAAAGAAAAAGAGCAATTTCCTGCTCTTTCTCTTCTGACTATCTATGTGGCCTTGGGTAAATCTCATGTCTTCTCCTCTATAAGATGGACATCACAATACTTATTTTTCAGTGTAGTTTAAGGATATAGATGCTATTTGTAAAGTAGTTAGCCCAGAACCTAGAATATACATAGGGCTGAGAAAATGATAGCTATTATGATAATAAGTATTGAACTTTTTACCAGATATGAAATAGGCTGTAAATAGTTATGTTACTTGGATTTCACTGAAACTATAAACTTCCTTGAAGAGCAACTCTGCACCTGTACTTACTATGTTCCGCCAAATGTTTTTGTAGTTATAACGTGCAGACCCTGGGCATCTGGGAGTGGATAAGTCGAGTGGAGTTCAAGCTGGTCTCATTTATTCTAAAGCACACTGCTCCTCCAAGTTCCATTTTTGCTGTGGGTGATGCCACCATTTTGCACTTATTTCTAAGAAAAAAACCTGATTAAGGTTCCCTCTTTTTCCTTTTCTCCTCAAATCTAAGCATTACAGAATTCTGAAGCTTTCTCCCCACATCGTCTCCTGCCCCTCAGAAACCATACCGATTCAATTCAATTCAGCCTCATGTTCAGTTTCTTTACTAAGCCCACATTGCCACCAATGTGGCTCTGAGCCTCCTTCAGACCATCACCGGCGCGCAGGGAGTCTGCAATGCTCATGTTCGCCCTGATTCCTTTGTCCTCTGCCCCTACCTCAGTCCTCCTAACAAGAATGCATTGGGTGCCTGTCAGATCTAGAAACAACCAAGATCACACAACCCTCGCATAAATATTTTTAATGGTGAAATAACAATAAAGAAAACATAAATTTAGGCACATCAAAATCATCTCTATCCTCTTGGAAATGCTGCTGTGAATTTCAGCCTCCAGTGCAAAGCCCCGAGTAACATTGGCCAGGACAGACCTTTCCTCCCTCCCTGCCAACCTTCCCTCTGCCCAGAAAGCTGCCATGTATCCTTCACTGACCCTTTATCATGGCACAGTCCCTGGGCTAAGAACACTGCACATGTAATCCTCATGTAGCCCTCACAGCAACCCCACAAAGAGATGTCATTATCTCCGTTTCACAGAAGAAGCAACTGAGGAGTAAAGAGAACAGGTAACTCCAGTGAGCGATAGAAGAGGGATTTGAACTTACATTCTTTCTGCCTCCAAAGTTCTTACTCTTAAGTGGGCTGTGTGACCTCCCACACGGTCACATTCATCACTTCTTTTATCTGAATTTCCACTTCCTTATGCATGCTTTTCTCACACAGGCAGGCGACATACTCTTTTCCTGTTCTTAGATTTTATGCCATCTGCTTTTCTTCAGGGCTTTTGGAAAATCCTACTTTCTACCAGAAGTTGTCGTGACTCAAGGGAACTGAGCAAACGACCCTTCATCCACATTCCAAACAAACCTATTGCCCTCTCTCCTCAGAATTCACGTGTTCAGTAATTAAATGCTTATAAAACTCTCATTTCTGTAAATCAACCAGTTGATCTGATCGATACCACAACAAATGCATGGTCGTCAACCTTGCTCATCCCTTTACCTGTCTTTGGCCAGCATCCTCTCTGACTCACCTCCGTGATTCCTTTCCTCAAGTCCCCCACCCACTCCCTCACTCCCAGAATCTTGGCTTTTACTTTATTGAATAATTTAGGAAGATCTGTTCTTCCATCCAATACTTGCTTAAGGAACAGGTACACAACCATATAGGTATTTCAGTGGTATCTCTGAATATCTCAAATGGAGTGTATCAAGTTCTCTCTCAGCTTGCTCATTTTTCTTTATTCCCGTTCTCACTATCTACAGTTACTCAAACTGAAACCTTGAAAACATCCTAGACTCTTCCTTCTACATCACACTTGACGTCTAAACAATTATTGGGTACTGCTAGTTTTGCTTTTAAAATATATTCAAAGTTCTTCTTCATCCATTTTACCACTCCTTGATTGTAACAACCCAATCTCTTGCTTGCCTTCTGTTTCCTTCTGAATCATCCTCTACCCTATAACTAAGGCAGCTGTCAGAAACTCAAATATGACTATACCACTTTCATACTTAAAATCCTTTGAAGACTCCCATTGCCTATAGAATAGATTTCAAACTCTCTAAAATGCACATACGGTCCTTTGGGGCCTGGTCAGTTTCTTCATATCCTTCCCCAACCTGCCTGAAACTTTAATCTCTACTTGTACCAAATTACTTTTGGTGCCCTACCCATACCCTATGTGTAAGTTGTTTCACACCTCTCTCCATATGTCTATGTTATTTTCTCTGTCAAGACTACACTTCTCATATCCCTTTTTAACCAACACTTATTCATCATTTAACACTGTCATTTGGCTGAGTTGGGCTAAGCCTCCTCATCAGCATACTCTCATACAAATGATCTAACTATTCACCATATGACATTGAAATTATGTCTTTATGTGTCATTGTCTCCTATACGACCGCAAGCCTATTAATTTTCACACATCTTATATCTAGCACAGTTCATATAACACAGTAGGTACTCAATAGATGTGTATTTGTTGACTTCTGGACTGGGTACAGTGAGGGCAAAATCTAGTATAAAACATGATCCCTAGCCCCAGGAGTTGAAAGGTTCTCAGGGTATGGGCCATGACTCATTAAATTGAATGCATATTGAGTGGAGTACCACTTGCATGGAAGTATTGACTAATAATAAGTTCTAATAAATGCACTAATATCTATCTAGGGGGTCTAGTAGTAGATACTAGTTGATTGCATTTTACACTTGTTTAAAACCAAGAAATAACATCATGTGCATTTGTGTTGACTTCCACTGGACACCCAATGATACCTTAAGGCAGTGGTTCGCAGTAGCATCAGCACCAGCTGGGAACTTGTTAGAAATGTGAATTCTTAGATGCCACGCCCCAGACCTACTGAATTACAAACTCTGGGCGGAGGGGCCCAGCAATCTGTGTTTTAATAAGTCTTCCAGATGATTCTAATGCACCCTAAAGTCTGAGAACCACTGCCCGCAAGAAATAGTCTGGGTATGATAAGCTCCCTTAATTTGAAGTTGAATTCCAGGAAGGTGAATGTGACCCATTAGATACCAGCACTTAATTCTAATAAAGGTGATGCTAGCTATTGAATAATCTCATTCACACACAAGTTACATCTGAGCATGAAGATTGCATTTTTTATTAAATGAAATTAACCTTTTGGAATCATTCCTGTCAAAGGTATAATTGAAGTTAGGTCAAGGACTGGGAATATGTGAATTTTGGCTCCATATATTTCTTGGTTTTTTATTCTGTTCTGTTGGTTTATTTTTCTCTCTCTCTGTCAATGTAACATTGATTTAATTATTATTGCCTTATAATACATTTTAGTAACTGAAAGGGCAAATTCTTCTTTTCCCTTGTTCATTTTCTCAATTGCCTAGGCTATCCTCCCATATTAGTTAAATTGTTAATTTCATGAAAAATTATTTTGTGATTTTAATTGAAATTTAATTGAAAATTATTTTGTGATTTTAATTAAAATTTTAACTGAAATTACAAATGAATTTAGGAAGAGGTGACATCTGTATGATATTGAGTCTTTCCAAACCTCAATATGGTGTATCCCTTTAATAATGCAAGTTTTTCTTTTATCTTTGAATAAAGTTTTATAGTTTTCTCTATAACGATCTTACAGAAACTTTTTAAATGTTTATTTCTTGATGCTGTACACTTTTTTTTTTTTGCTATTATGACTAAGTTCTTCGTTTCTATTGCGTTTTCTATCTGGTTCTTTGAGGTGTACCAAAAAGCTATGTATGTTAATATCATATCCTACAAACTTTCAAGGTCTCTTTTCAGTTATAATAATATTTCACTTTTTTGTACACATATTGCTTGAAGTAGGTTGACTTACAAAGTTGTTTTAGTTTCTGGTGTACAGCAAAGTCATTCAGATGTGTATATATATATATATATATATACACATACATACATACATATATACATATATATATGCTTTTTCATATTCTTTTCCATTATGATTTATTACAGGATATTGAATATAGTTCCTTGTGCTATAAGTAGGACATCGTTATTTATCTATTTTATGTATAGTAGTTTGTGTCTGCTAGTCTCAAACACCTAATTTATCCCCCATCCCCTTTCCCCTTTGGTAACCATAAGTTTATTTTCTATTTCTTTGAGTCTGTTCCTGTTTTGTAAATAAGTTCATTTGTGTCATATTTTAGATTCCACATGTAAATGCTATCATATGATATTTGCCTTTCTCTTTCTGAATTACTTCACTTAATATGATAGTCTCTAGGTCCAGCCATGTTGCTACAAATGGCATTTATTTCATTCTTTTTTATGGCTGAGTAGTATTCCGTTGTCTCTGTGTATGTGTATGTGTGTATCTCACATCTTCTTTATCCATTTATCTGTCAATACACCTTTAGCTTGCTGCCAAGTCTTGCCTATTGTAAATAGTATAAGCATCATTGTCCTGTTTATACTTTAAAGAGAATGCTTCTGAAGTTTTGCCATAAAGAGTATTAACCATAGGATTATGATTTAGTATAAAGATATTCTCTTCTTTTTCTAATATTTTATTGTAAATGTACACTGAATTTTATTAAAAACTTTTCAGTGGCAGTTGAGCTGATTAAGATTTTTGTATTAATATTTTAATGTGGTGAATTAGAATTTTAAATATTGAAATATTTTTTCTTTCCCAAGATATATACTAATTGGTCGTGATGAAACATTTCTTAGAACAATTAATTTTACTATTATATCATATGGCATTTTGATCTTTGTCCCTAAGTGAGATTTATCTATAAATTTTTTTCATGTTCTACTATTTGAGATAATAGAAGTCATGTAAAATGAGCTTTCTCTATTTTTCTGTCCTCTGAAAAAAGTAATTAAAGACAATAATGATCTATACCTTAACGTTCTGGCAAAAGTAGTTGTCCTTAAAACAATCTGGGCCTGGATCCTTTTCAGTTGGAGATGAAAGTGTTTTTAGTTAGTAACTCCATGTATTGAACAATTATTGATCTACTGAAGTGTTCTATTACTTTTGAATAAATTTTATATTTTTTCTACAAAGCTACCTATTTCATGTGCTTTCAAATATATTATAAAATTGTTGATTTTATTCACTTACCACTTAAATTTCTAATATTTCCCATCATTGTACATATTATTTTTTGTTCTAGCATATTGTTTGTGTGTTTCTCTTTTTTTCATGACCAGTTTGTCAGAGGTTCATCTATTTTATTATTATTTTCAGATCTTTAATCAATTTTTGATGGCATAATATTTTTTTTAATTGAGGTATATAATTGACCTATAATAAAACATTAAATAAATGTTTTAAATAAACATTTAAAATATACAATTTGATAAATTTTATCTCATGTACACACAGACACACACAGAGGAAATCATCACCACAGTGAAGATAATGAGAATATCTATTACCTCCAGAGTTTTCACATGACTAGGAAATGCTTAGAGGTAATAGATATTCATAGATACCTTTGTGATTTTCCCCTTTCACTCTTCCTCACCTCCTGCTTCCACTCCCAAGTAACCACGTTTCTGCTTTCTGTCACTGTAAATTAGTTCTCATTTTCTGGAATTTTATGTAAGTTGACTCATTTAGTGTATAAGCATTTCTGTGTGGCTTCTTTAAATCACACAAAATTATTTTGAGATTTATCTAACATATATCAATTAATTGTTCATTCTTTGTTGCTGAGGAGTATTCCATTGTTTGGACATACCCCAGTCTTCTATCCATTCACTTGTTGATTGACATTTAGATTGTTTCTTGTTTGGAGTTATTACAAATAATGTTGCTATAAATATTCATGCACAAGTCTTTTTATGGACATGTGCTTTCATTTCTCTTGGGTAAATACCTAGGAGTGAAATAGCTGGATCATATGGTAGATGTATTTTTAGTTTTTTAGGAAACTGCCAGACTGTATTACAGATTGATTGTACAATTTAACTTTCTCACTAGCATCATAATAGAGTTCCAGTTCTTCCACACTCTAACCAACATGTGATATGGTCAGTCATTTGAATTTTGACCATTCTAATACTTATGTAATAGTATCTCATTGTGGTTTTAATTTGCATTTCCCTCATTACTACTGATGCTGATCATTGTTTCATGTGCTTATCTTCTGTGTATCTTCTTTAGTATATTTTTAAATCTTTGTCCTTTGTTTAATTGGGTTGTTTATTTTTCTATTTCTGAGTTTTAAGCTTTTTTTTTTTTTAAATATTCTAGATAAATCTAAATCTTTTACAAGCATTTGCAAATACTTCTTCCCAAACTGGGGCTTGTCTTTTTATTCCCTTAACAGCGTATTTTGGAGAATAGAAGTATTTAACTTTGATGAAGTCCAGTCTAACAGTTTGTTCTTTTATGAATTGCTGTGTTGATGGTGTATCTAAGAGTTATTTACTTAACGTAAGGTCACAAAGATTTTCTTCTAATGTATTCTGGTAGAAATTATAGAAGTCTTACATTTAGGTCCATGATCCATTTTGAGTTAGTTTTTATGTAAGATGTGTAAGATATATATATATATATATATATCTATATCTATCTCACATGGATATCCAATTGTTTCAGCATCTTCGTTGAAAAGACTATTTTTTCTCTGCTGAATTATCTTGGTACCTTTGTAGATCATCAGTTTTTCACATATGTGTGGATTTACTACTGCACACTACATTTAATCCTATTAATCTATTTGTCTATCATTACGCTAATACCACACTGTCTTGATTAGTATAGTTTTACTATAAGTCTTGAAGTCAGGTAGTGCTGACCCTCCTATTTTTTTCTCTATCAAAGTTGTTTTGGCTATATTTGGTCTTCTGCATCTCCATATGGATTTTAGAATTAGCTTGCCAATTTTTAGCCTACCTTCCCTTAAAAAATCCCAGCAGACTTTTTTTTTTTAATTGGAATTGCTTTGAATCTATAGCTCAACTTCAGGAGAATTGATTTCTTGAAAATATTGAGTCTTTCAGTTCAGGAACACAGAATGTCTCTCTATTTAATTAGGTCTCATTTCATTTTTCTTGGGTCTTTTTCATAGCTTTTAGTGTACAAATCTTTCACATCTTTTGTTAGATTTATCCCTACATGTTTCATATTTTGGATGCTATTATAAATGGGGTTTTTGAAAATCTCTGTTTCTGATTGTTTGTTGCTAATATGTAGAAGTATAATCTATGTTCTGTATATTGATCTTATATTCTCAACCTTGCTGAACTTACTTATTGCTTCTAGTAGTCTTTTGGTAGATTCTATCAGATTTTCTACATAGTTTTCTGAGAAAAAAAGACAGCTTTACTGTTTCCTTTTCAATCAGTTTTTTTCCCTTTTTTTTTTGCCTTTTGTACTAAGATACCAATGCAATGTTGAATCAAAGTGGAAAGGGTATTTGGGGGGAAAAAAACCGAAAGCAAAACAAGCATTAAGTGGAAATTTTTGTCATGTTTCTGATCTTAAGGTAGATTTCAGATATGGGGTAGGTGAGAAACCATTCTGGGATCTAAATTAAAATGGATCTGCAGTTTAAATTATTTTAATCAGATAGACATTCAAGCATAAATCCTATTTTCAGTAAAGTGCTACATGGAATATTGGGGCTTATTTTAGATTTCTCTGTATTTGATTTAGTAGAGTATCTAGGGAATTCCTCCGATTAGGGCTTGTACATGTGAGATATTTGATGAGAAGAAACCGGTATAGATTTTCGAACCATCACATCTGTCCATTAAAAATCACTAAACCGAAAGGTAGGAGGGGAGGTCAATGGGGACAAGCATTGTACTGCAGCACCTTCCAACTTCCATATCTTTTGCATCAGAGTACTGCCAGGCACTATGATGAGAAATGCAGTTTTGGAGATATTGAGTTACTTAGCTCAGGGCACCAAGAAGTTACACACACGCACACGCACACGCACACACACGCGCACACACACACACACACACACACAACCTGCCATCCCTGGCTTCTGGTTAAGGGTACCCTATGAAAATTACTCAAACTGAGAGTGGGAATTTGAGATTCACAATAATATTGCTATGGTGATAGCTCAAAATACCTTTATCAGGGGCCACCTAGAAGGAACCTGACCCGGACATTCTAATAGGCTCCTATAATTTTTCATCACCTCAGATTATAAGACTAGATAGGTTTAAACAGGTCTTGGTAGTGCCAGCTCTGCCTGGAGCACAGTCAGATTCAGATACATGACTGAAGCCCGTGCTGGAGGGGAGCACCTAAGACCGGCGCAGAACAGGACATACGGCATGAAGCGTGCTCAGCCACAATGATCTCTGCTCAAGGGAAGCTGGCAACCCTCTGGGGACTGTCACCAAGAGTCCTCAGCCAGTCTGGGCCAGGATCATCAAGTTATAGAATACTGGAGTGAGGAAGGACTTTAGAGATTCATTGAATCCAGCCATCTGATTTCACGGATGAAGGGACTGAGGTTTGAAGTAAAGTGACTTCTCCCAGCCATCAGCACTGGATACAAGGCAAGACAAGACCTCAGTCAAATGCTCTTCCTACAAACCATATTCTTTCCTATAATAATTCAGTATCTGCCACCAGCTGCCAAAGCAGTGTCTTATCAAATATTAAAGTGAGGAAGAAACATGAGTTGACCTAATTGCCTAAATAATTGTAACTCTTCTTATCCAGGCACGGTCATATACGACATCTGACAGTCCATAGAGTAACATTTTCAAAAGATTTTCTGATCATAAATCCCTGTGGAAGTGAATAAAGTGAATAGCAAACAAAATAATGCCCCCCTCAGGGAAGCCCGCATGACTCCAGACCGTTTCTTCCAGACATTCAACCCCCCGGGGCTCAGCTGAGCATGCCATAGCAAGCGCATTCAGTACTTGGGAAAGAAAATCAGTGCATGCGTTAGTGACCGCGGATCCAGTTTCTTGGGTCCAGACTTGAAAATAACCAATAACCAGCTCTATAAACACAGAAGCACCAATCTGGGCTATTCTCAGAGAACGCCATTTTCTTTTCTCTGTGACTTAGAGCCAGTTACACAATCTCAACTTCCTTGCTCAGAGAAGGAAAATACTAACATCTTCCTCATAGGTCTCTTTAAATAAGCTAACATGTATAATGTGCCTGTACTTTTAAGATATTTAGTGAATGCAGGTTAATTTCTTTCTCCTACTCCTCCACACAAAGATTTTAGCATTTTCTCAATTATTTTTTTATTTTTTCATTTTTTGCGGTACACGGGCCTCTCACAGTTGTGGCCTCTCCCGTTGCGGAGCACAGGCTCCGGACGCGCAGGACCAGCGGCCATGGCCCACGGGCCCAGCCGCTCCGCGGCATGTGGGATCCTCCCGGACCGGGGCACGAACCCGCGTCCCCTGCATCGGCAGGCGGACTCTCAACCACTGCGCCACCAGGGAAGCCCTCAAGATTATTCTGTTTTCTAACTTCAGCTCAGTATCCAGCAGCTGATGGTTTTTGTTGTCAGCCTCAGGAGAAGTTTCATCTATTTAAGAACATGAGACAAATCTGAGATGTGTGGCCAAGGTAGAAGACTTTCAAACAAGAAACAGCCGTCTGTTCCCAATTGTGGGAGTGTTTATTGTCCCAAGACAACAAGGCTGAATAAACCATGCCATGTCTGTGGGTGCCCTATGGCTCTGGAGTTCTTCGATCATCACCATTATATTCAGTGAGCAATCCAAGATGCACTAGGTATTGGAAAACCAAAGTTACTTTCTTCAGCCCTGCTCTCTGTGACGTTAAGTTGCGTTAGCCTGGGTCCTCTGAGAAGCAGATATCAGGATAGAAGTAGACATGCAAATATTTTCTTAAAGCAAACACCTGTGTGACGAAATCAGAAGAGAACCAGGAGAGGCTAGGAGACCTGTCAGATCATTACGTAGGTCTGACCCTTGTGAAGGGGAGCGGGAAGGAAAGCAGCTTGAGTGGGAGAATTTTAGGCTCCAGGGTAGGTCTAAAGGAAGTTCAGCAAGGCCAATGGGAGGGATCTTCCAGCCAGAGTTGCCCATCAAAGGACCCCTTCCTTACCCAGGTACGAACCTGCTTTAGTCTCTCCGATGTGCTCAGGCTTGGCTGGGAGCAGCCCGTGGGACGTATGGCCTCAGCACTAACTCCTGGATGGATTTCATAGCCCAGCATCAGGGACTTCAGTCAGTGACACTCCTGCAGTGGGAGATCTGAGAGGTGTATTCTCACGGCTACCTTACATACTGTAAGTGGCACACATGTTGCTAAACATATAAAGCACACATCGGTAGCATTAAAAAGTTAATTGACACAAGTAAGGGCGCAAATCATCATCGTTTTGCCCTCTCAGGTAAACTTAGAATCAATAACCATAGGTACAGCGGCAGCCTAAAGTGTCTGCCTTCCTCCTGTGACTTCTCAGTTCATGCTACAGTATTATTCACAATTGCTGGTGAGCATTTAACATGACAAGGTGCTGTGCAAAACATTGCCTATGCAATATCTCACTTCTTCTTCATATAAATTCTATTGAGGAAATATTATCTCCAGTTAACGCAAGAGGAGACTGAGGCTCAGCCAGGTTGAGTACCTTGTCCAGAGTTACACAACTAGCAGGTGACAAAGCTGAGATTCAAAAATAGACTGATTACAAAGTGCACTCATGAAAACACTCCACTCCACCCTCCCTTCCTTTGTGAAAGTTTGAAAGACCAGAAAACAACAACAATCTAAGTGTCCGTTTAAAACTCAGTGGGGTCACCTTGATCCTAGCTCAGACACAGCCAGCACTAATTGCTATATTAATTCACCGACTCTGTTCTCACGTGTTTATTTTCTCTGCCGTGGGTGAGAAATTATGAGCACTTATCCTCATTTTTCCTAAAGTGTACAAAGCACGCTAGTGACCTATTTTCCAAGCTTTTCTCTGAAAGCTGGAGATTTTTCTAAATTAGGAAACTGGTGGACCTGTGCAGCTGTTTATCAAAACCATGTCTCCAAGTTACACAGCAGAAAATGTTGTCTGATAGATTAGAAACCTTACCTTTGTCCAATGTGGCCAAGCCCCAGAGTTTTCCCAAATCTCCATATATCTTAGGTTCCATTTGCTGTCAGTCAGTTGGTCCATAAATATTGTAACTTCCTGAACACTTACTGAATAGGGTACAAAGAAAATAGAGGTTTCAGCTCCCATTCTCAAGAACACTACAATCGGTTTTGGGAAATAGAAGGAGGATATTCAAGATGGAAATGTAAGGTCACTTTAAACAATGTATAAACATATTCAAAATGCATTTGGGTCAGTGTGACCACAAAGGAAGAAAAGTTGGGTACCTTTTTGCCCTGGAAAAACATAGTTGCCCAGGGAAGGGGCCATGTAGGGCTTTGGCCTGGACCAGGAGTTCTAGCCTTGGTTTTGCTCTAACAGTGTGAGCTTGAACTTACCACTGAATATTTCTGAATTCCAGTTTCTTCTCTGTAAAATAAAGCAGTTGGTCAAGACCAGTGATTTTCAAACTTTGCAAAGCCAAGAATCACTTTTTCCCCTCCTCCCACTGAACCGCAATATAAGCTTGAGTTGAATTCAAGCTGGAGGTGAGGGGTCCTTGTCCCCTCAGAAGTCTGTTAGCTGTGCACGGGATCATGGGGTTCCCAAGGACACAACTTGAACACCCCTGGTCTAGACATTATCTAAGGTAACCTTGGATTAAAGTGTGGTGATTCTGTGGATCCCAGAGCATGAACAATTTAATATGAGAAACATATTTTAGTTCTTTTGAGATCTGAGTGCAACTTGATTTTATAAATCAATAGAACTACAGTAGAAGGAGAGACCTTGTATCTCTCTGCTGTACGAGATGTGAGATCAATAGCCCATTAGGCAAGCAATCTGGGTCATGATTTCATTCATAAACATTCATCGAGCATCTTCTGCATGCCAAGCTCTATAGACATAGGTGCTAGTATTGAAATCCCTTGAGGAATACTCAGTCTAATAGGTTCTTGGATCAGAAAATGTTCATTTTGAGAAGCCCTCAAAAAGGCAAGGTAAGAACAACATGGAGTGTTCTCAGTTAGAGCTTTTAATAATAGGTTATTTATTTTATCTAATTGGAACTACTCTGGATAGATGTAACACGCACAGTGCAGCCTGAGGGGTCTATGCAATAAGGCCCAGGGTAGACAGCATGGTGGCATCCTGACTCCCAGCCGGGGGCACAGTGAAATCAAGTGTACTTTATCAATTAGAGATCAGAAAGCAGATGGAAAAATGCTCTACGTGAATGATCTTCACTGGTCATTTTATCCTGAGACAGGGCATAAAAAGGAAAGTACCCATCCCCATCCCCCTTACCCACTCCCAAATCCACTCCTGAATTGAAAGGTTAGAAAAATGGGCCCCAAATATCAGTCTAGCAGAACACAACTAGTTCAGACATGTTTTATTAGAGTACTTGCCTATAGAACCCAAGCATCTCTTATTTCTTAATGGTTAAATTAAATCTTGCTCTGTCTCAGGGCTATTGCAGTGTGGCCATTGACTCACTGAAAAGCTTATAAGATAGAACATCAGATTCTAACACTTTTATAACAAGGAGAGAAAATGAGTGTATACATTTTAGAAGCATTTTAATGCAAATGATTTGGAGAGAAGAGTAGAAAACAAGGCATAGTTTAAAAGGAAGCTCCTTTTACACTTATAGGTTTATAAATAATATAAGTAAAAAATAAATATATCATTTATTTAAACATATTTTATACAGTTAATTTTATATATAAACAAATAATAAATACAGAGATTAATATATAAATGTATTTTCCATAAACGTATTTATGAATATATTATTTACATTCTATGTTTATAATATAAAAAGAGCTACCTTTCTTTGAATGATACCAAGATCGCTTTGGAATTGAATACACATTAATTCCCTTCACGTGACTTAGTCATGTTAACTTCTCCAGGCAAAGAGGACTCCTAGTATTTTGTGCACATCTACTACAATAAAACTGTATCAAGGGCTTCCCTGGTGGCGCAGTGGTTGAGAGTCCGCCTGCCGATGCAGGGGACGCGGGTTCATGCCCCGGCCAGGGAGGATCCCACATGCCGCGGAGCGGCTGGGCCCGTGAGCCATGGCCGCTGAGCCTGTGCGTCTGGAGCCTGTGCTCCGCAGTGGGAGAGGCCACAACAGTGAGAGGCCTGCGTAATGCAAAAAAAAAAAAAAAAAACAAAAAACTGTATCAAATGTCATCCCTTCTTGTCAAGAAGCTGAGAAGAAATTATTATATGTATATCATCAGTTGCACACAGAGCCTGTAGGTCAGCGCCTTGCCATCACTAGACATTAAGGTTTTCTTCTTTTGGTAAATTATTTTTTATCATAGAAAATTCAAAAACATACAAAAGTAGAGACAATAGGATAATAAACTCCCAGCTACCATTACCTAAGTTTACCAGTTATCAACTAAAAGCCAGTTTTATTTCATTTATATGCCTACCCACTTTGTCCCTACCTCATGCATGGGTTACTTTGAAACAAACACATGACATCATGTCATTTCACTCATAAATATTTTGGTATATATCTCTAAAAGATAAGGGCTTTAAAAAACAAAAACAGAAACAAAACCAGAATGTTAAGACTTTTGTCATGCCTAAAAAATATTTAACAATAATTCCTTATGTCAGATATCCAGGCAGTTTTAAAATTTTTCTCGTCGTCTCATAATTTTTACATAATTATTCTATCGAAGTATAGTTGATTTGCAATATTATATTAGTTTCATTTTGTACTAATTTTGTATTGTGATTCAGTATTTTTACAGATTATATTCCATTTAAAGTTATTGTAAAATATTGGCTATATTCCCTGTGCTGTGCAGTATATCCTTGTAGCTTATTTATTTTATACACAGTAGTTTGTACCTCTTAATCCCCTACCCCTGTCCTCCCCTCCCCTCTTCCCTCTCCCTACTGGTAGCTACTAGTTTGTGCTCTATATCTGAGTCCGTTTCTGTTTTGTTATAGTCATTTGTTTGTTTTAGTTTTTAGATTCCACATATAAGTGATAAAATACAGTATTTGTCTTTCTCTGTCTGACTTATCTCAGACACAATTTTTGTTTTAATTAGCTTCAAGCAGAGTCAGTGCATTGCAGTTGACTCGTCTCTTCAGTCTCCCTTCATCTGTAGTAGAAGTGTCCAATAAGAAGATAATGTGAGCCACACATGAAATATTAAATTATCTAATAGCCACATTTAAGATGTAAAAAAAAGCAACATTAGTTTTAATAATATACATGATTAGACAATATATGTAAAATATTATCATTTCAGCATATACTGTATATAAAAGTTATGGCTTTTTTTATACTAACTCTCCAAAATTTGGTATGTGTTTTGCATTTATACCACATCTCAGTTTGGCCTAGCCACATTTTAGGTGCCCAATATCCACATGTACCTAGTACCTACTGATTGGACAGTGTCGATATATAGATTCCCTCTCTTAAGGCATACGTTTTTGGTAATCAAAACAAACAAACGAAGGAACATGGAAAGGATTTTTATGTAACTCTTCCTTACCAAAGGATAAGAAGAGGATTCCCATGAGTGTGACACATGCGTATTAGAGCCTGTGTCTCCCCAAAGCTTGAGACGGACACTCGTGTGCCCATGATTTCTTTGGGAATGGGACCCTTTAGAACAGAGGTGCATGACGGGAGGAAAATATTGAAGGAGGGAAAACCTGTGCAAAAATATGTTGTGGAGGTGGCTTCTACTACAGGAAACGGGTGGTGCATTCTGCGGGGACCTTCTGAGGAATCTTGTAAAATACGTCACAGAGCTAGTCACATGGGACAAACAGGAAAGCATTTCTGCTCCCATCCCCCAATACTAAAGGGGACTCAGGAATTATCACTCTCAGGCTTCTGGTTGTGAATGTGTAAGTGAGCAACTCCAGTTTTGCAGAGTGATAAGTCCAGGAGAGGAAGCAAGCAGTATCTGATGGGGGCAGAGACAAACTGTTGGGTGCTTCTGACCCCTGAAAGCTGTGCTGATCTGATCAAGGCCTGCAGGGCATAGGTTGGCCAATGCAGAAGTGGCCAGAATGAGGAATACGACCAAGAGGATTCTGGAGAGGGACGTCACAGGTGTCCAGTAGGATACACCTGTGACTTGAAAGTAAACATGTGTTAAATGAAAACCGTTTAGTACAGAGATAGGATGACCGTGACAAGAGCATGGGGGAACACAATTCAAAAGGGATTGGAATGGTCAGGGAGAGAAAAATACTAGTAATATCAATCCCACTAAGCTCCACATCTACTACTATTTTTTAAATAATTTCTGTTTATTGAATGCTTTTCTTTTTTCTTTTTGGCCACGCCGCACAGCATGTGGGATCTTAGTTCCCCAACCAGGGCTCAGACCTGTGCCCCCTGCAGTGGAAGCGTGGAGTCTTAACCACTGGCCCACCAGGGAAGTCCCTCTACTACCATTTTTTAAAGCCTCAGAATTCTTCAAGCATAATCAACAATATCTGAAATTCCATCCAGAATATATAATATTCTGGTTTTCATTCTAACATGTGTTTACCTTTATCGCATTAGTGTGTTTTTCCAAAATTAATCCGATTTTCACAATGTGGGCGATAGCCAGTCAGTGCCTAGACCTCATGTCTACTTAATAAACAACACGTCTTCAACACTTATAGTTGAGATGATTTTGTAAAGACATTTTTTCAGAGCTAGACACGACCTTAGAAAGGGACATGTTGAACCAGTGCCACTGATATAAGAATTTCCTCAAGAGCCTTCTCTAGAAATAGTCACACAACGTATGTTGCCACCAGAGGATAAATGGGAAATACCTGGCTTAGTTTTGGACATCTTGTTTCGCCTGAATACTCACGGTTGTCATAAAGCTAAGTGGCTAATCCACCCTCCACCAGTAAGTACTGCTATCTAAAGCGAGACACGTATTAGGCTAAAAATCGTTAAGTTCAAGGGTGCCAGGTTCTGTACAACACCTTCTGCCAAATCTGTGCTGTAAAAATGGTATGATCCTACCTACCTGCCTTGCTACCATACTATAGCAGATAAATCATCTGCCAGGGTGAGCTTTACTATGCCTTAGAATGTCTGTGATGGCTGTAAAAGAAATTGTGTTTATGAATACTGCACACATGATGGGATCTCATTCTCTTTACACATCGCATGCTGATTCCTGTTAAGTGACTGACTAAAAATTACTGCACTGGGACAAAAGTAATTAATCTGAAAATATGTACAGACTTTGACAGTTTGCCAAAGACAATTTTATAGTTTTTTAAACCCAATTTCCCTTCTCTATACTTTCCCTAAAGGGACCAAATTATTGGTACTCGGAAAGAAGTTAAGTTTACCTACACAATGAAGGGCTGAAAGAAATACTGTGAAGGAGGGGAAGGAGGGGAAGGAGGGGAAAAGGCCCTGTGGGGTAGGGGAGGAAGAATAGTATTGTCTTGGGAGTTAGAGTGAAGGAGATTGAGGAGAGTATGAATGGCTGGGATGAATGAAGAAAATGAAGAGAAGGGACAGGTTTCAACATTGCTGTGGATTAGAAAGTAAGCTCCTTTTAAATATTCTTTGCAGCAAATGATAAAGAAAGCCATTCCTTTTTAATTAATGTTGCCCTCTGAACTGTTATTTGTTGCTCTAGGGGTCTTTGTGTTTATAGGGGGTACACTCCTCCAAATGAAACCCAAGTTCAGTGAGATGCTAACCAGGTACGTCAATGGAGCCCCGTTACTGATTTATTGATACTTGGCTTTATGTCTTGGTTCTCATATTTGTTTTAGCTCCTTTCTTACAAGCTGCATTTTTAAAACTCTTTCTTGGCTTAGCTTTGGAAATATTTCTACCGAGTGTAACAGCTATTGTGGTTAAGTTACCACTGCATTGTTAGTCATTTCATTTCATTCACCAGACACATATTAAGTGCCAACCATATGGCAGGCTTGACACAGAGAACCAGGAGCTGGAGATGATCAACAATCGGACCTTGCACTGAAAGTTCCGTAGCTGCCAGTAATGGCATTGGAATGTGTCAGGATTCAAGTACACTAACAGTCACAGTCCTGCAAGCCACGATCTTAGGAAGCTTATAATGTCTATTATTGCCAAGTCAGGGCACCCACCACGATAACTTCCATTTTGGATAGTTATACACAGGGATGGGTGAAAGGTGAAAAATGGAGTCATTCATCCAGATATATTGCCAATACTTAGACATTTCTGGGCAACGGTCTGATTCCCTTCACTTTCATCTTGAAGTTTGGCCTTGTGTAACCATATGTTGAATGTAAGCACTCTTAGGCTTACATTCTCAGTTTCTGCACATCCTCAGTTTCAAGGGCATTTTCATCTGACTGGAAGTGATAACACAACTGGAACCGAGTCGTGGCATTCGATGTAACCCTCCCATTCCAGTAAAGATGGCTGGAGGATGTTCAGCACCTGAAATTAGCCAGAACTTCAAGTTGTAGATCTCATCACTAAATTTATCTTTTCTGAACCTGAATTTTCTTGATATGTAAAGCTTTTTTTAAAATAAATGCTTAGGACTGGGAAGATGCCCAGCACATTAAGCCTTGAACCATACAGAGGGAATCATTTTGTAAAAGGAAATAAGTCCTTTAATATAAACTGGGCGACCATTCAACCACTAAGCCTAGCTTCGCGGGATCCTATTTAATCCACTGAGTGTTCTGTTCTTTTCCACTCATCTAACTTGAGCCACAAATATGTTGCTTCTCGGTTTGCTCTCTGAGGATATTCTTTTCTTCTTATCATGACTTAGAGGTAGCCAGAGAATAGTATTCATGCCTGGAAATGAATTATGAATCATTCAGTAGCTTCAGAATCCGAAAGGATAAGAAAAGCAATAGTTCCTAAAATTCTTGTCATTCTTTTGTATTCTATTCTATTGCAATAAAAATGCTATAATTTGAAAACTTGCTGCAGATGTTCTCGTTGAAGTCAGAGGAACAGATATCCTGGAGAGAAAAGGCAAAGATAAAAAAGTGAGACAGAGAGCAAGAAAAAGTGTTTAAGGGCATCTTTATCAGATGTAGTTTTCATGGTCAGTGTATGGGGCCAGGATATGCAGACAGGCAAGTATGGATATCGTGGCTTTATCTTCAAGGTGTAGCTTACTGCTTCCCGCCAAATGGAATGTAAATAGAAAGGCAAAGTGTTCCTTTTTTGCTGTGAGTCAGATCCAGCCTGGATGTCTGAAAGGGCATTCAGGAATGAAAGCTACTCCATTCAGAGATGACCTTATGATCTGACAGAAAAGTGTTTCTGTATTTAGGAAGTTCAGCCTGTGCCGAAAATAAAACTGGTGGTCCCTGGGAGCTCCCCTCATATTCCAAGGTAAACTAAATGAGTTAAATAAATAGAAAGTCTGAATTAACATTCAAAACCTATGACAAGTAAAAAGGGATCATTCAGAAGGGAACATGGTCATACTTTGCACCAGACTCAAAGAGAGGAATCTGACCCAGTGTAAGAGTGTGTCTTTTCACCTACAGAACTATAAAGGCAATTTTCAAAGATTTTTTTGTTATGGTCAGTATCTTTCTAGTGTATGCATAGAAAATCACATAAAGTACCCACAGTCTCACTAACAAGTACTAGACTTGAGAGGTCAAGAACTTTATGTGATGGTCCTAAGCACTGACTTTGCTAGTAAAGATTTGTTAGTCTAGGTCTGTTTTCAGAGATAGCAAAGATGATCTCAGAAATGTTCCTATCCCCTATCTTAGTGTCCATCTTTTGATTCCATAGCTGGAAAACATTTAATCGCATTAGGTCCTTTCGAGTAGCTGTGACGGAGAACAGTGCTTACCTATTCCAGTATCCATTTGCTTCTTCCTTTTGGTAGAGAAACCCTAATTTCTACCTAGGGTTGCCAGATTTAGCGAATAAAAATACAGATTACCAAGATAAACTTAACTTTCAGAAAAGAAACAAATAAAATTTTAGTGTAATATGTCTCAAATATTGTACTCATATCCAAAAAAGGTTTATCTGAAAATCAAATTTAATTGGCCATTTTTTATCTTATCACGTATCCCTACTAATCACTTATGTTTCTACCCAGCTAAGACTACATTTCTAACGCTCAAATTATGACGTGACCAAGTTCCAACCAATGAGGTGGAAGCTTGTGTTGAGTGATGTTCCTAGAAAATCTCCTTAAAAGAAAATGGCATACACTTTCCCCTCTCCCCCATCCTCTACACTGCTATCTGAGAAGGATATTATGGAAGAAGAGCAATTTTGAGCCATGAGAAACAAGATCCCATAGCTCTGGGAGAGATAGCAGCAGCCCAGTCCCTGGCACTATCGTGCTACTGAATACCAGCCCTGAGCTGCCTTTCTGCAAATTTTCCTTGGGTGAGGGAGTGAGGAAGTGAGGGAGAGGGAGAAAGAGAGGGAGAGAGAGAGGGAGAAACTTCTTATATAAACCACCATTATTTGGGACTTTCTCTTGTATTCAGTTGAATCCAATCCTAAGTGATATAAACCTTATATCCCTAGAGATTTGTGGGTACAACGAAACTAAAATTTGTGGAACAGGACAATTTGTGTAGTGCAGAGTATTCCAAAGACTCTGTGAATGCTCAGTCACTTAGATTCTCATTGTCTCTTTGTCTCTCACACACAGATTCACTTACTTTTCTAAAGCTTCTGCTTCCTGCCTTATCTTCTCCATAGTGCTCAGAAGTTAACTCTAGCAATTCAGGGGAAAAAAAGGCCATGCCTAGAGGACCAGAGCATAAAGGTGAATTGTGGTCAGCAATTTTATCTAAGAGGTTGCTTGACCATTTCAACAGACCCTGGGGGAAGGAAGTCAGTTGTAAGCATGAACTCTGCGCACCGTGGGTTCCCCGATTCCTGTCCTCTGACAAACTCTTGGGGAGAAGATGGGTTTCCCCTCAGGCTCTGGCCTCAGCAGAAGATTGTGTGCCTGGTGGGCTGTGATGCTGCCTTGGTCCTGAGCTGACTGCACTTGGGGTGGGGGAGAAGCTCTGTTCTCTCTTGCTCTGTGGAGTGGTGAGCGCACAGCCACTAAGTGACACACTTGCTAAAGTCTGTGTTGGCAGCCCTGACTTGTCCTCACCCTGCCACGCCCCAGGCTGTGGAGCTTTCTAGGCGGTTGCACCTGTTGACAGGGGACTGTGACCTTGGGCCTCACTGGCACTGTGTCCCTCTGGGCAGGAGAGAGTGAGCACCATTAAACTCCTCCTCAGGAAAGGCAGAGGGGCTTCTAGAAAAATGTGAATGTCTGCTGTGAATGACCATCTCGCCAGTTAAGGCTTCCCACGGCGGAGGCAAAGAACTGTAAAGACTTCCTTCCTCTCTCAGAATGTATAACCCACTACCCTGAAATGTGTTTAGCCAGGCAGCTGGTCAGGGAAACAGGTGTCAGGCTTAGAGCAAAACCTCCAATTCTGTGTCATGGTCTTCCCCTCTCTTCCCTTAGGGAGACTGTCTCTATACGAAGCTTGTATTTTGAATATTCATTCCCTCCTTGAAAAAGAAAGTAGACACTTGTTATCCAGAGGTATACGTACAGTATTATCTAGATATATGCCCTGTACAATTACAATACAATCTAGATATCTGCCTCCTATAATTTTACATTTCAGACTTTAGTTCTTAATGATTCCAGCTTTCAAAACCTTCTAGTTAGTGCTATACATTAAAATGGCCCAGGGTTTTGACTTCCTTAGTCAACAACTGAATTCCACAACAAACAAATTTATTCATTCATTTGACAAATACTGTTGAGCATTTACTATTGCCGGGCACTGGGTCAGGTGTGAGGTATCCAAGAGTGGAAACACCAGACAAGATCCTTGTGCATATAGAGTTTATATTTTAATTGGAGAGACAGAGCAAAGTCACTACATAAATAAAATAAGTACAATCTAGACTGGGTACCATGAAAGAAACGTACAAGGGGCTGAGCCCGGAGACTAAGCTGACTCTAGTATATTTCTCATCACAGTATATTGTAATTGTCTGTTCTGTCTCCTCATTGGATGCAAGAGCCAGGGCCCACTAATACTTTTTTCATCTTGGTCTTCCTTGTGCTTAGGATAGTGCCTGACACATAATGGTGCTGAAAAAATTGGCTGCTGAGTGAGCGTATGAATGTTTGTGTGGAACAGTGAATTAACAAAGGATTGGGACTTCATTAAGAAATACCTATGCCTTGCACAAAATACAAAAAATACCAAGTAGAGCCTATATTTCACATTCTGTTTTCTTAATAACATTTTATATGTAATATTCAAGTTCTGTGTTTTCATCCTATATAGATTCAACCCGTAAGCAAATGGAGGTTTCATGGGTGAAGAGAGAATCCAGTTTACCTAATTCTCTTCCAGTCCAACACAAATAAGGCACATAATACCTACCGGGGGCTGTAAGTGTCAGGTACGGAATCAAAGCTAGAAGAAAACACGAGGTTTGAGGTGTCACTGGAAGCTTTAGCGGTAATTAAGTTCCCTGTTCTCAGGCTTCCTGTCACCTTCCTCTTAGCTGCCAGAACAGCATGTTTCAGTCTCGCTGCTGAAGGACTAAATGAGCAGCTGTGTTTTGTTCCTGTCTCTTCCCCCCAGGCCCCCCCCCCCCCGCCACCCCCCTTTCAGTTGCTTCCTTGAATTTCCTGTCATTCGGCAACTTCCCAGGGGGTACTGGGCTGAACCAGTGCTGGTATCTCCAAGCACAGACCACGATCTCCATTGTCTTTCATGGCTGCCTGACTCCTGATTACAGAAAGGTGGATAAGCTGGATGAGAGAATGAAGCTGCCTAAGACGATATTGTGCTGTTTGGGGGGAATTACATTTGGGGATCTTAAAGTGAGAGTAGTTATCACCTCTAACCACCCAGCTTTACAAATGAAGAAGCCGAGGCTGGAGGTCAATACCTGAGGGAGGTGGAAACACAGGCCCTGGACTAGACACAGGCATCCCAGCTCTGGCCAGCGCCCTGCTGCCTCCTCATGCATGCTTACACACCTTTTATCCAAGCTATCTTGCAGCACTGAATGTACAAAACCTTTAAATTGTGAGCCAGGAGTTCATTTTTAGTTGGTCATAATCAAGATCATACGGATAGTTATGGAGCACCTGTCAAATGCATGAATACTATTGTAAAAATCAAAAGCCCTCAAAAACCTCACAGTGTAGTTGGGGAAACAACTGTAAAACTCTAAAGCTAGAATCCCATTATTTAACAAAGGAGGGAAGAATTATATGGAAGGGAACATGATTTACTGCTGGTTGAATAGCTAATTGGAGGAAGAGTTGAGATTCAGACCTGGGTCTCCTGGCTCCCAGGTCAATATGTATCCCATGGGCACTGTGTACCTACGATGTGCAAGGAGAGAACAGCTGAGGGAAACCTAAGTATGGGCTCTGCAGTGCAGCATAGTCACTAACCAGACCCAGAAGAAGAAAGGATACTAAACATGGCAACCGTCCGTGTAGCTCCCTGGAGGAGGTGAGTCCCGAGCAAGGATTTATAGCATTACTCCAGATTGAAGCATGAAGCAGCAGGAGTAAGAATAAGCCAGGTACCTTCAGCGGCTATTAAGGAGACTCACATGCCAGGAGTGGAAAAGCTTCAGAAGAGCAGAGGAGAAATTGCCAAGAATTGTTGGGATCAGCTCAGAAGTTCATCCTACACCACTGAACACCCACTGTATGCCAGGTGCTGTGCTGGGCGCTGGGGATTTGCAGATGAATGGGAAGTCGTGCCATACTGCATTGGGCTTCCCACTCTGGCCACTAGGATCTTGATTCCAAAAACCAGGTAGATTTGCCAAATGCATCCATAGAAAATTAAACCCATGGGGAACTCTCAGAATTTTATGAAGATGACAGGAGGGTGTGATAAAAACAGCTGAAACCATGCTTGGTGGAAAAATCAGTTAGTTCTTGGTCCATACCCGGGAATGACAACCTCTAAAAGATGTGCACTGATGCTGATGGCAGGTGGCAGTTCCTCCTAACCTAAGAGCAGACAGCCATCCTCAGCCAGTGTAATTCAGGGACTATCTTCTGAGCTAGCCAGGTCCTGCCTCTGCTCTGGGTCCCCTGTGCTCTGATCAGATCTGAGTGAGGATATGTGTTCCTTGCTCCAGAAACCTTATTTCTAAGAGTTGTTTTCCCCTTTAAAAAATGCATTTAATTGTTCATCCGTCGATTTCCTTCTCCCTGGATAGTCTGCAAACTCTGGTGGCGAGTGTGTGATACTGTAGTCCAAAAGCATGTCTGTGTTCCCTCCACAAGCTGCTGCTTTTGTTCTGGCTGCCAGGTACTTTACGGATGATTCTCATGATTCTGTGTGCTTGGTGGTGGGAGGGGTTTTTTTTTGATTGTTGTTCTTTTTTAAATTCACTTCCAATCAGAGGATGAGATGAAAGTAAATGCCATAATAGCCCTTTTGCAACACCATTTAGGATCCACCTATACCCAGTAATACGTGGTTGACATTAGAAAACTCAGTTGGCTCTGATGCTTTGTTGGGTTATGAGTCAGGAAGGAGAAGGGGTTGAAATGATGGAAGAGCTCAAGGTGTATCTCCTGCTAGGTCCGCGTAGCATGGATACACAGATGAGAATGACTTTCCTCTCTTCTTGTAAGCTTCACTCTCAGAGGCATTGAACATGGGCTAATCTGGAAGCTGCCTGCCCCTTGCAAAGTGAAGGGAGTCAAAGAAGATGTCTTGGTGATTAATTGAATTCTGTACTTTCAAGTTAGAAAAACAAAGAGATACCACAAGACAGTTCATAAGGATTAGAAACAGAAAATGCTTCCTTTTGATATTTTTCTTCCCATTTTCTTTTTTATTGTGGGAACATTTAAACATACAAAAAAGTAACAGGCTGGTAAAATAAACCTCATATATGCAAATATGTATATTTAATTTTTATTTTACCCTTCTAATTCTATTTCATGCATTTTTATAATATAACTAATACATTGAGTAGTCCATTATATAATTTAAATATAAATAATATATATTTTGGGGAAGTATGCTTAAAAATGCTTTACAAATAGGGGTAGTACATCAGAAATGTTTGGACATACTTGTGTTAACAGCAGTCACAAGACACTCTTAGGAATAATAATAAGAATGATGATTAATATTTGTTGATGCTTATCTGCTCCCGGCACAGTGCTAATGGCTATACTATAGGAGATGTCCGTGGGGCCCAGATTACACGCTTTTCCTGTAACATCCGTAACTGGAGTAGAAAATCTAAACTGATGGACTTCAGATCAATTTAGATTTTGGATCCTACCTCCCCCCACAAAAAAAAAAATACATATGTGTATATATATATATATATATATATATATATATATATATGTGTATATATATATATATCTTTCTAAAAACAAGTACTAACCTTCCCAATATATTTTTAAAATTTATGTTTATATAACATTCATACTAAAGAAGTACCTGTGACATTGGGGAAGTCATTATATTTTTTTAGAACCTCTTTTATCATCTGTAGATGAGGGAGTTAGAGTATCTAGGGTCTCTAATATTCCTCCTAGCCCTCACATTTTACAAGCCATTTCTATGAGGTTATAACTTGCTAAAGCCAAACACCCTATCCAATACATTATTTACATTGTCTCTGGTTTTGTAGAAGAGGCAACACACGTGAGGCCCACTGTTATGTAAATCTTTATCGCAATCATCAACAACTTATTGAGGATCTCTGGTCTGCGGCAAATGTCATCAAGCATTACAAGGAATGAATGTGAAGGAGGCCACATTCTGTGGGTTCCATTTATAACTACATGACCATCTCAGATCTCACGCAGACTGTGCCTGGTCATGCCGTTGTCCTTCTGTCACCCTCTCCCTTGGTAGGCATTGGTGTCTGGGGGCCTGGCAGCCAGGTCAGCTGGCTGCAGGGGTTCTTGTAGCACTTACAGGGATAGGCATGTGGGATTCCTTTCAGTAAAGTGATAGGCATATCACACGCTGGTGTTCAGGCTCTGACATGCCACAGATTAGCAGGCGTGCCTCTTTTAAAAGGCATGTGATGGGCCTCTCAGTCTATGTCCTGAAATACTCAAATCCTCCCTCACATCCTGTATAAGCCATTTCCACCCAATTAGAGCCTTTCTCGCTATTGTTTTCAACGGTTCAATTGCAAGAAACCAAAAGGCAGAGCTGTGGCTCTGGCTCACTTACTTCTGAATGCTATATTTCCATTTTTCTGTTAGGTCCAGCTTGGGGAAGACAAGCAGCAGAGACTAGGAGTCCTAAAGCAAATGAAGGGGTTCAATGTGCTCACAACAGAAGACGCTAGTCTATAGTGGTTTTTAAAAATTGGCTTTGACATCGTTAGTCTTAGTAATATTCTTTTGGATCTGTCTTTTCAAGCAAGGGCAATAAAAGCAAAAATAAACAAATGGAACTACATCAAACTCGAAAGCTCTTGCACAGTGAAGGAGGCCATCAACAAAGTGAAAAGGCCGCCTACTGAATGGGAGAAGATACTTGCAAATGATATGTTTGATAAGGGGTTAATATTCAAAATATATAAAGAATGCATACAAATCAATATCATAAAAACAATCAGATTGAAAACTGGTCAGAGGACCCGAATAGACATTTTTTCAAAGAAGACATACAGATGGCCAACAGACTCGTGAAAAGATGCTCTACGTCACTAGTCGTCAGGGGAATGCAAATCCAAACCACAATGAAATATCACCTTATACCTGTCAGAATGGCCATCATCAAAAAGATAACAAATAACAAGTGTTGGTGAGGACTTGGAGAAAAGGGAACCCTGTGCACTGTTGATGAGAATGTATATTGGTGCAGCCACTATGGAAAACAGTATGGAGATTCCTCAAGAAATTAAAAATAGAACTACTATATGATAAAGCAATTTCACTTTTGTGTATTTACCTGAAGAAAACAAAACACCAATTCTCTACCAGGTTCATCTCTTGAGAGTTGTTTTTGGTAACTGGAGTTTCTCATGGAATGATGTGCTGTCTGCCTTACCAGAGTATTGAAAGTGTTTTGTGGAAAAAGAAAGAGAAGTAAAGAAACAAGGCAGTTACTGGTTTTTACTCACTTTAGACCCAAACCAAGAAATAAAAGCACAGTGTTAGTTACCCTTCATATTTTGACTGGGTTTTCCTGTTTCGTGACTTTTGGTTCTAAACTCTGATGCATGTGCCAGTCTTAGTTGGCAAAGGTAGATCAGGTTTGTAGTCCAGCTACATCCAGAAGGCTAGTTCCAGAGCCAGGGCCAAAGAGATATCTGGTTTGAGGTTCTCAAACCCTTCATCAGAAAGCTGTGTCAACAGGGCACCCCCCTCTGCTATTTTAAATGCTTGATGACTCTCGGTGTGTTTGGATCCATGCTTGTTCAGACTCTCAAAGGCAAATGTTCTGCTCCTGGTTGTCTGGAAGGTGCAGAAGCCTTTTGCAGTCTGCAGCTCTGTGGCAACGTCCAATTGCATAGTCCTTGGTCGCCCAAGACCAGCCCTGAGTGAGAAGTGGACAAAGGTTCCATAGACCTCCCGTTCCCTTTATTCATAAGGTGGTTTACTGTTTCTTGAGCACTAGACCTTGTTCTTTGGAACCATATAGCAGTTTTCTCTCAGTTTCTTTCAGTTGGCATGTGGCTTCTGTAACAACACATCAGTACATCTTTCTTACAGCTCTGTTTCTAGTTTCGTTGAATATCGCCTTTATGCAAAAAAATTCTCTCTCTCAGCTGGCATGAGACTGTGTGTCATGGGACAGCCCTAGTCTTCTCCCATCTTGTGAGCCCTCTCACCGCTTATTTATCAGAAAGGAGATTTGGTTAGTAGGAAAGACATTGTAGCAGATTTGACACAAGTTGGAAAACTCAGGTGGGCAGGAAATGCTACGTTTGGTTAAACTTCTCTAAATCAAATTAAATCTTACTCTTCACTTTCATCCAGGCTGGGGGATAAGTCAAAGGCAGTCACCGCTGAAGCTCCCTTCTCTTCCTACCCTGCCCCCCACCTTCCCCACATCCGCCAACTCAAGGGGCCTTATATTCAGAGAAATTGCTCTGGCCTTTAACCCATTCCAGAAACTGCAGAGATCAAATCCACTCAGCCTAAATGTTTCTGTGCAGTCCAATGACCTTGGTGCTTCCAGGTGGTCTCTGTTGCCAAGGTTGGTGGGGTCAGGTGTCTCAGGCCGAGCATCCCTTCTGTGCCCGCATTCTCTTTCCACCCTTGGGCAAAGCTTGGGAGCAGAGCACATGACCCAACAACACACAGGACCCACAGAGCCCTGTCTCCTCTCTGCGGACCTCCTCCATTGTTCTTTCTGTCTCACTTTCCCTCTCCCGGGCTTAACCACTTGAAAATGAATTCATTTTCCAAAAAAAACCAAAAAACAAAAGCCAAGGAAGACCTTCTTGGGTGGCAACGTCTCCTTCCTGCTGTACGACACACACCTCCCCTGAGGCAAAGAAGCCTGCCCATTTTCTTGAATAGAGGTAACGTACAGGGTAGACAGAGCAGAATATCTGGATCAATGACCCTGCTGCAACATGTAAGACATTTAGGCTGCCTCCAGTGTTTTGGGTTACCACAAATAAGGGAGTAATAAACACTCTAGTGCATATATTTGTTTACATATTTATGATTCGTTCCTGAGGGTAAATTCCTAAAAGGGAGATTACTGAGCCAGAGGGTATGCATAAATAACATTTTAAATAAATACTATTAAACTGAACTTTTCCCCAAAGTTTACATTCCCACTAACAAGGCATGATTGTTTATTTCCCCATGTCTTTATCAAACTGAGTTTTGTCAATTTTTTAAACTTTGCCAAATCGATGGACATTTTAAAAATCTTGCTTTTGTTTGCAATTCTTTGATTGTTACTGAGGCCAAGTCCGTTTTCCCCATATGTTAGTTAGCCATTTTAATTGCCTGTTGACATTGTGTTTATTTATCTGATGGGGTATTCTTTTTCTCACTGATTTCTAAGCCTTTTGGTATATATTAACGCTCTCAGCCCATGATTCAGTGCCAGTCTCTAAGGGATAAGAGATGGCCATAAGGACCCATAAAGTTAGACATTTTCATCCTCAACTGAAACAGGGAGACACCTTCAGCAGAGCAGTCACTGCTCTGACACCACAGAAGAGCATGAGCTGTAGGACCTGACCTCCCCAGCTGCGAGGAGACTGGCTACTGTCATCTGGGAGCCCTAGCCCACCAGGCATTCTCTCCACCTGCTGGGCTCACTTCCGGAGGGTCAGACACACTGTGCTATGTGTGCTGTTAACACCCTCTACACCCACCTAGTGAGTGGGGCTTCACGTGGGGACGCTGGCCATGAAGAATGTATATATGTGTGACAGCTGTCTTTCTGTGTAAATCATTAAGGCAGAGTTCTTAAACTTTTCTATAACAGACTCCCGGGACAGTGTTTGGAAGCCCATGGACCCCTTTTCAGATTAGATTTTTTTTTTCCTTTTGGCCATGCTGCATTGCTTGTGGGATCTTAGTTCCCCGACCAGGGATTGAACCCAAGCCCTGGGCAGTGAGAGTGCGGAGTCCTAACCACTGGACCACCAGGGAATTCCCTAGATTTTAAATATGTAAAATAAAATACACAGGATTACAAAAGAAACTAATTATGTTAAATTGTACTTGTCAAAATAGCTTTTAAAAACAAATGTGTGATACAGAAATATACATATATACGTAATTTTATTACCTCATCAAATAAGGAGATCTAGCAGTGAGTCTAATAACTACCATAAATTTGGAATTTAGTGCTGAGGGTAAATTATATCTGTGACAACTATAACATAATATAAAAATATCCGATTTCTCCTAGTGATGGAGTCACAGGTGACACTAATACTAATATAGGTTATTCACTATATTCATAATTGAAAGACATGCTAAGTTTTAGTCAGATCTGCTAGAGGTTGGAGAAAATAAGATAACATTTTTTCCCATCCAAGTTCATGGACAGTCTGAGTTCAGGGGATTGTTAAGAGCCTTTTCATAAGGGGCAGAACAACCAGTGCTAATTCAAAGGAGAATTACGCTACAGTACTTTCCTTTAGAGGACCCTAAAACATTTGCCTATCATAAATTTTGTTGTACAGAAATTTTACGTTTTTATAGAGTCCAATTTTAACTTTGTAGTTTCTGAATTTTCTATATGCTTTATTGGTAGGCAGGGGTTTTGATCGAAAGGAAGCAAGAGTGAAGCTGTGACAGAGCTCAGTGAAGTCATACCCCCCTCTTTGGGGCTACAGGAGTGGCGTTGGTACAAGGCAATCTTCCTGGAGAGTTGTCTGTAACTTCCAGCAGAACTCAACAGCCCAGCCAATCTGGAAAAGTCTATAAACTGGGCCCGATATGCGGATAAAGGCCTTTCCCAACCAAAGATTATAAAAATATTCCCCCATGTTTTCTTCTAGTATTTTTAATAGCATGAAATATACTCAAGTTCTTCTATCTGGAGTTTACTTTGATGTAAGGAGTGAATTTGGAATCTGGCTTTGTTTTTAACCAAACGAATAGTTAGTTGCCGCAGTCTCATCTTTTTTCCACTGATTCGAAATGCCATCCTTAGGATATATGGTATTCCTGTGCATATTTGAGTGTATGACTTGAGTTCCTATCCATTCTGTTAATCTATATATTCCACAATGTTTAATTAATTGGCTTTATAATTCATTTAATATTGGATTCTTATGGATTACTTGGGAACACAATAATCATACTTTATAGCTCTTAGCCAGGGGAGAAAAGGAAAAATCAGTTACCCTTTTAATGTGAGGACATCTTTTGCCTTTGTCCAGTTCACCATCTTCTCTCTGTGTGTCTTTTCCCACTGGGCACGGTCACTTCTGGTTTCCTTGGAGTTTCTCTTCCGAATCATTCCAATGGCATTTCGTACTTTATGTGCTTCTATCATCATAAGGCATCCTGTTCACCACCTCATGACTAATTAGAATATGATCTAGTCATGACCATTTGTATATATTAAAAAGTCAAATTTCATTCTATACTTTAAAGGAAGTATCAATGCAAAATTGTGCATCACATGTGGTCACTCTATATTCACTTGGACAATGGAAATCCCCAGCCTTTCTCTTTGACAAATGTTCCCTCCTTCTGACCCTTTTCCCATCTCCCCCCTTCATCTTGCCATCTCATTACTATTTCAGATCTCACATTAAATGTCACTTATTCAGAGAGCTAATGGGTCCCCTGTTATATGCTCTCATGTATAATAGTTTTCAATTATATATTTAATTATTAGCTTAATATTGATCTCTTTTGATAGATTCTAAATTCCATGATGACTGTGACCATATTTGCTTTGCTGTTTCAGTATTCTCAGTGCCTAATTCAGAACCTGGCACATAGCAAGAGCTCCATAAATCTTTGTTGATTAAACCACAGGTATTCTTATCTCCATAAAAGGAGGCAGCATAAAATCAAGATACGAGCTTGGTTTAAAGTCAGAAAGCCTGGGTCTAAATTTCATATACCATTTATTACCTGTATGATCACAGGCACATTATTAAACTTGTCAGTGACTCAGTTTACTTGTCTCTAATTTGGGCAGTTTACTTGTCTATAAAATGGGCATCTGTAGCGTAACGTTTTATGAGGATTAAGTATACAATGTGGCCACAAGAACTCAATGAATGTCAACTATTATCATCATGATCATCATTGAAGTTGTTTGAAGGAAAATAAAGATGGCATGGAAAACATTAAAAATCTCACTTCACATCAAGTTCTTTCTTGAATTCTTTCACATGAGGACAAAAAAAAAAAATAGTTTGGCAAAGATTCCTAAAAGCATCAACTTTCCAGCAGATGAGAAGAAATAGACACACACCCCTTCCTCTGCAAACACATGAGCCCTTTATTCCTTTAACCAAAAATGCTTCCACTGAGGAAAAATGGCACGGTCACAGGTGAACTTCTAACAATGCCAGCAAACTTTCTGATGCAGCAACTTATATCTGGCAGAGTCATAGCTAGATTGCATACGAGAGTCATAAGGGACAGTGGCTAGCAGAAGCCTTACATTTGCCGGCAAACTGCTGGCCAGTGATGTCAATTTATCAGCTCCCAATTCCACACCAAATGCCATGATGTGATAAGTACCATCCTCTATGTCATCAGCAGCAGCATCATTACTATAGTAATTGAGCACTTGCCAGTTTAAGCCTCATGGAAAGTTTATTTCCTTATTTGTGAGCTATTTCTCTACCCCAAGGCATGCCTGATTGATATACCTGTGCTTGGCACTGTAACATTTCTGTGGAAAGAAAAACATAACGAAAAGCAGTTCATTCTTCGACCATTAAAGAAATGAGCAGTTTATGACCACCATGATAAGCAACATATACATCGTTTAAGTTAAAAAAAAAAAAGAGAAAGCAGCCTCGTATCCCACTTATCCTTTTATTACATCAAAATTCTTCAAAAATTAAAGATAAAAAACCTCGTGCTGTACTCCTGAGAGATCATACTTCTTCCTTCCTGAAAATCCTTTCAAGATGCTTCAGAAGCCTGGCCTGATCCTGGAAGGATATGGGAGTGATTCACAGTACTGGGAAGACGCAGTGCTCCCTGATGGCTTTCCTGCCTTAGGCATTTCTTATAACCTGCAGCTTCCACGCTCTGCAGTAGATGGAAGCCAGGCCTCAAAGCACCATCCTACAAGCGGGAAGAGTGGTTACAGCAGGCGCAAATACACACTCAGTACCGCAGAAGGAAGAACAAAGATGGGCAGGCATTGAAAGGCACAGCAGGAAAAACTGAAAGCTTCTTCAGAATAATAAGAACCCTGCCATGGCTTAAAAACAGAAGGGAAGCAGTTTGAATCATGGCACAGCAAAAGAATGGGAAACAAGACCTCACTCCTGTGGATTTAGCCCTTTCCCTTTTTTAATTTCTGTTTCAGCAGAATTCAGAATGTCTAGCGGCAAGGGTGAGGAGGCCTCTAGGTCAAGACAAAGATGGCTTCTGCTTCAGGGAGCCACGTTGGGGTTCCCATATGAAGTGCTTGCTGACCCCTGAGAAACAGGGAATGGGGGCATGGCTGTCTCTCTATTCAGAGTAGCCATCCTGGAGGACCTCAGGGCAGAGGCTCTTGAACCGGCAGCAACTGCCTCTAAGTATAACAAGGTGGCGAGTGTCACGTTCCACCCCTGCCACCTGCCATTCCTGGAGATACAGGTTTGGAGTCTCTCTTAAGGCAACAGTTGCTGCTCATGGTATAATTCCACACATTCACAGTTCTCTGATGGGGAAGAAAGGATAACAGGAAGAACTTAGGTGCCTGAGTTTCTTGTTTCCTCAGAACTCTAGACATTTGAATGATTTTCCAGTAACAGTGATTCCCGTAGCTTGTTTCACTCTGAAAAACACAATTTTGCCTTTCTTTAATTTTATTTCATCAAGTTAGATGTGTAATGACCTTTCTAGAAACCAGTTTCTGCATTTGGTTTTAACTGCATTTAGGCGTTAATGCAGTTTAAAGAAGTTATTAGTCCCGAAGTAGTGGGTTTGAACTGAGTTGACTATTTTTCATTGTGATGCAAAAGTTGCAGCAACAAACATGTGGTTTTGTACAGATTTATTTCCACTTTAGGGAACAGCAAGTTCATATTCAAAACTTAAAAAAGAAGATGGAGGAAGAGGAAGGGGAGGGGGAAGGGGAGAAGGAGAAGAAGGGACAAAGGAGGAGGAAGAAGAAGTAGGTAGAAGAGAGGTAGGGAGCCCAGGAAGAAAGGGGGGATATCTGAGAACGAGATAGCAGGGGATCCTTTCGGCAGGTAGTTGAAGGAAGTGATGTTGTTGAGAAGCCAGTGAGCACCATGAGGCTGCTGGAAGAGGAGTGGGTGGATTGATATCAATCCACTCCTGGCTGCCCCAAACTTTTGAGCGGGCATTCCTTTGGTCATCTGTGGGCAGACGAATTGCCACAGACCAGAGCTCAACAATGAAAAGAAGGGTAAGAAAGTGGCCCATTCTCCTGGGCCAGCCCAGCTGATAGCAGTCCCAGTCAAGACTCCTTCTGGACAAGGAACTTGGCCTAATGCACGCCAACATCACCAGCACTCACTGAATGTTAAAGAACACAAATACTGGAATCGCTTTTCAAATATCTAGCCGTTTCTCTTCAAGCTGTGGGTTGGATTTCCTTTCGCAATATGAACGATGTTCCTGCCAATTTTCAAGTTTACAACTCCAGCTGTTAGGGAGTTATGTAAGAGTGATCAAAGGGCCTCAAGAGTGGAAAATGCGTTTTTCCCCTTGGTTGCATAACTCCCTCAATGGAATAGGCGATGTAATCGAAGCATCGTCTGCCCACTCCCCCTGCCCTTCACCGCTACCTCTAAAAGCAAAAAAAAAAAAAAAAAAAAAGGCAAAGCAAAAAAGTTCACCTTGGAGGGAAAAAAAAAATGTTATAAAAAACATTGCTGGACTCAAATTTAGAATGCCCCAGCATTTTTCAAAAGAAAGTTGCAAATAACTAAAATAGATTAGAAATAGTTATAAAAACAGTAACGAAATAAATTCCCCTCGACTCTAGGGGGCTTTCCCTAAAAAATATGAACTCAGTACATTAAAAATACGGTTCATTATAGCCAGCACAATATTCTAATGTCACTTATTTTCTGAATGTCACTCTTCTTATGCATCTTTTAGTCCTTTCAGAACAGGGAAGTTATCTTTGTGTCATGGCCTCCCCAGCCCCTGACATACAGTAAGATCCAATAAATATCAAAAGCCCGAATAAGGATTATAGAGAACGTGACTTTAGCCATATATCTGCAGAAGCCTAGACATGATGCAATGACAGCTTTTTGAAGTAAGAGTCAGAGGCTTGGTAAAGGCCAAACAGGTGTTATTTGCCCATATTTCCCTTTTTCCTTATGGATCTGGTTTCAAAAAGAATAATGAGAGCTGAGCAAAGTCAGGTGACAAAAAGTGGGCAAAGGTTGCAGTCTCTGTAAGCCCTTAGCAATAACTCCAGAATTTCTTTGGGGTTTCAGACACCAATGTCCTGTCCTTTACATTTCTGGAAATGTCAGCTACCAGACTGTGTTGACCCCTGCCCAGAGTCCCAGTGGGTAATGATTATGAAAAGCCTGACATGTTGTTCCTCTGACACCATGTTCCGCTATGAATGGCCCAGTTGCCACTTGGCAAATTATAGTCCCAGATCCAGGATATACTCAGTCAATGGACAGTATAATTTAGATTTATAAGACCTACTTCAAAAATCTAGGGAGGGGGGCTTCCCTGGTGGCGCAGTGGTTAAGAATCCATCTGCCAATGCAGGGGACACAGGTTTGAGCCCTGGTCTGGGAAGCTCCCACATGCCGTAGAGCAACCAAGGCCGTGCACCACAACTACTGAGCCTGCGCTCTACAGCCCGCAAGCCACAACTACTGAGCTCGTGTGCTACAACTACTGAAGCCTGTGAGCCTAGAGCTTGTGCTCTGCAACAAGAGAAGCCACCACAATGAGAAGCCCTTGCACCACAACAAAGAGTAGCCCCCGCTCACCGCAACTAGGGGAAGCCCGCGCACAGCAACAAAGACCCAATGCAGCCAAAAATAAATAAATGAAATAAGTAAATTTTTTAAAGGTTATTAAAAAAAAAAAAACTAGGGAGATCCATCCTCAGTGAATAGATTCTACTCCAGCAGGAGGAAGGGGAAGCTAGAGAGGAATTCCAAAGGGCTAGTGAAGAAGACTGGGAAGACAGCAGGATGAGCGGACAGGGTGGTCCTTGTTAACTTTAAAGACACATTTGCTTCTTCTTTGTGGGAGGACTGGCACTCATTGCCTTCCCGGTGTTTCCACTCCACCATCTCTATTTGGCCCTTCCACTTTTCTGGTCTTTATCACCTATTGAATGCAATGGAAAAATGTTCAATTAGAGGACACTGAGACCCTTCTAGCTCTCAGGTTCTCCCATCTGTATGTATTTTAATAACCTTTTCACGGGTCTGTATTCACCCTTTATCTCTTAGTATCCTTCCCTGTTATATAGAAGCATCAGATTACTTTCATTGTTTCACTCTCCTACTCAAAGCCTGACGATGTCCTCCCACCTTCCCCTAGCCTACTGAATGAAGGTCTGCACCGCTTACCCTGGCTTTCATCAGCCTTTCCAGCTGTGGTCTAAACCATTCTCTTCGGCCTTATCTGTTCTCTTGCCTGGAAATACTGCCTCCTTCTGAATCGTGCCCATCTTTGGACATCTCGTCTAAGTACATTTAGCCTCATTTCCCCAGGCCCTTGTAGTATCTCAGGCCTTTGAATTCCTGCAGAATGTATGGACGTTCATGTACTGTCAGCTTTCCATGTCTTGCTGGACCCGTGGGTTAACTCTCTGTGCAGGCCATGGTGCCTCCTAAATGTCATGGACCTTAAAGGGAGCTCCAGTAGTGAGACCAGCACTGAGATAGAGTCAGAGGCTTAAGTCTCAGAGCTAACTTGGCCATTTGATGTCTCTGTCATCTTGCTTAAATGATTTCCAACCTGGTCTGAGAAGGGACAGGTACACAACTCAGTTAAGACTTGCCAGAAATCTGGGATCGCAGATTGTTTTAACCTTATATTCAATAGTATAACTTTATGTCTTGGAACAAAAATTATTTTTGTACCAAAAATTATAGAAAGTAAAGTTTAACCAAATCTTGGCTGCAGAGTGCCTGTAGAAAATGACTCTTTTGTAAATATTGATGATTCTTAATCAAAGGTTAAAGGCTTGCCCCCCTTAAGGGATAGGGTAGATCAGAATTTCTGGGGAACATGAGATTTTTGTTGTTATTAAAAAGGTAAAAGGTTAAGAAAACTAGCAACTTACTCTATCTTAAATATTACTTTATGTAATGTGGAGAAAACAATAAATTAACCATGGGGTTCTTGTGAAAATTAAATAAGACAAAATATGTGAAAGTATTTGCAAACAGTAAGTTTCTATTTAAAATGTAACATGTACGTATATATAAAAGGTTCTCATTATCTGAGGTTAATTAGTACCATAAAAAGCTTCAACTGAATCCATTGAAAACAGGGCCAAAGTGGATGTAGAAAATGGTGGGAGATAAAAAGTTCAATTTAAACTTGGCTTTGAAATTTATTTATTATTATGTTTTTTACATCTTTATTGGAGTATAATTGCTTTACAATGGTGTGTTAGTTTCTGCTTTATAACAAAGTGACTCAGTTATACATATACATATGTTCCCATATCTCTTCCCTCTTGCGTCTCCCTCCCTCCCACCCTCCCTAGCCCACCCCTCTAGGTGGTCACAAAGCACTGAGCTGATCTCCCTGTGCTATGCGGCTGCTTCCCACTAGCTATCTATTTTACATTTGGTAGTGTATATATGTCCATGCCACTCTCTCACTTTGTCACAGCTTACCCTTCCCTCTCCCCATATCCTCAAGTCCATTCTCTACTAGGTCTGTGTCTTTATTCCTGTCTTACCCCTAGATTCTTCATGACAATTTTTTTTTCTTAGATTCCATATATATGTGTTAGCATATGGTATTTGTCTTTCTCTTTCTGACTTACTTCACTCTGTACGACAGACTCTAGGTCCATCCACCTCACTACGAATAACTCAATTTCGTTTCTTTTTATGGCTGAGTAATATTCCATTGTATATATGTGCCACATCTTCTTTATCCATTCATCCGATGATGGACACTTAGGTTGTTTCCATCTCCTGGCTATTGTAAATAGAGCTGCAATGAACATTTTGGTACATGACTCTTTTTGAATTATGGTTTTCTCAGGGTATATGCCCAGTAGTGGGATTGCTGGGTCATATGGTACTTCTATTTGTAGTTTTTTAAGGAACCTCCATACTGTCCTCCATAGTGGCTGTACCAATTCACATTCCCACCAGCAGTGCAAGAGTGTTCCCTTTTCTCCACACCCTCTCCAGCATTTATTGTTTCTAGATTTTTTGATGATGGCCATTCTGACTGGTGTGAGATGATATCTCATTGTAGTTTTGATTTGCATTTCTCTAATGATTAATGATGTTGAGCATTCTTTCATGTGTTTGTTGGCAGTCTGTATATCTTCTTTGGAGAAATGTCTATTTAGGTCTTCTGCCCATTTTTGGATTGGGTTGTTTGTTTTTTTTGTTATTGAGCTGCATGAGCTGCTTGTAAATTTTGGAGATTAATCCTTTGTCAGTTGCTTCATTTGCAAATATTTTCTCCCATTCTGAGGGTTGTCTTTTGGTCTTGTTTATGAAATTTGAAACTAAAAATTATTAAGACAACTTATTTACCTTACATCTAATAAACTTTATTATTGTGGCTATGTGCTAAATCTTAGGGCAGAGAATTAAAATATTGGGGATTTTTGGCATAATTTATCTAATAAAATTGTATCATAGCACAATACAATTAGTTCTACTTCCTGTTTGGGTTTCTCCTTTTTTTTCTTTGTAAAAGCTTTGAACGATTTGTCAATTTTCTGAAGGACTGGTTTCTCTTTGGAAGTCCCATCATGTCATCATCATTGTCAGTTTTTCTCTTCTTAAATAATTTACTAATAAAACCCTACTAGAATGTCATTTGTCAAGAGCTTTCTTTCTGATTGACTATACTTCCAACTTCAATTTCATCGATGTTAGAAAAGTCTGAATATTTTCTAAATTTGAAAATTTGCTTCTTTTTTTCCCATTGTTTTCCCAATGTATTTTCAGCTGCCTACAATATCAGCTAGCTATCAAAAAACTATTAGACAAAAACATTGCTATTATGAGTGAAGGTAGATTTTAGAGTTAAAGAGGAATGTTGTTGGAATGGGTCAATCCATGTTATAAACGGTCAATTTATTAGTTTTTTGTGTTACGATGACTTGTTTCCCACTGCAACTTTGCATCTGTAAGGCTTTGGAAAATGCATTCTTAGGTTATGGGGACTCCATCTCATTTTTTGTATTTCTAATACAGTCACATCCCTAACGCCTTACTGAAATAAGTGCTTGGTTACTTTTGACTGAATACATAATTGATTGATCAAGTGAGTGAATGAATGGAGAAATTGGAGGAAGAAATGAACAACGAGCAGCTCTAGATTCCCACTGCAGAATTTACATTTTTAGTAAGAAAGCCACACACAAGAATAGCTAATCTCAGTGAAATAGGTAAACACAACACCAGAGAGGAAAAGGGTTTGAGACTTAGACCCGATTTTTCCATTTACAAAATGGAATCAATTCGTCCAGGGTTCATGATGAAAATCTGTGGGTTCTCACTAGGTCTGTCCCTTGGCAGAGTTGTAAAGGAATAATATTTATAAAAATAAAAATGTAATAAAAACTGGCACCTACACGGTGTTGAGGAACAACTTTGTTTCTTATACACATTATGTTAGAGATTCTCATATCAGGGAGTTCAAGGGGTCTACAAAGCTACAGGATAAACATAGTTATCTCAGGGAAACATTTTACTTAAAGATGTGGAGAGTTGGAAAGAAGAATTATATTTTTGGCTAGAATACAAACTAGCTATACATTTTTAGAATAAAACTTGTTTTCTAAGAAATTTTACTTTTGCAGAAGGTCTTGAGGCTATGTCTGAAGGAAGCACCCCACAACCCACCCTTTAAGTGCCCTCCCCTACTTCAGTGGAAAATTTCCGAAAGCTCTCCATCTGTCGTGTCATCCTCTCAACAACTCTACCACACATCTTTGGTTTGCATATGAAGAAACTGAGCTACAGAGAATGAGAGTTTTCAAACTTGTTAGTGATGGAATCCTGCTTTCCCTAACTGCATTGTCTAGTAGGTAAGATGACCCTTCCTGTTCCCATGACTCTCTCTACGTTTTTCTTTCCCTTTGACTGTGTCTCCTCTCCAGATGTCCAGTTTCTACAATGACTCATTCCCTAGATTCCTAGAGAAAACAATCTGAGGATTTGTTTTACATTTCAGGGTTCCACAGTGGTTAGGTAGTTCAGACTAGTTGCATTTAAAAAGAGGACTGCTGGGACAGGGTAATGGAATTGCTCTTAGTGGAATTTCTCCACAGACCAATTGGGGCAATACATTAGGTTTTGGTGCCCTTTCCTCCAGTGATACTGAATGAAAAATTGTAGACATGTCAGACCAGTTCCTTTTCAAAGGGATGGCCAAAAAGATTTCCAAGAAGTATCGTCACAACCCACCTTCCCAACTTTCCATGTAGACGTGGTGCGTGGGGAGCCAGGCAAGTAAGGGGTCTGCTAGTAGCAGAGAGCAGAAGTTTGCCCATTGCCTCATTCAGTCAACAAATCTTGAGGCCCATTTGACAATAGACACTCTTTCATCAGAGTGAAAAAAGGGTGAATATGCAAAAAGATGAACAATATCTTTCAATAGCTCCAGGGAAAATCTTTTCCCTGAGGGGGAACCGAGATCCATTTCAGGAGCCTGCAGATCTGTTGTCTCAGCATCCTACAAGACTGAAATAATAGCCCTGCTCCCACCTTTCTGCAGCACAGAAAGTAGAGCCATTACCTGCAGATGTTTGGTCCATTTGCAACATTTTAGAAAGTCATTTGGCTCTTCTAAAACATAGGAATTTATGAGTTGAAAACAGGCTTAGAATCTCCAGGATTGGCCCAGCACTCCAACTTGTGGATAAACCACAACAGGACATAATATTCTTTCTTGCTAAGTTCCTATATAATTCTGGTTTGAATATGCCCGTACTTGTGGTTTCTATTTCTGCCCTAGTTTTGCTTCCCAAACTTCAGAATGTTTGGGTATCAGTCTCTCAATCTGTCTCTCTTGCTCTCTCTCCTGTGCACACGGGTGCGCACGCACGCGCGCACACACACACACACACACACACACACACACACACACACTTTATTTCTTACATTGGGATTTCTTTCTACATGACAGTTAGAGGATTGCAGAAACCAGAGGCCAGAGGCCCTATCTGACCAGTTAACCAGGGCTTTCTAAGGAAAATATGAGAGAAATTGTTTATCTGAAGGTTTGTCCAAAGAGCAAACATGCGGGAGCCTACACTGAGGCTATTAGGTGAAGAGTAAATTATTGTTTATATGAAGAATTGTGAGGAGAGGCCAAATTGATAAATAGCAAGCATTCGTGTGGTTCAGACTGTATGACAGGTACCTTCCTATATATTTTAAATAATACTCCTAACAAGCTCATTATATGCAGAACTATTACTCTCCCCACCATACAAATGAGAAAGGAGGCACAGAGAAGTTACGTCACTTGCTTAACACACAGCTAACTAATGATAGAAGCAGATTTTGAACCCAGGCATTTAGGCTGCCAAGTTTATGCTTTTTACTACTCTCCAGGGCTGCTTTCCTAGGAAATGGTGAGACTTTATTTATTCATCCATTATAACCTAAGCCCTCTATTCTCATTTTTTCTTCCTTTTCCCCCATTCTTTTCTTTTTCTCTCTATCCCACCATTTATCCCAACATGAAACCAGTCCTTTTTTAAGCATTGGCTATACTTAACCTAGCAAGTTGTTCCTCATTTCATCCAGCAAGTAAGAGGACATTTCCGTTGAAGATACTTAAAGATAGAAGTAAGATCTGCTTATTTAAAGCATACATAGAAAATAAACAATTTCTTTTCTTCATGAGTCTTAGAAGAATCTATCTTCTGAGGGTTAGTAAAAACTTCCCTACTTTGCTCTTACTTTCTGGATTGCAAAACAACCTTAAGATTTTCGTCTTTATCAGTCTTCCTTAACATTTTAAGTGCTTGAGTCCAGTCCTTATTGGTTGGTTTATGGTTGGACTCAATTCAGCCGAAATTCTGTAACCCACATATTATCCACTGAACTGAAGCCCTTGCTGGTTCCTTATTCTATCCTCTGAATTGTAGTCATTTCCATGGTAATTTTCTTATTTCTGTGGTATGTTTTTTTGAGATTCTGTTTTTGAGTTTCCCATCAAACCAAAAACAGATTTCTCTTTTCCATTCCAGCCCATTCTGTTCTTTTAAGGTGGAGGTCAGCTGTGAGGCAGAGCTGGTTTCTACTGCCTACCAGTCTGTCAGCCGCTGGAAGGCTAGATAGCATCTTTGCTTCCTGATGCCTGGCAATGCCTAGCATGTAACAGTTGCTTAGTAATTGCAGGTTAAATGAATGAAAGACTGAATATGGGAATCTTTTCCTCTATGTTGGCCATCTTCCTATTTCAGACTTTGGAGATAATATCCCCCTCCAATTTACTCAAGAATTCTTCCCCACTATATATGCCATTATTAAATTTGTAGAATCCTAAACTGAGAATGGGTAGATGATGTAAGCCAGCCAGCTTCCTTATAGTTCAGATATCCTCTGCCAAACTATTGAATCAAAACCCCGTCCCAAAATGTTGCTGATTGCTGAAGATTGGTGATGGGTACATGAAAGTTTATTACATTATTTTCTCTACTTTCGTGTATGTTGAAAAATTTGCATAACTTGTTAAAATCTGCCTACATGGAATGTTACAGTTAAATTAGGAAAATAGTGATTTTAAAGGAAGTGGTTAGTATAAAGGAGTCCACTCAAATCTTCCAGGTATCATTGCGAAAGGAGCTATTTATATTTCTTTTACCCATAGTACTGATTTAAAAGTTTAGTTAGAGCTGGCAAAAGCATTTTAATTTAAAACCAGATAACTTCTTTGGAAATAATATTTATTCTTTATATTCCTTATGGAATACAGTGTCTGGGGGACTGTCTTACCACAAAGTGGTCAATCAGTTCCAAAATGCTGAAGGAATCTACGTTGTAATGCTGACATTTTCTAAGGACTTAAAACATAAAATGGTACCAGTGAGAAAATTAACTGGAGACTTGAAGCATATATGATAATTCTGTATGTATGCATGTGTGTGGCTATATGTTAGACAAATATTTACAGCAAGAGATCTTTCCACTTAAGGGAAATGGGAAGATGTTAGCTGTAGCCATTAAAATTGCAAACACTGATGGTTCAGAAATGTTCAAACAGCAGATTCCTCTTTCTAGCCCTGCAATTAGACTCTTCTATACAGTTGTGTTAACTGAATAACAGGCATTATGATATCTTTATCTATGTTAAGATATCTACTTCAAACAGACTGGACAATGGCTTTTTACTGTAGTAATGACCTTTAGCTTATTGGAATATTTTTAAAAATTGAAATAACTTACACAAAGAAAGGAAGCAGACATAAGCTAGAATTCCTTGGTGTTCAGGATTTTTAGAAGAAAGTGGGATCCAGGCTGCATAGACCTGTGATTCAGTATCCACTGCTTGCTCTCAGCATACATGTTTCTGAAGTTCTCTGGTGTCTCAGTTTCCCACTTGGTTTAACATGCAGAGATCATTCACTTCACAATTAAACAATTTACAAATACATACAAGGATTATTCTTACATTTCCCACTGGGGTTTCTCCTCAAACATGCAATATCTGAAGAAATTGGTCCAAACCCCTTGAGAAAAACAACACTTATTCCTACTTGAAATTTAGTCCCTTCTTTTTTGTGAGGAGGGCTGGTTTGTGTTTGATAGCTTTCTGTCACCATATGTATTCCTTAGTAGTGTGAAGATTTAAGAAGCTTCTGAAATTGAGTGTTAGCAGAGATACATGTCCCCCTACATAGATGTGAGGACAGGGGCATCAGAGGAGATGTGGATACATCTGCAAATGACAGGTGTCTCAGTAAGGTGATGGCTGGCGGGAATGCTGGTGAGATTGGCTACCCCTGCACATAGGACCCGAGGCCCCAACAGAGTACACATGGGGAGGCTACAGCCATCTTTCAAGGACAAAAAACTTGAATTCTCTCCAAAATCAGAGATTGGCATGGTCTTGGACCAGGTACTCGGCAATATGAATAGCTCATTTTCAGACGCTGTGCACATCTTATCTGATTTGAATTGATTCAGTATGACTTTTCCAGAAGACTTTAAAAACCGAGTAAATATTAAGCTGTTCTCACTGTGTTAGCCAAATGCAATTAATTTTGGTCAATATAATCCTAACAAACTAAGATGCTACAAATGGAACGTTCTGAGTTCCGCTGACCCACTTCAAATGAAAGTATGTGCAACTGAAGCCAATTGCATAACTAGCTGGGCATAGTCAATTATCTGTTTTAACAATTACTTTACTGCATGTCTCCATGTTAAACATATGCCCGACTATCAACCCGTCTGAAGCTCTAATACGCTAAAGTACAGCATTCAACTCCTAGTCCTTGCGGGAGGACAACCTTTGATCACAAATCCCTTTGGCCATCCACTCTCTGTTACCAGATCAAAAATAAGGGTATTTATTTCATTTGGCATAGATTGGAAAATTAAATCAACACATCACCAAACACAAGCTCCAGAAGATGTGGCTCAGGCAAGGATCATAGTGCAGTCCCAGAGAAACAGTTTTATGGCACATAAAGTTTTTATTATGCATACACTCTAAATTTATTCTTAATTTTTTTCAAGGCTGTCAGTGGGAGGATTGCTGGCCTATAGCAAATTACAGATTGTAAAAATCGTTTCACAATGAAGCAACATCTTTTTCCACAGTGACTATGGTCCAAATTCTCACAGCAGTGTTCTTACCACACTGGGTCATGGCCAGGTATCTTGGAGGTTAGACAAATACAGCCAGCTAAGGAAATCCTAAATGATAGTTCTGTCACAATATTCTTACCCACCTTCCTCCCAGACCCCAAACCACTGGCTTCCCTGACAGTGGGCCAGGATACATCCTTCGCTTCTGCCCCATTTTTTCACACAACGGCCAGCATTCTGTGCTGCTCTTGGCCCATGGCTTGTCTTATGCTCCTGGGACCTTGGAATTCATCTAGCAGTGAGGCTCTCATAACCCAAACTTCCTGTGCTGACTTCAAACACACACACAAACACCAGGACCGGCACTCATGGAGCAAGAAAATAACACAAAATACACAAACTCTCTCCTCAAATTGCCCAGCAACATCCTAATAAATCCTCCCTTGTTGCCTTGGGTGGAAGAAACACTTCTGGGATCACTTCTTCTCTACTTGTGGAATGAAGCATCCTCCAAACCCCAAAAATGTAGCCTAGATTCTTCGTAGGCAGCCTCTTTACTAAGCTAAAAAGATAGTTTCTTTAATAAAAAGTTACTCTCTGAAGATTTTAACACAATCCCCTTTTTGAGCACCCAATTTTACTTGCCCCCAAATCTGTTTGCTTTCTGCAAAAGCTTACACTCCTGTAGAGGAAATATATATACACATGCAAATAATCATAACATGGGACTTCTGTGCATCAGAACATGAATACCTAGAACTCAGATTTCTTCTAGCAAACACTTTAAACAATCGCAATTAGATTTTCTGCTCAAGGGATGGAAAACCCTCCTGAGAAAAGTGAGATTTGAATTCAACCCTGAAAGGATACGTTCAACCAATATAGCCTCAGGAAAAGCTCTTCCTCTCCCCTATCATACTTTCCAAGGAAGAAGTATGAACTTTGTAGAAATAGTAGGGATCTGTAGCTGAAAGTTACTACTTAGAGGAGGAGGGGAACTGAGATTCAGCTGGTCCATACTCTGCAAAGCCAGTGCTTGAATGCCCAAGGCCTGACTGTGCCCAGTCATCTCCCTTCTGCCCCATGTACCTTTTACCAGCAACTCTGAGTTCCTTAGGCAGAAGTTTCATTGAGTAGATCTAGTCCCAGCTTTAGACAAGGGAGTCTAAACAGCAGCCTTCATTTTTATTTGTCCTATTCATGGCATCTGTCCAAAGTCACTGGAATGGCAAGTCAAGGTAAATGTTATGATTTCTCTCTGGCCCACCAGAGTCAAAAGATCCCCTCCTTTTGCTGTGGGCAGTGGGGGCCAAAGTGGGGATAGAGGCTGTCATCAAAGACACTCAAAGACTCCTCCAATTCTGGACCTGTCTTCTGGCTATCATGAAATTCTTTCTTTCTCTAGAATTGAAACTCATGCCTTAAAAAAATATATCTCTGGCAAAAGTAAACACACTTCCTATTTATGGACCAATAGCAGAAAAAAAAAGCCATTTAGAGCCCAAGTACTCCTAAGAAAATTAAGATCTTTGGGTAACAGGACCTCAAAACAGCACAGTATGCAGCAAGCCACCGTGAGTCATATTTTCCATCAATAAAAAGTTCTTAAAACTTGTGTGAACATTAATTGGACAAAGATCATAGAGCTCCAGATAATTAGAAGAGCATTGGCTCCCAGACTGTGATAAGATGAATACGTTTGAGCAAGTTTGTTAAAAGTCTGCTGAACCAAACATGGTTAGGATCTGGGTGGTGCCTTTAAGGATACAGAGCACATGTGTGTCTTGCTCAGGACCAGAGGCCTCGAATGAGTCTTCTTATGTAGTATGATTTGGGAAGACCGCATAAAAAGCCCTTTAGTGCTTCTTTCAGGAGAGGTAAAATTTATGCCATCAGAGAGTCATTATTTGGGGTTAGGATTTTGGTTATTAATTTTTTAATGAAATGCACATACTCCTGGGTAGCAGTATGACATTAGCATTAACAACCAGTTGAAATGGCAAATCAGTAATTTCTCTAGAGAGTGAGAGAATGAGTCGGAGGGTGTGAATTTTGGTGGAAAGACTATTTCACACTGTGTCACAGAGGGGCTCGGCAGAGTGAGAACGGTGAGCATATAAATCCTATTAAGAGGAATCCTGGATAGCCAAAAATTTAACACAAAGTAATAAATCTCTACTGGCATGAGTTCCTCTATCCCTCAAATTACAATACCCAGGACTCAAGTTTCCCCCAGCAAAGACTTTAGATAAATGCAGTTAGATTGTTTCAATTACATTATAGACATATATTATCAATATGTAGTATGTATAGGTAAATATACAGTTTGATGACATGCAAGCCTGTGGTCTTTTCCCTTAGTCGGGATGTTTCCATCCTACCCGATCCCAGACAAAGGATAAGATAAACAACCAGCCAACTCTGCTGGAGGCATCGCAGGCATTACCAGCCTGTTCATAACAATTGCCCAAACTTTCTTATTTTCTTGCCAGTTTTGCTCCTGTTTCTTGCTCCTGCTTTCTTCCAGTTCTGCTCATCCCTTACTGGGTGTCTAGCTGTGTGTCTGGTTGTGGCTGATGCATTTTGCAAGTGAGTTTTGTTTCTCTGGTTAGGTTTTATACCTGACTTAAGCTCACTACAACAATTTTGCTTCCTGAGCACTGAGTAAAATCTCTACAAAACACAGTTTGGCTCTGACGTTGCTTGGAGGGGTTCTGGGAGGGCAAGGTCCTGGGAGTCCTGACTGAGACACCTCTGCTGCTGTGGTCAGTAGGTGTGCCATACTGTACTCCTATGATGGCTTTTTCCCATAGAGGAGAATGATGGAGATCTTGGCTCCCAGGTAATGTCAGCCCAAAGAAGCTTGGAGAATTTATAGCAGAGAAGGTTACAGTAATATTTTAATGGCATTCGTTTGTCTGTCTTGACACTAATTACAAAAGTAGTATGTTATTGTAGAAAATCTGGAAAATAAAAAACAGTAAAAAAAAAAAAAAGATAATCTAAAATTATCCATAATGCTATCTCCCAGACATAATATTTGTTCACATTTTAGTTTATAATTTTCCAATATTATTTCTTATATGTAAGTACATGTTTATGTAGCTAAATTAGTCACACTAATCATTCTGTTTTGTTTTCACTTAATTTCATTTAACATATTCAATGACTATTTCCTATGTTGTTAACTGATTATATTAAATTTGAAAGTCTTTCATAAAAACTCCATGAGTTCAATATAATGGGAATCTGACTATGAATAAATATGACAGGCATAATTAAACAAATAAGTAGGTCTACTAGAGATAACTATAAAGCACAATCTAAACACAGCTTTGTGACCTAGACTCTTTCTGAGGCAGCATCACTTAGGGGTGGTGTTCCTCAGTGGTAAACCCAGATCATAAGGCAAAGACAGAACTTCACTCTAGAGCATTGGACTTGAAGTCAAATACCCTACTATACAAGTTGAAACCAGGGGTACATTCTTCAACAAATTCCTTGGACTTTCTCTTTATTTTTATTTTACATTGGAGTATAGTTGAGTAACAATGTAGTGTTAGATTCAGGTATACAGCAGAGTGATTCACTTATACATACAAATGTATCTATCTTTTTCAAATTCTTTTCCAATTTAGGTTATTACAGAGTATTGAGCTGAGTTCCCTGTGTTATACAGTAGGTCCTTGTTGGTTATCTGTCTTAAATATAGCAGTGTGTGCATGTCAATCCCAAACTCCCAATCTATCCCTCCCCCCAACCCTTTCCTTCCGGTAACCATAAGTTCATTCTCTGAGTCTGTGCATCTGTTTCTGTTTTGTAAATGAGATCATTTGTATCATTTTATTTTAATTCCAAGTTTAAGCGATATCATACGATATTTATCTTTCTCTGTCTGACTTACATCACTTAGTATGATAATCGCCAGGTCCATCCATGTTGCTGCAAATGGCATTATTTCATCCTTTCTTATGGCTGAGTAATATTCCATTGTATATATGTACCACATCTTCTTTGTCCATTCATCTGTTGATGGACATTTAGGTTGCTTCAGTGTCTTGCCTATTGTAAACAGTGCTGCAATGAAAACTGGAATGCATGTATCCTTTCGAACCATGGTTTTCTCTGGATATGTGTCAAGGAGTAGTATTGCTGGATCATATGGTAGCTCTATTTTTAGTTTCTTAAGGAACCTCCATACTATTCTCCATTCTGGCTGTACCAATTTACATTCCCACCAACAGTGTAGGAGGGTTCCCTTTTCTCCACACCTTCTCCGGCATTTATTGTTTGTAGATTTTTTGATGATGGCCATTCTGACCAGAGTGAGGTGATATCTCATTGTAGGTTTGATTTGCATTTCTCTTATAATTAGCGATGTTGAGCATCTTTTCATGTGCCTCTTGGCCATCCGTATATCTTCTTTGGAGAAATGACTATTTATGTCTTCTGACCATATTTTGACTGGGTTGTTGGTTTTTTTGATATTGAGCCACATGAGCTGTTTGTAAATTTTGGAGATGAATCCCTTCTTGGATGCATCATTTGCAAATATTTTCTCCCATTCTGTGGGTTGTCGTTTCATTTTGTTTATAGTTTCCTTTGCTGTGCAAAAGCTTTTGAGTTTAATTAGGTCCCACTGGATTATTTCTGTTTTTATTTCCATTACTCTAGGAGATAGATCGAAAAAGATATTGCTGTGATTTATATCACAGTGTTCTGCCCGTGTTTTCCTCTAAGATTTTTATAGTGTCTGGTCTTACATTTAGATCTTTAATCCAGTTTGAGTTTATTTTTGTGTATGGTGTTAAGTAATGTTCTGATATCATTTTTTTACATGTAGCTGTCCAGTTTTCCCAACATCATTTATTGAAGAGACTGTCTTTCCTCCATTGCATAATCTTGCCTCCTTTGTTGTAGATTAATTGACCATAGGTGTGTGGGTTTATTTCTGGGCTTTCTATCCTATTCCACTAATCTGTTGGGTTGGCCAAAAAGTTCGTTCAGGTCTTTCTGTAAGATGGTCTGGAAAAAACTGAACGAACTTTTTGGCCAACTCAATATATTTCTGTTTTTGTGCCTGTAGCGTACTATTTTGATGACTGTAGCTTTGTAGTATAGTCTGACGTCAGGAAGCCTGATTCCTCCAGCTCCATTTTTCTTTCTCAAGATTGCTTTGGCTATTCAGGGTGTTTTGTGTTTCTATAAAAATTTTAAGATTACTGTGTTCTACTTCTGTGAAAAATGCCATTGGTAATTTGATAGAGATTGCATTGAATCCGTAGATTACCTTGGGTAGTATAGTCATTTTGACAATATTGATTCTTCCCATCCAAGAACATGGTATATCTTTCCATCTGTTTGTGTCATCTTCAATTTCTTTTATCAGCGTCTTATAGTTTTTGGAGAACAGATTTTTTTGCCTTCTTAGGTAGGTTTATTCCTAGGTATTTTATTCTTTTTGATGCGATGGTAAATGGGGTTGGTTCTTTTTTTAGAATTTCCTTTTCTTTATTTTTTCAGCTGCATTGAGTCTTAATTGCGGCATGTGGGGTCTTTGTTGAGGCATGTAGGATCTTCCGTTGTGGCGTGGGCTCTTCGTTGTGGCATGTGGGTTTCTCTAGTTGTGGAGTGCGGGCTCCAGGGCGTGTGGGCTCTGTAGTTGTGAAACATGGGGTCCAGAACACGTAGACTCTGTAGTTTGTGGTACATGAGCTCTCCCATTGAGGGATACAAGCTCAGTAGTTGTGGTGTGGGGGCTTAGTTGCCCCACAACATGTGGGATCTTAGTTCCCTGACCAGGGATTGAACCTGCGTCCCCTGCACTGGAAGGCAGATTCTTTACCACTGGCCCACCAGGGAAGTCCCCTGGGATTGTTTCTTTAATTTTTCTTTCTGATTTTTATTGTTAGTGTATAGAAATGCAACAGGTTTCTGTGTATTTATTTTGTATCCTGCAACTTTACAGAATTCATTGGTGAGCTCTAGTAGTTTTTTAGTAGCATCTTGAACATTTTCTATGTATAGTATCACATAATCTGCAAACAGTGACATTTTTACTTGTTCTTTTCCAATTTGGATTCCCTTTATTTTCTTTTTCTTCTCTGATTGTCATGGCTAGGACTTCCAAAGCTCTGTTGAATAAAAGCAGCGAGGGTGGACATCCTTGTCTTGTTCCTGATCTTAGAGGAAATGCTTTCAACTTTTCAATGTAGAGTATGATGTTAGCAGTGGGCTTGTCACATGGCTGTTATTAGGTTGAGGTGTGTTCCTCTATGTCCACTTTCTGGAGAAAGTGGCCTGTAATTTTCTTTTTTTGTGGTATCTTTGTCTGGTTTTGGTATCAGGGTGATGATGGCCTCATAGAATGAGTTTGGGAGTATTTCTTCCTCTGGAATTTTTTGGAATAGTTTCAAAAGGATAGGTGTTAGCTCTTCTCTAAATGTTTGATAGAATTGACCTGTGAAGCCATCTGGTCCTGGACTTTTGTTTGTTGGGAGTTTTTTAATCACAGTTTCAATTTCAGTACTTGTGATTGGTCTGTTCGTATTTTCTATTTCTTCCAGGTTCAGTCTTGGGAGATTGTACCTTTCTAAGAATTTGTCCATTTCTTCTAGGTTGTCGATTTTACTGGAATATAGTTGCTTGTAGTAGTCTCTTATGATGCTTTGTATTTCTGTGGTGTCCGTTATAACTTCTCCTTTTTCATTTTTAATTTTATTGATTTGAGCCCTCTCCCTTTTTCTTGATGAGTCTGGCTAAAGTTTTATCAATTTTGTTTATCTTTTCAAGGAACCATCTTTTAGTTTCATTGATCTTTTATATTGTTTTCTTTGTCTCTATTTTATTTATTTCTGCTCTGATCTTTATGATTTATTTCCATCTCCTAACTTTGTGTTTTGTTCGTTTTTCTTGCTCTAGTTCCTTTAGGTGTAAGGTTAGGTTGTTTATTTGAGATTTTTCTTGCTTCCTGAGGAAAGATGGTATTGCTATAAACTTCCCTCTTAGAACTGCTTTTGCTGCATCCCATAGATTTTGGATCATCGTGCTTTCTTTTTCATTTGTCTCTAGGTATTTTTTATTTCCTCTTTGATTTCTTCGGTGATCCATTTGTTGTTTAGTAGCATATTGTTTAGCCTCCACGTGTTTGTGTTTCTTAGAGTTTTTTTCTTGCCATTGATTTCTAATCTCATAGCACTGTGGTTGGAAAAGATGCTTGATATGATTTCAATTTTCTTAAATTTACCAAGGCTCACTTTATGGCCCAGCATGTGATCAATCCTGGAGAATATTCCATGTGCACTTGAGAAGAATGTATATTCTGCTGCTTTTGGATGGAATGCTCTATAAATATCAATTAAGTCCATATGGTCTAATGTGTCATTTAAGGCCTGTGTTTCCATACTGATTTTCTGTCTGGATAATCTGTCCATTGATGAGAGTGGGGTGTTAAAATCCCCTACTATTATTGTATTACTGTCGATTTCTCCTTTTATGGCTGTTAGTATTTGCCCTATATATTGACGTGCTCCTATGTTGGGTGCATAGATATTTATAATTGTTATATCTTCTTCTTGGATTGATCCCTTGATCATTATGTAGTGTCCTTTCTTGTCTTTTGCAACAGTCTTTATTTTAAAGTCTATTTTGTCTAATATGAATATTGCTACTCCATCTTTCTTTTGATTCCCATTTGCATGGGATGCCTTTTTCCATCCCCTCACTTTCAGTCTGTATGTGTCCCTAGATCTGAAGTGTGTCTGTTGTAGACAGCATATATACAAGTCTTGTATTTGTATCCATTCAGCCAGTCTATGGCTTTCGGTTGGAGCATTTAATTCAGTTATGTTTAAGGTAATTATCAATATGTATGTTCTTACTGCCATTTTATTAATTGTTTTGGATTTGTTTTTGTAGGTGTTCTTTCCTCTCATCCTGTTTTGTTCTCTTCTCTTGTGATTTGATGACTAATTTTAGTGTTGTGTTTGGATTCCTTTTTCCTTTTTTGTGTGTGTATCTACTGTAGATTTTCTGTTTGCATTTACCATGAGGTTTTGATGTAGAAGTCTATATATGAACAAGATTGTTTTAAGTTGCTGATCTTTTAATTTCAAATGCATTTCCAATATCCTGCATTTGTGCCCTCCTCACAATTGCTGGTTTTGATATCATATTTGTGTGCAAATGATTTACAACCTTTACTGTATTTGTGCCTTTACCAGTGACCTTTTTCATTGGAAATTTTCTTGTTTCTAGTTGTGGTTTTTTTCTTTTCCGCCTAGAGAATTTCCTTTAGCATTTGTTGCAAAGCTGGTCTGGTGGTGCTGAATTTTCTCAGCTTTTTCTTTTCTGTAAAACTTTTGATTTCTCCGTGGAATCTGAATGAGAGCCTTTCTGGGTAGAGTATTCTTGGTTGTAACTTCTTCCTTTTCATCACTTTAGATATATTGTGCTACTCCCTTCTGGCCTGCAGAGTTTCTGCTAAGAAATCAGCTGATAACCTTATGGGAGTTCCCTTGTATGTTATTTGCTGCTTTTCCTTTGTTGCTTTTAACATATTTTCTTATCTTTAATTTTTATCAGTTTGATTACTATGTGTCTTGGTATGGTCCTCCTTGGGTTCATCCTGTGTGGGACTCTCTGCGCTTCCTGGACTTGGGTGACTGGTTCCTTTCCCATATTAGGGAAGTTTTCCGCTATTATCTCTTCAAATATTTTCTCAGGTCCTTTCTCTTTCTCCTCTCCTTCTGGGACCCCCTATACTGTGAATGTTTATGCATTTAACGTTGTCCCAGAGGTCTCTTAGACTAGCCTCATTTTTTTTCATTCCTTTTTCTTCATTCTGTTCCACGGCAGTGAATTCCACCATTCTGTCTTCCAGGTCACTTATCCGTTCTTCTGCCTTACTCAGTTATTCTGCTATTGATTCCTTCTAATGTGTTTTTCATTTCAGTTATTGTATTGTTCATCTCTGCCTGTCTGTTCTTTAGTTCTTTTAGGTCTTTATTAAACATTTCTTGTATATTCGCGAATCTGTGCCTCCATTCTTTTACCAAGATCTTGGATCATCTTTACTATCATTACTCTGAGTTCTTTTTCAGTTAGATTGCTATCTCCACTTCAGTTAGTTGTTCTTCTGGGGTTTTATCTTGTTCTTTCATCTGGGACATATTCCTCTGCAGTCTCATTTTGTCTAACTTTCTGTCATTGTGGTTTCCATTATGCAGGCTGCAAGGTTGTAGTTCTTCTTGCTTCTGCTGTCTGCCCCATGGTGAATGAGGCTGTCTAAGAGGCTTGTGCAGGCTTCCTGGTGGGAGAGACTGGTTCCTGCCCACTGGTGGGTGGAGCTGGGTCTTGTCCCTCTGGTGGGCAGGCCCATGTCAGGGGGTGTGTTTCTTGGGCACCTGTTTATTCAAGGAGACTTTGAGCAGCCTGTCTGTTGATGAGTGGTGTTGTGTTCCTGCCCTGTTGGTTGTTTGGCCTGAGGCGTCCCAGCACTGGAGCCTACAGGCTGTTGGGTGGGGCCAGGTCTTGGTGAGAGAATGGTTGCCTTCAGGAGGGCTCATGCCAATGAGTACTTGCCAGAACTGCTGCTGTCAGTGTCCCTGTCCCTGCAGTGAGCCACAGCCACTCCCTGCCTCCACAGGAGACCCTCCCATACTAGCAGGTAAGTCTGGCCTAGTCTCTTATGAGGTCACGACATTTTCCCCTGGGTCCTGGTGCACACAAGACCATGTGTGCACCCTCCAATAATGGAGTTTCTCTTTCCCACAATCCTGTGGAATTCCTATGATCAATCCCTGCTGGCCTTCAAAGTCAGATTCTCTGGGGGCTCCTCCTCCCCTTGCCAGATCCCCAGGTTTGGGAGCCTGACATGGGGCTCAGCACTTTCACTCCTGTGGGAGAAATTCTGCAGTATAATTTTTTTCCAGTTTGTGAGTGACCCACCTGGCATATATGGGATTTGATTTTCGCAGTTGCACCCCTCCTACCATCTCTTTGTGACTTCTTCTTTGTCTTTGGATGTAGGGTATCTTTTCTGGTAGGTTTGAGCGGTTTTTTTTGTCAGTGGCCGTTCAGCAGTTAGCTGTGATTTTGGTGTTTCCGTAAGAAGGGGTGAGTTCACATCCTTCTACTTCACCATTTTGTCCAAAATATCTTCCTTGGACTTCCTTAGACTGTTTTCCCATCTATAAAACTAAACTTATAGTCACTGCTATGTAGGGTGAGCATAAATGAGATAATGCTTTGTGAACTGGGAAGTGCTAAGCAAATGCAATGATTCATTGTTATGGTAATAGAAGGTTGGTTAAGAGTGCTGCCTTTTAGTTTCCATTAAGTTTACCTTATTGCCTTTTTGGGGCAGGAGAGAAAGTTTTCCAAGAAATCTCCAGGTCTGTGAATTTCCTCTTTCCTAATAACAGCATGGTAGTCATTCCTGATTTTTTTCCCTTTTAAGATCATCAGGGTGGATGTTTCCTAGGCTTGTTTTTTTTTCAAGGTCATCTTTCTAAAAACAAACAAACAGAAAACAAAAATAAGTACAAAGTAAAACAAAACAAACAAAAATATTCACTAATTCAAAAATCTTATATGCTTTCACTGACTTAACCCAGGATATTAAATATAAGACTCTCTGTCTAGAAGCCTAAAATAGACTTTTATTACAGGACATATTTAGAAAATGACCTAAAACTGGGTGTTCCTCCACCAGTAACATCAAACACTAACTTCTTAATTGCCCATGTACATGTGTGGAATGGAAGAAAGGGATCTAGAAAATGATGAAATATGCAAAAATGAGAAACCTGTGGCACTCCACTATACTTAAAAGGCTATAAAACAGATCTAAGTAGATTTCATGTTGTATCTTGCAGACTAAAATTAATGCATTTATGGTGACAGTTACCTACTGTCTTGTGCCCTTCTCTGCTTGATGTGTGTTAATTTTGGTGCTGATTCTCAACTAGATCATGAGCTCAGTGAGGGCAGGATTTACTTAGTAAACTCTGAGGCTCCCATGAGTCTTGTCACAGAAGAAGGAGCTCATTAAAATCTACTGATCCAAGATATACAAAGGTCTCTTAAAGTCAACAATAAGAAAACAAACAACCCAGTTGAAAAATGGGCACAAGATCTGAATAGATACCTCACCAAAAATATATACAAGTGGCAAAAAGAGTATATGAAAAGATGCTCAACATCATGTGTCCTAGGGAACTGCAAATTAAAACTGCAATGAGATACCACTATACTCCTGTGAGAATGGCCCAAATCCAGAACACCCACAACACCAAATGCTGGTGAGGATGTGGAGCAACAGGAACTCACTCACTGCTGGTGGAAATGCAAAATGGCACAGCCACTTTGGAAGACAGATTGACAGGTTCTTACAAAGCTAAGTATATTCCTACCATATGATCCAGCAATTATATTCCTTGTTATTTACCCAAATGAGTTGAAGACTTATGTCTACGTAAAAACCAGCACACTAATGTTTATAGTAGCTTTATTCACAATTGCCAAAACTTGAAAACAGTCAAGATATCCTTCAGGAGGTGAACGGATAAACAAACTGTGGTATATTCACGCAAAGGAATATTATTCAGGTATTAAAAGAAATGAGTTACCAAGCCACAAAAGACCTGGAGGATGCTTAAATGCATACAGTTAAGTGAAAGAAGCCAGTTTAAAAAGGCTATATATACTGTACAACTCCCACTATAGAACATTCTGGAAAAGGCTAATCTTAGAGTAAAAAGTTGTCAGGACCCGGGGTAGGGAGGAAGGGAGAGGGGATGAAGAGATGGAGCACGGGGGATTCTGTACAGCAGTGGAACGACTCTGTATGATTCTGTAATGATAGGCACATGTCATTATACATTTGTCAAAATCTGTAGAACAGTACAACACAAAGAGTGAACCCTAATGTAAATTATAGACTTTATTTAACGTCATGTATTAATATCGTTCATCAACTTTAACAAATACAACACACAAGATGTTAATAGGGAAAACTGGGGGCCAGGAAAGGGGGGGATATGGGCACACTCTGTATATTCTCTGCACTTTTTCTGTAAAGGCAAAACTGCTCTAAGAAATAAAGTCTATTAGTTAATCAGTTTTTTATTTCTATTGATTGACTGGTTTCTTTAATGGCGAAAAATTGATCCTCTGAAGAGCTAGTTACTTTGTCCTAACAGGCGCTGCTACTGACAATTAGAGCCGTGAAGAGTCTTCCCACTGAATACCAAGTGCACAGACAGTATGAAACATGAATTTATGGGGCCGTCTGCCAGTCAAGCCTCTTTCTTCTTCTGAGCCTTGATCTTTTCTAAAATAAAATCTGCCGGAAATTTCACACGCCATGGAAGCAAAATGGCTCCTCCCCACCATCTCACGGGGGAAGTGCCCTTGTGGCCTTGAGCGTAGACACAGACAGGGAGAGGCTGATTAAATGGTTCCCTTGCTCTCCTCCTGGGAGTCTCAGAGTTGCACAGAATCATAAATTCCCAGCCAGCTGAAAACCCCTTTCTACTAAGCTAGGGGCACTTTAATGTATTTGCCTTATTAATCTCTGAACCCTCACTAAATGGCATATGCATTAAAAGGACCTGAGATGTGGGAGCTGAGAGGAGAATATTCTGGGCTGTATGGAGTCACCCTGGAAAAAAATAAATGAGGTAGAGGAAGGTGGGAGGGGAGAGAGAGACAGAGGGACAGAGAGAGACAGAGACAGAGAGAGAGAGAGAGAGAGAGAGAGAGAGAGAGAGAGAGAGAGAGAGAAACTTTTCCAAAATCGGACAGCATAGGTGTTCAAATACACCCATACCCACCATGACTTGAACTCCAAATTTACACGTGGGAGTGGAGGGTCACCTGCATATGTGGAAAAAGATAGTTCGTGGGAAGAACTGATGTGTTATCCCTTTGTTTTCACACTCACTCTCTTATTTTTGTTCTTTTTCTCACCCATCTCCCCTATGCTAGTATATTTTTCTAATATTTTTCCCTGTGATCAACATAAAATTCTAATTAATTAGAAAACCACCTTCCCCTTCTCTAAACCCTTTCTCAGAGCTCACGTTTTCTATTAAAACTTTCCATAGGACAAATTCCTATTTGATTCGTTGTGCTATTTAAGGTGTCCTGATACTGTAGGTAATTGGCACCAGGCATCAAAAGAAGACTTAGAGCATCAAAACCAAATATAAACATTAAGGCAGGAAAGGAATTTAAAGGTCCTGGAGACTAGTTTTTTTTTTTTTTTTTTTAAAACATATGAAGAAACTGGGACTTGAAAGTAATTTCCTTGGTGTCACACACATAGCAGCAGATCTAGGACTAGAACCCAAGTTCCTCAGAATCTTTTTTCTCTTATCTTTATAGTAGTATCCTTTAAGTTGAATACAAATTTTGTTTCAATCCTTTTTTAGTTTTACAAAACATTATTATTAATTACAAAGCAACATTTATTAATTTATTCATTCATTCACTCTACAAATATGGTTGAAGGCACACTCTGTTGTAGCACCACTGGCCCTGGCAATACAGAAATCAGTGGAAAGACAACATCTTCAGCATCTTTATTATAAATAGATAAATAAATAAATAAATAAAAGGAGGGGGCTGGGCAGTGGCTAAAAACATAAATTGCACTCAGATCCCGCCCTCATGGAATTTAGGATCGGTCAGAGGGTACATGAAGGGGTACAGAGGAACTAAAGGGAAATTAAAATTAAAAATGGAAGGAAATAAATAAATAAACTTTAAATAAAGTTAAAGGGATCCTAGGAGTCAGGGCAAGAAATGATAAGAGCTTGGACCAGGGCATCAGCCACCCTGCCTTACACCAGCCATCCTCCTGTCCACATCCTTCACCAGTCTGGCCCTCACATCACAGCAGCATGTAGCTAGGCAGTTACTTCAAGAAAGACATAAGTCCCCTGTTCCAAAAGCTCTCTAACCTAAAATGTCCACCACTGATATCATTCCGGAAAAGAGGTGTTTGTTGAGTAGGGTCATTTAAAACTCCAGGGCCCCCTGAAATGTCAATGTGAGTCACATTTGAAGATCCATTGGCCACACCCATGAAAAGTAGTGTCAGGACACGGTCCTTGCTGAGTCCTCCAGTTGAAGGGAGCTTTCCAAACTCTTCTGCAAGTAGAACACTTACATAAAGAACAGAGCTCCGTGAATACTAATTAAGACAAGCCAGTTTGATTTCCTATAGCAGGGGTTGGGAAACTTTTCTGTAAAGGGCGAGAGAATAAACATTCTAGGCTTCATGAGTGATACAGTCTCTATGGCAACTACTCAACTCTCCTGCTGTAGACAAAAATCTAAATGAATGAGCTTGGCCGTGTTTCAATAAAATTTCAGTTGTAAGTCAGAGTGGCAGCTGCCCAGGTCCAAGCCCTTACCATTTCTTCTCCTGACTCCCAGGATCCCTTTCAAACTAGTCTGTCTTTCCTATCAAATCAACCCTCTTCGTTGAACTACAAGAAATTCTCTAAAACACAGAACTTAGTCCATGATTTCTCTGTTTAAAACAGGCAGTGGGCCAGATTTAAAGTTCAGGCATGGTATGCCCTCACTCCAACCCCACTCATCCATTTCCCATCCTGTAAGAATCACTGTCTCTATAATTTTCCTACAAGGACACATATTCCATACATGATCCCATTCACTCTTAACACAAAAAAATCTGATATTTCAGTAGAGTTGCTGTTCTTGTTTTCTCATTCCTTTCTTTTTGTGAAGCCGATACATTCTACATTTCTTAGAAAATAAATGTAGAATTCTGTTTGATTTTAAGCATCTGTAAGCAGTAGTAAGTAATATATATTCATAGTATTTGAAACTGGAAGGGGATTTAGGGATCTCCTAACCCAACCCCCTTTCTTGGCATGAGGATCTGAAGCTACAGAGGCAAAGGGACTTGGCCAAGGTCACAGACCTTGCTCAATTGTGCAAGTTGTGTACAAGTTGTGCCTGGTGAGGGACACCCTGTTAGGGGTTTGTCCCTCTATGCAAGCACACTCATATGCGCACGCTCTGACTCTCTTTCCCTTGATATATTTAACTTCATTTTGAAAAATAAAATAATACAAAACAAAAATAGCCTCCCACAAAGTCACAAAGAAGCACATCCTCATGGCAGCCCAAACCAGTTAGCAAATCATCCTGTTTGAGGGCCATGGTCAAAGAGGTTCCAGTTGCCAAGGAGACACACACAGATATTAGCTGGAGCCTGAGAGCATCACTGAAGTTCCTGTCCTGACAAGAGATCGACCATCTGTGATGTGCAGAAATACAGATTTACATCAATTTCTTCAGGAGCACCCATTCTTCTCTCCTAGAACCATCAGAAATAATTTGTCTATTATCTTAAAATTGTATTCTTCAGAAAAGACTTCCAATACCATCCAAGCTAACTGAGCTTTGTAGTGGAAATGCCTATAAATTGCCCAAGGATCTGTGAACGATGTTAACATCTGTTGGAATGGAGTGAATACTAAATTGGAGAAGAAATGCCAGGAAGAGGAATATTTCCAATGACACCATTTCCATTCTTCTACATCCATCTTTTCTCTAGGAAAGGCCCAGGCAGGCATGGATAGGAATGTCATATTGCTAGTTTTGAATTTAGATATTCAAGATGGAATATTTAGGCCTGCACTGAACATTTTCCTTGAATGCAAGTCATAAAAATGAATTACACAATGTCCATGACTGACTCATTCGGTAGTGGTTCCCAGAGAGAGGTCAGATTAACTGTATTCATATTCTTGATGTCCATCCGCTTAGCATTATGTCCACTTGGCATCTTTGCATTTTAATATTCTGAAATCTTTTTTATGCACATTCTGTTTCATCACACAAAAAGGTCACAAATTCTTTATCAGCTGATGTTGTCTTTTATTTCTGTTTTAGTTTGTATTTTCCTTTCCCTTCTTTTACCAGCATTAATTCAGCCCCACAGCCAATCCAGAGTAGCATCGACTGATCCAGAGGACTGGGGCAATTCAAAAGAGTAAGCTCTCTTCTGGGCTAGAGTAAGATGGTTCCAAAGTCTTACAAACTCAGGAAGATCCCCGAGTTTCCACCACCTAACTTTGCTTACTAGATGCCAGGCACTACACAAGTGCTTTGTGTGAATTATGTCATTTAATCCTCCAACAACTCTATGAGATAAGCATATAATTATTTCCATTTTACAGAGAAGGGTATTAAGGCTTTGTGTGGTTAAATAAATTGCCCAAGTTGACAAAACTAATAAAGGGGGAGACCAAGGAATCCAACCCATTTGTCAGCCAACAGAGCACAGATTCTTAAACACTACGCAAACCCTTCTAGTTTGGCAAATGCCAGAATAAGTTTTTTTTCCAAAATGCAAATCAGATTACATTACTCTTCTGCTTTGAACCCTTCAATAGCTTTTTATGTGTACAGGACTTTATTCAAAATGCATTTTCCATAGAATAGCATTTAAAGGCCTCTACCCTACCCCCTTTCCTACCTTACATTTTTCCACCCATTCTCCTGGCTTCCACCTTATGTACCAAGTTGCTTGCTTCTAAATAGGATGAACTACTTCACTCTTACTGCTTTGCTCATACAGCTCTCCCTGCTTGGAGAGCTCACTCTCACTGTTTGCCTGGGAGATACCTACTCACTAGCATTTGATTCACCATCATCTCCTCTTAAAGATTTTTATGAACTTCCTCCCAGTTTCCAGTTTGCATATGTGTGTTAATCATATGTCTGTATGTATGTCTGTGCCTAGGTATATGTATGTTCATGGTAGGTATTGTTACTCCCCGACAGATAAGGAAGCTACCGTAGCTTGATTGTAGCTTGCAGAGGTTATGTAAATGACAGAGCTGGAATTTGAACCCAAGTTTGACTGACTTCAAAGAGGAAAGGAAGGAAGGAGGAAAAGTAGAAGGAAGAGATACATAATTTCAAACAAAGGAATAGAAATACTCTCTATATGAGACAGAATGGCAAAATTGCCCCCATCAGAATATGAGCAGCGGGCTTCCCTGGTGGCGCAGTGGTTAAGAGTCCGCCTGCCGATGCAGGGGACACGGGTTGGTGCCCCGGTCCGGGAAGATCCCACTCCGCGGCTAGGCCCGTATTTTGCAAATGAAGATAGAAGGAATAGGGGATCTTTCTTGGATGCTCAACTGATGGTACACTTTTTTGGGGGGAAAATTGAAAGCAAACATTCCTGCTGCCCCAGAACCATTTGCACAATCCCACTGCCAGGAATAAAGTAGAAAGGGAAAAAAAGGAGACGTTTAAAATCACAGTTCTTCCTTTGGAACAGACTGTCATTCTCTCTCAACAAATAAAAAATAAAAACCTTTACAACAAACTACAACGAGTAAAGAAGTTCCTTAACCATAAAAAAAAAACCCTTGCCCTCAACTTTGTGAACAATCCCCTTAAGTTATTCTAATTTCAGCGTGCCATCTGTTTTCTGCTGGGATTCTGACTGATACAAATAGGAGCATATAATTCCCAGGAAAAGAACTCTAAATGGACCAAAAAAAAAAAAAAATGAATATGCAAATGCACATTACAACAACAATGGGATAACATGTCCTACCTATCAGATCGGGAGCAATTTCCAAGTTTGATAGTACCAAGTTTAACAAGAATTTGGGGAGAAGTCGGCAAGTCTTGCTGGGAGGATTATTTGGTACGCCTGCTTTGAAGAAAAATTTGGCAATGCACCGTGAAGTTGAAGCTTTTCCTTCACTTTACCCTAGAAATTTCACCCCTGAATGTATGCTTTAGGGGAATTCTTGCAGAGGTGCACGAGGAGACATGCACAAAATGTTCATAACAGCATCATTTGTCATAATTTAAAAATGGAAATAGCCTACATGGCCATCCAACAGGTGAATAAATAAATTATAGGATAGCTGTACTATGAAATTCTATATGACAGTTGAAGTGAATGAATTAGAACTACATCATGGATCCTGGAGTATTCATATGCATGAGTCTCAAAATCATCAATTTAAGAGCAAGAAGCAAGATGCAGACTGATATAAACAGTTTGACATTATTTATGTAAATTTTTTAAATGCAAGAAACAACACTCTATTTTGCTAATGGATACATCTTCAGGGACTTAGTGCATTATAATATGGGCAGAATTAATACTCACCAACCTCAAGGTAGGAGTTACCGCTAAAGAGGGGTGAAAAACTACGATAATTTTTAATTTTTAAATATCTGAAACAACTATTACAAAATGTTAATAGTTGTTCATCTTGAGTGATAAGTACCTGGAATTTTGCTATGTTAATATCTGTTTTGTTCAATATGTTTGAACATTTTCAAAATTTAAAAAAAATTCTTAAAAAAATCTAACACATGAATTCAGCCTTCTATCTAGATCTGTCCCATCAAATGTGTGTGTGTTAATAGCTGCACAATGGAGTAGGGTGTATTATGAATGCATGCTAGAGGAGTTCAGGGTACAGTGCCATCCCACACTCACTGAATGGGAACGTTAGAATCAGCCCTCAGAATGTGTCTAACCACACATTCTCTCAATGAGCAAATTGAGGTCAGCAGGAGTGATGGGCTGCTAGTTACTGACAAAGTGTGGACCTGGGTCAAGTTAAATTAATTAAACAAGGAGGCCATTAGACTGCGTGGGGGGGACTCTAATGCCTTGGTGGCCAACTTAAGCAAACCAAAATCTAAGCCTGTAATGCCTCAAGGTTAGGAAATCCACACCTAAGGACAACCAATCTCCAACAGCCAACTAGGCTTTAAGCTACAACCAATCAATATTTTCCTTGCTTTGTTTCGGCCTTTTCTCTGGAAAAGTGCCTTCCCAAGCTCCTGTTGGTAGAACTCCTAACTGCTTCCAGTTTGGCATAGCCCAACTAGAATCAACTTTTGCTCAAACAGACTTAACATTTTTAATATGACTCATATTTTAACAGGCATGTGAAACCTGTGTCAATGTTCTTCCAAGATCTTGTGCCCCTTCTCAAAATCAAAATCAGGAGAAGAAGAAACACTTAGTGGTTGCCCAGTAAAAGCTCCTAGTATGTTCTTCTTTTCTCTTTATTAACGTTATATAAGTTATTGTTTATTACTTTGTAATATTTATAGCAAAAAAAATGAGAAGAAACAACTTGAAATGATTCCATCATTCCTGTCATCTGAAGGGGGAAAAAGGAAATTGTTATTTTGTAGAAAGCATTTCTGAACTGGACAACAAATCCCAGTTCCAAAATCACCTTACCCTTTGTGTTTCTTCCTAGATGATTGTGGGGGGGAAATAGTTTGTCGTGCAATTGGGTAGCTAAGACATCTTCCACAACTTCTCTCCAGTTTAATTTCACACACGAAAAGATAAGGGCTGCTGTTGCAGGCCAACGTTCACAGTTTCTCCCCACCACACACCCAGACTAACCACACCTAAGATTGCCCCAGGGTTACAGCAAGAGCCGTGACTGGCTTCCCTTCCTTTTCCATCATCTGTTCTGTAATCCCCTCTCTCCACATTGCTCTTACCTGCTAGTGTTTGGTTTTCTCCCAGCCCCCTTCTGTGCCCCTTCTGTCTGATGTCTTAATCACCATCACAAAACGACATTCTGTCTCTCAACATGTAAGTGGAATAGGGGTACACAAAGCCAGATGTTGGTGGTCATTGCCCCATCTGAGAGTGACCCAAAAGGGCACCTAGAAAGATACCACATTTCTGCCATGGGAGGGAACCCATACTGTGAGTCCTGCCGAGTCTTGGGAGAAAGCCACAAAGGGGTGGGGCCATCTAGGTGATGTCAGTGTCCAAAGGGGAATGTCAAACTCTGACATCATCAGAGCTAGTGACACCTGGGGAGTTGGACAGAGATGGAGGTGACAGTGCCTTGTGTCTAGATGGCCTATCCATTTTGAAGCAGGACACCAGCCAATGGCTGGAATATCCGGGACAGGCCCAGTCTATCAAACGATGAAAGAATGAAAAGCTCATCGGGTTCTCATTAGATTCACAGCACAGCTAAACGTCAAGAAGGAAAATAGAGTGTAACTCAGGAAACCAAGGCAGAAGATGCCGAGCTGTGTAGACTGGAACACAGCTTGGGTCAAGGAGGTGGATTACAGAGTGATGGCTGTGGGATGTCCAGGGCTGCCTTAGAGTCACAGCACAGCTAAACGTCAAGAAGGAAAATAGAATGTAACTCAGGAAACGAAGGCAGAAGATGCCGAGCTGTGTAGACTGGAACACAGCTTGGGTCAAGGAGGTGGATTACAGAGTTATGGCTGTGGGATGTCCAGGGCTCATCCCCGACACATGGACTGTAGGCTCAGGGAAGCCAGAGTAATTCTGAACTCCACCCGTGGAGATACTGAGCTGACTGATAACCTCCCTATCTGGGTCAGGAGTTGCTCAACCATTGGGAAGGGCTGTGCCTGCAGGGAAGATTCTCAGGGCTGCTGCCTGAGAGGCTGGGGAGTCAAGTATTGACCCTCACGATTCTTCCAAGCATGGGAGACTGGACTTCCTTCCTGGAATTGCAAAATAAATCTATTCTACAATGGAGAGAGAACCAAGTATGCCTATTCTAGATAAATATATTAATGGCCTCAAACACCTTACACTATATAACGTAGAAAGGACAGTTTGCTTCACTGATCGTTTGAGTTGGATCTATGAAACCGCCCTTTTTGTGTGTAAAAAAATGTGTCATATATCTGCAGTTTCATAGGATTCAGCCTTAGTAAATGTCCTACAGACCTTGCACAATGTGACCTCTTTTAATGGGAAAACATGGTGGCCATTTCAGTTGTCAGTAAGTGAACTTTCCTAGCTGACTCATTTCCTCGCCCCGTAAAATGGAGATAGTGATCCACACTGCCCAGCCTTAAGCAGAAGTGCTTTGAAGCATACTGGTAATAGTAATCATCAATCTCTGGAAGAGACTATGAGATCAAGTTACTATCATGTTAATATTATACAGTGAATGTTATAATCACATCTGTGGGTATTATCATAATTAATATTTGTGTTAACAGAGGCAAGCCATCCAAATCGTGTCACTCCAGCCCCACAGTCTATTATCGTAGTGTGAGTTCCTATTTTTACTGTGACGTCTTCCATTTCTTAACTCATAGCAAAACCGCCCATATCATTTCTCTGGTCATTAATGCTCTGCTTTATTTTTGTGTATGGTTCCATTGTATTGTTATTTAACATTTCTAGGTATCTACATGGTCTCACTAAATGAACTCTACAAGATCCATGAAGATGGAGACCTCATTTAAATTTTTGTGTTTAAAACCTATTCGGGGGAGCATGATGAAAATAGAAATATGTAGCAAGATAACTAGAATGGAGGATGCGCCATTCCTTATTTTACTATCCAAGGCCTAACCCAGAGTTTCTCAACCTCCGCATGATTGATATTTTGGGCCTGATAACTCTGTATTGAGGGAGGTTTTCTTGTACTTTATTATCGGATGTTTAGCAGCATCCCTGGCCTCTACCTATTAGACATGAGAGGTACTGCTGTCCCAGTTGTGACAACCAAAAACGTCTCCAAACATTACCATTTGTCCCCCCGGGGATTAAGGGTGAGAGAGTGGGGGCAAAACTGAGCCACTGGCTAAGCAAATCTCTAAAACATCTTGAACTTGCTTTTGTGTTGCTATGTCATTAAATTCATACATATGTACATTTAATTCCTGTCCTGCCCCTCGGTTCTTCAGAACCATTTTTTTTCTTTCTTAGGTTCCATATATATGTGTTAGCATACGGTATTTGTTTTTCTCTTTCTGACTTACTTCACTCTGTATGACGTTAAAACAGATACAAATCTTACTTCACGTGGGACATATTTTCCTAAGGCACCAAAAAGTGATTGAGTAAAAGCTCAGTCCCCAGGGCCTACGAGTGAGGCAGGCAGACCCCAAAGAGCAGAACTGGCTCCCGATGTCTATGTTGTGTCTTTTGAGAATTTCTCTAATATTCCAACAGCTGTACGTTAGTAAAGCCCTCCAGACAATCTCCTGAGGGAGTTGGTGCCTACTTATCTAAGTAGAGCTAGCTGGACTTCACGATCAAATTCCCAGCATCCACATTCTCCTCGCAGTTCATAGTTCCAGCTCTCCATCCCCATGTGACTACAACTGTGCAGCCTCTTTCCCACGTAACCTTTGAGTAGACTAGTACCAAGAAGTCAGAGGAATTTCACCTTTTCCTTTCTTGTGGGTGTACCCCAGAGGCAAAGTCTCAGATCAGGCTGAGATTGAATAATCCGCCTCTGAATGATGGCATGTGGAATGTGCCTTAGGAGTCATCCTTAAATAAGATCTAAAATTATAGGCTATCTCTGTCCCTGGCATCTACCATTTAATAGAAATAATGACTTCCTTCTGGATTTAAAAAAAGTAAGGATGAAGTAACAGTTAACTTGGCTCTAGAAACATATACTTAACAATTTTACTGGGAAGCTCCAGGGTTCCCGAGAAAGCATGGATGCAGGCTTGTTTCCTGTGAGGTCCACGTGATTGTAAGCTCCCTGAAGGCACGAAGCCACCAGATCCTGCCCTTCGAAGTACCTCCAGCACTTAGCATGGTTGTTGGCATGTGGATGTAATATACAGTAAACAGCTGCAAGAAGACATTTTTCCTTAATTTTTGGTTCTACTTTTGAGATGTGATTTAATAAAAATAAATTTGTACATTATAATATGCTTTAGATATAAAATGATATAGAGTTATATAAGAATTTATTAAAATTTTAAATAAATTTATATTTAATTATATAATTTAGTAGAAAGGGAAAAAGAATTAGCATTGAGCACTATGAAATGCCAAGCACCCAACTAAGTTCTTTCACATATTTCATTTCATTTACACTTGTGTATATGTTCCCTCTTACATCCTGAAGATGCACAAGAATAGCTACTGTTTATCCCAAAAAGGGCAGCCCAATGAGTCAAAGAGTCAGTGATTATTTATTAAGCATCTTTTCTTTATTCATTTTTTATCCGTTTAACAATCAAATGCTTATCAAACGCCTACTCTCTGTAAGCCCAGTATTAAGACCTGGGGATACAAGAAAGAATAAGATACAAGCCCCTACCCTCAAGAAGCTTACAGTCAGTCTAGTGGAAAAGACAGAAACCTAAGCAGATAATTATAATGCAGTGTGATAAGCAATATGGATAGATCCAAGGCATGATGGACAGCCAGAGCAAGGCACCTAAATGAGCCAGAAATAGGAGTGAGGATGGCAGGACATGTCGCTGGTGGGAAAGGCAACTGAGTTGAGCCATTCAGGTGCAAAGGAAATTAACCAAATAAAGAAAGGGAGTGAGGAGAATATATGGGTTTCAGGCTGATGTGACTGCTAAAAATAATGGCATGGACTCAAAAAATATGTGCAGGAAATTGCACAGAGTCTGGAACTTCTGGGGCATTAGGTATCAGTCAGGATATAATGAAAGGTAAGGATGGAGAAGCAGAGATAAGGCTCAGACTGTGGGGACATCTGGGCTTTTTTCTGTGACTGGAGGAAAACCCTGGAAGGGATGGAAGCAGAGGCACAACGGGCTTAGGTGTGTGTGTTTGCTAGTTGACTTTGGCTGCAGAGAGGGTGAGAGGGATCAGACCTCCCCAGGGCAGAGGATCAGTGAGGAGGCTGTGGTAAGAGCCAAGCAGAAGGTGAGGATGGCTGTGAAGGGACGGTTTTGCCAGGGATGGAGAGGAAGGAGGGGAGTCAAGGACACGTTCAACATCAGGGTTATTCATCTAGTCAGTGAAGGACCATGAAATCGCTCCTAGGAACTCATGGATCCCCAACATGGAAGCACGTGTGTGTTTTTGGTAAAAGGAAACCATCACTTCAATAGATTCTCAAGATTTTGACTTATAAGCAGATTCTGGAACGTGATTTTACCTCCTATACAGAGTTTCCGATTCTAGTCATCAAAAAAGGATCTTCATTCTGACTAGCCGTAGGTGTCTGCTGGTGGGGAGTAGTTAAGATCCAGCTAATGGCAAAAAATTGATTTTAATTTAGCTAAGGAAAATAGCCCTCTTCAGTAATACAGCAGAGTCTAACAACTGAGGTTAGGATTAGTGAACTGAATAATGATACTGCTTTTGGGCTCATTTCTTCTGCCTTTATAGTGGAGATGCATGATTTTCATCAGAGAAGAAGGGCTGGTCCTGTTTGCCATTAACTTCATCTACGTCGTCAGACCCAAATTAGAGATGTTACTTGTTCTTTGTTCTCGTCTTTCATACGGACATCCCATTTCCAAGGGGAAATTGTCATCTGTCTAATTTTGAATTATCTCAGTGAGTTCTAATCCACTAACGGAGTTAGTTGTGTGGCTCAGTCCATTAGCTTTACCTGTTACGATGTGCGTCGCGGTAGATACTCATGGACCGACAAGGGCCGTGAGGAATTACAAGGAGTTTTGGGGGAGAAAGGTGAGGGTGTAACTTTTAATCTAATCTGGCAAGAATAGTCTAATGATTCTGATTTCCACTCTAAGAAGAAAGCACATTTTTTTCTACCTCTGTTTTCCCATGAAAGTGTTCTATACCCAGTTATACTAATGAATACCAAACTGTGATAATGCACCCCTACCGATAAAGACAGCTGTATGGAATCAGGTCGTTCTAATGGAGATAGCCCACCCACTCTTGAAAAAGCCCTCTGCTGACTAGGCAGAGCGTTCTTCTATAGGTCTTTTCGGGGGGAGGTGGGGGGCGGTGGCAGGGGTCAAAAGGCAAATAAGGCTCCAATACAACATGTGCATGACAAGATGATACAGCAGTATGTTCCTTTGATCTGTTTTTAGTCAGAAATACATTCTAGGGAAGTCTAACTGTACAAAAATCAAGGGCTAGAAAATACAGACTAAAGGCTTTTGCTAACTCTCCCATATGTAGTCTTCAGTAGACTGTTCAACGTCACAGGAAGGAAATAGGGGCCAGCGCTAAAGCCAAGGGCTACAGTTTGTTATTGCTGGTCACGTCATGCTGCCTGACCTTTGGCAGGGGGTATGATGAGGATGGAAATACTTGTTTAGAAAGTTACTTTGTGGTCATACCTTCTTTATACTCGGTATCTGCATTATGTTGTACTCAGTCTTACCCTAAATGTTTGCTCTGGTTTTTCCATACTTGGCTTCCCCTGTGAACATCATCTGCAAAAATAAGGGAAATGACGATGTCCAACCTGATGTTTTCTACACAAGATAACAAATGTCTTATAAATCCTGAGTGTCATGCAAATCCCATGTCTTACGAATCCCGAGTTTTTGAGACAGTTTTTGTGGGCAATTTTCAAGCTGTTGTAGAATCATCTTTAATTTCCCACAGCATTCATAATGCCCACCTCTAGGTTAGGAGTGTTGTAAAAATATTTTTTACTATGCTTATTATATGTAGTTATCGTTAGAAAGTAGGAAATTTTTGTAATACTGAGAATGGGGTGTGTGTGTACATATAGCATAAGCTCCTCTCTGCTAAATGCCTAAGAAGGCAGAGTAAAGCATTAACTAAAACTGTTTAAACATATGTTGGCTGAGATGGTGCCTGGAGGATACACACACACATACATAATATATAATACTATGTATTGTATACCATATATACTATACATAAATTATGTATTTGTGTGTGTGTTTGGTATATATGTGTATTATTCAGGCACCATCTCAGCCCCCAACTTACGTTTATATTAATATTATATAATATCTAAATATAATTACATAAGTATTAATATATAAATAATATGGGTATAGAATAGTAATATATTAATATTATATGATTTGTGTGTATACATATGATATATAATTTACATAATACATATGTTTATGTACACATATATTATCTCATATACGTATATATTGTGTATATTATATATGTAGTTATATACAGTATATCTATACATATACTATATATGTATGTGTGTATATGTATATATAGTATATATACACACACATATATACAATGATGTATGTACACATACATATGCATCAATAATATATGTGTATGTATATACATATATAATATATGTTTGTATATATACATATATGTATATATGTGTGTGTGTATATACATAGTTCTCCACTGCACACATTATCTCTTTTAGAAGTTGCACTATTGCAGTTCACTAAAATACCTCTCTGACTCCAACCCAGAGCTGATCCACAGAGAAAGCTTTGGTTCTCTTCTCCTCTATGCTTAAGGGCCTCCTTGAGAGCAAATTAGGAACTTAGTTGCTTTATGTTTTCAGGAAGTAATAAGCTAGATGTGACCCCAGTGACTTAAAAGAGCATAGATTCTCAAGCATCATTTCACTCTCTGTGTCATATATATACAAGATGGAAAACCAAGTGCATGTACCCAAGTATCCCCAAATTACAACAAAATTCCTTTGGAATTTGTGATCATTGGGCTGAACCATGGTTTACCCTTGCATATTCTAGCAAAATAGGACATGTTTAACCAATTAATAATATAATTTATCATATTATTATATATATTATATAATACATTATTAGTATACCTTAATATAAATTAAAGTTTAGGGGTGTGGTGATCAACAAGGTTTTATAGTCCCCAGACCTGGTTTGAATCCTGGCTTTTCTGCTTGTTGTCGATGGAGGAACTTCTAACTCACTTCAGAGAGTGATTTTGATGGTGAAATAAGTTGATGTAGAAATCCCTACTGTTATGGGCTGAATTGTGTCCCCTCTCCCCCACCTCAAAATGTGACTGTATTTGGAGATTTGGTGTTTAAAGTGGTAATTACAGTAACATGAGGTCATGTAAGTGGGCCTTAATTCCAATATGACCGGTGTTCTTATAAGAAGAGGAGATTATAACACAGACACATGCAAAGGGAAAACCATATAAAGATACAGGGAGAAGATTACCATCTACAAGCCAAGGAGAATGGCCTCAGAAGAAACTAACCCTGCCAACACCTTGACCTCAGGCTTCTAGCTCCCAGAATGTGAAAAAATAACCTTCTGTTGTTTAAGACAGCCATTCTATGGTACTCTGTTATGGCAACCCTAGCAAACTAATATACCTCCTAAACCATAAAACTCTATAAAAGCTGGGTATTTATTATCCTACCTCTGGCAACACATTGTTGCGGAGTACTTTGCTCCTATATAAATATGTAGGTCCAAAATTTCCAGTTATAAGTAATTCATATTTCTTCATTTAAAAAAGGAACTCTGATCAGTCCCTCTGACTTAAAACATTTTAGGTACTACTTAATTTTCTTTGAGCTTCAACATAATGACACCTCATTTAATTTATATCTTTTGGTGATTAACTCCAGCATTATTTTCATTTTCTATGTCTTGCATGTTTGAGACAGTGGGAATTGTGCACTTATGAAAATGCCTTGTATCCAAAGTTGTGGTTGGTGTGAACCCTTGAATTCTTGCTCTTTGTTTATTGCATTCCTCTCTGGGTATTTGGAGCCCTTTATGTTTTAAATTTGATGCACAAAGCCCATTTTGCTGTATGTAAAATTTTAAAAATTTGAGGTACCCGTTATACTGACAATATATGACATAATTAAAGAATGAGTCATGAGGGCAAAAATAAATTATACACGGTTAGTCACTGATGTTTGGGGACAAACAAAATGCAGGTTCTGACCCCAACAAAGGGAATATGTAGAAAGTGGTTTGGAAAGAGTGAAGAGAGTGTCTTTTTTTTTTTAAACATCTTTATGGCAGTATAATTGCTTTACAATGGTGTGTTAGTTTCTGCTTTATAACAAAGTGAATCAGCTATACATATACATATATCCCCATATCTCTTCCCGAAGAGAGGGTCATTGATGTCAAGAATAGAGGGTAGCAGTGAACAAAGGAAGGAGACAAAAGTCAGAAAGGATCTGTGTTAGTCTGCTCATGCTACCATAGCAAAATACCACAGACTTGGTGGCTTAAACAACAGAAATCTATTGTGTCACAGTCCTGGCGACCCAAAGTCCAAGATCAAAGTGCCATCACAGCTGGTGTCTGGTGAGGCCTCTCTTCCCGCCTTGCAGAGGGCCACCTTCTCACTGTGTCCTCACATGGCCTTTCCTCTGTGTGAGTGTAGAGAGAGCTCCCTGCTGTCTCCTCCTCTTCTCATAAGGACACAAGCTCTCTTTGATTAAAGTCTCCCTTATGATGTCGCTTAACCTTTATACCTCCTTATAGGCCCTGTCTCCAAATACAATAACACTAGGGGTTAGGGCTTCAACATACAAATTTGAGGGGGGGGGGGCACAATTCAGTCTATAACACTTGTCCCTCTAGCTCTCCAAAATCTGTGTTCTTCTCATATGCAAACTGCATTCACCCCATCTCAACATCTCCAGAAGTCTTAACCCATTTCAGCATCAATTCCAAGTTGAAAGTGCCACTAAATGTCCTCTAAATCAGGTATAGGTGAAACTTGAGTTATAATTCATACTAAGGCAAAATCCTCTCCAGCTGTGACCCTGTGAAAACAGACTAGTTATGTGCTCCCAAAACACAATGGACAGGCATAAGACAAGCATTTTCATTCCAAAAGAGAAAAATCAGAAGAAAGGGGCCACAGGTCCCAAGCAAGTCCAAAACTTTAGCAAGGCAAAATCCATTAGCTCTTAAAGCATGAGAATAATCCTCTTTGGTTCCATGCACTGCCTTCTGGGCCCACTGGGGTAGCAGCAGCAACCCCACAGCCCTAGATGGCAGCCCCACCCCCAGAGGTCTTTGTGATGCCCCACCCCTGTGGCACTGGGAGGGGGTAGCCTAGCTCTGCTGAAAGGGAGAAGGTGGCCCCGCCCTTTGAAACCAAGGAGGAAACAGCCTCCCCTCCTCAGCCCCCAAGTGTAAGCTCCAGGCCTGTGGTAGGAGTGGCAGCTCTACTGATCTCTGAATTGCCTTTGGGGTCCTTCTTCCCTTTTCTTGAGGGATAAAGCATGTTCACAGGTGGATAGCTCTATCGTCCTGTCCTGTAGAACCCTGGAAATCTGAAAGCTTTCCTTCACTTCATCCTATCTCTCCTTTTGTTCAAACTGGCAGTGTCTTTGCTGGTATTATCCCATCTCTATTCCACGCTTCTGATGAGATAATTGATTAAGATCATGGGCCATCTCATTTTTTTTTTTTTTTTTTGGTAAGAAGTGGATTTATTTAGAGAGAAACACACTCCACAGACAGAGTGTGGGCCATCTCAGAAGGCAAGAGCGGCCTCAGGAGGAACACACTCCACAGAGAGTGTGGGCCATCTCAGAAGGTGAGAAAGGCACCAGGGAAAGGGGTTGTCCGTTTTTATAGGGGTGGGTAATTTCATAGGCTAATGAGTGGGAGGAGTATTCCAGCTATTTTGGGAAGGGGTGGGGATTTCCAGGAACTGGGCCACTGCCCACTTTTTGATCCTTATGGTGGGTCTTGGAACTGTCATGGCACCTGTGGGTGTGTCATTTAGCTTGCTGATGTGTTACAGTGAGCGTATACTGAGGCTCAAGGTCTAGTGGAAGTCAACTTCTCCACCATCTTGGACCCATTGGTTCTAATCAGTTTATGTCATGTCCTTGGGCTGTGTCATTCTTCCAGAGGCTATGCTCTGCCTCCTTCCCCCCTGTTTCATTCCCCCCTCAAAGATTTTACTCCCATATTCTTATGGGAAGCAGAAGAGAGATGGTCCATCTTCTGTAACTGCTTCAAGACTGAGCAGGTGTGTCGAAGATCATGGGCCTTATCTTTATGGAGTGATTGTCTAGCTACATGCTTTCTCATTTTTTGAAATATAAATAGGCTAAGAATGTTCCAAATCTTCAAGTTCTTGTTTCTTTCTGCTTAACAGTCTCTTCAATTTATCTCTCTCCTCTCTCATTTTACCATAAGCAGTAAAGAGAACCAGGCCACACCTTCAAAACTTTGCTTAGAAGTTTCCTCAGCTAAATAGCCAGTTCCATCACTGGCAACTCCTACGTTCCACAAGGCAACTCCTACCTTCTTTTTCCACAAGAACACACTTCAGCCAAGTTCTTTGCCACTTTTTTACAAGGATCGCCTTTCCTCCAGTGACCAGTAACATATACCTCACTTCCACTGAGACATCACCAGAATCACCTTTAATGTTCATATTTCTACCAACATTCTGTTCATGATGATATGTGTGTATCTCTAAGATAGATGATAGAAGCTTTCTGTACAGCTCTCTTCTTTTCTTTCTGAGCCCTCACCAGAATTGCTAATATCCATATTTCTGCCAACAACCTTCTTCACAATAATGCTCAGCTTCCTCTAGCAAGCACCTCAAAACTCTTCCAGCCTCTACGCATTACGCAGTCCCAAAACCGCTTCCACACTTTTAGGTATTTGTTACAGCAGCACTCCACTTTACCGTACCAAAATCTATATCAGTTTGCTAGGGATACTAACACAATACCACAGATTAGGTGGCTTAAACAGAAATTAATTTTCTCACAATTCTGTAGGCTCTAAGCCCAAGATCAAGGTATGACTAGGTTTGATTTCTGGTGGGGCTTCTCTTTCTGATGCTGCCTTTTCTCTGTGTCCTCATTTGGTCTCTTCTCTCTGCCTGCACAGACATTTGTGGTGTCTCTTCCTTTTCTTATAAGGACACCAGTCATATCTAATTAATTCCTTACCATTATGACCTCATTTAACCTTAATTACCTTCTTAAAGGCCCTGTCTCCAAACAGTCACAGTAGAAGTTAAGGTCTCCACATATGAATTTGGAGGAGACACAATTCAGTCCATAACAGGACCAAAGGGGTGCATGTGAGAGCTTTACTTGGGTCTGGAGAGAAATGAAGGGTGGGCCAGAAGTAAGACTAGACTTGCAACCTCCTGGATCTAGAGAGAATCTCAAGAAATCATATATGAGCATTTGCTTCAGGAATGTCCAGCTAAGCCAGGAGAGTTGACTTTCTATTCTCTTTTCAAGTGTAGAGCGTAGGGACTCTATACCCACATTAGATAGCATAAGTCAAGGACTTTTTGATGTTGAACAAAATATTTCATCTTTTCATCCTCCACAATCATCAAGAATGATTTGCACATACATACTCAACAGGAATTCAAATCACATCGTTCACACAGTGGAGGATGACAGAAGGGAAAGCCACGTCTCCTACTCTAAAGAAACCAAGGCGGTAGTTAAGGGAATAGGAATAGTCATATAGGTCTATTCATCCAGAGACCTCTGTCATCAAGTCACCTCTTTTGCCTTTGTGGAAACTGCATTAGATCAGAAGTCAGGGTACCTGAGCTCTGGTCCCAGTTCGACCCCCACTTAGTCAAGCAGACCTGATGAATTCATGATGTATCTCTGTTTCCTTATATGCAAAGTGGTGGTGGTAGGAATAAATGGTGGCAGTTGTACTCAAAAATCTCTAAATACCCTTCAGCTCTTTCTGATAGTCCACATCTATTTAGTATATGTTTAAAAATTTCTCTGACATAGTCTTATAAGTTCAGTTGTCCAACACTTGAATTATTTTTGTGTTTCAAGTTACCATAAAGTGCAGTGGCCCAAAACTGGAAACTGCATTTTAATGAAACTTTGATTAATTCTGAATATAGCAAAAGAATTATTTCTGGGCCTTGAATATCATTCTTCTTTTATGATTCCTCCATATCGTGTCTCTCCTTTTCCCACAATGGAAGTTTGGCTGAGAATTGTGAACCTAAAATAGAGTTGAATTTGATATGCCATAAAAGCATGAAAAAATCGGGGGAGGACTCAGTGACATTTACAGCCAGTCCAAAAGTAAAAATTATTTGTTTCTATAAGAAGCAAATTAACTGAATAATTGACAACACCACTCTTCCTTAGTTTCTATGGAGGCAGTGTTTCACTTACAAAGAATTAGAAACTTTATTGCATTGGGAAAAGAAATGAAACACAGTGTGAATTATGACCGTGACAATGATAATCTTTTCTTCCTTTGACTCTGCATGTCAAACCCAGCTCAAGTGGGAGGCCTGTCATTTAGTGTGTAACTTTTCAGAGTGACTTTTGCAATCCTGCATGTCTGAGGTTAAACCTGTTTGACATGGTACCTGGACCTAGAGTGCCTTGAAATTTGATTCCAAAGTTTGCATACTAAAAAATACTAATTTTTGAGGTAGGGATTGTCCATGTTTAAAAACAATTGTTCCCTATTAGAAAGATCCTCAGATGATATAATTGCCATATATTGCATTGCAATTTGAGAAGATCAGATTCAAGTCTCAAATTCTCAGACACTGGGTAAGGAGAGGCTAAGAATGTGACAGAAATGATAAGCTTGGTCTCCTGGAAAGAGAATTTGCCCTTCTTACTTTTCAGCACCTTTTGTTGCTGGATTTTATCCCCTTAATATGAGAATCAAAAAAGCTCTTAAAGGCTGACTGTGGTAAATGAAAAGGAAACCCAGAGTATTTGGAAATGGTAATTAGCTGACACAAAATATGACTGAGCAATTCACTTTGAGGAGTAAATAGGCATTTATTCTGTTTGCATAAGAAACACACAGGGGAGACCCGCATGAAATGGTGAGAGGATTCAGAGGCTGAATACTCAAAGTCTTGGTACAGTGAACGTGGTCTTAAGCACAATATTTCATGACTCAAATTAGACTCTAAGAAAACAAAGTGGTCCAGAGAGGTGAGAGATTCAAGAGCACTTCAGAAAGCTTGACAGGAGAAGCTCCCTATTTCTTTATTTTTATCCTCATGATGCAGAATTCCTCACAGGAGCTCCGCATTCCTCAGGCTCAGACATGATTAAACACCATACCTTTTAAAATGTTTTACTATTCCAAGCTGAGGAATATATAAATAACCACTTTCCAGCTACCACTCCTTGGCCTGGAATTTAAGCCGAGTGCCTTCTGGGCTACAGTCTGCTTTGACCAGGCTCTGCATCAGAACAACTAAAAAAGCTGTCTCGCTGAGCAGCCTGGAACTCTACGTAGGAGAAACGAAGCAGACGTTGAACGGCCCGGGAAGGTGGTGGGGAGGGGTAGGCAACCAAATGCAGCTCATGAGTTTCTTGCTTCGGCATGTTTTAAGAAGCACTGATGACGTTGTACTCATGTGAGGGACTGAAGGAAATTTGAACCCGCTCAGAGGTAGGAGGAAAGTTCCGAAACCCCTCAGGGTGGCAGAGGTTGATAAGGACGCAGGGCTTTCATGACCAGGCAGATAGGAAGACTTGGGTGTCTGCTGGCGTCAGAGCGCTTCAGAATGCACATCTAAGGTGATACTACACCAGCACAGCTCTGATCTGTGCCGAGAAGTTCATATGTCAAGGGGCCCTGACTGGGGAGGCTGAAGCCTGCCGTACCTGATCCCGCGCTGACCTGCCTCCCGCTGTCACCCTGGGAACCAGCCAAACTGGATACTCTTTTTACCCACCCCCCCCCCCAAAAAAATGGTGGTTAGATTCCTTCTCCTCTGCTTTTTCTCACACCACGAAGGCCCTGTACCCACCCTCCTCTCTTTTGTCTTGTCTTTTCTCTCTCTTCTCTCTCTCCCTCTCCCTCATTTAAGTATTGTTTTGCCCTCAAATCCCAGTTCAAGTGTCAAAGTGTTAATCCCTTCCAAAACAACTTCCCTGTAAATCATGGACCATATGTGCCTCAGAATATGAAATGCCAGTTTCTGAGCCCTCACCCCAGATCCGGAGAATAAGAATTTCAAGTGGTAAAGCCAGGAACCTGAATTTTGACGAAGTCCCCAGGTGATTCCAATGCTCACTGAAGTTTGAGAACCTCTTCCCCAGCCTCATGGCACACCCGTGTAGCAGGTACTGTCACTATCCTGACAGTATCATACAGAAATGGGTCCTTCTCAGTGGGTCTCCAACTTCAGTGTGCATCAGAATCTCATGGAAAGCTAATAGAAAATGCAGAGGCCCCGTCTTGGTGAATAGGGCCTTTGTAGTGTCCCCAGGTTCCCCCAGGTGATCCTGATTTACACTAAGACTGAGATGGGAGGTTTCTGTGGAGGTGGGCGGAGTGAAGGGAGGACCTGAATGCAACCACATGTTTCCTTTTAAGAGGGAGTCAGAAGGAGATTTGAGCACACACACAAAGGAGGTGATGTGAAGACAGAGCACAGAGAGATGGGAAGCTGCTGCACTAGAAGATCACAGTGATGCAGCCACAAGCCACAGAAGGCCAGTAACCCCCAGGAGCTGGAAGACACAAGGGACGGATTCTCCCCCAGAACCTCCACAAGGAGTGTGGCCCTGGTGACACCTTGATTTTATCCGTTGATACCGATGTCAGACCTCTGGCCTCCAGAAATGTGAAAGAATAAATTTCTGTTGTCTTAAGCCACTAAGTTTGTGGCAATTTGTTATAGCAGCCACAGAAAATTAATATACCTTTTAATTAATTTAATGTGATGCAAATGTTGCTTAGGATAATTAACCTAGAATTAATGAGAATAACACGAGGAGAATAGCCACTAGGGTGACCGGGTTATGGGAGCAGGGATGCCAGTTAGGATGTTTGTGGCAAAGGCCTCAGGTAAAGGGGCCAAAGTCAAGAATTGTGCTTGTGAAAATAAAGAAGAAAAGAAAATATCCAAGAGCCACCTTGAATAAAAAAATTGGAGGATTATGCAACAGAAGGCTTTCAGGTTTCTAAAAGACACAGATGCAGAAAGATGGCCTTCTTAATGAATGGTGCTAGACATCCGTTCAGAAAAAACAACAACTTTGACTTCTACTTCATACCATAGATCAAAATTAATTCCAGATAGATTGCAAATTTTAACATGAGAGGTAAAACAATAACCTTGGAAGAAAATAGAGGAGAAGATCTTTGTGAACTTGAAATAGACAAGAAGCCTTCTAAAACAGGTCACCCAAAGTGATAATCATAAAGGAAAAAAAAAAGATTAAAAAAGCACCAGAAAGAGTGAAAAAGGAACACATAGTAGGAGATGATATTCACAATACACATATCTGACAAAGGAATCATACCCTGAATATATAAAGAATTCTATTAATCAATCAGAAATGGGCAAAAGACTTAGATTCTTCACCAAAGAAGATAGATGTCCAAATGGCCAAAATACAAATGAAAAGGTGTTCATCTTCATTAGTCATCATGAAATGTAAATTTAAACCCACAATGGGATAATTCTACACAACAACAGAATGGCTAAAAAGCAAGATGAGAAGTTTTCAAGTGTTTCTGAGAATGTGGAGGAACTGGAACGTTTATATACTCCTGGTTCAAATACACATCGGGAAAACCCCTTTAGAAACTTAGGATTTGCCAGTATCTACTAAAGCTGAATATATGCATAATCTATGACCTAGCATTCCTTTCTCAAGACCCAACAAAAGTAATACACATGTTTATCAGGAGAAGTATACTGAAAAGTCCATAGTTCTATTCATAATAGTCCCAAACTGGAAATTATCCAAATGCCCATCAGTAGTAGAAAGGATAAATACGTTGAGGTACATCCCCACAGTGGAATACTGTACACCAACGAGAAGGAACCATCTACCACTAAACCTCACACATACCTACTTATTTTTATTCTATATCTTTTGGCATTGTTTGAATTTTGTTTTTTGACTTTACCATGTGTATTACTTTTCCAATCACAGCGTTAACTAAAGTTTTACCATGTGTGAGGGCCGGATTGTTCTCAGAAACATGAAAGGAGCCAGACATAAAAAATACACCCTGAGTGATTCCATTCACATAAAAGGGGAAATAAAGGGCAAATCTGTATGCTGTCAGAATACTAGATAGTGGTTACCTAGAGGGGAGAGCGTAGCTTGAGGGAACATGGGGAGGATCCTGGGAAGATGATAATGAATTCTTCCTTTATCTGGTTACTGATTACATAGGTGTGTGCAAATTGTAAAAATTCAAGCTGTACACGTCGATGTGCAATTCTCTGTACAGATTAAAGTTTTTGCGAGACCCAGTCTAATAAAAGACACAGATACATGCATGTAAGAATGTCTTATGAGTTCCTACATACCACACATGCACGGAACACTGCTTTTTTGGAGGACTTAATAATCTTAGCACAAACATTTTAAAGCTGAGCCCTGAAATTCCTTGTGTCCCTTGTGCTGACTTGCCCTTTCTCCTAATTTTATTTGAAGTCACGCAAAGTTTGGTATTTAGGCATTTCAGCACATTGCGCTTCTCCCAGTGGAGGGAGGAAAGGAAATGTCACATGAAGACTTCTATACCTCAGAGGCAGTTCTGCAGAATGTTCTTAATCATCTTATTTTCATCTCTCAGCCAGTCTTGTTGGCTTAGAGGACTTATTTTTAGATAGCTGCACAGTTGATAGTTTAGAATCCAGCCACTCCACACACCTCCTCTCTTCTCCCTGCCAGACCCCATTCAGTTGGGAATTTACATTTCCAGTGGTCCCAGAAGGATTATGATGACATTGGGATTGAACCGATGAGGAAAGGGCAACCACAGAACAGGACAAGAACCGATGTTTATAATGGAACATTTAAAAACTAAAGTAATGATCATTTACTTTAAAACTGGGGCTTCATGAATGAGAAATGAGCTATGAAAATTTCACGTCCGGGTCACTGGGTCAAATTACAATTTATGTAACCAAATTAAATAACCCATAAGACAATTAATATCAGTTTTAAAAAATAAAGCACTCGACCATACACCATAACTCAGTGGCATTCCACATGGGGTGCCCAGGCCTGCAGCATCTGTATTCCCTGGCACTTGTTACAAATGCACAGTGCATATTCTCAGGCCTTCCCTAGACCCACTGCATCGGAGATTCTGGAAATAAGGCCCTGTGTCCTGTGGTTTAACAAGCCCTCCAGGTGATTATAATGCACACTCAAGTTTGAGAACCACTGATATACAAGTGTTCTATAAGGAATTCAAACGTAACCATTGTGCTGCACAAGCAGAAATATTTGTCACATATTAGAATGAGTGTAGTAGAAAACTCGCTAGCATTGTTTTCTTAATGGCCCCATAGGCCAGAAATAGCAAAGGAATATCAGGCAACGCAAATTACCTTTACTTACAGAAACATGGATGTGAGTGGGTATGTGTAAGTCTTTGCATGCAAAGGCCTGCCCTGTCTTGGGTCGGTGGTGCCCCAGCGGCCAGCCTCCATGCATGTTGCTGTCCCCTATGACCTGCTATTATCACATTTGCTTGGGTTTGAAAAATTCTTTCATTTTCAAAACTCTGCTCCCCACCGAGAGATTGTGGAAACACTCAAAAACAGGCCTACCGGCACATCAGTACAGTTCAGTTAAATTTAAGGCAAAGTTTAAATTCTCTTTCAGGAGAAATTATGCATGCCAGGAAAATCTCCCAGATAGGGTTTTGGAAATCACTTGGCGTATGTCACCAAGGAAAACCAACTTGAGCTGAAAGAAGAGGATCTTTGGATTCAAGTCCCCATGGAAAAAGCTCCGTCATTCAAGTTTGGAATGTTTATTTAAGTTTAATAAACATTTATCAAGCATCCATCATGTATAGAGACCAGTGGTCATCTTCGATTTGACATGAAGATCAGAGTCCCCTGACGGAGGGCACAGCCCCACTGCCCTCTAAGTATAACCCCCCACTCCCCTTATAACAGGCCTATTACGGCAAGTCACAGAAAGCCAGCTCAAATTAATCAAGAAGAAAGGAAAGGGAAGGATGGCAAAGGAGGCCTGGAGATTTTATTGACTCAACAAATCAAGTTTGGGGAAGCCCAAGGATTGAATATGCAGAATAAAATTCTAGGGTCAATGACGTGGGCACTATCTGAATACTCTCTGTCCATCTACTGTCTCTGCTTCTCTTTCTGTTAGCAGCATTCTCTCTCTCTTTGAAATGCTTTGTTGAGATATCATTGACGTGACATTACCAGTGACCCATTTTTTTAAAGTGTACAATTCAGTGGCTTTTAGTATTTTCAGAAAGTCGTATGTCCATCACCATAACCAATTTTATTTTATTGAAGTATAGTCGATTTATAATGTTGTGTTAGTTTCAAGTGTACAGCACAGCGATTCAGTTATACATGTATATATATTTTTTCAGATTCTTTTCCCTTATAGTTTATCACAAAATACTGAGTATAGTTCCCTGTGCTATACAGTGGGTCCCTGCTGGTTATCTACTTTCTATATAGTGGTGTATATATGATAATTCTAACCTCCTAATTTATCCCTCTTCCTCTTTTCCCCTTTGGTAACTATAAGTTTCTTTCCTATGTCTGTGGTCTATTTCTGCTTTGTAAATAAGTTCATGTGCATCATTTTTTTAGATGTCACATATAAGTGATATCATATGATATTTGTCTTTCTCTGTTTGGCTTACTTCACTTAGTATGATAATCTCTCGATCCATCCATGATGCTATAAATGGTATTATTTCATTCTTTTTTATGGCTGAGTAATATTCCATTGTAAATATTATATATACCACATCTTCTTTATCCATTTGTCTGTCAATGGACATTTAGGTTGCTTCCATATCTTGGCTATTGTAAATAGTGCTGCAGTGAACATTGGGGTGCATGTATCTTTCTGAATTATAGTTTTCTCCAGATACATGCCCAGGAGTAGGATTGCAGGATCATATGGTAACCCTATTTTTAGCTTCCTAGGGAAACTTTGTACTGTTCTTCATAGTGGCTGTACCAATTTACATTCCCACCAATAGTGTAGGAGGGTTCCTTTTTCTCCACACCTTCTCCAACACTTATCATTTGTAGACTGTCTGATGATGGCCTTTCTGGCCAGAGTGAGCTGATACCTCATTGTAGGTTTGATTTGCAATCCTCTAATAATTAGCAATGTTGAGCATGTTTTCATGTGCCTCTTGGCCACTGTATGTCTTATCTGGAGAAATATCTATTCAAATCTTCTGCCCATTTTTTGATTGGGTTGTTTGTTTGATATTGAGCTGTATAAGCTGTTGTTTGTGTATTTTGGAGATTAATCCTTTGATTAATCCAATGTCAGTCACATTTGCAAATATTTTCTCCCATTTTGTAAATTGTCTTTTTGTTTTGTTTATGGTTTCCTTTGCTGTGCAAAAGCTTTGAAGTTTAATTAAACCCCATATGTCTATTTTTGTTTTTATTTCCATTACTCTAGGAGACGGATCAAAAAAGATATTGCTGCAATTTATATCACAGAGTGTTCTGCTTATGTTTTCCTCTAGGAGCTTTGTAGTATAAGGTTTTACATTTAGTCTTTAGTTCACTTTGAGTTTATTTTTGTGTATGACGTTAGAGAATGTTCTAATTTCATTCTTTTACATGTACCTGTCCAGCTTTCCTGGCACCACTTATTGAAGAGGTTCTCTTTTCTCCATTGGATACTCTTGCCTTCTTTGTCATAGATTAATTGACCATAGGTGCATAGGTTTATTTCTGGGCTTTTTATCCTGTTCCATTGATGTATAAGTCTGTTTTTGTGCCAGTACCATACTGTTTGGATGACTGTAGCTTTGTAGTATAGTCTGACATCAGGGAGCCTGATTCCTCCAGCTCCGTTTTTCTTTCTCAAGATTGCTTTGGCTATTCAGCATCTTTTGTGTTTCCATACAAATTTAAAAATTTTTTGTTCTAGTTCTGCAAAAAGTGCCATTGGTAATTTGATAGGGATTGCATTGAATCTGTAGATTGCCTTGGGTAGTATAGTCATTTTAACAATATTGATTCTTCCAATCCAAGAACACACTATATCTTTCCATCTGTTTGTGTCACCTTCAGTTTCTTTCATCAGCATCTTATAATGTTCAGAGTACAGGTTTTTTACCTCTTTAGGTAGGTTTATTCCTAGGTATTTTAATCTTATTGATGCAGTGGTAAATACGATTGTTTCCTTAATTTCTCTTTCTGATCTTTTGTTGTTAGTGTATAGAAGTGCAAGAGATTTCTGTATTAATTTTGTATCCTGCAACTTTACCAAATTCATTGATGAGCTTTTGTAGTTTTCTGGTAACATCTTTAGGATTTTCTACGTATAGTATCATGTCCTCTGCAAACAGTGACAGTTTTACTTCTTTTCCAAATTGGCTTCCTTTTATTTCTTTTTCTTCTCTGCTTGCTGTGGCTAGGAGTTCCAAAACTATGTTGAATAAAAGTGGCAAGAGTGGGCATCCTTGTCTTGTTCCTGATCTTAGAGGAAATGCTTTCAGCTTTTCACTGTTGAGTATGATGTTAGCTGTGGGTTTGTCATATGTGGTCTTTATTATGTTGAAGTAGGTCCCCTATATGCCCACTTTCTGGAGAGTTTTTATCATAAATGGATGTTGAATTTTATCAAAAGCTTTTTCTGCATCTACTGAGATGATCATATGGTTTTTATTCTTCAATTTTTTAATGTGGTGTATCACACTGATTGATTTGCAAATATTGAAAAATCCTTGCATCCTTGGGATAAATCCCACTTGATCATGGTGTATGATTCTTTTAATGTATTGTTGGATTTGGTTTGCTAGTATTTTGTTGAGGATTTTTTTCGTGTATGTTCATCAGTGATATTGGCCTGTGGTTTTCTTTTTTTGTGGTATCTTTGTCTGGTTTTGGTATCAGGGTGATGGTGGCCTCATAGAATGAGTTCAGAAGTGTTCCTTCCTCTGCAGTTTTTTGATATAGTTTCAGAAGGATAGGTGTTAACTCTTCTCTTGCTCATGAAGCCATCTGGTCCTGGACTTCTGTTTGTTGGGAGTATTTTAGTCACAGATTCAATTTCAGTACTTGTAATTGGTCTGTTTATATTTTTTATTTCTTTCTATTTCTTCAGTCTTGGGAGATTGTACCTTTCTAAGAATTTGTCCATTTTTTCTAGGTTGTCGATTTTATTGGGAGTACAGTTGCTTGTAGTAGTCTCTTATGGTCCTTTGTATTTCTGTGATGTTGGTTGTAACTTCTCCTTTTTCATTTCTAATTTTGTTGATTTGGTCCCTCTCACTTTTTTCTTGATGAGTCTGGCTAAAGATTTATCAGTTTTGTTTATCTTTTCAAAGATCCAGCTTTTAGTTTCATTGATCTTTTCTATTGTTTTCTTAGTCCCTATTTCATTTATTTCTGCTCTGATCTTTATGATTCCTTCCTTCTACTAACTTCGGATTTTGTTTTTTCTTCTTTCTTTAGTTGCTTTAGGGGTAAGGTTAGGTTGTTTATTTGAGATTTTTCTTGTTTCCTGTGGTGAGTTTGTATCACTATAAACTTCCCTCTTAGAACTGCTTTTACAGCATCCCATAGGTTTGGGATCATTGTGTTTTTGTTGTCATTTGTCTCTAGGTATTTTTTGATTTCCTCTTTGATTTCTTCAGTGATCCATTGGTTGTTTAGTAGCATATTGTTTAGCCTCCACATGTTTGTGGTTTTTGCAGTGTTTTCTAGTTGATTTCTAATCTCATAGCGTTCTGGTCAGAGAAGATGCTTGATGTGATTTCAATTTTCTTAAATTTACCAATGCTTGCTTTGTGGCCCAGTGTGTGATCTATCCTGGAGAATGTTCCACGGGGTGAATCTAGATTGAAAAGCAAGGATAGTAGACAATATGAGGGGAATTCATCCAGTTAGTCAACCATCAGATACTTGAAAAGAATGTGTTCTGCTGGTTTCAGATTGAATACTCTATAAATATCAATTAAGTCCTTCTGGTTTAACGTGTCATTTAAGGCCTGTGTTTCCTTATTGATTTTCTGTCTTGATGATCTGTCCATTGATGTAAGTAGGATGTTAAAGTCCCCCACTATCATTGTGTTACTGTCAATTTCTTCTTTTATGACTGTTAACATTTGCCTTATATATTGAGGTGCTCCTATGGTGGGTGCATATATATTTACAATTGTTATATCTTCTTCTTGGATTGATCTCTTGATCGTTATCAAGTATCCTTCTTTGCCTCTTGTAACAGTCTTTATTTTATGGTCATTTTGTCTGATATGAGTATTGCTACTCCAGCTTTCTTTTGATTTCATTTTCATGGAATACATTTTTCCATCCCCTTCATCACAATAATCAATTTTAGAATATTTCTATGATCTCAAAAAGAAACCTTGCATTCCTTAGCTATCACCTCCCCCCAACCTCCCCTTCACTCCCAACACTAAATGACCACTAATCTACTTCCTGTCACACTAGAGTTGCCTTTTCTGGATTTTTCATATAAATAAAGTCATACAATATGTAGTCCTTTGTAACTGACTTCTTTCACTTAGTGTAATGTCGTCAAGGCTTTTCCATATAATAACATGAATCAGTACTTCATTACCTTTTGTGGCTGACTAATATTCCATTGTATGGAGGTACCACATTTTATTTATCCATTCATCAGTTGACAGACATTTGGGTTGTTTTCAATTTGGGGCTATTATGAATAATTCTTACAGCATTCTCTTAAGCCAGTTTCTCTGGATGACAGGAACCCAGCCATCACCAGCACTGTATTCACTGCTAGTCCCTAGTCACAGCCAGAGAGAAGTGGAATCTTCCCTACAGGTTTTAGATATAAAGAAACAGAGGAGGAGTATGATCGTCCTGACTCAATGCAACTTTCAACCAATCTAAAAGACCAGAGAGATGGAGGCATCTCACAAAGATGGCCACTCAATCGCTTGTCTAGAGAGCAGGTGAAATGTTTCCCAAAGGAAGTAGGCTGACATAGACATGGGTACTGGAGGGACTTTTAGCTGGGCAGCTTCTCCCATTTTTGTGTATGTTAACTCTTTTCTACAACTTCAGTGAACCTCAGACATATAGTCAGGAGACTTGACATCTTTAGATGTGAAACCATAAAGCTACCAGCGCTACAGTCCTTCATAAGGTCCCAGAGATTACATGGGGTGAATCCAGATTGAAAAGCAAGGATAGTAGGCAATATGAGGGGAATTCATCCAGTTAGTCAACCATCAGATACTGATTACATACCTACTGTGAATTATACATCATGCTAGTAGCAAAGCTAAAAAGACACACAAAGTGATTTGGGGACTGCAGTGAACTTTCTCCAAGCCTTTCTTTTCTTTCTTACTCTTTATTCTGCTTCTCTTTTTAACTCATGGTGGCCAGTGTGTATAAAGGCTTGGCACGGTGTGCCCCAGGGTTTCAGATTTGTAGATTTGTCCCACTGTCAGTCACCCAAGTTTGCTCTGTTCTATGGCACCAAAATGCAATAAGCTCTTGAAGTTTAGACTTTGGACCAGGATAGAGGTAGAGGATAGAGAACAATGGATGCTCAAATGTAGACCAAACACATGCTGAAAAACCAAGCAAAGTTTACCAGGTGCTGGGGTGTTTGCTTTGGTTTTTTTTTTTTTTAGCAAAGATGAGAATTGAGCCTAGTAAAGAGGAATACCAAGAAGGATGAGACCCTTGGGTTGCATGGTCCTGACTCCATTCTGTTGCATTTCACCTTTCCATTGGGTCTCTATCACCCCCACTGTCATTGTCCTAAGAAGTAGTACCCTTTAAATGTCTGGTTAAGTTCAGACAAAACCCTTAACAAAACTGAGACAGGCTAGAGCTGCCAAATACTATTTGGGAACAAAATTATAATAAGTAAACGTAGCAGAAATAGCATTGGCTCTGAAGCTTGTCAAAAGCATTCTATAACTTCCTATCTGTGGGATCTTGGAAAGGCCACTTATGCTCTTTTAGCCTCTTATCCTCTTCTGGAAAATGAGATTAATAATACCTATCTTGTAGGTTTATACTGAGTACTAAATAAGATTTATTCCCTCGACAAATATATACTGAGTGCCCATTAGGTGTCAGACACTGATTTAGATAAAACAATGACACACAGCCCCCCAAATCACAACCATATGTGACTTACATTCTTGTTAAGGGAGGGTAGACAATAAGCAAATCAATAAGTTAAAGGTATGAACTATATGTATTTCATGCAATGGGATAATCTATGAGTAGCAATGTCTAAAAAGAAAAAGTACATATAAAGTTCCATCTGAAAGCCACCTATTTATACCTATTGCTCAAGAATGTACTTTTAGAGGCAGTTGGCTTCTTTGCCTGAGAACAGCATTTCAAGGGGGAATTTAGCTATCCAAAGGAAAAGACCAGATTCCATTTTATAACCAAGACATTCCGGAGAATGAGGAACAAGCCTTCTATGCATAGTAATGCAAAAGGCTGGTCTGGGACATTAAGACAAGTTGAGAAAAACTTGGCCTAAGGTAAGTAAGTACAGAGTCGAGGGAGTTGGGCTGGCCCCTGACCAGTGTTGTAGGCTGGGGTATCATGAGGGAGCAGCCAACAGCTGGTCCCTATGAAGTGTCTTAGTTTATGATTTCCAGGAGTAGGGTATCTGGTATATGGTCTGAATTTTCCATCTTGGCATGGTAATCGTCTTATATTATTCTCAAGTCATTTGTAAGGTTTTGTCACACACTAAAGCCAGGTGGTAGTTGTGCTTTCTGGGAAAAGAGAAAGACCTTTGTTCACACCTGGAGTGCCTCTGGGTGGAGAGAAGACAGCAGGGTTGATGACAGAAGGCAAGGAGTGTAGAGAGATGGCTGGAGGAGAAGTCCAGGGTGAGAGGGGACAGAGGTCAGAATAGAGGGCATGTGGGCACATTTTCTGGCAAGACTTAGAGTTATTAAGAAAGAAGAGATTCTTGAAGATGAGATCATGTGGGATGGAGTCTCCATCTACATTCGTTGCTCATTCAAGGGAAACTCCAAAGGCAGGAGAATTTGGGACCTTTTTGAGCACATATGGAACTTCCTGGACACATAGTAGACAATAAATGCTCATTCCCTTCTTCCTCCTCCTTTATTTCTATAATAAAATGATAGGAAAAAAATCAAAGTTGTGAGAAGCTGTTCACCCAATCAGGAATGTTTTGTAGAGCAAGGCAATATTGATAGAAAATGTGTACACAAGTTTTCAAGGCTCCTTGCTTCCCAGTTTCTGGCCTGTTGCCACAGAAAGATCCCATGTTTATTTATTTATTTATTTATTTTGCTACATAAGAGTTGGTGTCCAGATGGCCTTGTCTTCATCCCTATTGAGGCCTCAGAGAGTCCTCAGTGGACAGCCAACTCAAGACCCCAGCTCCGTCCTGGATTCAGGTTGTAAATGTCTTCCCCCCACATCAATGAGGGAAGTGTTGTATTTGATGACATGTATGGCCTCATTTCCAAGACCAGTCTTGTTCCCTAAATACAAGGTGGCTTCACCATATGACTTCCATGCAAAGAATACTTCAGTAGACACAACCATATCGCTAACATGGGAAAAACACTATTATCTGGATGATTCTGACACAGTGTAGCGATCAATGTATTTTCTTTTCTGGTGCCTTTCTTTGCTCATTATTCTGCATTTAAATGTTTCTCATCAAAGCAGCACGTGGTTTGTTTTTCTCTCCTCTCCAGTTATTTCTTCGTCTCATCCCTTTGCTTGAGAGTTACTATTTACAGGTAAGCTTGGAGATGAGGTTTGGTTGTAGCTACACAATTTCATCTATTTTGTCTCATTGCGAGGCATGCTGGAAAGATCTTGACGCTGGTGAGCATTTTTTTAAGAGCAGTAAATATCTTGTGGGCATTTTAATTTACTTTATAGCTTTTTTCCAAAGCTGGAGCATGTCTGCATTGGAAGAATCAGCTCTTCCTTTAAGTGACAGAAGGAAGCCATTTTCAAGCGTAAGGAACACATTTTAAAATTTATGATAGCTCAGCTTGGCTCGAGCAGCCACATTCTTGTCTACTTTGAGCTTGGCGGGCCACTCTAATATTTCTTCTGGGTCTGTAGATGAAACATCTCTTTTATTTTCCTTTGTTGGGATCTTAAAAAGCTCGAGAATAGAGTTTTTATTTGAGACTTTAATAAAATATACAACCATTATGTGAACAGTTGAGCTTTGCCTAGCCTGACAAGCCAGTTAATAGAATATATTCACAGCACGTTTATGTTTCACTGCCATGATACTGCAATGTCTGCCCAACCACTTGCTTCATCCAGAGGTGGATTTACAGTCAGATCCCGATAGCACGTTATTCTACTCTAAATGACCTGTTCAGTAGATTCAACATGAAAGTAGGGTTTTAACAGAAATAATATTTTTGGAAACATATAGGCCCACGGTGCAAATGGGCTACTTTAAAATGGAGAGTTATCCCATTGATGTGGCTCAAATCCATGCCGTGAATCCTAGGGCAGTGCAGTGGCTGACACCAATCTTTCCTTCCATCCACCTCCAGGTACAAACATACAAGTAGATCACAACATATCAGAAGGAAATTTTGCTATAAGCAATGCACACTTCTCAGTATTTCACAATATCCCAAGAGAGCACCATTTTTCAGACTTTAATTCATTTAACAAGGAATTATTGAACATCTGTACGTGCCAGATTCTGCGAATGCATATAACAGTAAATCAAAAGATAAACTTCTGTAGTCATGGAGTGTTCTAAAGCGGGGGAGGGGTGTGTGCTGGGTAGAAGACAATAATCAGATAACTACCTAATATAAGGTTAGCCAGTGATAAATGTTAAGAAGAAAAGTTAGTTACCATAGGAATCAAACGAGGTGCTTGTTGGAAATGCAGGTTCCTGGGTCCAACCACACTGAACTAGAATATTCTAAACCTCCCATTGTACCCAGAGAAGGCTCTCCAATGTCTGTGGAGGAAGTCTGGCTCATCTAGAGGTCTACCATGCTCCCTCCAGCTCTCCAGATATGGAGAGCAAAGCATTCTCCATTGCCCTCTGCATGGCCACCTAGGCCTGGAGAGTAATGATTAGTCAAAAGTAGTAGACTTTCTACCAGACCCAGGTCACTGCAGCTTTGGATGGAACAGCGAATGTCTCTGAAGTCCACTGTGCTCTGAGTTCTTTCACAAGACTGCTATAGGCAAGGATACTGTAAGGAGAAGAAAGAAGGTGTTAGAGAGAAGCAGTTATTATTCAAGGGAAGGATCAGTTAGATTCTCTTCCTAATAACGCATGACCCAGACATCCCAGATAGCAGACCTTTCCCACTCAAATGACAGGGTTTCCTGAAAGGAAGACTAAATAGCCCATCCCATTATGAGAGCCTCAGATGGGGTGTGTCTGTGTGTATCTGTGTGTTTGTGTGTATGTGGGGGAGGGGGAGTGGAGAGACACACACATACACACAAAGAGGCACAGAGAGGAGCAGGGGGAGAGTCAACTACAGAGCTCCTTTGAGAGAGGGCAGCTTGTTTCTCTATAAGGACCACTGGACTCAGTGAGAGGAAAGGTTAGTAGCTTAAGCTGAATGTATGCTTTTATAATTTATAGATGAAAATGGTATCTATAATTTCATAGGTTATTAGTCCTGGAGCGAACCTTAACCAACACCTATCCAGCTTAAGTGAGGAAGGCAAGGACTAGCGAGGTAAACAATATCCCCAAAGGCTCAGGGCAAGTGGAAGAAAGTGCCAGTGTAGTGCATGGCTCCTGGAACCAGCCCATTGTCACCTGTTGAAGATAAATCCTATACGGACACTCACACAGGCGTACTCAATGTAACCCTTTTATGAAATCCAAGGTTTATTTGATCGGAAGTAACCAAATCCAGATGAACTGCACTGACCATTTACCATTTGTACATGGACACCTAGAAGGACCCTGGAGTGAAGTTAACTCAGGTGTACCTGGGGAGTAGAGCAAGGCAGCTCCTGACACAGGTTGAAGTTCTGGGCCACTTCCCCCTGTCTACCTGTAATTTGGTGAGGAAAAACCTTTGGAGAAATGGGGGTGAAGGTTTAAGTTTAGAATGTCTGGTCTTTGTTAGCACAGTTGGAAGGACTATAAAGCATGGGGAAGCCTCACAGAGCCTCTCTCTGAAAAAACTCAGGGACACCGGTGACCAGGAAGGGGGCAGCACCACATCTGAGGATGCACAGCCTGTCATGGGGGCCCTGGATTGGGCACAGCCATCGTGAAGTATGGAAACCCTCCTCAGGAGAGGTCACTTAGAGAGGCAAAGGCCCAGTTCTGGCAACTTGGCTTAAAAGGAAGGAGATTTTGCTGGAAAAGAGGCCTCATTGGGGAAAATAAATAAATATCTCAAACAAGAACACCAAGGCTGTCCCTGCCTCCTGCCCACCCCACCCCACCCCCAGTAATTCTGAGCTGTGCCTATAGGCCCAGCTTCACACTCCAGAGGCTCATGGGACCAAGCTAAGACAATACCAGCAGAGGAATTGGATCAACTAATGCCCTTTGACAATAGTGATAAGAGCTGGAACCTACAGACAGTACTTGGAGTCATAAAGTCCAGAAAAGGCTGGAACTAGGCCAGTGGGGCAAAGGGCAGGCATGTTCGGATCTCAGCCCTGCAGCCCTCTTCCCCTCCCCCATCAAAGCCCTAACTGCTTGTCCACACCCAGCCCGGACAGCAGTGCTCCAAGATCAGCCTGATCTCCCAGACCCAGGACTGCTGCCCGTAGTCCTCTGTTATGTTCCCGGACTTCACCACCTCTGGTTAGGATTCTCTTCCCGTGGGTCTCCTCACAAGTTTCTGAGCAGGACCTCATCTTCTTCACCTTGTTATATGACCCCAGAGTGTGGCCGTTTGCTTTGCCCTTGTGGGAGTGCAAAAAGTTATTTGCTGAGTTGGATATAGAAGTACCCTTAAAGGCTTAAACTGTTAAGGCAAAGAATTTCAGCTGTCACTAACTGGGATTGCAGGAAAGTATTTCTAAATTCAAAATCTCACGTCCTGAGCACTGAATGCAAAGGCCCTCTTTTCTACAGGCCCTATTCCATGCTCACCTCCTTCCTGATCACATTGCTCTGGTGCACGCAGCCCTCCCTGCCATTGCTCCTCGGGCTCAGATTCTCTTCCTCTGTCATCTCTTCTACTTTGATCCTTTATTGCTTTCCAGTTCTCACATATTTTGATTACTATATGTCACAGAGATTAAGAACAAAGACTTTGCTGTCAAATAAATCTGAGTCCAAATCCTCAACTTCCACTTATTAATCACATGCTCTTGGACTTAGCAACTTCTCAAAGTCTCAGTTTTCATATCTGACGAATGGAAAAATAATAATCCCTACCCCCGGATAGCCTCATCTGCCAGAGGACAGACAGCAGAAGCAAGAAGAACTACAGTCCTGCAGCCTGTGGAACAAAAACCACATTCACAGAAAGATAGACAAGATGAAAAGGCAGAGGGCTACGTACCAGATGAAGGAACAAGATAAAACCCCAGAAAAACAACGAAATGAAGTGGAGATAGGCAACCTTCCAGAAAAAGAATTCAGAATAATGATAGTGAAGATGATCCAGGACCTCAGAAAAAGAATGGAGGCAAAGATCGAGAAGATGCAAGAAATGTTTAACAAAGACCTAGAAGAATTAAAGAACAAACAAACAGAGATGAACAATACAATAACTGAAATGAAAACTACACTAGAAGGAATCAAGAGCAGAATAACTGAGGCAGAAGAACGGATAAGTGACCTGGAAGACAGAATGGTGGAATTCATTGCCGTGGAACAGACTAAAGAAAAAAGAATGAAAAGAAATGAAGACAGCCTAAGAGACCTCTGGGACAACATTAAACAACAACAACATTTGCATTATAGGGGTCCCAGAAGGAGAAGAGAGAGAGAAAGGACCCGAGAAAATATTGGAAGAGATTATAGTCGAAAACTTCCCTAACATGGGAAAGGAAATAGCCACCCAAGTCCAGGAAGCGCAGCGAGTCCCATACAGGATAAACCCAAGGAGAAACATGCCGAGACACATAGTAATCAAACCGGCAAAAATTAAAGACAAAGAAAAATTATTGAAAGCAGCAAGGGAAAAATGACAAATAACATACAAGGGAACTCCCATAAGGTTAACAGCTGATTTCTCAGCAGAAACTCTACAAGCCAGAAAGGAGTGGCATGATATACTTTAAAGTGATGACAGGGAAGAACCTACAACCAAGATTACTCTACCCAGCAAGGATCTCATTAAGATTCGATGGAGAAATCAAAGCTTTACAGACAAGCGAAAGCTAAGAGAATTCAGCACCGCCAAACCAGCTCTACAACAAATGCTGAAGGAACTTCTCTAAGTGGGAAACACAAGAGAATAAAAGGACCTACAGAGAGTTAAGTTGATCTGTTTAGGATTACACAGTTTGTGTTAGAACCAGAAGTGTAGTTTACTGATTTAAATTTAAATGCTTTTTCTGTTCAGTCCTTCTGTATTGCCAAAACTGGCACATTCTTCATTATGTCAATATAGCTTATCTTTACCCATTTAAAAACCAGCATATATATCTATATGTAGATATAGATGTATAAATACATGGATATAGATATCATTCCTTGTCCAAATATATATTAAAACCCTTTTCATCTTAAAAGAATGAAACACCTACAGAATTGTGGTTTCATTACAGATGCATGAAATGCAGGATATTGAAATTCTTTTCATGTAGGATAACTTTTAACCACACTCATTTTTTCTCTTCTTTCTCTATAATTGTTTATTTCCCTTCCTATGTATACTTAAGCATTGCTTTTGAATAATCCTAAGAGATTATGGGAAACTAAGATAGGCTGTAACTTTCAATTTTATCAGTTTGAGCCCTTCCAATCCCAAAGGTCATTTTAAGCCTATTTACTATTTAATATAAAATTACTTGGCTTTCTCAGTGCAAAGTGATTGTTGGGTTTAATTATAATATATAAGCAATTTAGGCCATTTCATCTTGGTAATATATCTTGAGAACAAAAAGCCAGGAGGCATTCATGGAGTAAGAGTGTAGAGTTGCAGCCTTGCTGTTGCAGTCTGCAATCACTATGTTTAGAATAACCTCTGTGTGCAAAAATTAAAAAATCTTTAAGTCACAGGTCCTGAGTTGGGGTTGCGTATAGTGGTGGTAGGATGAAATGGAAAGAGTCCATATGGTTTCTGCTCTCATAGAACTTTCTAAGTGATTTCACAGTTGGTCTAGTGCTCTTTAGTATCTTTCCTTTGTAAGTAAATACCTATAAATGAAATGGATAATCGTAAAAAATAATAATAATAATAATCCCTACCCCCTAGGGCTAGTAAAGTGCCTAAAATAAATCCTAGCACCTAGTAAGCACAATAATAAGTGTTCTCATTTTTACTACAAATAAATAATGAGTAGATCCCCCGTTGTTGGATATTTTTTAGGAAATGAGTCCCTTTGAATATCTGATGTAAAACCCTTGACATTCTCCCCTGAAAAAATACACGTACACAGAAGTTTTGCACATAATTTCAGGGGAACCATGGAAACCCTGAAGCCATCCTTTGATCTCATTTTACGATGCCCCATTATAGAGTGTACCTCACCTTCCAAAAAGAGTATATGATTTTTGAGGGCTTAAATCATGTCTTCCAATTTTTCTGCTCCCCATAGCACCTATAATGATGCCCTGTACTTGGGAAGGCACTCCATGAATATTTGATGATCTGCTGATGCTAAATTTCAATTCTCCGTTGGATGTTGGAATTAAGCATTAACAGTTTGGACTTAATTTTCTCTGTTCAGGGAGGAAAAAACGAGTTTTGCTTTCATACTCTTTAGAAGACTTGATGTTGGGACTACTTTTGCCCAGAGCATGAGTTGTCAGTTCCAAATGGGACTCTCAGTTTCCAAAGCTCTGTGGCCAGTTCCAAGGAAGGACATTCAGGCCCCAAGCCAAGTCACACTCAGTGGGGAGAGAGCATGTTCTCAGCCAGCCCCTGAACCAAGGGCTCCTCCGTCTGTGCTGACAACCAGATGTCACGCTGACCTGTGGCAGTGGCTTACATTAGGTCAAGTTTGCTACATGTCAATTTTTTTTTTTTTTAAAGAAGATGTTAGGGGTAGGAGTGTATTAATTAATTTATTTTTGCTGTGTTGGGTCTTCGTTTCTGTGAGAGGGCTTTCTCTAGTTGTGGCAAGCGGGGGCCACTCTTCATCGCGGTGCGCGGGCCTCTCACTATCGCGGCCTCTCTTGTTGTGGAGCACGGGCTCCAGACGCGCAGGCTCAGTAGTTGTGGCTCACGGGCCTAGTTGCTCTGCGGCATGTGGGATCCTCCCAGACCAGGGCTCGAACCCGTGTCCCCTGCATTAGCAGGCAGATTCTCAACCACTGCGCCCCCAGGGAAGCCCGATACATGTCCATTTAGAGCAAGCCTAACATGCTAAATGGGCTAGACATTGAGGCAAAAATTCAATAAGAACTCTGACAATAATTAACTCATATCTCTGAATACCTTTGTAAATGTAGACACACTGTAAACACATGTTCCTTTGTCCAAAAGAATTGATGAAACAGATGTTTGTCAAGATGCAAATGTAGTCACGTGACAGGACCTACATACACTTTATGTTCCTCCCTCTCTCCCATCCTTTCAGGGTTTGGTTATTTCTTTCTGCTCACCTCCTCTTAGTAGTCAGGGCACATTTAGGGGGAAGCAGAGACTGACTGCGAATAGCTGATCTTTTTTTGCTCTGTTATTGAAATTGGTTTCTACCTTTCTTGAAGCGATGTGTCCATTAATCGTGCACTCTAAGACTTAATAACAATGCACACTGAAAATGCAGTAATCATAGTTAAAGAGAAGAAAAGAAACAGTAAAGGTTCTTTTTACAGATCTTGTCAGAATGAAAGCTCAGACTTCAGCATTCCTGTTCCTCTTTCTTTTCCCAACACAGGCGTGATAGATTCTAAGCAGATTCTTTTTCCTGAGCCTTGGTGCTCTTCAAACTAAATGACTCTGGCACCCTGTGCACAAGAATGCAGAGCGGGCTGGTGAGCAAGCGTTGACTTGTTTAAAACACAGCTGAGAGTCTTAGGAGTGGAGACACGAGGAAGTGTGAGCAGCTTTTGCTAATTCTGACCTTCTGTTCTGCACCAGCTTCTAGCTTCGGGGGAAAGAGATCCAAAGTCATGTTTTGTGGGCTTTCAGCGCAAGAGAGGAAATAAACTAATAAGAGATTTTCAGCACAGACTTCTTACATTGACCTTAAGACACAGAAACAAATGCAAGGTGACCTCCCGTCCCCCACAGGGCACCACGTGCCCATGCACCACCATGCACGCATATGCACATACACACATGCACATACGCACATCTGCTCCACTACCTAAAATAAAACTTCTACATATACTGTGTTCATGAAAACATACTTTTATTTTTTAAAAAAAGAAAAATTCCTGAACCCCAGTACTTGGTCCCTCCACTCTCACCCAGATGCTAATTCCCACCATCTCTCTTGACTGGGAGCGGAAATCCGAGGAGCCCCTCAGGATCCAGCTCCCGACACAGGCTCCCAGGCTCCTGGGAGATACTGGACTGGACTGTCTCTTTCTTCCTGTGCACCCCAGCAAGAAAACCAGAGCTTTCTCCAATGTGTTCCTTTCCTCCTGCCTGGCAGTAGCCCCAGAGGCCCACTGTAGTCACTAGCGAGTTAAACTTTCTGCCTTCCGACCTGACCCCACCTGTTAATAATCTTGCTTACATATAACTTATCTTTGGAGACAGAAAGAAGTAGACCCAATCAATAAAAAACCTGTGTTGAGAACAGAGCTTTGACGTACTCTCTAGAACTAGGAGCGAGTCAGACGAAATGGGGAATTTGGCTTAGATGGAACTCTGGAGCCCCGGCTGGGGCAGAGTGAGTGGGTTCCTGGGGATGGATTCAGGGTGTGTGAGCTGAGGAAATCAGCCTCGCTTCTGACTCCCATCAGGAGAGCTGGACTCTCCACTTTGCATTCCTTGAATAGCTCTGACCAGCAACCTGAAGCTTGGCCAGAAGCCAACAGGACCTGGTGCACCCAGCCAATCAAGATGCCATTTTTTTCCTGGTTCATGGTATCTCCAGGTTTCTAAATATGAACTTCCCTTCTTTCAAACCAGGAGGATTACATTTTCTAAGCAACAAATCGTTGCAGAGAGCAGGGTGGACAAAGCAGACTCTGCAGTCTGCTTCTATGCGTCTTGATACTAGCTCTGCTTGCCTCCATGCCATGGCCAGCCTGGAGTAGGCTCAGATACAGCAGCACGGAGGAACTGGACTCAAGAACCCCAATCTCTGCTGCCTGCCTGGGGGCTCAAATGACCAAACCAGACGACTATAGGGAATCACTCTCTTTCCTGCCCATTTCAAGGACTCCAGAAGTCCAAGGGAGTTAGATTCACACAAGGAATCTATTTTCACTTTGGAAAACAGAATATTTTTATTTTTGCTAATTACCAACATGCAAAAAGCCTAGTCGTGAAAGCGAAAATGTGATGCGGATGGAACTGATGGAGCTCACAGTCATCAGATCTTATATACCCAAAAGAGTGTTGTCCTCTTGGACATAAAATCTTCAGTTCATCAGATATTTAACACTTTAAGGGGCCATGACAGTTTTGTCTTTTAATATCTTCAATGGTGGTACATCTTTACCCTTTGAGGATGGATTTGGTTTTTGAAGGCACCAAAAGTCATTGGGACTTAAATCTGAAGACTGCAATTGGTCATCAAGTTGGTTATCTGTGGTAGGCAGCTAAAATGGCCCCAGTAATCCTTTCCTCCTGGTATTCACACCTTTATATAATCCCTGATGCTTGCCTTGGGCTGGACCCACTTCTAAGGAATGGGATACAGTTCACTTACAAGAACGGGTTACAAAACATCTGTGGCTTCCATTTTGTCCACACTATCTTCCTATCTATGGCTCTCCCCCGTGTTTGCTCTCTGAGGGAAGCCCCTGCCCTATGACAGGCAAGGAACTGATATCTTCAGCCAGCAGCCAGAGAGGACCCAAGGTCTGCTGACAGCCACTACAGTGAGCTTGGAGCAGACCTTCCCCGTTCAGGCCTTGAGGCTCTGCAGCCCCAGCGGCACCATGACCGCAACCTGGGAGACCCTGTGCCAGAGGACCTGCATAAACTACACACAGATTCCTGACTCACAGAAATTATGAGATAATAAGCATTTGTTGGATGTTTTGAGGGCAATCCGTTACATAGCAATAGATAACAAACAGATTTGTTAGGATTAAACAAGGATGTGGCCATTGGAGCAAGGAGAATGCTTTCTTTGACACCTTGGAACTGACCACCCCAAATTAGCTGTCTTCCCATCTTCACAAGCATGTTGTCTCTGGGGGCACCTATCCTCAGGGATGCAGGTCTAACACCTCCCCATCCCTGCCTGCCTCAGCCTCACAGGTGGATTCCTGGCCTTTTCACCGCTCATGTCTCTGACCGTGTATTTAGGGCATGGACCAATGTAACAAGCTGTTCCCAAGGCGGATCTGAGTAGAAGGTTACCTAGTAGGATACTTAAGGAATGCCTCTTGGGCCTTCTATTCCTATCCTTCCTGTCCTCCTGCCTCAGTGAGGATGGGGAAAGAATGTTTCAGCACACCTTCAGGTACCAGAAGGGTACTTCTGTCAAAGGCATGAGCAGACCAGCTCTGGCTGAATGATGGGGAACTGTGTTCTGGTGATGGTGAGGCTGAAGGGGAGCAGCTGTGTCCCCCAATATTTAAACTCACACCTCCATCTACCCTGCCCTTATCATCTCCACTCCTTAAAACCAAACTGTTGTCCAGTCGGCCTTCTCCGTAACTAAATCAGAGAAAACAGGTCATTCTAGTTGTTCACCAGGAGCATCTTCACACATTTAGGCTTCTTTTCCCTCCCTCTTGGGAGATGCTGTGAGGTCCTTGGCGTGCTCTGCTGGCTAAAGGGAGAGGGAAAATGGAAAGCAAGGTAGAGAAAAAAAAACAGAAAGTGATGGTGAAGAGATGAAAGAGATGGATGAGTGGGGAAGAGCCACTCACCTGCCCTGTGCCTGGTTACCACAGTTTCTCAAGCGTCCTGATAATGGACTAACAGATGCATGCTTGGTTTGCTCGTCCCTCCATTTGAGATTACACATCACATCACTTAGTCCAGAGAGCTGAAACTGCTCAGAAATGTGGTCACAATATATCTCCATTTCTATTTCTGTCATCAAGCTTCCCTACAGAACTCTGACTGACCTACTTTTAAGTGTCCCTGCTTTTCTTTGAGTGGGAAAAATAAATACTTCTTTAAAATCTGGAATCATTGTTCTATCAACTCAACAAAACACTGCTTTAAAAAAAACCAGACTATAATTTCCATGGTAACCCCCTGGCCATGGGGCTGATTCTAGCTGTCTATCTTAGGTGCCGAATTTATAGTGCTGATTTTCTAATGATAATATAAATGGTTTCTGGGCTCAAGATTTCATGGGAATAAATTGGGGTTTGTGTCCTTTTTTTATGATAGTTGAATAGCTCTAGAAAAAAGTACATAAAAATCTTTTAATGTGAATTTTTTCTAGCCTAATTTTAAGACTACTTGCTGTTTAACTTTCTCTTCCTTTTGATACCACCAGCGTACCTCTCATCTAGAACCTTCCTTTTGCATACTGGTATCAGGGCTCTGAAAGCATCTGCTAAGCTGCCATGCAGAACAAACAAGCCATTCTCCCAGAGCTGAGGAAGGTACTTCTCTAAGAAGTCACAAAAGGCACCTGTGAGGCAGAGGCTCTTCTTCCCGGCCCCAGGGAATGCACGGTTATTTCCAGTGGGAATTGGGAAAGTGATGTGTGCCTGTTCCCCTCCCGATGGTGATGACTAAATTCTGAACCGAGAAGGATTTTCTCTGATTTTAGCCTTCTCTTTCATCATCATTCTTCTGAATCAGCAATCTCACGTCTGTAACAAGAAATCATGTATTTCAGGTTTGTTTGGGACATGGGAATTTATAAAGAGGTAGATTTTGAGAACTCAGTGTATGTATTTGAGGGTCACTCAGTTGTCTGCCTGGGGGACACCTATCAGCCTACTGGAAAGGAACCGTAGCAGCATTTGAGACCCCAGCCTCAGGCCCATAGAGAGATTGAATGGCAAAGATCCTTCAAGTCCCATCACCCTCCTACTGCTAACACCTTTGGCATAACTTCCCATCTGGCTCTCTGCTGGCTGCATGGGCCGGGTGACACTTGCACAAGCTCCTGCCATGGGTACCTGGAGGGCACATACAAGGGAGGGGTCTAAGCTCTAATTCCCTTCATTAAGAAAGCAGTGCTGCTGAGTTACGATGATGTTACTAGAAGGCTGACGATATTGAATCTGCCATCACTTGTATTTTTAAAAAATATTTAAATATTTTATTTACTTCAAAAATCAAATAAATAAAGCATTCACACGTGTCAGTATTTCCAAACAGTACTAGCAGCCAGTTGCCTGCCACCCAGCCCACCGGATGATGGAATGTAGCTCATTCCATCCCTGCAGGCTCTGGATCTCAGGTCTTCACTGTGTAACTTGATCACATTGCTTATCCTCTGAAACTTGGTTTCTTTTGCAAAATGAGGATGAAAACAATCCATAGTTCACGAGGCTGTTGGGATTATAAAGTGCTGTAATACACATTAAGCTTTTTGCAGAATATTAACTATTAGGAAAGCAATAGTATGAATAGTTCAATTATGGCAAAAATTGTGAAAGTGTTCCATGCCTAAGGGTCATAGAATATTGCCCACCCCACCTATCTATCCCTTTGACAATCTCTTGGTAGCCTAAGATCAAGCACCCAGGTTGACAGACTACAGCCCGTGTGCCAAATTCAGCCCACCTCTTTTTGTAACAAAGTTTACAAAACTCACTAGCACGCATACTGTCTATAGCTGCTTTCAAGCTACAACAGCAGAGTTGAGTATAACTGAAAAACCCAAGATACTTACCTCATGGTTCTTTACAGAAAATGTGCCAGCCATTGGTTTAGCCTGTTGTGAGGCACTGATGATATCTCAACAGAGCCTGTACTGATACAGCTTTTCTGCAGAACCAACTAGATAATTTGTAGGGCCCACTGCAAAATGAAAATGCAGTGCACCCTCTTCCAACATTATTAGCAATTTCAAGACAACAACAGCAAGTCATTCAGTCAAGCACAGAGACCTGTGTGGCTGCAGAGGTGGCACACCATGGAGCCAGTGCTGCCTCTGCGTTGTCTAGACTTCACTCCCTAGTGTAAACTCCATTTTTATTTCATCCCCAAAGGACTCTTGAAGCAAATTCTAGAACAAAAAAGGAAACATTACCAAAGTTATGCCATAAAATAATTCCAGACAAATGGAGTTGGGAATTACTGTTAGAGGGATAACTGTTCATTTGAACCACACTTCCTTCACATTGCACAATGTTTTTCCTCTTTGTTCTTTGTATTAAATTATTGTCCTAGATTTGCTCTAGTTTTTATTGTTATTTGACTAAACATAATACTCACTTTATTGATATTGTTTAGCTGACCCAAGGAGAGTTGTCATATTTGGTGTTCGGAGTCTGAAAACTATTAATGCATTTTTCCTTGAGCAAAACAGAATGTATTTCGTATTTTTAACCTTATGAAACCTAGAAGTATCCTAAAGGCCAGAATAGCTTGTTAGTTACAAAAATTCAAAACAAAGTGAAAACAGTCAAGTTATCTTTTTCTCGTCTTTTCTATAAAACATCACCTCCCATCCAGGTTCTTAATTTACAGCCTTTTTTAAAATAAAAATAATAGAAATTGTATAGGTCTTTTCAAAGGTTTGAACTTTTAAAGCATTTAAAGATTTCTGTCCCATCAATGTCAGGATTTTAAAAAGGCTTAGAGTTTCAAGATCAGCTAGAAAATCATTTTGCTGGTTATATCGATACGTGTGAAGCCAGTCAGAGAATGTCCCTCCTCTTTGTGTCATTTATGCTAAAATAACATGTGAGATTAAGACGCAAGAGAATTAAAAAGAGAGTAAAGTGGAGCAGACCCTCATTAGATCAGCATCCTTCCCAGTCTCATGTTTTGTCTCTGGCAGAAGCAGGGATGATGAAGCCAAGGGTGGAGCAGAGAACAAACTTCTGTTGTAGGCAATCCTTCTCAGTCCCCTCTTCCCCACCAGCTTCGAGGGCCAAGAACAAGAGCAAGGCTTTCTGGATAGTAACCAAGAGTCAAGGCACTCAGCTCCTCCTCTGTTTCGCACCTCTCTAGGCCTGCTCGCCCACTCTCATACTTCCTGTTATTTGTTTTCAGCTCCCTTTTTTTGAAAAACTGAAAGCTTTTTAAAAACATTTATTACTGAAGTATAGTTGATTTACAACGTTGTGTCAATTTCTGCTGTACAGCAAAGTGATTCAGCCATACCTATATATACATTCTTTTTCATGTTCTTTTCCATTATGGTTTATCATAGGATATGTTTTTTGTACAGTAGTAGGACCTTGTTGTTTATCCGTTCTATATATAACAGCTTGTATCTGCTAATCCCAAACACCCAATCCACTCCTCCCCCCACTCCTCCCCTTGGCAACCACAAATCTGTACTCTGTGTCTGTGAGTCTGTTTCTGTTTCGTAAATAAGTTCATTTGTGTTGTATTTTAGATTCCACATATAAGTGATATCATATGGTATTTGTCTTTCTCTTTCTGACTCATTTCACTTAGTATGATAATATCTGGGTCCATCCGTGTTGCTGCAAATGCCATTATTTCATTCTTTTTATGGCTGAGTAATATTCCATTGTACATATGTATCACATCTTTATCCATTCCTCTGTCAATGGACATTTAGGTTGCTTCCATGTCTTGGCTATCGTAAATAGTGCTGCTATGAACATAGGGGTGCGTGTATCTTTTCGAATTAGAGTTTTGTCTGGATATATGCCCAGGAGTGGCATTGTTGTTTTCAGCCCCTTGAAGTCAGGGAATTTTATGTGAATTTATCGAGAGTCAGTCAAGCTTTTATATTCTTGTCTCCACAACTCATCTTGACCCTCCAGCTTCCACAGACAAATGGCCTACTGTCATGCAGTTAGACGAGTGACCCTAAGATGCAGGAAGAGCTAGAGATTATCTGAGAGAGAGATGCGCTTAAGAGCTCGCAGCATCCTGGTGGTACCTGGCCAGGGTGGCCTCCTCACGACATTCTTCCTGCAGCGCAGTCCTGAGTGCTTTTCTGCTCCTGGACTCTGGCTTATTTTCTCCTTTTTTTTTCTAGCCTTCCCATCCACTTTGTGAGCCCCCTGGTATCCTTTTGATCCATAACTTTGCTGCTTTAAGTCACCAGAACTAGCTTCTGTGGTTTGTAACTGAGAGCCCTAACGGATACAGCTGGTCTTTGAGAAGTTGGGCAGTAAAAGAAAGGACAGAGATAGCCCAGCAGTTTAGAGTGGGGGTCACACCCGCTAAGGGAGTGAGGGCATCTGTGCTGACTTGGCATGCCATCAAATTACCTGCTTCTCTGGCCAACAGAGTCCTGGGTTCAGTGCTCTGTGGCAAGCAGGCCTGTAGCTCAGGCCCAATGGTCAGGACTCAGCTATCTTAAACTAGAGATCAGAGAGAGGAAACGTTTAAGATGGAAAAGATTTGTTTGATCATAGCCTACCGAGCCTTCACACGCCTCCTTTCCTCCTTCCCGTGATGGTCACTACCACACACAAAATGAATTAGAATCAGAAAAACAAAAGTTATCAGTGGAAAAAAGTAGTCATTCATGTTCATCTTTTCATCTGTTCACCTTTTCTTCTTCAGAGTAGGAACACCCGGCAGTTATAAGCAAGGATTTTGAAGACAGATGACCTGGGTTCAGATTCCAGCTCTGTTTTTCACTAGACCCGTGATTCTCTCTAAGTTCTCTGGGCCTCACTTCTCTCACCAGTAAAATGAAGATTAAAAATGGCATCCGCCTCACGAGTGTTATGAGAAATAAAAGAGCTGTGTGTAGAGCATTTAGAATAGTGACTGGTGCCTACCAAGGGCTCATCAGATGTTTGTTGTTGTTGTTATTACTATATGATTTCAATCTACACAGTGTTTGGTGCTACCCAGCATTTTCTCTGTGAGGGGTGGGTTACATGAGTGGGAAAATTATCAGGTGATTCTTTTCACATGCAGAGGAAATGCATATTTTCAATGCAACAATAGGATTTCATTTTACTCAGAAGCCCCACGTAGAACATAACCAACTGTTCTGGGAAGTGGTGCGGGTAATTATAACTCAGTCTCACTGACAATGTGAAGCAAGGCCTCTGTTTCAATGGGCTCTCTCGGCATTTCCCATGGCTGCCTGCTGCCTCTTTGTTCCAAATGTAGTTTAATCTGCCATTTTGGAACCAAATAGAGATCACTGACATGTTCAGATAGACCCACCTCTTTGTTTTTAACAGATTTTAGTGCATTTTGATACAATCGAGAAAAGTTTCAGAGATACATAATTTCTGGGAGTGAGGTGGACCATATCTAGAATTCCCGGTTTGGGGGGCTGAACTCTGCTGGGTAATCACATGATCTAAGGCGGGAGAACTGTTTTGACCATATAAGGAGAAGTGACCCTGAAATCAAACTTTTATTCCAGAAGGAAACATAGAGTACCTGGCTCTGTTTGTCATCTGAACAATCCTGTATCACGTGACGACCCCACCATTCTGGGAATGAGGATTTTCTTTCTGGGAAATACAGACCTGGGGTCACAGCCCTATGGTTGGGGAAGCATGTGGCCATGTGGGCGCCATGGGAAATGCACACGGGTTCCCCGGCAGATTTCCCCTGTGAACAAAAGCAGAAATCCACCAAGAGGACAGGGAAGTTAGATTCATGGCCCTCAAAGGGGAAGAGGGAGCATGAGACGTGTGTGTGAGCAGGGTGACGCCAGGTAAGTGGAAAGAAAGGTCAGGTGCCAGGAAGGCCAGAGTCAAGGGCAGGATGAGGTCACAGGGATAGACTGCCAGGATTTGAATCCTGGCTTCAATGTTTACAAGCTGTATGACTTCAAGCAAATAAATTTAATTATCTGTGCTTTATTTTCCTCATCTGTAAAATGGGAATGAAAATAATACTCTATCTCATAAGGTTGAGGTGTTGATTAAATCGATTAATACATGAAAAGTGCTCAGAACAATGCCTAGCGCATAGTAGCTCTAAGTGTTAGCTGTGATTATCAGTGCTTGCTGTTCTTACCATGTTGAAATGCTTTGCTAGGTATAAAGCAATATACAAATGTAAGGCATGGTGCTGTATGGATCAGTGTATTAGTTTGCTAAGGCTACCGTGACAAAGTATCAATACCACAGACTGGGTGGCTTAAATGACAGAAATTTATTTTCTCACAGTTCTTGAGGCTGGAAGTCCGAGAGCAAAGTGTTGGCAAGGTTGATTTCTGCTGAGGCCCCTCTCCTTTGTTGTAGATACTTGTCTTTTCCTCTCTGTGTCTTCACATGGTCTTTCTGCTGTGTTTGTGTCCTGATCTCCTCTTCTTATGAGAATACCAGTCGTATTGGCTTGAACCCACCGTAATGACCTCATTTAACTTCATTCTTTCTTGAAGACCCTGTCTCCAAATGCAGTCACGTTCTGAGGTTCTGAGGGTTAGGACTTCAACATATGAATCTGGGAGGTGGCAAGGGAGACGGATACACAATTCAGTCCATAACAACCAGTTGTCCATTTGGTTAAGTTGGAACTGGGTTTCCCTTATCCAAGTGATCCTTGGCTAGAGTTGGCCAAAAGAGGTACTTCTACAGAAGAAAAACAGTAGCCACTGCTCTCTGGACACCATGACAGTTAGAAGAAGTGACAGATGGATGCAGAGATGCCAGCAAGATCCAGCTTACCCTGGCTCTCCTCTGCTCCCCAGCCCTTCTTCCAGATTGCTGACCCTAGTGACTGACAGTGGCCCTGACCCATCACTAGGCATGAGGCTGAGGACCCAGACTTTCCCATCCTCCTCCTGACCCCACTTCAGTAGCTGGACATGCTTGGCTTCTAGTCTGACTAGTGGGTGAATCCTCTGGTCTTCCACTTCCCCTCACTTCCCACAATTGTGTGAAATCTAGTTACAAAGTAAATCTCCTATCCCGTTACACTCACAGTCAACCTGCTTGCATGATTGAACCCTGACTGATACAGGAATAATAATGATAATAATAATAATCTTCTGGACATACTATCACTAAACCTGAAAAGAACCTAGGACTCACTCAGAAGCGTGCATTTGAAGTTGTAGTTACCTCAAGCCTGAGCTCACCCCAAAGTCCTCTAAATTTTTCTTTTCACTTTCATCTCTCCTGACTCCAATATGTCCCACCAACGGCTGCCAGATAAAATTTCTTGACCTCATTTATATCTTCAAGTGACAATCAAGGGAAGTCCCCAGATGACAGCTGAGTAGCAGGCCTAGAGAACAACAGGTTCAGATGAGAGCAAAAGCATGGAGGGTTCCCAGAGGAACGTCTCCAGCGGGAGAAAAATGGAATGGCTGCAAAGTATGGGAAATATTAAGAGGGTGGTTTACAATGCCATTGGGTCATAGGGATGAACATAATAATGGGACATAGAAAACTGAGAATTTTTTTAAAGTAATTATTCCGGGACATACAAAAAAATCATACAAGAAAAAATATATGCAAATTACACTACTGTACTCAAAAGTGGAGCGTTTTTCGGCATCACATGTAATAGAAGCACATCTAATATCATGACTATGTATATAACATTAGGTTGCAAAGTAAGCATGTGGGGAGAATGAGAAAGGGGATGAAAGGGCAGGGCAGGAGCCACACTGGTGTCTGAAGGCTTTGCCGAGACAAGTCTTCAAAGAAATCAGACTGTGATGGGAAGCTGAGAAATGAAGCAGCAACTAGAGGGGCATATGGGACAAGGGAAGAATCTGGGGAGATACAGGCGCATATTTGTAGACTTTGGGACTGATCCAAGAGAAGAGAGCTGATAGCAGGAGAGGAGATAACATGGAAGAACCCTTGAGAGGGGAAGGGGGATGGATTCATAGCCCAGATGCAGGATCTGGGCTTTGCTAGGAGACAGAGGCACCCTCCATTATATCAGGAGGAAAGAAGCGGCTGGATCCAGATACAGGAGGGTTTGTATATCTGGGTCAGAAGATGAGGGTGTCTTCCTTTTCCCCCCCTCATCTCCACCTTCGCTGCCTTAGGTGTGAAGTCTCAAAGCACTTCCCTAGAGCTGCCTCTTTTCCCTGCCTGTTTGCAGAGGTCAAAGCAGAGGAGAGAAAGCTGGGCTGAGAGGAGGCTATAAACCAAGACGGAGATGAATGAACTTGTTGGAGTCACACAGCTAATTAGTGACAAAGCCAAGACTGGAACCAAACTGGCTCCTAGCCTAGTACTCTTTCACTACCAAATTACCATGTAATATTGAACAGATGGGAGCAATTAAGGTTTAGGACCATTAGAAAGACTAACACAACCTGAGTTACATGAAATAAGGAACCGAGTAGAAATCGAGTGGAGAGATTTAAGCCCCACATTGCAGGAAGGGGTAATTTTACCCACTGTGAGCCCCTGATTAGATTAGGGTGAGTTGAACTAAACTGTCAACTTTAAAAATGCACTGCCTTCAGTGTTCCCTAACCCAGCTGGCCTGGGAAAAGCCCTGGCTGCAGGAGGTGGCACTCAAGGCAGAGGACTGAGATAAAAGTTAGCCGAGAACACTTCTCAGCATGAACCCAAATTAACTCTTTAAACTAGAGACCCTCCGGCAATCCTTGCCCCACTCCATTCAGAAGTACTTACTAAAAATGCTGAAAAGTACGAAGTGCTGAAAAATAGCAGGTCCTTCTCTACCTCCCTACCCATGCGGGCCCTGCCTGGCACGTGTCACATTAATTAGAAGAGGCTCTTTCTCAAAAATGTTCTTTCCTCAGACTTGCCCTTCACGAAAGAGTCATGCGGCTCTTGTTCCGTCTGCAACGAATGTCTTCGGTTGTTCCGTATCTGAGTTTCCAAACAGTCTTCCGCCCTGGTGTTTATTTTGATTGACATGTGGTTATCGTCGTGCCACTATGATCTTCCCCTCAGTATCACTTAATGTGATGGATAATGAATTCTGAAGGCTGGTATTGGTCGGGCAAGTTGGTCTCCCTTTCACGTGACTTTGTGGGGTGGGTAGGGAGGCAGGTTTGTTAATGTCCACTTTGACAGGTCATCATCAGGTTATGCTACCTCACAGTCCTCTCTGACTTAAAATCCTTCTGATTCGATTCTCAGTGTTTATAATGAATCGTGATTTCTAAATATCCAACTACTGTTCCCTTTTTCCACTAATTCTGAACCACCCTGGTGCCCTGACCCCCAGCCCAGTGCTCTTTTATTCCCCAGTCTCAGGGCGGAGCTCCTGGACCAGGGAGACCTGGAAGAATCCCAGGAGTTGCCAGATTGCCCCAGGCATTAGAGGAATGCACCCCACCGGCCAATATCCATTCCTATTAGATTAAGACTCTTGCTAAAGTATCATAATCTTGCCTCAGACTAGAGGAATACAGTTGTATATCCGGGTCTCACCCTCACCTCACAGACAGGCTCTGGAGCATCTAGGGGCAAATAATACAATGGACACCATACGGAGTTTCATTCCCACCCATCTCCCCAGGAAAAGGGTGTAACTTCTGGTGAGGGATAGTGAAAGGATTATAAAGGCAGAAGCCTTCCCTGACCACCCCATCTAAAGAAAATACCCTCCCTTCCTTTGTGTGCTATGTCATGTCACAACATCTTGTGCATTTTCCTCATTGCATTTATCACAGTAATTTGGATTTCAATTTTACTTATTATCTGTTTCCTATACTAGAAGACTTCTAAGGAAAGGACCCATGTCTGTCTTGTTCCCTATTGAATCCCCAAGTGCCAGAAACAATGCTTGGCACAGAGTAGGTGCTAGATAAATATTAATTGGATGGATGGACAGATGGATGGATGGATGGATGGATGGAAGGAAGTAATATGCTCTCTTCTCCCACAGGGAGCCACCTGTTTACGAGGCATCCCAACTCTGTATAACTAGATGGGTTTCAGGTGACATATACATAGCAGGGAGGATGATGAGGTGCTAACTGTTTAGGTCCCACTGAGACTTACACTTGAAAGAAAAGAAATAAAAGCAGATGAGGAATTGGGGAAGAAACAAACACCAGCAGGAATAAAGAGGACTTTTAAACTGGAAAACCACCTTTTGTTGTGTGTCTTAGGAGACTTAGACACAATGGTGAATTGGACAAGTGGGGGGAATTAGATTGAGGTTAGGAGATATTTAACAAATACATTTTGATGAACTAGCTGAAAAAGCAACGACAACCAGAAATGAGTGGAAACACAAATTCAATATAAGACATGTTAGGGTGGACGTTCACCTGATCGCTGTGCTCTTACTGAGGATCTCGCATCATGATGAAGTAGGGAGAGTTGTCTTTGGGATCCACCCCCAATTCCTGCCATACACAATCCTGTCCACACCAGTAGGCTCATGCTGACATCCTGTGAACCCAGCTTCCCAAAGGCTGCTTTCTCCATCACAGCCTGCCCACTTGGTAGAATATTCCAAGAATCAGACTTTCTTCCTCCCATCAAATATATTGTCCTGGGTCTCAAGATTCTGAAGATAAATAGTTAAACTGAAAAGCCCTCACTACCAGATCATTTCCATCCAGGGAAAAAAGGGCTATAATTTTCTCGTCTTAAAAATAATAATTTGTGACCTCACTTCCCCCTCTAGCTACAGTTCCATTTGCTCTCTATTTCTATGCTCTTTTTACAGAAAAAAGCTCATTGAAAGTTTTGTCTATGTGTGCCATTTCCAGTTTCTTTCCTTTCATTCTCCCTGAGTCTATTCCAATCAGGCTTTTGTCTCAACCATTTCACGGAAACTGCTCTTATCAAGGTCACCAGCGACGTCCAACTTCCTAAATCTAGTAGTTATTTCCAGCACTCAATTTGTTTAACCCATCAGGAGTATTTGACACCGAGGACTGTTCCCTCTCCCTGGATACACTTTCTTCTCTGGACTTCCAGAACACCACCCTGTCATGACTTCCTTTCTATTCACTGGTCACTTTTTGGACACTTTTGCTCCTCTCCTCATTAATCTGACCTTGTAGTTAGGACTCAGTCCTTTGTCCTCCCATCTTACCTGTACTCACTCCCTTGATCTCACCCAGCCTCAGGGCTTTAATGGCTATTTATATGCTGAAGAATTTATCTGTCTCCAGACTAGATTGCTCTCCTGAACTCCAGACTAATAGCTTCTACTGCCTACTTGGTAATTTCACTCAGATGTCTAAAACTCCAGATTTTCCCGCACATTTCTGCTGGTTTCTGTCTTCCCCACATCGATAATGGCAACTGCGCTCTTCCAGATGTTCAGACTCAAAAGCCTCAGTGTCATCATTGATTGCTTTCTTTCTCTCATACCCTATGTCTGAACATCTACAAATTCTTTAGACTCTATTTTTCAAAATATATCCAGATTTAGACCATTTTTTTACCACCTCCTTAATTACCATCCTGGTCCAAGCCACCAAAATCTCTCTGCTGGATTAGATTAAGAACCTTCTAATGAATTGTCCTGCTTCTGTCCTTGCCCGCCTGGAGTCTATTCTCAACACAACAGCTAGAGGAGGGATCCTTTCAAAAGGAAGTCAGGGGATGTCACCCCTCTGCTCAAAACCTTCCTGTGGTCTCACATCTCACCTAGAATGAAAGCCTGCGTCCTTACAATAGCCTACACAGCCTACGCAACCTGACCCCATTCTCTCTCTACTCATTTCTTACTATTTTTCCCATCATTCACTTCTCTAGCTGCTCTGCTCTTCCTACTGTTCCTCAGTCTTGCTAAGCATGCTCCCACAACTTTATACCTGCTGCGCCGCTGCCTTCGTGCTTCCCCCGCACCCCACCCCTAATCTCCACATGGCTTCCTGCCTCATCTCCTTCCATCTTCTAAGTGAGGCCCTTTCTGAGTTTTAATCACAACCATCTCCTCTCCTGCCACTTCCCCTTCCTCTCCTCTGCTCTATTTTTTCTCCAAAGCATTAATTACCGTCTATTTTTTTTTTTACATCTTTATTGGAGTATAATTGCTTTACAATGGTGTGTTAGTTTCTGCTCTATAACAAAGTGAATCAATTATACATATACATATGTTCCCATATCTCTTCCCTCTTGCATCGCCCTCCCTCCCACCCTCCCTAGCCCACCCCTCTAGGTGGTCACAAAGCACCGACCTGACCTCCCTGTGCTATGCGGCTGCTTCCCACTAGCTATCTATTTTACGTTTGGTAGTGTATATATGTCCATGCCACTCTCTGACTTTGTCACAGCTTACCCTTCCCCCTCCCTATATCCTCAAGTCCATTCTCTACTAGGTCTGTGTCTTTATTCCTGTCTTACCCCTAGGTTCTTCGTGACATTTTTTTCCCCTTAGATTCCATATATATGTGTTAGCATACAGTATTTGTCTCTCTCTTTCTGACTTACTTCACTCTGTATGACAGACTCTAGGTCCATCCACCTCACTACAAATAACTCAATTTCATTTCTTTTTATGGCTGAGTAATATTCCATTGTATATATGTGCCACATCTTTATCCATTCATCTGATGATGGACACTTAGGTTGTTTCCATCTCCTGGCTATTGTAAATAGAGCTGCAATGAACATTTAGGTACTTGACTCTTTTTGAATTATGGTTTTCTCAGGGTATATGCCCAGTAGTGGGATTGCTGGGTCATATGGTAGTTCTATTTGTAGTTTTTTAAGGAACCTCCATACTGTTCTCCATAGTGGCTGTACCATTTCACATTCCCACCAGCAGCGCAAGAGTGTTCCCTTTTCTCCACACCCTCTCCAACATTTATTGTTTCTAGATTTTTTGATGATGGCCATTCTGACTGGTGTGAGATGATATCTCATTGTAGTTTTGATTTGCATTTCTCTAATGATTAATGATGTTGAGCATTCTTTCATGTGTTTGTTGGCAGTCTGTATAACTTCTTTGGAGACATGTCTATTTACGTCTTCTGCCCATTTTTGTATTGGGTTGTTTGTTTTTTTGTTATTGAGCTGCATGAGCTCCTTGTAAATTTTGGAGATTAATCCTTTGTCAGTTGCTTCATTTGCAAATATTTTCTCCCATTCTGAGGGTTGTCTTTTCGTCTTGTTTATGGTTTCATTTGCACTGCAAAAGGTTTGAAGTTTCATTAGGTCCCATTTCTTTCTTTTTATTTCCATTTCTCTAGGAGGTGGGTCAAAAAGGATCTTGCTGTGATTTATGTCATAGAGTGTTCTGCCTATGTTTTCCTCTAAGAGTTTGATAGTTTCTGGCCTTACATTTAGGTCTTTAATCCATTTTGAGTTTATTTTTGTGTATGGTGTTAGGGAGTGATCTAATCTCATACTTTTACATGTACCTATCCAGTTTTCCCAGCACCACTTATTGAAGAGGCTGTCCTTTCTCCACTGTACATTCCTGCCTCCTTTATCAAAGATATGATGACCATATGTGTGTGGGCTTATCTCTGGGCTTTCTATCCTGTTCCATTAATCTATATTTCTGTTTTTGTGCCAGAATCATACTGTCTTGATTACTGTAGCTTTGTAGTATAGTCTGAAGTCAGGGAATCTGTTCCTCCAGCTCCATTTTTCTATCTCAAGATTACTTTGGCTATTCAGTGTCTTTTGTGTTTCCATACAAATTGTGAAATTTTTTGTTCTAGTTCTGTGAAAAATGCCAGTAGTAGTTTGATAGGGATTGCATTGAATCTGTAGATTGCTTTGGGTAGTAGAGTCATTTTCACAATGTTGATTCTTCCAATCCAAGAACATGGTATAAGTCTCCATCTATTGGTATCATCTTTAATTGCTTTCATCAGTGTCTTATAACTTTCTGCATACAGGTCTTTTGTCTCCTTAGGTAGGTTTATTCTTAAATGTTTTATTCTTTTTGTTGCAATGGTAAATGGGAGTGTTTTCTTGATTTCACTTTCAGATTTTTCATCATCAGTGTATAGGAATGCCAGAGATTACTGTGCATTAATTTTGTATCCTGCTACTTTACCAAATTCATTGATTAGCTCTTGTAGTTTTCTGGTAGCATCTTTAGGATTCTCTATGTATAGTATCATGTCATCTGCAGACAGTGACAGCTTTACTTCTTCTTTTCTGATTTGGATTCCTTTTATTTCCTTTTCTTCTCTGATTGCTGTGGCTAAAACTTCCAAAACTATGTTGAATAAGAATGGTGAGAGTGGGCAGCCTTGTCTTGTTCCTGATATTAGTGGAAATGCTTTCAGGTTTTCACCATTGAGGACGATGTTGGCTGTGGGTTTGTCATACATGGCTTTATTATGTTGAGGAAAGTTCCCTCTATGCCTACTTTCTGCAGGGTTTTTATCATAAATGGGTATTGAATTTTGTCGAAAGCTTTCTCTGCATCTACTGAGATGACCATATGGTTTTTCTCCTTCAATATGTTAATATGGTGTATCACATGGATTGATTTGCATATACTGAAGAATCCTTGCATTCCTGGAATAAACCCCACTTGATCATGGTGTATGATCCTTTTAATGTGCTGTTGGATTCTGTTTGCTAGTATTTTGTTGAGGATTTTTGCATCTATGTTCATCAGTGATATTGGCCTGTAGCTTTCTTTCTTTGTGACATCCTTGTCTGGTTTTGGTATCAGGGTGATGGTGGCCTTGTAGAATGAGTTTGGGAGTGTTCTTCCCTCTGCTATATTTTGGAAGAGTTTGAGAAGGATAGGTGTTAGCTCTTCTCTAAATGTTTGATAGAATTCGCCTGTGAAGCCATCTGGTCCTGGGCTTTTGTTTGTTGGAAGATTTTTAATCACAGTTTCAATTTCAGTGCTTGTGATTGGTCTGTTCATATTTTCTGTTTCTTCCTGATTCAGTCTTGGCAGGTTGTGCCTTTCTAAGAATTTGTCCATTTCTTCCAGGTTGTCCATTGTATTGGCATAGAGTTGCTTGTAGTAATCTCTCATGATCTTTTGTATTTCTGCAGTGTCAGTTGTTACTTTTCCTTTTTCATTTCTAATTCTATTGATGTGCGTCTTCTCCCTTTTTTTCTTGATGAGTCTGGCTAATGGTTTATCAATTTTGTTTATCTTCTCAAAGAACCAGCTTTTTTATTGATCTTTGCTATCGTTTCCTTCATTTCTTTTTCATTTATTTCTGATCTGATCTTTATGATTACTTTCCTTCTGCTAACTTTGGGGTTTTTTTGGTTCTTCTTTCTCTCATTGCTTTAGGTGCAAGGTTAGGTTCTTTATTCGAGATGTTTCCTGTTTCTTAAGGTACGATTCTATTGCTATAAACTTCCCTCTTAGAACTGCTTTTGCTGCATCCCATAGGTTTCGGGTTGTCCTGTCTCCATTGTCATTTGTTTCTAGGTATTTTTTTATTTCCTCTTTGATTTCTTCAGTGATCAGTTCGTTACTAAGTAGTGTATTGTTTAGCCTCCATGTGTTTGTATTTTTTACAGATCTTTTCCTGTAATTGATATCTAGTCTCATAGCGTTGTGGTCGGAAAAGATACTTGATACAATTTCAATTTTCTTAAATTTACCAAGGCTTGATTTGTGACCCAAGATATGATCTATCCTGGAGAATGTTCCATGAGCAGTTGAGAACAATGTGTATTCTGTTGTTTTTGGATGGAACGACCTATAAATATCAATTAAGTCCATCTTGTTTAATGTATCATTTAAATCTTGTGTTGCCTTATTTATTTTCATTTTGAATGATCTGTCCATTGGTGAAAGTGGGGTGTTGAAGTCCCCTACTATGAATGTGTTACGGTCGATTTCCCCTTTTATGGCTGTTAGTATTTGCCTTATGTATTGAGGTGCTCCTATGTTGGGTGCGTAAATATTTACAATTGTTATATCTTCTTCTTGGATCGATCCCTTGATCATTATGTAGTGTCCTTCTTTGTCTCTTCTAATAGTCTTTATTTTAAAGTCTATTTTGTCTGATATGAGAATCGCTACTCCAGCTTTCTTTTGGTTTTCATTGGCATGGAATATCTTTTCCATCCCCTTACTTTCAGTCTGTATGTGTCTCTAGGTGTGAAGTGGGTCTCTTGTAGACAGCATATATATGGGTCTTGTTTTTGTATCCATTCAGCCAGTCTGTGTCTTTTGGTGGGAGCATTTAATCCATTTACATTTAAGGTAATTACCGATATGTATATTCCTATTCCCATTTTCTTAATTGTTTTGGGTTTGTTATTGTAGGTCTTTTCCTTCTTTGTGTTTCTTGCCTAGAGAAAATCCTTTAGCATTTGTTGTAAAGCTGGTTTGGTGGTGCTGAAACCTCTCAGCTTTTGCTTCTCCGTAAAGGTTTTAATTTCTCCATCAAATCTGAATGAGATCCTTGCTGGGTAGAGTAATCTTGGTTGTAGGGTTTTCTCCTTCATCACTTTAAATATGTCCTGCCAGTCCCTTCTGGCTACCAGAGTTTCTGCAGAAAGATCAGCTGTTAACCTTATGAGGATTCCCTTGTGTGTTATTTGTTGTTTTTCCCTAGCTGCTTTTAATATGTTTTCTTTGTATTTAATTTTTGACAGTTTGATTAATATGTGTCTTGGCGTGTTTCTCTTTGGATTTATCCTGTATGGGACTCTCTGTGCTTCCTGGACTTGATTAACTATTTCCTTTCCCATATTAGGGAAGTTTTCAACTATAATCTCTTTAAATATTTTCTCAGTCCCTTTCTTTTTCTCTTCTTCTTGTGGAACCCCTATAATTCGAATGTTGGTGTGTTTAATGTTGTCCCAGAGGTCTCTGAGACTGTCCTCAGTTCTTTTCATTCTTTTTTCTTTATTCTGCTCTGAAGTAGTTATTTCCGCTATTTTATCTTCCAGGTCACTTATCCGTTCTTCTGCCTCAGCTATTCTGCTATTGATCCCTTCTAGAGTATTTTAAATTTCATTTATTGTGTTATTCATCGTTGCTTGTTTCATCTTTAGTTCTTCTAGGTCCCTGTTAAATGTTTCTTGCATTTTGTCTATTCTATTTCCAAGATTTTGGATCATCTTTACTATCATTATTCTGAATTCTTTTTCAGGTAGACTGCCTATTTCCTCTTCATTTGTTAGGTCTGGTGGGTTTTTATCTTGCTCCTTCATCTGCTGTGTGTTTTTCTGTCTTCTCATTTTGCTTATCTTACTGTGTTTGGGGTCTCCTTTTTGCAGTCTGCAGGTTCGTACTTCCCGTTGTTTTTGGTGTCTGTCCCCAGTGGGGAAAGTTGGTTCAGTGGGTTGTGTAGGCTTCCTGGTGGAGGGGACTAGTGTCTGTGTTCTGGTGGATGAGGCTGGATCTTGTCTTTCTGGTGGGCAGGTCCGTGTCTGGTTGTGTGTTTTGGGGTGTCTGTGGACTTATTATGATTTTAGGCAGCCTCTCTGCTAATGGGTGGGGTTGTGTTCCTGTCTTGCTAGTCGTTTGGCATAGGATGTCCAGCAATGTAGCTTGCTGGTCGTTGAGTGAAGCTGGGTGCTGGCTTGAGATGGAGATCTCTGGGAGATTTTTGCTGTTTGATATTATGTGCAGCTGGGAGGCCTCTTGTGGACCAGTGTCCTGAAGTTGGCTCTCCCACCTCAGAGGCACAGCACTGACTCCTGGCTGCAGCACCAAGAGCCTTTCATCCACAGGGCTCCTTAATTTGGGATGATTCATTGTCTATTCATGTATTCCACAGGTGCAGGTGCATCCAGTTGATTGTGGAGCTTTAATCCGCTGCCCCTGAGGCTGCTGGGAGAGGTTTCCCTTTCTCTTCTTTGTTCATTGCTCCCCGGGCTCAGCTTTGGATTTGGCCCCGCCTCTGCGTGTAGGTCGCTGGAGGGCGTCTGTTCTTCGCTCAGACAGGATGGGGTTAAAGGAGCCGCTGATTCGGGGGCTCTGGCTCACTCAGGCTGGGGGGGGGGAAGGGGGGGGAGGGAGGGGCACGGAGTGCGGGGCGGGCCTGCGGCGGCAGAGGCCGGCGTGATGTTGCAGCAGCCTGAGGCGCGCCGTGCGTTCTCCCGGGTAAGTTGTCCCTGGATCCCGGGACCCTGGCAGTGGCGGGCTGCACAGGCTCCCTGGAAGGGGGGTGTGGATAGTGACCTGTGCTCGCACACAGGCTTCTTGGTGGCGGCAGCAGCAGCCTTAGCGTCTCATGCCCGTCTCTGGGGTCCGCGCTGTTAGCTCGCGCCCATCTCTGGAGCTCCTTTAAGCAGCGCTCTTAATCCCCTCTCCTCGAGCACCAGGAAACAAAGAGGGAAGAAAAAGTCTCTTGCATCTTCGGCAGGTCCAGACATTTCCCCGGACTCCCTCCCGGCTAGCCGTGGTGCACTAACCCCCTGCAGGCTGTGATCACGTCGCCAACCCCAGTCCTCTCCCTGCGCTCCGACCGAAGCCCGAGCCTCAGCTCCCAGCCCCGCCTGCCCCGGCGGGTGAGCAGACAAGCCTCTCGGGCTGGTGAGTGCTGGTCGGCACCGGTCGTCTGTGCGGGAATCTCTCCGCTTTGCCCTCCGCACCCCTGTTGCTGTGCTCTGCTCTGCAGCTCTGAAGCTTCCACCCCTCCTCCACCCGCAGTCTCCGCCCGCGAAGGGGCTTCCTAGTGTGTGGAGACCTTTCCTCCTTCACGGCTCCCTCCCACTGGTGCAGGTCCCGTCCCTATTCTTTTGTCTCTGTTTATGCTTTTTTCTTTTGCCCTACCCAGGTACGTGGGGAGTTTCTTGCCTTTTGGGAGGTCTGAGGTCTTCTGCCAGCGTTCAGCAAGTTTTTCTGTAGGAGTTGTTCCACATGTAGATGTATTTGTGATGTATCTGTGGGGAGGAAGGTGATCTCCACGTCTTACTCTTCCGCCATCTTCCCCCTCTTCTCCTACCATCTATTTTTATTATTTTTATTATATTGTTATAACAATTTTTATTGGTTATAATGCCTATCTGCCCACATTATTGTGCAAGCTCCATTAGGACAGGAAGTTTTGTTTCTTTTGTTCATCGCCTCCTCCCCAGAACCTAAGGCAATGCCTACCACGTGGCAGGCAATCAATGAATATTCATTGAATCAATGAAAAAGCCATTCTGCTTTTACATTTACACCAATGTGTAAATGATTCCTAAAAGGAGCAGCCTAGACTCGACTCACTCTCCCAACCACAATTGTCTAACCCAAAGAAGGACCTCTAATGGAGGGATGTCAGACCACATAGACTGAGACTATAGCACCAGACCGTCTAATGGAGAGATATTTTGGGGTGGTTGGGGACTTGTGGTACCCCTCAAATTACACTGCATTGTTGACTGCTATGTGAAAATGACCTAGAGGTGATAGTAGGCCACGTGCTCCATATGAGTCACACAAAGAGACCCAGTGTTGACTGCACTGATGGTAATGTGTTTTAATGGAGATCATAGTCCCATTGTTTTCTGATCTAACGAGACCACATTGGGAGTATTATGTTCACCTTTGGGAGGTTTTTTTTTTTTTGCGGTACGTGGGCCTCTCACTGTTGTGGCCTCTCCCGTCGTGGAGCACAGGCTCCGGACGCGCAGGCTCAGCGGCCATGGCTCACGGGCCCAGCCGCTCCGCGGCATGTGGGATCTTCCTGGACTGGGGCACGAACCCGTGTCCCCTGCATCGGCAGGCAGACTCTCAACCACTGCGCCACCAGCGAAGCCCTGGGAGTTATTTTTTAACAGGAATATTGTTCAGAGAAAGTCAGCCAGGAGAGTGAAGGCTCTAACCATGATATATGAAAAACAGTTGAGGGAATCAAGGGTGCCCAATGATTCCATTACACTTAAGGACAAAGTCTGAAAACATGCACTACCTGTGCAACCACTCTCACCTCCTTTGTCCATGGCAGACATTATTAATCAATCATGATTCTCCTTCCTGCTGCATTTGCCCAGCTCGTAGCCCTCCAGGCAGCCACAATCCAATCTACTGGAGTTGGCAACCGAGACAAAACTTGTTAGTTGTTCTGGCTGGGAGGGAGGTATGATTATTTTTTCCTCACGAACTATTTATGATATGAAAAAGCTAACTAAACTAGTGCCATCTAGTTTCAGAGGATAAAACTATGAGGAATAAAATCCAGGATAGCATTCTAATGGTAATAACTGTCCAAATGTGAGGTCTTGGAAGGTAGGGAATCTGGAGGACCACCTGCCAAGGATTAGTGGAGGAAATCTCCTTGTTAGGTGGTAGACTGGACTGGATAATGGCACAACTTCATCTGTCCCTAAAGTTCAATGGATCTTTTCCTACTTGGCTCTGCTAGGCAGTGCCAGGGTGGCGGGCTGGTAAAGAAAGTCTGCAGAGCAAACGTTCACCTTTCAATTGCAGTTATTTCGCTGAGAAATGTACCAGAAAACCAGAACAAAAAAAGACAATGGGTTAAGCACAAAGGGATAAAACGATTATTTCTAAGCTTAATAACAAGAGCAACAAAAAACATTTTTTAGCGTTTGGAAACTCTTCGCCTTTCCTTTATTTTAGTTCTTTCCTATTCCCACATACCTTAACCCCCTATTTTTGGTCAGAAGCCAATTAACTTCATTAAAAACAGTGGATGCCAGAAGTGGCTCTTAGTGTGTTCCAAGACTTGGAAATTCCTTCCCTAATGACATAGTAGAAACTGTTGCCACAGTTCAGAGCAGGCTAGAGACAATTATTATATTTAAGTCGTGCTTTGCAGGTTATCATACCCACATCTGCAAGCTATTCCCTTTGTAAAGCATTTGGGGTTATTTGCCACAGAACACTCATTGGAAAGTGCCAGCAACTGCGTGAGGACCCATGACTGAGAATCTTCCACGTGGCTCCGGAAGACAAACAGAGAACTGTCGTCTCAGCAACTCCACACCCACTTCTTGGAGCCAGGCTCCTCTTATCGAGACAGGAAGTCTAAGCTTGGGGTGGAATGAAGGGGTGGTAAAGAACAAATCCTCCAGCAGTCACCCACCCAGGCCTGTGAAAGGAGAGAGGCCCATCCAGAGAGTTGGTCAGCTTGAGAGCTACCCTCTGAGTAATCTGTTTGACATCTATAAAAGGAAGACAACGGAAGGACAGGACCTCTGCACAGGATGGCATTTTCTAACAGAAATCAGAGAATATGCTGCATCCGTCTGCACACCGGACTGCTGGCAGCTATGGCCTTGAGCACGTGACAGCTGCTCTGGGCCTTGGCTCCCTCATCTGTAAAATGGGGATAACACCGCCTAACCTTCATGCCCTGGGGGCACTGGAAAGATTAAAGTAAACAGATGAGAAAGCACTTGGAAAAGAGTTTTAGGCATTATACAAATGTTAGGATTATTATGGTTATGAGTGTTCTTTTGAGCCTGTTAGGTTTTATATGGTGATGACTACCCTAAAACCAAGATGAAATTAAGACCAGTGTCACTCTAATGCCCTTGCTTGGGACCTTTGATTGAGTCCACCCTTTCTGAATTCGTCCCTTTCTGAGTTTATCCAGAATGTGCAGCTCTAGAGTTGAGTCCTTGAGTTCCTCACTTAAAAACTGAGGGTCATTACTGTTGGAAGGGATGTGTCAGCCAATTGGGATATGCAGTCACGCACAGACCTCTTAGAAAAACCACACTTCTGTCTGTTGACCAATGGGACACCCACTTTGAATTCCACCCCACCCTGTGCCTTGTCTCATCCCACCTACTCCCATCCTCCCTCCCTAGTAAGTTAGACTTAATTGGATCTACCCACATTCTGTCACTGCTACCAAATATGCATTTGCAAGACATGCAGACACCTCAATTTTTCCTGGACTGATTTTTCTGGTAGTTTATTTTTTTCTTATAATCTCGGTCCTTTACATCTCCATTTGCTTCTCATCTGCCTGAATTTTAATTGTACCCCCAAGACAGCTAGAACCAGAAGAGAGAAGAAATTAGACTTCTGAAAAACTATTTAACAAGGACATAGAAAAAATAGGGAGCTGGTACATAGGGAAGAGAAAAGGAGTAAGAAGTTAGGATTGCAACACTATTTAAAAAGAGGTTCATAGATACCATTTAGTCTGGTATTGGTGTCACCAGTTACCATCTATGTGCTGCCTAAATCTGTGGCAAAGCAACTGTTCTCAGAGATTTTCCAAGACTTCCCAATAAGATGAATGAACTATTCTAGAACATGGTTGGTTTTATGCCCATAAGATAGAGTCCTGCGATATTAGTTAAACATCAGGCTCTTTAAATATTATGATTCACTGGAGTCATGGAATTCTACAAAATACCAAATAAAACTAAACACCAACACATTTTTCTAAACTAGTTCAACAACTAACAAATGACACAGTGCAGCATTATCTTCAGTCACTTAAGCTAACTCGACCTCTACCAAATTTAGAACCAAATTTAATATATACTTCTAATCTGGTTGCATTGAATGTGTCATAAGAACATGATGAAGAACATGTGTGCTAATATATTTTATTACAATAAGTCAGAAGAGAAAAATATTGAATCAGACCCAGCCAGTTGACAAATAAATTCACCACATCTAATCTAAGTGTCACTTTAAACCTACTTGTCTTACTTCCTATTGTAAATATGGCTGGCGTGTAATTTGATATGACAGTGTGAGCGTATGACAAATGTATCTTTGTGCTCTCACATTGATTACTTTAGCTAGCAAAGAAATCACAAAGCATTAACCCAGAAAGGACAAAACCTTAGAAGACATAGAATGAGATGTATATATAGTGAAGGACTCTGACTCCAGCAATCACTCAATAAATATTCATTGTTTCTTTTTCATGTTCTTTGCCTACCCCTTCTGATCCCTTATTCAAGATGTCAAGACTTAAAGGAATCCTGTAAATAGCTAGTCTCCAGGTCCACAGAAGTCCATAAAGGTGATACTAGAGAGACATAAACTATTTTCAATATCTGAAAAATCCTAATAGATGTCATCCATTTCTTATGATAAATGAAATGTCAGTTTCATTAGCTTAATTTAGTTAGCCTATGTTGATTATATCTGAGTGGCAGTTATATATGTCTTTTTTGAATAAAATATGTGAAACAAGCAATTACTTCTCAGTAAATGCAGTTAGATAAGTACGTGAAAAGGTAGGGTCTGTGTACATGGAAATGCAATAACAAAGGGGAATAATCCTACATCAGTCTTGGCTTGGTGGTAAAAATTTTGGACAGTCCTCAAGTAGTAACTTCTTGGGAGTACATTGTGGAGCAGATAAGAAACAAAAATTATTTCAGGCTGATATGTCCCCTTGGTACAAGGGATTCCTATTTTCCTGGTAAGGTTATTAATTTACTTCCTTAATCCTTTCTTATTCTCATCCAGGAGCAAACTCAATGGTAGTAACTATATAAATAACATGATAATCTGCACAGACACACACGTACAGACACAAACACGCAAGCTCTAAATATCAGAGGAAATCTAAATAATGTGGAAATGAAAGTGATCATATCTTGCCTGGTATGAAACATGAGCCTTTGGTATGTTGAATATAGAACAGACTGGAAATCTTAGAAATAAACCACTACTGAACTGATGCTTCCTTAAGAACAGGTCCTTTAAGAGACTCCGTTAAAAGTTATGCATCCCTTATCATGTTTGAAGAACCCAGGATCTTCTTTGCAAAGGAAAAGATAGCATGCCAAGGTAGCTGAGGGAAAAGTAAGAGCCAGGCCCTAAAAACAAATCAGTTCAGACTCCTAACTGAGGCCCAGGCAAGTTCACTTGGTCAACAGTGATATACATTTGCAGTGTTAATAGCCTATCCCTATTTTGTTCATTCATTTACTTACTCTTTGATTGATTTACTTATTTTTCTTTTTTAATATAATATGCAGCAGCTATTTCTGAGTACCTATTATGTTCTCATACTAGTTGTAGAACTATAATGATGAATATATTACAGTCCATACTGCCTAAGAGCTTATAGTATAACAGAGGATTTGGTGAAACAAATGTCTGTTGAACACTTACAATGCACTAGGCACTGTTCTAGGTGCTGGGACACAGCAGATTAAAGCAGATGCAAATCCCAGCTCTGGTACAGCTTGTCTTGTGAAGACTGCTATGGTAAAGATATGAACCAATCCACATGTGGAGTCTGGTGATGGAGTAGACTGGATTCTGTGATATTCTTGGCTCCTAAAGAACACCAGCCACCCCAAAACAAAGCCTCAACCTGTCAAGATATCAGAGAGACTTTTAGAAAAGTAAGTTGTGGTGAACAAAAAGGTGTGTTGTGAATTTTACAACATGTTTGAAGTAATAGATAGCGTTGGGTCCAAAAATGATTGTTTGCCGTTGTTATCTCAGCAGATACTATTTAATCCACCCAATCAAATGTGATCTTCCCACAAGTCTTTAGAAAACCAAGATATGAAAATGCATTAAATCTCACCAGTGTCATCTTCCTGGAGAACAGAGCTGACCTCATTATAAGCTTAGTTCCCTATAAAACAAGGGTTATCGAAAAGATGGTGGCTGTGATTCTTTGAAGATTTGTGCAAAATCTAACAATCTGTTTATGTGTCTAAAAACTTACATGTACCTTTTTATATACATACGTATGTATATTAATTAAACACAGTTCAAGAGATACACATACCACATCATTAGCAGTGGTTGGCTTTGGAGTATGGAAATAAGATCGGAAGATTGAAGGGAGAGACATTCTGTAGTGTTTGAATTTTTAAATGATTACATAGTTAATATGTTATTCATATAATTGTCAAAACATGTAGTATGCATATGAAGGGAATTGTCTGTGTAAAAATAGCTACAGTTAATGTATCTAAATCTCTAAATTTCGTTTTAATCATCTAATGGCCTTTTTACTTTCTACTAAGTGAAATGTGCTCGTCTATCATCATTTACCCAGAGATTTTCCTGATGAGAAAATACAGAAGCATTAGCAGGAGCTCAGGGAGCTGTGAGTTTTATTAGGGGTAGTAAAGGAGGGAGGGATAAGGATTAATGACAGGATCTCTTTCTCACCCACTCAAGTTTCTTCTGCATCTTCTCATTGGAATAGTAACATGCAAAGGAAGTCAGGAAAATATTTTTTAATTGAAATTGTAGAGCTAGAAGATAAAATTATTATTACTTCATAGGTAATTTTTTATCTCTAAGGAGAATGAGTCCCCTTAAAGGTTAAGTGACTTGCCCAATGTCAGGTGTTGACCAAGTGATAGGGCAACACTGGGAGCCAGGTCTGTGTCACACCCTTTCTACTGAAACTCTCTGCCTTTTAGTCTCCAAGTCTTATAAAGTCTAATTGAAACAGCTTTAAAATGCAAGCTTTACCAAACACAACTGCAGTTTCTTATGATTTGGACACCAGATCAGGAGATGCTCTGCCCCATCGTAACATTTCACCCCAAATTCCCCCCAAAAAAGCCTCTTTAAAGTGTCTCTGGAGGTCCAGGTTATCACTTCAACTTCAAATCTCTTAACTGTTGGGTATTTCTCTACTTCTGGAGAGCCCATGTCAGTGTCCCTGCAGGTGTCTTTCAGTCCTATTCAACTGGAGGGCATCCAGGTCTGCACCTGCACATGCCTTCATGCCCTGGTGACCTTGGTCTGGAAGTTTCAGTGTCTTCACCTCCCTTCCTTCTCCCTTCTCTCTAAAATGCAATAGGAGAAAATACATGTAAATTCCATGTCTTAGAGAACTGCTTTACATGACTTAGACTCCCAACCCAACTCTTTAAGGGTTAAAGTTCATAATTGCACTCCAAAAATGAAGTCTAGAGGCAAAAACACCCAGTAAATCAAATTCAGAAGTGACAGTAGAAAGGAGACCAAATATTTTTATAGAAAAGTTTTGTCAGCTTGGGGAGTGGTAAGAGAGAGTAGGATTACTCAAGCTCTTTTTCAACAGGCCCAGTTGGGGGAACAGAAATTTAATACTACATTTGGTGTTACAAGGAGCAGTAAAGAGGCACACAGTTGCATCAGGTGTTCGGACTCAAGCACTACATGTATTTCATGTCATTTGTCAGAGTTTTTTAAGCTGCTGTTGTTAACAACAGCAGAAGAGCCTATGAGTCACAGCCCGAGCCTGCAGCAGAATGCCACACACGAGCAACTTTGACCTAATTGGACTGAAATTCAGAAGCTACACATTGACCACTGAAGCAGATACATTGGTTGTCCTTCTGGAGTTGGCCCTCAGTTAACAAAGATATGAATTTGGACTCATTCACATGCCCCTCATTTTTTCAAGTTCACTCAAGCAAAGACATTTTTTTGAATGGTTGAGAACAATGCCCGTTGAGCAGCATCCTGAGATCAGCTGGGCAACCGGAGAGGCCATTTTTTGAAGTCCTCTTCTGTGTCACTCATTCTTTCTCTCCAGTCAACCAAACATCATTTTCCTGGACCCTGTGGGGATCTTGGGTTGATACCTAACAGTTTGCCATATTTACACCCAGCAGATGCTTGCAAGATGGAAGATGGGGATACGTCTGTTCCCCAAATGGAATTTCTTTTAATACTGGGTGAAAAACATTTGAAAACTGAAGAAGTCTGCAGCAAAATGACGTGTTGGGTGATACCATGCTCCAAGGGGTATTTTATACTTAGAGCTTTTTTTCTAAGCATCCGTAATGAGATGAGTACTGTTCTCTGGGAAAAGCTGAAACTTGTCACCATCCAAATCTTCATCTACTTAAAAAAGAAGAGAGTCTACCCATAAGGAACTCATTTACAGTACACTTGTCATGATGGTACATTTATTTTTCTACTTGATTCTCTCTCTCTAACAATTTTATAAACCTATATAAATGGTAAGATACACAAATTTCAGGTTAAGATATGTTTATGCGTAAAATGCCTTTTTCCCCACATAGTATTGTGTTCAAAAGACCTGCTATCAAAACTAGCCTACATTATTTCTAGTTGCATTAAATTTGCTTAGGAGCTTTAAACTAAGAGAGATTCAAAGTAACCGAGATCAGAGGGATTGTTACGTTTGTTAAACCGAGGTTTTATAGTACGATAGAACCAGCTAAATCTGGATGCAGGCCAGCAACTTTTTATCCCTGTTTTATTGAGATGTAATTGACAAACAGCACTGTGTAGTTTAAGGTGTGCAGCATAATGACTTTACTTACATATATTGTGAAATGATTACCCCAATAAGTTTAGTCAACATCCATCCTATAGATACAAAAACATAAAGAAAAAGAAAGGTTTTTTTCTGTGCCATGAGAACTCCTAGGATCTACTCTTTAATACCCAGCAACTATTTTTTTAAATTTATTTATTTTTGGCTGTATTGGGTCTTTTCCGGATGCGCAGGCTCAGCGGCCATGGCCCATGGGCCCAGCTGCTCCATGGCATGTGGGATCTTCCTGGACCGGGGCACGAACCCGTGTCCCTTGCATCGGCAGGCAGACTCTCAACCACTGTGCCACCAGGGAAGCCCTGTATTGGGTCTTTGTTGCTGTGCACAAGTGTTCTCTAGCTGTGGCTAGAGGAGGCTACTCTTTGATGTGGTGCGCGGGCTTCTCATTGCAGTGGCTTCTCTTGTGGAGCACGGGCTCTGGAGTGCAGGCTCAGTAGTTGTGGCGCTCGGGCTCCGTGGGATCTTCCCGGACCAGGGCTCGAACCCGTGTCCCTTGCATTGGCAGGTGGATTCTTAACCACTGCACCACCAGGGAAGCCCAACTATTTTTAACCTAGAAATGTTTGGGTCCATGTGCTCAGAGTATCTGTGTCCTGGCTATTAACTGGACAGTTGGGAACATGCTGTATTCCCATTCCCAGAATTCAGAAATACACTTGAAGTTATTAAAATATCATTGTCCCTATCAGATGCAGAGAGATGAAAGTATCTTTTAAGAGGGTGTAAATTTTATCTGACTTCCAACACGTTCCCCCACTAGACACAGGAGTAATTAGAATGATGAGCCGCCAATAGAGCTTCTCCGTTCTTCCCAAGAACGCTGACATCCTCCTCCAGTTGCTTCGTCAGCTTAGTCTCCACATCCTAGTTTTATTTTCATTTTACTTTTCCATTTTACTGTACTCTCCACAGATACTACTTATTTTCAATTCATGATCATGGTAAAGCTACAAATCAAGTTCTATATTGTTTTCTTTCTCCACATTTTGTAAGAGGTGGATCAAAATGGAACAGTTTTAAAGTTCTAAAATTCTGATTTTTATTGTATCCAGGAGTGCATCAGGCACATGTCTTTGAAATCTTCACATGGCAGGGAAAAATTCCCCTTGAGGCTTTCTGAGCTAGCTGCCCCTCAACTTGGCTTCATGGGCTCAAATGGCCAGTATTCTGAGGTTAATACAAAGCACCAATTGCACAATAGCAATAGAAGACAGGGTGGGGTGAGTGAGCACGTGTTTATCTGCACACACTCCTCTCTAGAGATCTTCCCTTCAGATCTCCAGAGTTGGACCAAGAAGTTTCCAGATTTGATTTAACGGAACCAGATATTTGGAATTGTTTTTTAAATGAATACTAAAATTCTAACTCCATATGGTACCACAAACCAAGATGACAAAAGGTGACTAGGATGACTACAACCCAAGCTATGGATGAGTGAATGAAATTTCTTTTCACAAAAGAAGATTCAAAATGTGACTATTTAGAAACATCTTCATTAATTAAGGAGTGAAACTGTAGTCTTTAATATGGTCACAGATCCATGCAGTCGTTTAATCTCCAGAAATTTTAGTTAACTACACAGATGGATTTCTAACAATCTCTAACGGGTGTAACTTAAGATGGAGCAGATAACTCTACCAGCGGATTAATCAACCTCTTCCAAACTGCAAATTAAAAAAGAAACAAATCAAACACTATGTTTTCCTCGCAGATGTAGAGCAACACGTAGTCTTACTCCTGTAATTACAGCATTAGGAGAGATTTGCCAATATCAAAGAACCTAGGGGAGGACAGGAATAAAGATGCAGACATGGGCTTCCCTGGTGGCGCAGTGGTTGAGAGTCCGCCTGCCGATGCAGGGGACACGGGTTTGTGCCCCAGTCCGGGAAGATCCCACATGCTGCGGAGCGGCTAGGCCCGTGAGCCATGGCTGCTGAGCCTGCACGTCCGGAGCCTGTGCTCCGCAACGGGAGAGGCCACAACAGTGAGAGGCCCGTGTACAGCAAAAAAAAAAAAAAAAAAAAAGATGCAGACGTAAAGAAGAGACTTGAGGACACGGGGAGGGGGAAGGGTAAGCTGGGGTGAAGTGAGAGAGTGGCATGGACATATATACACTACCAAATGTAAAATAGCTAGCTAGTGGGAAGCAGTCGCATGGCACAGGGAGATAAGCTCAGTGCTTTGTGTCCACTTAGAGGGGTGGGATAGAGAGTGTGGGAGGGAGACACAGAGGGAGGGTATATGGGGATGTATGTATACATATAGCTGATTCACTTTATTATGCAGCAGAAACTAACACACTGCTGTAAAGCAATTATACTCCAATAAAGATGTTAAAAAAAAATTACCAAATGAAAGCTGATGAAAAACTAACAAGAGATTGAATAATAATATTTTTTAAATCTCACAGCCATAGAATCTCTTATTGATTTCAATTATATATTCATTACTTTCAAATAGAGAGGCCTGGAGTTAGAATTAAATGCAACTCCTGTGGGGACCTCAGCTCTGTTCCAACTACACAGTATCTGACTAAATTCATCTGTAGCATCTGCAGTTGACTTTTTTTTGAAAAATCAAAATTTTTTTCTTTGTTTGTTTGGCCAACCTTCATTTGAGCTTTTTTTACACCAGAAAAAAAAAAAAAAATCAGTAGGGATGCCCTGAACCTGGGATATTCAAAGCAAATGTTATAAATTAGCCTTCATAAGTGTTTTGAACACAAACAGCAGATTTTCACAAGTGATTTCCTACCAGTGACACTCCTGCAGGACTTCCTGGAAACAAATGAGGGTCAGAGAGGGCTAATCTCTCAACAGATTTATTAGCAAACGTCCCATTCCTTCATCTCCTAATGCCCATGTGACTTTACCACACTAAGTCCTGGTAGTATTCCCTAGTATTGTCCAAGGTTAGACATCACTTGTGCTGTCTCAGTCTTTAAGTGGCAGCCAATCAGCGTTCCTTGGTATCACTGCTGAGAACTCTCAGTAGGATGGGATGGTAGAGCAATGGTAAATCAAAACTATAACTACTCCAGTTCCCGCCAGTCTGTCTCCACTCAAAGCGTCCATTTAGCCAGGAAGCACAGCAAGATTTATAGCCTGGACTTTTATTGTGTGGCACTTTAACACTGCGAGGAACCCTATACTCAGGCCTGAAATGCTTTAAGAAGGGCAGACCCTCAATTTGTTTTAACCTATAGGCGAGTTCCGTAGTTGATGCTGCCGTAGGCCTGAAATTCATCAGTTTGGCATTCACAAGTCTCTTCAACTATCACTTTGCATTTTACTTCGGAAGATGCCACCAGTTAAAAAAGTTACTGTCTACAGCAACAGTTTTGTTTTTTATTCATTTCTTTTCTGCACGACGTATTTGTCAAAAATTCGAGATGAGGGATGTTGTCTGGGAAACACTTTTAGAATGCCAATATGTAATGTTCAGGTCTCTCCCTTCTCTCTCTTTAATTTTTGAGTGTTTTGTCAATGAGGTCGATGAGGTGACCCATGTAAAAACTCTAACTTCTCTTTACTCACATTCTCAGGAGCCCTTCCCTGCGCACCATATAAAATGTCAGTACTTCCACAACCCCCAAGTACACAGATACATCTTTTCCTGCTTTAGTTTTTCTCCCTAGCAGTTATCACCATCCAGCAGGCTACCTGTGTACACAGTATATACACATTTCCCTTCTTGATTTGGCTATGATCCGACTTACTCAGTGGAATGTAAGCTGCATGAGGACTGGGGTTTTTTCTGTTTCATTCAGTGCTGCATCTCCAGCACCTAGAGCAGGGCTTGGCACATAGCATGTACTCGATAAATACTTACTGAGTGTAAATTATGTTGACATCATAAACGATTGATGTCAGACAATGATTATTTCATTTCTTCACTCTCAATGGGTCTCCATCCCAGACTCCCAGGACCCTCTCCTGAAACATCAAACCCAGCCTAGACCTTTGCTCAGCGTCCCCACCCCCATCCCATCCACCAAACTCCACCTAATCTAGTCCTGGCAGGTAAGCTGATCAACTAAACCCTGCAGAATAATAGTAGTTGGATGCATTACTCAGTCACAATAATAAACAATCGCTTTGTGATTTGAAGCCTTAGCCTCAAGCAGTAACTATTGTAACAGATCAAGTCCCAAGTGCCCTACTCTTATCCCTATCTCTTCCCACCATTGGGACAATGTGGGAGATCAATCCGTGTAGAAGAAGTTTTCAGAGGCTCCTAATTCAATCTGCAGAGGTCATCAGGCAGAGAGGAGGGCCAGTCTCACAGAGGGGCAAGTCAGAGGGCAGTATTGCTAGTGCAATACCAGGGGTCAGAAAACTTTTTCCTTAAAGGGCCAGAAAGTAAATATGTTAGGCCTTGTGGACTGTACTCAGTTCTGCTGTTGTCATGCGAAGGTAGCCATGCCCAATAGAATCCTGGCTGTGCTCCAATAACACTTGATTCACAAAAACAGACTGTGGGTCAGATTTGATCCGTGGGCCGTAGTTTGCTGACGCCTGCTCTAGATCCAGGGGAAATGTAAACTAATCCCGAACCCTATTCTCTAGGATCTTAAAATCTAAAGGGGTTCTGTTGCTTATTTAGTGCATTTTAATGTAACCAGTAATCACATGTCTCTGCATATCTACTGGTTATTTTTAATAAAAGAAAATAGATGAACCCTATTTCTTGATAAAATAAATTGTCGTTCCTTCTCTTTTTATGTGCTCACCCACAATTCTCCAGCCCCCAGGACAGCATGCCCGCACACTGCTCAGACCTCCCTTCAGGAAGGAACTTGCCACTAAGCTTCAAGGAGGAGCCCTGCTAGGTGACAGCCTCCAGGGCCAGTGCCTTCAGGATCTGCCAGCCTCACTCGGAGACCGTGGTCTTCCCGGGCAGCCCTCAGCCAATGACTGAGCCTAGTGCGGACTAGGATGTGACCATTCCCACCAGGGGAGGACTCCTCCCACAACCACCTTGGCTCTAGAAACCCCCATTGTGTTGACCAAGCTTTATCAGGTCTGAGTTGCAGCCTGTGATCTCCTTGCCCAATTCTGCTTTCTCCTCCCTTTTCTCTTTTTTTTTTTTTTTGCGGTACGTGGGCCTCTCACTGTTGTGGCCTCTCCCGTTGCGGAGCACAGGCTCCGGACGCGCAGGCTCAGCGGCCATGGCTCACGGGCCCAGCCGCTCCGTGGCATGTGGGATCTTCCTGGACCGGGGCACGAACCCGTGTCCCCTGCATTGGCAGGCGGACTCTCAACCACTGCACCACCAGGGAAGCCCCCCTCCTCCCTTTTCTTTTCAAGGTGTCAGATCTGAATCTCCATCAAGAGGTTTTCCCTGCCCAACTCTGTTTCCTCTCTCTTTATTTTTCAGACTTACCTCCGACCAAAAACAACCCCCACTGTACTCCTAATTCCTGTCACTGTCTGCCTTCCATCCTCACCTGCCCCTCACCATACTTAATTGAACTTGACTGAGATCCTTCATACATTCATGTTACAAAGAAAACTCCAGTGTGTGTCTACAAATATTGTGATGAAAATGAGGAAGAGAAAATGTTTCCTGCTTCTGAAGGATACCTTCATATAGTTTTGGATATTTAAACGTACGCTTCCCAAATTATTCTCAAATTATTTTTAGGAATCAGGGGCATGATTACAGCACCTGTTCACCCCATCTAAAGGGTACGGAAGGTCAGGGCCATTTTAAGAGGCACCACTCCTGAAGCAGCAGTTTCTAGCCAGAGACCTCAAGTTTCAGTACTGGGCCGTGAATCGTACAATTAGGACCTCCCAGTGTCCGGAAGAGATGTGACATTCAGGTCTTGAACCTGTTTAAATGAGGTCTGTTTAAAAATTTCCCTTATAGGGAAATTCAGCTACAACCACTTTGGAAGCCACTTGGAAGCACAGGTATCAGAAGCACTGGCTGCCTTGGAGCCCAGAGCAGGGCCAGCCAACTGGGAAGCCAGAAAAGGCCAAGGCTCCCTTCTCTGTCCCCTGCAGGCAGAGTGCTTTCCTTGGAGAGGAGGGCTTGAAGCCTGCTTTTCGGGGCTCTGCTCCGCCTCCAGAAGGGCTGCAGCAAAGCCCGTAGTGCTTTTGCAGAGATGCTGATCCCAGCTGGTCCCAGGGGAGGTTTCTTAGTATGTATGTCATTGTGACTTATAATTAGCCCTCTCACCGTATATTTGACGATATGAAAATATGAGGAAATAGGACTAGGGGATGATGAAGGAGGGGCGGGGTAGGGGAGAAGAATGGGGGAGAGAAGAAGGCGGAGGATGAAGAGAAGGAGAAGGAAGCAATTTAAAGTAAGGTAGAAAAGCAGCTAAAAGGTTAGACTGGTGTTCAAGGTACTTGTCGTTAATTAATCATTGCAATTGATCATTAACTTCTGTTCTGAGCTTCCTGACCACCTGAAGCTTAGAAAAAAGCCAACAATTCTTCCGATGAGTCATACTCCTTGTGGGCCTAGAGCTCGGGGAATGTATATTCAAGAGAAGTATAGCCAAGGCATTTTTATCTCCCCAGGCCTCAGTCTCCTTATCCTAATAAGAGTGGGGCTTGTATTGCGTGAACACCATGGTCCCCATCACAGCTACCATTCTGTGATTAAGTAGGGCCCAGAGAAGCCAGCCAGTGCCCCAGAGTTTCTCAACTCACTCTGCCTCCTCGCATTCCTGTAAACCTATGCGAGGTTTGAGGGGCCAAGCCTGGAAGTGGAATGTCTATTTTGTCCCATGTACTATTGCCCAGAATTCAGTAATTCCTCCCCTCATCTGCAAGGAAGTCTGGGAAATAGAGTCCACGTGTGCACTCGAGAAGAGAGAAACAATTCGATGAACAGTCTCCACTAGCTTATCATTTTAAGACTCTGCTTCAGCATTCACCGGGAAAAACTAGCTACTCTGTCCTTTGAGCCTCTGTTCTGCTTCATTGATGTTTCCATCATAACTGTCTCCACCAAGAGAGGCCACAGATTTGTCTTCCTGTCTCCTCTTATTGACTATACGAACCTTGAATAAAATTCAGATCTTATCTACCTCTGAGCCCAGAGCCTAGGGCACAGTAATTATTCACTTATTTTAAAATAAGTAAATAAATAAATATAAAGGATGTTCTAAATAACAGCAGAGTGCACCTCTTTATTTAAAAAATACCTTCAAGAGCTCCCAATTGCCCAGAAGGTTAAATCCAAATTCCTCATTATGACATTTAAGGTAATCCTTTCTTACCTCCCCAGTCTTAAATCTCATTACTTAATTTCACCAAACTGCTCACCAGTCATTTTTTTCTTTCCTCCCCTCCTTCCCTCCTTTCTTTTCTTGTTTCTCTCTCTCCTTCCCTTTCCCTCCCCTCTTCTCCTTTCCCTCATTTTTTCCTTTTCCTTGCACGCATTGAAGTAACATTTGAGCATCTACTGTGTGTCAGGGACCAGGTCAGGTACAGGAGGTACACAGGTGAATTGTCCTCCAAGTCTACTGGAGAAGATAGATGGGTAAACAGACACTTGAAAAGTGCTATGAAAGTCAAGGTGGCTTAGCAGCTCAGAGGAGGGGACTCAGACTGAGGACAAAGGGGCAGGATGCGTGGAGAGCTGAGAAGGTTCAGAAGAGATGATAATCCCTGAATGTTAGAGATGGAATGGGGTTGTTCAGGCACAGGAAGGTGGGAAGGAAAATGCTGGCAGGGAGAAGTGTCTGCCCAGGTAGAGAGCCATGAGAAAGCGCAGCTCATGTGAGAACACGTCTTTCCCTTCTCTGCAGAACGAAAGCAGACTTTGAGAGACGGGGCTGGTCGGGAGCTATATCATGAAGGTAATGTTATGCTGAGAATTTTGGAGTGTAGCCCAAAGGTGCAAGCAGATTTCCGCTTTAGAAGCAGCCCTCTGATGGCAGGGAGAAGGCCAGTTGATGAGAGACGAGGAGATGGTCTGGAGGGTAGAAACGCAGCACAGGGAAGATACAGGCCTGCCCTGAGGCAGGAGCTTTGGGAAGGGAGCTTCAGAGAAGGGGAAAGAGTCAACAGATATTTAGGAGGAAAAAGTGGCCAGATTTTGTGACAACCTGAATGAGAGAGGGAGACAGATTATGGAAGGAAGAAAGGAAGGGAGGGAGGCAGGAGGGTGGTCTAGTTCCTGGGGCTTTGTTCTCGGATGGGCAGGTGGACCATGGCTCCATCACTGTGGCCAAGGATGCAGGAAGAAGACTAAGTTGCAGAGGCAAGATGATGAGGTCAGTACTGGATCTTCTGGGACTGAGCCCCATGGAGGACATCTAGGCAGTGATGGCAGGTAGATTCTTAGAGGCGCTCTTTTTTCATATGGGAAAAGCCATGCACAGGGAGGTTACGTGAACAAGCAAAAGGAGGAGTCGAGGGCCAGGTGTGCTGACGCCTAGTCTTGAGCTCTTTCCACTACATCTTCTACCTTCATACTTTGCAGCAACGGCACAAGATAAGGTCTCTCCCATCACCCACTAGCAAATCACTCATTCGTCTCTGTGGTTACACATTCAAATGTGTGGGGAAGATAAGCCTCTGGAAACCTCACCAGAAAGTCCAAAATCATTTCAGATTGTGGGCACTTAAACTAATATTTAATTGATTGACTGTCATTCTATAATCTGATAGACAGATTTGTTCCATTTTTCATTCCAAGTATGCAGACCCAGTTTACACAGAATCTATTTCTAATTTCTCAACCTCTGAGTTGATTGAAAATACCCTCAGTGTGACTCAAAATACCAACTTCAAGAAGATGTGGTCATAAAATGTTATTACAGCTTGTCCTTAATCTCCCCCCTTTCCCCGTCTCAAGTTCAATTCCAAGTATAAAACACAGGCAAACAGAAAATCTACTCCCAGAGGGAGGTCCTCACTTACTCCTATCTCAAGAAAGTTGACATTTGGGGTGACGTGGGTTTCACTTTATCGGAATTCGTTGATCCTCAGATTTTCCTCATGGTAAAGGCAAGGACAGCAAACGTCATAAGAAAGTCACGTTTTCCAGTGTTTTCTCAGTATGCTTCACAGAGTAACCATCCTCATAAAACAGATTTCTCTCTCCAACTCCTCAGAGATGTGCCCAGTATATGAACTTGAGAGCAGTCGCCTAAGAACTAAAAGCATCACCAGAGTGTGATTTACTTCTCCAGTTAGCATTTTCCAGGTCTAGCGGTGAGCTCATCACTCATTAAATGGTTAAATAACAGCTAAAACCATAGAGGTACACTGGCAAGAATTTCTCAACCTAGCTTGCAAAAGGCCAAATTTTCAGTACATTTACCCCATCCTTTATTTTAAGTGCTCTTTCTGGGGAGCTCTCTAGTGACACAGAAGCATTTTGACCTTCAACAAGAATTAAAAACTTGGGAGAGGAAAAAAAAAAATACCTTCCAACCCTTTGATGAGAAGAACCTGAAGAAGCTGCTGGAGGAGTTTACACAGAGTAGAAGGTATTAGCAAATACTGAAAGTAATTTGCTGTACGTGAGCCTTAATAATAATAATAAAAAAAAAATACAGCCTAATATTTAAACAGCTCCTTCCACCCAGAGCTCTCCAAACATGACCTCCCTTGTTCAGCAGGTGACCTGAGGGTCACTGACTCATCCCTTTCCTATGGGGGAAGTTCTCACCAAGTCACACTCCGGAGGCTCCCTCCGCCACATCCCCAAATGGAGTCCTGTTTCCACTCTTGTTGAGATTCAGTCATTTCTCGTCTCCTGACTTCTCTATTTTCCCTCTCGCCAGCGCACAGAAATGGCCAACAGGTTGTAAGTTCATTCTGGCAAAACCAGGCTTCCATCAGCTGTTTTACAAGCGCTCCTAGAGACGATATTCAACCCCTTCTGTCCAGAACCCAGTGAGTTCCCCACAAGCTCCCTTCAAGGTCATTTCTCTTAAATGTGTCCAATCTAAATCCCTAGAGTTTGAATTGTGTCCTACTTTTATTTTTTTCTATTTCCTGAGGTGGAGAACAGCTGGTCACCAACTTCATATGATCCCCTTTTGCAGACTAGCCGATAGAAATAAGTTTATATTCTTTCATTTTACCTCCCCAGTCAAAGTAATTTGGGTCTCTTTCATCCCTTTCCATATTCTTTGTCCCACATTCTTTCATTTTATACCATCTTCATCAGGCTTCGCTTTCCCTCCTCACTTGACTCGTGAGTTGCTAACTGAGGGCCTCTCAGTTAGCAACTCTGCAGGGCCTGACCATTACTAACATGTTAGGAGATGTCCTCTTGGCTGCTTCACTGATGTACGCTCCAGCCTTGAATTGGCCTTTGGCAAACCACTTCTGGTTTTCTGAGTCGTGTTTAACTTTTGATACCCAATTCCTTGAACATATGTAAAGCCAGTACTGCATCTGTGCAGTCACTTTTTCTCCTTGCTCTGTAGCCACCTCATCTGCCCCCATTCATTTGGTTTCCTCCAAACAGTTCGGCAAGTTGGTTTTGAGTTCTAATGCTCCCTTTCGCTGTGTTTGAGGACATGAATTTGGCTATGGGGTCCCCATAATTATCAAGCTTTTTTTCTGTGTCATCCGTATCCCTTAGCCACCAATACTGTCTCCTTCCCCACATGTTGCTCAAGGGAATTTGCAGAAATATATAGAGCTATATATAATCAAGACCAGGTTTTCAAAGTTTAGGTATAGATATCTTTTGAAGGGAAAAAAATGTATAAGGCAAACATGTGAAGCTATATTATTTAATAGAAGTGTTACTTAAATATCTATAAGCATAAATCCACGTTCAGACTCCTTATAGCTATAGCTCTTATACAACCACCAAGCCAAAATAAAATTATAAATTGGGTATAAACCAAAAATGCATAAAATTCAAATAAAGTCATTTAATGGAGACAGTGAAGTTGCTTTGCTGGAATGAAATCCTCTCACTCAGTGTGAAAAAAGTAGTACTTCCAATAACAAAGATTCTTTTGAGCGCTGCACACCTGTAGTATTGTTTCTGATTGGGTGATTCCATTTTAGCAAGATGTTTTTCCATCCAGACTTCTGCAAAGCCTTTGTCCTTGTGATGTCTTTGGACCTTCACTTGGCTGGAACACATCATTTAGGGTTAAATTTCTCTTCCTTTCCATCAGACTTCTAGGTTACTCTGCTGCAATATATCATTTCCATAGTGTCCCATCGTATTATCAGTGCATTAAATCACTTACAAAATTGAAGTCTTACTTTATGAAAATGTCTTTTAATTGAAAGTGTTTGATATAAAAGTGAAGTTTTGTCATTCAGATGAAAAAATTCAACACGAGTGTAGTGGTAGACATAGGACATGGGTTATGGATTTGAAAATAGAACAAACCATCATAGGTAGCTAGAGAAGTTTCCCAACATTTTTAAAGTTACTTGAAACTCCTTTAGGGATCAAAAATACAACCACCAAGTGGAGGCTACCAAGTGTAGATGTACACTTGCAAATAGAAAAATAAATGCAGGTGCTGTAATCTGCAGACATGGTTTTATCATGCAAATGATCAAAACTTTGCTTCTTTTTTGTCTTCAAAATGAAAATTTAAAATTTAGAGTTTTTCATTGGGAACTCGCAGACCCAGGAGACTATGTCCATAGACCTTGGAATCAAAGAAATTCAGTGTGAAAAACAACCAGGATTTTTGGTGTAGAAAGGAATCCTTGATAATGCGTATGGAGACTAAATCATCTTGGTTAGTCCCTTCAACTTGCAATGAGAGAATAGGGAACTAAGGAGGTCAAATTGTTGTTTAGTGATCAACCTACTTCTCTGGATTCCAAATTCACGTGCTTTCTACTCCATCAACGTTTACCCAGTAGTTTTACATTTAGGATGCCACCTCACATAGATAATTTATACACAAAAAGCCTCCTGACTCTCACAACATATTCTTATAAGCCAACACGTCATATTCTTGACAACAAATCCCATAAAATGCTAGCACTTCGAGCCACTTAAATGATTCTCTAATGACTGTCTAGCTGTGGAGACTATATTTATTAATAACCTTTGTATAAACTGACACTTCATTTCATTTGTCATAAGGTTACTTCTTACTAGTTTCAAAGATTGCCTGGAGCTTTTTTTTTCTTTTTTTGTGGTACGCGTGCCTCTCACTGTTGTGGCCTCTCCCATTGAGGAGCACAGGCTCCGGACGCGCAGGCTCAGCGGCCATGGCTCATGGGCCCATGTGGGATCTTCCCGGACCAGGGCACGAACCCGTGTCCCCTGCATCGGCAGGCGGACTCTCAACCACTGCGCCACCAGGGAAGCCCTTGCCTGGAGCTTTTAAGTATGTTCAAATCTCTGCCATCCTAAAGGACCTCCAGGTTCCTTCTCAAATTATTCTCTTCTCTCCTCTTATTTCAAGTCCAAGTTTCTTGAAAATGGAGTATAAACTGTATGTCTCCATTTCTTCTAGTAACCCACATGTGTGGGCCTCTGTTTTCATTGCTCTATTGAAATTATCTCCTCAAAGGCCACAGTGAACTCTTGCTCCATCTAGTAGACTCTCTATACCATTCTGTTTGACCTTCCTTCAGGTCATAGGCCACTTCCCTCCTAAAACTCTTCCCTGGCTTTTCCAATTCTTCTCTGTGTGCTCTCTGGATTGCACATTCTTTGTCTTCCTTGGTTTCTTTTCCCAACTTCATAAATATTGATATTCCTTAGGATTTGTCATTATTCTTGTTCTTACCTTTCTATACATAATCTCTATGGTGACTTTATATAGATCCATGTACTAATGATGCCCAAATATGTCCCTGTAATCTGTCTCTCTTCTGAGGTCCAGATAAGTATTTCTGGGAAACCTGAATATTTGAGAGACAAGCATAGGATTCTAAGCCTCAAAAAGCTAAAGATATAATAAAGATTTTCTATTTGGAAGGAAAAATGAAGAGGAAATGAAGGAAGAGTTTCAAGAAAGGAACAACCAGCTGGTTCAAATGCAATGGCAATGTCAAAGAAGATGAGAGTGAAGGTATTCTCTTGACTTAGCTAATTGAAGGTCACTGTAACCTTGGCAAGAGCAATTTGGGATCAAATGCAGATTCAATGAGTTGACAAGTGAGTTAGAAGAGAAGAAATGCAGACTGTGAATGTGGGGAGGCTATAGAAACTTAACTGTGGAAGAAGGGGAGATATAGAAATGGAAGACAGAGAGGAATCTAGGGTCTGAAGAAGGACACATTTTATTGGCTAAGGAGAAGAAGTCAGGACAGAGAAGGGGCAAAAGATACAAAAGAGAGGGTGCCTGACCAATATTATGGACTAGTGAGCCTTAGGCAGGAAAAGAACTACCTCTTCCATTGACTAGGAGTGATGGAGGTGAGCATAGTCGTGATATAGTTTTTGTTTTTCTCTTTGAAATAGGAAAATAAGAGGCAAGGTCATCTTCTGCAGTTCATAGGGAAACTGGTGAGGGTTTTGAGGAGAGTTGGGATTTTAAAAGGACCTAACAAGGGTCCACAATTTGTACCTTGTTCTAAAATATAGATCCAATCATGATACTCTGGGACTCCCAGGTTCCTACAGACTTAAATCTTACCCCACAGCACGTACCATAGAGCCCTCCATGACGGAACTCCCACCTGCATCTCCAGACCATCAACCTCTTCACTTCATCACCCCCTCCTGCCCCAGGCCCTAGCATCATGGTTCTCCAAACATGCCACATACCAGAACTCTCAGCCTAGAATTCTTTCAGCCTTGCTTCTCTTCCTAGAAAACCTTCATCCACTTTCCAAAATCCAGTTTAAATGTGTCTAATTATTCTTGGATATCCCTGACTTTTACTAACCTGTTTTCCCTTTGCCCCCATTTCACCCCTTCTTTGCGTCTGCATTTATTTTGTTTTACACTATGACTTTTAGGTATTTCTGTATGGTGTCTCAAATCCCCTTGGGGCATATAGTTTCATTCAATTATTTAATTAGCCAATTAATATGTATTAAGCAAAATACAATCCATAATTTCAAGAAGGCCCCAGGACAACAGCCCACCATACTGCACTGTGACCTGAGCTGTAACTAAAGACTAACCGAGGAAGGGGGGAGAGAGGCGACTGATGAGGAGGGTAGAGGAGGCCACCAAAGGCTTCAAGTGTACACGTGCCTCTTAATGCCCCTCTTACAAAGGGGTTCCATGGTAAGCTCCATGAAGGCCAAAGCAGAGCCTTGTCCAGTAGGGTGTGCCCACATGGACCATCACACGGCAGTTACTCTGTAAACTGTCCTTGTATCAAAGGAGTCACTGTGTAGCTCTTACTTTCAGGAGTTTACAGACTCCTAATGAAATCCTTTTCAACTAGAAAATTAATGATCCTTTCTTATGTTTTGTCCCTTCCTAAAATATCTGTTCATGGCCCCTGACAGCAAAAAAAAGTCCTTTCTGATGCCACCCTGAAAGTCAAGTCATTACTACCCTCCCCACAGCCTTTGTTTCCCACCCTGTTCCCCCTTTTCCCTGAATCCCAGCTTCAGCTTTCCTCATCACAAGGGCCCAGCCAGGTTCCTCCTCTGTGCTCAGCACCATAGATTTGGCTTCTTTTTTTCTTCACTTCTTTTCTCTATACTGATAATTTTTGTTGTTGTTGTTAAGTTGCCTAAAAAGGTCTGTGATCAATGTGCAGGACTCCTTTAAAAAGAAAGAAGGAAAAGGAAAAAGTCCTGCTTTCGCCTTTCAAGGTAGCCCCTTCCCATGCCAGTTTGGGGTTGCTCAATAGGAGAATCACTGTTATCTGTTAAATTTGAAATCATGATTTTCCTGTGAACTGTTCTAATCTCGGCTTTACCAACAGATGGTCTTACACCTAAAATAAGACTAGTTTCACACTTACTTGTTTTCTGTTTAAATTCTGTTTTACAGGAAGATGAAAGGCTGCAGGTTAAAATGTTCTCTTTTGCTGTGATCACTTGTTGCAGAAGTTGCCACACTTGAAAGATGCAGCAGTAAAATATACAATTGCAAAGGCTGTATCACCCAGTCACACTGCTGCCCATCCATGTCTCCCCAGGCCCTGGCAATGTTTGCATAGAGTCTAGTAGACCCAGTCACCCAGTACCTGTCTTAGCACACCAGCCCATGAAGGTTCTAGACACTAATTTTTTCTTAAGGTGGGAGTCAACTTCCTGCAATACAGTCCTCTCTTTCTGACCATCCAACTCTTTCAGGTTGCATGTAGAGTCTGATTTCCTCCTAAGATTAATTTTCAGCAACAAGGCAACTGTAGAGTAGAATTCCCTTCTTAACAAATAGGAGTACATTTGGAAGACCAATGTTTCTTGGAGTGAGGAGATGAGAGTCCAAGACTCGTGTTAGAGCAGCGAGTAGTAGACAATCATAGAGAAGGTGGGTTTGGTCGACTGCAGAGTTCTTGTCTGGTTTGCTGATGTGGCCATGCAACTTTGGGGTAGAACTGAATTTCTCAGAACAGAAAAGAGGTTGAGAGCTGCCACCTTCTCAGCTCTTCCCCCAGGGGCAGCCCTTGGCCTTCGTTCTAAGTAAATGTTGATCAAATATTTTAACAGCACTGTTTGAAGAGGTGCCAAATTACTAGCCTGTCACAGAACCCAGTGTCTTCATTCCTTGCTTGGTGGTAACAGATAGATCAGAGCTCATCACCTCCTAGCTTGTGTTGCTTTTTCTTTAACGCATTCTCTTAGATCATTGCCAGCATTCAGACTCATCGGTCACTTCTTTGATGACCTGTATCCTACCAAGGTCTTCTAGAGTTTTCCCTCTTTGGACTTGGCATTCCACTTCTGAAAAAATTGCATTTTAAACTCTTTCTTCCATGATATGCTGAATAAAACTAGCTGTGGCCCATTTTGGGTCCCCCCATACCAACCCCCCATTCAGAGAAGGTCCATTTTCTTTGGGCAGGAGGTTGTAAACATATGGAATTTGTTACTGGAAGAGCTGTTGGTTCAGGCTGTTTCCGATCCCTAAGCCAGTTCCCTAGCCATGACAAAACATTCCCCACAATCTCATCATGACTCATTTTTATTTTTAAATAACCCCTAGTGTGGAACTTTGTCAAGGCTTTTCAAAAGGTTAAAGAAATTATGTCCGCATGCTTTTGACCCCCTCAGAGAATTTTAGTAGATTAAGCACATTCTCTCCTCCCAGAAATAACTGGATATATTTGCTGAATATCCCATGACTGCCCTGTAACTCATGGACGTGAATTTCTCTAAACTGTAATGTGTGCTCATCATTCTACCCCCTATGAGGGGATATAAAGGCATAAAGATACACAGGCATAGTCTTTGGTATTAAACTGCTTGAAATCAAGTTAGAGAGGCTAAAAGAAGTCACAAAATCATGAGTGAACAACAACATACATAAGTGTGGCGGTGACTAAGATTATAAAAGGAGTTCAGAAAATCAACAAGTGTGTTCGGAGAAGGATGGAAAAATGGCACCCTTAAAAAGAAAGTGAGCTGAAAATGGGGAAATGGAATACCGTGTTGGATCATACTGCCTTGTACATATTAAAAATTCAAAAAATAGCTGTTGAATAAATGAGTGGAGGAGAGAGCCCTCGAGTTTGGTCTTGAAAGCCGAGTAAGATTGATAGAGGCAGCGAGAAGGGAAGAAAGGGGCTGCAGGGGGCTTGCAGACATTTGAGAAACCAAAGTCAGGGAAACAGCATGAACAAAGACTTCGAGGTAGAATCATCTGGAGTGAAGTGGAGGAAAACACGTGAAGGAGTCTGGTAAGTGGAGAGAAACCAAATTAAGAAAGGCCTGGAACAATCAGCCACAAGAGTTAGAACCTGACAAGAGAGGTGGTAGTTACGAAGGGCTATATTTAAGCATTTAATGTTTCAAAGAAAAGAAGTGGTTGACTGGTGGGAAACAGAGATGGTTTATTGAAAAGCCATCAAGGCAAGCCAAAATTGAGAATTTTAAATTTGTTTAGATCAGAGTAGGATAAGCATGAATGAAAACAGAAATAAAAGAGCTCAAGAAGGAGAATGGAAGAAGCAAGCGATGGTAATAATGGATGTGAAATTCTGAAGGAATTAACTCCTGGTGCCAAAATCTGTATGTTTCCTGGGGCTGTTATAGCAGAGCACCACAAACGAGGTGGCTTAGAATAAGAGAAATGTATTTCCTCAGTGTTCTGGAGGCTAGAAGTCCCGAATCAAGGTGTTGGCAGGGCCATACTCCCTTGAATGGCTGTGAGGAAGAATCCTTCCTCACCTCTTCTAGCTGCTGGTGGTTGCTGGCAATCCTTGGTGTTCCTTGTTTCATAACTGCTAACTCCAATCTCTGCGTCCATCTTCACACTGGCTTCTTCCCTGCATGGCTGTGTCTCTGTAAGTCCTCTTCTCTCCTCATAAAGACAACAGTCATTGTATTTAGTGTTCACCCTAATCTAGTATGACCTCGTCTTAACTCATTATATCTGCAAAGGCCTTAGTTCCAAATAAGGTCACATTCTGGGGTTCTAGGTGGACATGAATTTGGAGGGAACACTATTCAACCCAGTGGACAGGGGGATATCCAGAAAGCACATGGAGGGGTTAGTCTTACAGGACTTCAAGGGGAGGAAAGTGTAGGAAAAGAAACTTCTTTCTACCTTCTTAGATTTGAGCAGAAGAATTAAACTGACGTAAGACAGGGTAACGGAAGAAAAGCATACAGACTTCAATATTTTTTCATGTACACAGGAGTCTTCTAAAGGAAAATGAAGACACAAAGAAGCCATTGGTCCCCAAAGCTTACTTAACCATTTACTATGTTTCATTTAAATTGCTCTCGCCTCTTTCAGAGGTTCTGATAACTTGGGGCAGAGGGAAGTAAAAAGGAAACTCCTCATTCCCTCCAACTCCTCTTTGAAACCACTGATCCTGCCCAATCCCTTCGTTTTGAGAGTGAGGACATGGGGACAGAGTCCTTGCTCGAGAACACATTTTGTTAAAGCAGAGGCCAGGCGAGACCCAAGGCCATTCGCTTCCCAGACAGTGACCTCCCCTCTCTGTGCAGTAGCAGGCTTCGTTTGGTATCCGTGTCACCTCAGTAAATCAGGGCCATTTTCCACAGCTATTTTCACAACCCTTGGGGGAACAGTCAGGCAGCTGTCGTTGGTATTTTAAAGCCTCCCGCAGCCGTGGGGGACACCAGGTCTCCCAGGGGTGGTGTATAAATTCACTAGAACAGCTGGCTCATCCAACTTTTCCTTGTGATACTTTTGAATATGAACTGGCTGGAACGCATTGGCCCTGCTGCTGGTTCCTGTTCTTGGGACGCAAGTGTCGAGCCACACCACACGATTAGGTCGTGTTAGATTCCCTCTGTCATCAGAGTGTCAAAAACCTTTCCCAGGACCCAAATTCAGTTGCCCTGAAAGTTGTCTGATTAAACTTTTAAAAACCTCAGGGGTTGTGCTCTTTATGGCATGTGTGTTATTCGTCAATAAGAAGTTTGTTGTTTTTTATAAATCTACGGATTAACTGCCTATGTCATGTGTAAGCACTGAGAACAAATCGAAATCCGCATGACATTCTGCTGGGGAAACTAGATTTCTTGCACCAGACTAAGAGCAGACATTTAGTTCAGCTTTAAGAAGACATCACTTCTACTGCCTTTGACCTCAGGTTCTTACTTTTGACTTTCCTGATTTTGTTAGGTTTTATCCACGTGGTTGTTTTTTACATTAACAGTAAATATATTTCTTTCCTGTTTATTCAGTTGGTCCTGGACTCAAAGGAAAACTATCAACAAAAGAAAAATGTATGACTAATGTTGAAATAATTGCTAAACATAATTTTGTACGTGTTTATTGGAAGGGGGGGTATCAATAAGGCTGCCTTGGAGATAATTGATATTGTTTTTATTATTCAGTTTTTAGAAACTTGCTTATTCCAGTGTTTTATTCCAATTTATAGGGAATGGACCTCATGCTTAGAGGTTAGAGCAAAAGCTTTTGTGGATCATTTGGGTTTGAAATCCTGCTGTTCCGTTTACTAACTTTGACCTGGTCAAGTTAATCAACCTTTTTGTGCTTCTGATTTCTCCTCTGTAGATATGGTGTTAACATCTAAATCATAGAATGTTGCCAAGGATTAAATTAAATGAGATAATTTAGGTAAATCGTTTAGCACAGTCATGCCTGGTACACTGTAATCACTCCAGTATTCTTACTTTCATCATTATTAATATATTTTTTTATTATTCCCTGAGCTGCTTCTCCTACCTTCAACTTATCTAAAAACTTGGATTTTCCCCAAAAGTAATTTTTAGTACAGTTCCAGCAGTAAATAACCTGGTACTAGTCAAAAAGCAGGCTCCACATATACTTGTTCCATGAATAGGACATTCCATGCCACTCATTTATTCAACAACTATTTTTTGAATTTTTAATATGTACAAGGCAATATGATCCAACACGGTATTCCATTTCCCCATTTTTAGCTCACTTTCTTTTTAAGGATGCCATGTATCTAAATAACCTCTTCCAAAGGAACACTGTAATATTGGTTTAGTTAATATATGACTGTCACACACGTTTGGCCTTAAAGGTCTCTCTCAGGATAAAGTGCAGTAACAGTGCTGATGGTTTAGAATGGGCACCAGGAGTCCAGGAATCTAATCTCTGCTGTACAACAAAAAATTAGTCTGTGGTTTCAGGGGAGTCATTTCACCCCCATGGACATCAGTTTCCTTGATTGTGAAAAGATGGTCTTTGAATAGCCTGGTAGTTTTTAATCATTTCGTCGAACTGTATCCACGAGTGGATCTAATGATATTATTCCTCTACAGAAACATGAACATACCAAGTCATAATTAATATTCAATTTCAAAAGTTCCTGGCTGTCCCTGAAGCCCACCTGTGAACTGTGGAGGTCCATGGACCACAGGTAAAGAATCTCTGGGCTAGAATAAGGCTCTCTGATTCACTATTTTGAAATTCTAAACCACGCCGCCAACAGTCTGTCACCCGAAATTAACAGGATTGAAGGCTCTTCCTAGATAAAATGTCATTCCACAACTCCAGATAACTCATCTTCCACCACTTTCTCTAATGGCAGTTACTGCCCCAAGTATGCTGATAGGAGTACAGGATCTCAGGGAAAACATTTGCAGTCAAAACCCTTGTGTGGGTCTTGAGTAATTAGTTACCTTTAATTCCATGGAAACTAATTAAGAAACCTCCCGTGGGCACTGCAGCTTCCTAGTGATTACCAAGGCAGCAGCTGTGCTCATGTTCTTGGCCCTCCAATCATGAGACCCAGCTGTTTCCACAGGTGACATGTCTTCTTCTATGAAGGCAGCATCCAAGGGAAAAGTGAAAGCCTTGCTGACCAGTGAGTATGTTAAAGTAGGAAAGAAAGGGTAATGGGTAAAGAAGAAGGGAAGCTGTCCAAGAGCACAGACAACGGAGTATATTCATATTTTAAAATGATGTTATTGCAGATGATACCGGTTTCGTGGACCAGTCCAACTGACCTCAGACGTCAGAATAATCCAACGTCTCACACACCACATATGCTCTCTCTCTCGCACGCGCGCGCGCGCGCGCGCGTGCACACACACACACACACACACACACACACACACACACAAAATGGACAGTACCTGAGCTCAAGCCAAAGCCCTGGAATAAGGAAATGGCATAGACAAAGTTCTAAGATGATCCCCAATGATCTTTGCCCTTGAATACTTTCCTCCTCTCGAGTGTGAGCTGAATCTGAATATAGTAAAATATACCCCATGATTACATTAATTTGGCCAAAGGGATTTTGCAGATGTAATTAAGTTCCTAAATCAGTTGACCTTAAGAGAGGCAAATTACGCAGGTGGGCCTGACCTTATCCTATAAACCCTTTAAATCTGGGTTTTTAGATCAGAGAGAGAAGAAGCCAGAAATTTGAAGTGGGCCAGAAGGATTCAACTTGCCATTGAAGATGGAGGGCCTGTGTGGCAGGCAATGCGGGCGGCCTCAAGAAGCTGAGAGCAGCCCCCAGCTGACCGTAAGCAAAACTACGGAGACCTGAATGCTACAACTGCAAGTAACTGAATTCTGCCAACGACAAGAATGAGCTTGGAAGTGGATTTTTTCCTGGGTCTCCAGATGAGAACTCAGTCCAGAAAATACTTTGATTTCAGTCTCGTGATACCCTGAGCAGAGGATTCAGTCATGCTGTGAAGGACTGCTGACCTACAGAACTATGAGTGAATGAATGGGTATATTGTTTTAAGCTGCTAAACTTGTTATTATTTGTTACAAAGCAACAGAAAAGTAACGCAGGAAAGAAAGTGCAAAGTTGGCTGTCTTGATCCCTGGTGGCTCAGCACACGGAAAAGAATATCTCTTCTATCCATCAAAGAGCCAAATGCCTACAGCCTCAGACTGTGCTTGATTTGCCTAAACAGTCAAATAAAACTGTTATGTTTGCAACAAATATTTATTGAGCTTCAGGTGATATTTTAGGATCTATGTATAGAGATATGGGTAAAATTAATAAGATTTGACTTTTTAATATTTTAAGCTAGTCGACCATTAGAGAACTAAAGGTGACGCATTTCAAGTGACTTGGTTTAACACATTAGTAGTGTCATCCCATACATCTGCCTACATTTTAATATACACCCACATATGTCATTTATAGGAATTTTTATAATTTATTGGCAGTGTATGCATTTGATAACTTTCATCTGATAACATATAGTATCTCACAAACAATATCATGATTTTTAAAGTGGTTCTCTACGACATCAATGGAACATACATTGAATTTTATGATGAATTTGAGGTTGTGTGGGGTGAATGAATATTTATTGAACATCTACTGTGTATCAGCTACTCTCTTAGGCCCTAAGTATAGGATTGACTTAAGGAGCTTATAGTCTATGGAGACACCAACATACAATAAACAATTTTACATTTATTATTATTATACATATATACATGTATATATTCATATGTATGCATGTTTATATGACCAATTTCCCTCATATATATGAATCTTTTTCCCTTTAAGACCAAACTCTATGCCCTCTGCAATAGTTTGTATTAATATTAAAAAATCAAATCCCAATTATTTGTGATGCTCTTGCATCACAAATATTTAAAGAGTGTGACCAGAGTTTGGAGTGACTAGAGTACCTCTTACTTGAACCTCAACACCCTAATCGCAGTGCTAGGCCCATAGGGCTCATCAGGGTACCACTGGCACCAGCCAATCCCAGCCAGCCACCTGCCTGTGTTCTAGCCAGTAGCTGACTTCCCTGCCAGCTCCTTGCTGGCTACCCATTGGAGGAGCATTTGTATCATGTGGGTGGAAACTAAGACTATTTGCCAATGAAACGCGCAGGAAGCTCTGGGGTTGGGGAATAAAGCTCCAGGTGCGGCAGCTGCAGCATCAGAGCCCCAGCCTATGAGGGCCTGTCTGTGCCGGCGCCGGGAGCCAGGCTGCAGACCACCAAGACTACAGGCCTAGCAGACGGGGTCTGGGAGATGTGAACAGCCTGTTAGAGACCACCACAAGCTGGAATCCTCTGCTGCTTGACATGTATGATATTTCTGTTTACTGAATATCTTTTTAGTTTAAAAAAAAATAGTTATTTTCTTGTTTCAAGTCCAGACAGTTGGGATTACTATGTTCACCCTCAGCAACCCCATAAGGAGGAAAAGTGAACACACTTGTCCTGGAGGGTAGGGGATGTGATGCTCCTGGCAACTGGGAGGGGGTCGGGGGAAGAGACCCACGGTCTGTAGCCTTCAGTGGAGAGAAATTTATGTGTGGAGGTCAGGAAGGAGACTGGAGATGGTTTTTCTTTTTTTTTACCAAAAAATATCAGCATGACTGTGGCACAGAGAATGTAATTTGGGGAATTTGCCAAAATTCCATTCTCAGTTATCACCAATGTACTAGTGACCAATTTGCCAATTTTTCAGTTCAGCAAAAGCTTAGTTAACTTTCTCCAAATACTATAGCCCACCATTTTCCATAAAGGGTTGCAACAGCCTTTAAGGATGTTTCTCACCATTTAATTAGTTTCAGTTGAGGCAATTTGAAAGTCACAAGAAATGCTCATTCCCCAAATCATAAATCCAAAGGACTTAAAGTACAGAAACTTTGGCTGGGCCCTGAAAACGAAGTTAAATTACTTCCGTGAGATTAGACTAACAGGAAACTAATGGAAAACAGTGTTTATATATGATTTTAAATTGTTTAAACTTTTTATCCCCCCAGTACCCTCCCACGTGTTACCAATGGTATTTATCATTCTTTCTGGCAACCCACATCTGAATCCCCTTTCAGTGGGGTTGTTCCCTAATGAGGCTGGAATGCTAAAAATACCAGCTACTCAGTTCCCTAGCTGGCAGCTACATGACTTGCTATAAAACGTATAAAATGCTGTAAACATTACTTCTTTAAAAAAAAAAAAAAACTTAAATATCGTTATCAAAGAGTTTGGAATGCTCTTCCCCTAGATCTTTCCATGGCTGCCTCCTCCGACACCCCCTCCCCACCTACAATATAAAGTTGCTTCTGTCCATACTCTGTGCCATAGTGTTAAATGAATGGATTGATTATTCACAGATGTTAAATAGAAGCATTTTAAGAAATGATATTCAATGAAATGAGAACCAGTCAACTAAAGCATGGCAGAAATCATCAGAAGCTGTTTAAAAATCTCATTCAATGTAAACTGCCACAAACTATACTTAAAAAAAACACACACACACATTTGGGGGGAATGTTAATATTTTGGGTATCTTTAAGATTTTGGTTTTCTAGTTAAATTTGTTTCCAATGAATCAATTTTTGGCAACTTGACCTAGAACTGAACAAGGGCAAGAGATGGTAGGTGGAGCAGTGTGCAGGGACCAGATCTCATGCGCCCTTTCCTGGCCGTGCTCAGGAGTCTGGACTTGATCCTGAGAATAACTGGGAATCCTTGAAGGAAACTGACTTGGTCTGATTGCATTTTCGAAGAGCTTGTGTAGCCAGATAACCTTAACAGTAGTTACATGGAGCAGGGAACAGGAAAAATATTGGAAGGTTATAAATTCTTTTATCTTTTGGTTTATTTGACTTCTCTAGTAAAACAGCAAATCATTCATTGATTGGAGGAGAAAACGGGGAAGAAAAATAAATGCTCACATTTTCCTTGGGTTCTGTATACATAAAAGTGACAATTGCTAGATGGCTCTTTGTACCTTTTTATACTTATTTCTTCATACTATTGCTCTATCTTCAGTAATGAAAGCTAAAACTAATATCCCACTATCAGAAAGAGAGCTTTTTGCATGATTCTTCCAGTAATTTTGAATATTGCACTCAACTCCCCCGTAATAACTGGCACTCAGCAGATGGATACTTAGTAATTCGCTGTGTCTCTGCTAGATTCCGGTTAACTGCTACACCCGTGTATCTCAAAACGTGTTTCTTTGGCCTACCGGCAGCAGTTTCACCTGAGATGCTCATTAACAATGCAAATTCCTGGGCCCCAAGCCAGCCCTACTGAACCTGCATCTGTGGGGTTGGAGCTTCACGGTCTGCATTTTAATGACAGCTCCCTCTGTCACTCTTTAGCACAGTGATGTTGGGGAACCACTGCTGGAGTTAGTGCTTTCCCTATCAAGTTGGGTTGGAATCACCTGGGGAATTCATTAGACATCCACCCTGGGTGACTCCCAAAGAGTCTGATTGCAGAAGTCTGGGCTGGGCTCAGTCTTTGAAGTGCCCAGGTAAATCCAGTGGGATTGATGGCTTCACCTTGTACACTTGATACCCCTCACGTGGGCACTCTAAAAGAAATGACGGCATTTTTCACAGAGTCCCTCTTCTCTCTAGACACGCGGTTGAGTGAACCTAAGGGTATCTTACCCTTTGATATTCACAGTACAGGGAAGTTCGGTGTGAATCCACAAAAAGTCTTGGCCTGAATTTCAGTTGAATCTTTCAGGGTATGTGATAAACATTGAAAGTAGCAATAGAGAAGCTAGAATAAGTTCTAGCAACTAGAGTTTGCCAAGATCTGGTGGGATTTCCCCCTTTACACAGATAGCCTGAAGTGTATTTTAATATCCTTGAGGGCTGCAACCTAAATGTCATCTTCACATGACCAAAGAAAACTATTTTCTATATACGTATATACGCCTTTTTTCCTAAATGATAGCAGAAGTAAGTTACAACTAATAGAGAACTGAAATACGGTTTTTCTGGTGTGTCAAGGCCCTAAAGGCATTTCAGAGGTAGAAGCTGTCATCTTCACAGCATTAAAGTGGAATTTCAGGCAAATTACTGTTGCCTGGCATGAAAAATAGATGAAATCCTGGATGGCAGATGAGAACAAAAGCTTGAGAGGGCCCGTAAATCATGGAGAGCTTGGTAGCTGCTAGAGATAATTAATTCGCTTAGAGACTAATAAATAAAGATAACAATATGTTGCATTATGCTTAGCAGGTCTGGTACCTCAAAACTGAGAATCAAAGAAAAACTGAAATTGGAGTCAGCAATCCTAGCTGGAAAAGTCGCCCCAAAAGGTGACTGATTCTCAACTGCTTTTTTCATGAAATCAAGCACTGCGCTAGACGTAATCACTGGCCTTCAGCTCGGGTCAATGTGGTCCTCGCCGGTGGGGAAAGGTGGATTATGAGCTTTCAGGCAGCTGAAGAGTCAGGTGGCACCAACATTGTGAAGTGGGTCAATATTTGGACAATCGATTTTCTCTCTCTCCCTCAGTCTTCACATGTTAAAGGGCCAGGGACAAGGGCAGAAGGCTCTTGAAAGTGAAGAACAACAGAAAAGACCAAGAGCACAAGTATGAGTTACTCTTATTAAGTTGTCATAAAGAGACCAAATTTTAGTTACTAAAATCAGAATTTCAGGATTGGCTAGGCAAACTAAAATTGACTTAGGACACCTTATTTGCTTTCTAAGCATAGGATCAGCTGGAGTGAAAATGTCATTCAGTGAATGTAGTACTTGTTTCTTAAGTATGGGTTCTACTGTAGCTGCCCCACTGACTACTTTCAGGGTTTCTTTGACTGAGATCTCATCTTTATATAAAAATTCAACTAAGTTGTTTTTCCCAAAAATATGCTGTTTTACTTTAGTCGTTTTTTTTTTTTTTAGTGAAAAAGTGTTGCCATATCAGAAACAAGTGTAGAAATTAAAATGATTTGTCAAACTCCTAAACCCTGTAAAATTCCTGTGAACACTTTCTATGTGCCAGGCCCTGGGTCCGTTACCTGGAGTAAAGGAACCGACAGCCCAGTGAAGGAGAACAGACACCTGAACAAATATTTAACAAATAATTTTAATAAAATGTGGTGTTCGGATATAGGTACATAAATAATGTGAATAAATTGGAAGTAAAACATCTTGAAAGAATAGAAATCAATATGACCTGGAAGGTTTAGAGCCCACATTTCTAAAGAACGGTGTTAATAAATCACTTCACTGCATTTATCCAAGTCAAGAAGACAAAATAGGTGGTGAAAAGCAGGAGAGATAAAAATAGGGGAAATTTTCATTTCACAGACTATAATTTCTAGATTGTATTATGAAACAGAAAGTACCTCATAGTAGAAGAAAATAGGAACCTCATAACATCTAATATGGATCAGCAGGAATGATGCAGGCTGCTGGAGTTACGGAGCTAATAAGCTTGGTCCTTGAGTCGCTCAGTCTTGAGGGAGAAAGAACAGGCAGATGGCAAACTGTAATATCGTATAAGTGTTACAATCCTTAAAGCACAGAGAGCTGGGTTTTGGTTGTTTGGTTTGTTTCTTTTTCTTGAATTTGTATTGGCTAGCAGAGAGAAATCTCCTTGGAGAATACCAAGCAAAAGTACAACCATCGGGCTTCCCTGGTGGCGCAGTGGTTGAGAGTCCGCCTGCCGATGCAGGGGACACGGGGTCATGCCCCGGTCCGGGAAGATCCCACATGCCGCGGAGCGCCTAGGCCCGTGAGCCATGGCCGCTGAGCCTGTGCGTCTGGAGCCTGTGCTCCGCAACGGGAGAGGCCACAACAGTGAGAGGACCGCGTACCACAAAAAAAAAAAAAAGTACAACCATAATCAGGAGCAGAAGCCCAAACCCTGGAAGGAGGAACATTCTTTTGCCTCCTCTGAGTTGGTACAGATCTGGCAGGTGTGAATTTGCATATAAGTCACCACTTCAGGTAGACACAGGTCAGCACCTGCATTCACAAACACAGGTGGTTGGGCAGCATTTTTTAAAATTTAGCTACTAAATTACAGTCTCCTTTTCCTACACTGTGTTAATCTGTCTGATTTTCTAGGCTCCTTATAGAGAACCTGGAATTTAAAACCATTCAAGGGGCAAAGAAACCCAAACACAGTTAATTCCCTGCTCTAGTAGTTCTCCAACTCTGATCATGAATTTGTTAAAAATGCAAATTCCTGGGACCATCCCATATATATTGAATTAAATCCACAGGGTGCGGGGCCTGGGGGATCTGTTGGTGTGGTCCCCCAAGCAAAGCATGTTGAGGGGCTCTGATAAACATAGCTTATAAACCTCACTTTGATTATACAAACATGTATAAAATCAAGTATTTTGGCCTGAGAGTGAGATAATGAATGACTCAGCCATGGTTTTTTTTTAAATAACTAAAATTATAGTTTTAAGTTACATAATTAATATGGCTGTTCATTCTCATTATACAAATTCAAACAGGGAATTACATAGAGTAAAAAGTGCCAAGCTCCCCTTCATCCCCCTCCCCCATGACACTCCCCATCCTACACTCCTAATCATTGGGTGCAGACCCTTCCAAATCTGTCTATACCACTTCTGTAAGTATGATACAATTAAGTTTTACTTTGTTTTCATTTTACAGAAATGACAACCTTTCTTCTCTTAACAATGTGTAGAGATTTTCCTAGTTAGAATTTATAAACACATTTCATTCTTTTCATCTGTTCTTTAATATTCTTGTATAGATACAATATAATTTGCTTAATTATTTCCAACAGATGTACATTTAGGTTATCCTGCCCCCTTTTTTGCCACCACAGAAAGTGTTTCAGTGAAACATCTTTGTGAATGTCTCTTTGTGCAGATGTGCAAGAATTTCTTAGCATAGCCACCTAGTAGAATTTCTGATTCAAAGGCCTATGCATTTTTTGTTGTTGTTGTTGTTTTTTAATTAATTAATTTGTTAATTTTTGGCTGTGTTGGGTCTTGGTTGCTGCGGGCGGGCTTTCTCTAGCTGCGGCGAGCGGGGGCTGTTCTTCCTTGCGGTGTGCGGGCTTCTCATTGCGGTGGCTTCTCCTGTTGCGGAGCACGGGCTCTAGGCGCGCGGGCTCAGTAGCTGTGGCTCGTGGGCTCTAGAGCGCAGGCTCGGTAGCTGTGGTGCACAGACTTAGTTGCTCCGCGGCATGTAGGATCTTCCCGGACCAGGGCTTGAACCCGTGTTCCCTGCATCTGCAGGCGGATGCGTTTTAAGTAGTGTTTGTCTTCAGACGCTACCCTTTACCACCACCTGGTCAAAACTAATCATCCTCTTTTCTTTCTTAACCAATCTGATAGGTGGAAATTATTTCATCATTTTAGTCTGCATTTCCCTAATTATTACTAGATTGAGATCCTTTTGAGAAGGATATGGATCTGTTATTTCTGTGGCTTGCCTGCTCATTTTCTTTGCATACTCCTCGATGTATGTCTGCTTTTTCTTGTTGATTTATGGGCCATTTTAAATAGTCTGGGTGGTAATTCTACCTGAGAAATAATGGTGAAAGTAAGAAGAATATCAATCATAGTATTAATATGATTGGGGCTATAAATATGAAATCAATATTATTATAAACAATATCTTATGTGGTAGATTATCTTTTTTATTTATGATGTGTACTGTCATACAGTGCCGTTTTCTATTTTTATCTTGTCACATCTGACCATCATCCTCTCTATGATTGTAGATGTGCTTACTCTCTGTCTTGCTTCCGATGTGTCTGGGGAGGGGCCGGGATTTGCCGGGGTGAAGGGGGGAGAGCACGGTACAAACTGATCGGGTTTTTAGCTTCAGTGACTTGGTGGTCAGTAACTGACATCCAGGATTGAGGAAAAGAAGCAGCTTTGAGAAGGAAGGGAATGGTTGAGTTCTGTGTGGGACACGTTGAGTTTTAGATTCCAGCAGGATATCTGGGTTATGTCCAGTAGAAAGTAGGAAATACACCCATCACTCACCAAACAAGCAATCTCACTGTGGGCGTTTGCAGCCCAGTGGTCTGGTTTTGCTGCGTGAGTCCACTTTCTTTGCTTGTATGAGATGGGAGCCTGGCCATCAGATCAAAGCACATGATGTCAAGTTCCTAGAACGAGACTGACTAGATCTTTGGTGAGTGAACACTCTGAGTCCTTTTTCTTTTGTTGCAGTATAATATTGTGTATTTTTTAAAATAACAACTTTTGGGCAAAAATTAGTCCCAAGCTCTTTGCAAAGGTTACTACTTATTTGTCCTAATGTGCGCAATTTCCAAACCACTGGTAAGGAGCCAGCACTCATAATGTAGCAGCTACCAAGTCTTCCTGCTTTGGGACTTCTTACCTTTTATGAAGGTGACAGTTTATAGCTGTTGATAGGGTATATTATCAACATCTATGATTACTTACCAGCTTGATACTTGCACAAGCTTTCGCATAGGCTTGCAGATTTTACACTGACACTGAAGCTCAGAGACAGTGAATGTCTTGCCCAACATCACACAGCTGGTGAGTGAAAGCATCAGGAGTAAAACAAAATCTACCTGGAGCAAGAGGGAGTGATGTTCATACAGAATAGTGTTTAAGCCTAGAGCACAGAACAGGGGTCTGGGCTGGAAACACAGACCTAGGAGACACTGTGCACTGGAAGTTCTACAGTTGAACACAGGGCCGGCTTCATGAACATGCAACTCGTGCAGTTGCCAAGGACTCATGCTTGAAACCCATGCTCTGCTCATGTCATCTTGAAATTTGTAATCATTGTTGAGCAAAGGAGCCTGCATTTTCATTTTGCCCTAAGCCTCACAAATTATGTAGCCAGTCCTGGGTAAATGAGATTGCTCGAGGGATGTGGATAAACGAAGAACAACAGCAAGGCAATGGGCAGAGTCTGGGCAAACTCCACCTGGGAGTACTGGCAGAGATTGAGTTGGCCATGAAGAAGACTCTGGAATAATAATGAGAAAAATAGGAAGAAAACCAAAGGGAAGGGATGTGATGGAGGGTGAGGGAGGAGTTCCAAGAGAGAAGAGTGGGTCTGCAGTGTCACCAGCTGTATAGGGGTCCATGCAACCGAAAACCAAAACAAAACCTTTGTCTTTTGAGGGGTCAGAAAGTGGGAAATGGTGCTGGCGGAGGCCAGATGCAGCTCTGTGATAAGGTGGTCAAGGAACCGAGTTGGTGTGTGTAGACTCTTTGTGGAAGAATTTTGGTCATGACAGGGAGGGGAGCAGTTTGAAGGAGCTTCAGGGTCGAGGACAACAATTATATAATGAGAGAAATAAGAAAATAGCTGCGCCTGAGGAAAGAAAAGAAGGGCAGTAAGTAGAAAGAAAGGAATTTACGATTCAAGGGAATTTAGTGTTGTCCTGAGGTCTGAGGTCCCATATAAAAGAATGAGATGATGGGCAGAGTCAGCCACGCAGAGAGGAAAGGAGACCCGTGAGGATGGATGCAGACGAACGAGGGAAGGTGGAAGGTAGGGAAACCGAGGAAGTGTGTGCTGGATGACCTCAGTTTTTTCCAATGACATAGGAGCAGGGTTCCAAGTGTGGAGATAGGAGAAGGGCTGAAAGTCCTTTCCAATTGGAAAGGGAGCCAATCAGGCATGAGTAACAGAAGAGTCAGGCTTTGGGGCCACTGGCTCCCTGAAGTTCATGTCAAACCCCATCTGGCATTTTCTTCCACAGCTCTTATGAATTTGAAGGTGAGAGTCATGTTCACATTCCTGTCCAATTGTTTCCAGTTGTTCAGAATTGTGTAGAAAGTAATGTGTTCCCTGACTGCTTTTCCTGGGGTCTGGATCTGAAAATTATCAGCAAGGTTAAGCAGAAAGTACTGGATCCTCTGCTTTGGGCAGAATGGGAATTCCAGGAAGTCTTGACATCTTAAGTTCTCTAATTATACTAACCTTTGGATCTGTGTCATTTTTATGCAAAAATACTAGGCTCAGTGCATATGAAAATGCCTGGTCTCATCTAATCCTTTCAAGGCATTTGTAACATTAGCCTAATTATACAGATGAGGAAACTGAAACTCCAAGAATTAAGCAAGCTGTTCAGGGTCACAGCTGTTACCAGAGTCGATATTGAAACCAAGCCTGACACTTTTGTGACCCTCCCTGACCATATGCATTAAAAGAAACTCATGGCTTAGAGTAATTCTGCCCACAACATCCCACCCAATCTTCATAAACAACCCTGAGAAATAGATATTATTATCCTCATTTCGCAGACTAGGAAACAGGTTCAATGTAACTTGCCTAGAGTTACCCAGTTAGTAAATGAATTCAGCCTTTTTTGCTTAAAAGCCTGTCCTTTCCATAAACTAAGTTTAGGACCGTACTTTTCCCAGTGAACTTTGTTAGTTTATGTATAACCACTGAGCTCATGACAGTGATGCTATCTGAGGCGGCACAGCCTAGAGGTGGTTTTCTGAAAGGAGGGAAGTGTATTGGTTAACGGGAATTGGGGGTTTCTCCAAAGAGGGTAGAGTTTGGAATTAAAAAGAACCAGAGAATTGGGGAAAACATGGCAGCTGTTATCTGTGAAGAGTGTAAGATGCTCTGGGGTCCCCAGAATGGAGAAGGGGAGAGTAAGGCACAGTCCCCCCTTTGTTTAAGGGATCTGGTTGAGGTCAGTGCAAGAAGACCCTTTCACCCTGAAACTGCAGGGAGCCCAAGAGTCAGTAAGGAAAAGACCATGATCCCTTAAAGTGGACCTGCCTTGGTTTGGGCTGAGAATTGAATAAGCCTCAGAGGTCAAGCCTAGAGGAAGAACCAGAGCCTGGAGGGAAGCAAAAGAGGGAGGGCCTGGCCCAAAACGAAAGTTAATCATTGAAGCCTGTGCTGAGCTATAACTTACAAATCTCTGTGTAGCCCGAATGCCCTGAAGTGTCTTGCATCACAGTTCTGATGCATTGTGCTTTTTAATTCATTATACGGTGCAGGGGACAGGAATGCAGCAGAACTAAATGGAGAAAGCCAGTAACTCGCCAAAGTGCCATCTCTAAGGAGACTTTCTTCTTAGTTTGGTTGAGTGGTGATGCAGCAGAAAGTTTGGGACTAACCATCAGCAGTACCCAGGAGAGCGCCTCCTACATGCAGTCGGCCACCCTGACACCATTTGTACTTAATCATGATCTGTCCCACCGCCACCTCCAGTGGCCACAGCGTGACCCCTTATCTCTCCCCACAGTTTCAGGCTGGAGTTTATCCAGCTTCTCTCACCAGTCCACACTGACCTTCTGCTTGTCCTAGCCCTGGCTTGGGAAGCTTGCTAAGTCAACGCCACAGGTTTCCCACTCAGTTTAGTAACTCAGAAGTGAAAAGATGCTCAGATGGTCATAACACAGATTGCGTCACAACTATGACCTTCAGTCTTAGTGGAGCAAGAGAAGATATCTAGGCTTCTATATGTAATTCTGTGTGCGAACATGTGTGTGTACGTACACAGTGCCATCAGCGGCTTGTTTAAAATAGATTTCCCACGGGGGTAATGAAAACTGGAAGCTTCATCAAAATAAGGACGACATAAGTAGCACATGTTGCCAAAACCATTAAACCGAATGAGAGAGTTAGGCTCCTGGAACAAGGCCACTCTGCTTAGCCTCCAGTGCTGCCGTAGCCCTGCCGGTTCATCAGCCACCCTTCCAAGAACAGCTGCTGTTTGGTCGGTGAATGCATTTCTGTTTGGCACATGTGCTCAGGTTGTTGAATACTCGAAGCGTGTTGTTCCGCAAAGCAGACGCGGAGGATCATATTCCTAGGACTTGACCAAAAACATAGCTGACTAGACGTGATTTTTCTTTAGAAACCTTATCTTGTACTAGTCACACTATTTAACTCCGCATATTTTCCATTCATATAATTTACCCCCCAAAATATGGATGTTGGAAATGTTTAAAATGTTCGGAGAGGTACACCACTTTGGAAAACAGTTTGTCCTTTGCTTAAAAAAAAGTTAAACATAACTCCTACCATACGAACTCAGCCATTCCTCACATACATACTTACCCAAGGAAAATGACAGTGTATGTCCATAAGTGACTTGCATAAAAGTGTTCTTAGCAGCTTCATTTATAGTAGAACACTTCCAAGAGAAACCCAAGTGCCCAACAGGTGAACAGATAAAAACAATTATGTTCCATCCTTACGATGGAATACTACTCAGCAATGAAAAGGAATGAGCTATGTATATGAAAAAATTTATGAATCTCAAAATAATTAGTCTAAGTGAAAGAATCCAGATAAAAAAAGGGCCTATTGTATTATTCCATTTATATAAAATTATAGAAAAGGTGAACTCATCTAAAGTGATAGCAAATCAGCAGTTGTCTGGGGGCACAAGAAACCAAGTTATTATTATCTTTTATTGAAGTTTATTTTGTGTTATGGCTATGTCTCTCCACCCCCTTTACCTCTTCCCACCTCCAGCCTCCAACCCTATGATTGATTAAATAGTGTTATTTATTCACCTTTGGATTGGAGATATTTTGGTTCGTTATGAGGAATTTCAGCTTCTGTTAATATTTTTCTTCCTCTTGATTTAGTGTGGGAACTCTGATACCATGCAGATAAAAAAAATTGGAGGAAAATTTGAACATGAAGTTGAGAGAGGGTAATTAATGGAGCAGCTAATAGTGGACAAAAATGAGAACTTGGATTGAGAAGTTCACTTTGGAAAGAAAGAAGAAACTTTTTTTTAGGAAAGCAAAACCAAATAGGGGAAGGAATAGGGGGTTAGAAAGGAAGGTGGAGCACCACTTCCCAAATGATCTTCTCTGAGTTGTTAGTGGGTAGTCTTGAGACCAAGATAGAGGATAGGATGGAACGCTTGGGAGTGGAGAGTTCGGAAGCAGTCCAAAAGGAAATCAGTAGGGAATTGACAAGAGGTGAGGAAAAACAAACAAACAAGCAAAAACAAACAAAAAAAGCTTTTCAGCCCCTATAGTCACCTAGCATGAATTTTTGTAGAGCCCACCCAGCATGGTTTTGTGAAATTTTCAATACTAGTGATATTCAATTAGAAGTACAGTCAGCCTTTATTATCTTTTCTATGGTGAAACATTTATATGTACAATTAGTCAGCTGAACTCAGTTTAGGTGATCCCAATTTTGTGGGCAACACCAAAGCATCATGGTTGGGAACCAGTGGAACATAAGCCTTTTTCTCTCCATCAGGCCTGATCAGGACGTTGACCTCAGCCACGTCAGAGTCATAGAGCTTCCTCACAGCCTGTCTGAACTGGTGCTCGTTGGCCTTCCATCTACAGTGAACACAGGTATGTTGTGTTGTCTCTATCTTCGTCGATTCGGTGGTCAGGCAGGGCGTGATGACAGTGTAGTGGTCAAGCGTGTCTCTCCTGCGAGTGCTCTTCCGAGGATGTTTGGGCAGCCTGCGGCGCAGCAGTATCTTGGCCTGCCGTGGGTGGGTGACGTGTGCCTCTTCTTTTTCTTGTGCTTGTGGGTGCCGTTCAGTGCTGCCACCTTGGCCGTCAAAGCCTTTGCTTTGGTTTCAGCATTGGGAGGGGCAGGGGCGTCGCATAGCCAACCTTCCTTCTTCGCTTTCGCTGCCATCTTCGTGAAAAGGTTCAGCCTTCAATTTAGAAGGAAAAAAAAAACTGTGTTCTCGGACTTCCCTGGTAGCACAGTGGTTAGGAATCCGCCTGTCAATGCCGGGGACGCAGATTCGAGCCCTGGTCCGGGAAGATCCCACATGCCGCGGAGCAACTAAGCCCGAGCGCCACAACTACTGAGCCTGCGCTCTAGAGCCCACGAGCCACAACTACTGAAGCCCAAAAGCAGCAACGAAGACCCAACGCAGCCCAAAATAAATAAATAAATAAAAAATTTTAAAACTCCCTGACACTTTAAAAAAAAAAAAACACTGTGGTCTCATCTTAAAAAAAACCAAAAACTTGAAGTCTGTTCTCAGACAGATAAGCCATTACACTGAAAATAATTGAGTTGCACTGTTTAAACTGTTTCCAAATTTTCAAATACCTTCAGTAAGTGTATTGTGTCTCTCACACGTGAACTTTATGTAGTAATTGAGTAGTTTTACAATTAACTATAAACACAGTTATTTTAATCATCTTTGCTAACATTTGATGACTGCTTACAACATGGCAGGCACTGTTTGAGGGACTTTAAACATATTAACTTATTTAATGCTCATAACAGCACAGTGTCATACTTTACAAAGGAGGAAACTGAAGCAGAGAAGGGTTAAACATTCAGTAAAGACAAAGCTAGGATTCAAAAATCTGGCTCCAGAGCGCCCAGTATCTAACCTCTACAATATATATAGAGGTTAGATACAATACAGTACCTCTCATATATCATGTCACGATTACACCAAACAAGCAGGACTCATGGGATGTAATCAGAAAACAACTCTGTTTTTGTTTCCCTCTGCCCTTTTACATTTATTCTAGTTCTTTCCCTATCCTTGAATGAAATTTAGGGCCATCTCATCCCCTGTAGAGTCACTCTGGATAACATAAGGTGATCTTAGTTTCCTCTAGTTTTGGGGTTAAGGCTATCTCTCAGAGGCATATTTTTGGTTTTTAGCAATCCCTCCCCCATTATCAGGGGTTTCTCACCCGTAGTTCCCTGGAGTGGTGAGTCCAACTGATCATTAGCTCCTTCCTCTACTCCCTGGATATCTGACAGTTTCCTTCTGTTGTGGTCCTTTACCCATCGAGGCAGTTCTCTCGAACAAGACTTGTAAAGGCCCTACACAAGCACGTTCTCCATTGAACTATATCTCATGCATGAGAAACATTCCAGCATCATTTGCCCTGACCAATTCTAATGGTCCAAGCCACTAGTACAGCCACCTTTCCTTTGCTCAGCCATCCCCTTTGCATTTCCCACAGGAAGTCAGGAGCCCTAGTTCACCTAGAACCATAGGCTGTAGAGGACACATTTCTTTAGTTTCTTTAAATCCCGAATATCTTGCTGGAGATGAAGGAGGAAGTAGCTCCCACCCATCTCTTTCCATTTGGTGGGAACGACTCATGGCGCATCCCTGGTTGTCTCCAAAAAATCCTCCTGTGATCTTCAACTCCAACTCTTTCATTCATTTTATTTTTTTTTCCAGTGAGGATTAAGAGTTGGGAACCTAGATTTCTAATAAGAAAATTCAGTAAGGTTCCTAGGTATAAAGTAAAATTACTGCCCAAAACTCAAGAGTGTTCCTACACGATATCAATAACAAAATAGAAAAAAATCTCATTCGCAAAAGCAAAGAAAAAACAAAAAGCAAAAAAAATAATAATAAAGTATTCAGAAATCTAATAATCTATAAGATAGTTATGGAGAAAGTTAAAACATTGAAGAAGGGCCCAATAAATGGAGAATTATGCCGTCTTTATAGATAGGACAGTGCCATGTCATAGTTATTTCCTCCAAAATTATCTATAAATGCAATAATATTCCAATAAAAAAGAAACTACCTTAAAATATTTTTCATTTGACAACCATATTCAAAATATATGTGAAAGATTAAATAGTTGAGAATGCCAAATAATTTCAAAGAAAAAAGAATGGAAACCTTTACCTACAAGTTGATAAGACTTTTACTTTAAACTTATGGTAAAGTTAAAGGGATGTATTGGTGCAGGAATAGACAGATAAATTAAGGAACAGTACAGAGAATAAAAAATAGATCCAAGCGTGTAAGAGAACTTGTTATAAAATGTAGCATTAAAAATCAGTTGGAAAAGGATAAATCATTCATTAAATTGGAGCAAGTAGATAAAAATAGATCCGAGTCTCAAAACAGCTACAAACATAAATTCCATAAAGATTAAAACCTAAGTGTTAAAAGCAAAGCTTTTGGAACAGAATATCAGAACTATCAGGATATTTGGGAAGGTGGAAAATTTTTATCTGAGATACAAAAAGCAGAAAACAAAAAAGATGGGAAGTTGTGACTATGTTAAAATGCAAAATATACCAGTCAAAAGACATACTAAACAAAGCAAGCTACAAAGTGAGGAAAGAGATTTGCATGCATATTACAAACAAGGGCTTATCTCCAGATTACGCAAAAGCTTCTATAAAGTATAAGAACAGTATAAAGAATGAAAAACCTGGATGGCCAATAAGCCTATTAAAAAGATGTTCAACCTCACTAGTCTTTGAGGTGATGGGAATTGAAACAAACTACATTCTTTTTTTTTTTTTAACATCTTGATTGGAGTATAATTGCTTTACAATGGTGTGTTAGTTTCTGCTTTACAACAAAATGAATCAGTTATATATATACATATGTTCCCATATCTCTTCCCTGTTGCATCTCCCTCCCTCCCACCCTCCCTATCCCACCCCTCTAGGTGGTCACAAAGCACCGAGCTGATCTCCCTGTGCTATGCAGCTGCTTCCCACTAGCTATCTATTTTACATTTGGTAGTGTATATATGTCCATGCCACTCTCTGACTTTGTCACAGCTTACCCTTCCCCCTCCCCATATCCTCAAGTCCATTCTCTAGTAGGTCTGTGTCTTTATTCCTGTCTTACCCCTAGGTTCTTCATGACATTTTTTTTCTTAAATTCCATATATATGTTAGCATACGGTATTTGTCTCTCTCTTTCTGACTTACTTCACTCTGTATGACAGACTCTAGGTCTATCCACCTCATTACAAATAGTTCAATTTCATTTCTTTTTATGGCTGAGTAATATTCCATTGTATATATGTGCCACATCTTCTTTATCCATTCATCCGATGATGGACACTTAGGTTGCTTCCATGTCCTGGCTATTGTAAATAGAGCTGCAGTGAACATTTTGGTACATTCTTGACACATTGTAGTGGAGATAACTAGAAAGTCTAACAGTACTAAGCACTTCCACTCACTGCTAGTGGAAGAACAAAGTGGTCTAAAAGCAGACTGTCTCTTTAAAGCTTTGCCTTAAAAAAAAAATGAGGCAAATAAGGCAGAATGTTGACATTCATGGTAAATACACGAATTTTTATCATATTATACCTAAATTTTAAATTACTCATTATTTTTTAACTTTTAATTTTTGAAACAGTTTTAGACACACAAGAATTTTTTTGAATAGCACAAAGAATTTCTATATACCCTTCACCCATATTCCATAAATGTTAGCAATCTTGCATAACCACAGTACAAGGGTTAAAATCAGGAAATTATTACTGATACACCACTATTGTCTACTGACCTTCAAATATAAATATTTTTTAATTTAAAAAATCCTGCCATCCTACAATTCATGTCATTTAAAACTGAACACTGGGAGTTAACTTACAGAGTGGCTCAGCCCAGTTGCTATCAGTGAGGAGAAAATGTATTATTCCTGGGCATGAACGCTACCTATTTAGATATTCTGTACAAGTGATGGAAAAAATGTCTCCTTTTCCTGAAGATATGCAGGAGAGATGAGGGTCATATAATTGATACAGCTCAAGAGAATGTTTTTATTCTGTAGATCTTCATATCCCTAAATGCACCAAACAGAAAAATATTATGAGACAAGTCGTTTATAGATAATACAACTTGTATTTTTTACTATGAAAATTTTAGAACATACATAAGGATACTACTTTTTTTCAAGTAACAATGGAATCTTAAATCTAAAAGTAAAGAATTTTAAATCTAAAGGTTTATGAATCTTCAGAAGTGAGGCCTGAGCAGGCTTAGTAAATTTTCAGAGTACAGCTGTCGCATCTATTCATTCTGTTTTTCTCAACAAATACTTAATTTTCCCTCTCTCCCTAGCCAGTTTCTAGAAAGTTTTCACTACTGATGCAAAATTGTCTAGATGCTTAATAAAGAGAGCAACTGGAACTTGGAATTTTCCTTTTTTATAGACTTTTAGGTGAGGATTAAAGAACTTTACATCTCAAAGTTTACATGCCTGGAAACTAGATTGGGCATTAGATGCTTCTTCAAAAACTTCCAGGCCTCTGACTCTGTGGTCAGAACTGTGGTTTGACATCAGGGAAGGTCACACACACACAAGCACGCACACACCCCTCTTACATGCGAGGATCCAGTGTCAGGCTGCGATGGGTGCCCCATGAAGGCTACAGCAGTGTTTCCCAGATTTGCCAGATCATAAGGATCAGGTGGGCTGTATGAAAAAGACACTTCGACTCTACCACAGAACCACAAAATCAGAATCTGCATTTTTTGCAGGTGTCCCAGTTAAGGCTTAGAAGCAGGAAAATTTGGGAAGCAAGAAAGGAGGCCTCATCTGGCAGGTTTGCTGGCACCTGACTTGAGCTGGTGAGGCAACCCCAGTCAGTATGTCTACTGAGCAGTGTTGTAATCTTGGCAGAATCCTGTCGAGGGCCCATAGGTCCCCGGGAAGGAGGGGTGGGCGGTAGGGAGAGGATGCCTATGCAAGAAGGGGCTAAAATAGTTCAAAGAGATCGGGAGGTGCCAGGAAGGTCAAAAAACCACCCTCCTGTTCATCTAGGTGCCCCCATTTCACTTCAAGTTCACTGCTTCCAGGTTCCTACAAAGTTCCACCCCACCCCCCAGGGCTCAAACTACCCACCTGGCTGAACCCACCAGGGTCGTGGGGGAAGACATGAGAGGGGGTGCCTAGCTGGGCAAGATGTCTGGTGGTGTTAAAGGATTCTTCACATAGCAACCGAAGCCAGTTACTAGCCTCTGGGGACAGTGATTTGTGCCAGAAGGATGCCATAAGTTTGGAAAATTGCTCATATCATGGGTCTTCAAATCTCAGGAAAAAGAAACAGCAAAGACACACACACACACACACACACACACACGCACGCAGACAAGCTGAGAGGTTGTTAATTTATCAATCTGCAAACCTGGGGCCAGGCCAAACTCTGTAGCTGTCAAATCACGTATGCACCCAAATTAAAAAGCTTTATTTGTCTAGTAATGTTGCATAAGAAGGCCCTTCTAGGAGTTTAACTTATAAAAATTCATGGAGACAAGAAGCATAAAAGGGTTCAAAAAGGCATTTTAGGCTACAATGGAGGAAACAAAGTCAACATGTCTAATTATATTTCATGACACTTATCTACAGTATGTATCATAAATTACTTTAGAAATTGAGGAAATTGGAAATAGTTCCAATTTTGGAACTATTGTTAAAACTGGGGAGAATATAATTAGGAACATAATAATTGCCAGGGTGGCACAGACACCAGGCCAGTCACGCTAATCGCACTCTGTTTGCTGTCTCATTCAGTCTTCAGAACAACCCTGTGAGATAGTGACTATTATTATGCCCATTTTACATATGATGAAACTGGTGGATGGAGATGTTCAATTACTTCCCCAGGGGGACTGCTTTGCAGAGGCCATACACTCTATCACTATGCTCTTCATCAAATCCAGCTGTTTTATAGCTAAATTTCTTGGACCTGTATCCCGCTTCCTTAAGATGCCTTCTCCATTTCTGTGCATTATACTGGCATTTCACACCCCACCCACCCCAGCTTATCCTGACATTCATTGTTTGTGACGGTCCTTCTGCTCTGTCGTCTCTCTAATATTGCTATTTAAACACTTCTCTTGGTGCGTGTCACCGCCTTCAGTGGATCCCAAGCTACCTGGGGCTGAGATCATGTCCTATTAGTTTGTCCTCTTTTCCCTGAGCTCTCTACGGTAGCAGGTATTCATTAGATAATTTTTACATACTTACTATATCAATGATGATCTTAGTACTGAAGTTATTGTAGCTTAAAGAATGACAAAAAGTTACTAACAAAGACATTTAGAAAACCAACTACACGGATGTAGAGAACAAATGTATGGACACCAAGGGGGGAAAGCGGCGGGGGGTGTGGGTGGTGGTGTGATGATTTGGGAGATTGGGGTTGACATGTATATACTGATGTGTATAAAATGGATGACTAATAAGAAAATAAATAAACATTAAAAAAAAAGAAAACCAACTAACTTATTTGGAGGTTAAAGTCTTGTGTTCTTGGGGAGGACAATTTTCAAACACAAGAGCTAATGGCTCAAGATTATTTTGTTACTAGGGAAAACGAATGAAAAAGTAACTACAAGCTTTGCGGCCCATGTGCAATGGAATACACGTTTTGTAAATCATTTCATTGTCAATCTCTGCTTAGTCAGGCTTGCCTTGCCAGCGTTAATGGCCATGCCTATTTTCTCTATAAAGAAGCAACAATTTGAAAAATGAAGATGGATTGAGCTGCAGTATCCTCACGTATAGCTATTTATCATCGCTAATTACACTTCTGACTCCATAACTATTGCAAAGGAATACATAGGAACGGAATTCATTATTCAGAGAAACCAGTGACAGATGTCAAGGATGGGGAAGTTACAGCCTGCATGTCTTGCTAATCAGCATTCCTCTTCTTGGGCCTGCCGCATTGCTCAATTCACACCATGATCTTCAATAAGCATCATTCACAGAGAAAAATCTGGTGGCCGTCCCTGAGAGTCAGTGACCACCCTCTACCATGCGGCTCCTTCAAATTTCAAGCAAAAGATCAGAAGTAAGTTTGTCTTACTTCCATTAGACAGAAGAATTTCTTCCAAAATATTTTCAGTGAAATGGGTAGAATTGCTCTGTTGGATTACCTAAGTGGGCAGCTAAGCTTCTTATTGCGTCATGCATGAGGTACACAGTGAGATGTTTCTTTTAAGACATGCTATTTAATCATTCTTAAAGTGAAGGTCTCTTTCTGTGTCATATACTAAAAAGAACTTCTCTTCATTGGCACACTAAAGCAGGTGGCTTGTTAATAGATTATAATCCAGTCTGTTGCTATTCACATCTCTACTTCTGTGGAATCTACTTTGGTGGGATTTTTTTAAAGTGATGGCTTTATGTATACCCTGAGTGCTCGATTTGCCACTTAGTAAGTCACTTAACCTAGACTGGCTCTGCTAAATTAAATCAATTTGGTATTCATTGCTAATGAATAAAGATGTCACAGGTCTGACCCACTAGAAAGCATGTATGTGATTTTTAAAAAAATAATCCTGAATTTATTATATTGGAATATATTTAAAGAAGCAAGAAATGTATAAAGGAAATTTGATTTTGTTCATGAGAATAGTACACATGAAAATATATCTCCCTGCTACAGACAGAAATCATGCCTATTATTATTATTATTACTGAGAATGGCATGGGGAAATCTGGGCAAGAACAGTTAATTCCAGAGAAAATACCTCTGTAGGAACACTAGCAAGGTCAGTGTTTGCTTAATTATTCACCGCCAACTGTCATTCTAATTGCAAATAATAGATGAGTCTTGCATGTTGAAAGTCTCTATATCTCTGTATTTCAAGGCTATTCCCAACTCTTTATGATCTGGACTCAGGAGTCGAAGCAAAAGCAGTAGATATCTGTTAAAACCACTCCTGCTGAAAAGAGAGTTTCCTTTTTACTTTTTGCCTTGTGTGTCCTCAGAGAAAGGTTTTGGGTAATGAGATGCTAGGAGATTTAGCTCACGTAAGCTCTTTGTATATAAGTTCAACAAACAAATTTTACCAGGAGCAGGAAAATATTCATCATATTATATAAAGGGTGTTATAAAACAGATAAAACCTTTGGTCCATACATAAAGCAACAAGCAAGTCTTCTGGAGTTAAGTCGGCCCTGCAAAATTCAAGATTATAAATCATGTTTACACGAGGCTGGGCCTGAAAGAAGTTAGACTATTAAAATGTAGGCTCTATATCATAGTAACAGGCTGTACATCTTTGGATTATGAGTCTTGGCTGCCAGTGGAAGCACCGGGTGAATCTAAAATGGCTCATTATCTCTGTCTGCACAAACTCTTTGACAACAATTTGCAGTTTAGCTCCATGGTTAGAGAAATCAGGGTCACTGCTTGAGTTTCCACCAGAGTGCTCAGCTGTCCTTGATAACATGCCCATGGGCAAGGATTGCCAACTCAAAAACTCAGGAACAAAACAACTAATTCCCATGAGTAAAGTGGCCCTGGGGCAGACAACAGGGAGTGGTGAGGACTGTGGCAACGTGGAGAATTCAGACCCCATCTAAAGGGGCAGCTCCTATCCCGATTCCAGCCTGGTTACTGAGAGGAGATATGAGCCCAGTGTTGTTAGATCTGACTTATAAGAAAAGCCAGAAACCTGGGACTTACTTTTATGTAAAAATAATCCAATTTTTCATATACTCAACTAATTCAAAAATGTTAAGGCACCATGGAGGGCAATCAGAACACATCTCTTGACTAGAGCTGACATTTGGTTCACCAGTTTGCAATCCCTGCTTCAACCTCTAATTTAGGCTAGTTGGTGTGTATTCATTTTACATTCAGGGTGAAGGAGGCAAAAGCTTATATGTGTACCTGTATAAATCCATCACCACTACTGAGAAAGCAACTTTGTTACCTTCAGGACTTCTTGACCCTGGGTCCTGTGGTGAGTCAGTGGTGGCACCCAAAAGGATACGTCCATGTTCTGTCCCCCCAGAACCTGTGAACGTGATCTTATTTTGGGAAAAAAAAAGGTTTTCGCAGATGTAATTAAGTTAGGGATCTTAAGATGAGATCACTCTGAATTATCCAGGTGGGTTCTAAATCCAATGACAAGGTCCTTACAAGAGAAGATAGGATAGATTTGAAGAAGAGAAGACGAGGTAAAGATGGAGGCAGAGATTGGAGTCATGCAGGCACAAGCCATGGAAAATCTAAAGCCACCAGAAGCTAGAAGAGGCAACGAACAGAATCTCCCCTGGAGTCCTCAGGTGGAGCACGGCCCTGCTGACACCTTCCTTTTTTACTTCTAGTCTCCAGAACTGTGAGAATAACTTTCAGCTGTTTTAAGCCAGCAAATTTGTGATAGTTTGTTACCACAGCACTAGGAAATTAATACAGGGTCAGTAACGTCATCTTTCTAAACAGGGCTTCTATAGCATCACCCCCATCATCTGATACCCAAAGGTACCTCTGAGGATGTCTGCTGCATCCAGAATGTGTGCCCAAAGTTAAAAATCACCTCCGCCATTTAAACTCTAGATTTCATGACATCAGCCCTAAAATAAGAATGCTCATATATCCCACAGAGAAAATTAAACTTCAGAGAAAAATATCATTCAGGAGAGAGACACATTGAAAACCAGACACTGGGGCCGCTCATGGTCTATACCTCAGAAGACAGTACAGAAATGAGTGTCATCACATCTGAATTCTGCCTAATGATAACTGTTCTTGATTCTTTGCCTCTAAGTTAAAAATGAGAGCTATAACCAAGACATTTTGATGGATCTGAAGACTACTGAGGCAAGTCATGTTCTAAATTCTAGATACTTAACTAAATGTGAGTTTAAAAACCAAACCTGACATAGAAAATTACCCAAGGGAAAAAAATTAAAAAGACATCCATTAGAGGCCACTGAGTATTGGGATTATTCAACCCATTTATCACCCTTTCTTAAGTAAGCAAGCACTTGGAATCCCCTATGCTGTTCCCAACGTGGTTTCCCCTAAAGCCCGCTAGATCATCAGGTATATTTTATTTTTTCATAGTGTTTCTTTCTCTCCAGAAGGAGAAAGGGCAAGGCTGTCAGACAGGTACATGTGTCATGTTTCTGGAATCCATATCTTCCCAAACGCCTGATTTATGATGTACTTTCATACAAACCATGTGGAACCAGAAGCCACTTCTCCCGTAGATTTCTATGGTCCTTTGCACCTTTTTAAAGGCTTTGTTTTGTTCGTTCACTCCACATCTTTTGTGCATTTCCATTCACTAGTCAGTGGACTAGACCTTCTCTCAGGGAGTTTACCGTCTAATAGAAGAGACAGGCAGGGAACAAATCATCACAGAACAGGAGGTGAGGATCATGATAGAGATGTGCTGTGGAAGGGCTATGGAAGCAAAGAAGAAAGAGTGTCGACCGATCTGGAGGTAGTTTCTTAGAGGAGATTCCCCTGGAGCTGGGTATTGGAGCATCATTAAACGTGAAAGAGTCAGAGCATCATGTACAAAGACATAGAGACACAAGAGGGAGTGGGCACGTGGCCTATTCAGGGGCAGGTGGGAAATTTGAGATGGTTTCAGATGCTGGTGCTGGGAGTGGGGAGGGGAAGTGAGTGGCTGTCCTCCTCCTGGTGGTTTTGGCACCCATCTCCTGCACCTCATTCCTGACTTGGATGAGACCGTCATAATTCCCTGCCTGCCCCTCCACGTGAGCGCCACCAAGCCTCAAGTCTTACTCTTCACAGAGCCATCAGAGCGAGCTTTATAAAACGCTAGTCAGATCGTATGACTCAGCTGGATAATATGATTGAACACTCACCAGTCCATTCCTAGTGCCTCTAGGATCTGGCCCTACCTACTCCTAAGGGCTTGTATTAGTTTTCAGGGCTCCTGTAACAAAGTACCACAAAGTGACAGCCTTAAACAACAGAAGTTTATTGTCTCACAGTTCCAGAGGCTAGAAGTCTAAGAGGTCAAGGTATCTCCAGAAGTGGTTTCCTCTGAGGGCCTAAAGGGAGGGATCTGTTCCAGGCCTGCTCCTTAGCTTGTAGATGGCCATCTTCTCCCTGTGTCCTAATCTCTTTTTATAAGGATACGAGTCCTATTGGACTAGGGCCCACCCTAATGACCTCATTGAATTTAATCACCTCTTTAATGAGCCTAACTCCAAATACAGTTACATTCCTAGGTACTGAGGATTAAGATTTCAATATATGAATTTTTAGGGGGACACAATTCAACCCAAAACAGGGCTCGTCTCCTATCATTGCCCCCACTCACCCCACACCATATGTCATACCTTTACACTATTTTCTCTGCTTGAAATGTCCTCACTACACTTGGTAGAAAGGCAGTAGAGTGTAATGGTTGACAGAACTGACTCTGGAACAAAAATGTGGTTTTGAATCCCAGCTCTGCCATTCATTTATTGTGTGACTTTGAACTCAAATTGGGAAGGTTAAGCGATAAGTGTTCTCATTTGTACAATAGGGACCGTGCCTCTTACCCTAAAAGATTAAAATTAGTCAATACGTGCAAAGCACCTAAAGCAGTGCCTAGGATGCAGTAAATGCTGATTAAGAGTCAGCTATGGTACTTACTGTGCCCTGGTGAACTATTCATCGTGGAAGGCTTGGGTCAAACATCATGTCTTCTGAGAAGCCTCCTCTGACCTCACGTTCTGCTTCATGTTCCCACAGGACCATGTACCAGTTAATACTTACATGTTTGATTATTGGTTGCCTTTGCCACTAGTCTGTGACCCCTGTCTCTGGAGTCAGACTGGGCTCCCCCCCCAGCACCAACAGTTACTAACTGTGTGTCCTTCAGCAATTTAATCTAAACTCTGTAATCCTACGCTTACTTATCTGTAGAATAGATAGAATAGTAGTACCTACTATTGTAGTAGGTATTGTAAGGATTAAATTGTATTAGACACATAAAGGATACATCTGCTACAGAGTAAGGAGTAATAATTATTAGCTGTTATCTATTTTTATAAGCTTTGTATACTCAGCATCTAGCACTTGCTGAGTACTGATTAGGTGTGCAGTGATGTTTAGTTTGAATGTGACTGAAAAGACTTGAGTAGAATTAAAACAGATTGAAGCCAGATCGGTCAGGCCTAGAAGTGGTCTGAAAAAAAAAAAAATGAGGACATGGGCTTCCCTGGTGGCGCAGTGTTTGGGAATCTGCCTGCTAATGCAGGGGACACGGGTTCGAGCCCTGGTCTGGGAGGATCCCACATGCCGCGGAGCAACTAGGCCCGTGAGCCACAACTACTGAGCCTGCGCGTCTGGAGCTTGCGCTCCGCAACAAGAGAGGCCGCGATGGTGGGAGGCCCGCGCACCGCGATGAAGAGTGGCCCCCGCTTGCCACAACTAGAGAAAGCCCTCGCATAAAAACGAAGACCCAACACAGCAAAAATAAATTAATTAATTAATAAACTCCTGCCCCCAACATCTAAAAAAAAAATGATTAAAAGAACAGGATTTGGTTAAAAAAAAAAAAAAATGATGAGGACGTGAGCCAAGGCAGTAGAGGCAAGAATAGAGAGATAGGAGAAAAGTGTAGTGAAATTTACAAGCTTGAATGTACTATTGGTTGATGATACTGTTGGTTGTACTATTGGAAAATGAAAGACGGGGGACTCGAACATGATTCCAGTGATCCTGATGACTGGGTGGATCCTGATGACTGAATGCCATTGTCCCAAGACAAGAAACATGGGAGAGGAAACAGATCCATACCGAAAGATAAATAACTCAGTTTCAATTGTCTTGAATTTGAGATACCAGTGAGATACAAAGTGTCGGTGTCCATTGAGGGTAAAGGTTTGGATGTGGAAGGCAAGGCCAAGCTGTGGTAGGGAGATTTGTGTTGGCACCAGAGGATGATTGAAGGACAGCCCTCAGATAAAGACCCAAGGATGAGAAGTACAGTGAAACCCTTGGCTTCCTTCTCTTTTCATCATACCTGTTGGTCCCATCTCCAGTGAGAGCCTAGAACCTCTCTTCATTCTGAGTCAAGGGTCCACAGCCCACACAGGCATGAAAATCTCATTTCTCTCCATATCTTCACCTCTTACTCCTCCTTCCCATAATAGGTTTTCTGTGGCTTCCAAGAACCGAATCTCTGCTGAAATATTAACCCAGGAGCTACAAGAGACACCAGGCCTACAATTCACTACTGGGATAATAGTGACCTTAACCGTGTACATTGGAAAATTTAAGTTTCTTAGGTGTCTGAATCTAGTCTCTTTTTAAGAGACATCATCTAAAAGCCACGATCTCTAATCCTCCGGCTTTAGGGAAACATGTGAACAGAGGACTTTACAATGGGAAGAGTCAAGAGGTGAACAAGGAGGCCAGACCAAAATACTTTTGGTTTTACTTTAATACAAAAACAGATAAAATTCCATGGACAAAAGCTAAGTAGGGAAAACATGAGCAGATTCAAGGGATTTTCCTTAAACCTTCTATCCACAGTCTGTCCCAATCTGACTTCTCCTCGTCGGCAGGATTTTCCCTCAGTCCACGTCTCCCACGTCATCTCCTTTCACAAAAAGCGAGGAGAAGTTGATGCCCTCTGATATCTTTTTTTAAAATTAATATTCTGTGATTGTCTTGTTACAGATGCAGCATATGCTCATCAGAAAACACAGCAAAAAAAAATATATATATATAACATTTCTTAACATCAGTAATCCTGCACATCCAGAGATAACTGATGTAAACACTTTGGTGAATAGCCTTTGTATTCCATATAGCTATAGACAGAGATATAGACTCTAGATCTAGATCTAGCTAATAGATTATAGCTATAGATATGTTTATAAGTACAGACATAGCTCTGTGCACATCACTATCTGTCTGTAGTAGCACTACCACATACAACTGTAGAGGATGTTCAGGCTGACGGCACTTTATTGGGTGGAGGGGCATATTTCGACTCATAATCTGCCGTTTTCATTTAAATTAACACACAGCTTGTTTAATCCCAAATCCTTTCCCTCCTAAAGCTTTATATTGGGTTGTTCTACACTCGTCCAAGTCTAGCTTTGCTCTCTCCAGCTATAATTTTTTCAGGTGTAGCCTTTCCTGTGAGCCCAGCTCCTCTGTGGGTAACCAGGTCCAGGGAGTCTTCAGATTTTCCTACCACAAAGAACTGGCTGCTCATGTTCTGTCTTGGCTGAAGTGGCTTAGCCTGAGAATTTCAAATCAAATGTATTCAACTAGCAGCTACAGTTTCTTTTTATTCCCTCAGACTCAGGTGTGACCCTTGAACACGTTTCCCAATGGCAAAGATTCTTTCTAAAATTGGGGCTGATGGAGTCTTAGATGTAATGACAAAAATAATCATTATAAATTATAGATAACACTTTCTTTTATCTGCAAAGCTAAGGGCTTCATAATTCACCCTTGGAACCACTCTTTAAGTAGATACTGTTATTGTCCCCAGTTTACAAATGAGAAAACCAAGATTTAAAGAAGTATCTTCTCTAAAGTTTGATTCAAACTCAGGATTACCTGTCTCCTTAGCCTGGATCGTGCTACACTGCTTCTATCTGTGAGAGTTTCTCAGAAAAGATTTAGCAAAAATCCAGGGCATGGATTCTAGGTATTAAAGTCCTCTTTCTCAAGGTTTCAGTTCTTTCTGGATGAGGAAGAGCTATATCAGCAGATTTGCAGGAGGATCTTAGTCAAGGGAGGTAGGTCATCTCCCAGGGATGCCTCAATGGTTTAGAAGGATGATGTAGCTTGATAAAATTTTAAACTGAATAGATTCTATGTATCTGATGACTGGGGGAATCCTCTACAGAGTGCTGAAGGCCAGGCTCAGCAATGGTCAGGCTGGGGTTTTACCTAAAAACTTACTTGACTTGGAGTGCTGTTTCTCCAAAGACCATTCCTCTAGGGAGACTCAGTAATTACACTGCACAACTCCTGACCAGACCCATTTATAAATATAATTTACTACTGTTGAAATCAATTGATTTGGCATGAAGGACTTCCTAGGGATAGGTTTCTCCTGTTGAGGATCTTCTGAAGTTCCTTTTTTACTAACTTCCATGAGTGCTTTTCCTTCCCCTTTCCTATCAATGTACTCTTGACAGAGCTGAAACTGGTCCTGATGTTCCCATGTGTGGATAAAAGTGGACCTTGCTCTCAAGTCCTGGTCTGATAATGACTAACAGGAAACAAACCAAAAAATTACAAAAAAAAGGTATAAATCTTGGGTAGGTTAGCAATGAAGTATCCAAACTAGAATCTGGAATAGCGTACTCAAGAACTTAGCGTATTTGTATTTCATCATAGACTTTCTTATCACTTGCCTTCTAATTTGCTGATAATAAGTATGAAGAGCCTAGATGTAGTTGTGAGATCCAATTATGAAAATAATGTTGGGACATAGTTCTTTAAGCAGTGGTCTTAGAGATGTTGCAGAAGCATAGATTGTAGCTGACACTTGGAAAATGTATTTCTCCTCAACTCTCCTCCTATGAAAGCTGCTCCAGCAGCACAGAGGCATCAACTTTGTTCAGAGAGGGACACCTCTTCTACTGCAGCTGAAGGTAAGGAGGTGGGGGCAGTGAGGAGGTAGATAGTTCATTAAAATGAGCCCTTGGGTTTTAGGGCTGTCATACATGATGGTTTTAATTTTTCCTATGAAATAAGGAGACAGAAGAGATGAGGAAGATACCTGGAAGAGAGTAGTGAAATTCTGGTCCTAGTGGAGATGGGAAGAGGGCTCAGAGAAGGGAAATTTTTTTAAAGGGTACAGAGGACACCAAGGAGCAGTGAGTTTGGAGACCCTGTATGTATAGGGGCAGCAATAAGCAGTTGAGTGACAGATAAAAATAGGAGATAGCAGATAATTTGGTTGATCCAGTTTTGGGGATGGGGCAGACACATACAGCAGAAAGTGGTGAAAGTGATGGGTTTGTGTGTCTGGTTTGGATTAGGAAGGAAGCAAAGCCACATGTGGGGATAATCAATGGGGAGAGAAAGGAATATTGAAGAACTAGTGTGTTGAAAGTAAGGGGATGAGATTGAATGTAAACAAAAGGGGAATATGGAACGAAGAGAGCAAAAAGGTTAGAAGCTGGTTCATGATTGATAAGTTCGAGCTTAAGGAGAGTTCTAGGTGGTAAGATCCAGGGTATATCTGTCAATGGGAATAGGTGGCTGATATGGAAAGAACATGAAGTATTAAGGACACAAGACTCTCAAGGCCAGTTTGTGGAAAGAGTGGACCCAGCAGCATTTGAAGACATCTATGACGATGGCCATGCTTTTTTTTTCCCCCTAGTAATAGTGTCTCACTATTTTCTTGTATGCCTTCCTGTTATAGGCTGCTTCTAAGACTTGTGAAACAGGAAAATAACAAAATAGGTAGAGAGCCAGTGAGAAAGACAAAATATAAGTCATCATGGGATATAAGAAGTGGCCTACACCATCACTCTGATACCAAAACCAGGAATGAGGAATGAGACTCCCTGACTTCAGCCTATACTACAAAGCTACAGTAATCAAGACAGTATGGTACTGGCACAAAAACAAAAATATAGATCAATGGAACAGGTTAGAAAGCCCAGAGATAAACCCACACGCATATGGTGGTCACCTTATTTTTGATAAAGGAGTCAAGAATATACAATGGAGAAAAGACACTCTCTTCAATAAGTGGAGCTGGGAAAACTAGACAGCTACGTGTAAAAGAATGAAATTAGAACACTCCCTAACACCATACACGAAAATAAACTCAAAATGGATTAAAGACCTAAATGTAAGGCCAGACACTATCAAACTCTTAGAGGAAAACATAGGCAGAACACTCTATGACATAAATCACAGCAAGATTCTTTTTGACCCACCTCCTAGAGAAATGGAAATAAAAACAAAAATAAACACATGGGACCTAATGAAACTTCAAAGCTTTTGCACCGTAAAGGAAACCATAAACAAGACAAAAAGACAGCCCTCAGGATGGGAGAAAATATTTGCAAATTAAGCAACTGACAAAGGATTAATCTGCAAAATTTACCAGCAGCTCAGGCAGCTCAATATCAAAAGAACAACCCAGTCCAAAAATGGGCAGAAGACCTAAATAGACATGTCTCCAAAGAAGATATACAGATTGCCAACAAACACATGAAAGGATGCTCAACATCACTAATCATTAGAGAAATGCAAATCAAAATTACAATGTGGTATCACCTCACACCAGTCAGAATGGCCATCATCAGAAAATCCAGAAACAATAAATGCTAGCGAGGGTGTGGAGAAAAGGGAACCCTCTTGCACTGTTGGTGGGAATGTAAATTGATACAGCCACTATGAAGAACAATATGGAGGTTCCTTAAAAATCTAAAATTAGAACTACCATATGACCCAGCAATCCCACTACTGGGCATATACCCTGAGAAAACCATAATTTAAAAACCATAATTCATTGTGGTCATGTACCACAATGTTCATTGCAGCTCTATTTGCAACAGCCAGGACATGGAAGCAACCTAAGTGTCCATCGACAGAAGAATGGGTAAAGATGATGTGACACATATATACAATGGAATATTACTCAGCCATAAAAAGAAATGAAATTGAGTTATTTGTAGTGAGGTGGATGGATCTAGAGTCTGTCATACAGAGTGAAGTAAGTCAGAAAGAGAAAAACAAATACTGTATGCTAACACATATATATGGAATCTAAAAAAAAAAATGGTTATGAAGAACCTAGGGGCAGGACAGGAATAAAGACTCAGACGTAGAGAATGGACTTGAGGACACGGGGAAGGGGAAGCTGGGAAGAAGTGAGAGAGTGGCATGGACTTATAAATACTACCAAATATAAAATAGCTAGTGGGAAGCAGCCACATAGCATAGGGAGATCAGCTCGGTGCTCTGTGACCACCTAGAGGGGTAGGATAGGGAGGGTGGGAGGGAGACACAAGAGGGAGGAGATATGGGTATACATGTATATGTATAGCTGAGTTACTTTGTTATACAGCAGAAACTAACACACCATTGTAAAGCAATTATATTCCAATAAAGGTGTTAAATAAATAAATAAAAGATAAGAAAAGAAAAAGAAAGAAAAAAGAAGTGGCCTAAATGATGGGGATTACCTAGTTCAGGGGCCTTAATCACTTCCTCATGTTATGGGGCTGTGTACATTTCTTATTTGCTCTCCTCTACTCTTGGTTCCTTGGAAGGAGGTCTGTGGCTCATCATCTGAGCATCCTCTTCCAGTTCTGAGCACATAAAGCCCTTCTTCAAAAAAAGTTCATTGAGTTAATAGCTTGCCAGTGGTTCTGATAAATCTTTAGATGTCTGTACATGGCTTTTACAAATGCTTGTATTAATGCTCAAATATTCACATAATGCTTTCTGTATGTGTAGCTTTGGCCCACTTGCATAAGTTGGGAGATTCAGCGTGACCACAAGAGTAGGTCTAGACACCGCTGAGGGAAGGGGAAGTTCCCAGAGGACACGGGCAAGTTCTCCTAAAGCTTCTAGATTCCCAGCCTCTAGTACAGGCCCCTGTACTTAATAAATGCCAAAGAATTCCAGATTAGAATGATGATGCCCCACCTTCTAAGGAATCTACTTCTGACTAACTAGACACTGAGAGGTAACAAATGTCAGCATTACCAGAAGCACAAGCCCATCTGACCACCCACGGACTTAGGTTCATAAAATGCTTTTTGATCTTCAGATTAACATACCATATGTATTTTTAATATAAATTTTTTTATTTTATTTTATTTATTTATTTTTGGCTGCACTGGGTCTTCGTGGCTGTGCATGGTCTTTCTCTAGTTGCAGCAAGTAGGGGCTACTGTTCATTGCAGGTGCAAGTGCTTCTCAACGTGGTGGCTTCTCTTGCTGCGGAGCAAGGGCTCCAGGCATGCAGGCTTCAGTAGTCATGGCACGTGGGCTCTGTAGTTGTGGCTCGTGGGCTCTAGAACACAGGCTCAATAGTTGTGGTGGCAAGTGGGATCTTCCCCGACCAGGGCTTGAACCCATGTCCCCTGCATTGGCAGGCAGCTTCTTAACCACTGTGCCACCAGGGAAGTCCCCAGTTTTTTAATGAAGGCAAGTACTTGAATTATTTTACAAATATAAATTAAATAAGTAAGATTCCAGCTGGGCAGTATTTACTATATTGTAGGATAATGTGTTCTGAATGCTGCCGATTTCAAGTCCAGAAATGAGGAGTAGCATGGTTTTGATCCCATTCTGCTGACAGTTCTTAGCCAGTCTTTGAAATTGTTGGAGGCTCGTGAACGCTTCACCTCAGCGAAGGGACATGATGACAAAAAGGCAAACTTCTTGTAAACACTGGTGGTACAGGCCTGGGCTGGGCTGGGCATCTTTCCCCTTGATGAGCTCTCTGTTTAGAACCAGAACCAGGGAAATTGGAGTAACAGTGGAGGGGTGAGCCCTGAAGTGGTGTGTCAAGATCTGTGATTTGACAATACATATTTTTTGGTGACCATCTGGGGATTAAATTAACATATTTAAAGTTCAAAAGGGAATAGAAATTCATTACTAGAATGGGAGAGGTCATTTTTTTCCTGGATCCCTCCCAAAGAGAAAATTGAGAACAGGATTTGTTACAGGAAAAACCCAAAGGGATTTTTTTTTTCCTTCAAAGAAGCCAGCAGATGTTTTCATTCGTTTTTAGAGCCAACTCTTGGTTAATCAGCATTTGGATATTCAGTTTTTCAGTTATTCAGTTTTGCTTTTCTCGTTCATGTCACCAGACCTGACAAGAGCTTCTCCTACTATTTGAGAGATTCTATTGTTTGTTAGAAAATCTGCCACCAGTTAGATAGAGCAAAAAGAACAGAAAACAAGGCTTATTTTCCAGTTTATCAACATTTTGCCTTCTTTTATTCTTACCTTCTCCTTTTTCCTCTCTACCTGAAACTCCCTCACCATATCCTTCATGCCAGCAGGTGGACAGGTCCTCAGAGTTTCATCATCCGCCCCAATCCTCTCCCCAAGACACATAGCCACTTCCTCACAGCCACTCCCCCTCCACGTGATTACACAGTTAGAAATTTAGCACAGGTCTCAGAATTTTTAAATGCTGAATAACCTTGCAATGAGTTAACCTCTAGAGGTCTCATTCACTGACGTACTTTTTTCCCAATTAAAAAAAACTTTTTTGAGTAGCATCAAAGATAGTGTTGCTGTTCAGTTGTAGTACTACATCAAAAACTCAAGGTCCAAGATCATGGTTCACTGGGATACAGATATCTTGTAAATCTCATCTTCCCGTACAAAAGAGAAAGAAGGAACGTATAGAGTACTGTTACATCATTATTTAATTTTCTCAACAGTATGCTGGGCTATCACTAGTCCCATTATACAGATGAAGAAATTAAAGTTTAGAGAGTAAGTAACTATTCTGAGGTTACACAGCTGGTAGAGGGCAATCAGCCTTCAAATTCAGGTCTGTCCGGCATCAAAGCTTTGTTTGTACATGACTTTCCTTCCTAATTCAAGAAAGGACATATAATGACTTTAAATATCATCTACCCTGACTTATTTGCAAGTGTATGTTATCCTTTTTTTCAGTGGTTGTGGATTTTAGGGGTCAACTGGGTGCCCATTTAGGGCACCTGTCTAATGACATCAGTGGTATCAAGTCAAAAGGAAACTTGGAATAAATACAGGTGATTGAAAGTGTATGCATATGTTTCTGTTTGACTATCTGAGCAGTGTGGATATTGCACTATATCTAAGAGTGGACTGGCGGTGGGTTTTTTGATGGCCTGGAGGATGAATAATTAGGAGAAAAATATATATGACTGAGCCCAGGATCACAGTTGTTGACGGTAACAACTACAATGATCTCGTGGAAGGTCGGAGATGGAAGGGATTTAAAAACCATCTAGTTGACCCTATCATTGAGCTAGTGCAGAAACTGAGGACCAGATGTGTTGTGACTTGGGTGCCTATCAGAACACCTTTGAATAATAGTTTAATGGGGAAGCAGAAGACAAGAGCAGTTAAAGAACTACCTACAAGTACAAAGCTAAGCCCTGCTCAGGCTGGACTAGAGCTCTTTGTGGTCTTGTTCATTTATTCCTTCATTTGCCTCTTTGCTTGTTTCAGACAGCAGTTGTTGGGGACTTACTCTGTATCAGGCACACTGATAAACAACTATTCTGGATTATCTCAATCGTCACAACTCTTTGAAGCAGAAAACATTTTATTATCATTTAACACTGGAGGAATCCAATTCTTAAACGGATTAGGTACCTTGTCCAAGGTCAAATTAAATGATGGCATCAGAGGCAAACCCAGGTGCTTTGACCCTATCCAGAGCTCTTAACCCTTGCAATACTCTGGAAGGAAAAAGAGGGTGAGTTGCTATTTTTTCCCAGAAGAATTGAGACGTAGTAGTGTCAGTAATTTCCTCCAGATCCCACAGAAAGTGGGAAAACCAAAACTAGATTCAGAGTCTTGTAGCCCTCCAACAGTGTCCTTTTCTTCATGACTTGACGAGGGGTCCGTATATTTTACATCAAGGCCTTAAAAGTATAACCCAGGTACAGTAGCCTGTGGCTGACAACCTCTGCTTTTCCCCTTATGCAACTTGAAATCCATTCAGCCATTCAATAATTCCCTCCAAAAGATACAACCTCATACTACAATGATGAAAAACACATCTTTTACTAAAAGTTTTGAGGGGAGGCAGGAATTGTTCACCACAGAGTAGAACTCTTAGCACAACCATCAGTACATATCTTGGTTCTCCCCTGAAGGGTTTCTCTTCTTGCAGCTGCTACTTCAATTTCTCTTTCCTCACAACATCTCTACAAATTTCTTCTCATGGAGCAATTCAGCTCTAGCCCTCTGCCCTAACACCCCACTTGATAACATGAAAGCCCAGTAATTAGCTAAACAGTACTAAGCCTGTCTCTTATGAGGCTTGGTTCCTGCCATGCAAAAGCCTTACCTGGTCGGCCTCTAAATCCACAGTTGCTGCAGCATCACCTTCCGCGAGTCCCCCCTTTATACCTCCCTTCCCTCGTCACGTTTTCCTCAGGGGGTGGGGAAGGGAGCTCGGGAAGGGATTCTGGACGAGGAATTGATGCTGCCTCCCTTTCCCCCCAACATTACCCACTTCCACCCCCCACACACCCTTTTCTTTCTTTTTCCAGGGGTGTCTTGGCTTAGGAGAAATATAAACGAGTTTCTCCACCTTTTTTTTTAAGTTACCTTATCAAAATAAATTAACGTTTTTTTTAAATGGAAGTGTAGTTGACTTACAATGTTGTGTTAGGTTCAGGTGTCCAGCAAAAAATAAAACTAACTTTTAATGTTAAAAACTAGGGAATAAAACAAAACAAAAAAGCCTGTGTCCTAAAATTGAAAAATCCTTTTGTAAACAACCCTTGGAATGAAAAGGAAATCAAAAATTGGAAGATGACTAAGAAATGCTGATAATAGAACTACATAGCAGCATCGCTGGTGGAAGAGAATGCCAGTCAGCCGGTTTCGGAACGATGTGATACATATCTACGTATTTTAGAAAAACAAGAATTACAACAGCCAACCTATGTTGCCCTCAGTTACATTAATAGCCAGCTAGGATCCAGCCCCACTCACCAGCAGGCCAGCATTAGCTTTGGAACACCTAGGAACCCACAGCCAGCCATGTCAGGATCTAGCTCCACCCACCAGCAGGCTGACACTAGGCACAAAAACCCTGGCCCTGCAAACACCCACCCCAGAACCCAGCTCTGCCCACCAGTGAGCCAGGACTAGCCCTGGGACCCGTTGGCTTTCCGCAGCCAGCCGCATCTTGACCCGGCCCTGCCAACCAGTGGCCAGCAGCCTCCACACGAGGCAGGTAACCCGCTAACCAACCAGGCCAGCGGCCAGCCACACCTACAAGGCAACCCCCAGTAGTCAGCCCACACAACAGAAGGACCTTGCAGCCCACATAGGGGGCACCCCTAGAGCATATAATTCTGGTGACCATAGGTGAGTGTGCTGCTGGGATGCATAGGGCATCTCCTATAAAATGCCACTTTTCCAAGGCTGGGAAACATAACTAACCTACCAGATACATCAAAACAAAATCAGCAAGTTAGGTAAAATAAGGCAACAGAGGAATATGTTCCAAATGAAGGAACAAGATAAAGCCCCAGATGAAGAACTAAGTAGAGATAGGCAATCTCCCCAAGAAAGAGTTCAGTTCAAGTTCATGATGGTAAAGATGATCAAAGGACTCAGGAGAAGAATGGATGAACGGAGCAAAAAGTTATTAACGAAGAGTTAGAAAATATCAGGAAGAACCAAACAGATGAAGAATGCAGCAACTGAAATGAAAAATACACTAGAAGGAACCAATAGTAGATTAAATGATACAGAGAAACAGGTCAGCAAGCTGGAAGACATAGTAGTTGTCTTCCAGTGAACTTCAGAGTAGTTCACTGAAGCTGAACAGAAAAAAGAATAAAAAGAAATGAGGACAGTTTGAGACCTCTGGGAAAACATCAAGGATACTAACATTTGCATTATAGGGGTCCCAAAAGGAGAGAGAGAAAGAGGCAGAGAACATATTTATTTGAAGACATAATATTGAAAATTCCCTAACCTGGGCAGCAAAGGAAACAAACATCCAGGTCCAGGAAACACAGCGAGTACCAAACAGGATCCACCCAAGGAGAACCTCCAACAGGACACATTGTAATTAAAATGGCAAAAATTAAAGAGAGAATATTAAAAACAGCAAGGGAAAAACAACACTCTGGGCATACATCCGAAGAAAATAAAAACACTAATTCAAAAAGATACATGCACCCCAATGTTCATAGCAGCGTTTTATTTACAATAGCCAAGATATGGAAGCAGCCTAAGTGTCCCTCAATGGATGAATGGATAAAGATGTGGTACACACACACACACACACACACACACACACACAATGGAACACTACTCAGCCATAAAAAAGAATGAAAATTTGTCATTTGCAACAACATGGATGGACCTGGAGGATATTATGCTTAGTGAAATAAGCCAGACAGAGAAAGACAAATACTGTATGATATCACTTATGTGTGGAATCAATCTAAAAATTAAAACACACGAATGAATGTAAGAAAATAGAAACTGACTCACTGATACAGAGAACAAACTAATGGTTACCACTGGGGAGAAGGAAGGGGGAAGGGGCCAGACAGGGATAGGAGATTAAGAGGTACAACTACTATGTATAAAATAAATAAGCTACAAGGATATATTGCACAGCACAGGGAATATAGTCAATATTTTATAATAATTTTAAATGGAGTATAATCTATAAAAATTGTGAATCACTGTGTTGTATACCTGAAACTAATACAATATTGTAAATCAAATATACCTCAATTAAAAAAAAAAAACTATGGGGCTTCCCTGGTGGTGCAGTGGTTAAGAATCTGCCTGCCAATGAAGGGGACACGGGTTCGATCCTGGCCCGAGAAGATCCCACATGCTGCAGAGCAACTAAGCCCATGCACCACAACTACTGAGCCTGCGCTCTAGAGTCCGCAAGCCACAGCTACTGAAGCCCATGCTCCTAGGGCCCGTGCTCCGCAACAAGAGAAGCCACGACAATGAGAAGCCCGCGCATCGCAACGAAGGGTAGCCCCTGCTCGCCACAACTAGAGAAAGCCCATGCGTAGCAAGGAAGACCCAACACAGCTAAAACTAAAAACAAATAAATTAAAAATAAATAAATAATTTTAAAAAAAAATTTAAAAAACTATGTAGCAGAATCTATGGAACATAGCTAAAGCAATGCTGAAAGGAAATTTTGTATTTATATTAATAAGAAAGAAGTACTTAATTAAAAAATTTAGAAAATGAACTAGAAAAGAAACTCAAGGAAAAAGTAAAAATAATAGCACAAATTAATCAATTATAAAGCAAAACAATGTGGTAAAACCAATAAATTAATCTAAGAACAAGGAACCCAATAAAAGAGATAGACTATTAGCTAATCTTTTTTTTTAAGTTGGGGTACAGTTGCTTTACAATGTTGTGTTAGTTTCTGCTATACAACGAAGTTAATCAGCTCTACATATACATATATCGCCTCCGTCTTGGACCTGCCTCGCACCTCCCTTCCACCCCCCCCATCCCTCCATCCCACCCATCTAGGTCACCACAGAGCACTGAGCTGAACTCTCTACGCTATACAGCAGGTTCCCACTAGTTATCTGTTTCACACATGGCAGTGCACATACGTCAATCCCAGTCTCCAAATTCATGCCGACCCCTCCCCCCACTGTGTCCACATGTCCATTCTCTACGTCTGCATCTCTATTCCTGCCTTACAATTAGGTTCATCTGTACCATTTTTGTAGATTCCACATATATGCGTTAATCTTAACAAGAACAAAATAAAGGAAAAACATGTTCAAAGGAAGGAAGAATGGGTAAATAATTGCAGCTAGAAAGGAATACAAACAATGATAAACTGAACTCTAGACAAGTAAATAGAAAATCTGGATGAAATGTATGGTTTTCCAGAACTGACTCCAGAAAAAAGAAAAAAAGTAGATCAATTTCCAAAGAAGAAATAGGAAAACATGTCAAAGAGCTACGCTCTAAAAACATTCATTTATTTGTAGGAAGCTTTCTTTTTTTCCTATTCAGATGAGTTTATATAACATTGGAGTTAGTTCCATAACAGTTTGGTAAAATTCAACTATGAAACCTAATTTGGGCCTGGTGATTTTTTAGGGAGTAATTCTGCAATAAAAATGACATTTTCGGGGCTTCCCTGGTGGTGCAGTGGTTGAGAGTCCGCCTGCCGATGCAGGGGACACGGGTTCGGGCCTCGGTCCGGGAAGATCCCACATGCCATGGAGCGGCTGGGCCCGTGAGCCATGGCCGCTGAGCCTGCGCGTCCAGAGCCTGTGCTCTGCAACGGGAGAGGCCACAACAGTGAGAAGCCCATGTACCACAAAAAAAAAAAAAAAAGAGACATTTTCTCAGTGGGAGAAAATGGAGACTATTTGAATAAAGGCATTGGGACAACTTAGAAAAAATTTTTCCACCATCTTGTTACATTAAAAATGTATGTGTGATCGAAGATTTAAATGTTAAAAAAATCATAAAAATACTAAAATATGAAATAATGTTTCTATAATATCAGAGTATGAAGTATCTCCCTAAGTATGATACAAAACCCAGAAACCACTGTTAAAAATTGAAAAATTAGAATATGTAAGTCAGATTTTACATGTAAAAATATACCATAAATAAGATGAATAGAAAAATTAAGTGCGTGAAAATATTTGTAAAACACGTAAAAGACAAATGGCTAATTTCCTTAATTCTTTTTTTAAATTTATTTATTTGTTTATTTTAGGCTGCATTGGGTCATTGTTGCTGTGTGCGGGCTTTCTCTTGTTGCGGTGAGCGGGGCCTACTCTTTGTGGAGCATGGGCTCTAGGCGCGTGGATTTTAGTAGTTGTGGCACGTGGGCTCAGTAGTTGTGGCTCATGGGCTCTAGAGCGCAGGCTCAGTAGTTGTGGCGCACAGGCTTAGTTGCTCTGCGGCATGTGGGATCTTCCCAGGCCAGTGATCGAACCCGTGTCCCCTGCATTGGCAGGCGGATTCTTAACCACTGCGCCATGAGGGAAGTCCCAAATTACCTTAATTCTTAAGTAATTCCTAAAAATTCAAATACACATTAGAGAAATAAGCAAAGCTGGTTCTAAAGAGATGATACCTAAAGTGATGCTCAGTCTCACTCATAATAAGAGAAATACAAATTCAAACTATCATACGCTCTTCTCCACGTACCAGATCGGCTTGATGCACATATATTGGTGAGTGGCGGGGAGGAGGGGTAGGCATTCTGTCATATAGTTTTGAGTGGAATGTAAATTAGTGCCACCTTTTCGGATGGCAATTCATTAGTAACCAGCAAAAGTTTAAATGATTATCTTTCAACCCAGCAGTTCCACTTCTAGATTGTATTCAAACATGGGGAATTGATATTAACGGTTGATTGTAATAGGGAAATACTGGGAACAACCTAGATAGGCATCATTAGAGAACTATTGAATAGTAAATAAAACATGATCATCCAACTATGGAAATACCACGTAACATGAACAAAGAATGAGGCAGCTCTATCCATAGGATAAGCGCCAAAGTGCATTGTTGCGTGAGACAAGTAAAGCAGAGCAGGATGTGTAACCTACTGCACAAATATAAAGCTAGCATATTGAAACAGCGTGACTCATGGAGTGAAATCACAAAGCGACTTTATTTTGTGTCCCACTGACCCATTAAAATGTATTCAATGGGGAAGGTCTCCTGCCCCTAGATGACAATTCAGTTCCATGATTTTTCTGATCACTTGTGAATTATACAAAGTTCTGTATCACATTAGATCACCAATCTCAATTTAGATTTCTCAGCCTCAATTAAGAAATTAGAATGCCCAGACCCATATCATAGTCAAAATTGCGAACTCATGTTAAGTTACTGCTGCACCCCTCTCCCAAGTGAGGCTTGCTTTCTTTAGCTCGCTGCTATTTATTACTAATTATTTCTGACTACTCTAGGGTAGTCAGAAAGGGGAACAGGAAAGACTCGACATTCTAAGGATGGCTTTACACTCTCTATGTCTCACAGGTGATTGAAACAGATGAGTTTTACTCAGGCGTAGTGTGACCAACTTGTCCCAGGTTGCCAGGGTCTTCCCAGTTTTAAAATGAAGCCATGTCTCTGAAATTCCCTCAATCCGCGTCCATTGGGATGGGTGTCATCCTACTCAGAGGATGCTGCTGTGGCTTTTAGAGCAACCCTCCCACTATTGGAGGTATCTCACCTGCATTCCTTTGATGCATGTGATGCGCTCTCCTTAGGAGCATTGCCTACTCTTCCTCCTATTTACAGTCCACCTCCAGCTTCTAAATACTGAGATCTCTTTCCCATCTAGATAGACTATTGTGTGTGACTTAACATAATTTTCTCCCTTGCCGTCCCCATCTCTCTGTCTCTGTCTCCTGTGTGGCCCATACCTGGTACATGAAAATCACACATCCTTTGTGTTGACACACTGTGAGCTTCCAGACCCAACCCACATGACCCAAACTCCCATGGCTCCACCCATCTGTTGTCTCTGGCTCTCAGGTGAGAGGGAGACACCATCACTTGTCTGTCACTTGGCAGGGCCGCGTGTCAAAGGGAGTCCCATGGAAAGTTCTCTCTACACCTGAGGTGGGTGGGCAATAGGATGGCCTGCACTGCTCTCTCCAAAGAAATCATCTTCACAATCACAAATCCATCTCACTTTTCCCTTCCATCAGCAACCCACCATTTTATACCCACAAAGTGGGTACAAAGTTTGTCATAAAACTGGTTTCTATTTCCACTGAAGATTTATATTTTGCTATGACATTCAAATTGGAATCTGGCAATCTAATATCTGTCATTTCAGAGTCATAGCTGAAAGCGCCATTTTAACATCTTATTTCTATATTTATATATGCGTAGAATAGCACCGGAAGGATGTGTAAGAGATAGTGGTTGACTCCAGGATGGGGAAGTAGCCGACAGAGGAGGAAAGGGAAGGAGACTTATTTATCACTATTTACATTTTTGTATCATTTATGACATTTAAATGTACATACTGTGTGTATATCACAAAAACAAATCAGTATTTCTTAAAAGGTAATGGTAGACTGCCTATGATGACACTTAAGCATAGGCCTTGTATAAATTGCCAAATTTTGCTAAAAATACTAAGTTGATAATAATTAGTAGATGTGGTTCTATGCAGGAATAGATAGATGAATCAAAACAACAGAATGGAAAGTTCAGAAACAAACCTTAGGCTATATGTGAACTTACCATACGCTAAAAGTACCACAAATCAACAAGGGGGATCGATTATTTTAAAAGCTGTACCTGAGCAACAGGCCAGCCATTTGGAGAAACATAAAGTTAGGTCTCTTGCTCACTCCTAAACCAAACCAATTTCAAATAGACTAAAAAGGTGAATAAAAGAAAGTAAATCATTATAGCAATAGCTAAAAACAAAACTGAACAGTGTTATAATCTTGACATGGGGAAGGATATCAAGTATGACACAAATAGAGAAGCTATGAAGGAGAGGTTGAATAATTAACTACATAAAAATTAAAGCCTTCAAAATTTCCCCAAATGTAAATAATGACAAAAATACATTTGTACACACACAGAAAAATAATCCACAAAGCCATGTACCATAGCATTCACAGTAGCTTGATTTTGTGGCAGTATTATGCAGGTGATTTTAATTGTCCTTTTTTTCTTATTTCCTGGGTGTTTTTTTCTTGAAATTAATATGCAGTACTTAGTAATAGATTTATTTTAGATTGCATCAGAAATAATTTGTGATATGTTACAATAATGACTCCCTATTGAAACACCATTTTCCAGTAAACCATAGACTAAATATGTTTGCTCAGGCAAAGGAAATGTTTTCATAGCAGGTATTTTACCCCCATGGTCCTGTTCCTAGAGTTACTGATCCTCATCAAGAAAAGGGCTGGAACTCGAATCCTTCCGTGCACTCACTTACTTTGAGCTGACATTAATAGTCCACTGTCCACAATGACATTTGAGACAGGTTCTATTGAGGAACCTGAAACTGGAGAACTTGGTTATAAGCAGCTCCCAACAGAATGCTATTGTGAAGGGTGTACATGCTCTAATTGATTTATTCTTTCACACCCAGGTTAAATTTTTCTAATTCCAGCTTTAGAGAAGAGGGCAAGGCAGATACTTTTAGCCAGAAATTTCAGAGAAGGGGAAATTATGGTTATACTGCTTCAAAAAGTCAACATTTGCCGTGTTCAGAAGTTGTAAAAAAAAAAAAAAAAAACAAAAAACTTATACTCCACAAAAGAAAAGCTCTTTTCTAAAATAAACTATGGGATAAAGTACTAATAAGAACCACAAAACAGAAATGAAGATGTTCCATTAGTAGTAGTGATGGTGACCTTTATTGAATGCCTACCATGTGCCAGGCACTGTGCTGTATGCTCTATTCCATTTTCTCTAGCCAGAAGTAACTTCTTTAAAAACAAGCTCCTTTACTGATTACTTTTCAAACAAATAATTTCATAAAAATTAGATTTCTTTTGAGACTTCTCTAGCTCATCACTTAGTTTAGAAAATTGTTGCTGAGTACAGACATAAATAATAAGAAAGGTCCTAATACCTACTAAAATTTCTCTAGGAAGTTTTGAAATATAAATGAAGATCTTTGGACTCTTTCATTTTTCCGTGGTGAAAAACAGAGTTTATAGCAGAGTCAGACACTTAAATTCCTGCAAGGAGCTGGAAGACGATGATGACGGTGATAGCTAGTACTTAATGAGCCTTACTCTAGGTCAGGCACTATTCCAAGTGCTTTCCACATGTGAATTAATTTAATCTATCCAGCAACTCTATGAGGACTTACAAGTATTATCTCTGTTTTAGGAGAATGAAACTGAAGCATAAAGAAATTTTCAAACTTCTCCAAGATCATGCAGCTAGTGAGTAATGAGCCTGGTAATTGGATCCAGATAGTCTGGTTCTAGGGCTCTTACACAACACCAACCTTGGAGACCGGCCTCCCTAGCCCAGATCCTTTTGGGACGGGGTGGGATGGGGTGGGGTCGGATGGGGTATCAAGTTATCAGACTTGTAGAAATAGGTCTGCATCCTTTAACTAGCTTTTCGAAATGACTAGCTGAAACAATCATTTGGGCAAAATCAGTCCCACATTCTAGTATGGAATTAAACAAAAATCAGGCTGCCTAAGTTGCCGAGATAATTGTCTCAGGGTTTTCTTATCCTCTGCTGCAAGACACCTACGTAGAAGAGCACATTTCTTTGGATACCCACTTCCTCTGTGAATCTGAAAGACCAGACTTTCACTCGGTGTCATTGTTCTTCCCTGGGAAAGTTAGTTTGCCTTTTATCTGAATCAGTGAGATATTGACTGGAATAGTAACACTGTTATAGGATATACATACTTACTATACATAGCAGAAGTCAGAATTCCTACTATGCAAAACCATCCGATGTCTCTGGAAACAGTCGAGTCTAAGTAATGTAGTGACTTTGCAAGTCAGGACGGATTTCAATGCTGGGCCCCCAACTTACTAGCTCTGAGACCTTGGGAAGGTAGCTTAACTTCCCTCAGCCTCAGTGTTTTCATCTTCAAGATGGGGAAAAAACATACCTACTTTACCAAGTTGTTGAGAGGGTCAAATGAGATACCACGTCTGGTACAGTGACTGGTAAGCAGTCCATAATTGTTAGCTGTTACCGTTTTCATCATCTTTATCTTCAACATCTCATCATAATTAGCCAACACCTGCTCTCTTGTCACCATTCTTCAGCATTAAAAATGATTTTCAATGTGGCTCTCACCTTGCTTTTAATTTTTAAGTATGGACAATGAGATATTGAGACATGAGGCTATCAGATTTTCCATTTGAAGCATCTTGTAAACTTAAGCCAACAGGAAGGAAGGACAAGACAAGATGGGAATGAGGAAAGCCCGTGCCACAGAGCATCCTTGTGGCCAAAGCTCTTGCAGTAAATGCAGAGCACATAAGACGGAATGTCCCCTTATGTCACAGCTGAAAACTGTAACATAAATATTTTTGTCAGTTGGCTTTATTCTACAGATGTTTTCGAGAATTTGTTGTTGAAACAGCCAATCCACTCCTGAATAAAAAAACCTTTGGCAGTACTCAAAGTGTCAACTAATTAGATCCAAATTGCAGCTGAACATTTTGAAATGTATGCATCGCCCACGTGAATACTGAGTGAATTTATTATAAATAGAATTTCAATTGCATGAAAGGACCCTCAATGGCACGGGAGTAAACTAATTGGTGAGCATTTATTAAAATCCTTATTAAGATCTCAGCTCACAAGGGATGGTGCGCAATGTATTAAATGATGGGTATTCCAGCCGTGTACTCGGGGAAGGCATTCTGCGTGGGAGTCAGAAAACCGCTAGAAGTTTTGTGTAACAAACTGGATTCTAATCCCATTTCTGCTACTAATTTTGTGAAGGTTAAAAAGTCACTTATCCTTTTTGTGTAAACTGGACCCCTACCTATCCTGTTGGCCTAATTCCCCCTGCAAACTTTTTTATAAGTGAATTTGAGTGGCTTGAGGTGATGCCACCCATTCTCATTCGCAAGACCTGTAGCTTCTTACAAACTCAGTGGGCAACTTCACACATTTATGCTACCACCTGCTCTGAAGATAAAGAGTTGATGTAAACTTTGGGGATCTCAGCTTCTGCCTTTGGGTAAGGTGCACTTTGACCCATTTACCAAAGTACATCATGATATGTGATATAGATGACAGAATTCTAGATGGGGTGGTTGATAAAAATATTGTAAAATAAGTTAAACAACCAAGCAGAAAAGTCTATTTGCTCATTATATAAAGAACTCTATAGCTTTTAGAACCATCCAGAAATGAAGCTGTCTGTTTTGTAGGTAGTGAGTGATTTGTCACTGGACCTTCGACGGTCAATGCCCGAAAATAATCTGCAAGAGGTTTGAAGAGACTTTGGTATAGATATAGGTAGGTGTATTAGTTTCCTTAGGCTGCCGTAACAAAGTACCACAAACGGGGTGGTTTAAAACAGCAGAAATTTATTGTCTCGTGGTTCTAGAAGTCCAAAATCAAGGAAGCAGTAGAGCTCTGAAAGCTCTAAGGAAGAATCTTTTCTTGCCTCTTCCTAGTTTCTAGTGGTTGCCAGAAATCCTTGCTGCTCTTTGGCACGTAGCTGCATCAATCCAGCCTCTACTGTCTTCATAGGGACTTCTTCCCTCTGTGAGTGTCTCCAAATCTCTCTCTCTCCTTCTAAGGGTACCAGTCATCGTGATTAGGGCCCACCCTAACCCAGCATGACCTCATCTTAACTTGACTACATCTGTGAAGACCCTATTTCCAAATAAGATCACATTCACAGGTATACAGTATTAGGAATTCAGCCCAGGGTTAGGGGGTAGGGAGAGCACATAGTTCAACTGACAACAGTAGGTATGACGAATTGACTGATTCTAGTTTATAATTCCTTTCTACCAAAATGATGTCATTAGTTAGCCCAACAGTTGTTAACTAGCTCCCTTAGTACTAGACAGAATAAAGAGAATAGAAAGGACTTTTCTTGGTTTTTTGTTGTTTTTGTTGTTGTGAGGTCTTGCTAATTCTTTAGGTCTTGTGTTTTATGAATGATTAGGGAAACTTCGGATGCTGTCTTGAGTCAGAGCACAAGACGTTATTTACTGTGTTTTTTGGTTGCTTTTTTTTTTAAATTGGGATATAGTTTCTTTACAATGTTGTGTTAGTTTCTGCTGTACAGAATCAGCTATATGCATACGTATATCTCCTCCCTCTTGGACCTCCCTCCCACCCACCTAGGTCACCACAGAGCACCGAGCTGAGCTCTCTGCGCTATACAGCAGGTTCCCACTAGCAATCTGTTTTACACGTGGCAGTGCACATCCGTCAATCCCAATCTCCCTGTTCATCCGCACCTCCCCACCCTGCGTCCACACATCTGTTCTCTATGTCTGCATCTCAGTTCCTGCCCTGCAAATAGGTTCATCTGTACCATTTTTGTAGATTCCACGTACATGCCTTAATATACGATACTTTTGTTTTCTCTTTCTGACTTACTTCACTCTGTATGTTTTTAATTCGTATTTGAGCTTCCCGGCCTCACATTTGCTTGTATTCAGAAATACAGATGCACAGTACCAGACTTATATGTTGAACATGAGAAAGAATAAACTTCTAAAAATTTATTAGAGTTTTAATAATAAACCAGCCCACAAATATTAGGCCTTTATTTGCCTTTAGAAAATGACCGACTGGTCTCACTGGTAGATCAGAAAACAGCTCCATGGCTTACACCTGCTATCCTATACTGATTTGTATGTATCTTGTTTGCAAACTGTGGTGTTTTAGATGCATACATTTAAGTGATTTAGCGTCCCTGTTTTGTTTTGACAGGCAGTTTTTATACCTGGAGGGTTAACTGGAGGGTTTCTCAACCTCAGCACCACTGACATTTTGTGTTGGATAATTCTTTGTTGTGGGAAGGCTGTCCTGTGCATTTTAAGATGTTTAGCAGCATCCTTGGCCTCTACACACTAGATGCCAATAGCACCTTTCCCCACAACCTCCATCCACCCAGTGTGACAACCAAAACTGTCTGCAGACATCTCAAGTGTCCCCAGAGGGGAGAGTGGTCAATATCACCCCTAATTGGGAACCATTGTTTTGCCAACATTTTTTAAATTGATATTCTTGGTTATTGCTTCCAAATGTGTCTCCTCAAGCCACTCAAATCTGTAACTCAATTTAAGATTAAGCCATGAACAGAAAGACTAATTAAGGTTAGTTTAATTCTCATGCTTCTGAGTCTCAGGACTCCTTAACACTTAAAAACTGAGGACCTCAAAGAGCTTTTGTTTATGTTGGGTATAATCCATCCATATATACTGCATGAGAAAAAATTTAATATTTATGTGTTCATTTAAAAACAATAATAAACCCATTACATGTTTATATAAATAGCATAGTTTATGAAAATGAACTATATTTTTCAGAAAAATTAGAAGCATAGCATTGTTACATTGTTACAAATATCTTTAATGTCCAGCTTAATAGAAGACAGCTGGATTCTCATCTACTTTCATCTTGTTGATAAATGTTGCTTTGGTTGAAGTATGTAAAGAAAATTCCACACAGATATATAGTTGGAAAACAGAGGAGTATTTCAATTGCCTTTTCAAGTAGTTTTGGATATATTTCTTTAATACTTCGCCAAACTCTCCATATATGTAGTCATTTCTTAAGGGTTACTTTGTCATATTAAAATTCTTTTCTCTGACATCACTAATTATTAGAGAAATGCAAATCAAAACTACAATGAGGTATCACCTCACACCGGTTAGAATGGGCATCAGCAGAAAATCTACAAACAACGAACGCTGGAGAGGGTGTGGAGAAAAGGGAACCCTCTTGCACTGTAGGTGGGAATGTAAATTGATACAGCCACTATGGAGAACAGTATGGAGGTTCCTCAAAAAACTAAAAATAGAATTACCATATGACCCAGCAATCCCACTGCTGGGCATATACCCAGAGAAAACCATAATTCAGAAAGACATATGCACCCCAGTGTTCATTGCAGCACTGTTTACAATAACCAGATCATGGAAGCAACCTAAATGCCCATCAGCAGATGAATGGATAAAGAAGATGTGGTACATATATACAATGGAATATTGCTCAGCCATAAAAAGGAACGAAACTGGGTAATTTGTAGAGACGTGGATGAATCTAGAGACTCATACAGAATGAAGTAAGTCAGGAAGAGAAAAACAAATCGTATATTAACGCATATATGTGGAATCTAGAAAAATGGTACAGATGAACCGGTTTGCAAGGCAGAAATAGAGACACAGATGTAGAGAACAAACATATAGACACCAAGGGGGGAAGTGGCAGGGGGGTGGCGATGATGGGATGAACTGGGAGATTGGGATTGACATATATACACTAACATGTATAAAATAGATAACTATTAAGAACCTGCTGTATAAAAAATGAATTCTTTTGTCTGTCTTTCACTTTGAATGGCTCTTGTATCCATGCATTGGTCAGGTGAAAAATACTGGTTCACTGAGTTACGTGCTGCTTCTAAAATTTTTGACACATTAATAAAGTTTATTGTTCTAATATCGAACACTCATGATCATTAGCATCACCACCAATCTCATCAGCAAGTATTAGGTTTTATCAAGCTCACAGTGGTAGATATGAGTTTTCCAAAGTTCTAATTTTCACCTGACAGCTTCGATTTTTTTTTTTTTTCTTTTGGTACGCGGGCCTCTCACTGTTGTGGCCTCTCCCGTTGCGGAGCACAGGCTCCGGACGCACAGGCTCAGCGGCCATGGCTCACGGGCCCAGGCGCTCCGTGGCATGTGGGATCTTCCCAGACGGGCATGAACCCATGTCCCCTGCATCGGCAGGCGGACTCTCAACCACTGCGCCACCAGGGAAACCCCAAACAGCTTCGATTTTATCATTGGCAAAAATACTGCTGGGTGTTTCCCTTGAAGTGACAGAGTCACTTCATTAATTTTTGAGAAAATATTTGACAGATACTCAAGTATGAATAACCATAATGTGTTAGTCGTTCTTTGTGTCAGTCGACTGTGTTCTGTGAAAAATAGCTAGTTAGCTTGCAACCCATACAATTAAATGTGCACTTTTCCTCAAGATGAGCATCTTGTTTCAGTGGGCAGTAGAAGTGTCTTATGTGCCCCTCCCATTTTGTCTAATGGAATACTTTTTAAAGTGTACTTAATCGTTGAGATTTAATAAGATTAATCATTTTTATGTTCGATCAAAGACATTCTTAAGTGAAACTCGTTCTTTTTTCACTGCAAGTGCCTGATATTGAAGAAATCAGTGTCTGCTCCCGTGGTTTGATGCCACTGTCGTGGTTTGTGCTCAAGCACCAGCAGGAATTACACCGTTGGCGCAAATATCAACACAGTGGAAAGGGCAAATGATGTCTTAGAATTACTATAAAAAATGTTGCTTACCTTTGGGACCTCCAGAGTCCCACAGAGACTAACTCTGAGAACTGCTGGTCTGTTAAAATCATTCTACTCCATACTTCATTTGAATAATATAGAAAATAATATAGAAATATATAGAAATATATCTTCTGATAGACTTACACAGTAGCAGATATACTTCCTCAAACTAAAACTCAGTATATCCCAAGAACTGCACGTGGCACTCCAGGAGCATACCTCCCACCACCACCAAAATTTTGGGAAGATATGGTTGTTCTCCTTGACAAGAGTCTCGGAGGTTAGAAATGTGTCTACTTCATTTTAGTTTTTCTTGATGGAGCGGATATTTGTGAACTTACCTATATCTTTTTTGAAATTATTTCCACATTTAGCCTAGACACTCTTGGACTAGTAAGTTTTGAAACCTTGTATGTCAGCACTACTTTCTTGCCCTTTTTCCCCTTAAAGAATAGGTTCCGGGACTTCCCTAGTGGCGCAGTGGTTAGGAATCCGCCTGCCAATGCAGGGGACATGGGTTCGAGCCCTGGTTCGGGAAGATCCCACATGCCAAGGAGCAACTAAGCCCGTGCGCCACACTACTGAGCCTGCGCTTTAGAGCCTGCAAGCCACAACTACTGAGCCCGTGTGCCTACAGCCCGTGCTCTGAAACAAGAGAAGCCACGGCAATAAGTCCGCACACTGCAACGAAGAGTGGCCCCTGCTCACTACAACTAGAGAAAACCTGTGCGCAGCAACGAATACCCAATGCAGCCAAAAATAAATAAATTAAAAAAAAAAAGAATAGGTTCCAGTTCCAAGGAATCTGGTAAAGAAGTATGCATTAACTAATTTTCCAACACAGTGCTGTGCTCAAATTAGGCACTCAATAAATATTTGTTGACTATAAAATTAATTTGTTTACCCTTTATAATCTTGATAGTTTTATGGTCTGATGATGACTTTCAACCTCCATCCAACTAGACAGAAGAGGACTATTTTTAGACCTCTGTAACATCTGAAGGCAAATTAAGGCTCTATACTGAAAACAGAATGACTAAGGAAATTTCGACATACTAAAAAGTAAACCTGCTACCTTACCCAAGGCCTTTCCAAGGCATGGCCATGGCAGCCAAGACCCTGACTGCCAGTCTTACCCACACACTCCTGTCATCAGGCAAATGAATGATTCTGTCTGAGAAAACTGATAAGCCCAAGAGATAAGACTTAAAGATAACTGTCGGGCTTCCCTGGTGGCGCAGTGGTTGAGAGTCTGCCTGCCGATGCAAGGGACGCGGGTTCGTGTCCCGGTCCGGGAAGATCCCACATGCCGCGGAGCCGCTGGGCCCGTGAGCCATGGCCGCTGAGCCTGCGCATCCGGAGCCTGTGCACCACTACAGGAGAGGCCGCAGCGGTGAGAGGCCTGCGTACCGCAAAAAAAAAAAAATATATATATATATATAACTGGCATTTGGAGTTTTCCCCAAAGAACCAGATGGTGGACTTTTCTGGTGGCACAGTGGTTAAGAATCTGCCTGCCAATGCAGGGGACATGGGTTGGATCACTGGTCTGGGAAGATCCCACATGCCGCAGAGCAACTAAGCCCATGCGCCACAACTACTGAGCCTGCGTGCCACAACTACTGAAGCGCATGTGCCCTAGAGCCCATGCTCCGCGACAAGAGAAGCCACTGCAATGAGAAGCCTGCAGACCGCAACAGAGTAGACCCTGCTCGCCGCAACTAGAGAAAGCCTGCACGCAGCAGCGAAGACCCAACACAGCCAAAAAAAAAAAAAAAAAGAACCAGATGGGTCTTACGTACAGAAAGATCTACCATTTGAGAAGCCCCACTTCATACAGAAGAAAGAGGAAGATGGTATCCAGCAGAAGAAAGGTGATAAGAATTTCTAGAATGTTACTGAATGAAGTCCTGGGATAACAAGTAAGTCAGATTGATACAAGCTGGAGCAGTCCAAGAGGGATGTCTCCAAGGGGGGTAAAATGGAACATAGAAATTACCCATTGAATTTGACCATATTGAGGGAAATTTTAGAGACCTAAATGGGGAGTTTAGGGATAAATTAATAGGTAAATAGAAAACTATGCAAATATAAAAAACACAACTCCTGGAAAATTTTAAAGTTATGCAAGAAATGTGTTCCATGTACCGCATGGCTCAGCTGAGAACAATGTTTACATGGGCCTAATAATGTAAATACTGTTCATTGATTTAGCCAAAAATCATGAAAGATTTATGCTGGGAGGAGAGTGGTGGTAAAGTATATGTGTGTACTAGAGTCTAGAGGTGGTAGTTATAAAAGAACCAGATCCTGATCTAGCAGAGAAAATCATGTCTAATCAAAAAGTAGCAGTATAGGTATGGTACTTCAAAAAATGGAAGTTAAACCCAGAAGAGCATAGAAAGTTGAAAGTAGTTCCTTTAGGTTGTGGAACTCAAGAATGGCAGAGTTAGGGAAGGTAACTATTATTGTTCATTATAAACCCTATAGAGTTATTGAGTTTAACCTTCCTACATAGGTTTTCAATTACCTTCATAAATATAAAATTGGAAGTTAGCAAGTCAAGGGCATTTCACTTTCCATGTAGATGGGTCTGACTGCATAACTAGACTTGTGCCTAAGAATCTCTTTTAAATGACTCTGTTTTGATTTTCTCCATGTAGAGACCACTAGCAGCCACATTCCTGAATTTCCCTGACATCCTTCCATCAAAATGTATCTGCTGTGCATCCTATTTCCTCAAAATTCTGACTTTATATAATTAATTAAATTGCAAATTTGATCTAACTTCCCTTTCCAACCTGATCCCGCTGTATCCCATGTGAACCATTCTCTCTGGCCAGGCTGCTCTGCTTCTTACCACTTGATTATGTCATTCTCATTTGGCCAAGGTTAAAATATCCCCCACCCCTCCAAGTCTTTGCCTACCAAGCTTTCGGTGGTAGCCCAAATCCTAATTCCTTGTGGAATCTACTCTTTTTGTTTAATCGTAGTTGATTTGCAATGTTGCGTTAGTTTCAGGTGTGCAGCAAAGTGATTCAGTTATACATGTTTTTTTTTTTTAGATTCTTTCCCCTTATAGGTTATCACAAGATAGTTCCCTGTGCTATATAGTAGCTCCTTGTTTGTTGCCTCTTTTATATGTAATAGTGTGTATACGTTAATCCCAAAATCCTAATTTATCCCTCCCTGCCTCTTTCCCCTTTGGTAACCATAAGTTTGTTTTCTATGTCTGTGGGTCTCTTTCTGTTTTGTAAATAAGTTCATTTCTATCATTTTTTTAGATTCCACGTATAAGTGATATCATGTGATATTTGTCTTTCTCTGACTTACTTCACTTGGTATGATAATCTCTAGGTCCATCCATGTTGTTGCAAGTGGCAAAATTTCATTCTTTTTTGTGCCTGAGTAGTATTCCATCATATATATATACCACATCTTCTTTATCCATTCCTCTATTGATGGACATTTAGGAATCTAATCTTTTTTTTTTAATTTATTTTTGGCTACATTGGGTCTTTGTTGCTACGTGTGGGCTTTCTCTAGTTGCGGCAAGCAGGGGCTACTCTTCGTTGTGGTGCATGGGCTTCTCATTGCGGTAGCTTTTCTTGTTGCGGAACACAGGCTCTAGGCATGCAGGCTTCAGTAGTTGTGGCTCGTAGGCTCTAGAGTGCAGGCTCAGTAGTTGTGGTGCATGGGCTTAGTTGCTCCGCGGCATGTGGGATCTTCCCAGACCAGGGCTCGAACCCATGTCCCCTGCATTGGCAGGTGGATTCTTAACCACTGCACCACCAGGGAAGTCCTGGGAATCTAATCTTGACCACTTCCGTTGGAAGTGATTTGCTCCTTCTCATATACTATCTGGTTTCATTAACTTCTAACTTTTTATTGTAAAATGTACCTTCGATATAAAAAGTATGCATTATGTGTCTGTACAGCTTAGAATAAAATAAGCATCACATAATTCACCTCCCAGTTTAAGAAACAGGACATTACTCTTCAGAATTGCATCTCCCCACCCCCACCTCATAGGAGGAACTGCTATCCCTATTGGGTTATTCATTGTCTTGCTTTTCTTTATGGCTTTATCATAACTAGGTGTATCCCTACATAATCTCTTAATTTGTTTTGCCTTGAACTTTATATAAATGGAATCCTACTTTATGTATTTTTCCTTAGACTTTCTTTTGCTCAAACATTGTTTTTGAGAATTAACTATGTTGGTGCATATAAGCTATAGTTCCTTCTTTGTCAGCATTCTACAGTGTTCAATTGTCTGAATATACTGTGAGCTATTTATAGTATCTGTTGTTCATTGACTAACAGGTTGGTGTCAGAACTTTTCAATAATGACCAATGTTGCCGTAAACGTCCATAAACATGTCTCTTGGCACATACTTCTCTAGAGCAGTGGTTCTCATAGTGTGGGCCCTGGACCAGTAGCATTAGCTTGCTAGAAATACAAGTTCTTGGGCCCCATCTCAGACCTACTGAATCAGAAACTAAAAGGGCAGGCCCAGCAATCTGTGTTTTAACCAGCCCTGACGGTGATTCTGATGCTCACTCAGGTTTGAGAACCACAGATCTAGTGTGATCATGGCTTTGTCAGTTTCCTCTTGTAGTTCTGTCCATATTTAGTTTATATATCTTGAAGTTACATTATTGGGATATATGAATTAGAATTGATGTATTTTCCTGGTGAATTGGAACTTTTATGAAAATGTAGTGATTCACTTTATTTCTAGCGATGCTTCCAGCTTAAAATCTATTTTGTCTGATATTAGAACAGTCTTGCTTTCTTTTGCTCTCTGCTTATTGTTTAGTTTTCCATCCTTTGACTTTTACTCTTTTTCTGTACTTAAGTTTTGGTTGAATGTGGACCTTGTAAAACAATATATTACCTTTTCAAAATCCAGTCTAATAGTCTTGTAGTTCAGTTTAGTCCACCTATACTGATTACTGGTCTATTTTAATTCCTTTCTACCATCTTATTTTCACATTGTTTGCTCTCATTTTTCCTTTTTTCTTTTTCCTTTTTTGCTTCTTTGGATTATTTGAGATTTACTTTTTCCTCATTCTATTGTTTCCTCTGCTTGTTTTATGCTTTTAGTGTTTTTCCTAGAAATAATTTTTAAATGCATGTTTAATTTTTAAAGTCTGAATTTAATCAGCATTTCTACTCTGAAAAATATAAGAAGCATATGACATTCTAAGGTTGAATGGAACTCCTCCTGAAATGTGTTTTCTTAATCAGGGATTTTAATTTTTAAACTTATGTCTTAACTCCATAAACTAGATTTTATTGTTTTATTCCATTGTTCATGTTTATAAACCACGCATTGCTATTTTTGATGCTTACTATTATTCCTTGTAAATTAAGTCTTCTGGGATTCTTTTCTTCATGAAATCTGTCATGAAGGTCCTCTTTTAGGGAAGCTCTGGTGGTGGCAAATTCTCTCAGTTTTTGTAATGAAAGGTTCTCTGTTTTATCCTACGTTTAAATGAAAGTTTCACTGGGTAAACAATTCTACCATGAGAGTTGTTTTACCTTCAGCAGTTTAAAACCAGTATTCTAATATCTTCCCATTTCTGTGTTGTTGAAAAGTCAACTGCCTAATTGTTCTTTAGTAGTAAACCTGCCGTTTCCTCAAACTGATACTCTTTTTTTACTTTTTTGTTATACTTCTAGTTTCTCTACAACGTGTCTCAATGAAGATTTCTATTTAATTTTCCTAGGATTTGTTGGGATATCTGAATCTAAGACTTGGTCTTTTTGAGGAGACAACAGTTCATTTATACAATTTTCATGTAACTTAAATTCTGTTACGTTCTCCTATGATCTTTTCTAGCAGTCTGATTACACTGGATCATCTCACCCCTTGCTCAGTACCTCTAGGCCTCTCTTTTATATATTTTCACTCCCTTTCAAATCCTTCTATTTTCTTTTAACTTTATTTATATATGATAATTCCAATATCTCCTGCCTTTGTGGATCTGTTTCTGTAGTTTGTTGTTTTGCTGATTCTTCCTCATGGTGGCTTGTTTCTCCATCTTACTATGATTTGGGAAGTGGAGGTGGAGAGAATGATGATGGCTGATGTTCCTTGGAACTTGACCTGTAAGAATTCATTTGAAGCCTGGATTTAAGGAGAATTTGTGTTGCTTCTGCTAGGTGTCTGGGGACAATACCAATTTGGGATCTTTTTAAACTCTGTATAGATATTGGCAATTAGGGGTAACATTTAAAAATATTTAAACATTTAAAAATATTTTCCTATCCTTGTTTTTTATTTGTATTACACTACATTAGTTGATAGTGTCTTTTACTGCAAACCTTCTTATATCCTCTTTGAGAACACTTTTCAATCATCCCTACAAAATGAAAGGGATAAAGAACATCTAAAGGCTGGTTAATTATAACATTGGATTATTTTAAAATAAAACTTTGTTAGGATCTCAGGCAACACAATCCAAGGTATCATGCTTTTAAAGTAAGTTTAGTGCATTGCCTAAGGCAATGATAGAATGAATTGATTTTAAAGAGCGCTTAGGCAGGCTCAAAATACGAATGAGGAAAACGTGGAAGTTCCAAGTCAACATTAAATATTTACATGGAAGTTAAGACTTAGAGACTTAGAGATTCAGACCTGGTTTGCTTCCCAATGTGAATAGGCAGGATGGAGCAGTATGGGCCCTGTGTAAAATAGAATAATAAAGCTTCAAAATATGCTAGGGAAAACCCATAAGGGTAGAACAGTGTGCATAGTGTGCTGCCTTCCATGTAAAAATAGGAGGGGACGGATATGCATCCGCTTGTGTGTGTGCATGACATACCAAGGGAAGGATACCCAGGAAGTCCAAAATATTGCTTGCCTCTGGAGATAGGAACTGGATAGCGGCGGGGAGAGGTGGGGGACAGAGGTGATACAGATTTTTCCACGTGTACCATTTTGAACCTCTTGAGTTTTGAGCCATGAAAATATATTATCTATTCAAATAAATGGATATACAGATGCATAGATAGATATAGACAGGAAGTCAGTGAGTAAATGACTGAGAGAGTGAGTGAATGTATCCCCTCATTGGATGCACCAGATACTGGCTGTTGTCTGAGCCCTCTGTGCCTTCACTTCCTCATCTGTAAAATGCAGAGAATGGCACCTACCTCACTGGGTTGTTCTGAGAATTAAATAAGACAAGTTGTCAGAACAAAGTTTGGCACATAGTAAATACACACAGAAAAATGCTAGTGTCATTATTTGTTTTGCTAGAATCCTTGTGATCTTGAGAACATGGGCTTGTGTTCATCTATACCTCAACCTCTAAGTAGGTTCTCCTACTTCTGTGAGGATTTTTAACTTCTCTTGCCCTCAGTTTCTATAACTGTAGAATGTGAATAATAATAATATAACAAAAACGATAATAATTAACTCAAGAAGACATCTCACTGATATTTGTTGATATTAGAAAATAATTGTTAATGTTTTTTCAATGTGGTAATGGTATTGTGTTTATTTTGGGTCCTTATATTTTATAAACACATACTAAAATATTCATGGATGAAAATCTTTTCTTCAAAAAAAAATACAGAAAGGAATATATGGTAGCATAGATCAAAAAGAGTGACCATGAATTAATGATTGCCATAACTGAGTCATGGGCACATGGGGATCATCAGACAACTCTCTCTGATTTTGTGTATGCTTGGATTTTTCCTAATAAAAAGCTTTTTCCTAAGAGGCTGTCATTAAGTGAGAAAATACATCCTCCAGCAGCAGGAATGCAGTCATGACTCAGTGAATGGCTCTGGAAGCTGGGTGTAGAGCTGGTGGCTAACAGGAGTTGTAGCATCCTATCTATTTTTATTAGCCTCAGTTAGATGGTCAGGAACAAAAGCTTGCAGCAAACAATGGATTAACTGATACATGTGAGGAAAACTGTCATATTTTTTAATTCTCCTGATGAAGATCCCAGCTTTCTGACATTTGGGGAAACACCAACCCACCCTCCCACCCCCCGTTACAGAAATCTGCAGCATCCTGACACTTAACAGTCATAGCTCTCAGCCAAAAACCAGACCCTGGAAAACGGGAGGACTCTCTTTCCATTGTTAACTGGCAGTAACCATTTTACCTTCATTTTGAGCTCCAGTTCTGAGCTTAAATTAAACAGTACCAAACGGGGTGGGTATTTTTGTCTTTTCATGCAAACATACCTTTACAATCAAATACCTTATTTTCAGCCCTTTAACCCTGAAGAACAAAGTATATTTCAGTGTGTGGTCAGTTTGAACGTGGACACTCATTAGTATTGGAGGAGTGGGGATTTGGAAATACTGCCTTCAAAAAAAAAAAGTTTCCCCTTTAACTTATTTTTACCCTTCCCACCTCTGTCTCCATGGAAATGGGGTCAGAGGCCACAGGGAGCTCTCAGGGAGCCAGCAGCTGAGAATGAGAATTCTCACTTAGAGATTTCAGCTGAAAGCTATAAACTCCTTTACAAAGACCAGCTGAGTCTTGGCCACTATGGTCTCTGGTTTTTTACACTGATAAAGAAGGTGGGGTTTTTTTTTTTTTTTCCTATGTGGAGGAGGAAGAGATGCTATTAAGTAAAAACCATTTTTGCATTTAAACTTGACTTCTTCTGTGCAGTAAATCAAAGATAGAGACATTCCTTAAGAAATTATTTTCAACTTAAAGGTTTTAAATGATAGTGTACATTTGGAATTAAGCAATTATCACTGGTTTTATCTCTTTCCTTCTTTCAAGCTTATGATAGTACCAGATATTTGAAGAAAAACATATGTGAACTTATTCATTGCATGCTATCAATTGTAAATGATTCCGTCTAATGGAATATCACCATAGCACAATTCAAAATCACTTGAGTGAAAATAAAAATCTCAAGATTATGGGCGGCCAGTACCGTTCCACAGAATGTTTTATGAATTAAAGTATAAACTACTGTTGGCTCCTTATTTTTCCTGAACTGTTAACACTATTTCTTTCCTTCTTTCTTTTTATTTTTGTGTACTTTAAGCATTCAGTTTACTTTCTTATAAACCATTTGAAAATATCTGAGAAGGCTGGACACTCAACTATGCCAACTATTTTAAATTATTTTTATATATTACACATTATTCTGTTATTCAGTAGCAGCCAAGTAACTATTGCGACAATATGAAATGTAAATCTGGTTTTGAAAAAGCAGGTCCTGATTAAAAAGTCTGTGTTTCAGGCTATTCATTTTTTTTTTTAATATTCTTTTTCTCTTCATGCCACACATCTTTATGGTTCAAAGTTTATAGATTCAGCATTATTCCCAAGCACTTCTGCAAAATTTCATCATTACTCTGACATAGAACATTCAGTTATTACTTTTAATCATTAATCACACAACTGCTCAGAATTTTCCAGAATTTAGTTTCAGTAAACATCAGAACCACAGCACCTCTCTCGGGGGCTCTCATCAATCTCTCTCTCTCCTCTCCCTCCCCCCGACACACACACACTTTCATGTGGCCAGCAGTCTAAGGATGTCGTCTTTATTCCCTAGCATTTCCTTTGTCTCTTAGCCCTCTCGCATGTCTGTGCTGAGCCCTCTCTCTGTCCTGGGTTGCGCCCTTATTCCACTTTCCTTTGCTCGCAGAGTGAACCAGAACACTGTGTTCTGAAGCTGCCCCGGCACACATGCTTCACGATGCTGCCAAGTTTGCAGCTGACCAATTGGCCTACTTTAGAGGGCTTGATTTATAAAATTTACAACCCTTAATTTCCACCACCCCATTCCTCCCTCCCACCCCTGAAAAGAGTGTGCCAAATGTACTGATAAATCAAGAGTCCTTTGGTTTCGTTGCAACAAAATGGGCAGTCGTTTCTCTTCCCTTCATTGGCTCTCGGCCTTGCCATTCCCTCCTGAATAGATGGAAAATAGCGGTTGATGTGTCGCAGGAAGACATTTGATAGCGGCTGCCTCTGTATTAATAACTCATTTTAAAAGAAATGTACTAACAAAATGATACGCTCTTCAGTTTCTGGAACTCTGCACTTCTAAAGTAATTCCCATTCCAAAAACCAATTCAGGCAAGTTTGTCTTCTTCCAAATTAGGAAGACGGAGTTGGGTTCTTGATTTTTTCAGTGAGGTTGGGTCAGGCAGGTCTTCTGTATTTAGATATTTTGAATACTCCTTCATTGGACCCTTCTGGGCTTTTTAAATAGATGCAAGACCAAATAGGAGAAGGTGAGGATTTAATGGAGTAAAGAAAAGCTGTGTGAATTGGTTTCTCATGATTTTAGTGATTTCTTAAGTTCTTTCTCCTGCCCAGTTCTTCAGGAAAAAGAGCTCTGTCAGAGTAGATCCAGGAATTTACAAGGCCTGAAACTTCTCAAATATGGAGCCCTCTTTATGAAAGAGAATATGAAACTAGGTTCAAGGTATAGATCTATTTTGAATTAAAAAAAGAAACCATAACAAATTACAAATTCTAAAAAGCATGCAGGAAAATACCATTATTATCACTATTATTAATTAACAATTATTGTTACTGTTGCAACTTAACTGCTTGACCCGCCTATATAATACATCTTTTCCCTATATTTTTGGCTTTATACTCTCTGATCTTTCTTCACATGGTAAAAATTTTATAGTACCATTTTGTGCAGAGAGAATAGAAAGATAATTTTGCCTTTCTTCTGGCATAGTAGATAGAAATATTTTTTTTGTTATTGATGGTTTAGAAAAGTTTCCTTAAGCTTCAGAACTTCTTGGCCATGCCACAGCTCAAACAATTTCTTGCCGTGGAGGTGCCTTGCGTCCTAGGAAAAGCCCTCAGAGGCTGCAGGCCTTTGATATCACTGGAGTGGGCTTCAGCTGGCCCTTTGGCCATTGCCTCAGTGGCTGGTCCACCTCAGCCAGTTCCAGCGTCTGGTTAGTGGTCCTGGGCAGGGGGAAGGGGACTGCAGGTGCAGTGGTGCTCATGGTGGAGCCTCAGTCTGGCAGGCCCTCAGTAGAGGGGGGAGCAGCATCTTATTCAGAATCTTCCTGATGCCAGAATTGGGTTCAGGATACTGGGGAGGTCCCACATAATGTAGAATGTCATTGGGGGCCAACCAAAATGAAGGGGTTACTGGCAGCCCACTGACCTCACCCGCAGATCAGGATATAGAGGCAACCCCCTTGCTGGGGAAGGGTCTGTGTATCCATGAGTCCCAAATCCCTGAGGAGGACACACAGAACCTTAGAAGGGGCCCATGAAAGCACGCAGCCATGAAGCTTAAAGTTCATTAGTTTTACTGAGAATCTAACTCTGTAGCTCTGTAGTGTACAGTGGGCGTTCATGTAACTGAAAATAATACTGAATTCCCTGGCCAAAGTGACCCCTAACTTAATATACTTAAAATTGTAGGGTCCACAGGCAGGTTCACAGCTGTATCCTTATCATTTAGAACAGTACCTAGCACATAGTTGGAGCTCAGTAAATATTTGCAAAATGAATGAGAAGCCTTTTTTTCTGAATATTTTTCCGTTTACAGAGAGGACCAAAATTAGTTACAAATGCCTTTTATTTTCCTGGGTTAAAACAGGCCAGCCAACTGGAAGCCACTGGGTATTGCTCACTTTTAATGTCTTCATCCACCCTTGAGATACTCTTTCTTACATCACCCAAGCTCCTCCCACCAAATGGGTGGCAGGGGGGAACTTTAATGCATAGTTTAAGCAACATGTCATTTTCTTTTCATTTTGAGTACGTGCTCTATTGCTGCCCAGATAGTCAAATGTCAAGCTTTTTCGACTGGGATTCTTCCAGTTATGCTATAATGCCCTGAACTTTTTCAGAGTGAAAAAGCTGTTTACTCTTTAAAAAAAAAAAAAAAATTTTAGTTAAAATATCGAGAGATTTTTTAAAAATATGAACATGTTTTCTTCTTGTTTCTTGAGGATTCTGGGGTGCTCCTTTTGACCTGTGGGGAGAAAATAGCAGAGTCATCATGTTTAACATGGGGATTTTTGTGACCTTTTCATTTCTGAAGCCTGCAAGTCACAATGTAGCCATATCATTATCCAGATAGTGAGTAGTGACAAAAAGAACGCATGAAACTCGTAGAAGACATAGAGTCTCATGGTGACGAGTGACCTCATGTATTCTACCTCTTTATTAGTGAAGAAACTGCTGCTCAGAAATGTTAAATGAATTGCCCAAAGTTATAGTCATGACTGGCATTAATCAGAAGTTCTATAAGGGCAGCATAATAAAGCTATTCCTCAAAATAAGTTTTGGAACTTTTCTTATCTTTTATATTCATTTCCCCATCAGCTCTTATCTCTAATACCATAACCCCAGTTAACTGTCTCTGCATCAGCAATGTTTGAAAACCCCATGTTTTATAAGGCGCACTGGGAAACTAAGTGAATCAGAGATGCTGCCTTGGAGGAGATTGACATTGGCATGGTGCCGAGCACCTAGTGGGCATTTGAAAAACACTTACTGAAATAAGTTGAATACACTGAATTCTTGTTTCTAATTGCCTATACGATACTGTGAAAATTTATTCAGCAAACACCTATTAGACCACTACTCTAAGTCATGCACTTTGCTCACGGGCCTGTGTTGATAATTAAGACATGAACCCTGCCTTCCAGGAGATCACTGTTCAGTGAAGACAGATGCATCATGTATTAGTTTCTATGGCTGTGTAAGAAATTACAAACTTAGCAGCTTAAAACAACACCCATTTATTAGCTCACAGTTCTATAGGTCAGAAATCTGGGTAGAGCACAAGTGGGTTCCCTGCTCAGGGTCTCACAGGGCTAAAATCAAGGTGTCAGGTAGGCTACATTCTCATCTGGAGCTGGGATCCTACTCCAGGCTCATGTGCTTGTGGCAGAAGTCAGTTTCTTGAGGTTGCAGGATTGAAGTTCTTTGCTGGCTATCAGCCAGGGGCTGTCCTCAGATCCTAGAGGCTGCCTGCATTCCTTGCCCTGTGGCCGCCTCCATTTCCAAGCGATACTGGATTATCTCCCTGGTATCAAATCCCTCTCACATTTTAAGTCTCTTTTGAACAGCCTCATCTCTTTTCAAAGCTGACCTGATCAGGTAGGTCAGTCCCACAGAGGGTAATCTTACTATCTTAAGGTCAACCGATTTGGCACATCGATAAAATCCCTTTTGCCATATAGTGTTACATAATCATGGGAGTAACACCTCACATTCACAGGTCCTCCTCACATGCAATGGGAGGGAATTATACAGGGAGCTCATTGGGGGATCATCTTAGAATTCTGCCTACCGAACATAACAAAAGGTTACAATCCACCAAGGTGAATGATATGTTGAAACTAGCTACAAAGAGCTATGAGAACCCAGAGGAGTGAACAAATAGCTCTGCCTAGTGAAATGGATAGAGTTAAGGTAAGAGAAAAGGTAAAGTTTAAGCTGATCATGGAGAATGAATAGGAGTGCAACAGATAGATAAAGGGCAGTCTTGTGTGTGTGTGTGTGTGTGTGTGTGTGTGTGTGTGTGTGTGTGTTTTATTTTTTCCTTGAGTTCACAGAGCATGCCACCTCTGGGGACTCCCTCCCCTCACCCTCAACATACCAAGTCTGCTCATGGATTCATAAATAAGGTTTAAGCAATATTTTGATTGATAGACCATCTAATTTATGAGCATTGTATAATCTGGAACCTCTCACCTACCTTTTTCTTACCCATCAGAGATTTTTAAAATATAAAATTTAAAGTTATTTATTAAACAGTTGGGGAAATCGGAATGCTGGTGTGATATTAAATGATATTAAAGAATTATTTTTAAGTGTCATAATGGTATCATGGATTTTTAAAAAGAATCTTTATATCAGAAATACATATGGACACATAAATAAAATGATACAATGTCTTAATAAAAATAGTAGTAAACTTTTATTTTGCAAAAGGTTTTAAGATTTTTGGAGATAGGCATGTGTGCATACACACACATGCACACACAGAGAAATATACACCTGATTCTTGGTGACTGACTTCTATTAACTTCTCCCATATTTTTCTCTTTTGCTTATCCTACCGTTTTATACTAGGAATGTTCAGGCACTTATTAATTAAAGAGATTTTGGGTTTAAGCAACAGAATCTGACTCTACTTAATTCAAGGGAATTAAAAGGGGAGATTACTAGAAGAAGACTTGTTGTCCAATTGCAGTAGCTAGTCTCTAAAGATGGCCCACAATGAACCACACTTCCCAGAGTTTGTGACCTTACATAGGTCCACACTGAATCTGGGCTGGTGCTGTCACTCTTTTTGTTGTTGTTGTTTGTTTGTATTGTTTTGTCTAGTTTTATTAAGATATAATTGACATTTAATATTGTATAAGTTTAAGGTATACAAAATAATGATGTATGTGTAGATTGTAAAATGATTACTACAATAAGATTAGTTAAAATCCATCACCTTATGTAGTTACAATTTTTCCTTGTGATGAAAACTTTTAAGAGCTACTCTCTTAACAACTTTCAAATATACAATACAGTATTATTAAATATACTCACCATGCTATACATTACACCCCCAGAACTTATTTATCCTATAACTGGAAGTTTGTACATTTTGACCACTTTCAACTAATGTCTCTGAACCCCCAACCCCGCCTCTGGCAACCAGCAATCTGTTCTCTGTTTCTATGAGTTTGGTTTTTGTTAGAATCCACATATAAGTGAGATCATACAGTATTTATCTTTCTCTGTCAAACTTGTTTCACTTAGCATAATGCCCTCGAGTTTCATCCATGGCGTCAAAAATGGCAGGTTGTCCTTTTTATGGCTGAATAGTATTCCATTGTGTATACATACCACAATTTCTTTTTTTTCCTTTTTAAAAAAATTGAGATATAATCGACATTTAACATTATATTGGTTTAGGGTGTACAATATAAAGATTTGATGTATGTATGTTATTGTAATATGATCACGAAAATAACTCTAGTTAACATCCATCAATACACGCAGTTACAAACTATTTTCTTATGGTGAAAACTTTTAAGATTTGCTCTCATAGCAACTTTCAAATATGCAATACAGTGCTATTAACTATAGTCACCGTACATTACATCCCCAGGATTTATTTCTTTTATAATTGGAAGCTTGTATCTTTTGACCACCTTTATCCACATTCTGCCTGCCCCAGTCACCCATCTCTGGCAACCACCAATCTATTCTCTGTATCTATGATTTTGGGTTTTGTTTGCTTGTTTTTAGAATCCACACATAAGTGGGTCAAACATATGGCATTTGTTTCTCTCTGTCTGACTTATTTCACTTAGCATAATGCCCTCAATGTCTACCCATGTTGTCACAAATGAGAGGATTTCCTTTTTTATGGCTGAAATACATACTACATATATATATATATATATATCCTGTTTTCTTCATTCATTCTTCAATGGACACAAATTGTTTCTACATCTTGGCAATTGTAAATAATGCTTCAATGAACATGGGGATGCATATACTTTTTGAGTTAGTATTTTCATTTTCTTTGGCTATAATTATTCCCAGAAGTCAAATTGCAGTATTAAATGGTAGTTTTATTTTTAAGTTTTTGAGAACCCTCCATAATGTTTTCCATAGTAGCTACACCAAGTTACATTCCCACCAACAGTGCACATGTGTTCCCTTTGCTCCACATTCTTACCAACTCTTGTTATTTCTTGTCTTTTGTATAATAGCCACTCTAATAGGTGTGAGGTGTTATCTCATTGTGGTTTTGATTTACGTTTCCCTGATGATTAGTGATGTTGAGCATCTTTTCATGTACCTGTTGGCCATCTGTATGTCTTCTTTAGAGAAATGTCTATTTAGATTCTCTGCCCTTTTTTTTAAAATCAGATTGCTTGTTTTTGTTTTTTCTCTATTGAGTTGTGTGCATTTCTTATGTATTTTGGATATTAACCTCTTATCAGATATATGATTTGCAACTATTTTTTCCCATTCTGTTTTCATTTTGTTGGTGGTTTCCTTTGCTGTGCAGAAGCTGTTTAGTTTGATGTAGTCATATTTGTTTACTTTTGCTTTTATTGCCTTTGCTTTTAGTGTCAAATCCAAAAAAAGAAAAAAACATTGCCAAGACCAATGTCATGGAACCTATGTTTTCTTCTAGGAATTTTATGATTTCAGGTCTTATGTTCAAATCTTTAATCCATTTTGAGTTTGTTTTTTTTTTTTTTTTTTGGCAGTACGTGGGCCTCTCACTGTTGTGGCCTCTCCCGCTGTGGAGCACAGGCTCTGGAGGCACAGGCCCAGTGGCCACGGCTCACGGGTCCAGCCGCTCCACGGCATGTGGGATCTTCCCGGACCGGGGCATGAACCCGTGTCCCCTGCACTGGCAGGCGGACTCTCAACCACTGTGCCACCAGGGAAGCCCTTGAGTTGAATTTTAAATATGGTGTTGAATGGCTGTCAACACCATATTGACATCTACCATGTGGATGTCATCCACCATGTGGACCATGGTGGTCCACTTTTATTCTTTTGCATGTGGCTGTCCAGTTTTCCCAACACCATTTGTTGAAGAGACTGTCCTTTCCCAATTATGTATTCTTGGTTCCTTCATTGTAAATTAATAGACTATATATGTGGGGGTTTATTTCTGGGCTCTCTACTCTGTTCCATTCATCTATGTGTCTGTTTTTATGTCAGTACTATACTGTTTTGACTACTGTAGCTTTTAAACATAGTTTGAAATCAGGAAGTGTGATGCCTCCAGCTTTGTTCTTTTCTCTCAAGATTGCTTTGGCTATTCAGGGTCTTGTCTGGTTCCATATAAATTTTAGGATTGTTTGTTCTAGTTCTGTGAAAATGCCGTGTGAATTTGAATAAGGATTGTATTGACTCTGTAGATCGCTTAGGGTAGTATGGACATTTTAAAAATATTAATTCTTCCAACCCATGAGCATGGAAGATCTTTTCATTTATTTGTGCCTTCTTCGATTTCTTTCATCAGTGTCTTAAAGGTTTCAATGTACAGGTCTTTTACCTCCTTGGTTAAATTTATACCTAGGTATTTTATTCTTTTTGATGCAATTGTAAATGGGATTGTTTTCTTAATTTCTCTTTCTCATAGTTCGTTATTAGTATATAGAAATGCAACTGATTTTTGTATATTGATTTTGTATCTTGGAACTTAATTGAATTTGTTTATTAGTTCCAACAGTTTCTTGGTGGAGTCTTTAGGGCTTTCAATATATGGTAGGATGTCATCTGCAAATAGTGACAGTTTTACTTCTTTGTGATTTAGGCTTAGTTTGTTTTTTCTTTTTCTATTTCCTGAGGTGTAAAGTTAGGTTGTTTATTTGAGAACTTTCTTGTTTCTTAGTGTGTTTACCATTATGAACTTTCCTCTTAGAACTGTTCTTTCTACAATCCACAAGTTTTGGTATGTTGTATTTCCATCTTCATTTGTTTCAAGATATTCTCTGATTTTTCTTTTGATTTCTTTGCTGACCCATTGGTCATTTAGAAGCATGTTGTTTATCTCCACATATTTGTGAATTTTCCAGTTTCCTTCTTTGTTTCATATCATTGTGGTTAGAAAAGATGTGTGATATGATTTCAAACTCATTAAATTTATTAAGATTTGTTTTGTGGCCTAACATATGACCTATCCTGGAGTATGTTTTGTGTGAGCTTGAGAAGAATGTATATTCTATTGTTTTGGATTGAATGTTCTATATATGTCTGTTAAGTCCATCTGATCTAATGTTATTTAAGGCCAGTGTTTCCTTATAGAATTTCTGTCTGGATGCTGTATCCATTGACCAAAGTGGGCTATTAAGGTCCCCTAGGATTACTGTATTGTTATGTATTTCTCCCCTTAGGTCTTTCCATATTTGCTTTAAATATTTTGGTGCTCCTAGTTGGGTGCACAAATATTTACAAATATTATATACTCTTGTTGGATTGACCCCTTTTATAATGACTTCTGTATCTCTTATTATAGTTTTTGTTTTAAAGCCTGTTTTGTCTGATACAAGTATAGCTACCCTACTTTTCTTTTGGTTCCCATTTGTGTGAAGTATCTTTTTCATTCCTTTACTTTCAGTCTGTGTGTATTCTTACAGATGAAGTGCATGTCCTTTAGGCAGCATATAGATGGGTCGTGTTTTTTATTTAATCCATTCAGCAACTCTGTGTCTTTTGATTGAAGAATTTGGTCCTTTTACATTTAAAGTAATTACTGATGGGTATGGACTTACTGCCATTTTGTTCATTGTTTTCTGGCAGTTTTGTAATGCCTTTGTTCCTTCTTTTTCTCTTGTTCTCTTCCTTTGTGATTCAATGATTTTCTGTAGACTCTTTTTTCTGTGACTGTTTTCAATTAACAGAATGCAACAGACAGGATATTGTAATAGTTTGGGCCCTAAACCTTAAGAAGGTATTTTTATATGGGGAGCCCTGACCACCATGCACTCAGTACTATCACTCAGCTGTTGGAGTAAGCCTCACCTGAAGCTTACATCCTATTGAACCAGATGGACTTAACAGGCATATACAGATAGTAAATTTCTTTTATTACTTAAACCTTTATAAGTTGTGTTTTCTGTTAGTTATGTCTGAAGTGATCTTTGTATCAGGGCCATTACCAAACAAGAGAGAATTTTTATGAGCTAGGCAAATACCTCAAGAGGTATCTACAAAAAGGAATGTGACTCCCTTTCACTTAGATCAAGAGCTATCTCATAAGCACAGAAATTTGGGACAATAGAGGAGGATATGAGGTCACATGGTATCCCTATTTCCATCACAACTCTGGCTTCTGCGTGTCACCTGTTAGGAAGGGAGAATGATAGAAAAAGTAATTAAAACTAAAACTTACTGAGCCCCTACTATGTGCCAGACACGTGCCTTGGTTCTTTACATATCTTACTGAATCTTCACAAAAACCTTTTGAGTAGCTACTCTTAACACTGCAGATGTAGAAGGGGCAGCTCAGAGAAGGTAACTAACTTGGCAAACATCGTGCTCACGTCGCTAAGTATCAGGCAGGTCTTCCATCTGGCTCCAAAGCTCTTTCTCTTCCCCTCTCCTTTGATCAATCCCAGAGTCACCCTTTCATATCAGTTCTGTTATCACCACCATTATGCATAATTATCAGTGAGGATAAGGAAAGGAAGGCATAAAAGCAACTCTGGGCACATAAAGCCCTGAGGGTGGGATTGGGGGCATAAGACTTACCCTCAGCTTCACTCTGTTCGTTGTACAGGCTGTCGAGTCTCATGGCCATATGCGTTCAGTGCAGAATCACTGAATGTTGGAGCAGTGAGAGAAACTTGTGTCATCTACTCTGATCTTTTCCTTTTACAGTTGATGAAGCTGAATCCAGGGAGATGAAATGACCCGCCCTAAAGTCACACAGCTAGAGACAGTGCTTGAACTAGAAACAGAGTGTTTCTCTGTTCTCTCTTTTAGCTCCACCTCTCTGGTCCATAGCATAGTGTTATTTCAGATTTCCAGTATTGGAGCCATACTGCCTGGGTTCAGTGCTTGGCCCCGCCACTTACTGAGTGGGTTGGGCAAGTTATTCCCTCACCTGTTAAATGGGGCAAAATAACAGCACCTCTCTCTTGGATATAAATAACATAAAACAGTGTCAAGAACATAGTGAGTGCTCTGTGTTTCTTATCATTGACCAGCTCACAGCACATGGTCTCAGTGGCACTGATTCTTTTCGCATCCTGGCCTCATCTTGAGCACCTCTCAGGAGCCTTGTTATACTCTGGTTACCTTCACTGTGAACTGACTTACAGTCTTTCAGTCATCTGCCTATATCTGCTTTAGAAAAGAACTTTTGATCACTGCACTATGAGGCAAGGGGGACAGGAGGACAAGACCCATAATTTTGGTCTTAATCCATCTAACCTTTAGTTGTCCCTTTTCCTGAATGTTGGTGGAAATAGAAAGAGGAAGGCTCGGTGTTCTCCTCTTCCCACCCTCTCACTTTTGAAATCTGCCACCAGGAAAGGATCTGATAAGCTTATTCTTTAGTAACATACTGATAAGGCTTAACCAGTAACCTCTGCTTTTAGGGACAGTTTGCAGTTTTACAACAGGTTAAAGCCTAAACCAAAGGATCTCTAATGTTAGGGTTTTGGTATCAGTCAGGAGTGGGACAGGTTTACACTTTGGTTTTGTGTTGCCGGTATGGGATTGGGGAGAAACAAAGGGGGGAAACCCATGTCTTTCTCATAAATCCGGGTTCCACCCTCCAGGCTGGGAGTGAGCTAACCAGGTGGGCAGATGGGGAAGAAGTATTGCATTTTTTCTAGGACTTTCTGAGGTAGCCCAGCTAGGGTAGAAAATCAGAATTGCCTTCAGGGGAACCAAAGAGTGGTGGTGGAGGGTGGCTTCACCAAGAAACAGGGCCTTTACTGAGAACAAAAAGCACGCATCATATCTAAGAAGCCAGAATAGGACAGAGTGACCCACAAATAACCTCAGAAATGAGTCTGAGCCCAGAGGTCACACCCTTTTTTAATCTGAGTTGGCTCTGTGTCATGGGGCAGGAACAGATTCAAGACCCCAAGACACAGACACTCATTGCTGCCCACTCTTGCTGCTCTCAGGGTTGGTACACTGTCCAAAGAGTTGTGGATGAAGGAAGCCATTGACCAATGTGACCAAGAGTTACTTGGTCTCTGGAAAAGCACCAGAATTCCAGCCAGGTCAATCCATCAGCCCATGTGGCGTTCCCTTCTGCACTTCCTTCTCACAAAGTTCTCTGGAGATGAGAGGAGGAAGTGGATCCATAGAAACTGGAAGTCCAGGTGGACCTGTTCATCTACTAGAAGAGAAGAACTAGGTCAGGTACCTAGTGATGGGCATGGGAGTGGGCGGGGTGGGGGGGTGGGGAACAGCAGAAGTGCATGCTTTCCTGATTAGGGGTCCCGGGGTTATTACAAGGCCTTATGCAGCAAGCACTAACTGCAGACTTAGCAGATAACATGTTTTCACGTATGTATGCCATTGGTTTTTCACATGCATATGGAAGCTGTAGTGTGGTAATGTGATTAATATCATCCCTAATTTATAATTATTTACTTTGCAATGAATAGATAGTAAAATACAACTACTCTCATATGGGGGCCCATGAAATTATTTTGACTTTCAAAAGAGATTCTTGTTCTTGAAAAGATTGGAAACACTGGGTTACATCATTGCCTTTTCATTGCCACTGCCGTGTGCTTCAATCATAGGTTTATGAATATGATACCTTTGCCCACCACCTTTACCACCAGAGAGTGTGTATTTGGTGTCCTCTTCTGAATACTGTATAAAGTAAATCAAACCAATATGTCTGTTAAAAACTTCCTTTAAAATATCACTCAGTGTCTTTTCATTGAGGATTGTCATTTCTGTTCTTTTTTAGGGTGAATTTGCTTAATCCATCCTGCCTACAAGCTCCTTATATAGATTTGGGGGCAGATTCTTCTAGAGAAAATTGAACTCTGCTTTCTGAATCTTCCTACTCACACCCACACACACACACACACACACACACAAATGTAGGCAAATGTAACCTACAGGCAAGATATACCAAAGTAGGGGCTTCCCTGGTGGCGCAGTGGTTGGGACTCCGCCTGCCGATGCAGGGGACATGGGTTCGTGCCCCGGTCCAGGAAGATCCCACATGCCACGGAGCGGCTGGGCCCGTGAGCCATGGCCGCTGAGCCTGCGCGTCCGGAGCCTGTGCTCCGCAGCGGGAGAGGCCAAAAAAAAAAAAAAAAAAAAAAAAGATATACCAAAGTAATCTGGGACCTTGATAACATGTTAAAAAGCTTGCTACTAAGATTACTAGTTAAATGACAGTTCAAGGTGAAAGGCATCCCGCTAACTTTGTTCAGTTTCCTTTCTACTAAAGTAAGTTGACTTTCAGACAACTTTTAGTTATATTTCTAACATAAAGTTTAACTGTTTCAAAGTTGTTTAATTTACAAAAATATACTGTAAAACATTTAAACAAGACAGAAGTATACAAAGAAAGAGTGTTCTCATTAGTCCAGACAGAGGTGATTAAAATTTGAAATGCTTAGGCAGATAATGATTGTGCTTACATCTGAGGTTATTTTATGGTTGTTTATATTTTCTTTTCTTTTATATATACTGTTGACATCCAAACAAATGCTTGTGTATATAACATTGAAGAAGTGATGTTTCCTCCATCTCAAACTTCTATCCTCCTTCATCACCTTTGTCCTCCTCAGCAGCATCAAAGAATCAGCTGCCCTTTGTGTTTTGTTGGGAAATCCATGTTTAGAGTAGCTATCTGTTCCTACGTGCAGCGAGCAGACTTTGTTTCCTTGAGCTGAAACATCACCCTGAGACCCGGTAAAATGTGCTTCACCTCACTAACTCCTCTGTGAAAGATGGGGGCAGGGGGCTGTGGCGCTTAGGACATTGATCCTGAAAACACTTGCCATATTTATGTTATTCAAAATAAAAACAACATTGGTCCCTAAAATAAATGTCAGGACACCCAACAAATTTCTGAATATCCCATGATGACTGCTTCCTTGCTTTCAGGAAATATTAAATCTGAAATTCTTTCAAGACGTGTATGTATTTCTGCTTCCTCTGGCTATCTGATAACTCAATCACAAAAGAGCTAGTGCACTTTATACTCTCTGAGCTCTGAAAGTCTATGATTTGATAGTTAAAATTTGGAGAGTGGGAGCAGAGGTGAAGAGATTAATTAACATAAATGGTAACAAATCAGGCTAAACAAGAAGAAATCACTTTGAGCAATGGGGGAAAATGAATAAGACTGTTTTAAAAGTCAACGAGCACCCCACTTAGGTGTGGGCTGTGCATAGTGACTTTGAAGGAACACACTATGGAAGGGGGGAAAAGAGGTAACTTTCCAGTGAGGAAATCTGACAAGCACTACCTCAGCCAGGTGATCAAGGTCAGCATCAACAGTCATAGGTCATGTTGATAGTATATACCCTTGATATGGTGTGATGAAAATGGTACCTTACATCTGAGCTCCTCTACCCCAAAACCCATTAAATTAGTCTAATCATGAGAAAAACATCAGACCTATCCCCAAAGAGGGGCGTTCTCTTACCTCTTATTGGTACACCTCAAAACTGGCAAGGTCATCAAAACCAACAAAAGCCTGAGAAACTCTCACAGCCAAGAGGCGCTTTAGGAGACATGACAACTAAATGTGATATGGTGTCCTGGATGGATCCTGACATTGGAAAAGGGCGTTAGGTAAAAACCAAGGGAATCTGAATAAACTATGGACTTTAGTTAATAATGTTTCGATATTAGCTCATTGATTATAACAAAGGTGCATTAATTATTAGATGTTAATAATAGTGAAAACTGGGTGCAGGGTATAGGGGAACTCTCTCTGTACTATCTTCTCAATTTCTTCTGCAAATCTTAAATTGTTCTAAAAACTGGTATCTATTTTTTTATTAAAAAATTCAGGAGCAATTATTTAAAATAAGGACAGTGACATTAAATTTTTTCTTTACCGGCTCACCAAGCCCATAGTGGGGTGGGGGGAGGAGGGGAGGGTCTTATTCTTTCAGTATTGAGAAGGGATCCTTCTGCCATTCTGCCTAATGATTTCTGCCTCATCTGAATTTTCCTGAAATTCTCTGTGATGAAAAGAGTATATAAATTATTGACTTACCCTGTATTCCCATGGCCAACTTGCCTTTCCTAGGTCACAGCCACCTGGCACCTTGAATTTAAAATTTACAAGGCAGGAGCTATATATTTCCCCCAGAAAGAGTAAAAGTTACTTTATAGTCATACCAAGTTTGGATTCCTGGCCGTACCATTTATAAGCTGTGTAAGAATATTGAACAAATCACTTAACCTTTCTGAAACTCAGTTTTCTCCTTTGTTAAAAAAAAAAAAAAAAACAGCAAGACCTTGCAGGATTATGGCGAGCAAAACAACATGCAGTACTTAATTCAGTACCCAGCACATAGAAGTTCTCAGTAAACGACAGTTAATAATAAACAGGGTCATCAATCCACATCAAGAGGCGAGCATCGCCTTTGGTTGTACGGAACTATAACGCAGAGGTTTTCCCTTCCAATCCTCCTCCACACCCCAGCAGGTCGCTCTGCATCGAGCATCTAGAAGGCTCTCTGGCAGCAGCTGCAAGTGGTTTGTTATCTAAGTGAGTCTTGGTCACTTAGCAAAGTCAGGGCCTTTGTTATTGTTTTCATCACCGCTACTGAGCAGAGAAAGACCAAGCCACAGGGTACATCTCTGCCTGCCAAGGTCCTGTGTTCCCGAAACAAAAACGCAATAAAAATGGCAGCTAGTGGCAGACACTGAGCCCAGACTTGGGAGCCGGTGAGGAGGGGCCCCTCCTTCTCCTCTTCCTCAGCACCTGTCAGTGAGACAGGGTGGCCCAGCCCCGGCGGCAGCTCCAGCCCCTCGGCTCCCAGCAACGCCGCCCAGCTCACTCAGCGACTAGAAAGCACCCATTGAGGGCTTGCAGCTGCCGGCGCCGGTTGCCCAAATACTACATAAAGCCTCAACTTCAGCTCCGGCGAAGAAGTCACTACTGTGTTCTTCCTGAGCCCCAGTCACGGCTATCAAACATTCAAAGCAAACTGGCGATGGTTAAACACGGCATGTGTTTACACCCCGAATCTTGAATCACAATGGGACGGCTTGAGCTGCCAAGGCCCGGCGAGGCCCGGCTTTATCCTGGACACTGGAGTCTGCTCTCTGACCCACCCGACAGCAGTAGAGTTGAGCAAATACCAGATCGCTTTGCTTTTCATAGATGTTTGCTCTCAAGGACTTCAATGGGATTCGTCTCCAGGCGGGGTTGGAGGGCACATACTTGCGGAATCAAGATGCTGTCTCACGTGAGTGGGCGTTCAGAAGCTTTGAGGCTTTGGAAACCATCCCCAAAGAGAAGACCCAAGCTATATAAAATAAAACATATCCAAACAAATGAAAGGATAACTGGGATCCTTTGAAAGACTGCTTTGGAAAAAAAGTGGGGAGGGGAAATGAGAGGAAAGAAGGATGGCAGTGTGGTTAATGGCGTGAGCTGCAGGATGGAAGTTTAGGACCTCATAACACTGTTCTCTGCTCTCGAGAAGTTAGACATTTTATTCATTAAAAAAATGCTACGATAAAAAAAACCCTTTGCCTCTCTCCTTTATCCAGGCTACAATACAAAACATAGATTTTCTTTTAAATGTCCCAGTTTATTCTGTGTTTTTAACTTTTTCAGGTTTTTTTTTTTTCTTTAAATAACATGTCAGGATTTTGTTTTTTTCTGGTTATAAAAAAGTACATTATCATTGTGGTAAATTGAGAAATGCAGAAAAGAAGTATAAAGAAGAAAATATAAGCCCCATATCTTTGAATTAGAACTTGTTAGTATTTCCTTTCAATCTTTATACACGCAGAGAGAGAGAGAAAGAGAGAAAGAGAAAAAGGTAATTTTTAACACACTTTAATGGAATCCAATTCTATTTAGCTTTATACTGTGCCTTTTTTTTTTTTTTTAACTTCTAATGACCGTTCTCCATACCATTAGTTATTTTTAAAAGAATGACTCGTAATTACTTCGGAATGTTTTCACCCTATGTTTCTCAATGCCAGAAAATGTTCAAAACAGAGTTTTATTTATACCATGCCATACTTTAAAAAAATAGAACAGGATTTTTATAGCTAGAGGTTATAAGGAAATTTATTTTGCACTAGATATATACCACTTTCTCCAGAATAATTTAAGAATAGCAGCTGGATTCAGCATAGTATTTGGCAAGTACAAATATAATAGTAAGATGAAGTTTTCTCACCTTCAGATGTGCTCCAAAAGGGAAATGAGAAAAAGGAATGGAAATAGAGCACAAGAGCGGGTTGTGGATGTGAGAAGTGAAGCCAGAAATGGGAGACGGTGACTCAGCTCACACACGCACACACACACACACACACACACACACACGCACACGCACACGACTTCTGCAGACCGTGCACCAGCTGATGAGACGTCTGTCTCTTATGAACTTTGGAATCAAAACTCAAAAGGATCCAGTGAAAATAACAAAGATTAAGAGAAAAAGACATATTACTTATTAGAAATGCAGAGCAAATGAAGTGATGGCAGGCAGATCCAGGGACTGGCTTTCCAGCATTGTCTGAGCACCTGCTACACATAGAGCCATACATTGGATACGAATATGAAAGAATAAGCCACAGTCTTTGGCCCCATGGAGCTCCCACCCTAATGGGGAAGACAGGATATAAGCAAGTCATTTCAGCTCCACGTGAGAATTGCATGGACGGAAAATTAAGGCAGCCCAGGGGGAGCCCGGGAGCAGACGGATGAGGATGCACGTGCGATCAGAAGGTCTCAGAGAAGATGCAACCTTGGAGCCAAGCTGAGAAGAATGAGACCTTACAAACCTAGGAGGAAAGGAAAAATCATAGGGGAACAGTCGAGTTAGCAAAGAAAAAACCTCTATTTTAAAATGTCTTTTTGTCACAGGCTTGGGACCCAGTGTTATTTGATAAAGACTTGCCCTTTTTTTCTGTAACCTATGTACAGAATAAATAAATGATAAATATTCTGAAGTATTCCTGAAAAGTTTTGCACAGGACAAGCTTTGATAATTTTAAGCATATTCCAAATAAACAAAGGGACAGCCATTTAAAGAAACCCTACTGAATTTGTTTATCTAGATAACCCCTTATTCGTCTGAGTTTTTTTTAATATGGGGTCTTACATACCACCTGCAGTTAGCACAATCGTGAAGATAGATGTCTCCCCACTTGTTTCATTCATTAGTTCCAAACCCAAAAGGACCTTGAATGAATTTTATGTTTATTTTCTGACGCCCCTTCTCCCACATATACATACCCATTTTCTTACTCAACTTATATAGTGCATATTAAAATTCAGATGACAAGAGGCAGGTAACAGCACAGGCAAACGTGGCCAGGGTGAATGCAAGTTTTAAAGATTAACCTCTTTTGAAAAAACAAATTGAGTTGATTTTGAAAACTACCGCATTTGCAAAGCTGATGTATTTTTAATTCTCAGGCTTTTTTTTTTTTTTTTCAGTCAGTTTGCCACCTCCCCCAACCTACGCAGTGACAGTTAAGGTAGGTCAGGACTAGAATTACAATGTGGCAAGTAGAGAAACCAAAATGAAGAGGCCAGGTTAGCTGTTAGCTGCTCTCCCAGGTAGGCCTTTAGATTGTCACCCGTTAAATAGAGGTATTTTCTGCAGTGACGGGAGGATGCATCCTCAGATAAGCTCTAGGTCCGCTGAGTTATGACGCAGTCATTTTTAGGAGTTGGATCATGCCCTGTACGTTAATCACAGCCCTCAAATCTTGATGGTACTGAAAATAGCTATGAGTTTCTGGTGGGATGGTCAGTTGCCCCACGAACTAGCTGAAGCGAGAGGAGATAGGAGTCTGTTCCTGTCTGCGTGTGTTTTTCCTCTGACCCCCAGGCCAGAGTGTGTTTCACTGCAGTTAGAGTAAATAAAGACTCAGGAGGTGACTTTTTTTTTCCCACACACACAAAAAATTATTTGTCCTGAAGAAGAGCCCTGATAATATAAAAGAGGACAACTGTGGTTGTTATTTAAGGTATCATCTTGGTCTCATTTTTCTTAAATTGAATTTTTGTTGTTCACAATATAATGTTCCATGGATACGTTTCTAGTTTGAGGAAACAAACTACTTTTCAAGGCTATACTTTAAAAAAATAAGGCATTGTAGAACATTGCATGATTGTTTTATGTGGGTTTTAGGTCACTTGTACCACGCTTATCTTTCTCTCCTTGAGTATGCACTATATACTTACTGGAAAAATTCTTAGAATATAAATGTTTCTATGTTAACTGATTCTGGAGGAATTAAGAATAATTTTGGTGATGATGTTGTTGTGGTTGTTATTGCTGCATTAACACATTACCCTAAAACCAGTAGCTTAAAACCACCATTTTATTTTGGTCACAGTTTTGTGGGTTGGGAATTCAGAAAGAGCTCAGCCTAGGCACGTCTTGCTGTGGATTTTTCATTCTATTGCAGTCAGGTGTTGGCTGGGGCTCCTACCATCAAAGGCTCCACTGTGCTCCCTCCTGAGTCCGTGGTTGCAGCATCCCCCTGGGAGCTCAGCATGGTTAGTTAACAGAGCACCTACACCAGCATGGCAATCCTGGGGTACTCAGACTTCCTAGATGGTGCACAACTTTCCCCACAGCCAGCGTCCCAAGAGAACCAGGCAGTAGTAGCCTTTGCCAACCTAACCTCCGACATCACACAGCATCACTGTCACAAGACTCAGCTGGTTACAAGAGAGACACTAAGCTTGGGCCCCTCCTGTTGGGAGGAATATCAAAGACACCTTCTTAAACCGCCAGATGTGTGTTTTTGTGTTTTTCTTTAAAAATAACAACTTAGAGTGTATTATCTTAAACTAGCAACCTGGATCCTCCTGAAGACCCCACAAGTCTGTGAGTTCATTTTGTACTTCTGGATCCTAGCTCAGGCACTGTGTTGTAGTGAAAGCTCCAAAGTACATGTTAAACTAAACATAAGGCTGACAAGCTAAAGACCCTCCAATCCAAACCAAGGACTTCATGGCTGCCAAATTTTTACCTTTGGTAAGCTGCAAGGCTTATCATGCTGATAAAACCACTCTATACGGAGATAACAGAAAAGCTGGGGGGTTTAAAGGTAAAGGAGTCTCAGAGATCCCGTGGTCCCATCCTCCTCCCTCCCAGCCCTCCTCACCCCACCCCAGTTTTTTCCAGCTGAAGCCCAGAGAAGTTAAGTGACGTAACTGAGAGAGATTGAGTAGCCATAAATTCTAGTCATTGCTGCTTTTCCATTGTAATACTTTTTGTCAGTCACTGTTTGGGGTTATGACTTTATCAGACTGTAGGGTTCCTGAGGTTTAGATCTTTTTTACATATGAAGGTGAATGAGACTGAGACTTTGCCCACCTGTTGACCTCAGCCTGAGTCCCTTTCCTTCTGAACCTTTCTGTCCATTCCATCAGGCAGATAAAAGTCCCAGAAAGATTTCGCCGGGAGGCCCCAGGACTCCAAGTGACTCTCTTCAGACGTAGGTCAGAAAACCTAACTTCCTGACACTTTCCTCCTGTCTTGCAATAAAATCTTGTAGTTTCTATATCTGGGGAAGTGCTGAGTCTGGAAGGCTTCCTACAATTTACAAAAAGCTGTGAGGTAACTAAGATGTCCCCGAGACTGCCTGAAACCTGTCACAGGGACTGGCTGTATTTCTAGGTAGTGACCACACAGCGTACTGTGATCGTGTGCGACACCATCCTAGCTGTTTGGGGTCTTTGGAGGTAGAAAGTCAAGCCACTTATTTTGCATCACAAAGATGCAGTTTTGTCAGGAAGAACAGTATTTTTAGAATGACCACCAAGTTAATTCACACAAGTAAGGAAATCACATCTTCTCCTTTGAAGCGTCTACAGCTCCCCTTAGCAGGAGAAGGCTCCTGCCTTAGCCTCTGTCAGGGCCATGTTCGAGGCTTGTCCAATTTAATAAATTCCATAGTTATAGGGAAAGGCAAGCAATACAGCTGGTGTCTCAGACTTGTTCTTAAACTAATTTCATGGATCAGTCAATATTCCTTTAATTCATTACATTGATCTTTGTGAAAGAGACTGACTCATAGCAAGCACTCAGTACATGTTAACTCCCCTTTTCCACCCCCTCAGGACCGAACAGTGACTGACTCATGTTCACAGTGTTAGTGTTTCTCTAAAATCTTCTGAATCTTTGTTAGCAATGAAATGTCAATAATATTTGGCCTTCTGACCTTACTAAGGCAGAAAAATATTCTGAGTTCCTTGTATTCGGGTTCCCCAGAGAACCAATAGAAAAAAAAAATATATATATATATATATATATATATATATATATATATGTACATAGGGAAAGAATTGGTGATTATGGAGGCTGACAAGTCCCAAGATCTGCAGTCAACAAGCTGGAGACCCAGGAAAGCCGATGGTTTAGTTCCAATCTGAATCCAAAAGCCTAAGAGCAGGAGAACCAATAGGGTAGTTCCAGTCTAAAGGCCAGCGAGCTTTCGACTCAGGAAGAGCTAATGTTTTAGTCTGAGTCCCAAGGGAGGAGAAAAAGTCCCAGCTCAAGGAGGAAATACCCTCTCATCTGTGGGTGGGTCAGCCTTTTTATTCTATTCAGGTCCTCAGATGATTGTATGAGGTTCCCCCACATTAGGGAGGGCAATCTGCTTTACTCAGTCTACCTACACACATGTTAATCTCATCTAGAAACACCCTCACTGACACATCCAAAATAATGTTTGACCAAATGTCTGGGTACCCCATGGCCCAGTCCAGCTGACACATGAAATGAACCATTACATTCCTCTTCCAAGGAGTGCTGGCCAAACTGAACTTAGAGATGAAATTTGTATGGTTGTAACACAAATGACTTTCCAGTTAAAATGGATGTGTTGCCAAGGATGTGTATTGTATCCAATTCTCTGTGCCGTCAGGTGTTACTGTGTGCTCAGAACATTTCATTCAGGGGCATGTGAATAAATGGGATGCCCCCCATCCCTGTCCCTGCGAACATACTTACAGGGATAATGCAAGGCCAGACGGAGGAGGATGTCCTATGCAAAGGGTCGCCTCTATCACTATCCCAGGAAGGGATGCCGATGCAAGCTCTCCATCTTCCCTTCAGAAGGTGAGAGACTTGCCTTTAGAGGTGTTACAGGACATGGAGATTATAGCACACTTCACGGACATTCGTGGACAGAAATGACATTTTAGTGCACGTAGTTGGAAGGCAAATCATCTGCACAATTATGAGTGATCTAAGATTCAGACGTTGTAAATGTGCTTCACTTTGGTCTTATTCAGAAACCAGAAGACTTTTCTCATTGGATAGCAGAAAGTTTGCACTGTAGCATCTGGGGGTGTGGGTTGCAGTGGTTCAGAGCATGCAACTACCGGGACACCTACTGCAGATCCACCGACACAGAAGCGAAAATGGGGAACCTTGCAGAGTTTTAGAGTAGGAATAAAATTATAAAAACAATAGCTGAAGAAGGCTTGTGTTAGCTAGAATTCGTGCTTGTGTTAGCTAGAATCTGTTGTCTTTGTAATGAATCTCTAAAGAGATTATATCTGTATAATGTTATATACCCGTTGTGAGGGACACACTCTCATCCTCCCCATGGTACAGTCTGAAAACAGAAACATAGAGAACATAAGTAACTTGTCCTAAGGTCCCATAGCAAGTAAGTAGCAGAGCTCCCTGTAGGGGTTTGAAAAGAAAGAGTCTGGCTCCAAGTCTAATCACCAAACTAGATGTCCTGTGGTTGGATGGGTCCTCTCCTTGTAAGTCAAACAAACCCACAGTCTGCCCTAGTGACCCCACATGGTTGCTGCCTTGTCCTGCCAAGCCCCACAGGGATTATTGGGCACACGTTCTCCTTTTTTGCTTTCAGGCCATGCCACTTAAGCCACAGGCAGAAGTTTATGGGGATGAAATAGAAGACCAGACCCGGTGGGGTCAGAGACCTTTCCTCCAGACCCTTCACCTGTCCTGAGTCTTTTACACCCCACTCCCTCCATCTGCCATCAACCACATGCCCCTTAAAGTTTTGTACTGCCCATTCCACTCAAGACTTGGGTTTCCCTCTGAAGTTTTTGTTAGTTTTGTAACAAAAATCTTGGTGCTGAATTTTAACTTCTGTAGCAGTAGGGCTGCCCTCAGGAAATATCACCCCCTCCTCCCTTGGTCCTCATAACAAAGAAGGAGGGAGTTCTATTCCAGAGGTAGACTGGGGACTGGAGATGCAGTGGTGAGCAAAGCAAACATGGCCCCTGCTCACAGAGTTTATAGCCTAATGGGGAACACAAACATGATTCAAAGAATTACACATAAAGGTAAAGCCTACTGTGACGAGTGCCGTCAAGGAAGGGTTCAGAGTTCGATGGGCCCAGAATGGGAAGTTGACCTACTTGGGGAGGTCAAGCAAGTCTTCCCTAAGAAGGTGATACAAAGTGCAGATCTGGAGAAAAAGGAGAGTGTGTCACAGGTAGAAGCTGCTCAGAGGCCCTAGACCCAGGCAGGAAGGAGTGTGGGGATTTTGAGGAACCAAGAAAAGACCAGCATGGCTGGAGAACTGAGGATGGGGATGTGGCAGATGATGAGGGCAGAGAAGGAAGCAGAGACAAGACCATGGCCGGCCCGTGTGAAGGATTTTGGCTTATATACCTTGACCAGCTCTGGCTTTTCATTAGACTCACCTGGGGAGCATTTTAGAAATGCTGATTCGGATCCCACTCCAGAACAATTAAATCCGGATTTCTGGAAGTGAGATCCAGGCATAAGTTTGTTTATTTGTTCGTATGTTGGTTTGTTGTAAAGCTTCCAGGTGATTTTACTGTGAAGCCAGGAAGGAGAATCATTGCCTAACAGCAATGAGGACATCATAAAATGTTTAAAAGAGGATATGTGTATTGTGTGTGTTTGGGGGAGATGGATGTCATCATCAAATTCACATTTCAAAAAGCATCCTTTGTCTAGAACTGTGGAGTTAGGGATGCTAGGAGTTAAGAGGTTTCAGAAAGGAGACCAATTAAGTGACAACTAAATGATGCAACTTTGGATTAGGGTAGCAACAATGGAAATGAAATGGATAAAGATGAGAGATTTCTACTTGGTTAAACCACTGGGACTGGTGGAATGGTGAAATGATGGACTTGGTACAGGAGAAAAGAGAGAGGGTGATTACCTGGGTTTGGCTTACACAACAGACTGGATAATTGGCTATTTGTTGAGACAAGGTTAGAGTGAGGGTGGGGCTTCAATTTTAGCCTGTGGAGTATGCTTTCCTTCATCGCATGCCTTATTTCTCTTTTCTCCAGGTCAGCAATATGTCACTCACTAGTCCTTCCTCTTTATTATTCATTAAAACAAACAACAGAAACAACAACAACAAAACTGTTGAGCGCTAACAAAGTTCAAGTCATTGGTCTGATTAATCTGCTTTCAAGTGTAACTCGAAGAAGCTTACTAATGAGTAAATAAGCTTTCCTAGTAAATACACATATTTTCCTAGCAAAATTCGATTTCACCTTCTTAAAAATTTTTAATGCTGTGTATTTCTTAAGATGTTTAGTGCCTGCCAAGTGACAGAAGCCCCACTCCAATAAGCTTAAGCAGAAAGAACATTTCATTATAAGGATATAAAGGTATCTCATGGATACAAAGGTGAATGTGCAGGAAAAGCTGAAATCAGGAACTCAGGACTTCATGGTAGCTCTCCTCAGTTCCTCTCTCTGCACATCTGCTCTGTTCTTCTTTCTCTCTCCTCATGACGTTTCTTGTCAATATAAAAGGAAACATGGCAACTGACAGCTTCTGAAGTTTAAGTGTTAGAGCTCAGACTAACTCTTTCAACAGAAAAATCCAAAATCCTGAGGAAGGAACTCATTGGCTCAGCTGAGCCACATGTCCTCCTTTGGACCAATCATCCATGGCCAGAAAGTAAGACTTGAGGAAAAAGGGATGGTCATCCCACATTGATTCATATACCCCACTGAACTGTGGCCCAAATGGATGCTTCTGTGATAACCCTTGGGAATTGCGTTGGGACCTGGTTGCAAATCCTGGAGAAGCAGGGGCTAGGCAAATAGTGCAAGTTCACCAATACATCCCAATGAGTAAATTCACATGTGTGAGCCATCAGCTCTAACTGAAAACAGTCCCAAGAAGGTAGATAATTTTACAAAAGATTTCCTCTCTCTGGCCTGGTGTTACTATGGCATCTGAAGTTTCCAAAATTTCTAGAATTTCATATTAGATAGTGATGTACGCCAATAAATTTGCATTTGTATATGATTTGGACCATGAAGTTTTGAACGGATTCAACAAAGCAACACACTAGTCGTGAAATTATGCTGATTTTAAATGTCATTTGCATTTCTGTAGATAGAAAATTATATAACGATTTCTAGCTCTTTTGATTCTCATTAGTATTTGATTAACACTGACTCCCCAAAGCCCTAAAAGAAGGAGCAGGGGTTGTGATTTCAATTGCTTTTGGGAAAATATGTACTTTGTTCCCTTGGAAATGAAGGAGAACATGTTAAGTGACAAGTCACGAAGAAGCTGGTTTTGACAGTATTCTTTTGAAGCTCTAAGATAAAATGAGGGCTTTGCAAATGACTGGTGATGAAAATGAACAGAAATAAAGATCTCAGCTGAGCTTTCTTATGGGTGGGCCTTGAAAAATACTAGGAAATAATCAGGTCGATATTTCCATTCTGACTTCTCAGGGTGGGGCCCCCTTTGCAGACTCTATACCTCACGTATTCATGACCTTTGGAATTTCCCTCAAGCCATTTACAATCCAGTTAGGACTAAATGAATACATGGTTCATAGTGTTTATAAAATCATCTATTTTTGAGTGTCCGGTAGACAGTCTACACTAGTTTAGAGAGAAGTCAAGGGCTGGGAGCCCAGGCAGGCTTGAGTGGCCCTGCCCTGGCTGGCCCTCAACAGAATTGTGAAGTAGCTGTCTCTGTACACCTTAATCAGCACAGACTGGGTTTTCTCCCTGTTGGCCTCTCTGTACTTACCTTTAACTTCCTTCTGCACCTGCTGGATGGTCCCTCTGATTTGTTCCAGTCTTGTTCTCAACTCATCTTCAACTAATTCCTGCTAAAGCGCTAACTGAAAATTGAGGGGCTGTCTCAAACACAGCAGGACAGTGGGTTAGGGATTTGTATTCTGGACCTGCATCTGCTGTTATCAGTGTCATCTAGGGATCATTTTTCTCATGTCCCCAGACCTCAGTTCCCTCTTCTTTAAGACAAACGAGAAAGAATTTGATAGATGCTAAACTATCTCCCAGATATTAAATTGTTAGTGTACATAACCACAGCCTTCAGATGTGTTTGTACTTCTAAAAGGTGTGAGAGGGACAGTCTCGCTCCTTCCCCAGTATAGTTCAGAGCAAGGGTCAGCAAACTCTTTCTGTAAAGAGCCAGTAAATATTTTAGGCTCTGTGGGCCATGCTGTCCCTGTTGCAACTACTAACTCTGCCAAGCGAGTGTGAAAGCCACACAGATAATGGGAGTTATTTATGAAAATAGGTAATGGGCCGGAGTTGGCCTCTGAGGTAGAGTTTGTAAGCCCCTGGTTTAGGAGATGCTGTCTGGGACCCAGTTGCTTCAGTTCAAAGCTCAGCTCTACCAGCTACCTAGCCTTTTGGTGCCAGTTTCCTCATCTGTAAAGTGGGAGGAATGGCACTGTGGAGACTAAATGAATTCATATACGTGCAGCACTTGGACCAGTGCTTGATTAGGTAATTAGTGTGGTTAACTATCATTCTTCTCCCTCTTTTCAACTTCATTTTGTGTTTCTGCACACTTTTTTTCTGTTCACGAGTACGGCACAACAACTTTTTCTGCAGGGAGATGGTACTAAGGCAAGAGGCACTCGCCTGCCGGGTGAGAACCTGTCCCCGTAGAGAAACTTCTGTCTTCTGAACTTTCTACTGGTGAACAGTCATCAGTCTCTCCAAAGCTTCTTTTACTAGAGCAAAAGCATAGGAACTTGGCCTGCCTCAAACTAATGGCTCTTGTGCTCCTTTGTCGGATGCTACTTTGACTCTAAAACAAATGGTCTTGTAGCCTCCTGCGGGGTAGCTCTTGGTAAGCCAAGAAGTTTCTGAACCCCCTTCCAAGAAAGGATGAATAAGGAAAAGCTTGGCAAAGCCACCTCTGTCAAAGTACTGAGCCTCATGATGGGTAGAATACTAGGTTTTTAGTATCACACAGGGATTGGTGAGGGAACGTTCCCCACATGAGGGGACTAACAGGGCATGCTTTTAATGCGGTCCAACATGGCTTGCAGAAAGGAGGTGGTGTTGGTGGCGGTGGGGGGGGGGGGGGTTGTGTGCCGACATTCATGGCCAGGTAAATGGTTTGGGAAACAGGTACATATTCTTTTTTCCCCTCGAATTCAGTGACTGAGGAAATAGCAGGAATTGCCATCTCTTTGCCATGGAACTGGGTGTTAAGAGTCTTTTATAGCATTTCAGGTATAAAGAGGTTTTGTCCTTAGAGCGCATCATCAGCCTGCATGGTTCCTCCCGTTTTTCATGTGGCACAGTGCCTAAGTTACGTACAAGATTATTAATCTTTTACAAGGCCGTTGTTGACAGACCCATGATCATGCATACACGTCATGAATCTTGTCTTCCATAAGTCAGCAGTACCTGTTATATTTGGCAAGGGCTCACCGGGCACTAGCTAAACCAGAATCGTACTGTGATGCCACGGGCTAGCCCAGTGAGGCCTACGGCCAGATTTAGGAGACATAGGTTCTTTTCATGATTCTGTCACTAACTGGCTGTGTGACTTGGACCATCACCTAACTCTGTGTCATAGAGACAGTTATCTAACTTCTCTGAGACTCTGTTTCCTTCTCTGAAAAAGAGAGAGTTAAGCTAGATGAGGCAGGCCCTTGCCAACTCTGTGATTTAGGGTTACCCAAGGGGGGAGAGGAGGTGGTCTCAGAGGTCTGCAGTTCTCTGTTGATCAGCCTAGATCCTTTTGGGCCCTTTCGCAGTTTCTCCTGGATTGGTAGTGAGGCTAGATTAGCTGATAATTGCAATAGTTAGACTGAAAGTTGCCTAGAAGTGGCTGATCACAGATTCAGGGTAAGGAGCACATCAACCGGAAGGGAGGTGTCACTGAACAATGAGGCAGCACATGCTGCAGTCCTAGAGTCGGAAAGCCCCAGCAGAGATTTTATTCCACTGCTCTCAGTCTATGAAACCCGGGTCAAATCACATAGTCTTCCCGAGTCTGTTGCTTCATCTGTAAAATGGAAATCAGGATGCAGGCTCTGCCTATGACCCAGGGATGATGCATCAGATAGAAGAATTCATGTTCAAGTCCTCTTGAAGCATTAAAATCTGATACAAAAGCCATCATCATAAGCACGGCTCCCTTCTTACAACAGAAAACCTAAGATGTATTTTTCAGACATATTCATGGTTAAAGAAACTCATGCCCTACAAAATATCGTAAGTGAGGAGTAGTCATTCCTTCACAATGCATTTTGTTCATAACTGAAGAAGGGAAATCCTTGTTAACATTGTGATACAGTCACCCAACAAAAGATTCTAAGAATCTTAGAAAATTGGTACTGTCAGAAGATAACCTTACCTGATCTAAAGCGTTTTCTTTGCATACACAGCTTGGCAAGCCCCAGAGAAAAGGCAGTGTGGTAGGGGCTAGTCTGGAGAGGTTGATGGTAATGGGTTTCCTTTATTCTGCGAGGCTGTCTGAATACTCGGGGCTCAGTTCTGTCAGAAACACTGACAGTTCTGGATCCCCTCCAGTGGAGGGAACAAAGCCTGGGGTTTCTTTTGAAAAATTCTTTCTGAGCAGTGAGATTGTCCAACACAGTTTCCTTGATAAAGGGCTCATTATCTATCGGTGTGACTTTGCCCTTAATTTTTATGTTGGCAGTGCCAACATGAGCATATTTAAGCCAATCCTTTTACCCAGACAGCTGTAACAGCACCCTAACAATTTGTGTCAGTGCTCAAAGCTGGGGTAGAATATAATCAACTACGGGCGAAATTTCCAATTAGTTGAATCACCAAGAAATATAATTTATCAGCTTGCTTTTCATCATATTTACACTTTTTGTCATTTTTTAAATGCGAGCCCATTTTAAACTTAAAAAAACGTAGTAGAATGTTTCAGAATTGCTTCCTTAGCTTAACTGATACATGCTTATGGATCTAAGTGGGTTGATTTTGTTGGAGAAAGGTGGCTCCAGAACTCTGGGAAAAGGTGACCCTCTGAAAGAGAAATCCGTATTAACAATGAACATATGATAAACCAGTCTGAGAGGGAGAGTCTCTCAATGGTGATGGAGAAAATCTTGTATCACCCGAGTCTAAATGAGGTGATTAAATTTTAGCCTCTAAAACTGGAAGGACTGGAATATGATGTTAGCTCAGGAAGCTGAGAGCTAACTAAGCGTATACTATAAGCTTTGTAAAAGATTTTTAATCAAAATGAGGAAGCTTCACGGAGCCTACACAAAGGGGAGTCAGAGAGTAAGAGTGAAATAGAACCAGGCGCAACGTTTGTGATGTGGGACCTGTAAACACTGTGCTCACTAGGGAGGGGCACATTCCAGCGGGTGCCTGGGACACTTCAGTAAGGTTTTCCAAAGCCAGGATGAAACATCCCTCAAGCCTCCCCACCACCATGTGCTCTGGATGTTTCTGAAGTTAGAACTCCATGTGTCAGAACTCCATTCCTTTTTAAGGCCAAATAATATTCCATTGCATGTCGGTACCACATTTTGTTCATCCATTCATCTGTTCATGAATACTTGTGTAGTTTCCTCCTTTTGGCTATTGTGAACAATGCTGTTCTGAACATTGCATACAAGTATCTATTTGAATTCCTTCTTATTGCGGTTTTAATTTGCATTTCCCTAATAACTAAAGTTGTTGAGCTTCTTCTATACATGAGCTTATTTGCCATCCGTTTATTTTCTTGGGTAAAGTGTTCAAATCTTTTGTCTATTTTTAAAAACTGATTTTGCTTTTTAAGAAAATATTGTGTTGTGAGGGTTCCTGACATATTCTAAATACAAGTCCTTTGTTGGATATATATTTTGCAAATATTCTCTCTAAGATGTGGCCTTTTATTTTCATAACAGTGGCTTTTGAGGAGCAAACATTTCTGATTTTGATGAAATTCAATTTACTGGTTTTCTTCCTTTTATAGTTCATGCTTTTTGTGTCCTAATATCTAGGAAATCTTTTCTAAACCTATATTCTCTTTTAGAAGTTTTATAGTTTCAGCTTTTAAATGTAGGTCTATGATCCATTTCCAGTCAAATTTTTTAGATGGTAGGATACCAGGATCAAGGTTCATTTTTCCTTGCACATAGCTTTCCAGTTGCTCCCAGCCTGGTGATGTTTTAGCAGCACTCGTAGACTGGCAGCATTTGTGACCCTGTTGCTCCGTCCTCAAGTCTGGCTCTGACTTAGGCCCTCAGAGGTTCTATCTGAACAACACTTGCATTCTATTCCTTTAACAGGTGCACATATAAGAATTTCATGTTGAGTTTCCTTTAAACCTCCAGACCATTTTCCTTTACTGAGTGCCCACTGTGTACCAGGAAGTCTGTTATTTGCCGGAGTTATACAAAAATAAAGGTGGCCCTGGCATTCAAGAAAATAACTACACAAAATTTTGTTTGTGTGTCTCATATTTTATCAACTGAGATTACTGTGTTGTAATTTTTTTTTTTTAATCCAGCTTCTTATTACAGGGGATTTTGAGAGCAGATACAGAGTAGAATTAACTGAAACTATCACTAAGGTGGTTCATTGACTTCCATTGCTTGCTGGTTGATTTATTTAGTTTTATTCCCAAAGTATAGAGGACTGAAGAGCTGAAAGAGACAAGAATGCCCAGACCACAGATTATGACCAGGGAACTCTGAGTACAGGTGATTATGATCTTACATGTTCTCTGGGGGTACAGTCAGGAAGTTGCCTCTCCTTCTAATACCTCAACGTGGTTAACAGCAGGTACAAGCTCAGAAATAACAGAATGAGAATTCTAAAACTGTTGGCCTTCTGAATTCTCCCTCTGCTAGGAAGCACTATTCCAGCCAATAATTTTTTTCATGCTTCTCTTAATATGTGTTTAACCTGGTTAGCTCACAAAGAGGGGAACATTTTCGGCTAAGTAATACAAAGACTGATTTTTCTCCCATTTCAGTTATCAGGGCAGGAGATAGGGAAAATAAAAATACTGGACAAAATTCCAGAGTGTTTTGCCCCAGGGCTGCTAGCGCTGGTATCTCACCCATTACCAGTTCTCAGCCATTGAAGGCCTGCAATGTTTGGTGTTGTAGAGAACAGAAGACTCAAAATACATGATCCTTGAGATCAACAGTTTGACCTTCCAACAAGCCCGTTCTCTTCTTGGGTGTGCTTCCTTTTTTTTTTTGGCCCACTTAATTTTATGATGTATAGCATCCTAAAACTATAAACTACTGGTTGTCATAACGCTTATGTGGCCTAACCCAGGTTTCAAAAACTGTTGAGTGAATTGCCATCATTTAATAATTGGGAAACTGCCCAGTAAAAATCTGGATTTCCAGCTTCTCTCTGAGAATTGGGAGGCCTGGCAAATCTGGGCTCACATTCCTGCGTGGCCACAGTCAGCTAAACTCTAGTACCAGCTGCTCCCTTTAAGACCAGCCATTTGGGCTCCAGTCTCTCCCCGGCTGGCTTTCCTGATGGTACCTTTCCTACCTGGATTCTTCAAGATGGTGGTTCTTGAACCTGGCTTCAAACTGTCAGGAATCACGTGAGGAACTTTAAAAGCTACTGATGCCTGTGTTGCAACCCCCAAAGATTCTGATATAATCCATCTGTTGTGTAATCCAGGCACTGGGATTTTTATAAGCTCCCCAGGCAATTCCAAAATTGAGGACCCCTGTGTAAGAGCATCTCGAAGTTTAGCTTGCATATGAATCACCTGGGGACCTTATTAAACTGCAGATTGTGATTCAGCATGCATGTCTGGGATTCTGCATATCTAGCAAGCTCCTAGATGGTGTCAGTGCTGCTGGTCTATGAGAAGTAAGGCTCGAAGGCATTTGTCTTTGTTGTTTTGTTTTGTTTTGTTTTGTTTGCGGTACGCGGGCCTCTCACTGTTGTGGCCTCTCCCGCTGCGGAGCACAGGCTCCGGACGCGCAGGCTCAGCGGCCATGGCTCACGGGCCCAGCCGCTCCGCGGCACGTGGGATCTTACCAGACCGGGGCACGAACCCGTGTCCCCTGCATCGGCAGGCGGACTCTCAACCACTGCGCCACCAGGAAAGCCCTTTGTTTTATTTTGATTTTGAACCCTAAACTACAGACTTAGGTTTCAAGTCTAATGGAAGCTTATTCTAGCACTCACATTATTGAAGTAGCTGGAGTGATGGTGGCAAATGAGAATGTACTGCTGGTCCTCTTTGGGAGGGTACATCTCAGCTTGCTGTGGCCACTGAAAACCTTTTGGTGTTAGGGGTCCTTAACTCCCATAGGTCTGCCTTCCAAACCACCTTTGCTGTCACCAATGATGCATGACAGCCCTCTCTCCCTCTGGCAAACTGTACGTCCTTTGACATTTTGAGCTCTTTGATGGTGGGACCGCTCTCATCCACCAGTTCCGCCGTTACTGATTGCATGGTAGTGTTTGTGCGTTTATTTGAGCATTTTATTGCAGTGGTTTCAGTTTGTGTTCCCAGATGCCTTAGGCCTGGAGCAATGGTTCTCAAACCCTAGCGTGCCACTTGGAAGGTGTATTAAAACAGACCCACAGGCTCCATCCCCAGTATGTCTGATTCACTGAGGAGAGAATTTGCATTTCCAGCAAATTCCCAAGAGGTAATGCCATGGCTGGTCCAAAGACCTAGAGGCGCCCTTGGTCTCACCACATGGCTTCTCATAACAGTTACGTTTTTGGAGTCCAGATAAGATTTGATTAAAGGAAAAGGTTATTTTTTTTAAATTTTGAATACTGCTGTTTTGGTGACTTTTGCTTGATTTCATAGAAATTAATAGAAAATAAAAATAAATAAAAATTTGAATATTAGTGATATGGCGGGGAGGTATCAATTTAATAAAGATGAAACAAAGACTAAACTTATTCAATTATGGAAAGAGAGCCATACTGTCCTATCATGGAACACTCTTTGGACTTACACTGTGTGTTCAAATATGACAGAAAAACATTAAAGAAAAAAACAAAATATACTGGAAATAAGTTGTTGAAGTCTATCTAGAAAAGGAAGCTTGATTAAGGATTTCATGCTATTTTTAGGTTTGGGGGGAATAGAACCCCATTATAGCAGTATATAAATGTCTTTCCAGGAATTCATCGTGTATAAAAGGAGACAGCTGGTGAGGTTTCTTCAGACGCAAGCCTAAAGGAAATACAGCAAACGTCATAGCAGTTACATCTCAGCTTATTGGACCGGATCAAAGTAACTCTCTCACAGGGTGAGACACCTCATTTCATTTCTAAAGCTCAGGCAAACAATATATGAGGTCCTTCATTTCACAGGATGGGTGGGAACCATGTAGCTTAGTAAACTTCATATTTACTTTTAGATGAAGTGGATTCTTAAACAAGACAAGTATCTGTCTGCTTTTATATCTCCACTTCAAGAAATATGCTGTAATAACAAAAATGCAAGGGCCTGAAGACCCTAAAGTAGAACTAACTTGTCCGTTAGAATGTGAGTCACCTTTAAGAATGATTATATTTCCTTAGGACAGTCAATAAATTTCAGGATATTCTTTACTTCCAACGCCCAGAGGAATAAAGCACCAAATTCAAAGTTTGACAAAAGTCTAAGTGCGTGGTTTAAAAAAAAAAAAAAAGTAATATTCTTGCAAGGAAATTGGGAAAAGGCTCTAGGGCAAGTAGGCTGGGCGGGTGCAGGTCTCAAAACCGCAAAAGAGGAATCTGGGAAGAGCTTATTAAAAAGCGGACTCAACATGTTTTCACGGGCGAAAGAGGAACAGAGGGTGCTGGCATCCCATCCTACTGTCAGAGGAAGGTTCGAATCAACGTCAGATTTTTCTTGAGCAACTAAAATAATGACAACTAGCTGAAGAGTGTGCATTTGAAAATTAACAAATTTAAGGAACCGTACAAGTCACATGAGTTTCCTCCACCGACCCCATGAGCAACCAAGGGGCCACGGTCTGCCTGAGCGACCTACATTTGCTCTGTCATCTCAGGACTGCGAGGGATCAGCCAGCGTGCGCCCTCCTCATAAAACTCTGCCCTGCTGGCGGGCCGGGCCGGCTCCCGGTGGCGGCAGTGCCAGCCAGGCTCCTGGAGTTCTAGGCAGGCTGCGGGCGCTCGTCCCTCCGCTTCACCCTTTCACCCCTCCTTCACCCCCAGGCGCTACGCGGGGTGGCGAGGATTTTCCGCCCACTCCCGCGGCCGCGCTGGCGAGGCCATGAATTGCAGGGCCTCCCGGCTTTGGCGAGCCTGGAATCCGAGTCCTCCCCGTCCCGGCCACTCCGCTGGGGCGCTGGGGGCTCGAAAGAGGCTGGGGTTTGTTTCAAGACACTGCGTTTAGAGACGCAGCTTCTAAGTCTGAATTTGTCCTCGATCTTCCCCCAGACCCGCCGCCTCTGGTCTCGAAGACGCCAGGCAGCCGGCTCGGCCGCAGGCAGGCAGCAGCCTGGCCGGCCCGGAGGGCGCAAAGCCAGAGCGCTCGGCCCGGCAGCCCAGGGCATCCCCGCGGCTGGGGGCGGAAGGCGAGCCCGGCAGCAGGAAAGGTTCGCAGGGCCGGAGCTCCACCCGGCTGGCCGCCGGGCTCGGGGGCCCGCAAAGTGAACGGCGGCGGCGGAGGGCGCGGGGCCAGCGGAGAGGGGCGGAGACGCGGGCGCCGGTTGGCGAGGGCTCGGGGGCGGGGCGGGAGGGGCGGGGCCGGAGGCGGGGCCGGCCGCCGGGCGCTGGAGCTGCCGGCGCACGGAAAGGAGTCGCGAGCAGCTGGAGCGGAGTTGGAGGAAGCAGCGGCCGCGGCCGGGGCGGCGGGGAGCGGGTCGGGAGACGGCGAGCTTGGGTCGGGAACGGCTGGCGGGTCGGAGCCTGGTCAGGGGCGCATCGGAGCCGTGCGCGCAAGAGGCTGCCGCTGCAGCCTGGGCCCCGCAGAGGAAGGAAGCCGGCCGGCGGGGGAGGTAGGCGGCAGCAGCGGGTCCGGGTGTGTGCTCGGGAGGGGGAGGCGGTGCGTGCGCGCGCGGCTACCGCCGCTCTCTTCCTGTCACCAGCAGCCGCTTCTCCTTCTGCAGAGCCGAGCCGGGGGAAGCGAGCCGGCCGCCGTCCTCCCTGCCGCCGGCATCTCCCGCCCGCCGTGCAACCGCGGGCCCTACTCGCGGCCAGCGTCCTGCGTGCTCCCGGCCACCTCGCGGCTCCCGTTTCCCTAGTCCTCTTCCGAGCGGGTTGTGCGTGCCGCCGGGCGCATTCGTCCCTGGAGTTGCAGGCGAAGTCGGGCTTCCGCCACCCCTCCGTCACCTCACGCTTCTGTGGGTCCCCACTGTCGCCTTGCTGCAGTTTTCCGGCGCCTTTCAGCAGAGGAGAGCGCCCTGACCGCTGCCTTTGCGTTAGCGGGAAGGAGCTATGCCTTCCCCCGCGCCCTCCGGCTGCACCCGCGTTGCTGCCCGGGCCCTTCCCCGGGGCGAGCGGGGCGGCGGGGGTCCCCGGAGCTAGCCCCCAGCCCCCGCCCTCCGAAGTTCGCCTCCCTCCTCTTCCGGGGTGGGGGAAGTGCGCCTCGGGGCGGCCGGTCGCTGGGACCCTAACTCGGCGTGTGGTGCCGACCGGGCCTGGGCAGGTTGTTGGAGGCAGACTTAATGGGGTCTTGGAACAGCCCGGAAATCCAGGTTTTTTGTAACGCGGGGCGAGGCTGGAGGGACCGGCCCAGCAATATGGAGCCGGCTAGAGAGAGCGAGAGAGCGTGCAAAACCGAGCTGAAAGATCGTGGGGAATTGTCTGGAATCCACAGTTCTCACACTCACTTCCCAAGGGCAGAAACTGCCCCGCAGATCACAAGACAAAGAGAACAGGAAAGCTCAGGCCAACCGCTCCAGTGCAGAAATGTACTTTGGTAACCAGAATTCGATCATGAAATGTAAGGGTGTGAGCGGAATGGCTGTTACATGTTGAATGCAGAATTTGTGTGGACTGGATTTGGGGAAATTCTTCTGCTTCTCTGGGCGCAATTAAGATCAGAAAGGTCTCACTTACACCGTTAATCCCTGGTTGGAGCTGCAGCACTGTTGGTATCTGAGTATGAGTTACTCTGTTTGGGGGTTTTGTGACTTTAGAAGTGATAGGGGTTTGGGGGGCTTTTTTTTTTTTTTTTCTTTTCAGTTCTTTTCCTCTTTGTCAGTGCGAAGTACGAATGGATAAAGCAGTTCCGGGTTTTGAATGCAGCAAAAGATTGTCATTTCAGTGTGATGGGGCTGGAGTTTTAGTTGTTAGGCGGGACATTCACAAAGTAAGTGACCCAGGGGTTATGTGGAATGGTTTTTGTTTGTTTGTTTTTTAATATTTCATTATCTTGTCTTGACGTTTGGCAGCTTTAAAGATGGTTAGGTATTAGCTAGAAAAGGTCAGAGTAGGAAGACAAGTTTATTTCTGAGACAGGCTATCAGTAAATGGGGCAGATCATCAGGAATTTGGTGACTTCTACACAGAAGGCCACAAACATCTTTTATCGTTGGAAGAGGAAAAAAAGCACCCTCGTAGCCATAATTTTTTGATAGATTACACTGTCTTGAAATAAACAGCTTTTAAAAAGCATAGATGATAGTCTTCTTAGAAACAAAAGTTCTTAAACTTTGGGAATGTTTTGGTCGTGACAGAGAAAATACCCTGAGTGATTTTGGGGGGGGGATCCCTCTTCAGTTTGGGAAGGTGTGTTTGGTTCAGAATCAGGCTTAAACTGGAAAGGCTGGTGGAGGAGGCTCCCTGCCTTGCAGAAGTGTTGGGTTATGTCACTGCTGGCCTCTTCAGCTTTTATATGACAATTGCAACTAGAGAGTTGTACTTTTTCCATAGAAGTGTATAGATTGTTGTGGTTGGAAGAAAGTTTTATATATCTGATACTGGCTTTCAAAGTGTGATGTGCATTTGCTTTATAACTTTCATCTTGATTTGGGACCTGTTCTTGTCAGTTGCATAGCAGATAATTTGCATTGTACACACTACTATCTGCTGTTTTATCTGTTTTTGTAAAATGACGGTATCACTGTGTCTTTTCACCTCTGTGATGCTGATAGCCAATGTGAAAAAGCATTTCACTTCCCATTGATTAATTATATTGTCTTTCCATAGCTGTTTCTTTAAATTTCACTTTATTAAGAACAGTAAATCCCCACAACATTAAGTTGGTTTTGGGAAACAGAAGTGGTACAATAAGTCATAGGTGATACGTATTTTGGTTACTGACAGTGATGATGGTAGTACGCATTTATTTGCTGGAAATGTTAAGTGCGTCTAAGCTGGTTTTTGAAGGGTTTTGGTATCTTCAGTGCAAGCCTGCTCCACTTACTCAAATTTTGTGTTATTAAGAGTGTTGCCCATATATTTAATTAAAATTTTCCATGAATGCCCCGTAATTCTTAGGCTAATATGTTCGTCAGAATCTCCTTTTTTTTCTTAGGTAGTTCAAGGGAGTATTCTAAAAAGGCATCCACTCTGAAAGGTTGTCCACACACTCATTAAAACAGAAACAATTCTAGTTCAGCTCTCATTGTGTTTGCATTTTGTCATATGCAAAATGAGTTTTAGTGAATAAAGAGATGGTCAGTGAGCACATTGAAAATAAAATGATTTCATGGTCAGTTAGAATATAGAAAGCTGAGATCATGTTTGCATTTGGTGTTTTGCTTTTAATTCTCCCACAACTGGGGTATACACAATGCAGAAGAAAAAGGGAAGTGCCTTTTTCAGTATATTATACATTTAGGTGGGCTCCCCACAGCTCTTCTGTCTTTTGGAGGATACAGGGATTTGCCAGTGAAGGCAAGAGAATGGAGCATCTTACTGAAGCCCTCAGAAAACAAGAAGTTACTTAATGGAAGGAAGAGATTATCACTTCGTTTTTACCTTAGAAGGCATAATATCAATTATATAACAGCTTTTAATAAAAAAACTTATGTTGTAATTGATTTTAAAAATATTCATCCTATTTATTGTTTTTTCCCCCGTCTCCTCCACCTACACCCTAATGTGATTACCTGCCATGGTTCTGCCAACCCTCTTATTGGAATTACTTGCTTAAGAGAGTGGCAATTAAAGGCCATTTCATGTACATTATGCCAAAGCAGCTGAAAATAGACTATGTAATTACTCCTAAACTTGTCTGTTTGGGTGATATTAGGGGTTTTGTCTGTTTATTTATTTGAAAGGATAGAATGAGTGTAGTGTACCTTTTGCTTTAAAAAAAAAAAAAAACTACTATAAAAACATCTTTGGAGATTGTATCCTCCCAACATTGTTTTCCTTAGAGTGAATCCAATAGGTACCCCCAAGCACCTGTAATCAAAATAGTTTTCATGTTAAGGATCACCCAGAGAGTACTGCGAGTACTGTGATCACAGGAGTCTAGCAAAAGTGAGGAGACTCCAGCAGTGGGTGGAGAGAGTGAAGAAAGCAAGGTGCCTGGGCCGGGCTGGAGTGCTTTGCCCCTCTCCTTTTTGGCTGGACCCCCAGTGGTCTAGCCCCGGCGCTCAGCCCCAGGACCTAGGGCTGTAACAGGAGGACGCTGCTGCCCTCAGTCCCTGGAGAACTGCATGAGTGCTGTCACCTTTCCTCTTTGAGGGCAGCTAGGGAGCAGCCACCAAACCCTGCTGGAGAGGAGTGTTGTCCCCTAACTCCACCCCCTGCCTCATACCACCCTCTCACACAGCCCTGGCCCCTCCCAGGTCTCCTTTGCCCTGACCTCTATAGAGCCACCCTCTGCCTCAGGACTAGATGGGCAAAGTCCACAAGCAGCCCTTATCTGTCTATCTATTTACTCTGAAAAGAAGTTAAAGAAACAGTGGAGAGGTTTATTTTGGCTAGCCTGAGGATTCTTTCAGTAGACTCTGCAGCATTTAGAGGCAGGGCCAAAGAAAATTCTTGGCAAATGTTCCGGTTTTAAAATGAATTGTATAAGTGGTAGGAAGTGGCAATCAATATTAATAGTAATGACAGTAGTAACAATACTACTACTAGAGCTGTGGTTTACTAGCCATGTGGCTTAAAGCAAATTATTTTACTTCTCTGTGCTTATTTTCCCATCTGTAAAATGGAGATGATAATCATACCCACGATGGTTGTAATTAAACGAGTTGACATGTGCAAAACCGGAAGAAGCGTGCCTGGCCCCTAAGAAGCACTGTGTTGGTGTTAAGCAAGCTCTAATTATCAAGCATGGAGTGCAGTCTTTGTATAAATAATTTCCTTTACTCTTCATAATAAATAGGGGCACGGAGAGGTTTAAGTAACTTGCCCAAGTTTAAAAATTTAGGCACCAATGGGGACAAGCATCTTTGAGGGTGAAACCCAGTGCTTATACTCACCTTCTTGCTAAGGATTTTACACAGTAGCATTGTATTTTCACAAGAGGGGGGACCCTAGATTGTCTGCTTTAGTCCTCTCATTCCATGGCCATCTCCTCAGGGCTTCTTCCCCGGGATGCTGCAGAGAGCTAGAATGGTCCATCCCATGGCCTTTTCTGGGTGATGGGATATGTTTCTCAGGCTCTGGAAGCCACAGCCTCCCTGTGGTGACCACTGAGCCTGAGAACTGCCTCCAGCTGGACCTGTGTCTCTGTCGCTCGGCAGTGCTCCGCTATCCCATCACTTTGCTTTCTGCAGAGCCCTGTGACCTTGTTGTTTGACCGGGGCTTGTCCTGTCCCCCCACCCCCATACCCCCAACCCCCAGAGGGCTTGCGGGCAGGAGTTGTGCCCTAGGTGCCTTGCTTCCCCCCACAGTGCAGACCCAGCCCTGAGCGCGGCAGCCTGGGACACATTCTGGTTGGTTTGAAAAATGAATGGAGATACTTGAGGACTATGGCTTGGGGCTTCCTCCGAGCCCATCATTTTATTTTGTTTTAATTGAGGTAAAATTTACATCCCATAAAATGTTGCCCTGAGCCCATCATTTTAGCTTGAAATTCATTTTGTTAGTAGGAAATTTTAACTGTTCAGTTTGATTTTCATGATTTCCAGGACACTCTTTGAAAGGTAAAAAGAGTTTTAAATAATGAATTGTGCCTTTTGCTTTTTAAAAAGGCTGTGTGGATTTAGTTAGGGAGCTTGCCCTACTCAGAGCTACCACACTGAAGATGGAGAGGTGAATTATAGGTCTGGGGGCCCAGGAACCTCTCTGTAGTTTTGCAGCTGGATTGAAAGTCCATTCTGTGCTGGGACCCAGGGCCAAACTGCTGATTTCAGGGCAGGATAGAATCACACGATCAGGCTATATTCTTGATTTATTTAAAGTGATTTGAAAATATCCTTTATTCCTGCCTCCCCACCAAGTTTGCTAAATCCCCGTCCTTTGTGAAAGGGGAATGAGTAAGTCAACAAAGTCAGAGGACTTTTCAAAGAATTTTGTTTGGTTCTTTGCCCAAATGCCTGCGGGTTAGAGGGTTTAAATTGAAAATTTACTTTCAAGCAGTTGTACATTAAAAAGTCATGGATTGCTCCTTGTCGGGCATCAGAAACAACTTTATTCTGAGAAACAGAATGGGAATTGGTTGGTGTTTTAGCAGAGAGAGAAAAAATCTGTCTTCCGAGTAATGGTATTGCAGGCAGTCTGTAAAAGGCTTGAAAAACAGGAGCAACATTTTTCCCGTGAAGGACCTTTTGAACTGCTGCATATGATGTTCTGTATGAGTAAGTTAATTTGTTATTTGTTCCTAGGACTCCTTTATACCTTTTGTTACAGTAACTTAGGTTATGCACTGTCTTGGAGCACATGTCATAAAACTGCCTTGGTTATTTGAAAACATTAGATTATCCACATATAAAAATCTTAACTGGGGAAATAATTCTGTTGAAGCTGGCTGGAAACATGTCAATGAACAGGTGTATGTAGCCAAAGAGGTTGGAGGGGTAAGCTTGTGGATCTGGGCACCATATAGTTTCAGCTCCACACTGATCACAGGAGAGTGATCTAGGCACTACCAGTGCCCCAGTCTGCTGAGTCTTCTGCTCTGTGGGTGAGAGAGAAATTTGAGGGTGAGAGAAAAGAGAACTTGCCAGTCCTCTAAATGTGATAGCCCTGGTGACTGTGGACGATGCGTCACATACCCCCCCAAGGAGGAGCTGAGCTGTTAGAAATTGTGCAGTGAGGGGCCTGGGGTAGCAGCAGGGGGCATAGATGCCAAGAAGCATGTAGGTGACAGAAGCTGAAGCTTGTAGAGCAGAAATGGGCGGGATTCCAGAAGAGGGCAGCCTTCCAGAAGTGATGTGCCCAGTATTCTTTGATTCACTAGTTCATGGACTTCTTTGGCAAGGATGCATCTTAATGAAGTCTCTTTGGAAGAAAATCTGTGTGGTCCAAGTTGCTGAGTCTCAGACTGAGGGCACTCTTGCTGAGTTATAATGCTTCTTTTTGTGCAGGTGTTTTTGTGAAAAAGTCACAAACACTATCGGTAAGGCCACCGTCACAGAGAGCAACAAGCAGACCTTCAAGATAAATCTGAGAGGTCAGAGCGTGCAAGCGAGGAATCTGCACCATTGAGCCCACGAATATATCTGGGCCGTCCTGGGGCATCCGAGCAAGCTAGCTGAGTTTGGGCAGTAGGTTTTTGTTTGTTTGTTTGTTTTTGCGGTACGCGGGCCTCTCACTGCTGTGGCCTCTCCCGTTGCGGAGCACAGGCTCCAGACGCGCAGGCTCAGCGGCCATAGCTCACGGGCCGAGCTGCTCCGCGGCACGTGGGATCTTCCCGGACCGGGGCACGAACCCGCGTCCCCTGCATCGGCAGGCAGACTCCCAACCACTGCGCCACCAGGGAAGCCCTGGGCAGTAGGTTTTAAGGTGTTAAAAGTGGTGGTTCTGGAGCCAGCCTGCCTGGATTTGAACTCTAGTTACACCTCGCCCTTGGTGAGTGTTATCATGGCCAAGATATCACAGCCAAGACACTAAACTCTCCGCACCTCGTTTTCCTCCTATGTAAAGTGAGAATGTTGATAGTACCCATCTCATGGTTGCCTTGAGTATTGAACATGTTAATACACCTATAGCTCCCACTGAATATTCGATGGTGATGATTGAATGGGTTAATACACCTATAGCTTCCAGTATTTAGTGACGACGACAGTGGCAGCCATTGAAATGGGCATGGCTGTCAGGAGAAAGTGTACACTGTGTAGCAGGGGAGGGCCGCCCCCCTCTAGCCAAGGCCTCTCTGCACCTCCCCATGGGATGCGTTCCACTCACCACCCCATGGCTAGTCAGTGCTCCCTCTTTTTTTTTTTTTGCGGTACGCGGGCCTCTCACTGTTGTGGCCTCTCCCGTTGCGGAGCACAGGCTCCGGACGCGCAGGCTCAGCGGCCATGGCTAACGGGCCCAGCCGCTCCGCGGCATGTGGGATTCTCCCGGACCCAGGACACGAACTCGTGTCCCCTGCATCGGCAGGTGGACTCTCAACCACTGCGCCACCAGGGAAGCCCAGCGCTCCCTCTTAATTGGCACTGCATCGTGGCTGACCTTGGACTGTTTGGATTGGTCTTCCTGGCCTTGACGGTGGAGTCCCTGAAGATGAGTGGTGTGTGCTGCCTATGGTCCAAGAGTCATAGAAGATCTGGGCTTCTCTTGGTCAGTTGAGGGCCCAGAGTTCTGCATAGGATTCTTCTGCACAGAAAGTAAGGTGGTTCTTACAAACGGTGAGGGAGGGGGACTTTGTAGAGACAGGTAGATCTCTGGCATCTATGGCGGGAATTGTTACTCTAAAGTCTGGTCTTGCTGAAGTCTTTGGGTTCCTCGGGGTTCTTTATCTCCTTGCAGGGATTTAGCCTCAGGCCAATGTAAACACAGTTTTTAGGTTTGTAAAACCTTGAGCAGACCTGGATCTTTTCTTACTGCAGTGTCCCCTGGTGGGGGACATGCATAGCTACATAGGTGCGCCGTGAGCAGGGCTTGGCGATTGCTGAGAGCCGTGTAGCGGGGAGAGGAGGAATTGAGGTGGACAGAGTAGGAGGGAGAGAGGGGAATTATTATACTCCCCATTCTGTTAAGAATCTCACCAAACTGGCCTCCTGGGCTGTTGAAATAGAGGAAGACATAGGCAGCAGCTGGCGGAAAGATCTACCCAGCCTACTAGTTGAGGATTTTTTTTTTTTTCAAAAAAACATACATTGCCAGGAAAAGCTAACAAAAATTTCAAGGCAGATTTGGAGGAATTAAATTATTCTCAGGCATATTGCCTGGTTTCCAGGCATTTAGGGATATGTAAATTTTCATGTTCTGTGTCTCATTTGTAACAGAGTACATTAGTACTAAAAATGGGATTTGCTAGTTCTACATTTTCTTGTGAATTTATGCAGCGAATATTTAATTTGATTCTGGATCTAGCAAAAGGAGAGGCTGTCTTCAAACATAACATAGTTTATTTTTCTCATATGCTCTGCTGGCTGCTTTAATTTTTTTTCTCTGCCAACTGAAATACAAAGTAGAATACTACTGCAAATTAATATTCTTGCTACACAAAGATCTCCAGTGTTTGTTTTTCCTTCTTTTAATATGTAACTCTCCTAAGAGCGTTATTGTATTACAGCTAAGAGGCTTTAGCCATGTAAAGTTGAATACTTTACACTTCTGAATGCCAGCATAACAATTAATCTGTGATTAGATTTGCTTCTTAAGATGCCTACACCGCAGAGTGCCTATAATAATAAACTTCTAAAGGGCTCCATTCTTGAAAACTTATAAAAGCTCTCTTTGACATAGCGCACCGAAATTGTGAGGCTATTGTTTTTATTGCTTTATTGTTCGGCCAGCTTAACTGAAACCTTGAGTTTGCTTTTCCTCTTTCTAACAAAGATAACGTGGAGAAATGAACGGAGCACATAGTGTGTCCGTGTGCACATTGTTCTCTACTGTTCTAGCAGCTATCCAAGCTGCCTTACTGCCTCTCTAACTTAAAGAACCTCTGACTCTCTAAGCCCTCTGCCTCTACTAGTTAAAAAAAAAAAAAAAAAAAGAAAAGACTTGCATTTCCGTTTCCCCCTCCACTGAGCTTATCTTCATAGTGTGATCTGCAGCCATCTCTACTTTCTTTTTATTCCTTAACTCCTTAAACTCTGGTTACTCTTCTCAATACTACTAGACTAGAGTGGGCTTTCTCAAGTCCGTGATGATTCCACTACGGACAAAAGCCCCAGATGACCTAGCCCTGCCTGTTTCCCACTTCCAGAGGCCCCTGCAGGATTTAGTCTTAGAGATCACCTTTTCCTACCTGAACCCTCTTATCCCTTGTTTCCAGGACATTGCATTGTCTTCAGACCTTGACTTTCCCTCCTCAATGGCATTCATTGAACCTTGATGTTGGGTCCTTGGATCTTTTTTTTTTTTTTTTTTTACTTTTAATATTTTCCCTCTGAGTTCCTTCATTCCATTGAGCTTGGCCTTGCCTTATATGCGGCTGATTACCAAGCCTCAGGTGTGTTTCCTCTCCTGAATCACAGACCAGGTTTTCCACGATCCACGCTTGCGTTTGGGTGCCCAGCATCACCGTTAGCCCATCAGGCCTCCTGGCTTCCCTTTGCCTGTTATTGGTAGCTACATTCTTCTTGTGAACTCAGGATCGGGCACCTTTTGCTTCTCTCTTTCTTTTTCTTCTTCTTTTTAAAAAAATATATATCATTTTCATTGCTTTTTAAGAAAGGAATCAACGTAAAATTAAAACAGTAATCAACGTTGGGATAAAAGAGAAAGTGCGAGAGAGAGAAGTTTTTCCTTTTTATTTTGCTTTTCCTTTTTATTTTGTACTTGTATTTTCTGTACAATTTACACTTTCTATTTTACTTTTTTGCTAGGAAGGTACCAACAAAATGACCTATGCTCTGCTATTATGTACTAAGTTTTGTGTCTTTATTTCTTTGGCTTAAAAATACTAATATGTTGCTAAACAGACACACAGGTCAGTGTATCTCTCTGATTATCTCATGTCATGCAGAAATGAACTCTAAAATAGCTGGCAGAGTGGATCGTCTTTAAGGTCCAGCAGTCAGCTAGTACCTTGAACCTTGGCTCAGCCCTCCAGCCTGGGAAGAGCCCCTTCCTCTTGGCTTCTCTGCCATCCTCTGTTTCTCATATGCTGCAGTCTGTCCGTTTCCCCTACCAGGATCCAGTACCCAGTACCGTGTGCTTCTCTCTTTCTTGATCCATTTTTCAGCATTGCCACGTCCCACACATGCTTCTTTCTCCCTTACTTCAGTCCTCCCCTTTCCGTACCTTCTGCTGCCACTTTGGTTCATGCCTTCATGGCCACTTGCCCAGATGGCTGCAAAACACCTTTCATGGCTTTCCTCTTCTGTCCCTACGCCAGTCCCTTCCACGCACCAGGATTAGACTGAGGTTCTTCAAGTGCCGCTCTGGTCTTGTTGTTCCCCTCTCTCCAAGCCTTTTTCCAGCTCCCCAGTGTAGATTGCATCACTCATAAACTCGACACGGGTGTGTGTGATGTTTGTTATACAACCCCTGCTTATCTTTCTAACCCGGACGTGATGTTCCCTCTTTGGCTTCACACATACCGGTCTGCCTGTTCTAGCTCTTCCCAGAATATGACAAGTGCTTCATCACATCTGTACCTAAGATCATGCCACACGTTCTCTTCTGTCTTCAGATGCCTGCAGTGAGTTGTGGTCTCTCCCTTGTTTGAACTCCCTAGCGTTCAGTCTCTGCTCTCTTATGACATTTACCTAGTGTTATAGATCCTTGTGTCCTGTCTTATCTCTGAGATGTTGCCACATTCCAGCATCCCTCCCACGCTGCCGAGTGTTCTTCGAAGGCTGGGACTGCCTGCCTCACTAATCTTTGTTGTGTATACCATGTCAAGCAAAAGCATACTGGCCTGTGTACGTCTGCCAGGTTGATTAAGTACTTGTTGAATGGAAGTCGAAATTCAGATTCACACAGATGGCCAAGTGTGCCGTTGATTCATAAGTCTTGTTTTCCCTTTGCTAGGTGCAGCTCGCATGTGGTGTGTGCCACAGTCAAATCAGATGACAGATGGACAGTGTGACAAGAGTGTCAGAAAGGATCGGGCCTCGAAGGGAGAGTCAGCCCTGAGTCAATGTGTTGACGAGTTGCTGAAAAGGAAGCCGGTGGGAAGACTGCGGCCACAGAGGAAGTGAGCCCTGACTTCAGTCACACCCTTGATGGAGGACAGATGGACGGCCGGATGGCCAATCACCTCTCCTCTTAAACCTTTGGAGAGTTATCCTTTATCCCCTGCCGGACGTGTATTAGGAATCTTAACACACTCTCTGAATTCACTTTCCATAGAAACGTCAGGTTAGACTGCGGTGTGCAGCCAGCCTCAGCTGTCGCATGGTCGCAGGTTGGCAGCCATGAGCGCCGAGGGGTACCAGTACAGGGCGCTGTACGACTATAAAAAGGAGCGGGAAGAAGACATTGACTTGCACTTGGGGGACGTACTGACTGTGAATAAAGGGTCCTTAGTAGCTCTTGGATTCAGTGATGGACAAGAAGCCAGGCCTGAAGAAATCGGCTGGTTAAATGGCTATAACGAGACCACTGGGGAGAGGGGGGACTTTCCGGGAACTTACGTAGAATACATTGGAAGGAAAAAGATCTCACCGCCCACACCAAAGCCCCGGCCACCTCGACCCCTTCCTGTTGCACCAGGTTCTTCAAAAACTGAAGCAGACAGTGAGCAGCAAGGTCAGTATTGATGAGTGATTGCTTCATGACTGCTTTTTTTTTTTTTTTTTTTTTTTAAAAGGAAAAGTCTCACGTTGGTTGAGCTGGGCTGAAACGGTCTGGGCAGAAGTTGTTTTGGCAGCTTTACCTGAATTTATGTATGGTGCATAAAAGTCTGGTCAATCATTACATGGCTAGAAATTTGTGTTTGTGGGGTGGAGGGTTGTTATAAAACTAGGGTGGTGATATCTGAGAACCTTTTCAGTTAGTGTCTCAAAACACTATTATTAGAGTTGCCATGGAATTAAACACCTTTTGCATTCTTATTCTTGTAACTGGTATTATATACCTAAATAATCATTTTGGGAAAGTAGAGGGTAAGTCTAATGTAAGTATATTTAACGTTAATTTGATCTGCATGGAAAATGGAGAGAGTAATAAAATGACCACAGAACTCAACAGAGAAGAAACCATTGCTTTTGTAACCTGGTGTCTACCTCTTGGTTTCCTCTCCAGGAATACTTGCTGAAGCTGAAACTCTATCCTGTAGTTAGTGTAGGTGCACAGGGAGTTCTCTTCCTGCCTGGGTAGTGTCATCTGTAGCATTAATGCCAATAGTGTGCTTGGCCTTCATGAGAAAAAAAAAAAAAATCACTGAATATTTTTCTCAAGCGGAAAACACCTTGATCCAAAGCCCACTCATTGTTCATTGGAGATGGTCCCCACTTCAGCTCTGAGCACAGCTGTTCCTTAAGGTATTTCTTCTGTTCAGTTTCACACAGAGACAAGCCTTTTACTCCACTTTGCTGTTAACAGCCTTGTCAAATCATTCATTTCTTCACTGGTAAATCTCAAGCATTGTTTCCCCTGTATAATCTTTCCCAGAGAATGAGAAAGGCGTGGAAAGATGTGTTTCAGATGGGTGGACTCAACTGCGGTGGTTATGTGTCAAGTAAAACTGACTGTGGGCATCACGGTGTATTTCTGGAAGAGATCCTGTTCCTATTGTATCTTCTCTAACGTTGGCTTATTTTAGCACAAATGAATGAGGTACCGGGAGTGAAGAAGCAGAATGCAAGGGTAAATGGAATTGGGAATATTTTATAAATGTCGAAGAACTCACTAAGGATACTTGAAGGGAAGAGCTTTTCTCTTCCCATCCCAACCCAAAAGGGATACTTGTTTTATAAACATTATACTGTACTTTAGAAATAATATTCAAATGATATGTTTTACTTGACAGTTCAAAAGCAAATGTTAGGTTTTTTTCTAGATGAATCAAAAAAACTTGACTCTGAAAGTTTTTTGTATATGTACATATATACATATGTATATGTATACATATGTATATGTATACATATGTATACATATATGTATATATGTACATATATACATATGTATATATGTAATATATATACGATTTTGTCATTTTATATATATATATATATATATATATAATTATATATAATTTTGTCAACCATTGTGTTTCTTGCATAGTTTCACTTAGCTGAGGGGAGGTATATACATAATTGTTTTTTCCTACCAAACTACATATTTTTAATTTGACTTTTGATTTTTTTAAGTTAGATACACTTCCTAATATGTAGTCTAATTCAAAGGGAAAAATGATATAATTTCTCCTGGCATACAAAAGATTACAGACTTATAAAAATATCTGAGTCAGGTCAGAAAAGATTATTTAAAAGGAGTACCTTGTCAAGATTAGGGACAGAAAGATTTTGTAAAAATAGCTTCTAAACAAAAATTGCATTTGATATTTTCATTTGGATGTAGTATACGGAAAAGCAAGTCTTTCCTTAAAAATGATTTTCTCTTTGTAGGATCTAAGCTATTTTATAACGCTTTCTTTCTCACGTAATGTGGTAACAACTGAGATTTTTAACAGCTTTTTCTTTTTTTTTTTAAATACATAGAAAGAGTAAAATGAAATATTTTAGCAGAGTTTAAGAAAGAGACCCACGGTAATGTGCATTAAAGTATTAGAGCAGGCCTGAATATAAATGAGAAATTAGGAGCAATTGAAAGGTTGAAAAGACAGTATGGGGGGTTGGGTGGGGAGTTGAGGTACTAAATATTAGATCTTCTACAAATGTTACTCTTGCATTCTCATTTAAATATGATTCCTATGAAATGAGGATTCCACAGCTCCTGCTAGTTGCATGTCAAATTGATATGGAAAGTAGTTGTAAGGACAGACTTATTTGTTGGAACCTGTGGGGCTTAATTTCTTTTGCCTGAGGGTGTGTTTATTTGAAAAGTGTTTGCAGGGACAAATTATATGAAGGTGAGAAAGGATAGTACTTTTCTCTTCTTACTGTAATTGAATTCTTTCGCCTTTTTTTCCTTTTTACTCCCTCACCTTACTTAGCCTGTTTTTCATGTTTGACTGTATTTTATTGAGAAGGTTACCCCGGTGACATGCAGGTCTCTTTTGCGGAGGGAGTGTTATGGGGACAGTGGGCACGCCCCCGAGATGAGCGTGGGATAAACCTACCTTTATGCCCCTCTCACCAGCTTCCCTCTTTGTATTTAAAAGAACGTTGTCTTTAAACTCTGCCCACAAGTAGCATCTGTGTGAGGCGTTCCCCCTGATGACAGAACCCACTTTTTGCTTTTCTTGCATGTTCCTGGAAAGAAGGCTGTGATGTCTCACATTTTGGGGAAAAGAGAGTCAAAAACCCATTTGAAGATCTGATCCCCAGCTCCTCTCAGGAGAATGTACCTTCCACCCATCCAGTTTGCATACAGTTTTCTTATGAAGCCCTGGCCTAGTTTGGATTGAATTTGTATATTGGATAATCTTGTATTTCTTGGAGTTTAAATCATTCAGTAAATATGAACTGAGCCCCTATCTTGTGCTAGAAAGCAGGGATGAGAGATGAAGTCGGACCCGAGAGAGATGGCGTGCCCTCTGATGCCCTTTCCGGTTCTTCTCCCACCTCGGGCCTCTGCTTGGACAGCTCTTCCTCAGCCGTCCTCTTAGCTGACCCACTCTCCACTCTTTGCTTAAAGCTTTCTTCTCAGGGAGGCTGGCTCTGCTCATCTCGTTTCACATACAATCTGCCCTTCTGCTTTTGCAAAGCATTTATCATCTAACCTACTCTAGAATTTACTTACCACATTGTTCGTTTATTATCTGTTCACTCTGGTAGATTGTTAAGCCCTGTGAGGGCAGGGGTCTTGGATGTCTCTCCATTATCCCAATCACCTAGAACAGCATCGTAGGTGATTAGCAAGTGGACAGATGCTTGCTGTGGAAGCGCATCATCCAGCTGTTTCACATCCCACGTGACTCTGGAAGTGAGCCACGTGCTTGGTATGTCTCGTGCAGGCACACGGCTGTAACAGCCCATTCTGTTTTTAAACATCACGGTTTATTGTTAGTCACATCATTCACATCTGAGGAATCTTGACCTGGCCTTGACCATTGCATGCTGTGTCTCCAAAGCTGTTATTTTTTACCCCATTTCCTAGGACGGGTAGTTCTGCGGGTGGGAAAGCATGTTGAGCTGAGAGTGTACTCTGTCAGCCACTTAAGCAAAGTTAATAGAGCACATGTCAAGATCAGCAAGTGTCCTCGGGCACAGATTTTATGCTGTCCCTCCCCCTCTTTTATCTCCTCTTTGCATGGAAGCTAAAATCACAGATATCAGCATCACATTTCATTTTCCCACAGCCCAGTAAAGCCCCGTTTTACCTTCTTTGGAGAGAACCTCTTCCCCGTCTGGTGCAGGTGAACGGTGTGATGGGGGTGCACAATGGGTGGTACATGCTCCTTAGGGGAGCTCTTGAAAGACCATCTTCCTGCTCTTTCTGCATTCAGCGGTGCTTCCATATTTCCCCTGACACAAGGAAATGAGTTGATGGAAGTGGGGATTTAGGGATAAGAGAATCAAACTGTATTCCTTTCATAAGTAAGCTGTCCAGTGGGGCTATTTCTTGAGACAGTATTTTGAGATCCTTTGATTAAAGTCACACTAATCCAGAATATTTAGACTAGTGAGATTCCATGACCACATCAGTTTGTATAGGATGTTGAAATCTGCTAGCTTGAGAGATCACTTAGGAATCTGAGTTCATCCCCACTTCCATCCCCCATCTGCACACCCCTCCCCCAGCTCCCACTCTGGACTCTGACAGTGGGTCCCAGCTGGTCCTACATATAAAACATAAAGCACACATTTGGTGTGGGCTGTTTTAAACTTTGATCAAAATTCCTTCTAAACAGAAGAAGAGAAAAGCCTGCAGCTTGTGTTTGCTTTCATGGTTTCCCCAGCCACGTGATTTTTCCATTTTTCACACTCAGCATTTGAGTGTCCCTCCACGGTTGTCGCCCCCTGTCTAGAAAGCAAGGCTGTAATACATCACATAGATTGACTACACTGTACAGAGGTCGCAGAGGATGGTGACCCGATCCCAAATTATACACCTTTGCTGAGCCCCCTGGTTGGAACGTACTGCTGTTACTCACAGAAATAGTACCTGTGAAAGTAGTTTGCTTTGCTTCACGAATTCCTGCCTTTTTGAATTCTTTTTTAGTTCAGAAGCTGCCTTGTCATAACTTTCCTCACCTTTTCTCCTACTTAAGTGAGACTTTGCTGTGAAGCGGGAGGACTGTGGTCAACCGCCCCCAATGATGGGGTGAGACCTGACTTTGGTGCTGACTCCCTGTTTTTCATTGATCACTGTGTTTTGGGAAGCAAGCAGGCCTGGTTGCAGGATATTTGAAGATCAGGGCCTTGGAGTCCTGTCTTTAATTTCTGACCCACCAGAAAAATTAATCAGAACAGTAGAGATTTTTACCCAGATGTAAACATATACCTGTTTTTTGTTTGTTTGGGGATTTGTTTGTTTGTTTGTTTGTTTTTCTTTTTGGCCACACAGCGAGGCTTTCAGGGTCTTAGTTCCCCGACCAGGGATTGAACCCGGGCCCCGGCAGTGAAAGAGCTGAGTCCTAACCACTGGACCGCCAGGAAATTCCCAACATGTAAGTGTTTGCCCTTCGTGTTTTAGTAGGAAGTGACATCTGAAAGATGTCATCAATATAATTGATTAAAGAGCAGGCCTGAAAAAAACAAATGTGGTGATCATTTTTGGTAAAATCAGGTGAGCCTAACCAGTTCTCTTATGACAGACTGTATCACTCTGGCATTTAGTTACATATTATAACAGTTCTCCCTCTCAGGAGCACCAGCGTTTCTATTCTTCTTACTAAATTCTTGATTTTTAAGACGTTTTCCCTGTTAATTTTAAATTTAATTCTTTTGTTTCCCCAGAAATGTGAAGGAGAAAGTAACCCTAACAAACAATTTCCATATCCACAGTTATTTGAAAAGGAAATTGAGAAGAAGAGAAAGTGTTCTCGCCTTTGCTGCTTTTTAGCAGAAACGTTCTGCCCCGAGCTGGCCCAGCCATGTTAGAAATTAACAGGGCTCCCAGAGGTGGGATGGGCAGGAAGGTCCCCTTGTCTCCCAGAGAGGAGAGGACTCCTCCCTCCCTCCTCCAGTCTGTTATTAGACAGGAAGGATTTGATTCTCGCTTTCCTGGAGCTGCGGTGACAGCTAAGTTCAGGGTTACAGATAAGACATTATTTGAGGAAAAGCTTTTCTGCCAGGCTACCATGGCATGTGTCATTTAGAATCACAGCTGTAGTATGCAAATTATATATATTTTTTTTACTTAAGTGAGATATATGTTCAGAGGCTTTCATTAAGGCTGCTGGCTCTAGAGATTTCACTCTGTGTTCTTTTTTCCAAAATGGGTAAAGGGTCCAATGTCCATGTCTGTATAACCAAATAAAGCCCTCACACTTCTGATTCGAGCAGGAGCTGTGTAAGTGGAGTGATCCTATTTTGTTTACTAGCAACCAAGGTAATGTTGATGTTCTAATACAGTTTTCTTTGTCATGAAAGTAGAATTCTGTATGTTAAAAGTGTTTCTATTTTTAACTTTTTAGCTTAGTTGTCAATAGATCCTTTGATAACTTTGAAGTCGGTCTTCCCTTGTTTGTAGGTGAATGCATCTTTGTCTAAAACAGGCAAAATTCTGATTAACAAACACTTCTCCACTAAGTCAGAGTTTGAGAAAATAAATGTTCAAAATTCTGAAATCCAACAACAAATGGCACCTTATATGCTAAGTAGCTTCCAAAAAGGGGAGAATCTGGTACCTCTGGCAAATAAGAATACCAAGTATTAGATGCCATTTACATATCCATGTTTTTCTCAGTAAAAGAAAGCAGATGTTAGCAGTACAGCTGGCTGTTGCATATTTGTGTCTTTGTTGCTAACAAATTTCCATGAGGAAGGACGTAAAATTGGTTTGAAGGCTAAAATAGGAGAAAATAACTTGGTATTTTAACTAGAAATGAGAAGGATAATTGCATGATGGATTATATCTTAATTTTTGAGGTCTTGATTGAGTTTATAGCATTCAGTATCAAAACAGTGTTTTCAGTTTCAATAAAATAACCTAAATAGAGAAGGTCAAAGCGAATTAGAAATTGACTGTATTTTAATTACTTGGGTACAGTTGCCCTAAAATATCAAGTTTAATGAAATGTTGTCAGAATACTTTATAAACGCATCATTCCTACTTATTAGTTGATGTAAAAGACCGTGATATTTTGCTTCTGCTACAATAATTCCATACACTGTACATTTAAAAAATGTTCTGATGAAATATAACTTTGCAATTAAAAACAAAACAAACAAGCAGCAGATCTTTCTGTTTAATTTTGCATGGAGAACTTTGTCCTAGTGGCTTTATGCCACCTAAAGTATGGCTGTCATTTTCAGGAATACCTTCTCTGTTCTGTTTCTTGCTTGGGGGTGTGTGTATTCATCTATTTATCTCTTCTCAGTTGGTAGCTTGTATTGTGCAATGCGTATAGATTCTCCTGTCCTGTCACAGTTTGATGCGTATTGAAGTTCCCACTGTGAGTTTATTAACACTGTATTGTAGAAGACTATTTGTAATTTGATGATCAAATCTGATATCCAAGATGGTAAAGATGTAGCCATAAGTGAAATATAAATCCCTGTGGTATATTATTTGAATCAGAAATTCCACTCTGCTTTGCTTTCTGTAAATTCCATAACCCTTCTAATCCCAGTGTTCTCGACTTTTAAAACAAGAAGTAGACGCTATGTCTTCTGAATTCTGGCTGTATTTTTATTTTAACCTCTTACTGACACTTGATCAGTAAAAGTTTCTCCATTCCTACTCATAAGAATTGTTGGAGAAACAAAACGCAGAAAGTGTAAGTTCTCACTAGTAGTGTTTCCCCAGTAGTGCAACCCAGAAGCTAGAAGGGAAAATAATGAAGGAACTCAGAGAAATAAGCAAAGATGGTTGGGCAGATGTGCTCACATGACCTCACTGTAAGATCTGATTGGAGGTTGGTCCTTGGGATGATATAGGATTGTTGCTAATGAAAGCGCCAAATTGGTACCAAGTTTTTGCAAATCTACATACTGTATGATTTTAAGATCTGTTTCACCAAGTGTGAGATTTTATGCTCTAACTCTGTTGGTGGGCACTCAGCAGTTGCTGACATCAAAATTGATTTGAGATTCTTCCCGTTTTACACATTGCAGTTTATCAGCGAATTCAAAGACATTGATGGAATGCCTCCCTTGGACTGTGTCTGTGTGGCATAGCTACATTTGTTGACATGATATGTGCTCAGAGTTCCTAGGGATTTTTCTAGTGGGTTTTTCGTTAAATTTTCCAAGGCAGATAGAAGGTGATGTTTTTAACATTTGCCTATTCAGGTTATAAAGATTTGTTTATTCAGACCTCTTCAAATTTATGTGATAGCAGTGTTAAAATATGTACGCAAGAGATAACACATTAGCATAGGCATTATGTGAGTCTTCATTGTAAAGCCAGAGGGACTGTTGGGTGGTCAGTGTTATATTCCAAATTTTACCCTAAGGAGCAAAACTGCCATAGTGCCTTCATACTGCGCGAGGTACCACCGTCACAGCGAGAGACAGTCAGCGTTGGTTCCAACTTGCTCCTGGGTTTTGGAAAATGCAATTTTCAAAATGACTTGAGGTTGTTCATAAGATAATCTATTGTGAATCCGCATTAAACACTGCTGGCTTTATTTTTTATCCTGTTTAAAAATTTTCTAATGTTTAAGAATGTTGCTTCTTTATCAGTAAATAGTTCACTTGAAATATCTTTCTATTCCTGTTCTTAACTATGGAAACGTAGTTGAATATTTATATCATTATTAATTTATAATTTCTGAGTATTTTACAACATTGTTTACTTAGGTCTTACCATGTTTTTTCAGGGAGCAAAAAGTAAATTTTCCATTTTCAAAGGAGACAGGTGCAAAGAAGTTTGAGCAAGATGTGACTTTATTGCTAAATAATCGTGATTATCTACAAAGTACCAAGGAACGAGATGTAATGAATTTGGTTAGAACATATCAAAGTATATATTAGAGTCATTTTCCCATGTTTCCCCATGGGTCTGTTTAAATATTGAAAATGGCTTTTTCCAAATATTCCCTAAAAATTTGCTGACTTACTATTTGCCAAGCATTCTGCTCAGCATTTTAAAGACATTTTTCATTTGGTCCCTACAGCCACCCTGCAAATATGGCATTAGAACCATTTTCCAGATTAAGGAACTAAAGCTCAAATGATTGTGTAAATATTTAAAAAGGAGGGGGCTCCCTAGGAGGAGCATTCAGAGGGTTCAGGAACACTCCAGAAGGCAGTCGTGTGGGTCTTGTTCAGCAGTCCTTTGTGAAGTTATCAGTAACTGAAGGAACCGGCTCTTTTCTGCTTTTTGGGTGGTCTGTAATTATGTCTGTTTTATCTGTTAAGTTTCATTGGCTGTTACATTCGTACCATCACACAAATTATCTTGTTTTACCTACAACTTATAGCATTTTCTTACGTCTGCTAAATATATGAAAGAGTTGAGTTACAAAGAGACTGATAAGGCCATGAACCTGAGACAAAGTTTGGGGTTATATGTGTGTATGTGCAGTTTTTCTCAAATACACCTTGATCAGATACTCAAAAGTTATGTACCATTGATAAGTGATTTTCCTTCCATTTCTGTTATTTTTGAAGAAGTTAAATGTCTGCTTCAAATGTTTCCCCGAGCTTCACATTTTCTTACTTCTGATTCATAATTATAATTTTGGTTAAAATTGAGCAGGTTATTACTTGCTTCTTAAAAGCCAAAAGCTGAGGCTATCCAGCATAAAAATTATGTGTTTTGGCATGTGGACAGCAGCTGCTTAAAGTCCCTAAGTATAAGAAATCTGAAGTGGACTCACATGAATCTGAAGTCTTGTACCTGAGTTCTGTCAAAATGAGCAGTAAACGCCATTTTTAAAGTTTGGCTAGATGACTAAATTCCTTTGAATGTCAAACTTTATTTCTCAGGAAAGTTAGTCACTGCCAAGTTTATAACATAAACATCATGTTTCTGTTACCTGAATTCCAAGGACAAGAGGGTAGATGGGGGCAAGTGAAAGGCACAGGTGAATTTAATCCTAGGTGTTTAACGTAAAAGGACACTGTGACATTGCACAGAGAGAGTCTCTGCAAGGACACGAGCGCCCGTAAAAATTCTTGGATGCTTCTATTGTTTTATTTTTTCCCCCCCAGTTAAAAAAGAAACTTATTTAAAAGTTTCCTGATTTAAAAAGGTCTTTGCCTGGTAGCCCTGACACGCTTCTCACTAGAGTCTCTAAGAAGGTAGAGAAAAGTCCTTATATTCTAAACAGTTATAAAAACTAGAACTAGCAGGAGAAGTGTCTACTGTAAACCAAATGGAACTGGGTTTAAAAACACAGGCAGAATAAGTTTTGACCACCTAAAAATAGGTAGGCAGAGACATGTCCTCCCCAACTCTGCCTGTAATTCAGAAAGAGCCTAGCAGCTGTCCCCAGAATGCTCTTCCTTTCCTCTTTCTAATCTCCTCAACAGTGCCTTTTTATTCAGTGGAAGGTCATAACTCAGAAAATAACCAGGCAGAGCTGGGAGGGTGGGGTAGGGGCATTGTTAATACTGTTACCTCTTGAGAATCTTACTCCACAAAAGTAAAGTGTTGGAGGTGGGGTAGAGTTAGACCCGTGTTTCCTGAGGGTTTCAGTATTGTTTGAGTCCTCCATCCTTCGGAGCCTCAGAAAACCTGGCAGTAAAGGTAGGAGAAGGTTTGCTTTCAGCAAAACTGTATTGAAATGAAAATCACATTGGAAATTGGCCTGGGAACTGTTCATCTCAACCTGCCTACCAACTCTTGGTCTGAAGCCAGCACCCACGTGGATCAAGAGTAGCTCAGAGCAGGGCTTCCCTGGTGGCGCAGTGGTTGAAAGTCCGCCTGCCGATGCAGACGACGCGGGTTCGTGCCCCGGTCCGGGAGGATCCCACATGCCGCGGAGTGGCTGGGCCCGTGAGCCATGGCCGCTGAGCCTGCGCGTCCGGAGCCTGTGCTCCGCAATGGGAGAGGCCATAACAGTGAGAGGCCCGCGTACAGCAAAAAAAAAAAAAAAGAGTAGCTCAGAGCAAACACCAGGTCCAGGCAGATATCTCCCTGTAAGGTGATCAATAAACGGGGGAAAAAAAAATAGCTGAGCCTACTGAAAAACATTGCTCTGTAAAGGAAAGGAGAGATTGTATCAAAGATTTGAAGGAAGAATAGACCTCCAGCAATGGCCCAAATGAAAGAGGGGCAGAAAGTAGATGATTATGAGCTGAAAAGAACTGGATGGGATGAAATGGGAGTGAAACCATTTTTAAAAAAAAAAATTGTAAAGAAATTAAGAATGCAGTATAGCACATTAAAATCCATAGGAGAGACAATAGAGAGTAGAATTAACACAGCTGAAAATAAAATTAATGTTATAGAGAAGAAACTCAGAGCTCTTCCAGAATCGAAAGAGAAAAGAGATGAAAATGAAAGAGAAGATTGTAGATGCATAGTAAGAAGGTATAACATGGGGATTTTCAGTGTTGATAAATGAGTAATAAGTCATATCAAATGAAAAAGAACAAACATTATAAAATAAGCATGCATGCATTTTGTGCAGATTTGGAAGCGTGGTCCACATTTTTTAGATGAAATCAATGACAGGCCACCTCTAGATATGTTTTGGCAATTTTTTTTTAATTATAAGAATGCTGTTAAACGTCTTTCCAAAATATCTGGTTAACTATCAAGGAGCAGAATTCAGGCTTCCTTGTCTTTTGTAGCAGTAAATGCCAAAAGATGGTGGATGCAGAGTTTTGAGGAAGAAAGAAGGTGACTCAAGACCTTAATGTGTTGCTTCCTTAGATATCATGTGGAAGGAATTGAGAGGCGTTCTCTGATAAGCAAGAGCTCAGTGAGATATATTCAACTTCTCATGTCACAAGGGCAAACTTCAAAATTGCCATTTCATTGTTAAGCTTTATAATCAGAAAGGCATAGTTTAAAAATGAATTCATTTTGATTAACTTAAAGAATAATTGCCAGAAGAATAAAACTGTAAGTTATATATTTTCCAAATACCTAGAAATACAAGGCGTATTCCAAAAAACAGACAACAAAGCATAAAATTATTATTGACGTGGGGAATGTCAATACTATTACTATGTATGAAAATTTACAGAAATACATGTATTAACATATATCTACATACATAAATATAAAGCTGAATTTATACCTACCTATATTTGTGCGTTCAACAAATACTAGTTTTGTGTCAGATGCTATGCTAACATTTTGCTACATTAACTTGTTACTTTTCATTAGAACTGTATGACATTGGCCTTACTATTATTATACCTGTTGTAAAGATAAAGAGATTAAAGCTTAATTAGATGATGGCCCATGGTCACACAGCTCAGGCAGGAGTTGGGGTTTGACCTCCAACCATGTGACTTTTTGACCCAGAATTCTTTTTTTTTTTTTTTTGTGGTACGCGGGCCTCTCACTGCTGTGGCCTCTCCCGTTGCGGAGCACAGGCTCCGGACGCGCAGGCCCAGCGGCCATGGCCCACGGGCCCAGCCGCTCCGCGGCATGCGGGACCCTCCCAGACCGGGACATGAACCCGCGTCCCCTGCATCGGCAGGCGGACTCCCAACCACTGTGCCACCAGGGAAGCCCTGACCCAGAATTCTTAAGCAGCAGTGTGATACAGTGGAAGGGCCCTTGGGTGGTCATGTTCGTGCTGTGCGACACTACTGTATTTCTGGCCACAGTCTGTTAGCCAGGAGGGCAAGTCATCCCCTGGCTTGCCAGTGACCTGTGAAGCAGACTGATATGCAAAAAAATGAGTTAAACAACCAGATTTTCTCACTCTCAGGCAATAGACCCAAGAAAATCTAAAGAGAACTAAACAGATGCGTGAGTTACTCTTGCTTCCAGCAGAAGAACCTCATCGGAACAGGCTGGGAAGAGGTGATTAGTTTTAAGGGACAGTTCCTTCCCTCGGCAGGTTGGAAGCTATGGGGCTTATTAAGTGGTTAAAATATTAACCTTCGAGTTAGCCCTCACTTGGCTAGTGCTTTCATATATATATGAAAACATGACTTTATAACATGGTAAGACATTAATATAAAATCATCTATATAAGTTATATAAATGATTATATATTAAATACATTATTATGTAAAGTTATATAATTTATATAAATATATTTATGTCTAATAACATTTATATAGATAATGTTTATGTAAACATCTATCTGCTAGTACAGTATATAAGGCAATATAGAAAAGTCATCATTGAGTTAATGGTGGAAATGTAATTGATTTGCTACTTCACTAAAGGAGGCTTGAAAGGATTGAAAGCTAGCTCTAACTTGCTCCTTTACTAGCCATCATTGTTTGTAGTTACATGCACAGTTACATGGTAACTGTCATTTGTGGTCTGATCTTCCCCTGAAGGGAAACTTGAGAAACCTGGTTGGCTTTAACATTTAGAGGAAGTTTAAACATATTGGAACATAAAATTTACAGTTGTTTAGGTTAAAACTCTGTTTCTTGTCAGACCACATCTATCCAGCTCTTCTGTGATTAGAATCATCTAACTTCGGCCTGAATTAAGGAAGAGTTTCACAAGATGCACAAAATATTTACTCGTGTTTTCTTTACCAGCTTCCTGAGCCTGTGCAGCGGACTGAGACCTCTTCTTATCTAAAGGCAGTGTGGTCACATAAGCCAATTGTCACCAGTTAACTATTTTCATCCCCTGAACTGCTTTTGGTGAATTCCAACCTAGTTATTACGTCCCTTTAATATTTTTAGTAATTTATATTCTTTAACTATAAGAGTGAAAATATTTGTGAGTTTATTTTGCAGGGGGTGGGGGGTGATTAGTTATAGTCTAGCTGTGAGGCTAGTTGCCTTTCATATACTCTAGAAGAGAAGGATGGGGTCAGTTTCACAATGATCTTTGTCCAAAATACAAGACCACTGTCACTCCCACCTCTCAGGCAACCCCTGCTCCATCTATTTTCTAGAACAATTTAAAATATAGCCAACGCTTTTGCTTCAGCGTCTCTTGATTCACTGAATCTCTAAGGGACCATCTTTTGCCAGTGTCAGATGCTGTGTTTATTTCGCATTTTGAAATATTCTAAATTTTATATCCTAGCAAATATAGTAGTCTTCAGATTATGTTGTCTCACATTCATGTATAATTTCCTAAGAAAAGGAAATGGAGAGGGTGGGGGTTAATAGTTAGAGTAATTAAACCTTTTTAAAATGAAGGGGAAAAAAATCTTCTGTTTATAGGAGGTGAAGAGACCATTACTGATTGATGTTAGCCTTTTCCCAGAAATCCGTCTCACGGAGTTGATATTGAGTGTTTTAGGCAAAGGTGGTGTAGGCTCTGATGAACTTTGTTACCTTTTCTGGACCTTTTGTTTATGGGCATGTAACTGAATGATTACATGAATTTTTGATTGCTATAAAAATGTTGTATTTGCAGTTTTTAAAATATAACTGTTTTTAGTTCATTGCATCTGAACGCTGCCTTTTTTTTTTCTTAAATACGTGTCAGATGAAATGTTTTACCTCGAGATGAAGATTTTGAAGTTTATTCTTTATTGATACGTTTGCTGGCACGCATGAGCATTTGCTCTGTGCTTTACCTCCATTATCTTATTTAGTGCTATTTATAGGTTGAGGCTTAGAAAAAGCAACCTGCCCAGGGGCAAATACTAGTAGATGGTGGACAGCTGAGACTTGCATGCAGACTCTCTGACTTGAGGACGTGTGCTTGCCGACACCACACTGTACCACCCTCAAAGTGAAATGGGGGAGGACGGAACCTCTAGTTAGGATTAACTTCTCCAGAGGTCATGTCATATTAAAGCTACCACAGGTTCTGAAAGCAATTAAATAAATATTAGGAAATAGTGGCCTATAAATTGTAGGCTTTTTAAATACAGTCTCACATCTTTGTAATTTTTGCCCCATAATTCAGTTACCCTCAAACTAATTGAAAAATCTTAGAGATATTAAAAATGCTTGATTGATGAATATTTTGTTTCTGTTAAGATCACGTGCTTGAACCATATGTCAAACCAGAGACGTATATTAGACAATTTGTATGAAATCATCAACCTCTCTAACAGTTTTCTTGCAATAAAGAGGGAACAATATATAATGTATGAGTTAAAACAGTGACCTCACACCATTCATGCAAAAGTATTGTGCTAGCAGAGCAGTATCAGTGTTTGAACCTAGAGTTGGACTCCTCGATAGCAGGGCCAGTCCAGAAGAATGTGTGTGTTTTAATGGATCATTTAAATGCAAGTTTAATCTTTACTCAGAGAAGAGAGCAGCTCTGACTGAGAGCATTTGAAGCTAGAACATGGATCGGGGGGCTGAACGTTTCCATTTGGCCTCTGGTTGAGCCTTGCTCAGGGAACACAGCAGTCAAACTTCAGTTCATGTCAGTCATGGTGTAGGAAGCCAAAGGAAAAGTCCTTGGTTCTAGTGGTTTTCTTAAGTCATCAGGATGGATTTAATGATTTTATTTGAATAATTACTTCCAGTGAACCACAGCTGGGGACTCAGAAAGAGAGGTCTTCCAATGGTAGACAGGCCCTCAGATGCTTTCCCAGTGTCCACTACTGCAATATGGCTTAGCCCTAAGGCAGAAAAATCCTCCCCTCTTAGAAGTGAGGGTATGCTCTGTAGCTGTGATTGGGGAAAATTCACTCCCATGAAATGGGAGGTATGCTGGGTTGACCAGATAGCCCAGAGCTGAGCCATAACCAAGGATTTCTCAAATTCGCAAGGCCTCTTTCTTGAGCTTGTCTTCTTTCAGACTTAACCCTCAGTTTCTGGGTAAGTTGCAATACATCTGTAGGGAAAGCCCCTGGTTTGGGTTTAGTCAAGCTTGCCAGAGAAAACTGGATCTAAGCGGGAATAAAATCTACTGACCCCTGTTCTCAGAGGTTAACATTTTCATTTATGTTTTACATGACTCATTTTAAATTACAGTGCTCTACAGATATAGAAAGAAGCCTTCCTCTTCCCACCCTCCTCCAGACACCACATAATGGCAAAAGCAAGAATTTTCTGCATGAGCAAGGCTTTTTTTTTTTGTTTAAACAAAAAGCCAGTCTCTGATGGGACTTTTTTTCCTGCCAGAATTCCCACTGGTCTACTGTCGCAATATTTACAAAAGGCCACGATGAAAGAGGAAGGCCCATTTGAGCCCTTTGCCTCTGTGTTATGTGAAACGTAACTTTTATTTCTGTTCTTGGTATCAGAAGAATTGTTATTTTTGAACTTCTCTGATAGGCTTGTAAACCTACTAGGTCCTCTTAACTCGTAAAGTATAATTTTGATTAAGAAAAGATTTGTCCCTCTGCTCTAACTAGACACATAAAACTTTGAAAGGTTTTGATGTTCTGTTTCCTGTTTTTTTTTTTAAAAAATGTATCCTCTCTTATGAACTCCAACTAGATGAGAGGATTTTCCTTAGAGAAAATTCAGCTCTGGGAACACCATCCACGAAGGTCGTAACCTAGAACATTTTTGAAGGGAAGTTTCAGTGAATTAAAAGAGGGCGGGGTTAGGAAGCAGAAAGTTCTGTTCTACCATAGCTGTAGCTAAATAAATCATTTCACTCTGGAGCCTGGGCAGTTCTGTAATTTATAGCTAATTGTCAACAGAGGTCACTGATTACAGTTCATCATGGAGGAGAGAGGTGGTCTGGGGCCCCACTAGGAATTCATATTAATAGTTGTACCTTTCCTTCTTCCCCAGAATGTTCACTGGAGGACATTCTGTTAACCACTGATCCTCAGTGATCTTTTATTTCTACATAAAAACCTTTTAAAATGGAAATAGGTCGACTTGATTTTTTCTTTTAGTCAGGTAGAAGATAAATGAATCAGCTCAAAGCACAATTAAAAAGTGTGTATTTGCTTGGGTGCAGGACTGAGGGATGGAAAATTCTGTTCTTTTATTCAGTGGGACTCTACAACCAACTGTGGTAAACACATGTATCCCATTGTGCAGCCTTTCTTTTGCTTTAGGGGCAGTTTGATCTACTGACCAAAAAGAAGCGACATTAAGACTAGCTCCCAGCCCAGGGCTTTAGCAAGTGCTCAATTAATTTCGGTGGCTCAGGGAGAGAAGCACGTTAGTTTGGGGATCCAGATTCTAAAGTCTGCCATTGAACCACCTCATAGACCGGTGACAAGAGACTGTTTAATTGAAGCTTCGTAAAATGGTTCCTTAAACTTCATGGACAATTGAGTAACTTCAGTTTCCTCTCTTTACTCTTGTTTACTTCCTGCTCTTCTAGAAGGTATTCTGATCTCTTACAATGAGAAGATTAAACAGCTGTAGCTTAACTTCAAGCATTGATTTGGAGTGTTCTGTGGCTGCATTCATTATATCTTTACTGAGATTGCATTCCTGTGGATTGGGCAGAAGCGTATAAGCAGCAGTGTGGCTTATCCAGGGCAAACCCAGATCCTGTTAACCACTGAGCCTTGATGGTCTTTTATTTCTACATAAAAACCTGTAACACTGGAATAATTCGCCTAGATTTTTTTTTCTTCTAGTTAGGTAGGAAAACAAAAGAATCGGCACGGAACACAGTTGTGAGGAGTGTTTGTATGGGTGCGGGACAGAGGGAGGAAAATTCTGTTCTTCAGGCAATGGGACTCAGCAGGAAGCATGTGTTGAAAGTTTCTCACCTAAACGGGTCATAATTACAGACTTTAGGATTTATTTTTTTGAATTAGAACGTGAAGCTCACTCAGCGGTCCTTAGGAAAACTTTCCTTCTAACTGCATATTTTATGTCAAATCATAAGTTGAATTTCTGTGATACAAAGAAGAGTTTTTTGCTGTAACGGTATTGTAGCCCATGCTGAATATATCAATGCTACTTTTCACTGAGTAGTTGAGTGGTCGGATCCATTGCTAATTTTAAGTTTTCTTTCTTGTTTTCTAAGAATAGTCTTAAGACTGTATGTTTTAGAAAAATGGCGCTTGTTCAGAACTTCTCAGATCTAACCTGGCAATCAGTGGGACTAGAGGTAAGAAATAATAGCTTTAACTGAACATCATCTAAAATGCTGTAATATTCCATTGCATGACACATCCCATGTGTCTTACAATTTCTAAGAATTCAAAGTAGTGTGCAGTTTTATTAACCACCCTGCATCCCTGTAGCACAAGGAATTATTTTTGTTGTTGAGCGGACAAAACAGGGGTGAAGTGACTCACAGTTAATTGCCGGATTAAATCAGGCATCCAAGTCACTCTGCTTCGGGTAGATTCTCAGAGACTCAGCTGCTGTCTTCAAAAGGAAGAAATACATCGCAGTATCCGGAAAGAACATAGCGTGCAATATGTGACGGGTCTTGTTAACTATCTCTTGTTTTCTGATCAAAGTAGCCTCTGGGTTGGAGGAAAATTTTGTACTACTGTAGTGCAAATCCTTATTATATTTCATCATTATTTATTGCGTTGTAAATGAATGTATTTAACAGTGCTAGTTTAGGAATTCTTGGTAAGTTTAGGAATTCTAATCATTTTTCTTTTTTTTTAAATTTTAAGATGGTTGAATTTTGCATATGCTAAGTTTTGGCCTTTGTGGGTGTGTGTAAGATGCACAGGAGAATGAGTTAGTGATGTTACAGGAGCACCAAAGCAACCATCACACTTTTGTTCAGTGTCCTTTTTCATTGTTCTTGCTTACGTGGAGCCCTTGTGCACAGGCTGGGCATCTCGGGGCTTTGAACAATGCCCTTGGCCAACCGTTAGTCCTAATTGCTGTGACTAATTTGCTGTGTGACCTAAAGACAGTAACATACTTAACTTTGGTTTTATCATCTGTAAAACAGAATTAATGACACTCTACCAAGCCAAGGCTTTCAGTGAGGCATCATCATCAGAAGCAAGCCCCTAAAATACTAATTAGAGTATGAAAAAGGAAATCTTCTCGGTGAAAACCAAATACTCATTGATGCCAGTCAAAAACATAAAAAACACATTTGCCACACACACATACAAAATTGTTTCTTAGACTTAAGCGATATGTTTAGACCTGAAGGAAATGAAAGGAATTGAGATTGTTTAGCTGCGGGAAATAAAGACCTGGGGCCGATTTAAACAGTTGAAAATTATTTGAAGAAGTGTTTTGTCTCCATAGTAATGAACTTTTTTTTAGCTTCTCTGAGGCTATTCAAAGAAGAAATGAGGTTCAATTAGAGCAGAGTTACATAAGTTAGATAGCAACAGTAGTGCTACCAATTCTTTGTAAGACATAAACTTGAACTCACTTCAGTTTCAATGAAAAGGGCAGTGAATTTGCCAAAGAGCTGTGTACGTGTTGCCTCAAAAAGCAAAAAAAAAAAAAAAACCACAAAAACACTGGAATAGTGCTTTGACGACGTTTTCTAGTTAACTCCTGCATTCTTTCTACATTTGTGTGTCTTCATTACCTGTACCATTTGGTTGAGAGCTGTTTCAGAGTCTCTAATATGCCATCTGGGTATACTGTGTACTTTCTCTTTGCTGTACTTGGAGGTAATAATACTGCCCAAACCATGCTGGGTCAAAAAAAAAAAAAAAGGAAAAAGTCGTGTTTTTGGTGTGTTTCTTTGTGAGGAGGTTTTCAGGTCGTCTTTTTCTCTTACGAAGCCAAAATTACAGTACCTTAGTAAATTACAACTCTTTCACTTTTATAATTGCTCATCATTTAACAAATAGCTCATTAGTTAAAAAAAAAAACAAAAAAAATTCTGAGCCTTGACAGGAGGAAGGGAAAACAATCTTCCTCAACTGAATCTTGCCTAAATAAATAGTCTTAGCAATAAAGATTGCCACCTATTGGTTAAAGAAAAGAACTAAAACTAAAAAAAAGGTTTGCCACTCTTACAGGTAATGAGTGTGATCAAAACAGAATTATTTCGATGGTGCTCTGGGTTGAGGTATTTGAAAATGTGTGATTTGATGAGAATCTTTATTCTGTGCTTTGAACTTCGCATCACCAATAGCATTAAATTATAGCAGGTATTTCAGGAGAGGAGGTATGCTGCTCTCAGGATCCCTTTTGAAAGCATATTTTTTGAGACTGTCAGAATTCCATTGTAATAGAATATTAAGTGCATTTTTATTTTTTTTATTTTTTTAAGTGCATTTTTAATTGGACAAATGTTGGAAGCTTGATTTTGAAAACATTTTTCTAACTCTATTGTTAGTTTGGACTTCCCTTCAGTCCAGGCTTTGAAATCCAGCATTTCCTGTCCAACCAAAATGGGATGGGCTTGGTGACATGGGCCTTTCGTGCCTCTTGGTGCCAGGATCTGTTTTTCCCAGATGATGAGCGCTATATAGACGATGCTCTCTCCAGTGTCATCAAACATCCTTTTAAGGTACATTTGATAATAATAAAAAAAAAGTTCATATTTTGATGTTGAGAAGTCTCAAGTGGTTGTACACTGGGAAAATGTTCGTTTTAATAATTTTTCCCCAATATTATGTGTATATAAATTCAATTTTTAGGAATACTTGTATTTAATTATAAAACAGCAGTACAGCAATTTTTTATTGTTAATAGTATTATTCCATCTTAAATCCACCTTCCCTCTGTGTGTCCTCAATATCTACAGATCCTTCACATCTTGAGATTATTAAAATTTACATAGGTAAGTGTTTCATCAGTGATTGTGTGTGTACACATATGTGTAGGTAGGTATATATCCTAACAAATTCAGGATTAAGGCCATCACTGCTCCTGTGTTCTCTCTTTATTTTTTGCTCATGTGTCTGTTTGTATTTGAAATTTTAAGCATTTTTATCTTAGGTACTTCCCAAATAATCATTCGATGCCCTTTGTTGGCATTGTATATTTGGTTAATTAATTTGACAAAGCCTGTTTACCACCAACACCGCCCTCCCGCCTCCCCCCAACACGCCTGGGAACTAAGTACTCTAACAGCTAAAGAAGAGGGGGTACAAGGAAAATTGGAAGAACCATATGTTATTTGCTTTAATTTGTACATAGTACACCTATATATGTGTGAAATATATATATATAAACTGTTATAAAGCAACATATTGATGAATTTAAATGAGTAGGCACAATAAAAACAAAAAGCAAACAGAAGAGTGGTTGGAGTGAGGCCATAATAAATCAAGGAATGTTTTTTGAAGGAGGTAAAACATATTTATATTTTCCAGCTGATTCCTGTGGACATCAATAGTAGGCTTATACCTGCTGTATAATTTGAAAAGCTGAGATAGAGGAGAAAAAGGTAGCTTTGTGAACATTGTCAAAGAATTTTAAGACCTGAGTGTTTTTATGTAGGAAAGTTGAAATGCATTGTTACAGTCAGTTTGTGTAATTTCCTTCTGTAAAGACCTGCCCATTTACCAGTAATGATACCTTCTTTCTCTTCTATTTTTGTCCCTTCCTTTAGGAAAAGGAATATATGCTTACTCATTATTTAAAATTCAGAGTCATTTTCCTGTTCCAGTTGGTGGGGTTCCTACCATTAAAGAAGAGTGGAATTAGGCACACGTGAAACTCTTCCCTCCTTAACTTGTGCTCTTTCCCACTGTCCAACTTTTATCCCTTTTAAAATTCTGCTCTTTCAACCATCAATTCTGTATAGTGGTTACCTCTCCTTGGTCTTTTTTGTAGTTTATTCCCATGAAAGCAGATGTACTGGGCTTTTTCAATGCTGCCCAAATGATCTGCCTTGGCAGTAAGAGGTCCTGTCACAGAGTCCAGTACTTAAGCACACACAATCAAACTAATTAAATTCAAATTCATTTATAAAGAATAGTGTATTAGGCAGTTGGACTTCATGACTAAAGTTTATTTCTCCAAAGGACATGTTAGTCCAACAGGCCATTCTAGGAATTCTGCTTCCCCTATAGCTCCTGTTACTGCACTACTATGATAATGATTTAACCTCCCATAAAGCTGCATTTTAATAGGTGTTTATAGGCATCACTTACCAAGCGTTTCAAGTATTCTTTGAATAGAAACTCTTGGGGGAAAAAAGTTAACACAGATACTTTCTCAATCAGGCCACCATTTGAACATTCTGCATAGAAGGCAGTTAGTTGGTAGATGATTTGGTGAGTAAATGAATATAGCCATTTATATTCAGATGGTATTTGTTTACCAGTTAATAATATTTATTATTCAGATGGGTAAATGAATACCCAGCTCAGGCCAGTGACTTTCAGTTGTTCCCTCAGAGAACTGGAGGGGATTCGCTGGGTGCCTCTGTTCACAGTCATTTACTATGCGCTTATTTTTATGCCGAGTACTGGGCTGAATGCTGTGGTCGCCATAATGAATAAAGCAACCTCACCGCCTGCAGTGAAGCTCCAAAACCTAGTAGAGGGAAGCAAAGAGCATGAGCTTAGTGCCACCCCCGCTGTGTGAACAGTGAACCTCGGAAATGGAAGGAGGTGCCTTCCCTCACCTCTGCCACAAGCTCCTCTCCTGCATCACTGCCCTTCTCTCTGGGATATAGGTTGCTTGGGCTGCAGTGCCCCCTCCTCAGATTGTACAAGCAAGAGAAGTGAGTGGGTAGCCTCTCACAGAGTCTTGGGTCTCAGTGACAGTCCCCAGCATGGGAAGAACCCACGTGTTCCTTCCTGGCATTGCCAGGTCTCCTCTGACCCTTGCTTTCCACCCGTTGTAACTCCCCCAGCTCCGTCTCCGCCTGCGCCTCTAACAACATTGACAAAGAGGGGAGGACTGGATTATTCCTATTGCTCTTGAAATACTTAGATACAGAAATTATTATAAGTGGGTTAGGTTTCCATGTCTATTTACTAAAATTTCAGTTACCCATGATGCCACTGAACTATGCTCATTTGTAGTTGTCACCAATGTAGCTATTGAAAATAACTTGTGAAGTAGACTTCGGTGGTCTAATCTGGGGACCTAACCACCTTTTATAACATTCCTGGGGGAAAATGTGTTCCAAGTTTTGCACAACCAACTTACAAACGAGCTTGGGAAACACAATCCATATGTAAGTCGGAGACTTCCTGTATTGACATTCAGCTGCGCTGGGAGAGTTTGGTTTTGCTAGTGCTTGTGTGTCCCCAGCCTTCTGTTCCTAAAAGCAATGCTGCTGGGGATTTTGAATTGACTCTCTGGGCTTCTTGAGGTTACACAATTCAAAACCTGCTTACCAGCGCCACCGAGCTAAAGGAAACTAATTCATATCCGAAAAGATCCTTTAAATCAGAAGTGTGTGTGTTTGCCTTTTATGTATATACCTGCCGCTCCATCAGCTTGTTGCCCTGTGACTCTCCAAGGGACTAGGGAAGCAAGGGGAATGATTAATTTCCTGACACAGTAATCACCTCTTGGGTATTAAAGATTTATCTTCAGAACCTCTCAGCATACAATGGGCTACTGCTATTGCTTTCAGATAAGGATCCCATTTAAACTATCCTAGGGTTTGTATTGTTTGTTTGGTTAGGTTTTCTGCCAGGGAGGTTCTTTAAGGTAGGTGATTCTTTAAGGTAGGTTAAAATTCCTGGATTCTAGATTTGATTTTAAAATAGCTATTTCATAATGTATGGTGGAAAAGTATTCTTGCTAAAACCTTTTTGGTAGCCCTGCTGTGCGTGAGATGACCCAGAGGTTCTTGGTTCAGCAGATGAAAGGCATAAACAGTGTTTCTGAGTTGATTTTTCAATGTCCCCTGCTATGTTTAAAAAAATTTTTTTTATAATGAGTATGTCTTTCTGAGCCCTACTGGTCCTCAAGGTTTTTACCTTGAACTTAGCGGGCTGGATATTTGTGAGCCGTTGACTGACACTCACAGGAAGTGCATCAGAGTCAGTCTGTAGGTTGAGGTTGGGGTGTGTGGAAAGGCAAGTTCCGGGAGCCCTGGATTCATCCATTCGCCGATTTCGGATGGGAGAACCAGCTGCCAAAAGTAGGAGGCCTTTCTTATGGGCTAGAACAATTTTCTTTCAAATCTTCCAGCGTTTTCATTAGTCCATTTTTCAGACTTTGCAAGTTTGAAAATCAAGTCTTTTCTATCCAGAGAAAGGCACGAAGTTGACAGCGTTGATAGAGAGAGGAGGAAACTCGGTGTCCTCCAAGGAGAGCCTGAGATCCGGAGGTCTGCAGGGGCCCACCCTGCTGGGGGTTTGGTGGAGCCTTGGCTGTGTGCAGAAGGAATGGCTGACCATGGAGATGTTCCGGTTGGATCATGCATGTGGGCTTGGAAAGCCCTGCCTCAAGTTCACCGGCAGGAATGAGGCAGAATTCACAATGTGGTGTCTTAAGACCTTAAAGTTTGCCAAGTGTTTGAGCAATGCCTCACATCTCCCGTGGATGGGAAGAGCTGTGCCTTGTCCCACAGTAAATCCAGCAGAGATGAAAAAGGTCAGCCTCTTGCATCTCTCATGTGTTGTTTAGACTAAGACCTAGACCTTGTTAGACCACTCCTGGCACACTGTCCTGAACCTGAGGATCCTCAGAATTACAGGCCCAATTTCAGGCCGACTTGAGGAGTTGGTGTCTGATGACAGGCAAGTACCTACATGTGTCTTTCATTATTCCGTTGCCTTAGGAGATGGTGTTTAAGTTGGCAGATAGACTTATTGAAAGCAAAGCTTGTCGCTGGTGAGATTACTGACTTCACCAAAAAAAAAAAAAAAAAAAAAAAAAGGGATCAAATGCCAAGGGAGAGGGAGGGGAGTGTGTACTATTTAAAAGTGTGGTGAAGCCATCAAGTTAACAAGAAAAAGTAGAATAAAATGTGGTTTCAATTTGTTGTACTGGGCTTGGGATGATAATGTTTCAATAGTAAACTGTAGGGGGAGAGAGAGAGAGAGAGAGAGTTTTCTGAATTTCAGAATCCTAGAAGTTATTTCGAAGGCTTAATTTGTTTCAGTCCCCAATTCTATACTATAGTAAATCAGTATTTTTTGCAGGACTTGCTGATGACGAGAACAAAGGTTAACAATTCCTAGGACGGAGGTCCGCAGCCTTTTTGTGGAGAGGAGCTACTTTTTATTTCCTGAAGCCTTGGGTCATGGGGCAGAGCGTCTTAGGAGTGTTGAATGACCCATCCTAACTCTTAGCAGTTCTTACCTATGTGACATCCCGCTGCCATCCAGTGGCAGCTGCCAGACAGCATGGTAGCTGTAAAATCTACCTCGTTTTGCTCTCCCTTCCTGAGCGTCCATCTTTCTGCTGCTTCTGGTTTGGGGTCTTTCCCCCAGATAGTACCCGACACAGTATTTGATGGGAAAACTTGACTATATGTCTCGCTTCAGTAATTCAGGGTGAATGTGCATTTACTTACCTTGTCCCTTCTTCCTAGCAATACTAATTATTTATCTGCATTGCTGTTTTTCCTCCCCAAATTACTGATAATGTGCATACTTTTTTTGTGTGTGTTTAAATTTTTTTAATTCCATCAAGCAGTATAACATATACTTCCCATAAAACACTTTTTTAAAGAAGATCAACAAGGATTCTCTTACTGTTGAGAATTTATCTTCAATATACTCTGCCTTTAGAGGCACAAAATTGTGATCAATCATGAATTTTCTCTCTGAAATGCAGTCTAGCAAATATATTTTGAGACATGGTAGAAATGCTGATAGATCCACTCAGTTCTAACACTGTGTGCATACTTTTTCCTTGAATGTTTTTGTTTCCTTGGCTAAAGAATTATGGCTGGTGGTATTTCTGCTATAACTGTTACAGTTTTAATTCAAAGTGGGTCTTCACTTACATCTTTGTGTTTATGCTTTGAGCTGTGGTGTCCCAGTTCCCAAGTATGTTTCATGACACTTATCCTACATTTCAGACAAAGTTTTATGTGTCCCATAGGATTCGAGCTGGACTCGGAGAAAGAGCCAACTAGCAAATGGAATTATTCTGTCTTGTGAAAGGTTCCAGCCCTTTTAAAACGCGACTCAGAGAGATAGAAAACAAATATTCTTGGGAAGAAACTGGGTTTGTTAGTACTTGGAGAGAAATTTTCGGAAAGGAAAGAACATTTCCCCTGGCCTCAGGAGCACATTCAATGTGAAATATTACTGTTTTTAAAAGAGTTAAATTTATCTTTGGGTCATTTACCTGACTTGAAAATAAATGGATCTAGTCCTTACTAAAAATAAAAAAAGATACAGAATCCTGTCTTAAATAAAATGATAGTTCAGTAAATTAGGTGAGATGTTCTCAACATCAGCTCTTCACTGAAAACAGCTGGGACTTACGGAGGTGTTTTCAGAGATCTTCAGGAGTTGGGGGATGGACGAAACGTGGCAGAAGTTAGTTCCGACTGCACGCATTTGCCTTGTCCGAGCTCTTTATGGTAAATGAAGCGCGTGCTTCCTACTTACTTGTAGTCAGATTCTGTCAGCAGTTGACTAAGCAGGTGGAAGGTTTATTCAGTCAGAGGAATGACTGAAAACGATGAAGTATAAACCCATCGATAGCCATTCCAAGAAAGAGCTATTAATGTCTTCTTTTTATTTTCCCACAAATCCCTTTTTTGGTTTGTTTTCGTAACCTTTCTAGAATCTTGAGTGATTTTGAAACGTTTGCCATTTGGTCATAAATGTGGCGAGTGAATGGGAGCCTGTACACTTGGACGTGATATAAAGCAGTTGACCCACCAGTGTTGGGGCGAGCTTCTGAGGATGGTTCTATGAATGCCCGCCCTTCTGGCACCGTCAGCAAGTAGGAAGTGGACCAGGAGAGATTTGCTCTCGACAAAAGAATGATCTGCGTCCTAACTCTAAACGTACACTGTGTAGATGTTGCAGTATTTGGTATGGTCAGTTCCCTTCTCTTGTCCTCTCCCCTTTTTAATTAGGGTGGAAAATGGAAAGTTTACTCAACAGAATTTTGAGTGGAATTTTAGATTTGAAAAGGACTATAGGGATCATCTAGTCCAAATTGGAAAAAAAAAAATAAATCCAAAGAGGATGAAAGATGTCGTGTTGGGATACTGGAATCTCTTCATAAAGTAGGAATCATCTTAAGGTGTTTTCATCTTAGACCTGTATCCAAAAGGGTACCTTTACAAAGACTTTGCTTTAGTGAAGTCTTCAGTTACAAAAATGGCCCTGGGTCAGGAATTCTAAGGACAGGGTTATGGGTATGTTTCCTGAACATGAGTGTAATATTTAAGTCATTCTTACCTTGGTGCTGGTCTGAATAGACTGATAATTGTTTGAGTTAGTCGCCATCTGTAACTTACTTTGTACAATTTTAATGTGATTTAAGGGAAGACACCCTTGGAAGTACTTAGCTATGGTTCATACCTATAATCAATCATGTTTCTTTTTTGGTCTTAAAACTTCATGTAATACAGAAAAGTAGATTGCACAAGTACAGCCTTTGTTTTTCAACGAGGCAAATGAAGCAGTATCTTAAATTAAATCAGGGTTTCCTGAGGTTCCGGAATCTTACTCCTAAATTTTCCACTGGGTGACCTCCAAATCCTTCTCTTGCCTCTGTCCCTAGTTGACATGAGTCAGGCCACGATTTGTACCACGAATGAATATGATGCTGCTGTGAGGCTGTACTTGCTGGGGAGAGAAATCCTTCAAGGGAAATAAACCTAGAATGGAATGTTAGTCTCTGGGTGGCTCCAGAAGCATTGTAGAGCTTAACTTCTGAGCTTCTTAAGGGGGTTGAAATTTAACAGCATCTAATTTTCTAAAATTACCAAAGGAGAATGGTATCGGCCTGTGATTTGCAAAGTACTCACTTTACAGTACTCTCAAAATTTTTGTCGGCTAAAAGCTTTTTCCGTGCCACAGATGTGGAAGGAATAGCCCACTCTTGCTGATAAAGGGAAGCTAGTGTTGAACGGGAACAAACAGTGAATTCAGGGCTTTTCCAGAGTCTTTGGAGGTATTCATTCTTGACCCAGCTATGTGCGAATAGCATCTTTATCCGGGTCAGCCTCTGATTCAGCCTCATCATCTACTTCAGCAACGGAGTAAACAAATGTCACTTGTTAGCTACTTCTTCCTGACCCTGACGGATCAAGCATTAATTTGAAGCCATGCGCCATGAAATAGTCCTTGGGGGAAATGGCTTAGTGATTTTATAAATGATAGTAGGGTTTGGGGAAAACACCTAAGCTTGCTTATAATGATTGTATGTATCTCCATTTTGATTCTCAGCCTCACTACTTTCATAGTATTCTTTTAGGATCCCAGCCTGACTTGCCCACACTGCGCTGCTTCTTATAACTTGGAAACTGAGGGCAAGAGAGAAACATGCCGGCTGTCGGTGTGAAGCAGCTCCTCCCCTTCTAGCATTGGTGCCTGTGGTCTTTAATCACTCTTATAATGGAGAGTCTATAATACACATGTTCACCAGAGTTCTTATGTCGACTGGAACATTATTTATGCTTTGCACAATTCCCGAGAGTGGTGCTTGGGACTTTGGTCTACAAGACATTTCACATTAAAATGCAGATAACATCTTCAAAAACCACAAAGACATGGGCTTTGCAGGCTTGGTAACTGAGTGCCTTTGTGGTGTGGTTTTATTCTTTTTTCTGAAGTACCTGGTTGCAAGTAGTGGGACACTGAACTCATAGGGACGTATTCACTAAATCTTTAAAACCAAGTAGCTGTTTATTCCATATAGCACATCATTCAAAACAACTTTGATGACCCCAGCTGGATGTTTTTCTGGTCTTAAATGATAACACCCTGAACTTAGTTATTAACCCGGTCTTTCTCTGCCTCCCTTGACCACCCCCCTCTGCTTTTCTCTTTATCTAGTTTCTCTCTCGAGAATCAAAAAAAAAGAAAAAACATATAAAATCATTTTGTAATCTTTTAAGGGGTCTAGAAATTGAAGGCATTATTGTCACCCTTCTTTTACTGTTGTGGTGTGAAGTGGATTGTTGTTGAAGCGCTAACAGCCAGCATGGTTGGGCGTCTTAAATGATCATCTGGTCTTAGCTTTGCAAAATCCACCATGAACTGGAGCATTTTAATGATCTTAATTAGACCCATTCTCATGATCCACTTCAGAGCAGAGTACTAAAGGACCATATATGTGGGTGTATGTTTTCAGAGAAGATTATGCCTGGAATTCTATAGAAGAATTCTGCAAGCAGACCTTATTAAAATCAGCCGTGTCCCTCTGATGTGATACACGAAGCTTTGTCTGTCATTTCCATTTCAGTGTGATTGTTTATCAGACCCTTCCCTTATAAGAGACTGGTTTTTGAGCGGGGATGGGAGGGGCGGGGGGCAGTGGGGGAGTGAAGGGGGGTTGAAGTGCGTGGACGACAAGAGAGACCACGGGGCACTGAGTGGTCTCATGGCTTGGGGAGGAGGCTTAACAAGAGAGTGGGATAATGGAGGAAGGAAAATACTGCCAAGTTGGGAAGAAGGTTCAGGAAGGGAAGATGGAGGCATTCAGGACAAGCCTCCTGGTTTTCAACTGTGTCGAGGGCTTGCCCTGTTGAAGAAGGTCAGTGCATCCACCAGGCCACTTGTAGCTTGATGCCCGGCCAGGTTGGGGTTGCACTTGTCCTGTGGTAGAGAGCGGCCTCCTCAGGGCGTGGCTGCACCAGGGAGAAGCAGATGTGGTACGTAGGCCACTGCATAGTTCACAGTCTGAGCTGGGAGCGCCAGAAAGAGATGAGGGCTGCAGGGCCCAGCCAAGCCCGGCTCACCTCCACATCCTGTCTCATCTTTCTCCTCTTCAGTATTTTGAATTATAAGAGCAGGTAAAGGGGTTCATAACTCAAGGAAATGTGATAGATGACAGTAGAAGCTGTCCCCAAAGTTCCGTCTACCTGCACATTTCACCCCCTCTCATCTACCATGCAGCCATTACCATGACGGAGTAACCCAATAATACAGGCCTGACCTTTAGTAATTTAATGTTGGTCCTTTCGTGCCTTTGGCTTACTGTCTGTGAAAGACCCTAAAAGGGAGCAATGTAGTCTTGACAGTTGGGTAGGATGGGGAAGGGGGCTTTCACTGCTCTGGGAAGTTATGACACTTTTACTTGCATCCTGCAAAACAGTATTCTCCTTCCTTTGTTAGACTGTTTTTGCAGAACAGGTTAATTGACATTTTCAAACATTCACTGTATATGGTGTTACTTAGGGTTTTGCTTGTTTGTCTGGTTTGTTTTTTATTTTTTCTAACACCATAACATCTTTTTATTGTTCATCAGTAATCTCTGAGTTATTTACACACCATCTTCAGGTGCTGGGTAAGGAAAGATCTATTACTTATGGTTGCTAAAATCGTGGTGATACGTTACTTTAGGGTTTATATTCAGTATTGTTAACAGAAATAGATAACACAGTTGCTCAATTATTTTCAAACAGCAAGTTCGGTTCGTAACATTGTTCAGAGAGCACTTGAAAAGATCTTAGAAATGATCTTAGAAAAGATCTTAAGCCACTCCGTATAGTTTATGTCTTAAGAGAACTGAGGTCCAGAAAGAGTCAACTTAGAAGAGTCCAACATTCATTCATTAAAAGGTTTTTTGTGTCAGGCACTTGACAAATCACAGGGTCCAGAGGTTGACATCCTTGCTCTAGATCCCTGCCTAGAGACACCACCCAGTGGAAAAGAGGCAGAGGTGTCATTTGAACCTGAGTCAAGCTAATTCTAAAGTGATTGCTCTTTCATGACATTAAGTAAACTGCCTAAGGTCTCTTAATTAAGCACCTCAAATGGATCGTAATCTGTCCTAAGTTTCATCTTCCAGTTGTCCTCTTAGAACAAAAATTCTTGAACATTTGGGGTGAAATGGACCTCTTTATAAATGCACTCAGTCAGTTGATCACATCCTCTGGGTCCTGGTACAATGAGTTTGGGGCACATTCCAGGAGTGACCTCCCAAAGCCTATTCTCTTGGTGATCTTTAGCCACTTCCTTGAAATATGGGTTTACATCTGAAGTGAAGCTCCTCTGGCTGTATGGACCCAGTTTTACAAACCGCACACTTCCTCCTGAGAGCCAGTTTCCTAGGTATCACCATAAAGTAGCACATTCTACCAGAGTTTCACCTGCAGAGTCAAACCCTAAAACCATTCACATTGACACCTCAAAAGCCATGCTACCCTGATAAACTCTCTGTGTCAACTGCCTTACAAAGGGCAAACTCTTGCGAACCTCTGCTTAGAAGTTCAGGCATCGTGCCCCTCACTGCCTTCAGGCCTGGAGGCCTTATCCCAGAAGGAGCCCAGAAGTCTCAGCAGGACGCTCACTGCAAATTTCTGTTCTGTTCTTGTCCCCTTTCCTGAATCAGAAGTTTTGATTCAGTGCCTTTTAGCTCTTTCTGATGTTATCACGTCATCTGAGGTAGAAGCTGCTTGCCACTTCCAGCCTCTGCCACCCATAAAACATTTCACATTTGGAGAAAACAATAGCAGCTTGAGTTTTTAAAGGAAACAGCTTCTCTTCTGGGATCAAACTGAAAGCAGATATCTGAACTGTGAAACTTTTTTTTGTTGTTTTTAAGAAGTATCTGGAGCTGGATTGAAGCGTCGTGTTCCATGTACTTGGACAAAGTCAAGTTTTAGGACTAGATTTAGGACTAGAAGCAGGCAGCATGGGCACCTGCTTCAGGAGAGACAGCCTTTGACAGCACAGGCTTCCTGTTAAGTTTCTCCACCCTTGTCCACAGCCCTGTGTTTTAGCAGAAGTTTGAAGTCCAGAACACACTTACTGTTAAAACCCACACAGTCGACAAATAGTCTCCAAGGTTTCATAAGAATGGATACATTAAATTATATGTTCTGGAAAGAGTGGTTGTATTAGAAACTTGGAACATAAAGATGCTGGGCTGTAAAAAATACCCACATTGGACCATCTTATCAGAAAGAACACTCCCTAAGGTGCCTGCCTGTGCCTGTGAGAGTAGGTAGACATTTTGACCTCCGCCCTTTCATTCTGACTTCTGTTCATTTATCCTGTAGCAAATATCAGGCATGTTAACGATCCCAAATTTTATAAATGAAATTATTGCAGCTCACGCTGTCAGGATGTGAACCTAAGCAGACCTCATATTTTCTGACTTAATAGCCAGACTGTAGCAGCCTTCCCTTGATAATGGAAGCTTCTGTCAGCTGCAGTCAGCAGCCTGTCTCTAACAGGAGGTACCCAGACACATTGAATGCAAATTTTAAGGGTAACTAGTAACAGATGGAGAGCCACCAGGTGAAGCAGTTTTACTAATCATGGCATTTCTGAAGAACCAACTTACAGGTCTGCCTAATGTCCTGACCCTAGGCCAGGCACTGTGATGGACACCAGGCCTCTGCTGCCTAGTCTTCCAGAAGGTTCTTAGTGTATAATGAACCTGCAGGTGCCCCAGCTCCCAGTCAGCCTGGACTCAGTGCCTTCACCGTATGGTTAAAGCTGGTTGTACTCATTACACACTAAAAGTAAAGAACTCAGAACTCTTAATTGATCTTTTGGGATATAAGGAATATGGTTGTTTTTTGTATATCTTTTTAGTATTGATCCCAAAGCTAACATCTTCTGCAGATAACCAAATTCACACTGAGACAAACTGAAGGCTGTCCTTCTAGGGCTGTGCTGCCCAGTACAGGGTCCACCAGCTACATGTCACAGTCACATGTGGGAAATGCGGCTAGTCTAAATTGAGATGTGCTGTGAGTGTAAAAAAAGAAATGAAAAATGTCAAATAGCTCATTAATAACTTTTATACTGATCATATTTTGAAGTGATAGTACTTTGGATATATATTATTAAATAAAAGATTAAACTTTCCTCTGTTTCTTTTTGCTGGTAACGTGGCTATTAGAAAATTTTAGTGTATATGGCTTACATTTGGACCCCACCATCAAAGGTACTGAAAGCCATCTTTCTCTGAATTTCTGGTATAAACTCAACTATTTTGCATATTCTGTTGGATTTCTTTTCATGTATATCTGTGTCTTTTCTTCCAAAATGAACTGTTACCTGGTCAAAGACAGGACCTTGGAAATGGTCCATCTCATACTGTGATTTTCAGCGATGGAGACAGTTAGTGTTCGCCGTGCCTGGGGAGTTGTCTCCTTTGTGGGACAGAGCACATATGCTCAACATCCTGTAGAATATCATAGAATTCAAACAATGTGGTTAATAGGGACATGGGCCAGTCAGGGAGTGCTGTTCTCTCTCTCTCTTTTTTAAATATTTATTTATTTTAAAATATTTTTAAATATTTATTTAATATTTAATATCAATTATTAATATTTATGCTGGGTCTTCGTTGTGGCATGCGGGATCTAATTCTCTCACTAGGGATTGAACCTGGGTCCCCTGCATTGGGAGCACAGAGTCTTAACCACTGGACCACCAGGAAAGTCCTTAGGGAGTGCTGTTGAACTCTCTGCTTTCCAGGTCTGTCCTTTGACTGGAGAACTCTCGTCAGCTTTGTTTTTTTCCTAACTCTATGGTCTGGCTCTTGGCCATCCCAGTTTCCAGAGTAGTGCACTGGGCTGCACCAAGGAAAGGTGCAGTCTTTAAAGAAAACATGTGCCCTATGGCACTCAGAGGGAATGACACACAATTAGTACAGAAGGATCCCTTGCAAGGAAGGTGCCGTCTTGTTCTCTAAACCCCTCTCAGTTAAGTCCTGGCTCTGACTGGAGCAGCTGTGTGAGCCTGGACAAAGCACTTAACCACTCTGAGCCTCAGTTTTCTCCTGTGTAAAATGGGGATGCTGATAGAACCTTCCTCATAATCTAATAATTTCAGTAAAGCAATTTAGCACAGTACCTGACACATCACAAATGTTACCCGTTATTATTATTACTATGGTGGTAATGAGAGCCTCAGCTACTAAGGGCAGTCTTGAATGTTTTATTCCTGGTCTTGTGTGATTTGGGATTATTCCTACTGCCACATTTTTGAGAATGAATTATTTTTCAAATGACTGAATGGCCAGTCCCAGTCCCAAGTCCAGAGGTTGTACTGGACTTGGGACTGCTCTGTTCCCCAAACCCAAAGATCTAGGGTTTGGGGAACAGAGCAGTTTCCTCTGAGTATCTAATTCACCCCTTTACCTCTTTTATCACTGATATTTGTACTCACTGACTGCATAGCATAGATCACCAGCTCATTTTGCATGGACCCGCCCATCTCTTAGAACCCAGCCGGTCATTGGGCGGAAATCTCAAGATGTTGAAAGGAACTGCATTTACAAGCAACTTGATTCAGAAACTCAGAAGACGGTGAACAGGAGAAAACTCCCTGTAGGAGAAATCACAGGTGAAGTAGAAAGAGCAGGGCCCTTGGATTCAGACAGATGTGGGTCGTGGTATGTGCCCTGGCAAACACTAGTCAAGCGATCTTGCCGTAGTCATCTAACCTCTCCCGAGTCTTCCCCACGTACACAATGAGACCCATGGACTTTGCAAGGCTGTTACCATGACTCAAGGAAGTGGCCTAAGGGACTAGAGCAGTATCTAGGCCAGTGACTGCTCAGCCCTCCCGCCTTCCTCTCTTGGCCTGGCCCTCACTCTCCATTTCCTGATCTGCCCTCCCCCCACCCCCCTAAACCATGGTATATAGAAGCCAGTTAGTGTCACGTTCCCTGACTTGTAGCAGCCATGGCTTTGGAGTACATTTAAGAACATGTGGTTACTTGTCTTCCGTTAGATCCATGTACAGAAATGTGAGAAAGGTTTTAGTTCTTTTGAATTTACTGTTCATTCTGGCAAAGTGAAAGTTTATATCTCACTTAAAAACACTTTCAAAAAAGTTTCCCCTTCCCTGTTAGAAATTGTAAACTATCTTAATGAAATATAACTGAATTTTGCCGTTTTCCCACTTACTTAATTTATTGAATTTATCCCCCCCCCATATTTGAAGTAAGTTGTTGCTTGATGCCAACACCAGCCATCCCCAGGTGCCTGTGATTTTTGCCAGCTTTGCAACAATATGGTGGCTAAAGGGAATATAGAGTTATTTTTAGAGTAATTCATGATTAAATGCAATTTGGTATTTTATATTGGCCATGTGATCTCCTTGACGTTAATCTTCAAATCATGGAATTTTAAGAACTAGAAATTATTTTAGAACTTCTTATCTAAACTTTACCACTTCAAGACCCAGAGATATTAAATGTTTTCCCCAAAGTTCCCCAATCTGTTATTGCCAGATCTAGAACTCATGTCCTTACCTATCATCTATTTCTTTTTCTACTATGGCACAGTGGCTTTTCAATTATTTTTCATATGATAGAATAATAATCCTGCATAGGTATGGCATTTAATAGAGCTTTTTTTTTTTTTTTTTTGGCGGTACGCGGGCCTCTCACTGTTGTGGCTTCTCCCGTTGCGGAGCACAGGCTCCGGACGCGCAGGCTCAGCGGCCATGGCTCACGGGCCCAGCCGCTCCGCGGCATGTGGGATCCTCCCGGACCGGGGCACGAACCCGTGTCCCCTGCATCGGCAGGCGGACTCTCAAACAGCGCCACCAGGGAAGCCCAGCGCTTTTTTTTTCAAACAGAAGTCACAGAAAGGATGCAATGTGTTAAAAGACCCTGATTTTTAGTTTCTCCAATAGATTGCGTTTTAGATAAATAGATAAAAGTATTTTACAGACTAAAATTAAAGTCTTTAGTCTTTAAAAGGCTAATGCAAAAAGTGACCAATGGGGGGAAGCTAATACAGCCTTTTGGATTAATTAGCTTAACTTCGCCTAGCCCCTTTTAAAAAATTACCCAAGCTCCTGTTGAAGCCAGCAAAAAACATCTGTTGACTTATTTATAGCTACAATTTCTAAGAAGCATATTCTATAGCAGATGAAAAAGTAGTTGACAGCTCATAATTCATAAAGTTACTGAGGCCTAATCTAACAGAACAAAATGTACAAAACTCGCTCCCGTGGTTCAGGCCCTATCACTTCCCTTTTAACTGAAGACAGAAGTGGTGCAACAAAGTGAAGCATAGGTTGCTCTGGTGGTTAAGAAAGAGGTGACCGGGTCCTTTTTTTCATTAACAACATCACAGGTATTGCAATACCTCCATTGTAGGAAACCAGCATTTTTCTGACCATTCCCACTTTTCACTGGAAGTTTGAACAGGGTGCGACCTACAGATTGTTACCAGCGTATTTTCTATCAAGAATCTGAAGGGTTGATGAAAATGACTGATTGAATACTTCTGTATCTGGGGCAAGCTTAACTTTTTTCTTCATTCCTTTTCTTTGACCACTTGTTATATTTGACATAGCCACTATGATATAGTCAGCCCTGCTGAATTTTAAGCAATTATAAAAATACACCCACTCCTCAGATGTCACCTATCTATATTTTTTAGCTCACTTCTGATCATCTTTTGGGGAACATAGTCAGATATCTTTCTAAAATCAATATGTTTTATATTTTGCTTCTGGTCTAGACAGGAAATCCTGTCTATCACAGTTTTTTTTTTTTTTTAAAAGGTAGATTAGTCTGGTACAAATAAGTCTTATAGCATAGTACTATTTATTACCCTGTGCTTTTTTTTGAGAATGTAATGATATGATCCAACTGCTGCCCAAATCGACCCATCTAAAAATTGTTTTCTTTAAAAAGAAAATCATATCCAGAACAAGTCCATGGATTTCTTTAGCTGAGAGGTGGATAGCCTCTTGTTCATTTCACTGTTGATTTTTGTACATTGTGAGATGAGAGAATTTATTAGCCCACAAGAATTACTCACATTTGTCTGAGGTAGTGAAAGTATTGCTCTGTTTTTTAAAAACTCTGATCCCTCACACGATTGTTAATGGTTGTGTTTACCTTTGTCTCACAATTGCTACCCTTTATTGTATATGTGTTTAAAAAACATTTAATCAAAAAGTAGGATTAAATACTATCTTCCCTTCTTAGTTTTCTGTGCTAGCTGATAGGGAATTTTCTATTCAGTTATTTTCAGGCCCCTTGTCTTTCTCGCCTTTATTTTCTTTTTCTTTCCAATCCTATAGACACGTCATCTTTTTCCTTTTCTCTGCCTCATTGATCATGAGCATTTTAACTCCCTTCATATACTTATTAAGCATATCGTATTAATATTTCATTTTGGAGTCTTTGAAATATAAGTTACTATATATATATATATATATATATATATATAAAATATTTTTTTGGTAAATTTTTTGCTGGGCCCTTTCTGCATCTGATGATTAACGAAAATAAGTCCATTTGTACCTTGCTGAAAGTGATGTTAGCCAGCTATATTTAGCTTAACAAAACCCATTACATCCTTGGGGAAGAATGTGCTTAGTTTAGCCTTATGAGAAAATATTTAATAAATGCTGTCCTGAAAATATTTAGCCTGGCTGAGTGGACTGGCAAGAGTTTAATCCTGATAAAGCCGAGGTGATGGCAAGAAGCCGGCCCTCCAGTCCAAGCTCAGGTGGAACAAACGCACCTCTTGTCACTAAGGGTTGTAGCTGTGGGTGTCTCCTGTTGCCAGGTGCTTCACCATCAGTATCCTGCAAAGATTTTCCACCCCCTTCTCATGGCTCCGGAATGGCATCATGCAGCAGGTCTGCCTAAGGAGGAAATGAGGTTCATGGAGTGGTTTTATGGCCAGCTTGGAAGTTGATCTGTTCTTTAAAATCCTAGCTTTACCACGGACTGCTGGCATGTCTTTGACCGACTTGCTGAACTTAGCCTCAGTTTCCTCCTCTGTAAAATGGGGACAATTACAATACCACACAAGGTTCTGCACACGAAATGAGATAAAGCACACAAAGCATTGAGCAGTTTTCAACACTTATTGTTCAATACTATCAGTAGTATTGGGAACTAATACTGCTAGTAGATGGGAACTATCAGTAGTAGTGTACTAGTAATAATGTGTTAGGTCAGCCTTTCTAATACATCCTTGCCTTCCCACCACCATCCCCCTACCCACTAAATTTAAAGAGCTGAGTTTTCTTGAACGTGGCAAGGTAGGAAAAGCTCTGATGTGGACATCAGAACTGAGTTCTAGCCCTTGGCCTGAACTTCTGTGGGACCTTGGGCAAGTTGTGACCCACGCAATCTCACCCCACACAGTGGTCCACAGATGCACAGAGCAGTAGTAATAAGGTCACACTACTTGGTCTGCGTTTTGCTGGTGATCTTTAACTGAAGGCTTCCATCAGCCAGAACCTTGGAAGAGCAGAAAAATGCTAATCTCTCTCTTTTGGTATCTAATTGGGTATAATAGCAGATCTAATTAGAGTTGATAGCCAGACCCTCTGAGTTAGGCAGCCTCACTTGCCTGTCACATGTTTAGATGTTGGGCCACGGGATCTGGTATAAGATCAGCCCATGAAGCCAGGACAGTTAGGCAACGAGTTACCAGTGTGGAGCTTAATCGTTGGGAGTCTGTCTCCCACAGAGATCTGGATTTCCTCTCTCTGATTGGTGGATTCACTCTTAATCCTTGCTACTCAAAGTGTGGTCTGAGGACCAGCAGCCTGGGCATCACCTGGGAGCTTGCTGCAAATGCAAAATCCTGAACCTCACCCTGATCTACTGAATCAGGTTATTAATCCACATTAAAGTTTAGGAAGCACTGCCCTAAACATCTGCTCTTGGGAGTATTCTGTCTGGCACAGAGGATGTTTACTAAATACTGGTAGAATTTGTATTTGGCATTAATTTTTTTCTAGATTTACAGCTTCCTTCCTCTCTTTGGGTATAACATGTTGATGTGTTAGGTAGCTCGGATTGCCGTGACAAAATACCATATCCTGGGTGGCTTAAACAACAAAAATTGGTTTCTCAGTTCCGTTCATGTGGCGGAAGGTCTGAGATCCAGGTGCCAGCATGGTTGAGTTCTGGTGGGGTCCCTTACCTGGCTTGCAGACAGTGCCTCATTTTGTGTTCTCATGTGGCAGAGAGAAAAAGAGGAAGCTCTCTGGTGTCTCTTCTTATAAGGGCACTAATCCCATCGTGATGGCCCCCACCCTCATGATGTCTACTTAATTACCTCCCAAAGGTCGCATCTCCAAATACACTCACATTGGGAGTTAAGGCTTCAACATGTGAATTTGGAGGAATGCAGTTCAGTCCACGGCACCTGATTTCTACACCTTACTTTGAGATGCATCCAAAAAAGTAAGATGGGCTGATGGAAAGATATGTAATAAATATAGTAAATATTTAACTATAGTAAATGTTAATTATAGAGTCTAGGATGAGGATATATGGACATTCACTGTACAGTTCTTTCTGGTATGTTCACAATTGTCAGAGAAAAAGCCCTGCTCTTTCTTTAGTTACTAGAACAGAATCTGGTGGTTCTTTTCTCTGATTTCCATCCGGGCTTTCTTAAAACTGCCTCACTGGACAGCTTTACCTCTTCGGCAGTGCCCCCCTCTGCCCGCTCTCCTTGGTCAGCCAATGTCCTGCTTCTTCGCTGTTAGTGAGGTTCCAGCCTCCACTGAAATGCTTCTTTCTGGTCTCTGGTTTCCCCAGTAGTGTCCTTCTGTCCAGTTTCTCTCTTACCTCCGCCCTCTCCTGATCAGAGGATCCTTCAATTCTTGTGAGATTGGGGTTTCTCAAGTTAACATTGGAAGAGCCTACTGTATGGTTTTTGAGCATTTCTACCATTTTCTGCCTTTGACGGTGAAATCTGCTGTCAGATAAAAGTGGGAGAGAAGTGAGTGCCATGCTCTGCCCCTAGGGAGAGAGCATGGCTCACCTGGGGCCCCAACCTTGTTGTTCATGGGGCTTCCATTGTTTTCTCTTTATGACCTTAATTATCTGCAGTTCAAGATGTTTTCTAGTGACGGGTGATGTACTGACTTGTATACTTGGGGGGAAGCTCAAAAGCTCGTGTTATTAGGGTCATTTTACTTGAACACACCGGAAAGTTCTATGGCTGCCCACTTGTAGGATGGGGCATCCAGTATCTGTGTGTCATGTGACACCCTTGCCACAGTTACCCTTAAATTAGCCTTGGTGTGAAATTCGGGGAAACTTATCACAGGTTTCTCTCCTTGACTGGGACTTGTAGACTCTGGTGGAGAGAAACAGGTCCAAGCTGAACTCAGGGACACTATTCATGAGCTTTGTGACCAAATGACTTAATTTCTCTCTGTCTCCCCACCTTTAAATTGAGGGTGATAAGGAACTGCTATGAAAAATAAGTGAAAGCATGTCTATAAAATACTGAGTGTGGAGGTGTGAGTCCTAATTGATGTTCAGTAATAGTCATTCACCCAAGAAACTCAGGGCCCATTGGGTATGTGTCACATGATTTTCCCTTCTTTCCTTCCTTTTCGGGGCCTCTCAGTCACACTTCATACAAAATCTTTCTAAGCCAAGAGACCAAAGGATCAACTTCCCTTATAAACCATTAGCCTCCGAAATCCCGGGACTCAACTATAAATTATTTTCCTGGTGGGGAGAGGTGGGTGTTCCCTTCTCTTCCCCATTTATCTCCTGCCCGGAATCTTAATTTGCTGTATGCTGTAAATTGTAATCTTTAAATCAGACTCCAATTTAGGTGATAAGAATCACAATTAGGCTAGCCTGTCAAAAGATTAAGTGTAATCTTGCATTTCAATCTCCACGCAGAGGCTTTAGCGAGGCCATCAGAAGCGAAGCTGTAATGTCTGCTTATGTTTAATAAAGTCTTTGCTTGCTGTTTGTTTCCTGTATAGTCTCTTGTCTAGAAATAAATTAAATGGGCAGAGGATCTCAGATCCCTTTCATTTGTTTTTAAGCTGTGAAGCAGAAGAGATAAACGGGAGAAGATAAATTTAAAGATATTAAAGACTAATTAGTTTAGGGTGTCTGAAAAGATCTGCAAACTTCTTGTTTAAATCTGTTGACAACTCTTATTAATTCCCTCTGACTAGTTATCCCTGAAAATAGTGTAGTTATGGCTGAAGATTTACTTTCATATCTACTCTTTCTACTCCCATTTTCAGTTGCCCCTATTTTTTTTCCTTCCTTCTCCTGCAAAAGAAAAATCCTTGTTTCCACCAAGTTCAATATCCTTCCAACTTCATCTTTCCTTTACATTCAGAAAACTGGAGTATAATAACTCAAATAGATAGTCCTTATAGGAGAAAGTGCAATGTATTGAAAATCGTGTGATAATTTAGATATGAGTTCTGAAAAGATATTGAGTGTTTTTATATGTAGAAAGGCAAAATGCAGATGTCTACCCTAATTAAATGTTTCCTGTTTGCCACCTTAAAAAAGTATTGAGAATTCTTTCTGTCTTATAATAATTTCTGGTATTAAAATTTGCCATTGCAATTGGGTATTTTAAAAATCTGTAAATAATAATGAAAAAGAGTACATGAATAAGTCTCAATTAATAATAGCTACCCATTAGTTTGTGCTTGCTACCTTCTAGGCACTGTGCTTACCCATGTTTGTTGATACAGTATTCATTTAATCCTTGTTACACTTAAAATTATTCCCATTTTACAGATGAAGAAACTGGGATTCAAGTTAATTAGCATACCCAAGATTACACTCAGTAAGTGGCAAAACTAAGATTAAAACCCAGGTCTCTTTGGCTTTAAACCTGTGTTTTTAATAATTTCTCTACTGCTGATTAAACAGGTGTGTTCCAAAATTAAGGAACTCATAATTGGTGGTGGGGGGGTGTTTTTTGGGGGGGGGCTTTGTTTCAGTTTTTAAGTGCATTATCTTAGCCAGCATTGGTTATGGCTTTGCCCATAGAACTTAAGAAGTTTAAACCTTCAGAATATTAACCGTTACAAGCATAAAGTATGAACATGCTTATAAGGTTTATTTAAGGAAAGTATAGGGATTTGTTAGATTTTTGCCCACCAGAATGTCCCATTTTTCATTTGAAAGAATGAGAGAGACTGTGTTAGGCAGGACTAAAGTTTTGATTCAGCTACAGTTTAACAGACAAGCATCTTGATTAAATATTGATCCACACTTTGCACATACTTTCTTTTCTGTGTATTTGTATTACATTTTAAAAGGTAAGTGGCAGCTTTTCATGTACGTCCAAGCTGCTTCCATCAGTAATGGAATACTTGGCTTGGGCAGTCTCTGGAGTCCCAGAATTTCAGCTTAAACTTTCCATTCGTCCCTTCCAGGCACTAACTCTAAAATATCCTTTTTTATGGAGAAGGCCTCCAAAAGGTGTAGCTGTGTGCTGGTTTCATCTTGCACTTTGTAGCGGCGTTGGCACCATTTAACGTGAGGCATGCCACTATCTCCCACACACCACTGGTGCCCAGGGACTGTTCAGGCCTGTCCATGTTAGTGATTTGGGAAGGGCCTAAGTCGGGAGAGAAGGCTCTCTTCTGTGTGACTCGTTGTCACCAGGGCAAAGGGGGAAAATAGAACTAGTGGAAAATGCAGCACTTATGATATGTCATCAAAAATTCTTTCTACAACCTGGGACACCTACTTCATTGGTGTTCCTGTTAAAGGCTGATTCCTCTCTTTTTTTGAAACAATACACGTCTTGGCTTCACCACTGCTTTTAGACCCTTTTGCTGTTCTTTCTTATCTTCTTTCTCCTTAAGTAATACTGATTTCTTTTGCTGAAAAGTGATTCAGCTAAGTGAAAAACTGGTGTTGGCTTGTCGTCGAGGAATCTAAAATTCACCCAGTTTTAAGAGTGGACTTGGCTCTCCAGACGTGTACACTGGCTACAGCAGGATTCAAAACCAAAAAGCATTCCTCATTTAGATATAAAAATCTGTCTGAAAGGTGAAATCAAATGAGAATTTACATGTAAACTTGATGAGGAGCATGCTCTGCTAATTTGTGTTTTGTTTAATAGCCACCATGTACGATCTCTACATTTTGTGTGTGTCTGTCTGTCTGTCTGTCTCTCTCTCTCTCTCTCTCTCTATATATATATATATATTTAGTTCCATTATGTTTTAGTTTATTGAACTGTATGATGTGGTACTTTATCATGGACTTTTCAAAGAACAACTTGCCAAATTTGGTACTTCCTAGCAATTGTCATTTCCTGTTGGAATTTTTTAAAATGGGATCTAACGGAAGCGTAAATATTGACCTTGTATATTTAATAAAAGTAAAGGAATCGTTGATTTTAGGATTATTGAAATAATTAATATTTTGCTTTAGAATGCTTTTTAGACTTTCACTCTTAATTGATCCTATTGCCCGAAATAGAAAATGTGAACTTTAAAAGCTTACTGGGTGAAGCTTCCACATCCCATATGTTTAAATATTTTAAAGGGGAAATGGATTGAATCATAGATATTGTACTAGAGAATAGGAAATCCTTGAATTGTTATTTTAAAAAACCTTGTCTCTTTGTAAAATTTACCTTTTAAAACTCCCATTGAAAAACTTTGATCAGTTATGATGCTTTATACATTGGGGTAATAAGCTTTTTTCAGTATTAACAAAATTCAGTGGTAAATTCACTCGATGTGTTACAAAGGAGTACCTGTACTTCCTAATGTATATGTCTCGTTTTTATCTTTTTAAAGTATTCTGGGGTGTACTTTGAGAAAAATGTCGTTATAGATACCTGATAGCCATCACAATGCTTTTTAGAAACTTCATGTAGTACTTGTATGAGTGAAAGAAATGATATTTTGCAGCCCAGGATATGCTGCATGGAAAGTAAACTACCATGTTTTGCCAAAGAAACATTGAAAGGACTAAGGAAAGGCTTTTTTTTCCCCCCTCCTTCTTCAAGCTGAAGTGAAGAAATAAGAGTGGCAGAAACAATTTTATATGTAGTATTTGCCAACCCAGTAATATAACAACTCTTGGGTGCATATTTCAGTCACAATTAGGTGAAATCTTTAATTATCACTTAATTTAACTTTCATATTTGCCTGCAGAAATGACTGTGTTGATAAGATTCTGAAAGGAGATAAACCTTTATTAAGTAATTCCATTTTTAGTTGCCAACTTTAAGGTTTTTTTTTTTCATTTTTTAATTCAAAAAAATGCCTGTGTAATTTATGAGGGAAGGAAAAGAAGAACGAGGCATGTTAGTTGGATGAGTGTCGTGTGGATATGTGGGTTCATGCATTTACTGTTTAATCTTTAGCTTTTTGCATTTGGCTGTGCTGAGATCTGTAAGTTTGAGAGGGTTAAGAAGAGAAGCTACAGTGAGTCCCAATTAATAATATTTCTCTACAATATATCTCTACCTTTATGTTTTCCTTCTGTTACATGTGCTGATAGGATGATATTTCATTTTGCTCAGTGTAGAAGGCATCTATGAGGGAGGCTGTTTTTGTGAGCTGATAATCTAAGGCAAAGGGAAGTAGTTTATAACGTATCAGAGGAATGAGATGCTATGCTCTTTCATTTTATAGTATTCCTTTTTTTATTTTACAGTGCTTTTTAACTAAAAAAAACTATGAAACTTTCAAGATATTTTTTATTAAAGTATAGTTGATTTACAATATTGCGTTTCAGGTATACAGCACAGCGATTCAGTTTCATATATATATTCTTCAGATTCTCTTCCCTTATAGGTTATTACAAAATACTGAGTCTAGCTCCCTGTGCTGTGCAGTAGGTCCTTGTTGGTTATCTATTTTATATATAGTAGTGTGTATATGTTAATCCCAACCTCCTAATTTATCCCTCCCCCCACCCCAAGATATTTGTATTTTTAAGTGCTTTTCGGGTATACTCATATTTTAACAGATACGGGCGACGTCATTGCTGGATTTTTTCAGGCAGGGGGTGGGGGTCACCCGCATGGATTTGCTTATCATATACAGCATGTCCTAAAACTTACTACTAACCCAAAACAGATGACTAGCTCCATTCCTGGATACTCTGATTCTGGGGGTTTGTAGTCATACCCAGCATTCTGTCTTCCTGGCAAGTTCTCCAGATGACCCGTAGGCACAGGCCAGTGGGGAAAGCACCAGTGAGATGAAGTGTCCATTCAGCTCTCTGCATCGTGACTGTCTGGCAAGTCAGTGGCGTATCTGTCCTGCTTTCATGAAGTGCGAAATGTGTTCAAGTGCTGTTGCAGTAGGACAAAGTGGCCCAGGAAACTCAGTGATAAGTTTTGTGTGCCCTGCGTTCAGATGTTGATAAGCCCCGTGTCCAGATGCCATGTCCTCTGGGACAGCTGTTAGTGGGGTCTTTGCAGCACGAAGTCAACTCAGGAATCTTTCATCTGTTGCTGACAAAACTTGCCCTTGCTCAGGCTATAGGACTGCGCTCTTCAATAGTGTGGTCACTAGCTACATACAGCTATCTCATTTTAAATGACGACAATAAAAAATTCACTTCCTCCGTTGCAATAGCTACATTTCAAGGGCTCAGGAGCACTTGCTGGGTAGCACAGCTAATAGAACGTTTCCATCATCACAGAAAGTGCTTCTGGAGAGTGCTGCTATAGGATTTTCTTCCATAACTTAGCTCTTCTCCTTTTATCCTGGGTACTTGGAATGGCTAATAGCGTTAGGTGGCAAGATCACGTTACTGTCTATCTCGGGAAATAGTGCCACCTAAAAGGGTCTTCTGCTGCAGGGTCTGGGTTTCCGAAATGACGTAAATCATACTTAATTCTCTGAGGTCCAGATTTAACATAATCTTACTTGACTATTGTCTTGTGAATCTGTTGTTCTTCTGTTCTGACTCACTGTTAGAAAGATGGGCTTCATTAGAAATGTGCTTATTTAACATGATATATGGCTTATAATAAAAATCACACCACTAAAATCTCATTGAAACAAAATTGTCAGTATTTAGTCTTTCTTATTAGATTATATTAACTATTCCTAGGTGAGAGTATATACACAGCATTGAACCTTAAGTGTCTACAGATTATTTATTGATGGCTGATAAACAGACTGCACATGTAGGTATTTTCATGAAGGCTGTCATTTTACCTATATTTTGCACTTTGAGAAATTTGAGATGAGTATATTTAGCTCCCTCTTCTGGTATATTATGAGAAAAATATTTGTCCTTTCATATATTTTTGGAGTGAAAATACAGTTATCAGTGTTATGTTGAAGGGCATTATTTGTGTCATCCAATTGGACTTTTTTATTTCCTTTGTATCATTTGGTAAAACATGTGAATAAAAGCATGGACACAAGTTCATGAAAGCATCACATTTCTTATATTAACTGACCAAAACATATGTAAGCAACTAAAGGCTTTTCAGGAGCAGGTCCATGGGGATTTAATCTGAGTCTCAAGGGGCCAGGGATCATTTGTACTGGCTTCGGATCTGATATTAAGCCCACCCCGCCATTTGTGGGGCTTGGGGCAAAAATACAAAAGGAAGGCCAAGCCTGTATCTAAATATTTTAAAGTTATAAATCGTATATTGATTGTTAACAGACTGTTCAGTAAGATACGTTCCATTGTCCTACCTGGGAAGTTACTTCTTCACAATGACCAGCAAGCTAGATTTGTATATAGAGTTCTTGGGTTCTCAGTTCTGCCTGAGAGTGTGGTGATATGGGGAGAGCTGGTTCCCAGCCCACCCCTGGCTTGGCCCTGCGCTGCCAGGACCTTTGCACGTCCAGACTCCGTTCCATCCTGACCCCCACTCCCCACAGCCCTCGCCCACTCCCCAGGTCCAAAGGGGCACCCCTGCAGGGAGGTCTGCCCTGGGGAGGATGGACCTGGGGAAGAGGCCCGCGAGGCCACTGGGGCAAGGGATTCCAAGCTTCTGGGAAGTGTTCTGAGTGTGTCCTAGGAGAGAAGCAGTGGGCGTGTCCCCTTGGCCCCCCCAAACTCATCACACTGTGGGAAGAGGCACAGCTGGGGGGCGGCCCGCAAGGAGCCTTCTCAACACAGGACCAGCACGGGCTCCCTCTCGTTCCGGCCTGAGGCTGCTGCCATCCCAGTAGGACTACATGACTTTGTGTTCTAGTCCTCTTCACTGATGTTTACTGCGTTGGATTACCCCCGATTAAACGTAACCGCACAATTGTGTTTATTTGCAGCTTCGACTCTTCCAGACCTTGCAGAGCAGTTCGCCCCTCCTGACGTTGCTCCACCGCTTCTTATCAAGCTAGTGGAAGCCATTGAAAAGAAAGGTAATCCAGCTGGTAGAGGGAGGCGGTTAACGGGTTATGGCCTGATTTCGTGGGTGTTATCATTTGTATTTGTCTCATGGACGTTCATTAAATACACTCCTTGCCACCTGTGCTGGACCCACAAGCTGTTTGTTGCAGTGACCTGGGGAGATAATCTTGGTCTGACTTCTGACTCTCCACTAACATGTAGTTATTGCATGGAAACTGTTAACTTCTCCCTGTTTTAATAAAGAGAATTAACTTGCTCCTCAGTGGCCAGGTGATGTTGCCAAAATTATTGACATGCCATAAGATGAACAGTAGGAGTTGACTTCCAGGAATATTTGGTACACATCTAGAATAGACACTGGATGGAAACTGGAATGTCTCTCTGGCCGCAGGCTCACACATTCTCCAGAGAGCTGTATTTTGCATACTCAGTCTGTTTTGTGTCCTAGGTCTGGAATGTTCAACTCTATACAGAACACAGAGCTCCAGCAACCCAGCAGAATTACGACAGCTTCTTGATTGTGGTGAGTGTCACAGAGCTAGAAATACACGTGGTAAAGGCGATTCTTACCTTTCTGTTTCAGGTAAAGCACAAAACATGTGAGCTTAACTATGCAACATTCTCAGTTTGAAGGGAGCTCAGAAATATGCACACTTCCCTCTGCCCTGTTGTGGTAAGAGGGCAGACCTCTGATGTTTGTCTCCTGAGCTGGGGTGTGTGTGCCTGCCTGCCTGCAGGTACTTGGCTGTCAGCACAGCCATGAGCCCCTGGGTGCTGTAGAAACTGCAGAGGAGAGAAGCATCTTGGGATTTCTCTGCCTCTGCTTATCTACCATCTTTCTCTGACCCTGCCATTGGCTACATCTAATTCATCTGGACCAGTTAAAAAATTATTTATAAGTCTATGTCATTTAACAAAGGTCTCTTCTGACCTTTCCCCTTTTCCCTTTCTCTCTTTTTCCTTTTCTTTTCCCTTTCTTTCTGTCTTCCTTCCTTGCTTGCTTGCCTTTTCACGCCATATTTACATCAAGTAACATCATGATATTGTTATCTACTGTAATGTGCTGGTAAACCAACTCTCTGGGGGGGGAGGGGAAAAAGCCCTGGTTTGTAGCATTTACCTACTTCTGTGGTGTAAATCTTCTCACCGTGGTTAATTTCAAGCTACCAATGTGTCATCACTGAACTCTTGGGAAGAATTGTGAGCCAGTACAAGTCAGCTCAAGCACACCATTGGTTAAATGACGTCAATTAATTTAACCAAGTGGTGGCTTTATTATTTGTCCCTGCCCTCCTTTGCCATACAGAATAAAACTGTACAAATGTAAATTTACTGGCCATCATTCTAGCAAGTCATCTCCTACATCAACTTCTAAATCTCTCAGACCCTTCATTCCCTCCCAGTACTTTTCTTTTTATTAATAATTTTTTGCCTCACGCTATTTTAACTGAATTTGGGTGTTTGAAACAAAAGGAGTGAAACCCAGTTTTGGAAGAAGCACCTTCAGGTGTGCAGTTATGCAAAGAATGCCCACATGACATTTAATAAACGAAAAAGTTTGAAGTGTGAGGCAGCTTCAAAACGAGGCAGCTTATGAAAATTTCTAGAAAAGATGTTTCTGGGAAAAAAGAAGGAGATTAGATCTTTATCTGTCGATAGTTTTACTTGAAATGCACCGCCCAAATGTTTGAAGCTTAAAAAAAAATTTTTTTTTTAACTTTCATTTTTCCTTTGTACATGGAAGTCAGTCTTACACACACACAGGGTACATCCTCCTACATACATCCAGAGGTAGGTCATTAGAAGTTGACTGGCGGAAAAATCAAGGTGAAAAGACTTGTTTTTCTTTATCTCTAACAGCTTTACCAGGGTGTTAAGGAAACACCAAGTTTTGTCCTAGCCAATTGAAATAGACGTACCTGTTTTGGTCAGAAAATTGGTCAAATCGAACATGTTAAAAGTCACAGGAAGTGTTTAGACTTCAGAGACTGATGAAATGGGAGTTATTTGCGAAAGAGCGGTTACGTTTTTAAATGTGACCAAAAACAAAATGATGCAGTTTGGCTTTAAAAAAATCTTCACACCACCTGTAAGATGGAATAAATAACCCAAATTCACTTCAACAAGATATTTTGACAGACAGCTTTCTTTGCGCATTTGAGATCAAAACACACATAGAAAACTGGTTTGCCTTGGATTCTGTGCTATAAAAGTGAATTTTGTGGCAAAACAAAAAGAGTAAACATTATCTCAATTTAGGAGTGAGGATCCTCCAGGACTGTTTCCAGCTTGAGGAGTTTTCAGTCTATAAAAAAAATCGTAATATCCTGGAGGAAGCTCAAAGATAAGTCACTTACACTAAAAGCAAAAAGTATGGCTTTTAACCAACCCCATGAATTACCAATGTCTGAAAAGGACAGACATGGGTGGAGGACAACAGCCTACATTTATTAGCACCTGCTGAGTTATTTTATTTCCTCCACACATCAGTCTTGTGATATAAATATTAGTAACTGCTGATGGTAACGCCATGACTTGCATCCAGATGGTTCTGACTCTCAAAGCCCTTATTCTCGTTTTTCCCCCACTATATTGCCCTAAAATAAAATATTTATTTCTTGGTTTTTTTTCGTTTTAATGGTGTGAATTATTTTCTTTCTCTCTTTCTCTCTCTCTTTTGGTTTCTCTTAATCTGAATTAGGCTTTTCCTTTAAAAGTTCTCATTACAAGAAAAACCTATGTGTGTGACTCCGTGTGGTGATGGATGTTAACTAGACTTACTGTGGTGATGGTGTAACGATGGTATATGCAAATATCAAATCACTGTGTGGTACACCTGAAACTGATATAATACTATATGTCAAGATACCTCAATTTTAATTTTTTTTTTTTTTTTAAAGAAACGGTAGAGATTTTTCTTTTGTTGGCTGTGCCACACGGCATGTGGGATCTTAGTTTCCCGACCAGGGATCGATCCCACACCCCTCTGCACTGGAAGCACAGAGTCTTAACCACTGGACCTCCAGGGAAGTCCCAAGATACCTCAATTTTAAACATCAGCCTTCAGCACTGTGGGCATTTTAGGATGGATAATTCTTTGTTGTGAGGGGGCTGTTGTGTGCGTAGGGTTTCAGCAGCACTCCTGGCCTCCACCCACTAGATGCCAGTGGCATTTTCCCCCGGTTGTGACAATTGGAGATGTCTCCAGGTGTTGAGAGATGTCTCCTAAGGGTGGAGGTGGGGCAGCAAAATTGAGGACCCCAGTTGAGAACCCTTTACTTAGATAGTCGGGGAGGGGACTCCATTCCAGTGGGAGAAGGGGTGAAGTGTTGGAGAGTCTGCTCGTTGCCCGTCAGGAGTAGACTCAGAAAAGCAGGGTAGAAGAGGGTGTAAACGGCCCAACCCAGACCTAAAGATTGGGTGGCTCTCTCTGAACTAACTTCCACTGTCATCACATGACAGATGTGTCTAGCTCTTGGAAGAGCACATTAGCATAGCTTTAATGCAGAAAAAGGAGACTGCTAGAATAGAAATCAGAAACCCCAAGGAGCTTTAGAAGTTGTCTATAAATAAATAGAACATACTACATCGGCTCTAGTGGAATTTGACATAAGGTGAGCTGATCCAAAGACTTGAAATAAGGTTATTTCATTCAAAGGTTATAAAGGCTCTTTGGAATACACCTCATGTGTTGGAGAAGGGCTTCAGTGAATGAACATCACTCTCAGGACTTTGTGTAGCTCAGCTCACAAACATTCAACAAGCACATTCTCTGCTGAGCACTGAGGGATGTGAGAAGAGCAGGTGAGAGCCACAGTCCGTGCCTTGGAGGGACTGTCAGTCTAGGAGAGAGACTCGCAGTTACCATAGTGGGAAGTGTCAGGTGTCATAGAGAGATGACTCCTGCCGGGGGACGTGTGGAACCTTTCGCATCTTAATGTTTATACCTCATCGCCAAATGGTGTTTTAGGATGAGCAAATTAAGTAATAAGAATTGTCTGGGCAAAGTGATATTAAATGAAGTATACAGGGGGCAGATTTGGGGGGAGGGGCAGCCGCTTGCTGTAGAGTGCGTGGCTATGGAATGCTCCAACAGAGATGCACGCACAGTTTTGTGTGACAGTCACACTAGTAGTTGCATTACTTGCCACGTGGACCCTTTAGGCAGAGACCCAGTCTTGCCCTTCCCCACACTTATTAGAGATGTCATATGCCTCTGGTTTGTTCTTTGTGGGACACTTAAGTGATTTAAGCCCTTGCTTCTCCACCTTTTCATTCTTTTCCTCAAACTAACCTATCCACACTTGCTACCAGCTCAGGACTTTCCTGAGCTCTATGGTATTGTACGATTATCTTTCGTAAGTTCTGCCTAGTTAGTGGGACAGGTTTGGCTGATGATGATGCGTCCAAGAAGCTTTGTAAACTCAGCCTAAGTGCTTTATAATATCACACCTGGTTCATGGGCATCCAGGATGCCACTTCTCCTTCTCATGCTGAATACCTGCGAGTAAACTTTGATTCTCTCTCATCCTCTCCTAGGCCACAACCCAGTCCTGTCAATCTCCTAGTTAGGTTACTTCTTTTTTTTTTTTTTTTTTTTTTACCGGCTATTCATTTCTAATCATTATTTATTTATTTATTTATTTATTTATTTATGCTGTGTTGGGTCTTCGTTGCTGCGCGCGGGCTTTCTCCAGTTGTGGCAAGCGGGGGCCGCTCTTCATCACGGTGCGCGGGCCTCTCACTATCGCAGCCTCTCTTGTTGCGGAGCACAGGCTCCAGACGCGCAGGCTCAGTAGTTGTGGCTCATGGGCCTAGTTGCTCCGCGGCATGTGGGATCTTCCCAGACCAGGGCTCGAACCCGTGTCCCCTGCATCGGCAGGCGGACTCTCAACCACTGCGCCACCAGGGAAGCCCTAGGTTACTTCTTGATAATGTCTCACACGTTTCTAACGGTCCTGAAATCCAGATTACCCCGAGTGGTTTCAGCACTTCCAGCAGCGCTCCTTTCCGACTTATTTTGAATGCCACGATTAATAAAGCTGTTTAGAAATGTAGCACTCTGCTCGTCAGGGCCCCTGTTCTCCACTCAGTACATGCACAAGTCCCCAGATAATTTCCCTCAAGTCATCTTTCCTGTCAGTAGTGTGCATCCTTCTGTGGTCCTTCCTGCCCGCAGCACCCCTTCCTTCCACCAGGCAGTGTGCCTCCTTCTACCCCAAGTACTCAGAGAGCGGCTGTGATTCATACTACCCCAGTGTTGAATTGCCTGACCTGTTTTCCAGGTGAAAGATTTACTGGACAGACTTCATGTCTTATCTTTCTTCTGAGATAGTTCAGTGCCCACCAGTTATATTAGTAATACCTTAATCAGAAGGGAGAAATATGCCAAAGATGTTCACATCATTTTTATGGCCGTTCTTGAGACCGACTGCTAAAATTCTCTAATAGCTTACTGTTTAATCAATCAGTCTGTACTTTATTGGATTAAATTTATATTAGTTCTGATATGCAGTATTGAGCAATTCGAATTTTAGGAAATCTATGGATTTGCACGTCATGTTTTCTTGTTGCAATTTTAGGAAGTATTTACTGTGTGATTCACCATCCCTAGAACAGAACCCTTCTCAATCAGGGCAGAACCACCGTCCAGAACGTACTTGCAAACATTGTGGGGGGCTGCATTTGTTTGCTGTGGCTGCCATAACAACATTCCACAGACTGGGTGGCTTAAAAAACAGAAATCTGGGCTTCCCTGGTGGTGCAGTGGTTGAGAGTCCACCTGCCAATGCAGGGGACATGGGTTCGTGCCCCGGTCCAGGAAGATCCCACATGCCGCGGAGCGGCTGGGCCCGTGAGCCATGGCCGCTGAGCCTGCGCATCCGGAGCCTGTGCTCCGCAACGGGAGAGGCCACGACAGTGAGAGGCCCGCGTACCGCAAAAAACAAAAAAAAAACCCAGAAATCTATTTTCTCACAGTTCTGGAGGCTAGAAGTCCCAGATCAAGGCAGGTTTTGTTTCTTCTGAGGCCTCTCTCCTTGGCTTACAGATGGCCGCTTCCTTGCTGTGTCCTCATATGGCCTGTCCTCTGTACGTGCACCCTCAGTGTCTCTTTGTCCAAATTTCCTCCTCTTATAATACCAGTCAAATTGATTAGGGTCCACTGTAATGGCCCCATTTTAATTTAAACACCGCTTTAAAGGCCCTGTCTCCAAATATATTCATATTCCGAGGTGCTGGGAGTTGGGGCTTCAGCATATGAATTGTAGGGGAACCATTTCAGCCCACAGCAGGAGCCCTGTTTTTTGTTGCCCCCGAAGTCTGGGAATGTGTTCCTGGCATTGTGGGCAGGGGCCTTCATGCTAAATGCTTACAGGGTGGGGAACAGACCTACACAAGGGAAAAATGTTCTATTCGAAATGCCAGGAGCAACCCCTGCAAGAAACACTGCTCATAAATATGCAAGCATCTTACATATGTCCTCATACTGCTTCCTTTCATGTGTCACACTGAAGTCGCACATTCAGAAAATCCGCCCAACCAATGCATAAAATGTCTGAAAAAATTTTTTTTGCATATTTCTACCATAGATGCTGCCTCCGCGGACTTGGAAATGATCGATGTGCACGTTTTAGCAGACGCTTTCAAACGCTATCTCCTGGACTTACCAAATCCTGTCATTCCAGTAGCCATTTACAATGAAATGGTTTCTTTAGCCCCAGGTGTGTTGTGTCTTCTGAGAACCTCCCTGAACGTGTCTTGAGATGTGGATGTACTTGTCAACTCCAGGGCTGCAGATAAAGAGAGATTTCTTAGAAAATGTTAGGAGGGGTCTGCCCCCACCCCCATCAGCGCAAATTCCCTCCCTTACCAGGGCATCCGATAGAAGAGCCAGATTCTAGTTTGCTTAGGAAGGCCGTCCACATGTTGAAATGGCTAATTGTTAACCTTTTATCAGTATTTTAAGGTTCACTACGTCAGCGAATACCTCAGCGTGCCAAGTGCCATCCCTGGATTCAGGGAACCGGACTAGGACCCAGGGACTGGGGATGTTCCCATCAGCTTCCTCCAGTGGCCATTAGAAAATGAGTTGAGGGAAGAGGACTCTCCGTTTTAGGAGCTAATGCTCAGTTAAAGTGCTTTGGGGACAGGAAACTGTGGTTCGTCACCTTCAAAGTTAAAACCTGTGATACTTATCTGATGCTCCTCCGAATTAGCCAATCACACTCGAAGCCGCTCCATGGACGGCAGCACACCGAGAACTTCTTGTGGTTTTGTACACCAAGAGTTTCTTGCATTTCCATTTGACTTGAGATTTTGACTTTCTCGTAATGCCTTTTCTAATGAGAAGAGCAAATGTATTGTCTGCTGTTTCTGATGCCTTGGTTTTAAATGATCCCTCGGTAGCTAGAACAGAAATTTTCTAGGTGTTTATTCACTAACAGCTAGAAACAGTCTCTTATTCCTTTTGCTTTCTTTCTTTCTTTCTTTTTTTAACCTGTAGAAGTGCAAAGCTCTGAAGAATACATCCAGCTGTTGAAGAAGCTCATTAGGTCGCCCAGCATACCTCATCAGTACTGGCTCACGCTGCAGTATTTGCTAAAACATTTCTTCAAGCTCTCTCAAACGTCCAGCAAAAATCTTTTGAATGCAAGAGTACTCTCTGAACTCTTCAGCCCCCTGCTTTTCAGATTCCCAGCAGCCAGGTAAGTGATAGAAGAGCAACCTGGATTTTGGGGTGATGAGGGTGGTCCTAAGTTTATGGGTCATTAAGCTCCTTCTGAAGATACCAGTTCACAAATGCTTGTACATAGTTCCATCAGACACATTCATTTGAATATGCAGAAATGAAAATAAGTTTGTTGTTTGGGGAAAAAGGTATCTAATGGATCTTTTTTTTTTTTTTTTTTTTTTGTAGTTCTGAGAATCCTGAACACCTCATAAAAGTTATAGAAATTTTAATCTCCACCGAATGGAATGAACGCCAGCCTGCACCAGGTAATGCTTCGGAACATTTAAAATTCCCTCACTGTTCGTTTTTTAGAGCCTGAAAAATGGTGGTTTTTAGCCTCCTCTGAAGTGCCGTAAGTTTCTCGTGGAACTGAGATCCATAATAACATGTTACCTCATGACTTAAGGGGAAAATAGCTGGGCAGCAGCGCTATGGGTCAGTATTATCCAGCTTTTGATATTTGTGGCTTTTACATGGTCTTGGTTTCAGGTGAGGGTTGCTGGGAGAGCTCCCCGACCCCCTTAACTTGGGCTTCTGGTTGTTGCATAAATTATGGCGTTGATTTTCGTTGCTGACATTTTTGTTTTTCTTTCTCGTACTTACAAAGTAGGGGATTTATAATTACTATATAATTTCAAGTATTTTGGAATGTGTTTTTTGGAAGCAGGTAGGCTGAGAAATGTCTTGTCAAAATAAACATTTATAATAATGCAAGTAGCATGAAACTAGGGGTCTACTGCAACAAGTTCGAGCAAGCCAGACACTTCTGTGAAAGCAGGCTGGCATTCAATTAGCCGTTTAACAAAGCGGGAAATGTAGACCGAGTTAGCAGTGGATTTCATTTACACTGATGTATTTTTCCTCTACTGTGGAAAGTCTAAACAACCCTACTTTGCTGTATACTGGTTAAAAGTGAGCTGGTCATTTAGAAAGTGATGAGGGCCCTAGAAGTGAAGTGGAGTTTCAGGACCAGCAGAAGGTGTTGCTTGTAGTCTGAATTTATGTCTTGAATTTAATTGAAACATCATGAATTTATTATTTATTATGAGTAACTCATGCAAATTACCAAACTTACCTCTGTATGAGCAAACGTGGGGACCCAGATATCAGTCACGCAATGGCGGACTATGTTGTGGTTTTTATTAAGGTGTTCCATAGCTAGGCTCAGTTGTTTGCATCTGGAAGGGGCAGACAGAGAGGTGAGGGCCTAGACTTAAAACCCACCTGTAGGGATGGGATAAAGGATGGATGGGTAACCACTCATGATACAGGTATTGGGAAGGGCTTCTGTCGACAGATCCAAAATACGGGATCCACAGGTAAGAGTAGTAGCATAAATACTACGTAAGGCAAGCCTGGTCCATTCCAAGTGTTCCAAATCCCAGCAAGCAGGATATGTAACAGGGATACCCTGGATTGTAAACCGCATCAGAGAAATCTGTCAACAGGTACGGCCCAGGACTGGAGTTCCAGAGGGTGACCAAAAGGTGTCATATCGTGTGACTGCTTGGGTCACTCGATAATGGATTTGGGAGCTCTGTGTTGGTGTTCAAAGGCTGCCTTTGGGCTCAGTAGGAAACGATGCAGTGATAGATTAGAAGTACCCTGTGGGGAGGGGACAGGGGCAGGTGTGAACGTGGCACTGGAGCCGTTTATTGACTACCCACTCCTAGACTGATCACATGGGTGGGAAGAAAGAGGACCAGCAAGAACAGAACAGGACCCCCGGCCAAAGGATCGAGCTACGATCTTTCACTTCCTCCTGACCCGTGTGGAGGTCCACCTCAGAGAGAGGGAGAGCTGGGCCCTGCTTGCAGGGAAGGCGGGGGAGGTGCCCAGTCTTCTCAGCGGCCAGCTCTCTGGAGAGGGGGGAGACATGGAAACTAAAAGCCAGACAGGGCTTGACACATACCCACAAGCGAATTTATCGCATGGAGTTTTCGAGAATTTCTGCTACACGGGGTGTAGTAGAATCAGTGGTGGAGTTTAATGCTTCTGCTTCTGGTGTAAACTGGTTAAACTTTCTCAGTTTCAGCCTAATTCCACCCAAGAAAAACTTCATCTGCATCTGTTTTGATAATGCACACTTAAGACTGCTTGCTATGTCATAGACCCTACCTACATCCTTCTACTAAGAAATTGGTGTATCAGTTTCAAAGGCAGATGGATTAGTTCCATCAGCTCTGTTCAAGAACGATCCATAAAGCCTTGAACGTTGCTAGACTATCCCAGAGCACATGCAGCCTCTTCCAAAAAATTATATCCAAGTAATTTTTAAGTCCTAGTTGAAGGCATTTCCCCCTTTGTGTGATCTCTGTCAACTATTCTGCAAATCGTACGGGACTTAGGGAATTAAAAGGTTGCTTCAGCGTCTCTCACTGGTGAAAACAGACTACCCACCCCAGGACAACGTCCTCATTAACACCTTTGTATTCAGGAATGGCTCCAGTGCAGATGATTGGCAGGGCACCCTGGGTTAGAGAAATGACTTCTTTGGCCTGGTAGGAATGGGATGTTTTCATGGAGTCTTTCATCATTACCCCTGCATGTGCTCATCCCAGTGGGCTGGGAAGCACCGGCGCATCTCCAGGGAACACTCGTAAGTCATCCATTTGCAGTAACTTTGTCATGAATAGAAATGAGTGCTTGAATGATATTTGGGGGGTGGAGGACAAGCAAGACTATTATGGGGCAAACAGACACCTTTTCTAGTTGTTATCAGTTAGAACTTGAGATGATAGGCAGGGCTAATGATGTGTGAGGCAGCGTGTCAGTTGCAATAAGACCCGTTAGCACACAGCGTCTCATTAAATTCTGGGCAGGAGGGTGTGTACTGTAAGTATAAAAAGAATTTGAGAGATGTGGTTGGTGACTTTTTTAGTAGACAGGAAAAGCTCATAGGAAAAAAAAGAACTTGAAGTGGGCTTCGAAGAATAGGTACAATTTGAAAAGGGGAAGGAGAAACAGCATCTCAGTTCAAGGAGTTTCAAAGATTTCTTCAAAATAGATTGGAAAGGACAAAAATAACAGCTTGATATTTTTACCGGATTTGAAAAAGCAGTAAATATTTTAGGTGACAGCGTCATAAAAAGCATCACTTGAGAGCTGAATGCATTGTCCAGCTCTCCGTTTGCACGTGAAGAAACTGAAGACCACAGAGCTTGACGGTTTCACCTGGTGCCACCCCAACCAATGTGAGCCGGAATGGGTCTGCCAGGGGTGGGGCACCCGGCCCAGACACCAGGCTGCTGCTCTGTCTGCTACCTGGGCTTTTGGAACCTTCGTGGGCAGCGGGACTGCCCGTAGTGTCCAGTCAAAAAGTCCTCCGAAGTTTCCAGCAAGCGATAGACCAAGAATAGGTGATATTTGTACCTATGGGTCACATACAGTAAAGAGCCCCGGTGCGACTGTTGGTAGCTTTGGGGATCAGGCTCAAGGTCGCTCCGTCGTGTGTCATGCAGTGGAAAGAACAGTGCAAGTCACGTCTGGGTTTGAATCCCAGCTCTTGTTGCTTACTTACCGAGTTCATCACCGGGTCATTCAGCCTTTCCAGACGGTGTTCCAGTCTGTGAAATGGGAATAACGCCTCATGCCTCTCTCTTGAGATGGTTATGAGCATTAAATGAGGTGAGGAGTATTGACGCTTACGACCCTGTAGTATGTCCTTGGTGTCGTGGTGTCAGCTCTGGCGTTTAAGGCCCTGCCGGAGCTGGCCTCGTTCAGGGCTCCATGTCCTCAAGCCGCCTTCCTGGTTAGTGCCGTCTGAATCCTACCAGGCCGTTCTCCCCACTGGTCCCACATTCCCATGTTCCCGACCCGCGGAGCCTGGCCTCAGGATGCCTGGAGGGGACTTAAACGCAGATCTGAAAAGGACACTCAGTGGGCAGTTGCTGCCCCGTGGGCGCATTGCTTGGAGGGAGGAGGATGCCTTTGTCTGACGCCCTTTGCTCCGTGTGCGACTCAGGGAGTGGAGGCGCCTGGATCTCAGCCCCAGCGCCGCCGCCGCCGCCCCGCCCCCCCCCACCGCACCTTGCCCAGGTGCCTTTATGCAGTGCACGCAGTGCACAGCCGTCCCCAGTGGCCCCGAACAGTGCCATCCTCTTCATCTGCACCCAGGGAGCTCCTCCCCTGCTTGATGTGCAGGGTTTTGACCCATTCACTACATTTATGTCCTGAAGCCCCTTGTCCTCTTATATGTAACTGTTCTGTAGTTGTTCCGGTAGTTTCATCAGCTTAGCTACATTTCTCAAGGACAAAGGCTTCTCCTTTTCAGCTCTTCTTAGCGTAGAACTGGACACAGCATAATAGTCATCCAAATGAAATCTCAAAGAACTCTAACACACCAGCTCATTTAATGCATCCAGCATACCTGTGAAGGAAGACTTCTTCCCCTGTAGGGAGGGAAACTAAGGTTTGAAAGGCTAAGCACAGAGTAAGTTCTCCGAACTTGGTTGACAGTTTGCTGTTCTCTGGTACTAAAAGTCTTAAAAAGGGTTAAAGCCGAACAGCGGGTTTTCTTGAATCACTTCGTGTTACGTTTACCCTACTGATCCTTAGGTCGCTGAAGTAGATTTCTATAGGGCAACTAAGGTAAAAACGGACCATTTAACACTGAGTGCCTTTGAATGAAACCCATTATAAGTGTATTTACATATTTCAGATTTCATGGATATATTCAGAAATATTAATGTAGCATAATTGAAGTTTAATATTGCACCCTCAAGCCCAGAGGGAAAATAAATGACTCTTTCTCCCCCCTGCCCTTCTACACCTGTCAGAGTTAATTTTTAACCGCTGGTGCCTTTGCAAAACATTCATCCTGAAGAGCCCGATTCATGAATCTTGTTTTAAATGCTCTGGGCTTGGTTTGCAACCAAGACTAAAGCAAGCACTAAGGTAGAAGGAAATGACTTTCAAAGAGTTTTACTTTTCTCTGATTTATTTTTTATTGGGTTTAAAATGTGGTCTGACATTAGAAGGTTGTTTCAAAGGTGAGAAGTGAAAGTTTGAAAAAGCTGCACGTGTTTAGAGGGGCAGGAGTAAGCAGGCAAGGCGTGTACTAGGTTTTGTCAAAAAATAGGAAGTTTTATTCGTGCTCTGAACAGGAGATGTATTGGAGGGTATAGTTCAGTTTTACTTTTGTTTTCACAGTGCAGCCTTCTCTTTCTCTCAAGGGACATCTGAGAGGGCAATTGTGGAGAAGGGGTCCTTTTTTCTACTAAGCAACGGGCGCACCTTTTCAGATACTTTGTAGAATGTATCACTTTTATGCATCTGTAAACCTGAGTTTATTTATAAATTCAAATGGACATTTTTCTTAGTGCAGGGTCATTCAGAGCCCTGGATGTGGACTAAAGAATTGACATCATCCTGAAGGGCCCTTCTGGCCTAAGTTGTCTTAAGTTAAAATTATGAAAGGAGGCATTAATTTAACCCCTAAAAGAAGATTTTGGCTCATTTATTTTTTTCTCAAACGGGTTTTTTTTCAAATGGGCTTTTGTTCATAAATCGTGGCCCTTGACAAAAAACCATTTAAGAAGCTGTGCAGGATGAAAGCTGCTCGTGGAGCATTTGCTACTTGATGGTGATTGGCACGTATGAGATACGGTGTTCAGTCTGTAACTTTCGCACTATTTTAATGATTAAGGGACATTTTGCTGACTAGATCACACCTGCTGAGAAGTGACACATGGCCTCATTTTGCTTCTGAAATGAGTTTTGCAAAACTTTGAGAGAGAGGAAAGTAGTAAGACTTAGCGTTTTGAAGAATCTAGAAGGTAAAGATAGTTTTTCAATTATGTAAGTTTTCCAGTGTGGTAGACTAGGCTTTGGGTTTCAGAAATTAAAATGCAAGTTTTCTTACAAGAGCTTATTAGCAGGCATGTGAAAAATATTTCCAAGGTTGTGACATCTGTGCATTTGATTTATTAGTGATTTCTCAGTGAATCATATAGATTTAAGCGACAGTTGGGCAATTACATTTATTTTGTGTGAACTTCTGGACATAGTGGGAGATGAATGAAATACACAGAAAGTTGACCGTTTTCTCTGGAGCAGAAGTTACTGATTCTGTTCTACCAGCAGAGGGCTCCCTTTTTAAGCTAATGAAGAGCATGTTTTTTGCAGATCACTAAATTGACTAAAATTGGGAAAAGACTCAGCTCACACTTTGAGTAATATAATAGAACTTCTAGGGTAAATGATTGTACATATTGTGAGAAATTTGAAGCAAAGTTTTCAAATCTATTTTAAGACTTTCTCTTAAGTAGAGAGTGTGCCACTTCCCAGTAGATAATTTTCTTCTGAAACGGGAAATAGACTGTCAGACTAGAGAACACTTTAATCTTAGAAGGTTTTGACATGACATATCCTGTGAATCCAGACAGGTATGCTTAAGTGACTGATGTTTCCAAGGTTCCCAGCTTCAGAAAGACTATTTTTTAAAGTAGGGCAAGATTATGCAGCTCAGGAGGCAAGGGTATTCTGTGAACTAACCCTATGTCTGTGATCAGCTGGCAGGAACTGTGTCTACTCACTTATAGACTAATTTTTTCCCAATTGGAAAAGTAGGTGTTTCGTATGACCTCAATTGCACCAAAGGAGAGCTTGTAAAATCACTTTCATTGTGAGTGTAGCAGCACTTCCCAGATATTGCGAGTAATTCTGAAGCTGGTTCCTGCCTGTGTGGACTCTTGTGTCAGCACCTAGATCTTCCTTTGTCACTGCATGTGACCTTTGGGTCACCTTGACATACAGAGTCTGAGGGTATTATAGACAGAACCCGTGTTTCTTCAAAGATAATTAGAAAGCAGCTTTTTTTTTAATTAAACTAAAAATAGAAAACAAAAGTTTTGTTGTAGGTGTGAAAGTTTTTGCATGGGGCTTAAAAGAAATTAACTTCAGTTTCACTTGTTAATTTTTACTTTCTCTGGCAGAGGGAAGTAAAGAGCAGGGCAAGTGAGTGGAGAAAAAGGAGTTTAGGACCAAACATTGGAAATCTGGGTTCTGGTCCTAGTGCTATAATGTTATTGCAAACCACTTCATTCTGGGTGAGAAGCGTGTGTGTGTGTGTGTGTGTGTGTGTGTGTGTGTGTGTGTGTGTGTGTGTGTGTGTGTGTGTGTGTGTGTAGCATGAGGGAATTGAAGTGATCTCTAAATTTTTTTTCTGGTTTTAAAGCTAGTGATTTTGTAATTTTACATTGGGTTAAGGTTCTTGGGATAACAGTAAAGCCGTCTATGCTGATGTGAGTGGAAACTTTCTTTGGCCAAATTTTAGTTCTTTAAATAGTAGCCAACAGTCCTAAGTTTGGTTCCTTGCAACTTTTTCGAATAAAGGGGGAAAAAAATCCTCTAGAAAGGTGTGCCATTCTCCTTGCCCTCCCGTCCTTTGCTCCGTGTAGCATCTGCACCAACCTCATGCAGGCAGACCTTTTATGGCCATTTTAACAGGAGTTGAAATTGACTTCATACAAACAGCTGCAGAGTAGAGTTTTTGTCTTGGAGTGTATTTTTAATACAACGGAGCTTAGTGTACCCATGCCGAGGCGCAATACTCTTCCCGAGGAGCCTCCTCCTGGGAAACGTTTGGAAACCTGTTCCCTGCAGGGTGGCTCCGCCGGGCTCTCCTGTGACACCTGCGGGGCTGTCTGTGCTGGTATGTGGGAGGAGGTGGACGCGAGCAAGGCACGGTGTTCTGGGCAGCTCTGAGAGGTTCAGGCCTTTACAAGCAAGGCTTTGATTCTATTTTTTGCTGAACTAGCTCAGCCACTTCCTGTGTTTGGCAGCGCCTAGTGCCTCGCTGCACTGTGGCCACTTGAGCCCCGCGAGCCTGCGAGCCGCGCGCCGCCGCAGCCGGTTCGAGAGCCTATTTTAGGTCCCCTGACAATGGCCTTCTCACTTCCTCGGCGAGGAGGAGGAGGAGGACCTGGGCTGGCACTGGCCACTTGTTAACGATGATGACAACTTCGACTTGGACTTGGGCTCCCCTCCCCCACCCGAAATCCCTAGCTCAGCAAATATTTGAACCTGCCCAAGTTAATCATGAAGCCGCGATCGTTATCTGAGAGGGACGTGCGAGCGCCCGGGCTCCTTCCCTCCCCGGCGCAGCCTCGGCCCCGGCGCGCAGCCGGCTTCGGCTTCTGCACGGGCGGCGGGCGCTGAGCTGCGCTGCTGCCGGCGGCGCGTGCGGGCCTCGGGGTCCTGCGCCGCACAGGCTGGAGGAATCGCTTTTCGGATTTTTTTTTTTTTTCCGTTGTCGGACACAGGCATTTCTAAGGGAAACCGTTGAAATGCATAACCTGCAAAGTAAGTTGCCTTTCGTTTGGGCACAGCTCTGCCCCTTGGCTGTTTCACTGTTTTGGGGGACTTCTCTGAAAGGTTCATTTCTGCAGTTTGTCTTCGTGTGTGTGTGTGTGTGTGTGTGTGTGTGTGTGTGTGTGAGAGAGAGAGAGAGAGAGAGAGAGAGAGAGAGAGAGAGAGAGGGAGAGAGAGAGAGAGGGAGAGAGAGGGAGAGGGAGAGGGAGAGGGAGAGATAGTAAGCGCTGCCTGGGGAGGGCAGATGAGAGATTAGGGGAGACACTCCCCCATTTCCTCGAGGGGCACAATATGAGGGAGAGATGGGGCTTCGGTTGGAAATGGGGAAGGAGGAAATTACCAAGTGCTGGTCTGGAAGTTGGGGCCTGGCCAGGCCTGGGAGAGACGTGGATAGTCACCTGTCTCCCTGCCCTCCTCCCGGGGTCTACCACATGGGTTCCAGCAGCAGGACCGGTTTGCACCAAGTGCTCCCAAAGGCATGGGGGACAGGTCCCCTCCGGGCTGTCGCGCTGCCCTCCACAGCTGCTGGGAGGACTTGGGTCAACATTTTTATTAAGATTTTTTTTTTTTTCTGAGGACACATCCCCACCACCACCACTTTTCTTTGCATTTAGGGTTACTTCAACCTTTAGGCAAAGAGAGCCTGTGAGTGGGAGACGGTGGGAGGGTATAGGTTGAATCTGCCTGCCTCCTTAGTGGGAAACTGAATTAAACTGGAGGAGAGACACGTGAACAGTGCTCAGAGGCTGTCTTGCCTTTGCTCTATTTCTATATATTTTATGATTCCAAATTTGACAGAACGTCTAAGAATAAATTTCCAAGGCTTCTGCGTTCTTTAAATTGTCACAGAAATATGTGACATGCACATGTACGTAGATCACACAGCCCACTCTAGTTTTTTAAATTAACTACATTTATATGGGTGGGGGGGAAACCTTTTCTCCCTTCCTCCCCTCTCACTGTAGGAGAACTAACATTAATTTAGATTTATAGGGGAATTGGTTTCCTCACATTAAATACTGCTAAGAAGGAATAATAACATTTCTTCCCAAAGTGAGGCATTTGAGATGGAGGGGACAAAAGCCCCCCCCCCCCCGCACACACACACAAGTGATTACATCACCCACCCACCCCCCCAAGCAGTATTTAGCCCAGTAAATCTGAAGATGGGCTCATCAGTGAGAAATACTTAGCAAAGATAGCTCTGCCTGTACTCTGCATTCTGATACGTGGCCTCTCTTTTTTTTGGATTTTCATTCCCTATTCTATAGTTTTAACTGCAGTGTTTAATAGAGATTTTTGCCTCTACCTTTATTTCATTGTGCTGCCTATAATGTAGCACGTTTGTGACTGTATAAGAAGTTGAGTTTGCAGTGAATTATGGAGGACTGAAATTAAATATCCAGAGTTCTTGATCCTTCCTGCTTTTAATATATATCAGAGGCATTTTAGGACTTTAAAATATATCTTGAGTATACTATTTGGATGCCTTTGTAAGATTTTTAAACCAAGAAATGACCGGGCTATCTATAAACCCAGATGCACTGGGGGTGCGGCGGGGGGGGGGGGGGGGGGGAAGCTACGTGCCGCAGCGTATCAGCTTTTGTCAACCTGCCAAGAGCGGAGCGTACCATGCTGCACGGAGCAATAAAAAAGGAATTAGAAAACTCACGGCTAGAGAAGAACAGTCAGATTAAACACCTCTTTGAAACGAAGAGCGTGTATACATTGCAGTTCTGTTAAATGTAGGATCTTCGTGAGATTTGGGGCTGTGTTAAGGCTGGTAGAGAAGAGAAATGATGAAGCAGGAGTGGTCTGGTGACATTTTTCTGACTTGATTGGCTGGGGTGTGTGATGTCATAGGTTACAGTGCAGCCCCTTATAGGTTTTGAAATGAATTCCAAGACACCATTACAAAGAAAGCCGGACTCTTTTCTTATAACTGAGCTCAGCCCAGGAAACTCTCGCACAAATGTACAACACTGTTTGGAATATGGAAGACCTGGATTTAGAATATGCTAAGCCAGATATAAATTGTGGCACAGACTTGATGTTTTATATAGAAATGGATCCACCAGGTAATACTGCAGTATTCTTGTAGAAAGCTGGTTAATGTTGTGGCATTTAATCTTTTTTGACAACTACGGTTAACAGCTCCTCTTTGGATGTCTGTTTTTATTCATTTGTTCTAATTTAATGAGTTTGCTCATAGCTTGAAAATGAAACAAATGGTTTGACTGCCTGTGGGAGCAAGTCAGGCTGTGTGGGGTAAATGCTTATTCTTAGTTGAATGGCTATAAATTGGATTCCAGTTTTTCACTGGTGTCTTTTGTTGCTGTTTGGGTTATATTGTTGTATGTCGCTCCTTTAATTAAAAGGATGCAACCTCGGTGCCGCTTTCTCTGTTGACAGTGGATGAGGACAGTGTGGCACTTTGCAGTGATAACACTCGGTACTTTAGAAAGCATGTACCAGTGCTGCTATCAAATGTAGCAGTGATTGCAACTCAGTTCTAGGTGCCCTGAAACTATTCTGAATCAAATGTTGAGACTTTGTCTGCTCTCTCTTCTGTTAAGATACTGCAGTGAGAGAAGTTGGCTTCTTCCCATTACTGAGTCTCGGTCTTTATAAAATATACCTGCTAGACTCCTGACATTTTTTGCTTAAAATAATAACAGTGCTTTAAAACTTACGACTTAGAATTTAGCTGGACATCCTAGACTTATTTTGCTTTCTCAATTATTTTCGCCTTCCTCCCAATTAAGAAATTCAGAAACACTGCAGTCTTTCTTTATTTGTCAGTCACCAGTTGGTACATGAATACTGATCTGACATTGAGGAAGAGGGATATGGTTTTTAATCACTCTTGGCATAATATAGAGCACAGTTATCCAATAGAATATTATCATGAATACTAAAGAGATTGAGGTCACAGAGGAGTTTCTTAAAGTGGCTTTTGGCAGAACAGTGCCTGAAATACTAAGATTAGAGAAACCCAATTCCGCCTCTTAAAACATATTCCTGTAGATGAGCTTTTTTATTACCACAGCAGCATTTGTGGAGGACAGAAACCAAATTTGTCTTTTATAATTAAATAAGAGGAGGAAATTAAAACCAAGCCATGTGATTCCTTCTGCTGTTCTCTTTGTGGTCTCTTACTTTACTTTAGATAGATTTGACCAGATATGAAACTTTAATTCAACTCAAACCTGAAAGTAGAAAATGTCGTGACTGACTCTGGGTTTACTTTGAAATTCATTCACATGGCCAGCCCATTTTATTTGTTGGTCTCTAAGCTCTTCTCTTTTTTTCCATTATGGTCTATAGTCAAAAAGATTTCTGATTTTTTTTTTTTAAGAAAAGGTTCATGGACTCGTGCATTATTGCTGTGTTTCACAGTTGAAAATGTTACTTAAAGGAACTTGGGTCGACTTTTAAACGTTTATTTGTAGCTGGGACTGCAAAAACCTTTTCTTTCTCCTTCATCTACAGCACTGCCTCCTAAACCACCAAAACCCACTACTGTAGCGAACAACGGTATGAATAACAATATGTCCTTACAAGATGCTGAATGGTACTGGGGAGATATTTCGAGGTAAGGCTACAGAGACTCTTTGAGTTTCTCACCAGAGCTAGGGAGTTTTAGATGAAGAGAAAGAAAAGCAAAACGCACCAGCTTGCTAAGTTCCATTTTTAGGCTATCATCCAACATAAGCATGAAGCTGGTTCCCTTCCAAAGACGACCACAGAAGTCACTGAGCTCTGGGGAATTGTGGGTGCTGGATGCCACAGGAAATTAAATACCCGAGAAGTTTCATTACTGACAGAGCTGTCGGGGGGCAGCAGGGTGAAGTGGCACTGCCTCAAGGCAGAGTGTAAAGTCACTCTCTCTCTTTATTAGACCAAAACTCTAAGAATTAATGTTATCAGCTTAAAGTGGCATTTCTAGTCTAAGCTTTTTTTTTTTTTTTTGAGGGGAATGAGGAGTTGGGAGGAAACCTTTTGGGGATCACGACTTTCTGTGCTGATCTGTCAGAATGACTTGTGTGTTAATTCTTAAGCTCTGAAAATACAGTTAAGAACATGTAACACGAGAATCACCAAATCCACTAGGTGAGCATTGTCTCATGTTCTTTTCACTTCAGGGAAGAAGTGAATGAAAAACTTCGAGATACAGCTGATGGGACCTTTTTGGTACGAGACGCATCTACTAAAATGCACGGTGATTATACACTTACACTAAGGTGAGTTAGGGCATGTGGCTAAAATTCTAAAATCGGCATGTTAAAGGGGATGGGAGAACACGCTTTTTTTTTTTTTTTTTTTTTTAAAGAGAATTCTAATGCCGTTATTTATATATTGCATTTGCAGGAAAGGAGGAAATAACAAATTAATCAAAATATTTCACCGAGATGGGAAATACGGCTTCTCTGACCCATTAACCTTCAACTCTGTGGTTGAACTGATAAACCACTACCGGAACGAATCTCTAGCTCAGTATAATCCCAAACTGGATGTGAAATTACTTTATCCAGTATCCAAATACCAACAGGTAATCACATACTCATGTTAGTATTTTAAAAAGCTACTTTTAATGTTTAGAAACTATTTTGAAGCAGATGAATTGCACGTAATCAAGCTTGAAAAACGTTCAAACTGTAATTTTGTGATCACAAGTGTCTAGTGGCTCAATAAAATACTTTCACAAAAATAAATGACCATTGTTTTTGAGGATTTTTCCCATGTCAGATAAGTACCTTATCAACTGAATTTATATTTTGTCCATTTTCTTCTAATCCTTCCAGGATCAAGTTGTCAAAGAAGATAATATTGAAGCTGTAGGGAAAAAATTACATGAATATAACACTCAATTTCAAGAAAAAAGTCGGGAATATGATAGATTATATGAAGATTATACCCGTACTTCCCAGGTGAGTTTTCTGTGAAAATCACATTATAATTGTAGAGCTCTTAGTTACTAGAAGCTAATGCATGTTATATTCAGCTTCAGAAAAAGAATTTAAAAGGTTGAGTTTTTGCCAGTAAGAAAGTGGGGAGCTCATTTATTTGTGAATCGTTGATTATTCTAATAATTACTTATTATTAAACCTTTTAAATCAAGCCTGTAAGTATCAGAATAATAAATTAAGTTGGATTGGCATAACAGCAGATTGAAGAATTCTCTTTAGGGTGAAAGCTAATAATACTGGAAGTGCCACAGACTTGTCTAACCTCTGAAATGGGGATTTAACCCTGCGATGCCCTTACTATGAAAGGGTTGAGGCTACATGTACTGCCTTGTTTTCCTAGAGGCTTTAATCTCCTCTAGACCATCACGTATCTGGGACCGCCAGAGGGAGCAAAAGGATGGCATAAGCTGCTGATAAAGTGGAATGGTTTTTCAAGAAGATGAAAACTGTAGAAAACTGTCAAGCAGTCATCTTCCAGAGACTGGGAAAATTCTCCAAAGGAAATGTGTGCCTCTGTGATACTATTTTAAGGGCTTTTATGAATTTGAGTCCCACCTTGCTAACAAAATACTTGCGTGCCAGATAGTAGCGCCGGTCAAATGTCCTGGTGGTGTCTTGCCGTAAGAAATTGTCTTTTCTGTGAAAGGAATGACCTTGTCTTATTAAAATTGGGTTGCAGGAAATCCAAATGAAAAGAACAGCTATTGAAGCATTTAATGAAACCATAAAAATATTTGAAGAACAGTGCCAAACCCAGGAGCGGTACAGCAAAGAATACATAGAAAAGTTTAAACGCGAAGGCAATGAGAAAGAAATCCAAAGGTTGGTGACCCAGGAGGGTTTCCACTGCCCATGTGCTAGAGCACCACAATTCTCTTAAAGTGCTTAAAGGTGACCTCGCTTTCTGTGACACGACAGGGAGAGAACGCATTCTTTACCTGAGGAAAACTGCTGGGAATCAATACTGCAACCTTGGGGGAACTTTCCTGATGCTCCAGGTAATTATGGATGCATTGCTCTTGCCTACAGGATTATGCATAACTATGAAAAGTTAAAGTCTCGCATCAGTGAAATTGTCGACAGCAGAAGGAGATTGGAGGAGGACTTGAAGAAGCAGGCTGCCGAGTATCGTGAGATCGACAAACGGATGAACAGCATTAAACCAGACCTCATTCAACTGAGAAAGACAAGAGACCAATACTTGATGTATGTACTGGAAATGGAACCCTGCACGTGCATGATTGGTCATTGCAAAAATCAAGGATCGGTTCTTAACGCATTTTCCTTTTAAACCTCTTTTCCAGGTGGTTGACTCAGAAAGGTGTTCGGCAGAAGAAGCTGAACGAGTGGCTGGGCAATGAAAACACCGAAGAGTAAGTAGTTAGCACAGATGGGAGGTAGCAAGGGTGTTTTTTCATTTAAGGAAAATGCACAACTTGCTTCGTTTTGCAGAGCAAGTGAGGAATGGAACGTCTCGTAGGAGAAAATATTATCAGTCTCATTACCCAGAATTTTAAAAAAGGAAAGTTCAGCAAAGGAGAATGCAGATTTCCTTTTCCCCCATGGGGCTTTGAAGTGACATTGTGTCCGTGCTGATGTCCTGGAACCGTCTAGAAAATCCGAACATATCTTGGGACCAATGTGGGTGGGGGTGGTGTTGGGGGGAGACAACCCTGTTTAGCATATTTTTAAAGCTTAAGTATATGTTTAGTTTCAATTATTTGAAAACTGGTGTTCCTCCTAGTCGATCAATTTCCTGATCTAAACTGGACAAACGAGATTGTTTAATACCTTGCTGTCTGCCGCAGGTAGCTACTGACTGACTTGAAAACAGGAAGAGTATCACTTAGTGCTACTAAAACTCTTTGTTCGGGGGTGGGGGTTGAAGGCTAAACTCAATGAGGAAACTCAGGCCAGAGAGGCTGGTCGAGTCAGACCCGCGATCGCTGGCCTGACTTGCTTGAAGGAGGGGCAGGAACTAGATCGAAGCGAGGAGAGGGGCAGGCTGCTGGCTGCCATGTACTTCATTTAGAAACCTTCTCTTCTACCTTTGTAGCCAATATTCGCTGGTGGAAGATGACGAGGATTTGCCCCACCATGACGAGAAGACGTGGAATGTTGGCAGCAGCAACCGAAACAAAGCCGAAAACCTGTTGCGAGGGAAACGAGATGGCACTTTTCTGGTCCGGGAGAGCAGTAAACAGGGCTGCTACGCGTGCTCCGTAGTGTACGTACCCCCAGCCAATTATTTGTCTCGTCAGACAGCTCAAGGGGGTGTTTCATTCATTCAGCCAGCCAACCGTGCGGGCAAGGATTTGGAAAAGTTCTAACCTGTAAGAGTGTTACGGTAGTACAACGGTGGAGAAGAGGAAATGAGACCTACTGTTTTCAAGTCTAGGCAGGAATGGCTGTCGAGTAGAAAGAAACCTGCTGTTTAGGTGGGAGACTAGTCCTTGGGAGAAGTCTTTCAAGTGGAAATAGCCACACTTGCTGCTTGTTGGGGGGGCTTCCGTATAGTTAGAATCTGAGGCGATCCACATGGAAGCACCACCCACAGGTGAAGTCCCCATCAGCGACAGGTTAAACAGTAAGAGAAAGGACCCTGCTCACTGTCCCTGAGATAAGTACACCCAAGAGAAGACATTTCCGTCCCATGGCCTATTTTCCTTTGTTTATGTAATAGTTCGGGGGTACTTTGAAGAGTGAGGTTGGTTCACTGACATTATTTCAGAGACATGAATGTCCTCTAGGAGAGAAAGGGTCTCTGCGTATTTTATAGCCCATCACCTCCCTCCATTTAAGCAGAGAAATATTGCTACAGGAAAGAAATGAGACCTTTGAGTGAGGACAAGGGAATAGGAGAATAGATGGAGAGGTATGTGGACGATTCCAGGCCTGGCCTGAAAGGAGGAATCCTGTTAATAATTGTAATGGTACCACTCTGGTTGGGCGGCAGCGCTCATAGGAACGGCTGAAGTCACCACCCGCTGCCTGCTCACCGCGCTCTAGGCATCCAGCAAGCCCCTCCCGTACACCGCCTCATTTCTCAACGCTCCCCTCTTACAGATAGATAGATGACTACTGTCTCCCTTTTAATCCACGCTAAAGATGGCAACCCAGTGGCTCAGTGAAGCTGGGTTACCTCCCCAAGTTACTCAGCCAGTAAGTGACAAGGGACAACTCCACGAGTCTAGGGCTCCCCCAGAACTGGTCCCCAGGTGGAGGCTGGCCTGCATCGGGGCTTTTCACGATGCTTTACCCAAAAACGCCTCATCCTGGCCCAGCTCACCCAGGCCCTTGTGCTCTCTCTCCACGTGCAGGGTGGACGGTGAGGTCAAGCACTGCGTCATCAACAAGACGGCCACGGGCTACGGCTTCGCCGAGCCCTACAACCTGTACAGCTCCCTGAAGGAACTGGTGCTCCACTACCAACACACGTCCCTCGTGCAGCACAACGACTCCCTCAACGTCACGCTAGCCTACCCGGTGTACGCGCAGCAGCGGCGATGAAGGGCCGCCCTCCCGCCTGCTTCTCACCTTCAGCTCCCCGAGGCCTCCAGCAAGCACAGGGCTCCCCTGCAGCCCGACCTGGGAACTGAGCTGCGGACACCCAGCCGCCCGTCTTCAGATGTGACTCGAGCTCTCGATCACACGGCAGTAGGGGAAGACACATACGCGGCGGGCTCGCACTGGGCGACGCCCACCGTTCCTCGTCTGGAGTGCTTAATTAGCCTTCCTTCCTTTCCTCTTCCTTTCTTTTTGGTTTTGTTTTTTGGATTAATTTAAAGCCACAACCACACACGACACCAAGAGAAGAAATGCAAAAATCTCTGCGTGCAGGGACAAAGAGGCCTTTAACCATGGTGCTTGTTCGTGCTTTCAGAAGCTTTACCAGCTCAAGAGTTGGGACCTTGGAGACCGGAGCGGGGACGGGCTGACGAGCCCTGGCCTGGGGTCGCTCAGTCCAGCCTGGGTGTTGCCGTGCACGGTGGCCCCAGACACATCGCACTGTGGATTATTTCATTTTCTAACGAAATGAACCGATATGTAGCAGAAAGGCACTTCCGCTCACAGGGGACACTTTGGGGAACGTCCGCTCACGTACGTTCAGAGGAAATTCTGTTGTAGCAAAGTGCCAGAAAGTGTTTCATTAAAACTCTACAAACCAAGAAAACCCACCAACAGAAAAATGGAGCTTGGAAAATAAATAGGACTTCAAAATGACATTTAGTATATAAAATATGTACATAATATTGAATGACTAACTATCAAATAGATGGATTTGTGTCAATACCAAATAGCTTCTGTTTTGTTGTGCTGAAGGCTAAATTCACAGTGCTATGCAATTCTTAATTTTCATCGTTGTTACCTGTTTTAAACGTACCTTCAGAATAAGCTTCCCCTGCCCCCAATTTTTGTTGCTTGAAAACAAACACTGTCCCTGATTTTTTTTTTGTTAATATTCATTTTGTTACTCGTTACCTTTTTTTTTTAAAAAAGAAGAAATGTACAGGATGCCAGTTTAAAAAAAAAATGGCTTCAGATTTAAAACTATGAAATATTTTACAGTTTTTCTTGTACAGAGTACTTGGCTGTTAGCCCAAGGTTAAAAAGTTCATAACAGATTTTTTTGGACTAAATGTTTTGTTGGGCAGTGCCTGATAAGCTTCAAAGCTGCTTTATTCAATAAAAAAAAAAGAGAAAGATATATGAATATGACAAAGTATGGCTGAGTTCAACAATGTTGTTTCAAGACTTAAGATACGGTACCTGGCAATGTTTGTTTCATAAAGAATTGTGAACTTCTTGAATCTAGGGAGGGGAATGTAGCAAAGGGATGTACAGGTGGGGGGAGGGTGGCAGGATGGCATGCACTTTCTCTTTCTTGGGATTACAGAGAAGTGGATCACTGCAAAGTGAAGTCTTTTCCCACTTTGATCTGCTACTTACTATACCCTCATGACAAATACAAACCTATGGGAATGCTAGGTCTTAGGAAGGAAGGCAGGCAGGGTCCTGGAGCAGTGTTCACCCTTGTTGGAAACACCGATTTTAAAGTATCATTGCTGCATTTAGAAAACCTGTCTCTCTTTCACATTAGACTACCCGTTAACAACCAGCCAACATCCACTGTAGAAAAAGCATGATCTGAAAAGATATTTTTATCTGGATATCTGCTATTTTTTTCCTAGCTTTCCACTCAACTTAGATCAGAAAGCAAACAGACGTGGTCATAATCGTTCCTGCCCCGATTGTGGGGAGCTCGTTCAAGTCATGGCCATTGTAGGAATCATAGTAACAGTCCTCATTCACCCAAATAATTGTATGTGTTACACTTCACCGTGGGGAAAAGGAAGGACTTGTTAGAGTATTCTTGTCAACTGAAGGCAACAGCAAGAGAGCTCTCCCCCCAATTTACATATGCAAAAGCCTTTGGGTTCAGTGGGAACTGTACCTGTGTTGGGAGGAATAATGGGGAGATTAAAATGGAATCTTAACAACTTCAGTTTTCCTTTCCTATTTAGATTCACCACAGCTTTATTTCTCTTTCCTTCAACTACTGGGGGGAAGGGGGGTTTGTTTTGTTCTTTAATGTTGTTCCTTTTAAAATTCTTTTGAAAGAATCAGTCTAGTGGCTGACTCAGTCAGCTGTAGAATGTTTTTTTTTTTTTTCCTTTTTACATGAAGCTACTCATATCAATAGCAATAGTCAGTCTTACAGCCAGACTGTCAGCCCTCAAACTTGACTGTACTGACCTGACCATCTCCCTCACATCTCCAGACAATTGCCGATTCCCCTGGTTTTATTCTCCGAGTGTCTCCTTTACAACTATCCTTCCATGTCATTACAGAAGCCCAACCATTAGTTAATGGTAGTTTATCAACTAGGTTTGGTGGTTTTTTTAGTAGCACATCTGTGTATGCTATTAAGGAACTTTAATTTCTAAAATATAAGATCTGAGATGGAATATTGCGTTAAAAAGCTACCATTCTGTCCACGTTTTTGCTTCACCACTTCACAAGATGGCATGGTATTTAGGCACTTGCCTTATTTCTGCCTCTCACGAGCAGAAATGCAATAGGTTTTTCTTTGACCAGCAAAGGCAGGATTCATCGTTTCCTGTCACCGTGAGTCACAACTTAACCTATGATGCTATGCCTGTGCCCAGTACCCTTCTGACAGCGTGTGGCATGCCATCACATCTGTCCTTGTAGATGTTTGACCAGCAGGGCTCTGAGTCCAATCATTCATCTCCTAACCACACTCAGCAGCTTATGATTAGGGATGGAGACAGCAGAGGCCCTCCTGATACATGCTTACATCCACGCATTGATTTTCCCCACCCAGCGCAGCATCCTGAAGATACAAGCCAGAAGCTAAGCTGAAGAGAGGCTGTGATGGGGCTTTAGAATTGGGAGCATTGGGATCTGATACAATACATGAGGGAAAAATCATAACCACGTTGAAAAGGCAAAAAGCCTGCGTCTGCAACACCGGACGACTTCACGGCCCTCGATATATGTATATATGTATATGTGCATGGACTGTGTTTCCAGTACACCTTTCAGCCAAAACAGATCCACAGTCGTTGAGTTCAAGTACATAACAAGCCAATGTCTAGTACAATTCTTGTATGTGTGTATGGGGTTTTTTTTTTCCTTTGAAGTTGCTTTGTTTTGTCTTATAAAGGTGAAAAGTGTTTGCAAGTGAAGTGAGAAGAAGTTCATAACTCTTTGGCTTGTTTCTGTTGTTTAAAAGTTACTCCTCTCGGGTAGCTGGTCTACGTGACTCGCTGAACTCGGAAATCCTCGTTTTCAGTGTGTCAAGTCAAAATGTGTTTATGTGAGCCGTCACTGTGGGGAACCAATTGCTTTGTCATATAGCTGGTTATGAGCTAGTAACGTGTTTGGGAAGTCCTACTGATGTTCCTTTTTGGGAGAAAAATTCTGCTGGTTCTAACAACTGTGCTTTTGCTATGCATGGTATCCAAGTCAGTTGGAGAGCAGACCCTGAAATTGGAGTTCAGGGTCATTTAAGAAAGGGGCAGTTTATAGCATAATGCCTCACATGGGACAAAGTTCTGAAATGCCAAATTCGTATTTTTTAGAAATCTAGTTATATAAGTTACTAGTATAAATTGCTAGTATTATGAACAAAATTGGGTTCATTGGAAACACTAACCGACCTCACTTGGAACTTGTCACCGTGAGATAGCGTGAGCTGCCCAGGGTGCTGCTATTTAAAAACAGAAGCAAAAAGGCAAAACAAACAAAAAAATCTCATTTATACGTGTGTATTTTTTAAAGCTACGATCTCTTCGATGTTTTTACAAATCTGTTTCTATGACATTGTTAAAGTAAAGTTGGTCTCTTGACGAGAGGGAGGATGTCATGGTCAGTTGTAATTTTGCCTTTACAAGGCACCTGGGGCGGGGGGCGGGGGGACTGTGCCTCCTTGACATTTGTTCAAGCTATAGATTCAATGGAGCTATGTCTTGTTGTTTTAAGTTGCTTTAATGCATTGTATTAGGTCTTCAAACAGAATAAAGTTTGTTTTGAAACTTAGGTTATGGTTTGAGATTTCAGTGATCACCGAAGACATATGTTCTCTTGCTCTTTCAGTTAATAATGTTGCTTCTCCTGTAGTCTCCCACCCGCCCCCTTTCACTGTCATTACATTATCTCATTTTTGTCAAGTGAGAAGAACACATGAATGATGGCTCAGTGTCATTTACATCGGTTCACTGTATCCTTAATGATGAAAAGAAGTAGCTCTAGGTGATGTCATTGCAAGGCATGTTCTTGGTCCAAAAAAATGTGATCTCTACTGTCCCTCAATCCCTCCCCTTCACCATCCAACCCCAAACCTTCAGAATGGTTCTCTACAAACTATCGTTAGTGAAGGTATCTGGCTTTGTCTCTCTGTTCTACAGGCTGCGTCTTTGAAACAGGCACAGTGCAGGGACACTGTGAGGCACTGTGCAGCAGGCAGAGGTGTGACATGGGGTTCTAGACAGGGAACAAAGATTCACTACAGATGCTGGTTTCACACTCTAGTATCTAGTCAATATATGCAAACCATTCTTAATCTAAAATAACTTTCCCCACTTGTTTTGATTGCTGAATGAATTTATAATGAGGCCACTTTGCATGTACACGGCACTCAACACCTAAGCACAGTGAGGGTCCTAGACATGGAGGCATGGTCTAGTGATGGCGATGAGAGGGGCACATAAGTAATTACAGTCATGGCAACAATGACTAATATACTGTGTAGAAGAGTAACTCTTGAGATTCATTTCCTGCTTTTCCCCTGCTCTGTTCTGTATCCCAGAGAACAATATACTCAGGGTCTCTTGCCCTCTGGCTTCTAGGTAGTGAATCTCCCCTGTGGCTCCAGTTCCTGCCAGAAAGACTCTTTGGAATCTGAGCAGCCCTACTATGCTCCTCTCTCCCTCTCTGTGCCTCTGGCAACAGTGCCTCCTCCCATTTTTATTCTAAGCCAAGGGGTAGCTGCAGCTTTCTGTTGTTGCTAAACCTCTGGTTTCTCTCACCACCCCCAGTTTGGTTTCTGAGTCCTTCCATCACCTGAGTAACCAATCCTCTTTATTCAGGTCTTTCTTTAAGAGCTAGAGTCATTTCTTTTTTCCTGACTGGTCTCTGATTGCTAGACCAAGTGATTATTGTTCATTTAAACTCTTTGTATGTGTTATCTGATTTAATCCTTCCGCAATTATGAGTTAGAAGACAATATCTCCGTTCTACAAATGGGGAAACTGAAGCACTGAGGCTAAGCGACTTATCCAAGATCATGCAGCCATTAGAACACAGAAGAGAGCACCTAGGCCGTCTGACTCAAGCCAGAGCTCTCCACCCCTAAGCAAGTGCTGAAAAAGGCACTAGGAAGGTCAGAGAAAAGTTCACTAGTTGCTCTTCCTGCTGGGGGATCTAACCATGTGGCTCTCAATTGGTGGACAGTATACAAGTGGCACATAACAAGTAGCAGGAAATGGCATGGGTTTGCTTTAGACCACCTAGGTTCCCGAAGTGTGGTCTCTAGGCTAACAGCATTACCATCAGGACCACTTCGAAACCTGTTATAAAGGCCTGCTTGAGGGCCCCATCTACTAACTCAGAGTGAGACCATCTGTTGCAGCAAGTTCTCTGGGCAGTTTTAAATGTATACTAAAATTTGAGAATCACTAGAATCACCAGATTGTTGAAATAGTACTTCCAGTATTTTAATTAAAAGCCACTACTATTTGTTTTTTGTTTTTTTTTTGCAGTACGTGGGCCTCTCACTGTTGTGGCCTCTCCCTTTGCGGAGCACAGGCTCCGGAAGCGCAGGCTCAGCGGCCATGGCTCACGGGCCCAGCCGCTCCGCGGCATGTGGGATCTTCCCGGACCGGGGCACGAACCCGTGTCCCCTGCATCGGCAGGCGGACTCTCAACCACTGCGCCACCAGGGAAGCCCCAAAAGCCACTACTATTAATGAGTGATATATATTTTACTTTATGGTATAATTTGTGCTCACAGTATAGATTCTATACAGGAAAGATAATAGACCCATTTACAGCTTAGGAAGGCCTAGCTGGGTCTTAGCTCTTTCTTTAACCAGCGATGGGAATTTGACCAACTCCATTTACCTATCTAGACCTCCAACTCCATACCTGTGAAGTACGGTTATGAGTCCAGAAAATCTTCAGGACTCCTAGAGCATATACTGTGGTCTGGTGTACTGAATGAAACAACTCAATCCCCCAGTTCTCCACTTCTAATTTGACCAAAATGATAACCCACAATGTGACTTGTAACTACAGACCACTGAAGTTGTAGTACCGGCCCTTTATCAGTGACAACGGTCAAGAAGCATTAGCCAAATTAGAGTCCCCTTATCTTGCTGATGTCTTAAAGGTACACTCCAGGCGAATCAAAATGGTAAGCCAAGTTCTCGATAATGTGATGAGGAGTACGTTGGAAATGACACTTTGTCCACCTATCTAAAGCACAAGGCACGGAGTCAGAGAACTTGGCCTTCCAAATCTTCTGGGACATGGTGGGAGTGAGGTAAGTATGGTACATTAAGACTTTAGGGACTTCCCTGGTGGTGCAGTGGTTAAGAATCTTCCTGCCAATGCAGGGGACACAGGTTTCAGCCCTGGTCCAGGAAGATCCCACATGCCACGGAGAAACTAAGCCTGTGCGCCACAACTACTGAGCCTACGCTCTAGAGCCTACGAGCCACAGCTACTGAGCCCGTGTGTCACAACTACTGAAGCCCACATGCCTAGAGCCCGTGCTCCGCAACAAGAGAAACCACCGCAACGAGAAGTCTACACACCGCAACAAAGAGTAGCCCCCGCTCGCTGCAACTAGAGAAAGCCCGTGTGCAGGAACAAAGACCCAACGCAGCCAAAAATAAATTAATTAATTAAAAAAAGACGTGATACTTCTTGATACTGTGTCAACTCAAAAATTTTTTTCTGAACTTGTCCCTTAAAAAAATATATCTAAAAATAAGAATCCTGTAAAGACTTAAATGTAAGAACTGAAACCATGAAACTCCTAGAAGAAAACATAGGGAGAAAGCTCCTTATATAGGTCTTGGCTATGATTTTTTGGATATGACACCTGAAGCACAAGCAACAAAATCAAAAATAAACAGGAGGGACTGAATCAAACTAAACAGCTTCTGCACAGCAAAAGAAACAATCTACAAAATGAAAATACAATGAACAGAATGGGAAAAAAATATTTGTAAACCACATATTTGATAAGGAGTTAATATCCAAAATATATAAAACACTAATGAAACTCAATAGCAAAAAACACACAAATAATCCAAAATGAGCAAAGGACCTGAATAGGCTTTCTTTTTAAAGATACTGAAAAGGCCAACAGGTACATGAAAAAGATGCTCAACATCACTAATTATCAGGGAAATGCAAAATGAGCTAACACTCACTCCCCCTCACAAGGGAAACAGTTAACAACAATTCATGGACAAGACACAACTAAGAGAATCCTAGAACAAGGGAGTGAGGCGAAAGCACCCCCCACCCCCAACCCCCCGTGCTTCAGTAGTAGTCCCAACCAGCGGCTTTGCTCATCTGTAGAACCAAGTCGATGGCCCAGTCTGACTAGGGTACTTGGCAGGGTACAGGTCTATCTGATTCAAGTCCCCAGTGGAGGAGTTTTGTGGGCCCTGGAGCCTGGTCTGACCACTCCCAGGCAGAAAAGCTGAGTCACAGCCCTACCAGCCGCAGAACATGACTCCCATCCCCATCTGACAGGAAGGGCTGGTGAGAACATCTGGAAGCTGTGTAACCCAGCAACACTTGAGCTGAGAGGCAGGTGGACAGAGCTGATCGCCCCCAGAGTAAAGCGAGGGGCCCTGTTCAGCCAGGGAACTTGGGGCATGGGTCTACTTGAGTCAGGATCACAAACAAAGAGCCTTAGTGGTTTTGGAGCTGCTTTTCTCACTGTGCCCAGGCAGGGAAATGAATTCATAGCCCCGCTCATTGCTGAATACAGCCTTCAGCCTGCCTGACCAGGGAACCTAACCAGAGCACACAGGAAGCTGCACAGCCCATCCAACAGTCCTTCTTACATTGGAACTTCAACAGAGCATAGCCCATGCTTTGCCTGTCTGCAGAGCAAAACTGGTGGCCTCACCTGACCAGAATATTCAGTACATACTGTTGCCTGATTCAGGTCCCCAAACAATGAGTTGTGCAGGCTCTGGGTCCCATCCTGCTGTCCTAACAGGGCAGGGAAGCTAGTTCATAGCCCCACCTACTCTTGAGTATATTACCCAGTCCCTGCCATCTAGTAAGCCTGACCAGAGAATCAAGGCAACTGTGGAGCCCATCCTATAGCCTCACATGGGCAAGGAACCAAGCCAGCAGTCCTTTCCAGCTGTTCTCAGCTAGTGGCATACACCCCCACCCCTGACCTCAGCTTGAACAGCTGCCTCACCCCAAAATAAACCCTAATAGCAGGCTCAACCTGCCCAAGGACATTACTAGGAGACATGTCCAGAAACCCAAACTGAACTAACTGGTGAAGAACTGTCTCTGCCAAAGTAAACATGCGAAGTCTGGAAGAGGAGACCACATACTCAAATGCACAGATACCCATTTAAGGAATCAAGGATCACAAAAACATCAGGTAAATATCATACCACCAAAGGAAACTAATAAAGGGCTAATAGCTAACCCTAAAGAAATGGAAATCTATGAACTGTCAAAAATTTCAGAATAATCCTCTTGAAGAAGTTTAGTGAAATACAAGAACACAAAGCCAAACAACTAAATGAAATTAGGACATCTGCATGACCAAAACATGAAGTTCAATAAAGAAACAGAGACCATAAAAAAAAAAAAAGACATCCTAGAGCTGAAAAATAAAATAACTGAACTGAGAATTCAACAGAGAGCTTCAAAAATAAACTCAACCCCACAGAAGAAAAAATCAGTGACCTAGAAGATAAGATGTTTGAAATTAACCAGTCAGAGGAGCAAAAAGACAAAAAAAAAAAAAAAAAATGACAGAGAAGAAAGCCTACAGGACTTATGGGACACAATAAAAAGAAACAATATTCATATTGTGGGAATTCCAGAAGGAGAAGAGAAAGAGAAAGGGACAAAGTAAAACTAAAGCAATAATGACTGAAAAGTTCCCAAAACAGAAATAGATATCCAGATCCAAAAGGCCCAAAGGACCCCAAATACATTGAACCTGCACAGGACTGCACAGAGACACATTATAATTAAATTATCAAAAGACAAAGAATTTTATGAGCAGCAAGAGAAAAGAGAGAAATTACATAAAAGGGAATCCCCATAAGACTATCAACAGTGTTATCAACAGAAACTTTTCAGGCCAGGAGAAAATGGGATAACATATCCAAAACACTGAAAGAAAATAACTGTCAACCAAGAATTCTACACCTGGTGAAGCAATCCTTTAGAAACAAAGGAGGAATAAAGACTTTCCCAAACAGACAAAAGTTAAGGGAGTTCATTACCACCAGACCTGACTTCCAAGAAATGATAAAGGGAGTTCTTTGAGTGGACAGAAGAATGCTAATTAACATCATAAAAACAGGATTGGGAGACAACATGGCAGAGTACAAAGATGTGAGCTCACTTCCTTGCATGAAAACACCAAAATCACAACTAACTGCTGAACAAACATTGACCAAAAAACACTGGAACCTACTAAAAAAGATATCCTACATCCAAAGACAAAGAGGAAGCCACAACAAGATGGTAGGAGGGACGCAACTTCAATAAAATCAAATCCCATACCCACCAGGTAGGCAACCCACAAACTGGAAAATAATTAGATCACAGAGGTTCTCCCACAGGAGTGAAAGTTCTGAGCCCCACATCAGGCTCCCCAGCATAGGGGTCTGCCATCAGGAGAAGGAGACCCCAGAGCATGGCTCTGCCCACCAGAGGGACAAGACCCAGCTCCACCCACCAGTGGGCAGAAACCAGTCCCTCCCACCAGGAAGCCTGCACAAGTCCTTAGACCAGCCTCATCCATCAGGGGGTAGACAGAAGACGCAAGAACTATAACCCAGCTACTTGCGGAATGAAAACCACAATCACAGAAAGTTAGACAAAATGAGATGGCAGAGGAACATGCCTCGGATGAAGGAACAAGATAAAATCACAGAAGAACAACTAAGTGGAGTGGAGATAGGCAATCTGCCCAAAAAAGATTTCAGAATAATGAGAATAAAGATGATCCAAGAGCTCAGAAAAAGAATGGAGGCACAGACCAAGAAGAAACAAGAAATATTTAACAAAGAGCTAGAAGATCTAAAGAACAAACGAACAGAGATGAACAATAAATGACTGAAATGAAAAACAAGCTAGAAGGAATCAATAGCAGACTAACTGAGGCAGAAGAATAGATAAGCGAGTTGGAAGACAGAATGTTAGAAATCACTGCTGAGGAACAGAATAAAGAAAAAAGAATGACAAAGAAATGAGGACAGTCTAAGAGACCCCTGGGACAACATTAAATACACCAACATTCACATTATAGGGGTCCCAGAAGGAGAAGAGAAAGAGAAAGGACCTGAGAAAATATTTGAAGAGACAATAACTGAAAAATTTCCTAACATGGGAAAGAAAACAGTCACCCAATTCCAGGAAGCACAAAGAGTCCCAGGAAGGACAAACCCAAGGAGGAACACACCTAGACACCCAGTAGTTAAACTGACAAAAATTAAAGACAAAGAGAAGATATTAAAAGCAACAAGGAAGGGACTTCCCTGGTGGTGCAGTGGTTAAGAATCCACCTGCCAAGGCAGGGGACACAGATTTGAGCCCTGGTCCGGGAAGATCCCACATGCCACAGAGCAACTAAGCCCGTATGCCACAACTACTGAGCCTGCGCTCTAGAGCCCATGTGCCACAACTACTGAAGCCCTCACGCCTAGAGCCCATGCTCCACAACAAGAGAAGCCACTGCAATGAGAAGCCCATGCACCGCGACGAAGAGCAGCTAGCCCCCACTCACCACAACTAGAGAAAGCCTGCATGCAGCAATGAAGACCCAATGCAGCCATAAAAATTAATTAATTAATTATTTTAAAACAGCAACAAGGAAAAAGCAACAAAAACATACAAGGGAGCTCCCATAAGGTTATCACCTGATTTCTCAGCAGAAACTCTGCAAGCCAGAAGGCAGTGGCACAATATATTTAAAGTGATGAAAGGGAAGACGCTACAACCAACAATACTCTACCCAGCAAGTCTCTCATTCAGATTTGACAGGGAAATCAAAAGCTTTACAGACAAGCAAAAGCTAAGAGAATTCAGCACCACCAGACCAGCTTTGCAAGAAATGCTAAAGGAACTTCTCTAGGAAAAGAAAAGGCCACAACTAGAAACAAGAAAATTACAAATGGAAAAGTTCACCAGTAAAGGCAAACATACAATAAACACAGGAAATCATCCACACACAAATATGATATGAAAATGAGAAATTATGAGAAGACAGTACAAATTCGGGATATTGGAAATGAATTTGAAATTTAAAAACCAGCCACTTAAAACAATCTTGTATATATACAGACTGCTATATCAAAACCTCATGGTAACTGCAAACAGAAAATCCACAGTAGATACACACACAAAAAAGAAAAAGGAATTCAAACACCAACATTAAATTTAGTTGTCAAGTCACAAGAGAACAAAAGAGGAAGGGGAGAAAAAAGACGTACAAAAACAAACCTGAAACAATTAACAAAATGGCAATCAGAACATACATATCGATAATTACATTAAATATAACTGGACTAAATGCTCCAACCAAAAGATATAGATGGGCTGAATGGATACAAAAACAAGACCCATATATATGCTGTCTACAAGACACCCACTTCAGATCTAGAAACACATACAGACTGAAAGTGAGGGGATGGAAAAAGGCATTCCATGCAAATGGAAATCAAAAGAAAGCTGGAGTAGCAATATTTATATCAGACATAATAGACTTTAAAATAGAGACTGTTAGATGTGACTAAGAAGGATACTACATAATGATCAACGGATCAATCCAAGAAGAAGATATGACAGTTGTAAATATATATGCACCCAACATAGGAGCACCTCCATACATAAGGTAAATACTAACAGCCATAAAAGGAGAAATTAACAGTAACACAATAATAGTGGGGGACTTTAACACCCTACTTTCATCAATAAACAGACCATGCAGACAGAAAATTAATACAAGCAGTTCTAAGAGGGAAGTTTATAGCAATACAATCTTACCTCAGGAAACAAGAAAAATCTCAAATAAACAACCTAACAGGAGACTTCCGGGAAGATGGCGGAAGAGTAAGACGCGGAGATCACCTTCCTCCCCACAGATACACCAGAAATACATCTACGCGTGGAACAACTCCTACGGAGCACCTACTGAACGCTGGCAGAAGACCTCAGACCTCCCAAAAGGCAAGGAACCCCCCACGTACCTGGTTAGGGCAAAAGAAAAAACTAAACAGAGACAAAAGGATAGGGACGGGTCCTGCACCAGCGGGAGGGAGCTGTGAAGGAGGAAAAGTGTCCACACACTAGGAAGCCCCTTCGCGGGTGGAGACTTCGGGAGGCGGAGTGGGGGAGCTTGGGAGCCGCGGAGGAGAGCACAGCAACAGGGGTGCGGAGGGCAAAGCGGACAGATTCCAGCGCAGAGGATCGGGCCGACCGGCACTCACCAGCCGAGAGGCTTGTCTGCTCGCCCGCCGGGGCGGGCGGGACTGGGAGCTGAGGCTCCGGCTTTTGTCGGAGCGCCGGGAGAGGACTGAGGTTGGCGGCGTGAACACAGCCTGCAGGGCGTTGGTGCGCCGCGGCTGGCCGGGAGAGAGTCCGGGGAGGCGTCTGGACGTGCCGAGGAGGCAAGAGACTTTTACGTCCCTCTTTGTTTCCTGGTGCACGAGGAGAGGGGATTAAGAACGCTGCTTGAGAGAGCTCCAGGGACGGGCGCGAGCCGCGGCTAAGAGTGCGGAGCCCAGAGACGGACATGGGACGCTAAGGCCGCTGCTGCCGCCGCCAGGAGGCCTGTGTGCGAACACAGGTCACTAGCCACACGCCCTTCCGGGGAGCCTGTGCAGCCCGCCGGGGTCCCGGGATCCAGGGACAACTCCCCCGGGAGAACGCACGGCGCGCCTCAGGCTGCAACGTCACGCCGGCCTCTGCCGCCGCAGGCCCGCCCCGCACTCCGTGACCCTCCCTCCCCCCCGGCCTGGGTGAGCCAGAGCCTCCGAATCAGCGGCTCCTTTAACCCCGTCCTGTCTGAGCAAAGAACAGACGCCCTCCGGCGACCTACACGCACAGGCGGGGCCAAATCCAAAGCTGAGCCCCTGGAAACTGTGAGAACAAAGAAGAGAAAGGGAAATCGCTCCCAGCAGCCTCAGGAGCAGCGGATTAAAGCTCCACAATCAACTTGATATACCCTGCATCTGTGGAATACCTGAACAGACAACGAATCATCCCAAATTAAGGAGCCCTGTGGATGAAAGGCTCTTGGTGCTGCAGCCAGGAGTCAGTGCTGTGCCTCTGAGGTGGGAGAGCCAACTTCAGGACACTGGTCCACAAGAGGCCTCCCAGCTGCACATAATATCAAACAGCAAAAATCTCCCAGAGATCTCCATCTCAACGCCAGCACCCAGCTTCACTCAACGACCAGCAAGCTACAGTGCTGGACATCCTATGCCAAACAACTAGCAAGACAGGAACACAACCCCACCCATTAGCAGAGAGGCTGCCCAAAATCATAATAAGCCTACAGACACCCCAAAACACACCACCAGACGTGGACCTGCCCACCAGAAAGACAAGATCCAGCCTCATCCACCAGAACACAGGCACTAGTACCCTCCACCAGGAAGCCTACACAACCCACTGAACCAACCTTAGCCACTGGGGACAGACACAAAAAACAACAGGAACTACGAACCTTCAGCCTGCAAAAAAAAAAAAGGAGACCCCAAACACAGTAAGATAAGCAAAATGAAAAGACAGAAAAACACACAGCAGATGAAGGAGCAAGATAAAAACCCACCAGACCTAACAAATGAAGAGGAAATAGGCAGTCTACCTGAAAAAGAATTCAGAATAATGATAGTAAGGTTGATCCGAAATCTTGGAGATAGAATGGACAATAGAATGGACAAAATGCAAGAATCAGTTAACAAGGACCTAGAAGAACTAAAGATGAAACAAGCAACGATGAACAACACAATAAATGAAATTAAAAGTACTCTAGATGGGATCAATAGCAGAATAACTGAGGCAGAAGAACGGATAAGTGACCTGGAAGATAAAATAGTGGAAATAACTACTGCAGAGCAGAATAAAGAAAAAAGAATGAAAAGAACTGAGGACAGTCTCAGAGACCTCTGGGACAACATTAAACGCACCAACATTCGAATTATAGGGGTTCCAGAAGAAGAAGAGAAAAAGAAAGGGACTGAGAAAATATTTGAAGAGATTATAGTTGAAAACTTCCCTAATATGGGAAAGGAAATAGTTAATCAAGTCCAGGAAGCACAGAGAGTCCCATACAGGATAAATCCAAGGAGAAATACACCAAGACACATATTAATCAAACTGTCAAAAATTAAATACAAAGAAAACATATTAAAAGCAGCAAGGGAAAAACAACAAATAACACAAACACACAAGGGAATCCCCATAAGGTTAACAGCTGATCTTTCAGCAGAAACTCTGCAAGCCAGAAGGGAGTGGCAGGACATATTGAAAGTGTTGAAGGAGAAAAACCTGCAACCAAGATTACTCTACCCAGCAAGGATCTCATTCAGATTTGATGGAGAAATTAAAACCTTTACAGACAAGCAAAGGCTAAGAGAGTTCAGCACCACCAAACCAGCTCTACAACAACTGCTAAAGGAACTTCTCTAGGCAAGAAACACAAAAGAAGGAAAAGACCTACAATAACGAACCCAAAACAATTAAGAAAATGGGAATGGGAACACACATATCGATAATTACCTTAAATGTAAATGGACTAAATGCTCCCACCAAAAGACACAGATTGGCTGAATGGATACAAAAACAAGACCCACATATTTGCTGTCTACAAGAGACCCACTTCAGACCTAGAGACACATACAGACTGAAATTAAGGGGATGGATAAAGGTATTTCATGCAAATGGAAACCAAAAGAAAGCTGGAGTAGCAATTCTCATATCGGACAAAATAGACTTTAAAACAAAGACTATTAGAAGAGACAAAGAAGGACACTACATAATGATCAAGGGATTGATCCAAGAGGAAGATATAACAATTGTAAATATTTATGCACCCAACATAGGTGCACCTCAATACATACGGCAAATACTGACAACCATAAAAGGGGAAATCGACAGTAACACATTCATAGTAGGGGACTTTAACACCCCACTTTCACCAATGGACAGATCATCCAAAATGAAAATAAATAAGGAAACACAAGCTTTAAATGATACATTAAACGAGATGGAGTTAATTGATATTTATAGGACATTCCATCCAAAAACAACAGAATACACATTGTTCTCAAGTGCTCATGGAACATTCTCCAGGATAGATCATATCTTGGGTCACAAATCAAGCCTTGGTAAATTTAAGAAAATTGAAATTGTATCAAGTATCTTTTCCGACCACAACGCTATGAGACTCGATATCAATTACAGGAGAAGATCTGTAAAAAATACAAACACATGGAGGCTAAACAATACACTACTTAATAACGAAGTGATCACTGAAGAAATCAAAGAGGAAATCAAAAAATACCTAGAAACAAATGACAATGGAGACACGACGACTCAAAATCTATGGGATGCAGCAAAAGCAGTTCTAAGAGGGAAGTGTATAGCAATACAATCTTACCTTAAGAAACAGGAAACATCTCGAATAAACAACCTAACCTTGCACCTAAAGCAATTAGAGAAAGAAGAACAAAAAAACCCCAAAGTTAGCAGGAGGAAAGAAATCATAAAAATCAGATCAGAAATAAATGAAAAAGAAATGACGGAAACGATAGCAAAGATCAATAAAACTAAAAGCTGGTTCTTTGAAAGGATAAACAAAATTGATAAACCATTAGCCAGACTCATCAAGAAAAAAAGGGAGAAGACTCAAATCAATAGAATTAGAAATGAAAAAGGAGAAGTAACAACTGACACTGCAGAAATACAAAAGATCATGAGAGATTACTACAAGCAACTCTATGCCAATAAAATGGACAACCTGGAAGAAATGGACAAATTCTTAGAAAGGCACAACCTGCCAAGACTGAATCAGGAAGAAATAGAAAATATGAACCGAGCAATCACAAGCACTGAAATTGAAACTGTGATTAAAAATCTTCCAACAAGCAAAAGCCCAGGACCAGATGGCTTCACAGGCGAATTCTATCAAACATTTAGAGAAGAGCTATCACCTATCCTTCTCAGACTCTTCCAAAATATAGCAGAGGGAGGAACACTCCCCAACTCATTCTACGAGGCCACCATCAGCCTGATACCAAAACCAGACAAGGATGTCACAAAGAAAGAAAACTACAGGCCAATATCACTGATGAACATAGATGCAAAGATCCTCAACAAAATACTAGCAAACAGAATCCAACAGCACATTAAACGGATCATACACCATGATCAAGTGGGGTTTATTCCAGGAATGCAAGGATTCTTCAATATACGCAAATCAATCAACGTGATACACCATATTCACAAATTAAAGGAGAAAAACCATATGATCATCTCAATAGATGCAGAGAAAGCTTTTGACAAAATTCAACATCAATTTATGAGAAAAACCCTGCAGAAAGTAGGCATAGAGGGAACTTTCCTCCACATAATAAAGGCCATATATGACAAACCCACAGCCAACATCGTCCTCAATGGTGAAAAACTGAAAGCATTTCCACTAAGATCAGGAACAAGACAAGGTTGCCCACTCTCACCACTCTTATTCAACATAGTTTTGGAAGTTTTAGCCACAGCAATCAGAGAAGAAAAGGAAATAAAAGGAATCCAAATCGGAAAAGAAGAAGTAAAGCTGTCACTGTTTGCAGATGACATGATACTATACATAGAGAATCCTAAAGATGCTACCAGAAAACTACTAGAGCTAATCAGTGAATTTGGTAAAGTAGCAGGATACAAAATTAATGCACAGAAATCTCTGGCATTCCTATACACTAAGGATGAAAAATCTGAAAGTGAAATCAAGAAAACACTCCCATTTACCACTGCAACAAAAAGAATAAAATACCTAGGAATAAACCTACCTAAGGAGACAAAAGACCTGTATGCAGAAAATTATAAGACACTGATGAAAGAAATTAAAGATGATACAAACAGATGGAGAGATATACCATGTTCTTGGATTGGAAGAATCAACATTGTGAAAATGACTCTACTACCCAAAGCAATCTACAGATTCAATGCAATCCCTATGAAACTACCACTGGCATTTTTCACAGAACTAGAACAAAAAATTTCACAATTTGTATGGAAACACAAAAGACCCCGAATAGCCAAAGCAATCTTGAGAACGAAAAATGGAGCTGGAGGAATCAGGCTTCCTGACTTCAGACTATACTACAAAGCTACAGTGATCAAGACAGTATGGTACTGGCACAAAAACAGAAATACAGATCAATGGAACAGGATAGAAAGCCCAGAGATAAACCCACGCACATATGGTCACCTTATCTTTGACAAAGGAGGCAGAAATGTACAGTGGAGAAAGGACAGCCTATTCAATAAGTGGTGCTGGGAAAACTGGACAGCTACATGTAAAAGTATGAGATTAGATCGCTCCCTAACACCATACACAAAAATAAGCTCAAAATGGATTAAAGACCTAAATGTAAGGCCAGAAACTATCAAAATCTTAGAGGAAAACATAGGCAGAACACTCTATGACTTAAATCACAGCAAGGTCCTTTTTGACCCACCTCCTAGAGAAATGGAAATAAAAACAAAAGTAAACAAATGGGACCTAATGAAACTTAAAAGCTTTTGCGCAGCAAAGGAAACCATAAAGAAGACCAAAAGACAACCCTCAGAATGGGAGAAAATATTTGCAAATGAAGCAACTGACAAAGGATTAATCTCCAAAATTTATAAGCAGCTCATGCAGCTTAATAACAAAAAAACAAACAATCCAATCCAAAAATGGGCAGAAGACCTAAATAGACATTTCTCCAAAGAAGATATACAGAGTGCCAACAAACACATGAAAGAATGCTCAACATCACTAATCATTAGAGAAATGCAAATCAAAACTACAATGAGATATCATCTCACACCAGTCAGAATGGCCATCATCAAAAAATCTAGAAACAATAAATGCTGGAGAGGGTGTGGAGAAAAGGGAACCCTCTTACACTGTTGGTGGGAATGTAAATTGATACAGCCACTGTGGAGAACAGTATGGAGGTTCCTTAAAAAGCTACAAATAGAACTACCATATGACCCAGCAATCCCACTACTGGGCATATACCCTGAGAAAACCATAATTCAAAAAGAGTCATGTACCAAAATGTTCATTGCAGCTCTATTTACAATAGCCCAGAGATGGAAACAACCTAAGTGTCCATCATCGGATGAATGGATAAAGAAGATGTGGCACATATATACAATGGAATATTACTCAGCCATAAAAAGAGACGAAATTGAGCTATTTGTAATGAGGTGGATAGACCTAGAGTCTGTCATACAGAGTGAAGTAAGTCAGAAAGAGAGAGACAAATACCGTATGCTAACACATATATATGGAATTTAAGAAAAAGAAATGTCATGAGAAACCTAGGGGTGAAACAGGAATAAAGACACAGACTTACTAGAGAATGGACTTGAGGCTATGGGGAGGGGGAAGGGTAAACGGTGACAAAGCGATAAAGAGGCATGGACATATATACACTACCAAACGTAAGGTAGATAGCTAGTGGGAAGCAGCCGCATAGCACAGGGAGATCAGCTCGGTGCTTTGTGACCGCCTGGAGGGGTGGGATAGGGAGGGTGGGAGGGAGGGAGACGCAAGCGGGAAGAGATATGGGAATATATGTATATATATAACTGATTCATTTTGTTGTGAAGCTGAAACTAACATACCATTGTAAAGCAATTATACTCCAATAAAGATGTTAAAAAAAAAAAAAAACAACCTAACATTACACCTAAAGCAATCAGAGAAAGAACAAACAAAACCCAAAGTGAGCAGAAGGAAAGAAAGCATAAAGATCAGAGCAGAAATAAATGAAATAGAGATGAAAACAATAAAAAGATCAATAAAACTAAAAGCTGTTTCTTTGAAAAGATAAGCAAAATTGATAAACCTTTGGTCAGACACATCAAGAAAAGAAGGGAGAGGAGCCAAATCAATAAAATTAGAAATGAAAAAGAAGAAGTTACAACTGACACTGTAGAAATACAGAGGATCATAAGAGACTACTACAAGCAACTATATGCCAATAAAATGGACAACCTAGAAGAAATGGACAAATTCTTAGATAGGTACAATCTCCCAAGACTGAACCAGGAAGAAATAGAAAATATGAACAGACCAATCACAAGTACTGAAATTGAAACTGTGATTTAAAAACTCCCAACAAACAAAATCCAGGACCAGATGGCTTCCTAAGCAAATTCTATCAAACATTTAGAGAAGAGTTAACGCCTATCCTTCTGAAACTATTCCAAAACATTGCAGAGAAAGGAACACTCCCACTCATTCTATGAGGCCACCATCACCCTGGTACCAAAACCAGACAAAGATACCGCAAAAAAAGAAAATTACAGGCCAATATCACTGATGAACATAGATGCAAAAATCCTCAACAAAATATTAGCAAGGGATGCAAAGATTTTTCAATATCTGCAAATCTATCAGTGTGATACACCACATTAACAAATTGAAGAATAAAAACCATATGATCACCTCAATAGATGCAGAAAAATCTTTGTCAAAATTCAACACCCATTTATGATAAGAACTCTCCAGAAAGTGGGCCTAGAGGGAACATAACTCAACATAATAAACACCATATATGACAAACCTACAGCTAACATCATACTCAACGGTGAAAAGCTGAAAGCATTTCCTCTAAGTTCAGGAACAAGACAAGGATGTCCACTCTCACCACTTTTATTCAATATAGTTTTGAAAGTCCATAGTTTTGAAGTGACCAACAAGGGACTAATCTCCAAAATATACAAACAGCTCATGCAGCTCAATGTCAGAGACAAACACCCCAAACAAAATATGGGCAAAAGATCTATATAGACATTTCTGCGAGGAAGACATACAGATGGCCAAAAAGCATATGAAAATATGTTCAACATCACTAATTATTAGAGAAATGCAAATCAAATCTACAATGAGGTATCACCTCACACCAGTCAGGACGGCCATCATCAAAAAGTCTACAAACAATAAATGCTGCAGAGGCTGTGGAGAAAAGAGAACCCTCCTACAATGTTGGCGGGAATGTAAATTGGTACAACCATTGTGAAGAACAGTATGGAGGTTCCTTAAAAAGTAAAAACAGAGCTACCATATGATCCAACAATCCCACTCCTGGGCATATATCTGGAGAAAATAAGGGTTCGAAAGGATACACGCACCCCAATGTTCATTGCAGCACTATTTACAATAGCCAAAACATGGAAGCAACCTAGATGTTCATCAACAGAGGAATGGATAAAGAAGATTTGGTACATATACACTATGAAATATTTTCAGCCATTAAAAAGAATGAAATAATGCCATTTATAGCAACATGGGTGGACCTACTGATTACCATACTAAGTGAAGTAAGCCAGACAGGAAAAGAAAAATATCATATGATATTGCTTATATGTGGAATCTAAAAAAATTATACAAATGAACTTATCTACAAAACAGAAATAGACCCACAGACATAGAAAAAAAACTTATTGCTACCAAAGAGGAAAGGGGGGGGGGCTAAATTAGGAGTTTGGGATTAACACATACACACTACTATATATAAAACAGATAACCAACAAGGACCTACCATATAGCACAGGGAACTCTACTCAATATTTTTTAATAACTTAAGGGAAAGGAATCTGAAAAAAATGGATATATATGTATGTATAATTGAATCACTTTGCTGTATACCTGAAACTAACACAGCATTGTAAATCAACTATACTTCCATAGGAAATTGAAAAAACACAAATGAGATATCACTTCGTACCTATTAGAACAGCCATCCTCACAAAGAAAAGTGAGAACAAATGCTGTCAAGAACGTGCACCGTTGGTGGGATTATAAACTGGTGCAGCCACTATGGAAAACAGGATGTAGGATCCTCAAAAAATTAAAACTAGAACTACCATATGATCCAGCAATTCCAGTTCTGGGAATATATCCAAACTAAATGAAAACACGAACTCAAAAAGATATCTGCACCCACACGTCATAGCAGCATTATTCACAATAGCCAAGACAGAGAAACCACCTGTGTCCATTGATGGCATTGACGGATGAATGCATAAAGAAGTTGCACACACACACACACACACACACACACACACACACACAATGGAATATTTTCATCCACTAAAAAAAAAAAAAAAAGAAAAAGAAAATCCTGGCATTTGTGACAACAGGGGTGGACCTGGAGGGCATTATACTAAGTGAAGCAAGTCAGACAGAGAGAGACAAATCCTGTATGATCTCACTTATATGTGGAATCTAATAGTAAAAAAAGAAAAAACAAACTCACAGAAAAAGATCGGATTTGTGGTTACCAGAGGTGAAGGGTAGGGGGAGGCAGAATTGGAGGAAGGTGGTCAAAACGTACAAACTTCCAGTAATAGATGAATAAGATGATTAATGTACAACATGATGACTATAGTTAACACTGCTGTAAGATATGTATGAAAGTTAAGAGCATAAATCCCAAGAGTTCTCATCACCTGGGAAAAAAAATTTTTTTCATTTCCTTTTTATTTTATCTATATGTGATGATGGATACTAACTAAACTTATTGCAGTAATCATTTCACATTATATGTAAGTCAGGCCATTATGCTGTACACTTTAAACTTATACAGTGAGGTATGTCTGTTACATCTTGATAAAACTGGGGGAAAAAAGAATGGCCATTACTGAGCTTCCCTGGTGGTACAGTGGTTAAGAATCCGTCTGCCAATTCAGGGGACATGGGTTCAAGCCCTGGTCTGGGAAGGTCCCACATGCCGCGGTGCGCCACAACTACTGAGCCTGCGCTCTAGAGCCCGTGAGCCACAACTACTGAGCCCACGTGCCACAACTACTGAAGCCCGTGCGCCTACAGCCCATGCTCCACAACAAGAGAAGCAACCGGAATGAGAAGCCCACACACCACAATGAGGAGCAGCCCCTGCTCGCTGCAACTAGAGAAAGCCTGCATGCAGCAACAAAGACCCAACACAGCCAAAAATGAAATAAATAAATAAATTTATAGGGAAAAAATTGGCCATTATCCAAAAGGTAAGAAATAACAAAAGCTGGGGAGGATGAGGAGAAAAGGGAAGCCTGGTGCATTGTTGGTGGGAATGAAAACTGGTGCAGCCACTACAGAGAGCAGTATGGAAGTTCCTCAAAAAATTCAAAATAGAACTACCATATGGTCTAGCAGTCGTACTTCTGGGAATACATCCAGAGGAAACAAAAACACTGTGTCAAAGAGATATCTGCAACCACACTGTCACAGTACACACACACACTGGAATATTATTCAGCCATAAAAAAAGAAGGAAATCCTGCCATCTGTCATAACATTATGGACTTTGAGGGCATGATGCTAAGTGAAATAAGTCAGAGATAAACCCTGTATAAGCTCATGTATATATGGAATCTAAACAAACAAAAAACGAAAGAAAAAGCAAAACTCATAGAACAAGAGATCATATTTGTGGTTACAAGAAACGGGGTGGTGGGGATTAAAGGCGGTCAAAGATACAAGTTTCCAGTTATAAGGTAAGTAAGGATGAGGGATGTAATGTACAACATGATGGCTATAGCTAACACTGTGTGGTATATCTGAATGCTGTTAACAGAGTAAGCCCTAAGCACTGTCATCACAAAAACCATATTTTTCTTTTTCTTTTCGTATCTATATGAGATGATGGATGTTAACTTACTGTGGTAATTATTTCACAATATATATAAGTCAAATTATTATGCTGTAAACTTATACACTGCTGTATGTCAATTATATCTCAGTAAAATTAGAAAAAATAGCAAGAATCCTGTTGTGCTATTCTACATAGATATATAATTGATTGTTAACCACCCAAGCTTCAGATAATCTTCTCAAAAGATAGCAGTTTTCCTACCTCCAGCTTGGTCCTGATGTCGTAAATCAGCTCAACAGAAAACTGCTGAGATGCACTTGGGAGAAAGTAAAAGGGAGGGGCAGGGGATAAACCAGTAACCACCAACATGCTTATCTGCGTGTACTTTCCAGAAGGAAATTCAGAAATTCCCTGCTCTGTGTAGCACTCAGTCACAGCTGTCTGAAGCATGACCTCAGGTTTAACCTTCTCTTAAATAAAAATTTCTAAAGCTGTACCTGGCTTGACATGTGTAAAGGTTTGGTCTGTCGGACAAGACTAGGACAGTCAACCTCCAACCACCACCATTTATCACATTAAGAGCAAAGTTACAGGATAGGTCCATTCATCACCAAGACTGCGCATTAGAATTATGGTTTTGACTGGGAAATACACCATACGTTCTATGACTAACCTACTGGAATCAATTTATTTATGGAGCTCTCATTTCAGAGCTCAATGATTTATAGTCCAAGCCCTCACAAACCAAAAAATATGGATAACTTCACCACGATGGAGAAAACGTGCTGGTCACTTTAATTCATCGTTTACTGTCATCTTAAGAGAGGCCCTGTGCCACATGACCTGGGACTTTAAATACTTTCCTTGACAGAGGTGATGCTCTGTTTCCCCCAGACCAGTGAGGATGAGCTGTCTATAAAGGCTTATTGATTCAGTCGACGAAGGCTTATTAAACACCTATTAGGTGCGCAATACTACGCGTCCCTCAGGCAGTCCAATGATAAAGAAGACAGGTGGCTGCCTCCAAAGACCTCGGTCTGCTGGGTAAGGCAAACTCTTAAACAACGGCCATCTATCGTGATAAGAGATATAGCAGAGAGGAAGGAACAGTAAGCCTCCGGAGGCCAGAGGGAGAACGAGTTAGGTAAAGCTTCAGAGAGCAGATATCTTAAAATGTTACCTAGTTTAGGAAAACCAACCCTCCTCCTGGCTGCTCCCTGTCTTAGCTTGGACTACCATCACAAAAATACCATTGCTTATAGACAAGAAAAACATTTTCTCACCATTCTAGAGGCTGGGAAGTCGAGGAGCGAGGCGCTGGTAAGGCAGGCTTCACTCTAAGGCTTCTTCTTTTGGCATATAGGCTGCAGCTGTCTGCTCACGTGCCCTCTATGCGTGCGTGCAGCGCATGCGTGCATGGGGGCGGGGGCAGGCACTCAGGTGTGTCTTCTTATTCCCATCATGAGAGTCCCACACTCTTTACTTCATCTAACCTTAATTACCTCCCAAAGGCCTCACCTCCAAATACCATCACACTGGGGGATAGGCCTTCAGCATGTGAATTTGGAGGAAAAGAAAACATTACTCTGATGACTCTCCTCCGCAGCCTTCATGAGAGCTGCTACTGTCAAGGCTAGGCCACTGCACCGCTTGAATACAATCACTTTTCAGACGTAGTTTGTTTTCACTTTTTTTTTTTTTTTTTTGCGGTACGCGGGCCTCCCACTGTTGTGGCCTCTCCCGTTGCGGAGCACAGGCTCCGGACGCACAGGCTCAGCGGCCATGGCTCACGGGCTTAGCCGCTCCGCGGCGTGTGGGATCTTCCCAGACCAGGGCACGAACCTGTGTCCCCTGCATCGGCAGGCGGACTCTCAACCATTGCGCCACCAGGGAAACCCTGTTTTCACTTTTTTTTCTTTTTTTTTTTAAGTACTGTCATAGGCATTACCTCCACTGCAAGTTCTCCAGAACTGAACGTCTGCATCTGTGGTTCCTGTGCTGCAGGTGGTTTCAACAGCTGACATCACACCCTCTGCTCCAGGCAGGCTGCTGTGTCCTCCCCATGCATGACCAGATGCCAGGGTGTCATTTGGCTCTGCCTTGGCATTGGATGTGAACTGCCAGCAGTCACACCTATTCCTTTTATTCTGAATTAGGAATTCTCAGCCCAAGCTGCATGTTAGAATCAGCTGGGTAGCAATTTAATAGGAAACCTGACCCACTGAATTGGTGTCCAGGGGGTGAGGATTAAATAAGATAATATACAGAATGCACCTGTAACATGGCTGCATCTAATAAATGGAAGCAGTAATTATGGTTATTGGAAAGATTTCCCTATCCAATAAGATTAGGTTCTCAAGAAACTATATTTATAACTTTCGATTTTCTGTAGTTTTTAGCATAAGGACTGAACATTTGGTAGACCACTCGAAATGTATTTACTTAACCTCTAAAATATTTATACCTTTACCAACTTCAGAAAACATTTCATCGTTACACTGGATCATCGGTAGACAGCATTGGATTACTCATAACCTAACACACTAAAGTCACTGATCCACATATGGTTGGCTGTTCTATTTAGGTATTTATTCTGATAAAAATATTGTATAACATTTTATTAATTACGAGTATGACAAGAGGAAAATAAAAAAGGACCAGCATAAAATAGATACAAAACAAGTAGTGGGGCTTCCCTGGTGGCGCAGTGGTTGGGAGTCCGCCTGCCGATGCAGGGGACGCGGGTTCGTGCCCCGGACCGGGAGGATCCCACGTGCCACGGAGTGGCTGGGCCCGTGGGCCGTGGCCGCTGGGCCTGCGCGTCCGGATCTGTGCTCCGCAGCAGGAGAGGCCACAGCGGTGAGGCCCACGTACTGCCAAAAAAAAAAAAAAAAAAAGTAGTGAAGGGGAAGGGAGAAGTTATTGAAAATAAAATTAAGTCTAAGGAAATTTCCAATAATTGAAGGAAAATAGAGCTTCCTATTAGTCAGGCAAAAAAAGGACCACACAATGGTTTCATAAACCTAATTCTCCAATAGGAGGAACTTGTTAGTTCACTGTGAGATAAACATCTCCCTTACCCTGATACTTGAGAGGAATCTGTCAGAGTGGACTTTGTAAATGATAGTGCCTCTTACACAATGTTCTTGATGTTAAAAAACTGTTTCATAGATATTCCCTGTATAGTACTTTCTTCTTCACCCTGTGGCAGAAGCTAAATATTGTTCTCGAAAGGGGGTTCTGTGGCTTAGCTCTAAAGCCATGGTGCAACGTGTCCATTTCTTAGCCTTCCATGGGCTGCACTCGCTTCAGCATGCCTGATAAAGCTGATCTGCAAGTTCTTCAGAGGAAAGGCCAACAAAATTGCAGACCACAACTCATATGCTAGACTGTTCCAGGCCAGAAGCTCAGTAGTACATCTCTCTTGCCACTTAATGCAAGATGAAAGCTAATGCAACTTTTCAAGAAGTCCTTATGACATCTCTGGCAATGCCAGATCTCAAAGGTGTGGAGAACCAGACGCTACCATCTCTTATCTGCACATCAGCTTGATCTGGTCTGGAGCCCCACATCATGTGGCACTACAACCTGTTCATCATTCTCTCACAGGATATACTAATTCAGTTCATTTTTACTGTTCATTTTCTTTTTAACATCATCTCTCAACGATCAATTTCAATGATACCTTTCAGCTAAAATAACACCCACGAATCTTTGCGAGTCCAAGTTTTCTGGACTTTTCCTGAGGGAAGGAGTTTTCGTCAACACATAGAACTTTTGAAAAATTTCTGCAAACATTTGTGAGCACGGGACAAGACGGAAGGAAGTTCTCATCGGCCTATGATTAAAGGCATTAGAAGGATAGGCAACTCTGGGAAGTAAGGAGCTGTAAATCTTCAGCAGAACTCCACAGCACACCTCCCTCTCCCCTTAGTTCAGAGAAGTTGATGCTAGAGGTAAGGGTGGACCAGCAGGCGTGTGGTAGGACATGGTCAACCATCAGCTCTCCCTCATGTCACTGAATGTGGAGTTGGGACGTGATACAGAGGAGCACACTGATACATAGCATTGCCACCATATGGATGAAAAATACAATAGATGAAAAATACCCTCAAGAGCACAGATAATAAAATGTTGTAAAATGCTTAGGAAGTGATGAGTTTTGAATATATATGTGATTGTAAGTTTATATCATTTAACTTTTAATGGTACCTGTACTTATCATTTGTATGATTTTCAGTTAGTATCATTTACTTTTTAATAATAGCTGTATATAACAACCACATTGTAAAATACCAGAAAACATAGCCAGTGGATTTTTGCATCATCCAGCACACCCCTAGCAGTAGGAAGGGACCGATCTTAAATTGAAGGGCACTTTGGGCGATGCATCAGGTGCCTACATGTACCAATTGGCTGTGGACCTCAGGTTCAGCTTCTGCTTGGAAGGATGGTTGCTAAGGAAAGCAGAAGGATCCCCACAGCAGGTTCCTAACAATATCAATTAGGTTAACTGAACTGTGTCCTGGCTAATTTAGGGCTACAATACAGCATGTTTACAGTAACATGGAAAACAAATTGGAGCAATGACTATTTTTATTCAGGAGTTCTGCCTTATTTCATCACAAAACAATGATCCCCTAGTCTAGAAAAATAGAAATTTTTAGATTATTAAAATTTTAATAATTATTTTTTTAAAATTAAAAGCTTTAAAATGTTCAAAAACATGTAGGTAACTCCCTCTATCCCCCACAATTTCAGGCAGAATCCATATGTGTTCTCAGTGATAACCCACCCAGTCTTCCTGCTGCAGAAATTTCACAGCCAATCTCTGGGCCCATGAAAAGTTTTAGTAATTAAAACAAAGGGGATATTTCCGGAGGGTTAGAGCAAACATCTTCCATGTAAAACAAATTGACTGTAGGAAACAAAACAAAAAAATCAAAGTATTTTCTCAGTGCAATTTGATAAAACATTGCATTCTGTGAAAAGGAAATAATTTGAGATCAGGTCTAACTGCTGTCAGATGAAAAACACTATTAGCAAAGTATAAAATGGAGGGCTGACAGTAGAAAACACATTGGATGCAATGGAAACTTATACTAGTGAATTAGAGGAATAATTCAAGGTATCCTCTCAGAATACAGAGAAAGAGAGAAAAGAGATGACCAAGGTAAGTGAAAAGAGAGAAGACCTAGTGAATAGACTGAGGAAATCTAATACATTTACACAGTTGACCCTTGAACAGCATGGGTTTGAACTGTGTGGGTTCACTTATAAGTGGATTTTTTTTTTTCAATAGTAAATACTACAGTACTACACAGACCATGGTTGGTTGAATTCGAGGATGTGGAATCATGCATACTGGAAGAATCCCCTATATAGAGGGCTGACTATAGGTTATATGAGGATGTTCCACTGCATGGAGGGTTGGCACTCCTACCCCCCACCTTGTTCAAGGGTCAACTGTACTAAGAATTTCAGGAGAGCAGGGCAGGCAGAGAAGTACTAATGAAAGAATTGCTCTAAGGAAATTTCCTTGAGTTGAATAAGGATTGAGCCTACACATATGAAGGACCCACTGAGTAGCATAAAATAATTAAGAGCCTCAAACTGCTGGTAATTCTTTTTAAGACTCAAGAGAAGAAAAAAAAAAATTTACAAGTAGCCAAACAAAAACAACAGACTATGCTAATAAAATACTTTTAAAAATAAGGTTAATAATGACTTTCCTTCTACCGCTTAATGACAGAAAACAGTGGAAGAATATCTACAGTGTTTGAGGAAAAAGGATTGTGACATAATAGTCATATGACCACCAAATGATTGTTCATGTTTGAAGGCAAGAGAAATTCAAGACAAATAATGCCCAAGAGTGATCACTGTTCACCTTTTCTGAAAAAAAATTACTCAAAAACTCCTCTAGCCAAATGAAAAGAAAATCAAGAGAAAGAACACTACATGGAAAATTGTCTTTAAAAAATGGTAGACAACAGTGACAGCAATAAAAACACTATTATTCAAATTGTTAACACATCTATGAAAAATAATGAAAATGACAAAATAATTATTGAATAAGGAACATATGTAATGTAAAGGTAAATTAAGATGAAAAAGAACAATATGGATGTAAAAGTTGAAATTGTTCCAATAATCCTGAGAGCTGGGGGAGGGAATGGATAACTGAACAAGTGTGTATTTATATATAAGTAAGGATGCTTATTGATGTATTCCTTTTAATGGTAAACATTGTCATTCAACTGAATGAACAATAATTTGTTGAATAAAAGTATAGTATAAATCAGAAGGAAACCATCAGCAATTAAAAAGTTATATAGGGCTTCCCTGGTGGCACAGTGGTTGAGAGTCTGCCTGCCGATGCAGGGGACATGGGTTCATGCCCCGGTCCGGGAAGATCCCACATGCCGTGGAGCGGCTGGGCCTGTGAGCCATGGCCGCTGAGCCTGCGTGTCTGGAGCCTGTGCTCCGCAACGGGAGAGGCCACAACAGTGAGAGGCCCGTGTACCGCAAAAAAAAAAAAAAAAAAAAGTTATATAATCTGATATCACTTATATGTGGAATCTACACAAACTCATATAAATGGAAAGCAGATTGTAAGTTTCCAGGGATGAGCAGTTGGGGGAAATGGGTGAAGGTGGTCAAAGGGTACAAATTCCCAATTATAAGATGAGTAAGTTCTGGGGATATAATGTACAGCATGGTGACTATAGTTAACGATACCATATTGTATACTAAGAAAGTAGATCTTACAAGTTCTTACCACAAGGGGAAAAAATAGGTAAGTGTGTGAGGTAATGGGTATGTTAATTAACCTAATTGTGGTAATGGTTTTGCTATACATACATCAAACTATCACGTTGTACACCTTAAATGTATACAACGTGTCAATTATATCTCAATAAAGCTGGAGAAAAATCTTTAAAACTGAAGTTTATCCTTCTGAATTGCTTAATGTTCCATTTAAAATTAAAAATAAGTCAAGAAATAATATATCAGCAGTTTGATTTAGCAGTTACTTCAGGTATCTTTTGTAGATGTTTCAGTTTTATTAAAGTCAATTATTAGTCTCAGCCAGTTTACTCCAGACTATGGCAACTCTGAAACCATCACAGAATCTAAAGGTCACTGTTGAAAGTTTTGATCTTCTTGCCTTACATATTTCTTGTATCTTCTGCTGGGGAAAAAAATCACATGGTGGGGCTTCCCTGATGGCGCAGTGGTTAAGAATCTGCCTGCCAACGCAGGAGACACGGGTTCAAGCCCTGGTCCGGGAAGATCCCACATACCGCGGAGCAACTAAGCCCGTGCACCACAACTACTGAGCCTGTGCTCTGGAGCCCACGAGCCACAACTACTGAGCCCGCGCGCCACAACTACTGAAGCCTGCGTGCCTACAGCACATGCTCCACAACAAAAGAAGCCACCGCAATGAGAAGCCTGCGCACTACAACGAAGAGTAGCCCCCGCTCGCCACATCTAGAGAAAGCCCGCGCGCAGCAAGGAAGACCCGACGCAGCCAATACATATATACATAAACAAATAAAAATTAAAAAAAAAATCACATGGTGAATTTTAGCTTAAAAGTCTATTTAAAGGGCTTAAAAATAATAAAATGCAATATGTTATTTATATACTCAAGGCAAATTTGCTTCAAAGAAAAATGATTTCATAAGGACCTTCATTAACGTTTAAAACACCTTTGAGAAATGACGTTCCCATATGATAGATGGAACAATTGGGTTCTAGGGGGTTAAGCAAGCATCCCTATGGTGGCTTGTAGAGATGTACAAAATAATATCTGATCACAATAATGATGATAATAATAACTACCACTCATGTTACTGAGTGTTTACTAGGTACTGAGTACTATCTATGTGCTTTACATACATTATTTGGTTAATTTTTACTGCTCTGAGTGTACAGATGAGGAAGCCGAACAAAGTCATGTAAAGTGCTGAGTCATGCAGCTAATTTGAGGTGGAGCTGGGAATCAAACCCAGGTCTGCCTAATGCCAGAACCCTTGCTTAGACACATACACTGTACTGCCTCCAATGACACAAGATGTCCCTAGCCCTGTCACATCTTAGGGAACAGGGACCAACACAATCTTGGCTTTAGAGATACAGATTCAGTGACAACCACAAGTGGAGATCCTGTAGAATGCCATTCTTCCTTTCATCTGCTACATTCCGTCTATCCAAGCATGCCCCAGTGACCCTGATTCCTCCAACCAGCCCTCTCTTAACCTCCCAGCTCTCATTGAATTCACCTCTCACTAATCTTTCAGTGCATTTACTTTCTAACACTCTCATTTGGACTTCTCTCTTTCACATCACTTAGAAAGAATCTGAAAACAAGAGAAAAGCCACCCACAAGTGGCTTTAATGAATATTACTAGAAGTCTGGAGGTAGGGGGTCGGTGGAAGTTTGGAAAGACAACAGTGCCATCCATGACCAAGTTTCCCTTCATGCTTTACTCTGCATATGGGTTTTCTGGCCTCATGTTTGTTGCTTCATGGTCACAAGATAACTGCCCTACTGTAGTCATCACATTCACATTCAAGGCAAGAAGGAGATGAAGGGGCAGTGCTGATGAGACCTCTCCTCACACCTGTCTCTTTTATAGGAAAGAAAATTTTCCCAAATGCCTCCAGCAGACCTTATGCCTCTTTGGCCAGGACTGGGCTATGTGGCCACTCCTAGTTTCCAGGAAAGCAAGTACCTCACTCCTCCATCTACTGTGCAAGGGGGGCAAGGAGAAGGTACTGAAATGGCTGCTGGGTGAGCCAGTCAATGGTGTCTGCCACTGTGGCTTTGTAGTTTCTTTCAGCTCTTTTTCTTTAATGCTTTGTCACCCCAGAAGGACCATAAGATTCTTGAGGGCAGAGTTTTTAAAATTAGTTCTTTTTTCACTGTGTCCCCTCCCCACTTTCACCATTATTTTGCAAAGTTCTGGGGCACACTGTTGGTATTATATAAATACCTGTAAAATTGAATTTATTAAGTATAAAATGCATACCTAGAAATACAAGGAGTATTCTTTTTTAAATTTCCTAGAATCTAGATCAAGAAGCAAAAAAGAGAAAGAAAACCTTTGAGCAATTCTGTGAAGATTTGATTGTATTTCATCGTTGTGAAAAAAAAAATGCAATGCTCAGAGCAGAAGGGAGGTAGCTGAACCTAGTGCTTTCTGTTTTGGCCCCTTTTCTGACCATTTCTGTGCAGGCCAACCCCCTTACAGAGGCTGAGCAGGAAACAGCACAGGAAGTCAAGCTTCTATTTGCTTTTTGTTGGCAGGATGGATGAAAGTTCTGCTGGGGTGGAAATTTGAAACTATTGGTTAAAGTTGACTCTGTTACCCTTCTGTCCTGCAACAGGCACCACGGGAGCCGAGCAAGACAAGGCTCCGTGTTCCTGAAGCTTTTCTGCTCTTTTTATGTATCCATGTCACTTCCTTGCCTTCTCTTTCGAATCATCTGCACTACCTGCCTACCCAGCCTGCTCTCCCAAATGGTCTTTGGGAAGAAAAAGTGCATTTTGGAGTCTAAAGTTCAGAGAACAGAAGGAGGTGCTGGGCTGAGAGGAAGCCTGAATTTTAGCCAAGGTCATCACTCAAGCTAGAAGTAGTTCCAACTTACAGCAATATTCTCAGATAGAACAATACATCTGATGACATCTGCAGTATCCAGCTTATCAAATGGCTTCTAGGATGGCTCCAGTGAGTCTTGACCCCTGGTATTCATGTTTCTGTGTAGTCCCTTCCACATTGAATAGAGCTGACTTACATAACCAAGAGAAAGCCTGTGCTGAGGGAAGCCCGCTGGATGTCATGAGAACACTCAAGCAGTCCTACCAAGAGGTCCACGTGGTAAAGAACTAAAGGCCTCCCGCCAAAAGTCACCATCAACTTGCCAGCCATGTGAACGTATCCTCTGAGAAACAGAGCCTCAAGCCCCCGTCCCACCTTCAGCTGATGCAGTCTTGGCAGCTGTTCTGACTGCAACTTCATGGGCATCCTCAAACCTGAGCCACTCTGCTGAACTGCCCCCAAATTTCTGACCTACTGCAACCGTGCGACATAATAAATGTGTACCGTTTTTGGAAGCCACTAATTTTAAGACAAATATATTCATTCTCTCAGTATTTAACTCTCATTTGATTCACGTAACCACCCTGTAGAAGAGAAGGAAGAACAGGTATAACAATCTCCATGTCACAGATGAGAGGGCCCAGGCTCAGCAAGATGGAGCAGTGTGGCCAGTCTCACGTTGCTAATACACGTTGGGGCCTGGCCAAGGACCCTGATCGTCCCGTTTCTAGTGTGGGATATTTTCTACCTCAGCCCTCTGCTATACCAGTGGGGTTTCAGGAAAGTGACAACAGAGTCCTCATTTCATTCCCTGTCCCAGAGGAGTGGATCATAGCAGAACTACTAGCCTGAGTTGTAATCAAGCTGACACCAGCTCAGATCTCCAGTCTCTCACTGGGATCAAAAATAGTCACCTTCCTGCCATGGGCTTCCCAAGCTCAGGAGCCTTGCTACCTGTGCTGGGTGAGGTACATGGGGAAATGCACACGGTCTCTCCAAACTTAATTTCTTTTCCTCCTCCCTTTTTAAGCCTCAATCTTCCTCTGGTCCTCTTTGTTTCTCTCAAAAGAGGGTTTTGAAGTTATGATGGGAAGATCTTGACTCTAGATGCTTGGTCTCAGCTCAGAGTTATATTAGTGGCATGTCATTCTCACAAGAGTCAAGAGCTTCCCAACTATTTGGAGTAAAGTTTTGGGTAGAGAAGTAACCCCCGTGCCTTCCATGACTTCTCCTTCCATATTCTCCCCATCATAGCTTCTTTCCAATACCACCTCCATTTCCAGAAGATCCCTGGTTCCAGGATGCAGGAAATAGCACTTGGCCACTGAGTCAGGCCCACGATTTAGAAATCCCTGGTTAGAGGGCAGCTCTCAAGGCTTCAGAGGTAGAACATGTTAGCCCAACACAGACCACAGCAAAGAGAGAAGGAGCATGGAAATATGAGCTTTAAGCAATCCCTGTCTGCAGGACAATAAAACAGAAATGTATTCGGGCGTATGTGTGTGAGCAAACCATTTCAGCTAAAATTTTCCTTCCTGCAGTTGAGTTCTCCCATCATGACTGGAAAGGTCCAGCCAAAGCCTCTGGGCTACCCCAGATCACATCCCCTATGGGTCCACTTGTCCAACGGGAAGGCTTGGCTCCGTGTTTACAAACACAGACAGGGAGCAGATGTCTACGGTCATATGGAACTTCTGTTTTCTAAAACACATTGCTTTTGTATAATTATAGGTTCTCATGGTTGGAAATGTTCTTGGAAGTAATATAGCTCAACCATTGCATTTTATAGGCTAAGAGATGAAGGGCGAAAGGATAATCAGAGGCACCTGGGGTTAACCATGGTCAGGACTGTAGCTCTATGTCTTGCACTCCTTCTTCACACATTGCTCAGCCTCACCCATAACCTACTCACCTTGCTAAGAGATAATTCAGAATAGTTCTTCTTTTGCCATCCCTGTACCTGAAGCTCACAGTTTAGGAATTGACTATATCACGGGTTTGGGAGTAACCTACCCTTGGGACCTCCTCAATGGGAATCAGCTCTGGCCTTCACGTAACACATATACGACAAACTTTCACTTAACCTCTCTGTGACTCAGTTTCTTCATCTACAAAATGGGTACAAGAATAATATTTGTTTCGTCGGATGTTGGGAGAATTAAATGAGGGGAAAAACTACGTAAAGAACTTCGCTCAGTGCCTGGCATGCATAAAACTCCCAATCAATGTTAGCCATCAGAAAGAAACAACCACAGAAACAAGACATCTCTACGGAGTAGTAAAGACTCACCATGGAGGAAGCGGGTTCCTTCAGTCAGAAGTGGAGCACTTATCAAAAGTTGTTCTCGTCACACTTACAAAAAGGCCAGATCAGGCCAAGGGGGCAATAGAGGTCACCGCAGGGGAGGATCTGGGGAAGCAGCCAGCATATGGGAGAATGGATGTAGACACAATGAAAGGGCGGGGGTGGGGGGGAGAAAAGGAGAGCCAGGTCCAGTTATCTCTCCTGTGCAGCTGAGAAAAGCCTTTATCCTCCTAACCATTCTGAGAAGGTGGCGCTAGGTCAGCTCTCCGAGAAACCAGGAAGGGATGAAGGAAACACACAAGAGTGACGGCAGTGAAATCTGGGCTTCCCGCCTCTTACCAGGCTCTCGGTAAAGCAGGCCTAGGGCTGAGTACACCCTCAGGTGCTCAGGCCCTGGGATTCCCCACTCACTTCTCCCTGGGCCTTAGCATTCACCACACCTCCTTCCACAAGGCTGCTGGCTGACCCCCAGGTGCATCCAGGCCTGCCCACTTCCACTCACTTCAGTAGCATCTTCTTCCAGGAGGACAGAGGAGCAAGCAAGCCTGAATGTACGGCTTCTTTGTTGGAAAGCCCTAGGGGCATTTGTGGGTAGTGACCAGGTCTTAGCACAAACTTGCTAAGAAACTTTGGGTAGGTAACTTAGCCTCAGATACCACATCCATAAAATGAAGTCAGTTGGAATCTCCCCTACTGTTATATCCCAGGGAGGGGGCATGGATCAGTGAACTGTTAAAAGAAATGGCCTCGGGATGACAGGTGTCAGCTAACTGCAAGCCATCCTGATTCATCTGATGAATCTCTCTGATGGACGAAACAGGAAAAAGAGAGGAGAAAGAGACAAAGAGGTGGATGGGAGGAGAAAGGGGAGAGAGAAAGAGGGAGAGAGAGAGAGAGAGACAGAGGGAAATTTTTTAAAGGCTAAGGTAATTCCACATATAAGCAGGCTTCCTTCCCACTCTCCAGCCTCAGGAGAAAGAAGACATTGGCTTTCTCTTCCCAAGAACGCTTTCCTAATAGTGAGGGGCTCCTGAGGGACTATAGAGGGAAAGGTGATTTGATTCTGCCCAAGGTGAATTCTGCACATTCTTGCTCTCAAGATAATTCCCCTGTCTGGCTTTGCAACTATTTTTAGGGTTGCCCTGAAGAGTTTCGGGTATGTGAGTCTATTTATTTGCTTGGAGGACCAATCAGCTCAGTGGAATAGGTAAGCCTGTAGGATGGTGTGGTTGGCCTGAAAGAAATGATGCTTCCTTAGAATCTCCTTACGCTCTCCAATGTTCTATACAAGTGGTTCTCAAAGTGTGATTCCCTGGGAACTTGTAAGAAGTAAAATTCTTGCACCCTACTGAGACCTACCAAATCGGGAATTCAGCAGTTTATAACAAGCCACCTGCGTGATCCTGATGCTTGGCAAAATTTGAGAATCACTGCTCCACACCAGGACTCCTTAAATGTTAATGTATACACAAAGCACTTAAGATTGCGTTAATCTTCAGGATTTGACTTAGCAAGTCTTGGTACTCCACACATCTACGGAGCTCCACGTGTTGCTTATGCTCTTGTCTCCAGACCACACTTTGAGTAGCAAAGCTCCACATCAGTGATTCACGTAAGAATTCACATGAGAATCAACTGAGGGGATTTTTTTAGACTATCAATGCTTGAGCCCCATCCCCAGAAATGCTAATTCAAATGGTTTAAGGTTGTATCCCAGCCTCTGCATTTTTTATAAACCTCCCCAGGTTCCTTTCACCAGGGTGAAAACTGCTGCCTACACTTTCAACTTCATTGCATTCAGTTAACAATACTTTGATCTCTGTTTGTGTAATACTCACTGAGGAGCACAGGCAGACCTCCGAGATATTGTGGGTTCACTTCCAGACCACTACAATAAAGCAAATAATGAAATAAAGTGAGTCACACGAATTTTTTGGTTTTCCAGTGCATGTAAAGGTTATGTTTATATGATACTGTAGTCTATTAAGTGTAAAATAGCATCATGTCTAAGAAAACAACTTACAATCATTAACTTAAAAACACTCTATTGCTCAAAGGAAACCATCAACAAAACAAAAAGACAACCTACAGAATGGGAGAAAATAAATGGTATGACTGATAAGGGGTTAAGATCCAAAATATATAAACAGCTCATACCTGTCAACATCAAAAAAACAAACAACCCAATTAAAAAATGGGCAGAAGAACTAAATAGACATTTTTCTAAAGAAGACATACAGATGGCCAAGTACATGAAAAGATGCCCAACATCATTAATCATCAGAGAAATGCAAATTAAACTACAATGAGATATCACCTCACACCCGTCAGAATGGCTATCATCAAAAAGACCAGAAAAAACAAGTGTTGGTGAGGATGTAGAGAAAAGGGAACCCTCGTACACCATTGCTGGGAATGTAAATTGGTACAGCCACTGTGGAAAACAATATGGAGGTTTCTCAAAAAGCTAAAAATAGGACTTACGTATTATCCAGCAATTTCACTGCTGGGTATTTACCAAAAAAACACTAATTTGAAAAGATACCTGAACCCCAATGTTCATAGCAGCATTATTTACAACTGCCAAGATTTGGAGACAACCTAAGCATCCATCACCAGATGAATGGATAAAGAAGATGTGGTGTGTGTGTGTATACACGTATACACACACACACACACACACACACACACACACACACACACACAATGGAATACTACTCAGTCATAAAAAAGAATGAAATTTTGCCATTTGCAACAACACTTGGAGGGTATTATGCTAAGTGAAATAAGTCAGAGAAAAACGAATACTGTATGATATCATGTATATGTGGAATCTAAACAAATAAAACAAACTAGTGAATATAACAAAAGATAAACAGGCTCACAGATAGAGAGAACAAACTGGTGCCTCAGTGGGGAAAGGGTGGGGGGGGAGGAGCAACATAGGGGTAGGGAACCAAGAGGTACAATCTACTATATATTAAATAAATAAGCTACAAGGACAGCACAGGGAACATAGCCAATATTTTATAATAACTATAAACAGAATATAACCTTTAAAAATTGTAAATCACTATACTGTATACCTAAAACTTATATAATATTGCAAATCAACTATACCTCAACAACAAAAAACTTTATTGCTAAAAAATGCTAACCATCACCTGGGCCTTCAGCAAGTTGTTATCTTTTTGCAGTAATATCAAGGATCACAAACATAATAATAATGAAAAAGTATGAACTATCGTGAGAATTACCGAAATGTTACACAGACACATGAAGTGAGCAAATGCTGTTGGAAAAATGGTGCCGATAGACTTGCTCAACGCAAGGTTGCCACAAACCTTCAATTTGTAAAAAATACAATATTTTCAAAGGGCAATAAAACTTAAATGCAATAAAACAGGGTATGAGTGTATATGTATCTTAAGCACCCGATCATTGTAAATGCTTATCAATGAGGTCGTTGGTCTAGTGATATAAGGGCAGAGAGAACTTGAGGCATTAAGAAGGGAGGAAAGACTTTAGAAGAACTAGAGTCAGGAAGCCGGAAGTGCTGATGCCTGACTGTGTTTGTTACAAGACTTTGGAGTTGCCTAGTGTTTCTTTGATGGTCAAAAGGAATTTTTCAATTGTAAGAGGTGTCAGGAAACACTGTGAAATACTGAAATGGGCAACAAAGGTTATTGGGTTCCTAGGATAGCCCCTTGGGTTATCTTTGTCTTTCAAATGAAACCACAACTCCATAAGTTGTAGAATATTGGTAGAATGTAATAGAAACCAGTTTTTCATAGAAATGCAAATTATGTGGAGATGTACTCAAGTTTTGTCCTATAGACATGGACCAATTTTATATCCATCTATAAATTCATTTCAGCATTCACAATGGCCTATGTATGTATGTGGGTTTTTAATTAACCTTTGAAACAGTTGTGCCATTTTACCAGTTCCTTAATTAATTGGTGTGTTAAATAAAATCTTTGACGTGTTGATTTTATTTTGTATCTGTAGAGGGTTATGGCTTTACCACTGGGGAAAAAATAGCCTTTAGCAAAGGGAATGAACTTTCACTGCATAGTTGTGATAGGTTGAATAACGGCTCCCAGAGATGTCCACTCCCTAATCCTGAAGACCTCTGAATCCCTGGTAAAAGGGATTTTACAGATGTGATTAAATTAAGAATCTTGAGATGGAAAGATTATCCTGGATTATTTGGTGGGGAGGGCAATGTAGTCACAATAGTCCTTATAAGACAGAGACAGAAGGATCACGTCAGAGAGGAGATATGATGACAAAAACAGAGTTTCAAGTGATGAGCAATAGGGACCACAAGCCGAAGATGCAGGGTGTCTCTAGAGACTGGAAAAGGCAAGGAAATGGATTCTTCCCCAGAGCTTCTTGAAGGATTGCAGCCCTTACAACATGTTTTGAACTGTTGACCTCTAGATCTGTAAGATAATACATTTGTATTGTTATAATTTGTTACAGCAGCAATGGGAAAGTAATACAGTAGTGATCAGAAGGCTGCTTCCAGTTCCCTTTAAAGGCCATGAGTCACCTGGGAGTGTTTGCTGTTTGCTTTGACAAGCAAAGATGACTCATGCCGTGCTCCTGCCTCTGGCTCTCCATGGCTGAAAGGAGAAGGTTTGACTTACACTCCTTCTAACCTTCTCTCCAGTTTGGTGTTCCAGCTTCCCTGCCTGAACCAGTAAATTCCACCCCACTTCTAACGACCTTTGAGTCAATGACCTCTTCTTTCCCCTCTCACTCAGACTTACCAAAAATGATACTACTAAAGTTTAAATCCTCAGTTCTTGGGGGCTCTCGGAAGCATTCCTCAGCCTCATCTCACCCCTCTGTAACTTACTCTTATTCTTGTCAATCTGCACTGAGGATACCGAGGACCATGGCATGGGTGACTCACTGAGGGCCAGCAAGTAAGTGGCTGGCCTCCCTCATCCTCCCAAGGGGTTCAGCAGCTCTGGCCTGACTCCTTCTCTAACGAGGTACTCTCAACATGCCCTTCACACTGCAAAGGGATGAGCTGCAAAAATGCCTCCTGATCCCTGAACTTGGTCTTCTTGTTCTCTTATCCCAAATCCTGGTCTTTCTCTTCCTCTTCTAAACACGCTTTGAACTTTAGAATTCTTCCTCACTTACAAAAGCAGCTATGGAGGCCCCTACCTGCTGTATCAAATGCTGAACCGAGAGAACAGCAAAGAGACACAGTCCTTGACCCTTGGGTGTTCACAAGTTAAGACATGGACAAGATAGCCACTTAACCTAAACATGAGATGGTGAATAGACAAGGAAGAATTTACCCATTTAGGTCAAGGGTAAGTGCACAAAGGGGGAGAAGTGACTGGGGTGGGGAGGGAGGTGGGGAGGGCCCATGAGGTCCAAGCCCAGGCAGAAGTGAGAAGCCACTACATTCCAGCGGTCAGTGCTGGGAAGAGCTTTCATGGGTTTCATGGACGTCAATGAACCTCTCTGCAGGGGGTAATGAGTAAGAGAAGCTGTTCTCCAGATACCTGCAGTTCAATAGGTCCCCAGGGAGAACAGCCTTTAGGGGGGCACTGGCCTGAAAAGCTTCAGAGTAGTGAGTCAGCAGACACTATTCACTCCTAATAAGAGCCCTGCAGACAGACCTCTTCAGGAGAAACAAAATCAAGTTCCAGCCCCATCAGCTATTATGGTTGATTTTCAGCCAGTTGTACCTAGAGTGAGCTGGAAAAGGTACCAGTTAACTGTTGTGATGTAGCAGCACTCAGGAAAGCAACCCGGAGCTCCCATCTTAACTCGTCACTTTCCCCTGCCCGGCAAGTGGAGAGGCAGGGCTGTACGAATCCCCACCGTCCCAAGCCTGTGAATTAGGCACCCCCATCACAAGGAAATAGCAGGGCTGTGCCAGGTCCTGAGCTATTTCATCAGGAGAAATCTCCAGACTCTTCTCTTTCCTATGTTCTAAGAAACAGACCTAGGAGGGGGGCCATTTCTACGCCTTGAAGACTTAGAGAGGAAGGCTAGTGACAAAATATTTGTAGAAAACACCTATTTTTAATAGATACATTAACCAGGAAGCATCATCTTCTCTCTCTCTCTCCCTCTCTCTCTCTCTCTTTCTCCTTTTAGGGGAATGAGGAACTAGGATGTGGTTCCTGGTTGGTATGGATAGAAAGCCTCTCAAAATCTCCTTTGATAGGGATTGGTTTGTCCTACCTGCTTTTTTAAAAGTATTATTATTTTCTTATCAAAGTAATACATGAATATAAGTTTTAAAATGAAATGATAATAGATGAGATTTATTGAAGACTTCCCATAGGCCAGACACCATATTAGGTCTTTTACAAGGATTATCTCATTTAATTCTCAACACACCCCATGACTATGTCATCCCCATTGTACTGATGTTAAAACTGAGGTTGGTGTATCATCGGTAACTTTCCCAAGGTCGTGATGTTACTAAGTAGTGGCATTAAAATTTGAACTCGGACAGTTTTTCTCTAGAGTCAACACATTTAACATTATGGTATTCTGCTTCAAGAAAAAGTTTATAATAAAAGTTTAGAGTCTTCAAAACTAAAAGCACCAGATTCCTAAAACACACACACACACACACACACACACACACACACACACACACACACACACATACGCCCAACTCTCACTGTCCCACTCCTAAGAGGCATCTACTTCTAACTCTTTGCGGTGTATCTTTGGGTGTCTACCACTATAGTTCTAAATAATATTCATATACTTACATCTCTTGGTTTATAATTTTGCTATAATCTATTTAATTCTTATTATGGCAGATAAGCATTTTAGCTCTTTTATTTTTTCAATATAATTATAATTATAGTTTTGGTTAAATCCATATTCAGTGTTTTATTTTTGACTACTGTTCACTTCTAAGCCAAGTAATGTACACTATTTACATTCTTTATGTTGTATAACTTTTTGTTTTTCCTGTAGTTAATTATTACCTAATTTTTTATTTGCTTAGGGTTTTTTTTTTTTAATCAATGGCAAAAATCTTTCCATATCTTCCTATAGCTATGTGCCATGGCTTTTTTTGGTTTTTTTTTTTGCAGTTCGCGGGCCTCTCACTGTTGTGGCCTCTCCCGTTGTGGAGCACAGGCTCCGGACGCGCAGGCTCCGGAGGCGCAGGCTCAGCGGCCGTGGCTCACGAGCCCAGACGCTCCGCGGCATGTGGGATCTTCCCGGACTGGGGCACGAACCCGTGTCCCATGCATCGGCAGGCGGACTCTCAACCACTGCACCACCAGGGAAGCCCCTGTACCATGGCTTTTAATACAATTTTTCTCATCTTCAAGCCCATCAGATGACTAAGTTTCGACATCTCTCTGGAGGCATTTTTCCCAGCATCCTCTTTTCTCCTGTTCCCCTTTGGGCTGGTGTTCTGTATTCCTGCCACACAGCTGTGGTTCGGGAACTTCCCTTTACCGTCATCCAGGGAATTCCCTTTCCCTCTTTCCTGCATGGATCTCCTGTTTCCCGTCTTCCTCTTTATTAGTTTATACCCTGTTTTGGTCAGTATATCCTTCTATAGTTTCCTGAGAAAGTGGCAGCATAGTCCAAATCACTTTTATGTCACTTTTACTCACCCCCTTCATCTTTTTCAGTCTCCCCCACCCAATCTCTTCCCATATTTTGCAATATTTGGTGTCTCCAATTTTGATGCCTTTCCAGAGTCCTGCAGGTAAATTGGCTAAATTTAGTTCTTCCTTTATAGACCCTGAGTTTTGACCTTGAACTGTTTTGCTAAGTCATTTACCAAACTTCCATCTGATTTTATCTCCATAGCTCATGTTTCAGGGTTTCATTTGGCTTCTAGTATCATGGAAGGCAGTGTTGCTGTTTCCTGTGATTCTTGTTACTAAGGGGATGGGTTTTAAGAAGAGAATGGGCTATTGTTATCCTGCTCTTGTTAAGCCCCACGTCTCTTCATCACTGGCTGTCTTACAGGGTTGGTATCGGGCAAGGTTGGATCATAAGATGATCAATGCTCTTTACTCAATAAATGTCCCACAAAGCTAGTTCGTTATTACCTCTGTGGTCAATTGATGTCTTGAAGGCCTGGGAATTGGAATAATTTTGTCACGCCTAAAGGCTCAGGCTAGCTTTTGTCCACCTGCAAGTCCACTTTGATCCTGGTGGGATGCTGTTTCTCTTCCTTTCTTATTGGAGTATAATTGCTTTACAATGTGGTGTTAGTTTTTGCTGTAGAACAAAGTGAATCAGCTGTATGTATACATATATCTCCTCCCTCTTGAGGGGATGCTGTTTTTCAGTCCTTGGATGGGTGGTAAACTAAGTGCCTAACAATCACTAGAGAAAGAAAGACGCTTTCCAAGCTTCCCTTTCCCCATTTATAAAGTCATGATAACAACAGTGTTATATTTAATAAAGTTAGTAAGGATTTAATGAGCTAATATATAAATGGTGTAGCATAGTACCTGACGCAAAGTAACTATTCAATAAACATTAACTCTTATTATTAAATCTTTTTGCTCAAGTTTCTGACCCAGATGGAATTTTGCATAAAAGCAAAAGGATGGATAACACTGTCAAGTTTTAATTTTTTCTCATTGGGTCTCCACTTTAACCAACTACAGGCTTGTTTTTTCCTCTGTGAAAACAGAAATATCTTGATTTATAAACAAATAATCAAATCAGACTTCTATAACTACTGCAGCCTGTGGGAACCTCTTGACCTTCTGTAGCATCTTTATCCACATTACTCACTTGGTACTTAATCGAACAACCAGAGGCCACTGAGGCCATGTGATGGACTTCGGAACAAATTCTTCTCTCCAAACACCTCCTCTCCCGTCCTGCTTGTGAGATCCTTAAGGTTCTTAGAGAACTGGTTGTGTGTTTTTTTCTGAAAGTCTCCAGCACAAGTAGGTATCAAATTGTTGTTTTATGATGAATAAGACTTGTCATGCTGAGTATATTCTTATCCAATACAGAAAAGAAAGTACGAGCGCCAGTCAGTTTATTAAGACCTCTTCTTTCTAGCAACACAGGCTGGACATTGGCTTTTGTCCTGCCCTGAGCACCAGAAGCCCCTTGGGGTCAGTTAGCACAAATTAAGCAGAGGCCTCTCATATCTGACGGAACCTACGGAGAGTTACTTTTTCGGCTGCTTTACCCTACTTCAGACCCTCACACTTGACCACTGATGTACTGCAAAACCTCAGGTTAGTGGATCCCCCATCCTCCATGACAGCAAGCCTGCCCCCGTCCCATGATGTTTCTAACAGCACCACTTGCACCGAGGCAATAAAATCCTTTATTGGCCCCAATCTAAGCTTCTTCTAAACTAACCCTGAACCACCTCTACCACTTTTCCTCCCATGTCTCCCCTGCATGAACCCCCTGCTCCAGCCAGAATGGCCTATGTATTGCATCCTCTTCTCCCCTGAATACGGGACACTTGTATCTTGGTCTTGCCGAGATACACCCCATGACCTCCTCTCCTACCTATGTGTCAAGACTCCAGTAAAACCCTACGTCCTCCAGGAGGAATACCTCCACTCTAATTCACAGAGGTCTTCCCTCTCTCAATTTGCTGTAGTTACCCTTCTATATTATATGCTGCCTTCTATTAGCAGTTGTATTTTTATGTGCAGATATGTTATTTCCCCTCAACATTTGGGTGTTTGCTTTGTGCCACTTACTTTATAAATGTCTAATTCACTTAATTAACGTCTAAAATTAATTGCTAATTTTTATAGCAAACAGATGAGGCAGGTCCTATTATTAGCCCCACATTAGATTAGGAAACTGGGACAGAAAGAGGTAAAGGAGGTTAGTAAGTGGTGGAGCCGGTAGACCCAATACCCTATGTACTTAGCCACTATGCTATGCCCTGCACACAAGAGTCACTCAATAAATATTTGCTCATCAATTAATTGTTGATTTTCCCACCCATTCTCTGACCCAGTCCTGCCTACACTACCTTCTCAAAGAGAGCCCAGCTTGGGAAGATGACCAAAGGTCTTCATTACGCTGACCTCCTTGGGATAAAAGTATACCAAAAATAGCTGAAACCGTGTTATTTTGATTCCGTGTTTCATCACTGTGGTCTGAGATTCCACTCTGAAATTCTTTGTTACCAGAACCCCCAGATATAGGGCCTGTCGTAAAGTTGTTATTTTTGATATCAGAAAGTTTCTGTTTGAAACATTGTCTATTTACATTCCTTAGCCCAAAATAGTATGAAGTGTCAGTATAATGTCTTCATGTTTCTAATAGAATGTGATAACGTTACATCAAGAGTCACAAGGCCCAGTGAGGTATTTTTGCCCTCTCTAGCTTTTGGGAAAGCGTATTATGCTAATGAGTAAGGTCACATTTATGAAGTGATGCCAGTATATCTTTCCCCAATATGAGAAGGAAGATAGAATACGTATGGAATTCAGTTGTTGGCAATGCACAGGAATAAGTTGCCCTCATTAGAGCAAAAGTTCTCACAACTCCCTCATTACAGTGTCATGAATCGGCCCACTCCTGGTTTTATCCTGGCCCCCAAAAGAAAATCACGTGTCCAAGGCCACTCCTGTGGGACTGCAGGACCCATTATATTACATGAATGCCTTCATCTTCTCCTATTGTTATTATTGAGATAAATTCCAGGTACAGTGAATAACATCAAGGACCATCTGCAGGAGGAAAAGCCGTACAAATTCATCCTGCTGGTGTGTGAAAGGGGACGAAGGAGGTTTGCTGCCAATCATTGTCACATCACAACCCTATTCGTCTGCTTTTTGCATGCTCGTCATTTTACCAAAAAGCCAAGAAAAATGTAGAGGGTGGTGTATTTTTTACTGTCTGGTTTTAAAGCAAACGTATCAGAACTTGGTCATTTATATCAACGTGTTCTTAAAAGTAGTCACTTTAGGAAGTTGGGCCCTCAATCTCCAAATCCTGCCACTGCTTACACATTTGCTTCTTCCTTTTTGGAATTGTCTTCAGGACAGGATATCATAATTTATCACCCAAAGTGGGGCACTTTGAGAGTGACAGTGGGTACTATTAATAATTAAGTTAACCAGGGAAAACTCAGTCTTGGGCAACGAGAATGGGTGATTACTTTGCTCTAGGGCCACATCAGAAAATCAGTTTTCATCATTTTTTGACCAAAATGTTCTTACTCGGCTGATATAGTAGAATATTATTTATAGTTTGTACAATTACATAAATTAAAAACCATAAAACAATGGTTTAGGTTATTTAGAAATATTCATGTAGTAAAAGTGTATAAATAGACTGGACTGACCCCAGATCATGACAATGGTTGATCCTAGGGAGAAGGGAGGGAAATGGGACCAGGGAGGACAAAGGGGACTTCAACTTTGTTGGGGACACTTTTTTTAAATCTACAATGAACATGGTAAAGTTATTAACATTTACAAATTGTGCATAAATTTTGGCAATATTATCTCTTGAAGCTTTCTGTTATTGTTTCAAAATTAAGGGGAAAAAATTGAGGTTTTACTGAACGTCTCTTGAGGAAGCTTAAAAGAAGGGATGAAACACACATCACAGGTACAACTTTCCAGAGATGCTCCGTATACACCTTCATCTGAAGACTTACCTGTCAGCCTCCTCTCCCCTCTCCCTCTCTGTCCTGCTGCCTTCTAATATGCCATTTCTGTCCTTTTCCCTCCTTCCCACATGAAAAAGCCACCTGATCTATTCTCATTATAATTTCTGCCTCAGTCTTTCTGGGGCAGAATGTGTGAAGATGTGGGTATTCATCCCAATCAGAATAACTTGGGAGCTGGTAACTGGCTTCCTTAGACACAGAGCTTCTCAAACTTTAATGCACTAGGAGGCACTTGGGGATCTTGCTGAAAGGCAAATTCTGATTCAGTAAGACTAGGTGGGGCCTGAGGTTCCTTTGGTCTACAGAGCTCCCTGGTGTCTTGGTGCTACTGGCCCCTGGACCATACTTGGAGGAAAGAGGCCTTGGAAACTGAGTGAAGGAGGAGTAGAGGAAAGGACTGGTGGGAGCCTGCAATTACAGCTTAGTATTTTTCCCTGTGTTCCTTGTCACGCGCGTGCGCGCGCACACGCACGCGCACACACACACGCACACACACACACACACACACACAATTTGCCACTCTGACCCCAGCAACACCCATTGTGGCCTCTCAATCTCTGATTTTTATCGCTTCCTTGAAACTTATTTTCTATACTTGCAAAGTAAATCTAAACATAATGTTGGGCTCTGTATCAAAGCGGGGGTGGGTGTTATCAGCAGAAGAACATTTACAGTAATAAACTCAGGTTGTCGGAGGCTAGATACTGTATGTTGATATTTATGACCCCGCTTCTAAAAAGAAAAGGTAAAAATAATCTGCTAAGTAGCATTTCCATTAGTATTTTTGTAACAATTAACTACCGTTCATTTATAGACCTGTTAAAATAGTCTATAGCATTTGCCTCATCACCGTAGAATTTCTTGGTTTTAATGGCCTTAGTGCCTAGGAGAAAGCCAGACCCAGAGACATGATTTACCAAGTGATTTAGGAATCCCCAGTAAACTTAATTCCTTCCCCATTCTCCTCATTTCCAACCCACTGAGCTGCTGTGACCCGAAACTTTTGGCCGTTTCTGTCTACAGGATGACATTTAGAGGATGACAGACTTCACCTCACCCGAGAAAAGCTCTTAAACAATGACTGTTCTTTTACGTATGCATGAAACTATATATGGAAAGAATGCTTATACAGCCCTTAACGTGGGATGGACACTCTGTGAAGTCCTTTAAAAATATTTAATACTCCTAACAATCCTAGAATATAGGTAATATTATGATCCCCATTATACAGATGACAAAAACTAAGGCACAGAAACTCACCCAGCGTCACATAGCTAGTGTCAGGCGTTGTTATTTCTAAAGCCCATATTCTTACCCACTTCAATGGAATAAATTGTATTTTAGTTTGGGTTCCCTCAAAATTAGAGCCTGAGGCAAGGGCTTGAATGCAGGCCATTTATTTGGGAGGTGATTCCAGGTCACACAAAAAAGAGAAGGAGGTGGGGGGTAGTGAGATTGGAAAGGAAGAGGAGCCAATATCAATGAGCATCTTCCAAAGACCTCTGAGAATCTTGGCGAAAGGTCCCAGGATCACCCACCTAAAGGAGGGTAGGCTGCAGCACAGACCCGGGGCCACCCCCTCCCCCATTGATTGAAGGTCACCCCGAGGGCTGCCACTCTACTTCTGGGCTGCACTTGAGCAGTAAGTGGGCCGGGAGCAGGTCATGAGCAGATGTGGAAATATGCAGGGGCACCAATTAGCTCAAAGCGAGTCTGGTTTGGGCCGCGGCTTAAATCAGAGGTGGGCCGAGCTGATGTGACGGGGCTCCAGTGTTATTTCCAAGACTGCCTCTAGAAGCAGGGACATTCGGCGGTGAAGGACTCTGCCTGGGGAATGTTGCAGAGCATGTAGGCTAGATAATCCCTTCATATATGAAACTCTATAATTCTCTAAGTAAAAGTTCGTAGGCGCCGTCACACTTTGGCAATAATAAAAATGCTATATCTTTAACATTATAATTATCAAGAGTGATGAGAAGTATAATTTAAGGGAATACTGTCAGTTGCAGCCAACTTCTTTTCATTCACGTCAGGTACTATTTAGACACGACCCCCAAGTAGTAATAATTCCAATGGAGAAATAAATCCTTTTGAAATATGTGTTAATGTTCTCTGGCTTTGGTCAGTTGGAGGGGAAATTTCCTGTAGACTCTCCTCCAGAGGCCATCATGACTAAGAACATGAGATTTCCAACCTTCTAATGATAATTCCAAGTCGGGAATATGTTTCCCACAGGAATGTGCATATATGTTCTCTTGCTAAACCAACACTCTCAGTTAACAATGGGGTTTTTGAAAACTGGAAGGTGACTTCCTGTGCTCAGTGCAATGCCATCCATCCTATCCATTTTGCTGAATTCCCGAGTAAGTACCAGAAGGACCCTTGGTGAAGACTCAGTTTTATCCACTGACTCACAGTTGTGGTTAAGGTTGAAGAAATTCTGAGTCTTCTGCCTCCAGGTCACTGGCCATTTCTAAGTTTGGAGGTTCTATTTGGTCAATTCAGGATGCTTTCTGAGGAATCATGTGTTAGGATTGTGGGGAGTAAGGGGTCAGCTCAGGTCACATCAAAGTGCAGCTCAGCCCAGCCCAGCCTAGGCAGCTGGTGAGGATTTGGCACCACTGGTGAAAGGATGGGATGGAGGTCAGCTTTGTTGGTTTGACCCCTCAGTGGACCTGTCATCTTGGTACAGTTCCACGGCCACAGAGTGTAACCTCATTCCAAGCTGTGGTCTCCTTCACGCTTCCCTCCTGGCTCATCCAGGGAACAAAAGAGAGGCTGTGGATGAGTCTGTGCACATTCATCATTTCTACTGGTGTAAAACCTCAAAACTTTTGGATATTTTCCCAAAGGCCCACATGAACAGTCGGGAAACACATGAAGGCAATCAATGCCTAGAGAGAGTATTATTGTAGAATAAGGGCAACACCATTTTCTCTGTATTGTTTTCCTCTGTCATATTGAGATCCTCAATATTCACTTGCCCTTTGTTTTATTTTTTGATCACTGGTGAGTTCTTCCCTTTGGTGATTTGATGATTATATTGTCTCCCTTCTCCTGACTGTCAACATACCCTTCCTTCTCAGGAAATGGAAAAGGAGAATGTAATTAGACTTTAACAGGGGACACGCAGAGAGAATATAGAAGAATTATAGTCTCTTGGGGCAGCAAATTGTGTTGAAGGCCCCACTCTGGTACGTTGGAGTCTTGCTTCCTGTGGGAAGGGTCACTGAGAAGAAGAACGATAATTCTAGATTGCCACATGAGTCAGTCAAAAGAAAGGGCTGTGATTGTACAGTCTCTAGCCATTGCAAAGGACAGAAACACAATTCAAATTAGCTTTGGCAAAAATGGGAATGTCTTTCTCACATCACTGAGAGATTCAAAGGGTCAAGCAACTTTTGTGTTCAAATGTATTCAAGGATTCAAAAGAGGTTGACAGAGAGTTTTTTCTTCTCTGCTTGCTTCTGATCGCCTTCCTTTTCAGATAGGCTCTCGCTCATGTAGCAAGAGGGCTGTAGGAAGTTCCAAGCTCAGAATGCACTTGTGGAGCCAGAGAAAGTGAGAGGCCAAGTCTTTCCTGAGAGCTCTGGGAAGTCTCAGGAAGCCCTCTTATTCGGCTGTGTATCAGTCAGCATAGGCTGGTTATGCTGCGGTAATAATCAAACCCAAATCTGAGGCTCAACACCCAAGTGTATTTCTTGTTCACATTACATGTCCCATGTAAGTCGTTGGTCATCAGGGACCCAGGATGATGGATACACCACCATTTTGTAGCTGTACAACCTGGGGTTTGAGATTTCCTTTGCTGTGGCGTAAGAAGGGAAGGAACTAGAGAATCAGACATGAGTTTTCTGCTGCTTCAGCCCACAAGTAACCAACATCATGTCCTCTTCCTTCCTTTGGCCAGAACTAGCCGCATGGTCCTGCCTAACTTGCAAGGTGACAAGGAATGTGAGAGAGGATTTAGAATGTTCAACAAGCATCACTGTCCTTACTACATATGGCTTGGGTTATATGCCCATCTTTAGGTCAGGGCTGTGGCCAGAGGACTAAATGCTTCCATTGCTGGACCTAAGCCACGTGCCATCCCAGGGAATGGTGAGGAAGCTCAACGCAAACCTCTGCAGAGATCCAGTAGCTCCAGGCCTAGTCAAGGGCTGACACTCCACCTGGAGCAGCTCTTAGCAATCAGATGTTGCTTGGAAGCATGTTTCAAGCCTTGGGAAGCATATTTCAAGCCATGTTTCCCCAAAGTGAAATTCCCATCCAAGATGAAGTCTGGTGAACTGGTCACAGGGTGATGACTGAGAACACAGAGCTTGTGTCATCCGGAAGGGAGAGGACACTGGGATCCCTGGAAGTTGATTCAGACCACACGCCTGGGAAGACTGCCAAGGGAGCCAGATCATGAACGTTTACCAATGGCCAGAAGGAGGCAGTTGAGTGGGTGAGGCTGCTGGAAGGCCAGCACCTGACCAGGCCTGCTTTTAGCAATGGTCCTGTGCATCCTCTGCCTTGTGGAAAGAGGGGAACGGAGTGCGGTCAGCAGAAAAATGCCTCCAAAGCCGTCTACGATCTAATCCCCAGGTCCTGGCAATATGTGACGTTATGTGGTAAAGGGGAATTAAGGTTGCTAATCAGCTGACCGTGAGATGGGAAGATTATCCTGGGCCATCCGGGTGGGCCCAAAGTAATCAGAAGCGTCTTTATAAATGGAAGAGGGGGGCAGGAGAGAGAGGACCAGAGAGATGGCAGCACGGCCAGAGACTCAGCCAGACCTTGCTGGCTCTGAAGATGGAAGATGGGGACCATGAACCAAGGAATGTGGGTGGCATCTAAAAGCTGGAAAAAGCCATGAAACAGATTCTTCCCTAGCACCTCCAGAAGGAAGGCAGCTTTGCCAAACCCTGATTTTAGCCCAGTGAGACTTCTGATGTCCAGAATTGGAAAATAACACATGTGTGTTGTTCTGAGCCACTAAGTTCGTTTGAATTTGTCACAGCAACAATAGTGACACCGTGGCTCAGACGTTTAGCAGCCTCCCCCCGAAAGTGCATAAGGGAGAGGGGCTTAGGCATGACCGAGACCCTCAGGATCAAGACAGAGCTGTGGACACCTCCTAGGCTGGTCTCAGGAGGTGAAAGGAGCCACAGGCTGATAAGGAGGGCAGATGCTACGGCTCCTGTGATGGGGAAGTAGACCAAATCCAAAGAAGGTACCAGGGAACACGGTTCTTCTTGGCCCACTGTGTCCTTCCTGGATTTAAGGCAGTTCAGACTTTAGCCATCATATGACTACCACTTTTACCCAAGATATGAATATCGAATTGGAACATATGAAAATCAAACACAAACACAAACAACTGGATATTTGTCCTTCAGGATCAGGTAGACGGAGCATTGCAAGAACTCAAACTTTATAAGTCAAAAAGCTACAGCCAAACCCACAGACCTAGCAGTAAATGAGTCCAGGTTGAGAGTCATGGACAGCCTGGCCTTTGCTAATAATCCTCACATAAGTGGATCCTCGCGGTGTGCTCTCTATCATGGTCATATAGAAGGAGATGATAATGAAAGCAACATTCTTTTACGGTTAGCCGGTGAGTTTGCACACGTAGCCATGCACACATAGACACACAGAGACAGCTAAAACTTTTCGTCTCTTCAATCAGCTTGTCTGCCAAGAAGAAGTAAACACTAGCAGGAAAGACTTGCCTCCTTCGAGTCAAATGGATTTTCCCCTCCCACCTTTGAGAATTGCTCCCGTGTGCAGGTAGACTACAAACAGGGCCAGAGGAATGAGGCTTCAACAGTGGGTAATGAAACTCAGGACTCATTGCTGCCCTGAGGGGAATAGCAAGTGAGTGCTGTGATCATTTCAGAGGCTCGGGAGCCTGCATGCTGTGAGCTAATGGCCCCAGTCTTGTTCTTATGCAAGCACATGTTCACATTAAGCTTGAACTTGAGTGCTCGTCTATCTATTAGTTATCAGCATCCGAGTCATCCAGAGCAGACAAACCACTCTAACATTTGGATCTCATTAGCACCCCTTCCTGGCAATTATCCTTACACGGCAAAGGCAGGGAATCAACCTACTTTCAGAAGCCAAAGTATTTTCAGAGCTCTTCCAGGAATGGTTCTGCTTCAGGACAGCTGAGGCTGAGAACCGCTGAGGTGCTTGGCCACCCGTAACGAGTACCCACTGTACCTGGTTTGTGGGCATGAGAAGGCTTCTCAACTCCAGGCTTTAGTTACCAGATTTCATCAGGTAGACATTTGTCAATCTAACACACGAGGGAGAGGAAACCCACATCTATAGACCATCTGTTTGCCAGGCACACATCTATAATCTATTTTAATCACCATGCAACACCAGGAAGTTGAGACTCTTATTCTCAGGTCTGAACTTGGGAAACTAATAAGGTTAAGTAACTTGCCCAAGTAGCAGAGCCCAAGCCTTCTCATGAGCTCCCTGGGCCATCCTTGCTGTGCACTAAAGTCTCCTTTTAAAAAAATCCTCCCCTTCTTGCTGATTTTCTGTATTATCTGAATCAACGTTCTTTTCATCTCGGGGATACAATTTTCTAATAAGTGATCATGAAAGAGGAGACAGCATATATTTTCACTGAGCATTTCAAAGATGAACACACACATAAATTTTAGAGTGGTCGGGTGGCATAAGTTCTGAATTTCAGTTCAGAAGACAGGTCTGTGAGTCTGAGGATAAACCATTTAATCTCACTAATCCTTATCGTAGCCGTTTGTAAAATGAAGAAAATAATACCTATCTTCCATCACAGGACTATTATGAGGATCAAATGAAATAACTGACGCAAAATTCTTATCTACTTGTAGGGTGTTTTGCGCTCACAGAAGCAAGAATATACCCATTAAAACTCTGTATTGTTATTTTCGAAATCAGGATGACCAGACTACACCTTTCATAAGATTTGGTTCATCTTCAGACACTCCATTAACTTGGGAAATGAGTTCTAGAGTAGTTATCACAAAATTAGCTACCATTTACTGAGAGCCTCCCCTGCATACATTATTTCCCATCCTCACAGCTCACTCCTTCGAGCAGATATTATTGTCCACAATTAAAATCTGAGAAACTAAGACTCAGAGGCTAAGTAACTTGCTCAAACAAGTGGCAGAAGTGGGATGGGAATCCACGTATGTCTAATCCAAACTCAATGTTCTGTGCCTTGAATTTTGTAGGAAAAGAAGTCCCACAATGTTATTACCTTATAATATAATTTGCGTATTTATAAATTTACTAATTTATGTAGAATCAGTATACAGCCTGTGGGTCTGTCCTAAAGAGTCTGCACCATTTCCTAATTCCTGTTGTCTTTTCTGCCGATCCTTCATTTCTGCTTCCTCCCCTTTTGGACTTGGAGATGTGGACAAATGTTACATACAGGATAAAACAGGTCAGATCCTGCCAAAACCAACATAGCCAACAAAACCAATAAACCAGCATGAGGTGGTCTGAGCTTGTGTTGCCGCTGACCCTTGCCCTGGTTGGCCGTGGAAAGGGGCTGCCTGTGTTCCCTGAGGTCAGCTTGGTGTGCAAGGCAAAGGGCAAACTTCATGGCAGGCAGGCGGGCTCATCCAGCTCTGCATGCAACTGCTCCAGCTCCCCTGCATCCTGCTGGACTTCCTACTTCGCTTCTATTTTAGTTCTTTGAATAAATGTGCAAAGAAGGGAAAGACTCCAGCTAGATCACAGGACGGAAATGCAGTGACAGTGCGGGATGGAATGCCTTCAAGAAGACAGAAGTCCCATTGAGCTGCCTTGCTTCCCAATCCCAGATCTGTTCAATTTAGGAGGAGGATGGATGGTGTGTGGAACTAGGCTGCTTAGATGAATACCTCAACCCAGCCACTTTCACGTTGTATATAGACAAATGTCTTAACCTCTTTGGACCTGTTTTATCATCTTTAATGGGTGAATAACCCATAGAGTTCTTGTGAGGATTAACTTATCCATGTGAAAGACCCAACACAGTGACTGACACGTAGAAAACAACACATTGGTTGGGTGGGGAAGGAAGTGAGTACATTCTCATGTAAACTGGAGAAGGCCTGGTGTGTTCCAGCCATGCACTGTGACTCTGGGCTGGACCAGAAGCATCATCTTCCCACAGAGCAGTCCTGGTATGACCCAGAAATGCCTTTCTGGATTGCTGGCTGAGCTGTGACCAGATTCCCTCAGGAATGGTACCAAATCTCTGTTTATACAACGTTTTCTCAAACGGTGGAGTGGGGACCACTTGAGTCACAGTCATCTTGAGTGCCTTTCAAAATGCACATAGGTGGGCTCTACCCAGATCTATAGAACCAATACCTCTTGGATGGGAATGGAGTGGGAATTTTCACCCTTGGTTCTCTCTTGCTCTAGAGCCAGACAGAATTAGCCAAGCTGAGGCTGGGCAAGAGGAGTGAGGGAATGAGACTCCAGGGAGGGGATGGAGCTGAACATGTTTCTGAGAACCCCTCCACCTCCCAGCTCAGGAAACCACTGCCACTGAATTCCCAAGGGCAGAGTAGAGTCTGTGCTCTGCAACTTTTCTTCTGCCCACAGAAGAGAATCCTGCAGGACACTTTATGACAGAGAGGAGTTTTCCAGGCTTTTTCCTAATACTTCTGGGTTATTCTAATAGTCATAATCAAACACTCTACAGGAAGCTCTACTAGGAGCTGGAGCAATGAGGAAGAATAAGACACAATTCATATCTGGAATTCTGTGGACAGGTGATTCATGGGCAAGACAAGGCAGCCCTTGATAAAGTAATTTAGGAGAGTATAGATTATGACAAAAGGAAGGATTGTGGAAGGGAGAGGAAAGAACATGGGGAAGCCTCCCCATCAACCAGATGCACACACTGAGGACTCGACTAGGACAGGGGTAAACACTCTGAGAAGAGGCATCTCCCTTTCCTCCCTAACTCCGCAGGGGCTGAAGTGGAGCTGGGCACTATGGTGATGGACAAGACCCTGACGTTTGAGTTTAATCCCAAATCTACTTCCAGATGCCTACTTCATTTTGAAAAATGATTTCAGCCCTTCTGAGGTTCATTTTTCTCATCTACAAAATGCAGAAGATAATTTTTTACTACAGGTTGGTTGTAACACATAAAAGTTACATGACAGTGCTCTATAAACTCTAACGTGCCAGAGATTTATTTTAATTATTTTTTAGAATGCACAACTCCTATTCCACGTCGTATAGTAAACATGGGAGGTGTCACTTTTGTTATTTCTCACAGCTAACAGGATGCCTTACCCATAGCAGATCCTCAGAATATGTTACCAGCCAACACTGATAATCCTTATGTGTTAACCTTCAACAATGCAAAGAAACATCTCTGCTAAGTTCTAGGCTAGGAGCTTGGGGGTTAGGAATACTCTGCAGAGAAGTAAACATTTCAGAAGACCCGAAATCATTAAAAACCAGCCTTAATTGTCTAATTTTTTCAGGCAACAGGAGGCCTATCTTGGAAGAAGTAGGTCTGTGAGGCGGACTGGTCAGAGAAGGGCAAAGATGTGTGAATGTAGAGAGGGGTATTTTCCTGCGAGTGGCGCTTTCAGCTAAAAAATCTTTCAAGGCCTCTGCTCCCAACAGAGAAACCCAATCTGGGACCCTGGTGCATGGGGCCAGCCCTATGGTGCTTGGTGTCTGCAATTCTGCTGACTGGGGGTCGTCACCCACTTGGCCAAACAGCCAAGCATCCCAGGGAAGTGGGTCTCGACCTGGCTTTACAGAACCCCATACCCACCATTCATACTCCTCAATGCATGGGACTTAGGCTGGAAGGCATGGGGGCCCGTGATAACTTGGTCTAGTTCTTGTGACCTCAGAAAGGCCATTCCAGAGGGGGTGGCACAGTCCATTGTGTCACCTGATTGGGGGGTGCAAGCTGCTCCTCGCTCCTCTCTCAGATCCAGAACATCCTGGAGAAAGAGGTTGCAGAGATGTTTCCCTCTGCTAGGCGGTGACTGGCTGCCCAGCTAGAGCTAGGGATAACTCCTGGCAACAGTGGAGGTTGATGAGTCACCAGAGAGGTTTCCAACCTATTCTTATACCAAGAACAGTACGGTTACCGATTCGCATCAGCACACCTCTATTTTGGGCAGGTCTTTCTCAGAGTTGGTGTTTCCTGCAGTGTGTGTCAAGTACTCAGTCTGTCTTGAGGCCCCTCCTCCCGCATCTGGCATCTCCAGCCTGTCGAGTCACCTTGGCAACACAGGCTATTCATAATGTCAGAGAGATGTGGGACTCACACACCAAGGTTTCCTTAATCACTTTCTTATTCAATTTGCTCAGATTCTCATCAACTGAGATAATATAATTAGATGCCGGCAGCTTGGTTTCATGCCTGGGGCGTGATAGAGGACACAGCGGTGGCAGTTCCATTTCCTTGCCCCTTTATGGAGGTGATGAGGTTGGAAAATCCAAAGGCACGTGTGTTTCTGTTCTCTTATCTATTGGTGGAAGCAGGCTGCTATAAGATGGCGTGATGAGCTCTGATGAGCAAAGCTCTTGCTATTCGAGGCATGGTCCATGGAACAGCAGCATCTCTTAGATGTGCAGATTCCTCAACCCACCCCAGACCTACTGAATCTGAATCTGCCTTTTCATAAGATCCTGGGTGATGTGTATGCATGTTAATGTTTGGGAAGCACCAAGTTAAACCATTGCATGGGCGCTTGGGTGAGACTGACCACACAGCTCCAAAAGGGTGACCCGGGGTTAGAGGGTAGGAGTTATACTAGGTAAATTGGTCAACACTGTCTCTCCAGGGTCCCACAGGACAGGAAAGCAGGGCCTCCTCAGGCCACACTGCCTCATTCATTAGGGCCCTCGGACACGTATTAATAATTCGATGCTCCATCAATTGACTGACAGCCTCTGCAAGCCTGTGGAATAAAATAATGACCGCCAAGCACCCCAGACTTCTACAAGCTCTGGGCAGCCAGAGGAGGTGGATCGGTTGCTCCAATTCAGTGCACAGAACTTGTCCTAAGTCATCACATGCCTAGCAGCCATCATCGTTTTAACACCTATGGAAACCACACAGTTGTTGGAAGCAGTATCCACTCAGCTCAGAAAATCTGAATGGGGGCACGAGAAAAGATAAAGTGGGAGCATGGACCAGGAAGAAGGAAAACAAAAGAGGGTCAGAGTGTTGGTAAGCAAGAGTGCCTCCCTGTTTATTGTCTTGTTTGATTTTGTTTTATTTTTTACTACTTTTTAAAATAGATCTTTATTGGAGTATAATTGCTTCATAATACCGTGTTAGTTTCTGTTGCACAACAAAGCGACTCAGCCATATGCATACATATGTCCCCATATCCCCTCCTCTTGAGTCTCCCCCCCACCCTCCCTATCTCACCCCTCTAGCTCATCGCAAAGCACCCAGCCGATCTCCCTGTGCTATGCTGCTGCTTCGCACCAGCCAACTATTTTACATTCGGTAGTGTATATATGTCGATGCTACTCTCACTCTGCCCCAGATTCGCCTTCCCACCCCATGTCATCAAGTCCATTCTCTATGTCTACCTCTTTATTCCTGCCCTGCAACTAGGTTCATCAGTACCACTTTTTTTTGATTCCACATATATGCATTAACATATGGTATTTGTTTCTCTTTCTGACTTACTTCATTCTGTATGACAGACTCTAGGTCCATCCACCTCACTACAAATAACTCAATTTCATTCCTTTTTATGGCTGAGTAATACTCCACTGTATATATGTGCCACATCTTCTCTTGTGTTTCCCGCTTAGAGAAGTTTCTTTAGCATTTGTTGTAAAGCTGGTTTGGTGTTGCTGAATTCTCTCAGCTTTTGCTTGTCTGAAAAGCTTTTGACTTCATTGAATCTGAATGAGATCCTTGCTGGGTAGAGTAATCTTGGTTGTAGTTTTTTCTCTTTCATCACTTTAAGTATATCCTGCCCCTCCCTTCTGGCCTACAGAGTTTCCACCGAAAAATCAGCTGATAACCTTATGGGGATTCCTTTGTATGTTATTTTTTGTTTTTCTCTTGCTGATTTTAATATTTTTTCTTTGAATTTAATTTTTGTTGGTTTGATTAATGTGTCTTGGCGTGTTTTTCCTAGGGTTTATCCTGTATGGGACTCTGTGCTTCCCAGACTTGGGTGAATGTTTCCTTTCCCATATTAGGGAAGTTTTCCACTACACTCTCTTCAAATATTTTCTCAGACCCTTTCTTTTTCTCTTCTTCTTCTGCGACCCCTATAATTCGAATGTTGGTGCATTTAGTGTTTTCCCAGAGGTCTCTGAGATTGTCTTCAATTCTTTTCATTCTTTTCTCTTTATTCTGCTCCTTGTCAGTTATTTCCACCATTTTGTCTTCCAGCTCACTTATTCATTCTCCTGCCTCAGTTATTCTGTTATTGATTCCTTCTAATGTAGTTTTCATTTCAGTTATTGTGTTGTTCATCTGTTTGTTCTTTAGTTCTTCTAGATCTTTGTTAAACATTTCTTATATTTTCTCAATCCATGCTTCCATTCTATTTCAGAGATTCTGGATCATCTTTACTATCATTACTCTGAATTCTTTTTCAGGTAGATTGCTTATTTCCTCTTCATTTATTTGGTCTTGTAGGTTTTTGCCTTGCTCCTTCATCTGTGACATATTTTTTTGCCATCTCTCTCTTTTTTTTTTTTTAATGAGTGGGATTGTGTTCCTGTTTTGCTGGTTGTTTGGCCTGAGGCTTCCAACACTGGAGTTCGTAGGCTATTGGGTAGAACTGGGTCTTGGTGCTGAGATGAGGAACCCCATGAGACCTCACTCTGATGAATGTTCCCTGGGGCCTGAGGTTCTCTGTTAGTCCAGTGGTTTGGACTCGGAGCTCCCACTGCAGGAGCTTTGGCCAGACCCTGGGCTCGCAAACCAAGGTCCCACAAGCCACGTGGGGTGACAAAAAAAATAATAATAATAAAAAAATAACAAAGTAAAAAATAAATTTAGACTAGGAAATTAACAGAGATGTTAGAAAGAATGTAAAAATAAAAATACAGATTAATCAACAACCAGAAGGTACATCAGTACCACAATAGTAAAAAAGAGGAGGGAAAAGAAAAAAAAAAAAAAAAGTGTGTGTAGGGGTAAAGGCCCTGGCTGTGGAGAGTGGGGCCTAAGCAAAGGCAAGGTTTGGGTGGTGGGCGGGGCCAATGTTCAGGACCCACAGGGCTGGAAAAGGCCCTGGGGCTGTGGGGGGTGGGGCTTAGGCTCAAGGAACAGAAGGAGCCCAGGTGTGCCCCCCATCCCTGGTCTCAGAAGGCAGGGGACCTCACCTGGGAGCCCAGCAGGCTCCCTGGGCTTGAGTGGGTGGGGCAAATGCCCTCTGCCCCTCTCCTGCTCCTCCTGCAGGGCCCCTCCCGCCTGCCTCTCCTGATCTTCCCGGCCTCTCTCCTATGCCCCCAGGACCCGCGTGGCCTGGAGGGGAGTTTGGAGGGGGGTACCAGGGCACCGATCCTGTATAGCCTCCACTTCTTCTCCCCCCTCAGTCTCCCTACGTCCTACCGGTTCACTCTGGGGTTCCTCCCGCCTCCTTGGGCGTCAGAGTCCCCCACCAGCGGCCGGCAGGTGCCCTAGTTGTGGGGAGACGCTAACTCCACGTCTTCCCACACCGCCATCTTGATTCCGCCTTCCTGCCTCCCTGTTTTAAAAAGTGAAGATTCAATTTCCTTTTACATTTCAACTTCCTTTCATTTGCAAGATATTTCTAGCATTTTCTCAATGGTTTTCCTAATTACCATTCAACTCATAAGACGCTCTCTCCCCCATGCACAAGAGCTCCGTGGCATTGCATGGGGGAGGGCTGGACAGGCAGCACTGTGGAGAAGGATGTGCTAAGATGTGCTAAGATTTCCCATTTCTCCTACCTGTCTACCTCACAGGATGCCCGAGAGCAGAGACTGTGTATTGGGAGCACTCTCATCCCTCAGAAGAGAAGGGCGAAATATTAAGAGGAGCCTAACGATGTCATTGTAGTAAGAACAGGTTTGTGTACCATCCTTCCTGGTAACCTAACTATTGCCACGAGCGTCCTCCTGAGGCATGCAGGTAAGCCTCGGACTTCTGGCGCACATAGTGAACTATAGCTCACACTCACAGAGCAACGGCTTGGAGGGGGATGGACAGACAACCCCCAATTCATCCGCATGACCTCTATGAAAAGACAAAGGGGGGAAATGTTCTTTCACAGATGATTAGACTGGTATAAGATTTACTGAATAACCGCCTCCTCTGTCATGGACAACGACACGTCTTTTGAGGGCTAACTGTGCAGATAGAATTTGCATCCTCATTGAGTTTATGTTACAGAGATCTGAATTAAAATCTTTCCTTTATTATTAGATCAGATTGGGCAAAATCCCCAAGGAAACAAATTATGGCCTTTAAAGAATAGCAAAATCTCTTCTCTGATAACAATTCTTGGCTGGGCCATTTTTGTTAATAAAATTACAGATCTATTTCTATTCAGAGAGACCAAATATTTATTTCGAGTCAAACTGGCCCAACTTGAGTGATACGTCTTCTCCTGGAGCAATCCAACTAGAGCCAGGAGAATGGAATCACGTAAAGAATGAGCTAGACAGAGGCCAGCTCCCCCAAAAGAGCCATGTGGTGTGGGAAGGGTGTGATTCCCAAGATGTGGGAACTAGGAATACAACCTAACTGCTACACCTAGATGTCCAAGGGAAATGTTGCTGAGGGCTAGACAGGATTGCCCTGTTCTTTTCTTTTCCTTCACGTTGAAACAATGGAACATCACTCTTCCCTACCCTCCACCTCCAATTCTTTCTCTTCTTTTTTATCATAGACTTTATTTTTAGGGCAGTTTTAGGCTTATAGGAAAATTATGCCGGAAGTAGAGAGTTCCCATACATTTCTTACCCCCAGACACATTTCCCCTATCATTAACATCTTGCATTGGTGGGGTACACTTATTATAACTGATGAACCAATATTGATACATTATTAACTAAAGTCCATAGTTTATATTAGGGTGCACTCTTTGTGCTTTATTGTTCTATAGGTTTTGACCATTGTTCGCCATGCCTCTGTCATTACAGTATCATACTAAATAGTTCCACTTTCCTAAGAATCCCTTATGTTCCACCTATTCATCCCCCCTTCCCTCCAAATCCCCGGTAATCAGTAATCTTTTTACTGTCTCTGCAGTTTTGCCTTTCCCAGAATGTAACAGAACTAGAAACATACGGTATGTAGCCTTTTCAGACTGGCTTCCTTCACTTAGCAATATGCACTTAATGTTCTTCCATGTCTTTTCATAGCATGATAGCTCATTACTTTTAATTGCTGACTAATATTCCATTATATTGATATACCAAACTTTGCTGATCCATTCACCTATGGAAGGACACCACCATTTCCTTTTTACTTCTCTGTCCTTAGATTTCCACTTCATGTCTTTAATGGGCCACTGTGAACTTCTTGCCCCTTGATATTAACTTATGCAATTATTATACACTATGCCTATATGAAAATGACAGGGCTTAGAGTGTCATTTTGGTTGGCAACTTGGGTACTAGTGGTATATCACCTGTTTACTTGACAAGTGGTACTTGAATATGTACCTAAAGCCAGTGGAGTACGTGTTTAAGGTAGAATGCCCACATTAACACCATGAATTGGCTACTCAGGCTGAGAGTGACTTACTGGATATTCCAAGAAGTAGTGAGACTTCAACCACTAGAATTTGAAGTTAGGTATCTTCAGGAATGGAGTGGAAGCCTTGTCACCATCTGTGAAATGGAAATAGATCAAATAGTAACTAAAGAGGATTTCGCCCACCCACAAGCCAGTGGTATTGGCCACACTGAGTTAGTACCAAGAAAGGTTGAATAGGGTCAGAGATGTCAGATTTAGGCAATGTTGGAGACAAATACACAGTTTAATTGATTTATCCTTAAAATGTATAAAAATGGTTTTATCAAGGAATGTCATGAATATTATTTTGTTCCCTCATCCACATGGCTGTTTCATGGGTGTGGACCTCTATCAGGCACAGTCTTTAGGTGACCCATCCCCCTGGCTGCAGTTGGATCGGTCCAGGAGAGGACATGGACTCAAGCTGGGCCAGCCAGATACAAAGGAAAAATTCCATTTCTTTGAGTGTGGCTAGATTTGGAACAATTGAACTTTCATGCTATTAGAGGTCATATTTTATGCCTTGGACACTAAATTCTCTTTAGAATGAGAACAATGATATAGATGTGTATGAGAAAGAAACACAGACTCATCTTTTTTTTTTTGCTCCTGTTTCCAAGCATTTTATTGAAGAAAACATAGTTGTCTCCTCAACATCGGTTCTTCCTTCTTTTGGCAACTGCCTCAGTCTTCATTTTGATATGCACGGCTACCCCAAGCATACCTTGGAAATAGCTCAAGTCCATAGTTAAAGGACTATGGCCTAAATTCATCATAATCCTCCTGCGTGGGCACAGGTGTTGATCCAGAGGTAGATTGGGGCCACCAAGTGGAGCCAATGAGACGGAGGAAGGTAACTGTTGGAGGATCTGAGGAAAGAGGCTTCGTTACTCTTCAGGAGCCACTTCTGGAAGAGATCCCACCCCAGATGGGGGTGATGTACTGGACTCAGTTTACGTGCCACCCCAGATCCATGCACTTGCCTTGCTTATAGAGCAGCAAGGCCTTAGCGACAGTCTGCTGTTCCCGCGATTATGGACCCAGGTCATTGCTAGAGGTGGAGAAGCCACATACTCGGGGCACCTAGCGAAGAGAGATTGCTGAGTCTGTGCTCCGGCCCTAGTGTTCCTGTGGGGGCCTCGGCCTTATCAGTAGCCACCTAGAGAAGACTCGGGACAGAACTAGGAAGGGAGGGGGAGTGAGGTCTCGTGAGAATGACTGGTGAAGATAGGGGCCAGGAAGTTGCTGATAAATTCTTCTCTCTTCCTGCACCCACATAGCTGGTCCTGAGATACAGTAGCCGGTGCATCCTTTCTGAAGGCTCCCCTTTGAACTTGCTCTCTCCCCTCTCCCACCTCACTCCCTCTTTCCTTCTCCTGCGTCCCCAAATCGCACTCCAGTCTCAAATAAAGTGCCAACACATCAGTCTTTCCGGGAACCCAGGCTAAGGCAGGAGGATATGACCTCATGGACTGCTGGCATCTCTGTTATGGGAACTAGCAAAAGGATTGAGGCCAGTAGTGTGAAAGACACGTGGAGAGCTGACAGGAACATGATAACATCAATGACCAACCTGGGAGCCCTTCTTACCTCTGGACCTCCAGTTACCCGAGTCAAGAAGAAGTCCATTCTATCTAGTTTTCTGTGAAGGGCAGCTGAATACATTGTAACTGATAACCTTCTCTAGTTTCACCTATATTTGCAGATTCTGGGAGGGTCTCCCTTGTATCATAGCCTTATAATAAATTCCCCTTTTGATTTCAGTTAACGTAAGTTGATTCTGGTACCTGCCAGCAAAAAGATCCTAACTGATATACCCACCTCCATTTTGATTCTGATGAAAAACCATTAGAACCCCTTGTTGGGATTCTGGTCCTTTTCACCAAAGAAATAAAAATCAGTTAAAATGTATAAAGTGTATGTATAGCCATGCATAAATCACAGGTTATTTCTGTTTTAATTAAAAAACAGCCACGCACATATCAAAAAAATTTTTTTAACAATTCTGGAAGTTTTCCCAAATAAAAAGAAAACAATACCCCCAAATAAGAATAGTTTAAGAATTAATCTCTGCCACGCCAGCTTTCCCCCAGATGATGGATTTGTTAGTTAATCATTCTGAAGCCAGGATTAGAGCACAGTGAACAGTTTAATAAACCATTCATTTCCTACAGTGCTGAGCAGTTTCATGGGCTTTTTACTCGCATGCCATAAACAGGACTATAAATTGTATTAGTAATTGTTTTTGAAAAGGATGTCGAGACTTCTGTTCCAAGATGGCGATTTGAGCCTGCACGTTTAACTACTCCCTTTCTTCCCCAGTTCCTATGGAAATGACCACAAACATATTTTAGAATATGGTTAAAACAAACAAACAGAAAGAAAAAAAAACCCTTTATTCTGAGAAACAGTGAAAACTGCTATCCACAGGCTACCAACTGGGAGGAATTCGGCAAAATAGCAGAGACAGAAATAGATAGCAGAAGACCAACTAGCCCAAGACTTGATGAGTGCAAGGAAAAGCCTCCCTGCACTTGAGCAATCTAGCAGAACCACCTAGATTCTGATCCTCCTGGAGCAGCAGGGCCTGGGGGGCGAGGCTGGGCAGTGGAGTATTTGGGGCCTGTAATGCAAGGTCTTTGCTAAAATTGGCTCCCATTGGGGGTCATCCTGTCCCTTAGAAAGGAGAGCTGGACCAGCTAACCTCAGGTCACTACAACAAACACAGGAAAAATAACAATAATAAAAGAGGAAAAAGAAGAAAAGAACATCAGGGACCTATAGAGATGCTGAGACCCTGGCCTCCCTGGCCTCCTCCAGCTGCATTCACTTCTTGAGGTCATTGTCAGAAAGTGGAAAACACTTTCCAATCATGTGCCAGAGGCTGATGGGCAATTTTCTTCAATCAGGAAGTAGTTGGAGCTTTGTCGATTATATGAAAATAGCAAAGCCGTACTAGCCCTGAAGGTCTCCGGAATAGAAAGGGCCCTTCTGCCATCCAAAGGTTAAGGTACTAGGAGCTAGGGAATGGATTGAAGTTTATTGACTTTCAATTGATGAAACATTGACAACAGCATCAGATAGTGAAATTACACCTCTCGGCTCAGAGAATATTGTTTCTTGTCCCAGACTCATTGTTGAAGTTGACAAGTAAATGGCTTTCTGGTAAACATTTATTCCATTTTTCAATCTGGACACCAAATTGATGTGTAGCAATAATGTGAGGGTAATTACAGGAGTCTGAAGGACCTGAAGTCTTGCAAAAGCCTAAATGTTTTCGAAAGCAGGCTGTTTCTTTGACTTTCCAGTCGGCATTGGATTGCTCAAGAGGACAATGCATGCGGAAGAACTGGATTCATTTCAAAAACTACGTATGTGGGTTTTCTGGGAGGGGAGATACAGAGCTTAAGGTGGCACTGATGATGTTTTCTTTCTCATCGTCTCCCTAGCCTCTCCTTTAAATACCTTCTCATTAATTCTGCAAAATCCACCAGACTATTCTCCACTCCCAGGGGCTTTCTCACCTCAGTTGAAAACAGCTCTTCACAACAGATGATTCAATTTTATTTTCCCCTTGCTAAAGGGGTGGAGGTGAGGAGGAAAGGAATTATTCCTCTAAACTAAGATTTCTCAACATTTCACATTGTCTTCCTCCTTCACATTCATGAGCCGCCCTCCTCCGCCTTCATTTCTCATTAAGAATGCTCCACAGCAAAACTCTAATTAAAGTGTACCTTACAAGGGAGAGTGAGCCTTAAACCTCTGAGGCTCAGTGAGCCTATCTGTAGAATGGGGCTATTAAGGGATCCCTTGTGGGGTTATGTGAAGAATTAACAAGAGAATTTATATGAAAGCCTGCTTTAAAACAAAAGCGCCCTAGGGGATACAGGGGTAGAGTGAAATTACAGAGTGATGGAGAGCCAGGGACCTGGCAGCCCCATTTAATGTGTGACTCTGGGTGAATTATTTAACCTCTCTGTTCCTCGGCTTACCTATCTGTAAATGGGGATATGCGGGCCCACTTCAGATAGTCTTTGTGAGAATCAATGAGTTCTTAATGAATATAGGCTAACATAAAAATAAAAGACATCGTTCTTACAATTTCAGAATAATCCTATCATAAGTAAGAGGTTTCCTATCTCCTCCACAAAGTGATAACTTTTAATATAGATATTCGATGGCCTGTCTGGGGATGTGTGGTGTATGGAAGAAAACGCAGATCCAGATACAGAGTCAACTCTCTGTATTCAGTAGAGGTCTGAATTTTATATGGAGGTCAAGGGAGAACGCTCTGGTATATTTCATGGAATTAAGGGGAAGATATTTAAACCGGCGGATGGAAGTGAGTAAGTACACAGGCCTAACTCTACACAATGAACAGGTGCCTGCTGCTTACCTCCTCGTTTTAGGACCTTTCCCATCCCGAGCTCCTAGTGGCCCAGATCCTCATCTCGTAGGTTGTAAATTCTGGTGTCTACCATCATCCCCTAAACTGGGGATTAATTACTGAGTTAACTACCGAGAGACTATTATCATCCTAGAGGTACTGGCAAAAGTTCTTAACCTTCCAAAGAGGGATCTGTATTTGTGGAGTTTTAGGCACAACGATAGTCCAAGGAGGGATTTTGCAAGAGCTAGACGGTGATAGGCTAGGAAGAGTTGCAAGACATTCAGGGCCAGGTCAACTGTTGGAGGCCCTGAACACTAATAACATTTTGGTACTCATTAAATCCCATATAGTTCATAGTAAACATTATATAAAATCATAAAACATAAATACCATACCCACGTGTACGCTGAAAAAGAAATACACTCATTTTAGATTTACTGATTTCAAAATTCTGGGTAAGTTCATCAAAGCTGAATCCGTACCATCTCTCTCCTCTCTCTCTGGCCCTGCTTTCTGGTGACCTCGCCACATCCTCAGGCTGCCTGTCAAGTGTCCGCTCCCTCCCATCTCCACTTCCTTCTGCTGCGGTCACCAGCCAAGCCATCTGCTCCAGCTCTCCGAGGAGGTGCCTCAGGAACTCTCGCCAGGCTCTGCCGCCAGGGCCATCCTATCTCCTCCCCCGCCACCACCACAGAGCTTCCAGCTCTTTGTACCATTGACAGTTCTCCAACTTGGCTCATAAAGCCCAGCTCCTTGAACTCCCACTTCAGAGAGCTGTGACAGCTAACACCTTGTCTTGTTTGAAGTGTATGCTGTATTGGGGAAAAAAACCAAGAGAGCGGGTTCCCAGGAATTGCTTTCCTGCTTCTTTGGGGACGGAGCTGGGGTCTCTTCCCAGTGTGTGGGGTTTAATCCCAGGCTCTCCAACAAAGATGGCAGACAGAACTGTGTGGTAGAGAACAGCTGCGGCATTCGAGGCAGAAACACCTGAGTTTGTATCTTACTTTAGGCACTCGCTACCTGTGTAAGGCTACTTCACCTTGCTGAGCCTCAGTTTCCCCCTGGGAAAATGAATATGATGAGAGTGTTTGTCAAGAGCACCTACAGTGACGTAGGTGGGTGCCACACCTGGCTCGGAGCAAGGGCGTAATACATGGGAGATGTTATTTATAAAAAGGCCGGGTCCTGTGACTCGGAGACTGTGGCAACACATCCCTTACATGTACCTGAGATTCTCCTGTTCCTCGGGGTGAATCCCCTAGAGAAGCAGACTGGAGACTGACTTGCACCATCAGAAAGGGTTCCTCACACTCCACTTTATCGACCTTTTATCCACAATTTGTCACCAAGCCAAGGCTACATCAGAAGACACGCCTGATCTATGGATTAGGAGGAAAAGCAGCCCTGTCTTCCCCAAGCTCCTAGAGACCACCTAGCTCTTAGGGCCAGGTAGTGGAGGAAAGAAGTATATCCTCAAGTCTTTCAAGCAGGATTTTCAAAGTGAATCCATTATATATAAAGAACTTCCTGAAAGCTGAGAAAGGCTAATTTGATGGACTGATAGTGAAAATAGTGCCTCTGACAGTTTTGGGTCTGTGGCCTTTAACAATTTTTTTTCAGTATAGAACTCAGGTAACTCCCATCAGCATGTAGATTTCCTTGCTTATAAAATGTCAACTCCACAGTCAAGTGACTGCTTAAGGAATCTGCAAAAATGGATTCTAGAACATTTTGCATCCCACCTAGCGACTAGTCTGGGTCTCATTTATTTTCTCCCTTGGAGTCAGGGACATCAAAACCTCACAGGCCCCAGTCAGAACCTGCTTCCTATGCTCATGACCTGTGCAGTCACATGGGGCCCAGTGCCTAGAATGGTCCTATAATTGGTTTGATGTTCTGCTGTCAGAACATTAAATTCTTAACAAGTATTATTCAATTATTAATAATTTTTGAACAAGGAACCCTGCATTTTCATTTTGCACTGGGCTTTGCAAATTATGTGGCTGGCTCTGGCCCCAGTACCCAGCCCATTGTCTGTTGTATAATAGATGCTTATTTACTATTTGAAGAAAATTAATGATCAACAATGTAATGCCCTCTCTGTTTCTTCATTAGAGTATATTCGAGCTATGGTCCATAAAGCATTTGAAACCCTCCTATGTGTCATAACCTGCACAAAGGCCATGTTAAGTCTAAAAATTATACTTGAAACTTAGAAACCTAATGTGATACGTGAAATACCAGCTACAAGTGGATTCCCTCCCAAACAGGAACAATTTACAAATCTTCCATTTGCCTGATAGTAACAGCTTCTGCTACTGAACATCTCAAAGGAATAACAGGTCAAAGTGCTGAGTAGAGAATTCTGCCAACTCAATATGCTAAAGCTATCGAGGTGATGCTATTAAGTCCCAAGAAGCGAATATTCAGATCTCATTCAAATGAAGTTCTTAGGGGGAACTGCCCTTTATATAACAATTGATTTTTCTAAAGTGAATTACCAGTTATAGGATGTTTACTCTGGTTTGTTGTTTAGGGACTTGGGGATGTGTATGAACCACACTTCAGGAAAGAGAGCTGAAAAGCAGGGCAACGTGCAGAATTGTAATCAGAAAGTGGATGATAAAATCATTTAAAGAAATAAAGCAGAAGCCAGCCAGAAAAACACAATTAAAAAACTGAGAAGTAAGTGAAATCCCCAAAGCGTGACCATGGTGGGATCTGACACTGAGGTGATGCAATACGTTGAACTTCATCTTCCATTCCAAAGGATTCAATTTGCAAGGGCACCATCAGTGTAGGTTAAATAAAACACTCTTGTTTAGAAACAAGGTGGTGGTGAGCGGGGGTGACTATAATATCTTATAACAAAGGATAATGGGGAAAATATGGAACATTCCTTCTCCACACCTCTTCTTGCTTCTCTCTACGGACCTTTATCACTGACACTTCTCAGCATTCTCTCTCAGAGAATGGGCAGCTGCTGAAAAGTTTCAGAGCAAGGGCAACAACGTGGGGAATACTGCAGCAGAAATACAACCAGCCGCAGAGAAGTCCAAATAGGGAAGGAAATGAGATCAGTAAGACTCTAGATTTTTTTTTTTTTTTTCGGTACGCGGACCTCTCACTGTTGTGGCCTCTCGCGTTGCGGAGCACAGGCTCCGGACGCGCAGGCTCAGCGGCCATGGCTCACGGGCCCAGCCGCTCCGCGGCATGTGGGATCTTCCCGGACCGGGGCATGAACCCGTGCCCCCTGCATCGGCAGGCGGGCTCTCAACCACTACCACCAGGGAAGCCCAAGACTCTCGATTTTCATAGCGAATTCAGGAATCAATCAATCCAAATCTTTCTGGATTACAATGTGCCCTGTGCTCACGAGAAGGGTGGCAGCCAGGAGAATATTTGTGCTTCACCGGAAGTACAGAGTAGATAACTCCTGAACGAGTCTTTTCCCACGTGGATTTAACCTGGAGGCGGTTCTCAGCCTCCCAAGCCAAAAGCCAAAGCACAGGATATAATTCCTCTCAGATGGAGAACGAACACCAGTAGGAGAAAAGAGCAAGAGGTGATTTTATACACAGGCAACATACTGCAATTTATGGAACTTGAACCATTGAGGATGGAAAGACAGAGTTCTCTGTAATTGCTGTTAAAGCCTTACATCAAGGAAATGCCATGTGGCCAGAAAGAATAAAATGGGACAGAAAAGAAGAGGATCGGGCAATGAGAAAGAAGAAAGGAAAGGATGCAGGCCAGACGAGGGCTGAGACAACTTCTGAAGCCACAGCCTGCTTGAGATTCTCACCAATTCCAAGGTGAAGACAGCGTGAGAGTTAACATCAGAAGCACATTATTTTATTTGTAGTTTTTTGGTGATACTTCGGTTAACAGTTGAATAAACTGTGTGTGATTCTCAGTTTGGCATAGAAAACAACATAAAATTTAACATTTGACTTTCGTGTCCTAAAGTTCCTTGGCCACCGGTACCAGAGGAAAGTTTACACTGCCGACTGCTTCCCTGGGCCGCACCTGCTCGCATGTAGCTCCCTCTCCCCCAACGCTCCCCAATCCATCCACTCCTCCTGTATTCACCTGCACGCCCTCCTACTGCTGCGGGAGCTGCCAAAAGCCCACTGCCACATTCCTTTGCTTGTTTTTTGTTTTTGTTTTAACATCTTTACTGGAGTATAATTGCCTTACAATGGTGTGTTAGTTTCTGCTTTATAACAAAGTGAATTAGTTATACATATACATATGTTCCCATATCCCCTTCCTCTTGCATCTCCCTCCCTCCCACCCTCCCTCTCCCACCCCTCTAGGTGGTCACAAAGCACCGAGCTGATCTCCCTGTGCTATGCGGCTGCTTCCCACTAGCTATCTATTTTACGTTTGGTAGTGTATATGTGTCCATGCCACTCTGTCACTTTGTCTCAGCTTACCCTTCCCGGGGGGGAAAAAAAAAAAGGTCATGAAGAACCTAGGGGTAAGACGGGAATAAAGACACAGACCTACTAGAGAATGGACTTGAGCATTACTTTGCTTTTTAAAGCAGTGGGACAGAACACGTCTTTGTGTAAATGTCTTCTATCTAGGTGATGCCCGGGGAAGGCCACAACTTTCAAAGTGAAACAAGCCCTTTTGAGCACTTTTCTAAACCAATAGTGAAGTCTCACTCTAAAAGGCATCCTACTTTGCTCTCGGACCAACAGTTCAAACACCAGGTGGTTCTTTAAAAATAATTTCTCTTCTTTTTTCCTTATAAATTTCTATGTTACTAAATAGTCCTCTAAAATATTATTTTTAAATGGTGGCATATCATTCAGTCCCATGGCTGTGACACTTTTAAAATACAATGCCCTGCTGTTGGATGTTTTCATTTATTTAAGTTGTTTAATATTGTGGCCAATATTTTGCTATTATAAATAGGGCTAATATATATACTATGTGTATATTTTCATGCATGTACGATTATTTCCTTATAAATACATTGAAGTAGAATCATTATAAAATACTATAACTTTGAAGCAAATTATTCTGCAGCTTCTTGTATGTATTTTAAATGATGTGCTGAAAGCTTTACAAATGTATAAAAGGCCTATGTTATTGCACCCTTAGCCACTCAGTGAATAAGTTAAAAAAGAAGTTTATAGCATTAGAATTATGAACGATTATCATAAAAATAAGTACATTGCCAGACAGTCAATAGTCATAAATAGTACGTACTGCTTGAGGTTTAAAGAAACAAGAAAAATTAAAACTTGACCAAAGGAGTTTCATAAGGCTTTTATGAAGAATAAATCACTCCAAATTCACTTCTTGCTTTTGATAACTATGACTGACATCCACCTCAAGGTAACTCTGATTTGACATATTTTATAAGAGTTGGGTACAATAATTAAAAAGCTTTAAGAAACAAAGGCTTTGAAAGAGTTTTAGTATCAAAAACTTTGGTTGAGCAGACAGTTCCATTCATTTGCATTAAGGCAAGACTATTTTGAAGAATTATGAGTCAACATTGCAAATATATATTGGTATATGCCATATTTAAAAACATACTTTCCCTACTACTTCCCTATACTTCCCTTCTGCTCCAATCAAGGTGGTCAGATCATGCTAACAAAATGTTTTCTTAATTTTCCAAGAAATATATGAATACTTTCTTTTAGAGACATTAAATGTTACAGATAGGAGACTTTCATTTCCAGCAATTATAAAGTAGCATGTATCAGATTAATCTACAGTTATGATCAATCTTAGTACATTTCAAGTATACAATATAGAATATTTACTAAAATTGACTATTTGCTCGGGCATAATGCAAGTCTCAACAAATTTCAAAGAATTGAAAAAAAAAAATACACTATTCTCTGACCTTAGCGGAGTTAAGATAGAAACCGGTCAGCCAAAAATCACTAAAAATGATTTCAGTGTTTGAAAATTAAGCAATAAACTGCTAAATATTTCATTGATCTAAATAAGAAACCACAGTGGAAATTAGAAAATGTTTTAAACTAAATGATGATGGGAACATACTTCATATCAATACTCCTGGGTCAGGTTAGAGCTTATTTTAGCGAGCTTTTGCTGTGTAAAAAACCATCCCAAATTTTAATGGCTTAAAAACAACCACCATTTTATTAATATCAAGATTCTATGGTTTGCTTGGGTGGTTCTTCTATTCTGGCTTGGCTGACATTGTTGGACTGTCTTGTATCTATGGTCAGATAAAGGTCGGGGAAGATGGAAGACCTAGAATGGCCTTATTCACATGTCTGGCAGTTAGCAGACTTTCAGCCAGGATACCTTAGTTCTTCTCCATGTGACCTCCTCCCCTCCAGCAAGCTAGCTTGCTCTCATTCATGGGGTGTTCTCAAGTTTTCAAGCACAATAAGAAAAGACAAACTTCAATGCTTAAAAGTTTTCCAAATCTCTGCTTGTTTTATGTTTGCTAACATCCATTGATTAAAGCAAGTCACGTAGCCAAACCTAGACTCAAGGACAGAAACAACTTTTGATGGAAAAATCTGCAAAATTATATTACAATAGGTCATGCAGACAGAGATAGAAAAAAATTGTGGTCACTTTTACCATCTACACACAGCTTAAACAGTGCTCAGAGGGAAATTTATATCTTTAAATACATATATTAGCAAGTGAGGAGGATTTGAGTTTTTAATCTCACGAAGTTAGAAAAGGAAAAACTAAGCCCAAAGAAGGCAGTAATAAAGAATAAAAATTAATGATAAAGGAAATAAACATACAATAGAGAAATTCAACAAAGCCAAAAGTGTGTTCTTTAAAAATATTGATAAAATTGATCAACAAGAAAAGTAAGAGAGAAGAGACGAATTATCAATAAAAAGAATAAATCAGTAGCCATTACGACAAGTCGGGCAGGTGTTACAAAGATGAGAATTTATAAACAACTGTTTGCCAATATCTTTGAACGTAAGATAAAATGGAAAAATTCATTGGAAAATACAAGTTGCTAAAATGGACAACAGAAGAAATAAAATCCTATATTTATGAAAGTAATTGTCATTTTATCGAAAACCCTTTCCACAAAGAAAATTCAGACCCATGTCTTCACCAATGAATTCTTCCAAATATCTAAGAAATAATACCAATCCTTCACAAACATCTCCAAAGAATAGAAAAATAGGTGACACTTCTGAACTAGTTTTACAAGCCTACCAAACCCTCATGCCAAAACTTTAGGAGGACACTACAAGGAAGGAAAATTATAACAAAAATGCTAAATAAAATATTAGCAAATTGAATCCATAAACCAGTTAGGCTTATTTAAGTTTAGAAAAATTAGGAAATCAATCAATAAAATTAACCATATTAATAAAATAAAGGAGAAAAATCATGTGCTCATTATTTTGCCAGATGCAGAAAAAATATTTTGATAGAATTTAATACCCATTCATGACTTCTTTTAACTTTTTTTTTTTTTTTTTTTTTTGGCAAACCAAGAATAGAAGAGACTTCCTTAATTTCCATAAAGGGTGTATGTATATATATATATTTTTTTTGCGGTACACGGGCCTCTCACTGCTGTGGCCTCTCCCATTGCGGAGCACAGGCTCCGGACGCGCAGGCCCAGCGGCCATGGCTCACGGGCCCAGCCGCTCCGCGGCACGTGGGATCCTTCCGGACCGGGGCACAAACCCGTGTCCCCTGCATCGGCAGGCAGACTTTCAACCACTGCGCCACCAGGGAAGCCCAAGGGTGTATTTTTTAAAACCTACATAAAACTTCATATATAATGATAAAATTATTTAAAAGGCCTTCCCAAGATTAGGAATAAGGCAAAAATGATCATTTTTACTACTTATATTCAATGTTGTACCTGAGGTTTCAGCCAGTGCAATAATGTTTAAAAAAAGAAAAATTGATAGATTTAAGTACTGGAAAGGAAGAAATAAAACTGTCATTATTCACAATGACATAATTGTGTATGTAGAAAATTCAAAGGGTAAAATTTCAGAATAAATAATTGAATTTAGCAAGGTCCCTGGATACAAGATCAATATAGAAAAGTCAATTATAAATATTTCTATATCTTAACAATATACAATTAGAAGATAAAAGTTTTAAATTACATAATATAAAACAGCATAAAAACTTTAAATATGTAGGAATAAATCAGATTAAAATGTGTAAAACATCACCAAAGAAAACTACAAAATATTACTGAAAGAAATAAAAGAAGATATGAATAAATGAAAAGATACACCCGTTTTCAGATTGAACTACTGAATATTGTAAAATTGTCAATTTTTCCTAAATTAATCTTTAGATTCAACAAAATCCTAGTCAAAAACTTCAGAAGCCTTTTTTGTGTGTGTGGAAATTGCTAAGTGGATTCTAAAATTTTAAATGGAAATACAAACGGCCAAGAATAGCAAAAGACAAACTTGAAAAATAGTAGGGTGGAGGATTTATGCTATCAAATATCAAATTATTACAAACCTACAGTTATTAAAACAAGAACAAAACAAACAAACAAAACAGTCTGGTATTGGTAAAAGGACAGAAAAGTGAATGAACGAAGGAACAGAGTCCCCAAATGGACTTATACATACACAGCAACCATTTTTAAAATAAAGATGTCACAACACTGTAATGAGGGGAAGGGGAACTTTTTCCCATAAATGATTCTTCACCCATTACATACCTATACAGAAAGAGATGAACCTTGAACTCTACCACACACAAAAAGCAATTCCAGAAAGATTATAGATCTAAATATGCAAGGTAAAATAATAAAGCGTCTAGAAGGTAACATAGCAGTGTATCTTCATGACCTTGGCAGTAGCAAATGGAACACCACCTTTATTTAAATATCTGGCTCAGATGTATTTGACATATCCAGTCTGCTCTATCCAGCCTTCTCCTTTCTTCCTAGCTCACTCCGATTATCCTCTTTTCTGAGCTTCTATTTATCTCTCTTACAGTTACTACCACATATGTTAGCACTCACATTGTAAATCATCCCCAATTTTTGTCCTGTGTGTTGGTCTTGCAAGCTTTATGATGGCAGAGCTCGTCATTCTCTGCTATTTTCAATAGTGCCTGAGTTAGTGCCAGGCCCTCAATTAGTAACTCGGAAGTCCAGGTGGTCCTAAATCTCTCTGAACCTCTGCTCTGTTCTCTGTGCTTTCTAGGACACAATGCTTGAGTCCCTTCATTGATCTAAACACTGCAGAAGTCTGACCTAAGCGTTTCCTGAAAGCAAAACATTCTACCAGGCATCACACAGACTGCAAAGTTGTGTAGGTATCATTTTATGCTCTCAACAAGTTTATCATCTCTTAAGGGAGATATGGGGCAGAATCATTATTTTGTACTTCAGAGAAGTGTGGGATGAGTATCTGAAGAAGAACAGAAGAGAAGGAGGAATTATTTTGCCCCGGCTAATCAGGGAGGGCATTTTGAATAAGTGGCATCTGAGATGGGTCCTAAAGGTTATAAAAGACTATTCCAGGCAGAGCAAAAACTTAATGAATATTTTTTTGAATTGATGAACTACAATTGTTGGATAACTGTTTGAATAGATTTCTCCTGGAATAATTAAATTGACTTCCTATAACCACAGAAGAGCACTTGTTCAGGCTATGAAGCAAGTGCTCCTGGGAGGACAGAAAAGATGAAGTGGTTGCTTTCGTCTGAAGTCTATGGCTTTTAAATCTGAGCTGTCAGAGGACTGTGTTAGCAGAAGCTCTTATCTTTCATATACATAGATGGCTGTTTTCTGCTGCTTCCTTCCAGCTCAGGGGAAGAAGTTATTGCAACAAGTCTGCTTTGGAACTTTTTAGTAAGTCTTCCACTGCCTTTGTGAAATTGAATGAAGAGATTGCATTACGTTTTTAAAAGAGTTGAAAGAATAAGTCAGAACAATAGAAGTCCAGATTAGCTTCAAGATTCCTGTCAGAGATTAGTGGGAATTTAGGAACAGATGGGAGGGCCCTGAATTCCTTGGTGTTAGAATAACACAGTGCCTGTGTTGCAAACTCAAATGCCTACAGGGAGCATGGAGGTAAAAGAAGTGGGTGGGTGGATGGGCTGAAAATAAAAATAGTAACAGCAGAAATGTGATGAGAAATGGCAACTCACACTTGGGCTGTAGTAAGGCAAATTCTCAGGCCCTACCCAGACCTACTGAATCAGAAACTCCAGGGTGGGACCCAGCAATCTCCAAATGGTTCTGATGGATAGTAACATCTGAGAAATACTGCAATAAGGAAAGTGAAAACAGAGGCAAACTGGTATGCTCACACCCCATGTAAAGGCCAAACATTTCTCTGCCCTATGTGATTTTTGCCTTGTAGGACATAGACCCTATGTTGCCAGACTTTCCACTTTTGTAAAGAGAGGTCATATGTCTGAATTTTTACGTGATATTTCTTGATTTTTTAATGTATAGTAATAGCCATGATTAAAAAACAAACAAACAAACAAAAAAACCTCTGGTGGCCAAATATAATCGCGGTCAACATTTCACCACTGAAAATTGGCTTGCGATCTCTAGCATAGTGATTAAAAGCATAAGCTCCAGAGTCAGACAGCTGTTAAATTCAAATTCCAGCTCTTCTTACTTTGTGGGTACTTGTAAAAGCAAATTGTTTAATATCCCCAAGCCTCGATTTCCTCCTGTGTGAAATGGGCATAATAATAGTACCTGTTTCACAGGGTCCTTGTGAAGGTAGGGTGAGGTAATGCCTATTCAAGGGGCTGGCACATTGTAAGTGCTCAGTAAATGATACCTTTATAATTACTCTGCTCAAGCACAGAACATGCTGGGTCTGTAGGGAAAAGGAAGGCAACTGAGATAGGGGAGTAGGGAACTCATTGATTTCTCTGGGCTGAGCTGGGTGGTCCTACACAGTGTCCAGAGTAAGTGGCAGCCTCACGCAGGGACCAGGCTGTGCTCAAGCAGGAAGGAGATGTATTTGATGGGTGGGACCCAGTAGTAGAAGAGTCCCATAGTCCCACATGTCATTTTGGGCAATCTGCTCGTATATGGCCAGGATTCAGCCTGGGTTGGGAGTAAGGACCCTGGCAAGTCTTAAATTCCTGGGATCCCAAAAGCAGGTTATGTTCAAAGTTTAAATGTAAGAACAGCCAGGTAGCCTGTACATTAGCTCAGTCCCACCCATGGGTCAGTACATCTGAGGGTGTCGGGGAAGGGGAAGAAGAAAAAAGATAAAAAGCGGTGTGCCCATCGAGAGCATATGCTAGGTAGAGTAGATACCAGGTCTGTGGGCTGCCACGATTACCTCCAGTCCCCACATCTGGAGGGGCTGAGGCAGCTGATATACTTCCTGTCTTAATCTAGACCAGCTCAGCTCCAAGGCATGAATGAGCCTGGAGGTGGAAGGCTTTGGAGACACTTCCTGTGAGTGGCTAGGAAAGGTGAAGCTTGACAGATACAGATGCTGGCTTAGGCAATGGGGTATCACTCATTTTTCTAGAAGGCAAGAAATTATAGTACTAATTAAAAGGGTCAACTTTCAGTCAGTATATAGGATGCACTGGATGAGGAGTCAGGGAAAAAGGAAGACCACGGCACTTACCCTGGCCAGTAATCTCAGCATTTGGACCACTCTCCTCTCAGTATTATTCAGGACATCTTTAATTGATTAAAATATCCTCTCCTGGGCTTCCCTGGTGGCGCGGTGGCTGAGAGTCCGCCTGCCGATGCAGGGGACATGGGTTTGTGCCCCGGTCCGGGAAGATCCCACGTGCCGCGGAGCGGCTGGGCCCGTGAGCCATGGCCGCTGAGCCTGCGCATCCGGAGCCTGTGCTCCACAGTGGGAGAGGCCACAACAGTGAGAGGCCCGCGTACCGCAAAAAAAAAAAAAATCCTCTCCTGCTAATATCCCTGAAAAGACATCAACATCTTTCCAAAACTCTGCTCTATACAGAGTTACCATACGATCCTGCAATCCCACTCCTGGCCATATATCCGGAGAAAACTCTAATTCGAAAAGATACATACACCCCAATGTTCATAGCAGCACTATTTACAATGACAAAGATATGGAATCAACCTAAATGTCCCTTGACAGATGAATGGATAAAGAAAATGTGGTGTATATATACAATAAAATATTACTCAGTCATCAAAAAGAATGAAATAATGCCGTTTGCAGTTACATGGATGGATCTAGAGATGATCATATTAAGTGAAGTAAATCAGACAGGGAACGACAAATAGCATATGATATCATTTATTTGTGGAATCTAAAAATATGATACAAATGTACTTATCTACAAAACAGAAACAGACTCACAGACATAGAAAACAAACTTACTGTTACCAAAGGGGAAGTGGGGGAGGGGTAAATTAGGACCTTGGGATTAGCTGATACTCACGACTATATAAAAAATAGGTGAACAACAAGGACCTACTGCATAGCACAGGGAACTACACCCACCTATACCTTGTAATAACCTAAACGGAAAAGAATCTGAAAAAGAATATATATATGAATAAGTGAATCACTTTGCTGTACACTTGAAACTAACACAGGATTGTAAATTAACTATACTTCAATAAAACAAAACAAAACAAAACAACTTTGCTCTATCTAGACAGCTACTCCAACAGACGGAAATTAGCACTTAAAGTTCCTGGTTTGGGTGTCCATTGCTACAGGGTGATGACAATGGGGGTGAAAGAAAGGGGTTATTCAAAAAATGTTGTGAAATATCATCAGTAGGAGTCAGTGCCTAAAGTTTTGATGGGGGTTGGGGGGTAAGATGGGGCCAGCATGAAGAAACCCAGGTGAAAGATCACAGTAAGTTTTCAAGTCTAAGAGTGGGAGACTGTTTGATGCTGTTAAGAAAAGGACCTTCCCTCCAAAAAACAAAAAAACATCTAAACAACCAAGGAATTCAGAAAAATGAGCAGGTTGGTGGAGAAAAGATGATGAGTTCACCTTCTGATGTCTGGCAGAATAAGGAGCTGGAGGTGTCCATGGAACAGTTTGACATGCTGGACTCTTCTCGAATCCTATCAGCTTTTAAACTTGGTGTGTGAGGCTTTGGGAAGATGTCAAGAATGTGTTGGATACTTTGTCCTTGAGAAGTTCAGGAGATAATGGAGGCATAGGGACACCCACACATGACTAACAAGGAGTTGTATAACCAAAAGGAATCAAACAGAAACCACACACATATTTAGAAAGGGGGATGAGTGGGGAAACAAGGCAAGTCATGGAAGCTGAGGGTGGATCTCAAATAAATTCTGAGCATGAATAGAACACTGGGGCCAGAAGATGATCCAAATTCTTCCTTAGACATGGGTAATTATTCAAAAAGGACATCTTCTTGGCCTGAGAATCCAAAAACCATCACTGATGCCATCATCATAGGATATTTATTTACTAAGCATCAGCATACTGTCAGCATTATGCTAGTGGTCAAAAACCCTTTGCCCTATGAGGAAGTCACAGACTTGTAGGTGGAAGATAAGTACCAAGTTACTGCGATACAGCATGAGAAGTTCTGAGATACCTGTATACACAGAGAGATACAGGAGCATGTAGCATGTCTAATGCAGCCTGAGAGGAGCAGGGCAGGTGTCCTGCAGAGGATGAAGTTGGAGATGCACTGAAAGGAAACTAGAAAGATTGGAATGAGTAAATACACACTACTATATACCCATCCTTATCCAAAAGCATGCCAAGTTGCCCAGGCTTTCTAGGCAGCGCCCAGCAGGAGCAGCAGAGAAGTGTGCAGGTGTGGAGTACGACTCAGGGTGGGCTCTGTAATGCAGTTCCTCAAGCTTGCTCTTGGAAAAAGGCCAGAGAGTTTTAAATCGCCTTTTATTTATTTTGTCTTTTTTTTTTTTTTTTTTTTGAGGGAAGCATAGCAGAGCATTTGTAGCTAAACTATTGTAATTCTTCTCTGCTGGCTGACTTCCAGAATAAAGCTGACTAAATAGACTCACCGTCTTTTGGGGCAGACACCCCAGGGCATCCTTCTTATATACTCATCTTCCCCAGAGTCTTTTCTACCAGGGAAATGAGAGGGAAGTTGATCTGAGAAAGTTGTTAAGATGAGAGGTTTTTTGGTTATTATTGCTTATTTGTTGTATCACTGCTAGGTCTCCCATCTTTTAAAAATTAAATTTTATTTTTCTATCACTTTTGTAGTGCTTAATTTTGGAAAAAAGAAAAAAAAACCTAACAAAGTTTACTACCTCAACCATTTTTAAGGGTATGGTTCAGCAGTGTTAAATACAATCACATTGTTGAGTAACTGATCTCCAGAAATGTTTTACCTTGCAAAACGAAAACTCTATACCCATTAAATAACAATTCCCCATTTCCTCTTCCTCCAGTCCCTGGTACCCACCATTCTACTTTTTGTTTCTATAAATTTGACTCCTTTAGATATCTCACATAAGCGGAATCACACAGTGTTTGTCTTTTTGTGAGTGGCTTATTTCACGTAGCATAATGTCCTCAGGGTTCATCCATGTTGTAGCATGTGTTATAATATCCTTGCTTTTCAGGGCTGTATGCTATCCCACTGGATGTATATATCACATATTATTTATCCATTCACTAGCGGCTGAACATGTGGCTTGCCTTACATCTTGGCTATTGCGAACAATGCTGCTATGAACATGAATGTACAAATATATCTTCAAGACCGTGTTTTCAATTATTTCAGCTATATTCCTGGAAGTGGGATTACTGGATGATATGGTAATTCTATTTTTAATTTTGTGAGAAACCACCGTAGTGTTTCCCATAGCAGATGGACCATTTCACATTTAGGTCTCCCACCTTTTAAGGAGGAATTTATAACCTCTGATATCAGGAGGACCCCCAGGCCTCCCGGACCCCCTTTACCTCGTGACCAGGTGAAGGCCCTATCCTTCCACCAGTCCTTTGTGGAGAAGGAGGCAGCTGTCCTCAAATATGGACAGAGAAGTTAGGACACCATCAACAGGTGAGGTAGCAATTCTGCAGAGCAACTGGATCACAATGTGAGGCCCAAATAGAAGATGAAGTCACCCACCCAGCACCATCACCTGCTGAACTGCCAACTGATCTCTGCTACTGACAGAGAACAATCACCCATGTATCTGGGAACCCTGCTACATTTGAGAGCCTGCTTCAGCTGATGTGATACCTTTAGCATTTGATGACACCATGACCCTTGATTTCCAGGGAAAAGCAATATTGTGATTTATAAGAAATATATATTTGGATATTGAGATAACCAAAATATCTTTCTCATATGTGGTTCCTGGCACACAGCTACTAAAACCCTTGGGATTTCCTAAGTGAGGAGAGCAATAAAGGTGACTTTTGTTATGTTAATGAGATGACTTTTCAAAAGCACCTAAGGATGGGGGTTCCAGGGAAGGGCTCCATACACAATAACTTACAGTCTGAAATTCCTCCCCATGTGGCCCTCTGCTCAGGGAAGCTGGGGCCCTTCCATGGCTCTGAGCAGGGGATGCCCACCTAACCAGTTCTGCTTCAGTTTTGGTTCCCAAGTGCTTCTGACAGTGGGCATGTACCTGTACCAAGTGTGGTTTTCAGATTTAACTGGAGTTTTCATTGAACCTGGTTCCTGGACTGCACTGACGAAAGAGTCACCTATTCTAGTGCTGGAGGAAAAGCTATTTGTGCTGGATTTTTCAAGACATCTCACGTCCGTCTCTGGCATGGAGCCCTCGTAAGGGAGGCTTGTGTAATTTTCATATGGCTTTTGCCTGCTGATGAGACTTTAGAACTTATGCCCAATGTTTGATGCAATTCTGCTGAAATCAGCTGGGTGACTCTGAGGACTGTTGTTGTCTTTCTGAAGCTCAGTTTTCTCAAGTGTGTATGGAGAGTTAGACCAGATCTCAAGTATTCCTTTAAACTTCAGTCATTCCACCAGAGGAGGAGAAGCTGTAGAAAATACCTGTCATGGGGAAACTGCAGAAGAACTTCTGCCCTTTCTTGCTTTAACTCCCTCCTTGCATGTACCTGCTAGACAAGCAAGAGCTGGGAGTCCCAAAGGAGAACACACACTAGATAGCTTCACGTGGTGGTGTCGAGTGGTCCTCCAGCATCTGCTTGACAGTTCCTGAGGCAGGATCTCATGGTCAGATCGTTCATGCTTCTTCCTGATGAAATGGAGCAGGACCCTTTGGGGTCCTCCCAGGTACAAATCCTTTCCGTGCCCAACCCCCCCACCCCCCCCCCCCGCCCCCGTTTGTTGTTAGTAGGAAATAGGCTTCATTCAGCCTCCTTGACCTTTCCTGAGTTCCAAAGGGCAGATTCAAACAGTGGCTTATCAGGGAAGGGAGGAAAGGCAGAAACAAAGGAGGAACAATCAAGACACAGTAGTGCAACGTTCAAGCACGTTCCTGGTTCCTCTTCAAGGAATATACATAACAATATCTGACTTCTCCTGCAGGAACTAAGGCCTCACCCAGGTAGAGGATGGTAACTTCAGGCTGAGCACAAGATTCCTGGAACACTGCCTTGTTACCTCACCACCAACCAATCAGAAGAAAGTCTGTACACAGTGGAAGATAATAAAGACTCTGACCCCGTCCGCAAATGATTCTCCCTTTAAAAACTTTCATGGTTGAGAAGAATCTTCAGAGTTGGATCTTGGACACGAGTCTGCCGTCTCCCCAGGTTGCCAGCCTCCTGAATAAAGCAACATTTCCATTCCTACCGACACTTGTCTTTGGAGTATTGGCTTTGGAATAGCGAGCGGCCAAACCCGAGTTCAGTCACTTAGAAAAAGTCTTCTTGATGTTAATCTTGACTTGCCTCCCTGTACCTTTCACCTATTAATTCGAATCCTCGCCACTAGGATTATATAGAAAAAAGCTACTTGGCGCAATTTGCGTCTTGGTGCGGTGAGTGTTTTGGTGAGGTGCGTGTGTGTGTGTGTGCACACATTAACACCTTCATGGTGGGTCCCTAGAGTTGTGTGTGGTCCATCGTGGGGTGGGTCTTGATGCCCTGGTATGTCTTATGATACCGGAAAGACCAGTACTCTGAGTTAGGCTGATGTAATTTAGTGAACTATAATTTATGGAAACAATTTACAGGTTAAATGGGGGAATAAAGAAGATGGTAAATAAAGGCAAATCATCCACTGACACATTCCTCTTGTTAAATTGACTTGTAGTCAACAGTGCATTTATTGCAAAAGTCCATTTCCTTTACTGAAGAAAATTTTTCCCTCAACTTACTTTCTCTCTTCTCTCTTTCCCCATGTCTCTCTTCCTGTTTCCAGATCAGGTGTAGGCTCAAAGCTAGTCTTGGCTCTACTACCAAGTAGTTTTGTGACCCTACACTAGTTTCTGAACCTCTCTACTCCTTGGTGTTTCTATGTGTGAAGGCAGACTAATGGCTCCCCAGCAATGTCCGCATCCTAAATCCTGGAAACTGTGACTATGTTAGGTTACGTGGTGAAGAAAAGTTAAGTTTGCAGATGGAACTAAGGTTGTTAATCAGTTGACCTTGAGATGGGAAGATTATCCTGGATTCTCCATACAGGCTCAATGTAATCACATAGGAAGAGGAAGGCAGAGAAGGTCAGAGTGACATGATGTGATAAAAACTCAACCCAGAGCTTCCCTGGTGGCGCAGTGGTTGAGAGTCCGCCTGCCGATGCATGGGACGCCGGTTCGTGCCCCGGTCCGGGAAGATCCCACATGCCGTGGAGCGGCTGGGCCCGTGAGCCATGGCCGCTGAGCCTGCGCGTCCGGAGCCTGTGCTCCACAACGGGAGAGGCCACAACAGTGAGAGGCCCGCGAACCGCAAAAAAAAAAACAAAAAAAAAACTCAACCCAGCCTTTGCTGGCTTTCAAGATGGAGGAAGGGAGCCAGGAGCCAAGAAATGTGAGTGGCCTTTAGAAGCTGGAACGGCAAAAAAAAAAAAAAAAAAACAAAACCCGATTCTTCCCTACAGCCTCCAGAAAAGATTATTGTCCTTCTGACACCATGATTTTAGGCCAGTGAAACCGCTGTCAGACTCCTACAGAACTATAAGATAATAAATTTGTGTAGTATTAAGCCACTAGGTTTGTGGTAATTTGCTACAGCAGCAATAGAAAACTAATACACTATCTATACAATCCAGTTCATAATGGTATTTGTCTTAAAATGATTACTGAGAAAAAAATTACAAGACCAAAAACAAAACACTCACTGTCTGATACGTATCGAGTACTCAGTGTACAGATGCTATTATTTTTAATCCTCCTCCCAACTTTCCCCCTTCTTCTTCCAAAGCTCACGGTCGGTCATGGTACATTCTTCATTGGTGGCTCCACTGCACCTATGAATGGGCCTGCCAGCAGCAACTCTCCCAGAGGCCAGTTGACAGCAGGAGAAATCACAACACTTTCAAATCCATTTGACCAGGGCTGAATGTCTGCCAGAATCCTAAAGGAATTTTCATTTTTACATTGAAGTGACAGATCTTTATGACTGTGGGAGCAGCTGCTGGCCAGAGAACCACCTTTGCTTCTTCCACATAGTCATTCCTATTTTATTTTACTTTATATGTTATAAGAAGAAGCCATGGATATCTCAGCTTTAAAGCAATGCCCTGTCTGTAAGCTTTTAAATCCTTACTTGGGGAGAACAACAGCTTGTATCATGGACGAATTCAACAAAAAGAGACGGTATTTCCGGCTAGGTGGAGAATAGATCCAACAGTTTCTGGGAAACTTCTCTCTTGGCTCTTTGCCTAACCACCAGACTCTCCACTGCCCCCACTTTTACAGTCACCCCAATATTCCAAGAAATTGCCCAATTCTTTCAAAACCTTAAATCAAAGTCTGGCTCCATATGTCTTTGGTATAGGCAACAAAACTCCTTAGAGGACAACTTGTCTCCCATGGGTTATGCAAAAAAATGTTAATGTAACATTTATGGTGGAGACTTTACATGCATAAAAGTCAGAAAAGCTTTATTTATGGCCTGCACAGCTGCTGTAAGGTACTTGCCTCCTTCCGATTGCTTGGGGATTATCACACAGGCCGTTAACCTTAATGCTACGTTAGCCCTTATTTGGACTCTTCTCATCCCCGTTCTATCTCGCCATTTGCATTTGTTGTCTTTGGCAGAAAGAAAGAAAAAGAAAAAGAGAACCATTGTTGATTGCGCATTCAAATAAAAACAGCGCTCACACACACAGGGGTGTGGTGGCAGAGGCACATAAAGGAGTCTGGTTTGGTGATGGGTCCGGGGTAGCCAGGGGAGGTCTACTGCCTGATCTGAGTAGGGGTTTTCTTTCTTTCTTTCTTTTTTTTTTTTGGATGGGTCAAATGTTTCAATTCCTTTCATGCTGTTGGTACATGCACGTGCTTGTGCATGCAAGACCAGCATTTCAAAGAATGGTATGATTTTCCTATTTTATTTCTCTTTTTTTTAATAAGGAGAAGCAATGAAAAAGTCTCTTGAGATCATTTGATTCCTCCCCCCCCCCACCAGCAGCCTACTTAGAGTGCTGTGAGCATCGCAGGGACTCCTCACCTCTAGACCCAGGCAGGCCACCCTTTATCTACTTACGCTGCTCCACAGAGCCCCCCAGAGACGGTGGGACAGAGCCAACTAGGATGAACCAGGGAAGCAGATAGCAAAAGTGAGGAAAGGTTTTGGAAGTGAGCCATACCTGGAAGGAATATGGGAAAGGAACGTAATTGTATGGAAAAGAGAAGGGCTTTGTGAAGAGGGCCTAATTACGGAGTGGAGGGGGAAGAGAGCATTCAGTGTGCATTGTCTGAATGACAGAGCTCGCCCATGCCCTCCTCCAGAGGACCTAGCCGGAAGGAGAAGACTTGTAGCAGGAGGATGGATGGAGTTGAGACATAAAGAATCTTCTGACCATAAGGATGGCAAGGGATGGTTTTATTTTTTTTTCCAGATAACTCAGCTATATGTCAGAGGGGCAACTTTCTTTCTGTCCCGTCACAATGCACTTCAAACTAGATAGGAGGAATGAATTAGGATCTCTCAAGAACTCTTCCAAACCTTTTAGCCAGAAGCTGAATTCCATATGAAGTTCCATCTTTAATAATATTTATGTATTTTTTTTTTAACTAAAGGAAAGTAAGACATCTTACCAACACAGCATGCTGGAAGAGTTTATTACCTTCATTTTTGAAAAAAGGGAAAAAAGCATTAGTATTCTTTTCTTTTCCTTCCTATATAAACAGAATAAAACCACTTTTTCTCCCCAAGGTTTTCTAGCATACGATTTCCTATCGTTGACTCTGGATTTGGCCTCTGAATGTGGAGAAAACATAAAATATAACTTACGTTTTAAAATCGCCTTACCTGCACCTTTCTTGGTTATACTCGCCTCTATTTACTTTCACTAGGAATGATTAATATTCCGGGCAGTCTTACAGATAACAATTTTCTCTTTACCAAGGCGAACCGCAATACCTGAGTGACACAATATTGTTTATTTCAATCATGTTACTGACTACGGAGGGATGAAGGATGGAGGGGCGAATTCTGAGATGATGGAAAGGCCGGTAAAAGTTGGAGTGGTCAGAAAAATGCTGTACTTATTGTAAGATCATGGAAAGGGTTTGTTGGCAAAAGTGGCTGCACTTATAGTCAAGGCTTCAACATCAGGGCTTCAAAATCAAGTCCCATTTACTTATTAAGTCACTATTGTTTATCTTCAGAAGGAAACCAATATAGCTGCTATCAGGAAGCTCAGCCTGTGAAACAACTGGAGGGCAAAACAAGACAGGATTCCATCCTCCCTCCTTCTCTTGCACTCCAACTGCAGTGTTACAACACTATAGATTTGCCCCCCTGCCAAGAAAATTGGAACGCAGTGGCCCTTTGCTTCCAAAATAAATAGGAGTTTAGTTTCCCAGCATTTCCCATCTTTTCCAGGTTCATTCCAGGAGCTTGGTTTTAAACAAGATTAAACATGCACACAGCTGAAATCAAACTGGGTCCTATAGAAATGTTGAAAGAGTGGACTTAAATCTTAGCTCCTCAAGACAGTCTAGATTCATCCCACAGCAAATGTTCCTCGCAGCTGCTGCTCTTCTGGTAAACAGAAGAGAGAAGAAAAAAAATAAGTTATTTTCTGCCTGTTGAAACTGCCTCAAACTTAGGTAGTATAGTCGTCATGTAGCATAAATTTATTTTATTTTATTTTTTTTTTTAGTTTTAGTCGACCAGAACTGCTGCCTGTTGGAGAACTCCATGTTCTAAATGAAGAGAAACATAATTTCACTTACTAAAAACTTGATTTTGTTTCTTCTTGGACATCTCTACAGCAGATTTAAGACTGGATTCAGTGTCTTTCCCAAATCTGAACTCACCATTTACTAAGGTTCTCTGTATTGTTGGCAACTGTGATACAGGAGAACCATTTTTATATCTAGCAAGAGCTCTTTGTCTTATCTTTTAAGGATAAGATTGATTTAGGATAGAAGAGAACCAGGCAATGTACATTTGGGAAATTATCATTACCCTCTAAGTCCTGGGTATCTAAGCCCATGGACGATAACTGATGATCTGATCTCAACTTAAAACACACAGACACATCAGGTGTGGAAGACACCTCAGAGACTGGCTACCTCTAGCCTCTTCATTCATTACAAATGAGGAAGCTGAATCCTAGAGGGGACATCGTGTCCTTCCAGCATTTTCCTAGGGGGACGTCACTTTGGCTTCACTCCTTGTGGCTTAAATAAATCAAGAAATCCTGCAAAGAGCCGTGCCCAGGTAAGAATTCCGTGAATACCATGGCTGCCTGGTATTTATGGCCACACTGGGCACCAAGCCATACTGAGTGTGTCTGGATGGGTGGTGGCCCAGATTGCCTCAGGAAGGTGACATAGACTCAAAATCAGAATTTCCTGCTCCCTCACGGACTATTTTTAAGGGCCAATGATTTAGAAAGGAGCACAGACTGAGAAGTGCTCCCATTTTAAGATGTTCCCAGGCATTGGTGGTGGTTTATTCCTGCTATGCAAACCCTGGGTTCTAGATGAATCTCCTAAGCAAAGAAATCTAGTTTGCTTGTGTGTGTGAACCACTCTCTTTCTCTGCCACTGGTTACATCTATCGCTACTGTGGCACCTGGGATTCAAGCCCAGTTAGGGTCCAGGCTGACCAAGGAGGAGTGGAAGAAGTAGTCAAGAGATAGTCCTGGCTGATTTGGGATTAACAGCTACACACTGCTATGTACAAAACAGATAACCAACAAGGACCTGCTGGACAGCCCAGGGCACTATATTCAATACCTTGTAATAACCTATAATGGAAACAAAACTGAAAAAGAATATATATATATATATATATATATATATATATATATGTGTGTGTATGTATATGTTCAGTTTCATATATATAAATGAATCACTTTGCTCTACACCTGAAATATTGCAAATCAACTCTACATCAATATAAATAAATTAATAGATAGGAAGGAAGAGAGAGAGAGAGAGAGAGAGAGAGAGAGAGAGAGAGAGAGAGAGAGAGAGAGAGAGAGAGAGAGAGGGAGGGAGGGAGTAGTCCTGGCCAAGTTGGAAGAAAGCCACAAGGCAGTGAGTGAGGTCTGATTTGGCCTTGCTACTCAAAGTGTCCCCTACAGACTAGCAGCATCAGCCTCTTCTGGGAGCTTGTTAGAAGAGCAGAATCTGCAGGGTCACAAGATCTTCACGTGACGCTCATATGCATTAAGCTTTGAGGCAGTGCCTGGTCCTACTTCCAGAGATGATGATTGAATTGGTCGAGTTTGTGGTCTGGTGATGGAGAATTTGACAGGCTTCCCCAGGTGATTCTAAAGGGCAGCCACAGCTGACAACCACTGCCCTAGAGGGCTGAGCTGTGGCCACATGCCCTGGACAAGAAGAGGGCACTGGGCAAGTGCTCTTGATCCAAGGAAATTCAGCTTAGTTTTGCTGTTGTTACCTTTCCAGGCAGAAATCTCCATGGCAGTTTAGAGAAAGGACTTTTTAAGAAGAAAATAATGGGGAGAAGGCAAACCAAAAGACAGTTGGGGAAAGAGGAAAGGAAAGATGGCTAGAGCATAATAATTGGGATGACATGAATTAATGTAAGCAAATCACTTAGAACAGCAGTTTAAACATAATCGGGGCTTTAGAAATGTGTGTTATTGTTATTCATAGAGGATGTGGACTTGAATAAAGAGGATACTACAATAGCTACCTTTCATTTAGTATCTCCTAAGTGCGCAGACTTTCATATTCATTATCTCATGTAATCCTCATAACAATACTTTCAAGAAGGTATTATTACCCCATTTGGCAGGTGAAGAAACTGAGGCTTAGGGAGATGTCTTAGTCTGCTTGGCTGATGTAACAAAATACTATAGACCAGGTGGCTTAAACAAACAATACTATTTCTCACAGTATTGAAGGCTGGGAAGTCCAAGATCAAGGTTCCTGCCAAGAGCCGTCTTTCTGGTTTGCAGACAGCGGCATTCTTGCTGTGTCCTCCCATGGTGCAGAGAGAGGATGCTGGTTTTTTCTTCTTCTTGTAAGGGCGCTAATCCCATCACAGGAGCCCCACCCTCATGAGTTCAAACCCAGATATACTTGACCCTAAAGCACCACTCCATTTCAACGAGGATGAGGATTATCATTGTATGCTCTGGGAATGTAGAGGATGGAGGTAGGTGAGTAGAGGCTGAGAAAACTGGGAGGAGAAACAGAGATGATCTTGATAAATTCCAAATGTTATCAATTTACTAGGCCCTGCCTCCTCTCAATTCCCAGACCCTCACTCAGCCTGCTGCCCAAAGAGCAGTTATGAGTTTTTGCCTTTGGAATAATGCAAAACTTGGTCATTCTAGGGAAGCTCATCTCCATATTCAAGAGAGACATCTTGCCTCTGGCTTAGCACACCTGGGCTGGGTTCCAGCTAACGAACCTCCCCAGCCAATTACAAAGGAGGGTTTAAAGGCTAAGAATTAGAAAGGCGAGAGTGCCAAGCCCAACACATTTTATTACTGAACTGTTAGAATTAGAAGAGGGCCGTCTATCAGATTGGCTAAGAAAACACTAGCAACCACTTGGACCGTGGAATTGCAAAAGGATTTGCAGTAACAGAGTCTGATAAGATGTAGCCAGTGTGGATTTGTGAGGGCAGGCCTAGCTTGAAAGAACTCGTTGGGTTTGTTTTGGTTTTATTTTTTTAAAAGGAATTACTGTTATAGGAGACAAAAGAAAAAAGAAAGTCTAGGATTCTATTTACCTAAAATTTCAAAAAGCATTTGATAAGGTTGCACATTAAAGCCAATTGCCCTAGGTGAGAAATTGTGGTAGGGGGTAAAACAGCTCCCCATGAAGACAAGATGCTGCCCAAACAGGAAACCAAAAACAAGGAATAAAAGGTAATATATCTAGCTGGAAAGGGGTTACTTGTGGGGCTGGTTTGATCTTTTCTCATTTACACAATTTAATCAGGAGACAAAGACTCTGGTGCCTTTTCATTATTTTGGGGGGGGGGTGGAAAAGAAATTGAACAAGGATATTGACTGCCTAGCACCATCAAAATCTACCCTCAAGTCCTCTTCTCCCCAATTCTTCCTTCAATAACAATTTATGGGATGCTTCTGCAGTGCCAGGCACTGACGTAGGCCCTTGGGATAATCAGTGAACCAAAAAGACAGAAATCCCTGCCCTCCTGGAGTTTGCAGTTGTAGTGAACAGACACTAAACTGTATACACAATGCTGTTTAGTTTGGGCTTAAACACCTATGTCATAAATGTAATTGAATCCCAGGAATGTTGCCATGGTTCAGCTCAGAAGAATCAAAAGGAAATGACTGGAAAAACTGAGTGCTTTGTTAGAACTGTCACATATCCCACCAGAGGCTACATGGCAAGGCTTATGGAATCCTTTCATTTCCAGGTTAGGATTAAGCGGTACTTAAAAGTCTTCAGTTCTTGATGGGAGTGTATTCGTGCACCTTTTCCCCAGCACAACTTGGAGGTCCTTGAGGGCAAGAATCATGCTACCTCTTCTGTTTCCCATATCTCTGGGCTCATGGGAAGCAATGAATTCTCAACCCTGCAAATGTCAATGACTTCCGACTTCATTACCAGTTTTCATAAAGTAGAGAAGGAGACCACAGAAACAGTTACAGTAGCATCTCTAAGCCCAGAAAAGATTATTAGTGTTAAGACTACAGCAAACAGTTCTCCATCTCCACAGAGGCCAGGAAAAAAAAAAAAAAAAAAAAAAAGCAGAGGAAGTGAAAGTTGCTCAGTGCCAGAACAGGTTGATAAAGACATCAGTAGAACGGTTTCCCTCTAGGGATGCTTAAAATGGAAAGGATTCTCATGGGCCTAATGAGATTTGGGGATGGAATTTTCTAAAAACAGACAGTGGTAATAATTGTTTATGTCAATTCTAACTTGTGATAACAACCTGAAAAGCATGAGGCTAGCACTGGGGAGTTGAGTTCACAGCAGGACATCTGAGGATTGAGTCTCCCAAAAAGGATCCTTGTCGGTGGGGAAGACACAAGGTCTCTCTAGGAGTTAGAGCCTTGGCATATTATAAACCCAATGCTTGAGCCAGACTATTCGGTGGATTGAATGAGCTTTGATCAACTGTGGCGACTCTGAAGCCTTAACTGGCCAACGCAGGATAGCAACGATAATGGGAGACTAACGCTATCCTCAAGGTCAGTCCTGGAAGAAGCCTTCACCTTGGAAGACAAATGTTCAAAAGAATGTGGTTGTGATCTGCCATTGTTCTAGCAAAGTAGCCAACAATCAGGGCTTGTCAGCTTAAAGCAACAAGATGAGTGTACCCGAGGACAGGGAGGGTTTCCACCCATTGTTTTTGTGGGTTGTGATGGCAGAAGACACGCAAGACTTCAAATGATGGGCTGCCTGGGCTGGTGAGGCCCTCAGAGATCACCATTTTAAATGCCCACATTTTACAGGGGTAGAAATTAAGTGCAAGGGAGCCCTCAGTTATACTGGGCTCCTGACTCACAACCTACGTCCTTTCTACTTTACCAAGCCATCCTTAACAAGCCCAGCTTCAACTCAGAATTGTCCAGAGCGCTTTCTCTGTGCTCCCTATTCTCTGCTGATTATGACAGAAGTACTCAGAAAAATTCTAACTGGTGCACTTTCTCAGCAATAGATTGTCATTCTGAGGTGACAGTGTCTTAACCCAGTTAACTATGCTATTTTACAGATGAATGTTGTGATATGAAATGAATGGTGGGAATTCTGGGTCCTGAGGCAGGCGGGAGAGAGACTATGGGTTGAGTCGTTCTGTCGGACCCTTGGATCATACCTTCAGAACTTGTGGAGGGTTGAGAGAGGCTCCCTAAACCAAAGGTTCCCATGCTGTTTCTTTCTAAGTGTAGATGTCCTGAGACATGATGTCCTGAGAAAGGGCAGTGAGCCAAGGAACCCCAGCTTCTCCTTTGCCGCAGATTTTCTATGAATTTTAGTCACATTTCAATCTGTCTGGGACTAGTTTCCTGGACTAGTTAATCCTAGGGACTCCCCCAGTTTCAAAATGTTACATTTTATGATGATAGTAGAGTAATCTCTAGGTTAGGATTTGCAAACTCAAATATCTAGTGGGCCAGCGAGTTAACATAAGGAAGTAGGATGTTTGTATATCAAGCATTTTATTTACTATTAAACGTGTAGGGCAGCTCTTCTTCCCTATACAATAGACTATGCTGGTCCAGTGTTGCTAGATCCTGACTTTTATCAAGAAAAGCCCCAGGGACTTCCCTGGTGGTCCAGTGGGTGAGCCTCCATGCTCCAAATGCAGGGGGCCCGGGTTTGATCCCTGGTTGGGAAACTAGATCCCACAAGCATGCCAATTCCCATATGCCGCAACTAAGACCCGGCACAGCCAAAATAAATAGGTAAATAAATATTAAAAAGAAGAAAAGGCCCAAATCCAAACTTACATATGGAAGTCTTGATTTTTAATGTTGGGAATTCAAATTTTCACAGCAAAAGAACCTGTGGGGACAGAAAACATCTCAGCAGCCTCAGGCTGTGAGAAGCGCTGATGAGCCACTGGGAGACCACTAGGTAACTAGGGCAATCTGGAGTCCTATGTCCAAGGGATGCTGACGGGTACTTGGAAGTGTTCTAAAGAAAGTTCCGTGCACCTTGGAAGTACATTTCTGTGCAGGAACAAAGAATTACTAGGCCACGATTTCTCCTGCAGGGGCTGGGCACTGGTAGGAGGGCTCAGAGATCTGGAATTCCCTACCTGGGTGGTCCAAAGAGCTCAGACCGGTTGGGCTCTGCTGCATGCCCCAAGGCTCTGAGCGTTCACAGTTCAGGGAGCGCCTATTGTTAGATTACAGCTCTGCTCAGAGGAATGTGAAAGTGCCTAGAGGTTATCACTTTACAACCCAGAGAAAGGAAGAGGATGCCATTCCCTCACCGCTTTTTGGGGGAGAAGCTGGCCACAGCCTCCTCGTGAAACCTGGGCACAGAGAGAAGGCTGTTTAGAGAGGCAGAAAAACGTTCATGGAGTGGGGCCCACAGACGATTAAGGCACTGGGGACCAAGCTCGATAATAATGATACTAATCCCAAATACTATGCATTGACCTCGGGCTCTGAGTGAGAAGCACTTTAAGCAAGATCGCACTTAATTCCTATAGCAACGCGACAAAGACTAAGTAAGTGGCCCAAAGTCACCCAGGAAGTGAGAGAGCCCAGATGCAAAATGAAGCTCAGGCAAAGTTTCCAAGCTGGCTATTAACTTACGGAATGAAAACACTGCTTAGAGGGTTCAAGGGAAATTCAGTATGGTTGGCTGTCCCTTCATCTGTTTGCCCTGACCCTCCTGGAACTGTTACAACTGGTTTTGATTTTCTGGGTGTCACCAACTTCTCCTTGATTTTATCAGAAGTTGGCTTTTCCCCCTGCGATTTTGTCATATTTTATCCAAATACTTTTCTCTGGAAATATTTGTAAAGGAACAGAACGTTCGTGAATAGTTTTTTATCTTGTCCCAATCCAATAAAAGCTCGGGTAAAGAGCTGGTGGCCAGTGTAGTTCTGAGGGACAGTGATGGGTCATGTACAGTGGCTGGTCTCTCAGTGAGGAGAGTAAGCTGCGTGTTTCCATGAGAAAATTCATGTTTCTTTTTTCCACAGAGACCCCAATAGCTTCAGCTTTCTGCCTGGTCAAGCTGAGGCTGCTCTCTTCCTAAAGCTCCCCCATTTCTCTTTGTCTCTAGAAAATATACTTTAATGAAACTTTTCAAAACCCAACTTGCTTGCCTGTCTCCCCAGACCTACAAGGAGGCATCTTCTTATGTGTGTAGCTCATCACACGATTCCAATCATAATGAAAGAGCCATGGACCATAGAATGACCTGATTTTTCTGAAAAGCTTTTGCTGATACAGTAACTGATTTTATTTTCCTATTAACAATGAAATTGGAAGGCTGATTTTAGCAGCTTGCCGCACGGGTGACCATCACCCTGTCCCAACCAACAGCCATATTGTTCAGAGGAAAGAGTACCAGCGAGGACTGCAAATGAACCCAGTGGACAGGCCTGGCACCTCACGGCATATTATTTGACATTGTTGAGGTCACCACTCCCTGCCATGAAGTCAATCTTTCTCTTAATCAGAGAAGGCATAAAGGGTCACAAGTTCCATGTGAGACAATGGTTAAGGGGGCAAAGGAGGAAAAGGGCCCGATGATTTATCTTTATGTGCATTTATTTGATGGACATTTCCATGCAACTTGCTATTATCAATCCACAAAGCAGACAGAGGGAGGGGAGGACTTAAAGGGGAAGAAGGGGATGAGGCGAAGAGGGATTCACCTGGGAGAGACAGCTTAGCCACAGAGGGCAGTGAAATAATACGGTGAATTCAGGAATCAGTCCCATAGTTAATCTCCAGTGTTTTGGCTTTGATTGCTTAAATATGGACCCTGGAATCTTAGAACTTATCCACAGTCAGGGCACCTTCATCTTGAGCTTGGATGGGTGTGTGCTAAGAGCCCTTGACTGGGCTGATACATTAGAAGGAACATCCTCACCATAGTCGATGCGGCAAAAGCAGTTCAGGTGCTTAGTGACCACTCAGGGTGGGTCTAGGCCCTGCTTGGCACTAGAGTTGAGAGGAAGAGAAGTTATAAAAGCATTACATCTGATCCCTGCTCACAAGTTTATGCTCAGGGAAGAAATAATGACACAAGAAGCATCCAGAGGAGACCTGAGGAAATGGACCAAAGAATATTCTTTAAGCAGAAAATGCTGCCAGTAGAGGAAGAAGAATGAGATGTGTGTGGGCCCGAGTAGCTTTACAGCATTATTGGCTCAAGGACTTAATGTTTAGTGAAAAGTTCCTAATTCCAATTATCTTGCTTATTTCCCCCAGCCTATGATGAGCCATTATAGTACATGTGGAAGGAGCTTAAAATGGAAGAGGCTATAAAAATAAAATATTTGAAATTTTTCTATTGTGAATGAAGAAGCCAGCAGTTAGCTACTGACCTGTTGCTGTTTGTATTTTCACTGGGTATTTGCAGAGAAGAATAAAAATGTGGGATCCAGACAATACAGAATTATTAGGAGCTTCCACCTTCCATCATCCTAAAAAGACTTTGTTGATACAGCCACTATGGAGAACGGTATGGACTTTCCTTAAAAAACTAAACACAGAGCTACCATATGATCCTGCAATCCCACTCCCGGACATATATCCAGAGAAAACCATAATTTAAAAAGATACATGCGGGCTTCCCTGGTGGCGCAGTGGTTGAGAATCTGCCTGCTAACGCAGGGGACACGGGTTCGTGCCCTGGTCTGGGAGGATCCCACATGCCGCGGAGCAACTAGGCCCGTGAGCCACAACTACTGAGTCTGTGCGTCTGGAGCCTGTGCTCTGCAACAAAAGAGGCCACAGCAGTGAGAGGCCCGCGCACCGCGATGAAGAGTGGCCCCCGCTTGCCACAGCTAGAGAAAGCCCCCCCATAGAAACGAAGATCCAACACAGCAAAAATAAATAAATTAATTAATAAACTCCTACCCCCAACATCTAAAAAAACAAAAGATACATGCACCTCAGTGTTCATTGCAGCACTATTTACAATAGCCAAGACTTGGTAGCCACCTAAATGTCTATCTACAGATGAATGGATAAAGAAGATGTGGCATATATATATATATATATATATATATATATATATATAAAATGGAATATTACTCAGCCATAAAAAAGAATAAAATAATGCCATTTGCAGCAACATGGATGGACCTAGAGATGATCATACTAAGTGAAGTAAGTCGGACAGAGAAAGACAAATATCACATGATATCACTTATATGTGGAATCTAAAAAAAAAACAAAAAAAGATACAAATGAACTTAAACACAAAACAGAAACAGATCCACAGACACAGAAAACAAACTTATGGTTACCAAAAGGTAAAGGAGGGGGAGGGATAAATCAGGAGTTTGGAATTAGCATCAACACACTACTATATATAAGATAGACAACCAACAAGGATCTACTCTATAGCACAGGGAACTCTACTCAATATTTTGTCAGAACTCATAAGGGGAAAAATAAAAAAAAAAAAATATATATATATATATATAAACTGAATCACTTTGCCGTATACCTGAAACTAACACAACACTGTAAATCAACTATATTCAATTAAAAAAATTAAAAAGTCTTTGAATATGAGTTCTGCTTTATCAGACAGGAGTTAAATACCACTCTTTATGTAGATCATATAACACAGGAATTGTGCCTCTAGGAGTCAGATAATTAACGTGAATGCGTCATAGGGTAGAGGCAAGTAGGGCAGTAGGTGGGGATCCCAGGGCCCTGTAGAGGAGGGCAGGTTCTGTCAAAAGCAGTATTCATTACTCAGCAAAACCATTATTGCCGTGTGGGGATATGCCGCCAATGTCTGCAGTTTTTCAGAAGCAGAAGATGGAATGGTAGTTTGTATGTGAAATTTAGTGATGTCCAAGTCATTATTTAGCTCACACACACACACTCCAAGGCTAAACAAAACAGAACTCACATCTGGATCTGGTCCATGGATCTCTGGTGCAGAATGCCTGATTTAGAGCAACCTGTTCATTTTATAGATGAAGAAATAAGATCCATAAAAGTGAGATGACTTGCTCAAGGTCACACAACTAGCTCAGGAGCCAGCCAAGACTCCGTTTTCCTGAATCTTAAATCTCAGTTGCTTTCATCATACCTTACTGTCTTATAAGAAATAAGTCTTAGAGGTTATAGAAAGATTCAAACTATAGAAGGCCTGAGAAGGGCTTTCATTCTCCCCTACCCCTCATCCTCCGTTTGAATGATTAACCACAAACATTGGTTGGTGGAAGGTCTGGGACCTCCATGTGGCTGCATCTCAAGTGCTTCTCAGCTGAGTGTCCCTTTAACATTTGTCTTGACAAAGGGAATATGTGAATGATGGAGCCATCGACAAAGAAAGGCAAAGTACTGGGCCTTGACAGCTCACTGAGGAGTTTCAAAGGAAAATTCCCCAGTGCTTACAGTTTGCAGGACGCAACCTAGGACCAGCAAACTCTTCCCCATTTACAAGTGGGAATCAGCAATGGACAGCAAGTCCTGGTTTCATTTCCCACCAGGAATAGACAAAGTCTCCCCAAGAAAATCATCCCTTTATGACTGATAAAAATAGAATCGCAGTTCATGCTTCCATCTACTCCCTCTGTCTTCAGGCTCTTAAGGTGCATTTTCCGTTGTAATGGCTGATTTAGATGGATTCCCGGGGTGCTGCATCACTGTTGGTGACATTAATGGTCTTGGGCTCCTGAATTTTGATTGACTGGTATGATCTGTGAAACTATTTCAGGACCTAGATTTATTATTATTAAGCCTATAAAATGGTGTCAGGGTCAAACAAGCCCATGATGTGTGTTGTGATGCAAATATGGGCAAGGGGTGGATGCCGCCATTTAATAGACGTGGGTAGCTGGAGCAAACCATGCTTCATCCTCTACTCATGACCTGCCTCTAGGCCCTCTCCCAAAGGCACAGTGGATTTAGGTCCCGATTGTATGGGGGCAGAGGGTTGGGGGGTGGGGAAGAAGGAAGATAAAATGGGTATTACTAATTATTCTCCTAAATTGTTTAATTCCTCAAAGAGGTTTTGAAGATTTTATTTTATTTTTCAGCTCACTTGGAAAGGACTAAAGATTTCCTGTTTTTTTTCTCTGACTTGCAAATATTATCTAGCTTTCCTAGCTCAAACCTGTTGTTTTTGGAGTCTGAGAGAAATATCGATGCTATCTCATTCAACCTCTATCAACGAGAGAAGAAAAGACTAAACAAGGAATTATATGACTAGCCATTTATCCTTTCTTCCTTCCCTCCAGAAAGCTTGGCTCCAGTATTAAGAGCAAGGAAATGGACCTTATATTAGGCTGGGTTCCAGAAAGATATTCTCAAGAACACCATTGCAAACTCCCTTTTGGAAAGGAAGGGGTACTCCATAAAATAATAACCCATACTTTCCATTTATATATGGGATATAGAAAGGTGAAAAGAGCTCCACTCTTCCAACAACAAAAAGCCAGACTTGCACATTCACAACTTTCTGTAAATTTATCAGAGAGCTGACGTTACTAGTCAACCAACTAGCTAACCAACTAAAACTAACTAAATCTAGGGAAGACAGATGATTGCAAGCAGAGATGGGATGTGAGTACTTTCTTACCTTGGGCTGATGCAGCTGGACACCAAAGAATAATAGGGATTCAGCTAAAATTATTAACAAATTGATTGGTAGTGGCCACATATGAGCTAATGGGACAGTATAGAATCCTGGGGCCACAGATATAACGGGAATTCACTCTGACTCTTCTCCACTGACCTCAGAGGGCACTCACAGAAAAGACTGGTGAGAGTAACGGGAAAATGTCCCTGCAGGTACAGACTGGGAGGGAGGAAGGGCAGCCACCATGAGAAAGCTTTGAAGCCATGCCCAGATTCTTCCCCTGCATCTCCTCTGTAGAACAAAAGTCTTAAAACTGCTGTAGGGAGAAGGCAACAGCCAACTGCAACTAGGGTGAGAAAAAACCCTCTGACCTCTGGGATAAAGAGGAACACTGCATACTGATAAAGGGATTAGTCATCCAAAAGACGACATCCTAAGCGCACCTAACACCAGAGCATCAAAATACTTGAATCAGAAATAGACAGAAGTGAAAGGAGAAATTGATCGTTACACCTAAGGCTTCAACATTCTTCTCTCTGTCATTAGTACAAAAATAGGTAGAAAATCAGTAAGAATAAAGAAGACATGAAACTTGAACTAATTGCACTAAACTTGAACTAATCTAACGAATCTATAGAATATGCTGTTTAACAACGGCAGAATACACATTATTTTCAAGTGCACATGGATCATTCACCAGGATAGGCCATATTCTGGGCATAAACTAAATCTTAACAAATTAAAAACACTTATTATAAAATCATACTAAAAAACATTCTCTGACCATAACAGAATTAAAATAGAAATAACAGAAATATATCTGCGAATACTTAGAAATAAAGCTATGCCTTTCTAAATTTCCCAGGGCTCCGAGAGATATTCTCAAGGGAAGTTAGAAATACGTAAACAAAATAGAAATAAAAACAAAACAGATCAAAATGTATGGGGTACAGTTAAGGCAGTAGTTATAGGGAAATGTATAGCACTAATTGCTTATATTAGAAAACGGGAAAGTTTTCAAATTAGTTATCAAAGCTTCTACTTTAAGAAACTAGAAAAGAAAGAGCAAATTAAAACCAAAGGAAGATGATGACAGGAAATAGGAAAGAGCAGAAACCAATGAAATTTGAAATAGAAAAACAATAGGAGAGTGCTACCCCCTTTTTAGTACTTATTGTGCTAAATAGATTCTATTATCCTAAAACCTTGAAGAATTCAAAGTTATCATTTCCTTAGAGTGGCCAGTAGATTCCTATGAGACTGATCTTCCCCAGAAGTCAGCCAGGAATGATGAGTGTGGAGGTCAGTGTCTGCTTTGGGCACCACCCTCTGTTAGCCAGCAGTGCAGGACAGCTGCAAGGGATTTCTTTAACAATCCTAAACAAAACGTCCCCTGTCTTCAGAGAGCCTCCAGGCAATCACGGGAGACATATAAGCAACGCCTGTCTCTGGTCCAACTGAGATGCTCCCTGGCTCCTTCAGAGGCTGTGCTGACAGCCATCATAGCACATTGTAGCATCATTATGGCATTGTTGACCTGTCTCCCATGACTGAGAAAGCATCAGCATGAAAAAGAAGTAGAAGGAGGATCCACACAAAACAACTGGAATTATCTTCCTGTTTAACATAATAAGCGCAGTTTAATGGAACAAAACATGCTAAACTGAAAAATCTTTTAGTTTATATGACACTCCTCCCAATTCTGTAAGTAGGGTATTTCATTCTTCACTTAAGCCACTGCTAGAGTCCTGAGTCGTAGAATTTTGTGAATGCTGGCTTTTCAGCAATTCATTTAAATCTGTTTTTCTATTCTTGTTTTGGAAATTATGTAATAGACATGTACAAACAACTAAAAAAAATTAGCCCTTTTGGGGGCTTCTGAGGACAAGAGGACTCAGAAGACAAGTTAAGCTGTTAATTCACCATGTTTCAGTACATTGCTGAATGGATACTTGCATCATGACATACGCATATCAGTAAACAAAGAAGTTGCACATCTCCACTAAAACTCAGTGCAACAAGATACCTAAAAGTCCTGAAAAGTATGTTTTTAGGCGCTATATGTATAATAAACCAGCTCCTAACACACTGAGTTCAGGTGTCTGTATATCCAATATTCTTGATATGAGATGCAGTTATGTTTAGACTGAAGTCTTATTAAAAGCGTTCTGTAGAAATCAAAGTCAGCTTTTAGAATAACCCCATGTAAGCGGAAATTCTATGGCTGTGTGTGTGTGTCTGGAAAGTCTTCCCTGGAAAGGCTTCCCCAGGCAGATAGATGGTTTGCCCCCAATTAAAATGAGGGGCAGTGATGAGAGGTGAGACTCAGGGAGTCCACAAACCTATCTGGGGCTGGAACAGGCATTTGTTCTGTCTCAGAAAAAACCAGGAACTGAAACTGTGAGAGTCAAGGAGCTCTAGGGAGGAAGAGAACCGTTAGAGCTGAATTAAGGTTGGGGCCCAGGCTATGGTTCCCAAAAGGAAGTTAAATGCCTTCTGAAAATGGCACCTACTCCATATCTATTATACCAACATATTCTAGGAGTTTAGCTTTTTGTCCTAAATAAGCGCTCTCCTTGTCTCTTGAAAAGTTTGTTGCCCTCTGGTAAGCACATAGCTTTTCTCCTGAGGCCTCTTAGGGGCCCAGCCTAGGCCCAGACTTGCTGGTCTTGATAGACAAAGTAGCGAACTCAACCAAGGAATCTAATCCAAAGGGTGATTTGTGGGTGTGTGTTTCCGGGGGAGTCTGGGGCACTGTCTCAACCCTCAGCTTTGTCTATAAAGCACTGTCTCCCAATCTTGTTCTGGTCTTTCCCGTGGTTTGGACCAGACACCTGTATTTTTCAAAACTTCCATGATTTTGCTCTTCAGTTCCATGAGAACCATTATATTAGGTGGGGATTTCTCAAAGGACAAAGACTGTATTTTTCTCTATTTATTCAACTAATATTTGTTGAGCATCTCCAGTGGGCCAGGAACTGTTAGTGGATGGCTATAGGATAGTGAGTAAGAGGGGCATCGTCCCTGATCTCCTGGAATTTTCACTGGGGGAGTTAGACACTAAACAAATAATTATAGTTAATTAAATATTTACAACTGATTTAAGAACTACAGAAGAAAGACAAACTTCTATATCCCAGGACGTGGCCTAGCACAGTACATACGCATAATAAGTATTTGTCGAATGTCTGCTACTCTGTGGGTTACCTGCATTGACATTAAATGCCCGAGTATATTCTGGTAAGAGTTACTAGGCAAGAAGAACTCTCAGAGAATGTTGGGGAAGCCTGGTTTAGGCGAAGTCCAACAGGGTTCCTTAATGTAGGATTTCTTCAGACTTTCACCTGCTGACGTGTACTGTGACTATAGCAGCCCCCTGGTGTGCTGGGGTGTCACAGTCACTTGGACTCTGCAGTGTCTCCAGGAGCCTACTCATCTGGAGACGCTCTCTTGGAAACACTTTTCCGAGTGTTTTCAGGTGGAACTTCGATGCTTCCTTTCCATTGCTGGCAGTTGGGCCCTAGAGAGTCTGCTGCTGACCTGGGTTTTTTTTTCTGGTAACACCATCCTGCCCCTTGTTCAGGGGCACTCTCTGTGGCACCCAGATACAAGGGGAACATTGCTTCCACTTAGGGTTGCATGGAACATACTTATACCAAAAAATTATTTGTGTTTATCTGAAATTCAATTTAATTGGGCACCCTGTATTTTTCATTTGCTAAATCTGCCAGCCCCACTTTGGTGCCAGCCTGCTCTGTCTACCACGAGTTCTGCCCGTGGGGTGCTGGGCTGTGAATACAGGGGGCTGGGGAGGCTGCCCTGCAGGTGTCATCCTGGCCGAGCCAATAGAAGCCCAGTCCAGCTGCTGTGCAGATGTGCAGGACAGACCTTGCCGGGAGGCACTCCTGCTGCTGCCCTACTTGGCCAGGGTCCACTGCTGGGGAGCAGGTCAATTTCACACTTCTCATTTCAAAACCAGGAAAATGATGAGTTCTGTCAGCAAGTTTCTGTGGCGTGGAATAGACTCCAGCAGTGATTTTTAACCAGGGGCAATTTGGCAATGTCTGGAAATAGTTTTGGTTATCACAACTGGGAGTAGGGGACAGTGTTACTGGCATCTAGTGGGCCAAGTCCAGGATAAACATCCTACAATACACAGAGTAGCCCTTGCACCCAAGAATGACCCAGTCCAAGACAGAAACAGTGCCAAGGTTCAGAAACGCTGGACGAGAGGAAGCATTACCACGTTTCAGAAGCAAGGCCAACCCTAAGGAAGTTTGCGAAGAGGAGAAAGTTTTAGTCCTCTATCCCTGACCTTCTTCTTTCAATAACACCCGCTCTACAAAGAGTCCAGTGTCCCTATGTTGCCTTTGGTTCCTCCTTTAGTTGAGGAAAACCATATCTGCATACCGTGCCCCAATTTTTATGACAGTATTAATGACACAACATGCTAATTTTTCAAAACATGTTCCTGTTCAAAACACCATTCAAGAGATGGTGTGGCAGACATTGCTAATTCCTTACTTCAGAGCCAACCTCCCCTTTCTCCTTCCTAAGAGAATATCCAGCTTTGTCCAACGAAGCAAGGTGCCCAGTTGAAAATATGGAGCCCGTCAAACTTCGACTCAGCTAGAGGTGGATATGAGACAGGATAGGAAATTTGCTGGGTGGAGGTTTCAGAAGAAGATTGCTTGTCTAATAAAAGCGGACAGACTTCGCTGGCACTGAGCATTGTTCCTTTTGTTCTTTCTCCTCTTCTCACCTAGACTGAGGGTGTGATGCGAAACAGAGAAGCAGCTGCTATCTTACAAGTGTGAAGACATAAGCCACACCCAGAAGGTGCTTGAGCAAAAGAGCTCGAATCCTGGGTGGTTTCCTCCAGCTGGGGCATCATCCTGCACTAGCTATCTCCCGACTCCTTGCTGCAAGAGAAAAACAAGCAACTTGCTTCAAATGCTCAAGTTGGGTTTCTGTTCCATGTAACCCAACTCAGTCTTAATGGAGACAAAGGCCTGGAGGGGAAAATGTTTAACCCAAGCATGGAATCTAGTGGTGAGATGCTGGGAGCCATGAAGTTCCTCAGGAATGATGAAGTATTGTACTTAGGAACGGGAAAGTCTCCGACCCCTCCATCACTCACACAGTGTAGGTTCCTCTGCACATAGGTAGCTGCTCTAGTTCTGACCCAAGAAACAGATTATTTAATTTATTTTTTTTGTTGAAGTAGAGTTGATTTACAATGCTGTGGCAATCTTTGCTGTACAGCCGTGACTCAGTTATACACGTATATATTCTTTTCCATTATGATTTATCACAGGATATTGACTATAGTTCCCTGTGCTGTACAGTAGGACCTTGTTGTTTATCCATTCTAAATGTAATAGTTTGCATCTACCAACTCCAAACTCCCAGTCCATCCTCCTCCCTCCCTGCCTCCCCCTTGGCAACCACAAGTCTGTTCTCTATGTCCGTGAGTCTGTTTCTGTTTCGTAGATAGGTTCATTTGTACCATATTTTAGATTCCACACGTAAGTGATATCATATGGTGTTTGCCTTTCTCTGACTTACTTCACTTAGTATGATCGTCTCTAGTTGCATCCATGTTGCTGCAAATGCATTATTTCATCCAAGGAACAGATTCGATAAACACTTGGCTGACTATTAATGGTGGCAGTCATTGCTACAAAGAGTGGATACAATTCCAAAGAGATAAAGGGTTACAGGAACGGCACTTGGGAGTCCACCAGGGGGCCCAGTGCAAATAATAACTGACCAGCCTTCATTAGGCCCCTATCTCCTCACACTCACAACCAGTAAGATGCTTTTGATGGTACTGACTTTTGAGAGAACAAGGTCAGCATGGTGCCAAAAAGAGAGGGTCTGGGATCCTCCTTAAAATTGACACAAGGTATTCACTCTCTTTTCATATCCACTTTAGGTGTGTTTGGTGGGGGAAGGATTATGATAAAGAAAAGGCCTTCCTCAATATTAATGGGCTGTTTGCAAAGATCAGTGTTCACACCTACCTTTGGCAGCACTTGCCCAGCTGTCTAGCCTCATGGGGACGGAGCCTGTGATGAGGTATTACATCATCCTGACATTATGGACATAATCAGAGAAATGGCCCCTCACCCCCAATTCACACCCCTCTTCGTCCCCTTCCCCTCCAGGCCCTTTGTCAGTGTGTCCCGAACAGGACTATGCTGGGCCAAGGAGATGAATGGCTATGTCTGAAGCAGCTCCTTATTAGGATATGACCTTGGCCTTGTTTCTTGATCTCTCTGTTCCTGAAGCCTCCGCATCGGCATAAATGGTGTCAATGGCAGTGCCTATCTCCTAGGGTCCTCATGAGGATTAAGAGGACTAATTCTGAAAAGGGCGAGGCACACAGCAGGGAATCCTGGCTTGCGTTCTATTAGTATAAGCCTTACTGGAGTTTCATGACGCTGCAAAGAGGCGAGAGAATGTCTCCTCCCTCCGTGTAGGAAGGTGCGTTGCTGCATCCTCCTTGGGGAAGCAGACACCATGTTGTTTGATTATCAGATCGCTCTATTGACTGATCTGTAGAGAACACAGGGCAATCCAGCCCAGCTCTCAGAGAGGAAGAAACTCACACCCAACAGGCACTAAAGCAGTTACTTCCTTCGGGAGTGGGTGCTGCTCTGTCCTGTCAGGCCTGAGGTGCCCACTGCCCCGCCTCTCAGAGGCCTCGTGATGCTGGCTGGACCCGAGCCCCAGGGCCCTGAGGGCTTTGGAGTCACATGCGAAGCCATGTGGCTCCAGCAGGAGGGGGCAGACAGTGGTTGACTGAGGAGAGTGACAGGGAGGGGAAGGGAGGCTTTGCACCCCAGGTTTTAGGGGTGCAAAGCCTCCCTTAAATGAGGTCGGTCTGCACAGATGGCCAAGGAGTCCTCGGGTTGCTCCTGCCAAATGTGAAGTATGTATTTAAATTGGAGGACAGGACATGTGTAAACCATTAACAGGCCCCCCAACAAAGCGACAATGATACAATATGGCCTTGTTGGAAGGCCTACCTGAATTCTGCCTTTGTGTAACATAATCTGGGCAAACTGCCTCTGGGCTGGGAGCTGGGTCTCACCTCAGCTTTTTATCTAAAAGCTTTACCTAAGAAACACAATAGCCCAAGTTGACCTGACGTGATTTCTTTTCAAGGGGTGTGTGTGTGTGTGTGTGTGTGTGTGTGTGTGTGTGTGTGTGTGTGTGTGTGTGTGTGTGTGTGTTGAGGGGGAAGGGAAGCAGGTAAAGGAACCAAACTGGAACTCACATGTCAACTTCTCACTTAAAATTTGCGGGGGAATAAAGTTAGGGGCGTAACATGCAGCGCTTAACATTCCACGGGGAGGGGGATTCAACCAAATGCGGACACACCGTTGCAGGCTGTGTGGTATTTGGACAGGACGTTTGTTTCACTGGCAAGCCCTCAGTTAAAGAGTAAATAGGTTCTAGGACTTTGGCTTTTCCCAGAAGAGAAGAGGCTGTTCCTGAGCTGGGCAGAGCTGGGCAGAGCTGGTCACCCGCCCAGCTTTCTCCGGGGATCCTCAAGCAGTTTGTGAACATGGCCTCACTGCTGAAGGAAGCGCACTGCCCGCTGACATCTTAAACACTGCCTGCTGTTTAAGAGGGCCGGGAAAGCACCAACAAGGGCTCTATCCTATTCCCTCCTCAGTTACCTTGGGTCCCCTCACAAGCCTGAAGAGAACACTGCTGAAGTATTTCAGCTGGATTTCAGCGGCTCTATCACTGAGAGAGAATCTCCAGGTCAACAGCAACGGGCATCCCTGACGTCCTCTCTTAGGCTCCTTTGCTTGCTTCTACCCTCAGCAGAATCCCACACACCCTCCTTTTTCTCAAGGTTTATGCCTGTATGAAATTTTGTAGGTCATTTCAAAATATTTTGACTACTAATTTTAAGGAAAAGCTACAAATACAACAAACTAATTGTTCATCAATAGGACAGCCATTTAAGCATGAACTTACCATGACATACTACACAGTGCCTTTTAAGAATAAGGCTATGCTACATTGGTTGATATGGAATGATTTCTGTAGGAGGTTGAATGGTGGCCCCCCAAAAGGTATGTCCATGTCCTAAACCCCAGAACCAGTGAATATGACCTTATCTGGAAAAAGGGCCTTTGCAGATGTAATTAAGGATCTAAGATGAGATCACCCTAGATTATCTGGGTAGGCCCTAATTCCAATGACAAGTATCCTTTTTTTTTTTTTTTTTTTTTTTTTTTGCGGTACGCGGGCCTCTCACTGTTGTGGCCTCTACCGTTGCGGAGCACAGGCTCCGGACGCGCAGGCTCAGCGGCCATGGCTCACGGGCCCAGCCGCTCCGCGGCACGTGGGATCTTCCCGGACCGGGGCACGAATCCACGTCTCCTGCATCGGCAGGCGGACTCTCAACCACTGCGCCATCAGGGAAGCCCGCAATGACAAGTATCCTTAATGAGAGACAGAAAAGGCAAAGACACCGACACAGAAAAGGAGAAGGACAGAAGGACAAGTAAAGATGAAGGCACAGATTGGAGTGAAACGGCCACAGCCAAGGAATGTCTGAAGTTACCAAAAGCTGGGAGACCCAAGGAACAGATTCCCCCCTAGAGCCTCTGGAAGGGGCATAGCCCTGTCGCCAGCTTGATTATTTATTTATTTATTTATTTATTTATTTTTTTGCCACCTTGATTTTCGACATCTGCCCTTCAGAACTGTAGAGAATACACTACTGCTGTTTTAAGTCATCCAGTTTGTGGTAACTGGTTACAGCAGCCCTAGGAAACTAATATAATCTCCAAGATAGATTTAAGACTAGAAAACCAAAAACAGGAAACAAGGTGAAAGACAGTATATACAGTAGGTAGTGTATTGTATTTTCTACTATTGGTATTTTTAAGAAATATGTTTTTAGAAACACGTTTGCATATGCATAGAATATGACTTAAGGATATAAAAGACACTGGTAACAGTGCTGCCTCTGGGGAGAGAGGCACTTTTGTTCTGCTCTAAGTAGCATCCCCTGCGGAATTCCCTGGCAGTCCAGTGGTTAGGACTCCATGCGTTCACTGCCAAGGGCCTGGGTTCAATCCCTGGTCAGGGAACTAAGATTCCACAAGTTGAAAAAAAAAAAAAGCATTCCCTGGAGCTGGGCACTCTGACTGGCATAATAATGGCCCCCCATTAAGACATCCACACCGCAATTAAGATTGCAGACGGAACTAAGGATGCTAAACATTGACCTTAAAATAGGAAGATTATCCTGGACTGTCCAAGTGGGCCTAGGAATCACAAGAGTCTTTAAAAGTGGAAAAGGGATACAATGGAACATTATTTGGCAATAAAACGAAATGAAGTACTGATAGATACTACAACACGGACGAATTACAAAAGCATCATGCTAAGTGAAAGAATCCAGTCACTAAGGATCACATATTATGGTTCCATTCATATGAAAAGTCCAGAATAGGCAAATCTATAGAGTCAGAAAATAGATTAGTGGTTGCCAAGGGCTGGGAAGGAAGAAGAGATTACAGGGGAGGTGATGGGTACAGTGTTTCTTTTGGGGGTGCTGAATACGTTCTAAAATTGATGGTGGTTATGAATTTACAGCTCTGTGAATATACTCAAAGCCATTTAAGTGAGTCAATTGTATAGTATGCATATTATGTCTCAGTAAACTGGCTGAAAAAAAAAAATGTAGACAAGGGAGACAGAAAGGAGTCAGAGTAGGAGAAGTGACCTATCATTGATGGCCTTGAAGATGGCAGGGGCCCACGAACCAAGGAATGCAGGCAACGTCTAGAAGCTGGAAAAGGCAAGCAAGCCTCCAAAAGGGACGCAGCCCTGAGACACCTTAATCTTAGCCCAGTGAGACCCATTTCAGACTTCTGACTTCCAGAACTCTAAAAGAATAAATTAGCGTTGTTTAAGCCACTAATTTTGTGGTAATTTGTTACAGCAGCAATAGAAGACTATTATAAGTACTTCTTACACCCTTTTTTCCTTTCAGATTTTGTGCTGTGCACATTACCTACTCAAAAGTTAAATCAAAACGAAGCAAAACGCCTATTCAGGGCAATCATTTGATGTCATTTCGGAAAATTTTTTAAGTGTCTGTAACACTCCTCTTCAGTAGAAATACAATGCAGCCACAAATGTGACCCACATGTGTAGTTTTAAATTTTCTGGTAACCACATTTAAAAACAAAAGAAACAGGTGTAATTAATTTTAGTAATAAATTTTGTTTAGGCTATTATATCTGATACATATCATTTCCACATATTTATAAAATTATTAGAGATATTAAAATTTTTTTCTCATATTAAGTCCTTGAAATTGGGTGTGTATTTTAGTCTTAGCACATTTTCATTCAGGTGAGCCACATTTCAGGTACTCAGCAGCCACGTGTGTCTAATGCAGGACACGGATCTACAACATCCATCTGGGGTACAGGGTAGGTTTTTTACCTTTTGAGCATGCTACATCATGCCTAAGAACGTGACTACAAAAATATTTCTTGGAGCATTGATCAAAGGGTAAAAAAAAATGAAAACAGTCAAAACACCCTCCACCGCAGTACAGGCACACTGTGGATATTATGTGGGTATTAAAAAGAAGTAGTTAAAGCTACATGAATTGACCACAGAATATTGACCATGATCGTGGCATATTACTAAATGAGAACAACCAGGTGAGCAGTGCTTTTTGGGTAAATTTTTGTTAAGAAAACCAACCAACATATAAATACAATATTATTTACACGAAACTGTTAAAGTTGGTTACTCTGTGAAACAGTACTGAGGTATTACAGATACTATTGTTAATTTTCTCCTTGTGAATGTTTTGTTCTGTATTGCTTTGTAATTTTTTTAAAAATTCATGGATGGATAGAGAGAAATATAGATAGATAGATGATTAGATAGATAGATAGATAGAGTTGCTAATCAAATCCTTAGGAGGTTCCCCAGGGGTCATACCACTGCCAAAGCATAAGCAACCACATCAAAGACTCTTTCCCCACCATAACCCTACATAGGACTCACCTTCCTTTTACCAGGTACTTTTTTCTTATTAGAGGGAGCATCTCAAAATATGCTCTATGTAACAATACTCCTAAACATACACACAAAGTTACTCTGCCTGTAGAGCCTACCCATCTGCAATAGAACCAGTATCTATTCTGCCATTCAGAGAAGCAGTTTTCATTTTCCCAAGCTCACACTTCCCCAAACCCATCCAATACCCAGATAATAATGAGTGTTTTAAGAGCTTGAGTTTGCAGGGAAAAAAATATGGGGGAGGGAGCCGTCATGGACTGCATACCAAATAGAAAGCAAGAGGTTCCGCGCATGGATTAAAAGAAAACTCCAGAAGGTTTCAGACTTTGGGGTCTCTTCCACGTTCTGCCTTGATCAGTATTATTCGTTACATGGCACCTTCAGTCTGGTACAAGGTCTATTGTCCTGTATTAGCGGCATGCCACATGCAACTCCGGCCCTACAGTACCCCTGTGCAGCCCCGAAAGTCCATGGAATGAGACCCTTCTAACTTGGGTAATTCAAACACAAGTTTATTCCCACAGCACAGTGCCCCTGTGAAGTGAGCCATCACCCGCTGCCTTGAGAGTCTGTCACTCTACGAGTCCAATTCAGGAAGAAGCATACATGTGTTCCTTGGACTGGTCTGTGTGACCGAGTCCCTGAGAGTATTCCCTCCAGGCAAAGGATGACCTGGTAGAGACTTTGGCCAAGACCCAAAAGGTTGTCATAATATTTTTGCTTTATGTCCTTTTTTTTTCCTATGGCAAGCATCATTCAAAATGTTAGACTTTCTTTTGTTTTCTTCCTCTTCCTGCATTTTAAATATTTGTACAGGGGTATGTGTGGGAAGGACGGCTGGGGAGAGGGGAACCCTCTGATGCACTCAAAAGTGGGTGCTGGTACTTACTGACCTTCTTCCCTTGGCCCTACAGACTAATTACAAAATGGCAGAGAGTATCCAGGAGATAACAAATCTAACTTCAACAAATGTTTATTGGGGGCTGTGTATGTCTCAGGCACTGAGACACAAAGATGATGATGTTAGTTGAAATACAGATTTCATGGCTCTTAAGCTATTTGGAATACTTGAAATCATTCAACAAATAAACATTGTCAAGAAGAGAAAAGTAACCCAATTAACTAAATATAAGAGTATTTCAGAAATTCTTTGAATATTGTTTTAAAAAATACTTTGAAAATATAAACCATATATTGAAACATGAGGCAAATACTTATATAGAGATGGAGATAGAGTCAGATGTTTATTAATTTTGTACATCTCTATTTCAACTATTATGTAAAATAAGTTATTAATTTAGAAACCTTGCTTTTTCCTTACTCATAGTTCATGAAATAATTTTATTCGAATTTTATATTCACTTATTAAAAATTTTAATGCTTGCATATTTTTCATTATAGCTATCCTTGTGTGGCATTCAATTGCCATGAAAGTTATTTTTTTTTTAAAGTTTCTTGGAACCTCTTCTTTTTTTAAATTAATTTATTTATTTGGCCACATCAAGTCTTTGTTGCAGTATGTGGGATCTTTCGTTGTGGCAAGTGGGCTTCCCTCTAGTTGTGGCGTGCAGGCTCCAGAGAGCTCAGGTTCAGTAGTTGTGGCACGTGGGCTTAGTTGCTCCATGGCATGTGGGATCTTAGTTCCCCGACTAGGGATCGAACCCACGTCCCCTGCATTGGAAGGCATATTCTTAACCACTGGACCACCAGGGAAGTCCCTATATTCACATTTAACATTACTAATTTCGTCATTATTTAAGCTGTGTAGATGATTTTATATAGTTTCTGGAAGATATCATGTTCTATTCTGTGATCTCTAAAATACTTATTTTCAGTGACCTAGAACACTTCTTTGTGAAGCCACATCCCCAGGATAATGACTAAAACTTTGTAAAATTTTTACTTCTTTTTCACTGATCTTATCAGCTAACCTCTTAAGCATCTCCAAACAAGCAAGTACTGACTTTGTTTCAGGTTAATACATGTTACACAAACAGCACCTGGCTGTTCAAAATAAAGTAGCCCACTATACAAAACAAATATAAGGACATTCACTCCCCCTTTTCTGAGGGATAATTTTAGGGAAAATATATGCTTCCTATATTCAGGCACATATCGTATAGAACCTCAGACTGTGTTTGGCATGCAGGATATGCAGTGGACTCACACTGTTCTTAAAGCTGAAACACCTTCACAGGACACACATGGTAAACTGTATTTTCCAGAGATGCCTCCACCAGTACACCCTATTCCATCTGCTCCTCTTATATGATGTTGACACTCCTCCATTAAAAACTGAGAGGTTTATGTTCCCTTTCCTTGAATCTAGACAGGCCTGCAACAGTGGCTGAGGTAATACCACATGATTTCTAAGACTGATAAGAGTGATAGAGCTTCCACCTGGCCCTCTTGGGACTCTTCCCCTTAGAATCCAGCCACCATGCTGTGAGGAAACCAGGCAACCACATAGAAAGGTCACATGGAGGTGTTCTGGCTGACAGCCCCAGCTAAAGTCGCACCAACAGCCAGCATCAACACAAGTGGATGCTGAGTGGAGCAGAAATGAGCTGACCCCACCAAGCCCTGTCCATATTGCAGACTTGAAAACAAAATGAGTCATGTCATTGTCCTAAGCCTCTAGGTTTTGAGGTGGTTTGTTATGCAGCCATAGAAATCAGAACAACACGGTTTCTCACAACTGATACACACAAAAAGTATTCTTACAAACTTAAATAAAGGACCTTTTACTTATTTCTGTCCCTCCATTTAAGATGAAAACTGCTGAGATTTTTGTGAATTTTTATTCTGTCATTCATATACTACTTCTTTTTGTGTTTTGTACAGATGTTCCACATTTAGAAAGCACGTTAGGCACTCATACCTTACTGGCAGAAGTGTAAATTGGGATGCTCTTTCTGGAAGATAATTCATACCCCTTCCTCCAAAAATGGGGCAAAACTTTAAATGTGCATCTCTTATGTCCCAGAAATTTTACTTCAGGAATTTGTTTTAAGGAAATGATAATAGATATATGCAAAAAATAGCTACAAAAATTTTTATGTTTTTAACCTATTAGAAACAATCTAAATATCAACATAGAATTGGATAATAAGTTACTGAATACTATTTGGCCATGAAAGATGTTGAAGATGGAGATGTCCTGACATGGGAACAGGTTAAAAATATATCATAAAGTGAAAATATATCATTAAGTGTATATAATTCCATTTTCACAATACTAAATATATAAACATGTTCAAAGATACAAAGATCTAAAAGTATTTGCACCAAGGTTCTAACAGAAATTAACCAAAATTGGTGGGATTATGAATTTTGTTATTGCCTTCCTTCCTTCTCTCCTCCATCCTTTTTAGCTTATCTCAATTTTCCACTTACTTTCAATAAAGTTGCATTGCTTTTACAACAACAACAAACATTAAAATAAGCTTAGCTTAAAAAATTTTTACAGCTGTGTATTAGGGTAGTCCAGAGGAGAAGAACCAATAGGATGAACCAATAGTTTGTGCATGTGTCAGTATAAAGAGATTTATCAAAAGAAAGACTGATGCTATTACGAAGGCTGCCAAGTCCCAAGATCTGAGGGTGAGTTGTCAAACTGGAGACCCAGCAGGGCCAATGGTTTCATTCCAGTCCAAGTCTGAAGGCCTGTGAGCCAGAAGAACCACTGGTGTAGCTCTAGTCCAAAGGCCAGCATGCACGAGACCCAGGAAGAACAGATGTTTGAGTCAGAAGGCAGAAAAGGGCCTCTATCCCAGTTTGAAAGTAGTCAGACAGGTGGAATCCTCCCTTACTGTGGGGAGGTCAGCCTTTTGGTTCCATTCAGACCTTCAACTGTTTGGTTGAAGCCCACCCACACTAGGGAGGGCAATCTGCTTTACTCATTTTACAGATTCAAATGCAACCTCATCCAGGAACATCCTCACAGACACCCCAAAATGTTTGACCAAATATCCAGGCACCCTGTGGCCCAGTCAAGTTGACAAACAAAATTAATCATCACAAATGGAAAAGAAGTGCCATGTAAACATCCATTGGAAAAATCATGGAGAAATCAAGAGAAAAAAGTGGATTCTTTTAGGACAAAGTCTTTTCTGAGCCTCTTTAAATCACTTGTCAAGTCAGATTATTTGAGTTCATTTTTTAACTTTAACAAAGTTAATATTTTTTTGTTTTAGAACATTTGACTTGATAGGCATTATGGTCTATGTGTGTTAGGGATGAGCAAAGCATGCAAAGTCTGTTTTTCCTCCATATTTTTACTATATTTGTAATTTACCTTTTAGGAGACGTACTCACAATTCCAAAGGCAGTGCCTGACTGGTCTGCACAGCTGGGGGAAGGAGGTTTCAGGGGTGGGGGTGGTTCCTTCTCTCCATGTGCTCCCATATGCCCGAGTGTTGACCTGTCACAGCACTTAATCTTATCATCCTGACCCGTGTGTTTAGGTCCTTTATGCGATGGTGAGCAGCCCCAGAGCTGCTCAGAGCAGAGTGGCGCTCAGCACAAAAGTTGCATCCAATGTGTTGAATGGAAATAAAACATCTCTTCATCCAAGTCACTGATGAAAATGTCCAACTAAGCAGGGTGGAGTATTGAGCCCTGCGATGAATCACAAAACACTTGCCTCCATTTACAACCGTTCCTTTCAATTATCTGCCTTTGAGCCAGGTTTTTCAGTTAGATAATACGCTTTATTACAAAGGCTTAAAATGTAGAATTCCACACTTATCATTGACTTGCCCCACCATCCAGCCCAGCATTTTCCAAACTGCAGGGGCACGACCGATTCAAAGGTTGTGAAACCAACTGAGTGGGTTCTTAGCAGTCCTTAAAAAAGCTGAATAGAGGGAAATCCCTGGCGGTCTAGTGGTTAGGTCTAGTGGTTAGGACTCCACGCTTTCACTGCCGAGGGACTGGGTTCGATCCCTGGTCAGGGAACCAAAATCCCACAAGCCACGTGGGGCAGCAAAAAAAAAAAATAAATTGAACAGAAAGTATCAGAGAACCTCTCACCTATTAATAGTAACTATTGCTGCAGGAAATATTTGTTTCAGATCTATATAGGCCTGTATGTGTTCTGAGTCACAATGGAGTATGTACTTCTTGCTGTGGCTGGAATCAAAAGCATTTGAATGTCACTAATCTAGCCCATAGTTTTCATAGTAGACAGATGTCTTGCTAAAATTAAGATAAAACCAAGGTCAGCCTCATGGGCATGAAACCTGTTCATCTGATGAATTCAGTTGCACAAGGCTCTAGGCCTAGAAGGGCCCGGTGCTTGGTTTAGTGCTCTGTTGTCATTGAAGAATTCTTAATTCTTTGGTATATCTTCTCTGCTTACATGAATATACACACACAACTCTGATCCAGCAGCAAACGTGTGGGCACAGCGAGCAGTGTGCCCGACAGTTGACTGAGTCTTCCTGTACACAGGAGCAGTATCAGGGCACTTGGGCACCATGGACCCAGAGGGGTTGGCTGGGGCATGACCTAGACCCAGATTCACGGCAGCCACAGCAGCAGCAGAAGTAGCTGGGTCCCAAGCCCAGGAAAAAGGAGGAGACCCGAGGTGGGAGGCCAGCTTGCCCACTGGTCCCCAGAGCCTGACCTTGCTGTGCCTGCACAAATACTAACTCTCCCACCTGAGCACTAGAACAGGAACCACCTGGTGCTTGGGCAGTAAACCTGGAAAGTAAATTATTACAAAACAGAAGCACATACAGGGACATGGCAGTAGAGTTTCCTGTGGAGTTATTAGAGTTCAAAGGGCTTTACAATCTCCAGTTTTGGAAATTGCTGCCAACATTGCAAAGAGAATGTCTACAAACTTAGAAAGAGGAATTAATAAAAGTATTGTGGCATGGACATGTATACACTACCAAACATAAGGTAGACAGCTAGTGGGAAGCAGCCGCACAGCACAGGGAGATCAGCTCGGTGCTTTGTGACCACCTAGAGGGGTGGGATGGGGAGGGTGGGAGGGAGGGAGATGCAAGAGGGAAGAGATATGGGAACATATGTATATGTATAACGGATTCACTTTGCTATAAAGCAGAAACTAACACACCATTGTAAAGCAATTATACTCCAATAAAGATGTTAAAAAAAAAAAAGTATTGTAGCATTGAGTAGAAAAAACCAACACTATTTTCATATGAAGCTTTAGACGAACAGATCATTAACAAGGAAAACAATTTTAAAATCCAAATTTTCTGTTTAATTGAAGATAAGGCAATAGAATGCATAAATATGTTTCAATCTATATACAAATTATGAAGTCACTTGTTTCTTGCACAACCGCTACAAGCTTACAGTAACTATCAGAAGACACATTAAAAGGCCATTGTATGAATTTACATATAAAATTAAATTCAGGCTGACACAAAACTGCTTTGTATAGTTAAATCTTTTTAGAAAAATTGTTCCACAAGAATTAGTTCCAGATGTGTGACAAATGTATACTTTGAAATTATCAGAAATGTACCCTAATGTCACAGTCTATAAAATACTCCTAACTCCAGTAACAGCTGCAGATTTCTCAAAATTAAACATTATCAAAAATTATTTTCAACTTGAATTTTTCAAGAACTGACATCACTTCCAACATTAAAGTATAAATATACCAATATTGTTAAAAGTATAAATTTGATGACCTAATGAATTTGCAGAAAATGAACCAATAAATAATCTTGTGAGGAATCAAGATATTGCATTAATTTATGGCATTTATGTATTCTATAAAATTATATCACCAAAAATACCTTTTTGTAAATTAAGTTTGTGTTATTACTTATGCATTGCTATTACTCCTATTATGTTTCAAAATAAAATATTTTTAAGAAAAAAGTTTTATATTTTAGTACCTTTAATGGCACTATTTTCCTGCCTTTCAAACATGGGCCCTACATTTTCATTTTGCACTGAGCTCTACAAATTATATATAGCTGGCCCTGGATACAACATTGCATTCAAGTCAACAAATGTATATTGATTGAATTATAGGTTGTATGTAACAATAAAAGGACTGATCAAGATGAAAAAGATGGGAGATGCAGCTTCAGGAAACTTACATTCTAGGATTCTAAGTCAAATAATTTTAATCTATGGTAGAATCCAAGTACCATGTAATGAACAGCAGAAGTATTATAAGAATATAGAGGGAAATTAAATTAATCATTTAATTTATGACCTCTTAGGATTTTCCAGTAGCTTTAAGGTATAACGCAAATGTTTACAACCGAAATTCCTTTTTGACTTCTTCAGGAGGCTTAGGCCCATGTCCCACGTTTCGGTTTACCAGTATTCCTAGTCAACTGGCAATTATGTGGTTGGTTGTATCCAAAGGAATAATGCTTTCATTAAGTCCTTCTTCATTACCAGTATCATGAAGATGAATTGTGGACTGAGTCCAGACCTGTCCTAGTCCATGCTGCTATACCTAAGTGTAGAATATACTATTTCATACCCTTCCATTGAAAGTCCTCAGAAGTTTGGACGATAAATGGCCCCATCTAATTTATGCACCACTCCAGATCTTCCACTTGCCTTGCTTTTGACCTTGAGAGGAGCAATACCTTGGGCTTATGGAGTCAGGTCCCTGCTGCCTCGGCCGGCACCACAGGCTGCTTCGGTGACTGCTCACCTAGACCCTCAAATCGCTCCCAGGCACAACCTAACAGCACCTGTCCACAGCCCACACCTCTGGCCTCTGGACTTTTCTGTTGCTGTCAAGACATGGGTTGTCTTAGCACCCACTTGGCATCCACGTATACATGCACGCACAGCCCAGAAAGTGTATGTGAGTTAATATCCCTTGGGACAGACTTTGACCAATGGGTGTGAACACTGGCAGATAAACTCTTCTTTTGTTCTGCTGCTGAATGGACTGTTCAGAGATGCAGTAGCTTCATGTGGCTTCTCTGGAGACATCCTCTGAGGCCAAGCAATAGTTCCTGAAAGCTATGGGCAGCTCAGAAACACATTGCTTCACATTTGCTTTTTCCTCCTGCCTTGACTTCCTCTCTTTTCCCATCATTGCTGCTTCCTTAGGGTTTCACATCTAAATAAAGTGTTAGCATTTAAGAATTTGACTCAGGTCTAATTTTCTAGGAAATGTGGGTTGAGATATTAATATGCTGTAGGTGTATTTCTGACATGAACACTTAAGCAGCAGTATAAACTGGTTAAGAGCATAGACACAAGCTTTGTTGCCTGGGTTCCAATCCCAATTCCCGCATTTAGCACCAGTGTGGGCAAGTCACTCAGTCTGTGTTTTCAATGTTGTCTGCAAAAATGCATAATAGTAGTAGCTACCTCAAAAATTTTATGTGAGATTTAATATTTATAAGGCACATAGTAAGAGTTATATGTGTTAAATAACAAAAGGAGAAAAAGAGACAGACTATCATTGAATTTCCCTGCTAAAGAAACCTCCCAATCAACAGATTCCATCGACGGACTTCACCTTTTGACCAAATTGAATTCAAGGAACCAAAGATAGGGGAACCTTGGTGGGGGGGGGGTAAAACTTGGAATGAAAAGAACTGAAGCTGAGTCCTACCTACTATGTACAGTGGTGTGGGGGAGAGCTGATTGTTAAATAGTCAGGAATTTTTCAGCAGCTGTTCAACTGTTGTTAGCTTGAAACTGGCCACGGTAGTATTTACACTGTGGAAACTGGCAAATGCTACAAATTGGGCTTTAAATTTTTTCCTGATTCTCAGAAATGCTGTGAAGAGTAAGTGGAAATATTTGTTAAGCTATGAAGTGCTACAAAAATTAGTATTAATATTTGCCTCTCAAACTACTCGATAAGGGCTTTGATGTCTGCACTGTTTGGCTCCACCCAAATCGTGAGCCTTGATGCTTCTGGTGACCCCTCATTTCTCCCCCAAGAAAAGAAAGATACCGAACAGACAACACAGGGCTTATTAAGAAGTGTGTTATTCGTGATCTCAGCTTCAATCACCTCACATAACATACATTATAAATTTCTTCAATTTGTGTCACAGATTTTTCAGAGCATTTAAGTATAAATTTTATCTCATATTTGTGTATGATTGAGAGACTTGAATTACGGTCAGTTCCTCGTTCTCAATCCCTAACCTCACCCTTTCTCACTAACGTTGCCCATGTCTCTTCTTCTGTAGTGTTCCCTCCTCCAACATTCTTGTTTCGCCCTTCCCCAGCCTCCCACATTGCCAAATTCATTTTTCTTTAACAGATCTCTGTTCCCATATCACTTGGGAACTCTCTCCTAATCTTCAGAATTAAGGGAAATGCTTTTCTACCTGTTCCCATTGTAGCCTCCACATACCTCATCTTATCTATTATTGCCGTATTAGAAAAGCCAGCTCATTTGCTGGTCTCCCTTACAAGGCTGTGTATTTCTTGTTTATTATTGTAGCCCCACATTTAGTGTAGTTCTTGGCTCAGAGTAGGTATTCAAAAACTGATAAATTTCTTCATAGCTTTAAAATTTTTCCCCCTAATTCCTACATGAATACTTATATTTCCATAGAAGACCAATTTTACTATCGAACAGTTTACTAGAGTGAGTAGAAAATTTGTAAATGTATCACATATAGTTCAGGGATCTACAAGCTAATGTCTAACAGGAGACAGATACATGGATACATTCTAACATAAATCACCCATTCTGGATTCTCAAACCAAAAAGTATCCATTTCCTAATAAATAATGGAGAGGAAAGGAGGCTGAGAACAAAGGGATCATTTCTGAAGTCTCTGATCACATGCAAGGACACAAGAATCCTCAGATGTCACCATAACCCTGGATTTACTCCTGAGTAGAGCTGCTCATTTTTATTAGATAGGGAACTGTGATCCTCTGTCCTAGTATATTTCAAGGAATATTTTATTTAAAAGGTTTTCAGCATGTATGAGTTAGCTGTGCATACTGAAAATGTAATTTTAACAGACAAAAATTTTCATATACTCTGTGGCTTTGAACCAAGGAGTCCATCACAAACGGAAACTACACCCAAAAAACTATCTTTAGGTCTGAAACTTAGAGCTAATGTATATATTTACACTAAGAATTTCTCTTCTTCATTGGGCTTTTATCTTTGGGTTTCTTCAGGAACTTCTCATTTGTCTCTTTATTATCCATTTTCCACCAAAACAGAAGATCATACACTTCCCTGGATAAAGTAGAAAGTCACGGAATTTGGTCCAAGACCATAGTACAAACCTACAGTAATCAAAATGGCATGGTATTGGCACAAAATCAGACATATGGATCAATGGAACAGAATAGAGAGCCCAGAAATAACCCCCCACACCTACAGCCAACTAATCTTCAACAAAGGAGGCAAAAATATACAATGGGAAAATGACAATCTCTTCAACAAGTGGTGTGGGGAAGTTGGACAGAAGCATGCAAATCAATGAAGTTAGAACACACTCTTACACCCTACACAAAAATAAACTCAAAATGGCTTAAAGACTTAAACATAAGAAATGACACCAAAAAACTCCTAGAAGAGAACATAGGCAAACATTCTGACATAAATTGTACCAATATTTTCTAGGTCTCCCAAGGCAACAGAAATAAAAGTAAAAATAAACAAATGGGTGATTTATGCTAGAATGTATCCATGTATCTGTATCTAATTAAACTTAAAAGCTTCTGTACAGCAAAGGATACCATAAACAAAATGAAAAGACAACCTATGGAATGGCAGAAAATATTTGCAAATGATGCAACCAACAAGGGCTTAATTTCCAAAATATACAAACAGCTCATACAACTCAACAACAACAAAAAGCAAACAACCCAATCAAAAAAATGGGCAGAAGAACTTTTAGTTCTTTTAGACATTTCTCCAAAGAAGACATACAAATGGTCAATGGGCACATGAAAAGATGCTCAACATTGCTAATTAGTAGACAAATGTATATCAAAACTGCAGTGAGGTACCACCTCACACCAGTCAGAATGGCCATATCATTAAAAAGTCAAATACAAATGCTGGAGAGAGTGTGGGGAAAAGGGAACCCTCCTACACTGGAGGTGGGAATGTAAGTTGGTGCAGCCACTATGGAAAACTGTACGGAGGTTCCTCAAAAAACTAAAAATAGAGTTGCCATATGATCCAGCAATCCCACTCCTGGGCATATATCTAGACAAAACTATAATTCAAAAAGATACATGCACCCCTCTGTTTATAGAGGCACTATTCACAATAGCTAAGACATGGAAACAACCTAAATGAATGGATAAAGAAGATGTGGTATATATATACAATGGAATATTACTCAGCCATTAAAAAAATAATGCCATTTGCAGCAACATGGATGGACCTAGAGATGATCATACTAAGTGAAGTCAGAAAGAGGAAGATAAATATCACGATATCACTTATGGGGAATCTGAAATATGACACAAATGAACTTATGTGCAAAATAGAGACAGACTCACAGACACAGAGAACAGACTTGTGGTTTCCAAGGGGGAAGGATGGAGTGGGAGTTTGGGGTTAGCAGATGCAAACTATTGTATATAGAATGGATAAACAACAAGGTCCTACTGTATAACACAGGGAACTATATACACTATCTTGTGATAAACCATGGAAAAGAATATGAAAAGGAATATTTATATATATATAACTGAATCACTTTGTTGAATAGCAGAAATTAACATTATAAATCAACAGTCCTTCAATTAAAAAAAATTTGGTCCAAGAAGATGTTTTCAAAACTATGCTTAATGATATAAATCATATCATTTAATTCCTCTGCTTAAAACACACACACACATTTATTTTTTCTGCTCAATAAGAAAATTCTAGCTTCTAAGTCCATAATGGCCTACATGGACCCACAGGATCTGACTCCTCTGCATCTCTCTGGCTTATTTCCTCCCATTCACCCCCTACCGCTGGATCTCCAGTCATACCGTCATTACTGTTTCTTAAGTATACTAAGCTTACTCTTGCCTCAGGGTCTTTGTATTTACTGTCCCTAGGACTGGAAAGATCTACCTGGTTGACTTTTTATTTGGATCTCTGTTCAGATAAATCCTCTTTACCATTGAGGTCTTCCACGGCACCAAACCAAAATAGTGCTCACTTTGCCTCGCAGCACGAGTCACTATTACAACTCCTGTTTTATAAGAAATACCATGCTCGCCAACTTCAGACTATACTACAAAGCTATAGTCATCAAGACAATATGGTACTGGCACAAAAACAGAAATATAGATCCAATGGAATAGGATAGAAAGCCCAGAGATAAACCCATGCACCTATGGTCAACTAACCTATGACAAAGGAGGCAAGGATATACAATGGAGAAAAGAAAACCTCTTCAATAAATGGTGCTGGGAAAACTGGACAGCTATGTGAAAAAGAATGAAATTAGAATACTACCTAACACCATACACAAAAATAAACTCAAAATGGATTGAAGACCTAAATGTAAGACTGGACACTATAAAACTCTTAGAGGAAAACCTAGGCAGAACACTCTATGACATAAACCACAGCAAGATCCTTTCTGACCCACCTCCTAGAGAAATGGAAATAAAAACAAAAATAAACAAATGGGACCTAATTAAACTTAAAAGTTTCCACACAGCAAAAGAAACCATAAACAAGATGAAAAGACAACCCTCAGAATGGGAGAAAATATTTGCAAATAAGCAATGGACAAAGGATTAATCTCCAAAATATACAAACAGCTCATGCAGCTCAATATCAAAGAAACAACCCAATCAAAAAATGGGCAGAAGACCTAAATAGACATCTCTCCAAAGAAGACATACAGATGGCCAAGAGGCACATGAAAGGATGCTCAACATCTACTTATTAGAGAAATGCAAATCAGAACTACAATGAGGTATCACCTCACACCAGTTAGAATGGGCATCATCAGAAAGTCTACAAACAACAAATGCTGGAGAGGGTGTGGAGAAAAGGGAACCCTCTTGCACTGTTGGTGGGAATGTAAATTGATACAGCCACTGTGGAGAACAGTATGGAGGTTCCTTAAAAAACTAAAAATAGAACTATGATGTGACCCACTACTGGGCATCTACCCTGAGAAAACCATAATTCAAAAAGAGACATGTACCACAATGTTCATTGCAGCACTATTTACAATAGCCAGGATATGGAAACAACCTAAGTGTCCATCGACAGATGAATGGATAAAGAAGATGTGGTACATATATACAATGGAATATTACTCGGCCATAAAATGGAATGAAATTGGGTCATTTGTAGATATGTGGATGGACCTAGAGTCTGTCATACAGAGTGAAGTAAGCCAGAAAGAGAAAAACAAATATCATATATTAACGCATATATGTGGAATCTAGAAAAATGGTACAGATGAACCTACTTCCAGGGCAGGAATAGAGACACAGACATAGATAAGAGACATGTGGACACAGTGGGGGAAGGAGAGGGTGGGACGAATTGGGAGATTAGGACTGACATATATACACTACCATGTGTAAAATAGATAGCTAGTGGGAACCTGCTATAAAGCACAGGAAGCTTGGCTCGGTGCTCTGTGATGACCTAGATGGGTGGGATGGGTGGGTGGGGTGGGGGTGGGAGGGAGGTCCAAGAGAGAGGTGATATATGTATACATATAGCTGATTCACTTCACTGTACAGTAGAAACTAACACAACATCATAAAATTACACTCCAATAAAATAAATAAAAATAAAAAATACCATGTATCATTATCTGAACTCATGTTATACATAATTGTTTATTATCTATTTCTCCCTTCGTTTCCATAAGATGGAAACAATGGATGATAAGAACCATGGATAACAGAAGAACTTCATCTCTTATTCACATTTCTAGAGCCAAGAAAACATATAGGAGCACGAGAAATAAAAATGGATGACCCAATCAAGGCACTGAGGTCCGTCTCGTCATGTGGTCACCTATCTTTTCACAGAGACAGAAACACATGTTGCAGCTTCACCAGACCAGACTCATTTGAGCAAAGGGCACCCCCGCATACTTGCAAGGGAGCTTGTGTGTTATAAAATGCCCTCCGTGTGCCCAGGGTTTAAATACAACTGCAGAGGTGAGCAGATCAGAGGCGCAAAGGCACAGAAAGCTCCTGGCAATATATTGGGTAGGGTTCTTGCTTTGAGGTTACGAACTGTTCTTGGAAACCTTATATGGCGTCAAGATTCAGAATATTCACCAGTCCCATTCCATTTCATGAAGGTGCTATACTTCTGGAAGTACCTTTGGTTGACATGGAGAAGTTTACCCAAGAAGCAATCCCTCTCTAAAAGGGAGTAATTCACATTTCTTCGGAGATAAGATAAAGAATCAGAAGGAGGAAGGTGACAGCGACATCTAAAACACCTTTTTCGTGTAACTTAACACATTCTGTCTGATAAGCATCATTAGTCTGAATTTCAGAAAATTGAGAGGAAGAGCCGCACAGAACTAGATTCAAATCCCAGTTTCTCAGCTGGGATGGGATGGTCTTCAACTCTGGCTCCAAAGCTCTTTCTTCTGCATCATGAAACCTCTCATGAGGTTCTTGAATAGCAGCAATAAAGGGTTCAAGAAAGGGACACAGGCAATTATATCACTGGTCCCTTGGCTCTTGACTCAGCCCCAATATACGCTATGCAGGAAATGGTTCAAGGGCTCCATTACTATTAATTTACGTCACTCTTTAATAGGTTTTGGGCCAAAACTTATCACCTCCGTGTTTTGAAAACTCTATGAAGACAACTTCACTGTTTACACTAGTGTATTCTTTATCGTAAGAATCCTAGATTTGGCCTCCTGTTCTAATTCATATTATTCCTGGGTTTTAAGTTTTTATGTTTGTTACCATATCGCTGTATTCATTTTTGCTATAAACCACCTCAAAGCCATTGTGAAATAAAGGTAAGTATAAAGAAATAAATTACGCACCTGCTATACACTTACTGTGGTAGATTACAAAAATGGTAATACATTTTCATGCTTCTTTATATCCATGATCTTTGCCATGTGACTTAGCTCTTCCCAGAAAGAGATAGAATATTTTCCCACCCCTTAAATCTAGACTGGCTCTGCGACTTGCTTTGGGTAATAGAATATGGCGGAAATGATAGGGCACAAGTTCTGAGCCTAGGCCTCCACACCTTGCATACTTTTCTGCCTCTTGGGTCCTTGAGGCCACCAAGTGAATAAGCCCAGGCTAACTTGTTGGAGGATGAGAGATGTAGGGGACCACTGGTTCCATTGTCCCAGTGAAAAGGCAGCCACACTCCAGAAGCAGAGACACTTAGGTGATCCGTCCCTAACTCCAGATTCATAAGGGAGCCCAGCTAAAACGAGTAGAACTATCCAGCTGAGTCCAGCCTAACTAAGCAAAATAAATGATTGTTTTCTTAAATAAGTAAGGAAGCTACCTGATACACCTATATTCATAACTGCCATGCATAGGCACTCATATATAATAAGCGATTTACTTACGTAATCTCAGCCATTTTAAGTTGGGTACTGTCCTCATTTTATAGCTGATCCTTACACAGGCTTAGGAACTGGCCTTTCATCTTCTGTAGTGTAAAGCAGATCATCCTATTGGATTGTCATAAGAGGAAATGTTAGAATATTTGGCTAAGTTAGTTCCTTAGCCATGAGCTTTAGATTTTTAATTTCACTTATATACCTTCCCATTTGGTCCCCAATTAAGCAGACTAAAAAATGAAGCTTGAAAAACACAAATTCTTCAAATTTTTGCTTCTAAGGTAAACCTTAGATCATTGAAAAGAATGAAGTCAAATTCTACAGAAGAACCACCTTATCAGGGAGGTTTTGCCAAAGTCCTTACAGCTTTGGGGAAGTACTGAGGAAGCCACGTGCTCTCTGAAGGGTTGCCTGAACATCCCTAAAGGTTACTCTGTAGATCACTTCTCAGAAGGCCTTTGAGAATACAAATTACTCTCTGGTAAGTTTATGGGATGATACGTCTCAAGAATGCCTTTGAAGGTACACAAATGAACATTCTGTTTTCCTGACTACAAAACTCAGTACCAAGTCATGGGCCAAATTCTGTTAATTCTATTTGTCTTTGTCCACTAAGCATCCCTTCCCAATGGACAGACATAAATCAGCTTCCCAGTGTCAGAGTGTAACAACTTCCTGAGATTGAAAAAAAACAGTGTCCTTTCACATTGGCTCTGCAATCTGTAACATGCAAGAGTCCAGATCTCTTCCAGTAAAAGAGATAGTGTAGGTATTCCAGTGGTTGGCTGAAGGTTGTATTATGTAAGAATGAAATAAGGTGAGAGAATAGAAAGCTGCTCAGTTATCCCAGCTGTGCTCAGAAGGGCAAATACAAATTCATAAACTAAAATTAGAGCAATTAAAAAAAATTTCTACTTGATACTCAAAGAAAACAAGATGCATTCAATTTTTCTCACTCTCATCTTGCTTCTGGTTTGTGTTTTGCCTTGTTGTTGTTCTTGAGTATTTTATATACTCTATCAATCCCTTCCTTGCCCAAGGACTGTGTGTGTGTGTGTGTGTGTGTGTGTGTGTGTGTCTGAGTGTACACACACAGGGGCAATGAGCTTTGGGGACAATGGAGGCAGGGATGGATGTACCCAGAGAATGAGAAGGGGAAGAATTCATTAAGTCAAGGGAAACTAAAAGCTGTTTGATAATAATTATATATATATATATATATATATATATATATACACACACACACACACACACACACACACACACACAATTGGGCAAAAAATTCAATTTATGAGCCTTAGGAAAGACTCAAAATTATAATGGGCCACATTAAATTTGATAGTCACAAATTTTCCAGAGAACCCTCCTTATACCTCAGTTCCTACAATGACAGTTCTAACTCAATTTATTAACTCCTAGCCCTGTAGGATTGGCCCTCTGCCAACTAACTCCCCTTATCATCTTTGCTTTCTGGTGCTGAATACGAATTCTTGCACCTTGTTTATTAGACTAAGCTTTTGACATTTCTCCAGTAGTTATTAGGCTAAAAGTCAATCAGTCTCCTCTGCAGAAACTTTTTTTTTTTTTTTTTTTTGCACAGGCTCCGGACGCGCAGGCTCAGCGGCCATGGCTCACGGGCCCAGCCGCTCCGCGGCATGTGGGATCTTCCCGGACCGGGGCACGAACCCGTGTCCCCTGCATCGGCAGGCGGACTCTCAACCACTGTGCCACTAGGGAAGCCCCCATCTGCAGAAACTTTGACTTTGAGTGAAATGAGGTTCAGGCTGATTGGGTCCAACTGTGGTGCTCTTGAATGACTGGGTCAGGAAGGTAAATGGGCCTGAAAGTTCAAGTGGGAGATGGTACTGAAATGTGGACAAAGGGAGACATGAAAAACTTGCCTCCTGGTTCTGCATTTGGCAGACTTGTTTTACGGTCTCTTTTTAAAGAAAACCATTCTGAGGAGTTTTAGTGTTGAGAAATGTTTTATCATTTTACTTCAATAATTATGAAAAAAAGACAAATACTGAACATATGTATATAGCTTTAGAACTACACTGAAATCCTGAGAAATGTTAAGTTATAAAACTTTATAAATTTAAAATCAGTAAAAATAATTTAAAGAAATGCGGGATTTTGTTTTTGCTGTATTAAGATTTGCTGTATTTAAGACTGTACTTAAGGATAGAAAGATGTATTTATATGCTTAGTGCCTCAGTTTTTGACTTGATTCTTTCGCTTTTGATAAGCTCTTGTTTGACTCATTATTGTTATTTTTTGTTAAAAAAAGTTTTAGTCAACAATTTATTAGGTTGACGGGCCATTTAAAACTGTGTGCCAAAATGCAATACTGGAAAAAAATGTTGAATTCCATGTAATACAAAGTTTTCCAAGTGTTTTTATAACTCCCTGTACTGTCTGCTTATGAACTGCTCCACGTACGTGAATAAAAAGATGGGGGCCGCCCTCATGCTTGCCAGCAGCAGTCGTGGTGCTGGCTGCTACGACGGAGGGTTTTTGTTGTTGTTTTTTTTACGACTGAGGTCTTTTTGAGCTAGGCTTGCCTAGGCTGCTATTTCCTGAAAGTATTGACTTTTTGGAAACAAATGCAAATTCAGATATGGAAATTGAGTAGCAGGGCTCAATTACAAGGTAACTGCGTAATGTCTAGAGTTGCTTACAGTAACTTGTATGACAACACAAAGCTAAAATTATCACAGAAAATCTGCACCTTGGAGAACACATTCAATGTCTGCAAAACATCATCATGGTTTACTGTTTTGCCTGGGACAACCTGGCCTTGCTAATAGACTTCCTATCAAAGCATCATTAATACAATAACTTTTGGGGCTTTACAAATGTAGTAACGAGAACTTACTCATATAGTGGGACTTGAGAAGGACAAGATATATAAAGGCATCCAATAATTGAAGGTAAGAAGATATTTTAAGAACTGTTCCTAATTTTTATTTACTTTTCTGCCTTACATAACACAAAATAATAAGTTAAAAATGTTATTACTTTTTAAGAACACAAGTTTTTTTTTTTTTTACTTATCTGCAAACCAACATTCAAAGACTATTTTCAAGTGTTTTTGTTTCTGGTTTTTCTGATCAAGCCAGAGGATGCTCCCTCACGTCATTTTAGTATCTCTTGGCGAGGGGGTGGGGAAGCCAAATCCTTTATTTTACACAGAAATGAGCAAAGAACAAAATTAAGCAAAAATATTTTATGTCCCCTTTTAAAAGTTAACCTAAAAACCCAAAGATCATTTTGAGTTCTATTAGATAGAGACCATCACCCAAGGGATAGGCTTGTCCACAAGGGTGCTAACTATTCTTTATCAAGCACCTTATTTCACCTGATGCTCCACGTATCTCACATAAACAGATGTCCCACCTGTGCAATTACTCCCTATACATATGGGCCTTTCCCCCACCTTGCTGTAATTTGTGTCAGAGTCTCCCCCAGTATCCTGCTTCTTCCGTAACAGAACATGCAGACTTGGTAGCCACGGGGCATTGCTTCCTACCACTAGGTTGAAATAATCCTGGCAACTGGGACCCCAGAGATTTCAGATTTCACCATCTGATTGCCTGACAGAGCTGCTTAAGGTCACTGGCCATCTTAATGGTTCAGAGGATTATTGCATCTTGGGGAAAACATTTTAGGAACAAGTCATTATTGTTTACAGAAATAGCTTAAAAATGTTCCCAATATATAACTGTCTACTTGACTTGAAATATTGTGTAAGTAGTGACCTATATAAATTTCCGTGTTTGTATGTTTATCCGGATAGGTAATGACTTCTATTCTAGGAGTCGATCATTTGGTTTGCTTTTTAGGAACATATATTCTTCATTCTACAAAGAGGACCCTCCCCCCCAATCTATTTTTAGAATATTTCTGGCAGAGGCTGCTTGCTGTCCTTGACTATCCTTTCTCCTTAGTAACACGCCTGTTAGCAGGCACACGACTGTCCTGAAGAAAGAAAGGCCATGTTTCCCAGCCTCCCTTGCGGCTAAGTGTGGTCCTGTGATTAAGTTGCGGTTAATGAGAAGTAAGCAAAAGGATCAGAGAGTAGCTTCTGGGAAGCTAACATGAGTTTTGGGTGACATGTGGCCTTTGCCTCTCTTTCATTACTTCACCCCTCCTGATGCCCGGAAGCAGATGCAACGTTGACCACAAACATGAGGTCATACCATACGGAAAGCAGCCCAGAGAACTGTTTAAGGACTTCCTGGAGCAGAGCCACCCTACCAGCCCCGCACTGTTTTTGTCCGCTTTTACCTGTGAGACATCTCCTCCTATTGCTTGATCTCTTTTGTTTAAGTTTGTATCATTTGGGGATTTTGCTGTTACTTGGACATAAACCTAAAGTTACAGAAAGCAATTTGGATGAATCAAACTGCTAAGTTCCCAACTTATAGCACTGATATAGCACAAAGATATATGAAAACACAAGAAGAGGCAAGAGATCTATCCATGAACGATAAAGAATTTCTAAGGCATGCACATTAAAGCTAAGGCGATCATTTGGATAGCCAACTGGGAGAAGAACCATGTTCTGAATCCACATAGGATAGGGTGAGGAAAGGTCATCTGCTTGCATAAATGCTTGAAGGTCAAATGTCAAGAGTTGTTTGAACAGTTGTGGGCTAAAATGATGTAATCCAGACCCATGGCCTCTTGGGAATAAGCTTAGCCGTTGAACGGGAAGACTAGACAGAAGGGACTTTGAAAAGGTACGTGGGCCAGGCTGACACCAGCCCAGCTCCCTTCCCCTGGAGCTGACGCAACCTGCCCTACTCCACCCTAACCTCTGACCTCCTGTACAGTCCCACACAGAGGAAAGCCCTGGGCAACTGCACTCTTGTTCCTTTTCCACCCCGGCTGCAAAAATAACCCCCAGCTGCTCCAGGAGTGCCGGAGGGCATGGGGACGAGCCTGACCTCACACTTGGAGTTCTGAGAGGGAAGACAGCCCACTCAGGCAAGCATCAGATGCCTGAAGATCCCTCTTCCTTCTCCAAGTGTGGCAGCTGCGACGAGAGAGGAGGAGACCCTGAGAATGCTCAGTCCTACGTGCTTGGACTGGTAAGCACACAGGAATGGCAGCAGAGGAGGCTGCCATTCCTGGGCACCCAGGCTCCACTCAAGGGGGAGTGAAGAGGCCGGGGCCACAGAGCTAAAAAAAGCCCATGGAAAGCCCCCAGCCCTGGGCAAGTCAGGGTGCCACTGAACAGCTCCGGTCTCGCCCAGTGTCAATACCAGGAAGGGACAGCTGGTGTGACCTGGGCATGATAACAAGAAACCAAGCTGAAACCAAAGCAGCAGGAAGTGGAGCCCAGCTCTGTCAAGTAGACATGGAAGCCACGTGGCCCCTGGGGAGAACAGGGCGGGGCAGGAAGGACTAAGCCATGGTCTGCATAAACCAGAAAAGATGTAGGTTTTTAAAGCTGCATGCTAATTCAAGGTAAAGGGAGTTTATTTACAGTGGTTGAGTCAAGCCCCTGCTTCATCATTTCCTTAACGGGACGCAGACATCTTCTCTGAAGGGATGACACACGTGGATGCTCTGGTGCCCCTTTATAACATGACAGACTTCCCCTTTTCAGTCCTCTAGATTGTCATGCTAAGACAAACACTTCCGATGCACACAACCCTTTCCATTTCTCAACCTGACGGTCCTCCACTCATTAATCTGTACACTGTTTCTATGAAAGTGACCAGACTATCTCTGCCCGGTAGGCAGAATAGTAACCTAGAGCAAGTAGACGGAAATGCAAGGGCCACCAGCGAAGGGTTGGCGGAGTTCCCAACCCGGGCTGCCTGTGTCAGCTCGATAAGTCCTCCAAAGCACCGCACTATCACCATCGAGTAAGGACTGGGGCGGTGATGCCGATGATGCAAAATGCCGTTAGCCTTGACTCACCCAGTTCTTAAATGAATTAATTTGAGTGTCTAGAGAGCTGCCTTTCTTCTTTCTCTCTCCTCTTCTTTCCCTTTAGTCAGCTCATAGCTTTTAAGCACCACACCACCTGAAAGCATTCTCTTAGATTCTCTCCAACAAATATATTCAAGGAATCTTTCTTTTTCTTTTTTTTTTTTTTTTTTTGTGGTACACGGGCCTCTCACTGCTGTGGCCTCTCCCGTTGCAGAGCACGGGCTCCGGACGCGCAGGCTCAGCGGCCATGGCTCACGGGCCCAGCCGCTCCGCGGCATGTGGGATCTTCCCGGACCGGGGCACGAACCCGCGTCCCCTGCATTGGCAGGTGGACTCTCAACCACTGCGCCACCAGGGAAGCCCTCAAGGAATCCTTTAGTCAATGCTATACAGTATTAGATCCTATCTCATCATTGGATTCGTCTCTGCCCACTCCTCACTCCAAACTAAACTCTCTCAGATTTTCTGAAATTAAATCAACAAGTGTTGAGTCCATATTAAAGGTATCATGAGTGTAATGAGATGAATAAGACACAATGGCTGTCTTCAAAGAGCTCATTCTATATGGGGAGGGTACATATATACACTCACACGCGCGCGCACACGCACACACACAGTCATTGTTCAAAGACAACAACTCAGGAGACGCAATAAAGGTTTAGTTTGTTGTTTTCCCGAGTGAATGGACAAAAGCTACTGTATTATTTAGATGAAGGAGGGTCTTTTAGCCTAAGTTGCAGAGGAGGCTAAAGACTTCAGGAAGCAAATAGGACTGTGATATCCTAGTGTTACAGGGTGAATTGTATCCCCCTCCAAACATTCCCACACTGAAACCCTAACCCTCAGTACCCCAGAATGGGACCTTACTTGGAGATAGGGTCTTTATAGAGGTAAGAAAGTCAAAATGAGGTCATTCGTGTCAGCCCTAATCCAATAGGACTGGTATTCTTATAAAAAGGGGAAATTTGGAGACAGATATGCAGAAAGAGAAGACAATGTGTAGAGACACAGGGAGAAGACGGTCGTCTACAAGCCAGCAAGAGCAGTCAGTCTGGCATAGATCTTTCTCTCACAGCCCTCAGAAGGAAACAACCCTGCTGACACCTTGATTTTAGACTTCTAGGCTTCAGAACTGTGAGACAAGTTTCTAGGTGGTTTTTGAAGCCACCTAGTCTGTGGTACTTTCTTATATCAGCCTGAGGAAAAGAATACAGCTTGGCACATGGGTAAGACCTGAGTAAGCACAGGACAATAAGGAAAGCCTTACATGTCAGTGAAACAGCACCAACAAAATAAGCTAGTCAGAATGCCAGACACAGTGTGAGAAAATCCGTTTACCTGAAGCCAAACATTCACGGAGGAGAGTGGTAGAACATATCTTGTTAAGTAAGGAGTCTGGGTCAGTGCATACTGGGCCGTGTTCTCCATTAAGGTGTTTGGAATGTATTCTAAAGACAGAGGTAAACTTTGGTGGCATTTCATCAGGGGCCATGTGATCACAGAGATGGTGGGTGTATTAGGAAGATGGTGAGCAAGACGGATTGGAAAAAGGAGCCTGGTAGAAGATGGTTCACTTAGGACTGATTCACAAACATCACTGCAAATTAGAATCACCTGGTGTGATAGGCGGACTAACGGCTCCCAAGGATCTTCACGGCTTAATCCTGGAAACCTGTGAATGTTCCCTTATATGGCAGAAGAGACTTTACTGTTGTCCTTTAGGATCTTGAGATGGGGAGATGACCCCGGATTATGCAGATGGACCCTAAATGTAATCACAAGTATCCTTGTTGGGAGGGAAGCAGAGGAAAACTTGACTTACAGCAGAGAAGAAGGCCATGTGATAAAAGCAAGAAGGAGAGATGGAAACAGGGAGAGAAAAGGTCACGGGATGAGCCAACGCCCTCAGCAGATTGGATCACGCCCACCTGCATTGGTGAGGGTCCCCTTCTTTACTCAGTCTATGGATTCCAATGCTAATTTCTTCCAGAAACATCCTCACAGACACCCCTAGAAATAATGTGTTACTAGCTATCTGGGCATCCCTTAGTCAAACTGACACATAAAATTAACCATCATAAAGAAGAAATCTTCAGAGTGGCAGAAGGAGACTCATAAAAGCCCCGTGTGTGTGGAGGTGGGGGGCAAGCTTGGAAGGGAGGGGAAGTCAACACAGTCACATGCTACACAAAGGTAAAGAGGAGGGTGACTAAGAAATGACGGCAGATTGGAGGCCATCTGTGACCTCTGAGAGAGCAGTTTCGAGGGTATAGAAGAGGTGGGGAGGGGAAGCAGAAACCAGATTACAGGAGGAAGTGTGGGGAGAGGACACGGAAGCAGTAGTAGAGGCCAGCTTGGGGGGCTCCAGCAATGAAAGCAAGTTGAGAAAAGGAGTGATAGCCTAGCAAACTAGAGACAACTTAGCATAACGGGCTTTGGAGTCAGACCGACCCGACCCACCCCCAGCTCCTCCACCACCTCGAATTTGCATTCAACAAATTGTTTAATTTTGCACAGACTCAGTTACCTTGCTTGGAAAATAGCTGTAAATAATACCTACACCAAAGAGTTGTAAGCATCAAACGAAACAGAATAGGTAAACTGCCCATTTTAAGTGTCTGGCTCACAGTAAGGGCCACAGGTTTCAAGGCAGAGATGTAGAAGAGCTTTGGAATCCTACTTTCTGATCAACAGGGCCGCCAGGTAAAATACAGGATTCACAGTTAAGTTTTAACTTCAAAGTAGAAATAGTTTTTAATATGTGTGTCCTAAATATTGCACGGCCATACTTATACTAAAAAACTCTCTCTTTTCGTATTTTCCTGTTGCTGCCGTTAGCAAATTATCACAAACTTGGAGGGTTAAGCAACCCCAATTTATTATCTTACTGTTGAAAAGTCTGACACGGTTCTCGCTGGGCTAAAATCAAGGAGTCAGCGGGGCTGTGTTCCTGCTGGAAGCTCTAGGGGACAATTTATTCTTTTACCTTTTCCAGTTCCTGAGGCCACCCGCACTCCTTCGCCTCCTGGCCTTCTTCCACCATCTTGAAAGGCAGCGATGTTGCAGCTCTTTGACTCTTCTTCCTTAATCACATCTCGCTCTGATTGCAGTTGGCAAGTGTTCTCCGCTTTTAAGGAGTTACTTGATTAGATTGGGCCCAGCTGCATGATTCAGGAGACTCTCCCCCATCTCCAAGCCCATTAGCTTAATCACATCTGAAAGTTCTTTTGCCATGTAAGGTAACACGTTCACAGGTTCCGGGGATTAGGAGAGGAACATCTTTTGTGCAGCGTTATTCTACCTACTCCGTTGTCAGTCTAAAATTCTAATGTAACTAGGTGACCTCTTGTTCTTTGCGAAATCTGGTGACTGTGACCCCCACCTGTAAAACGTTCTTTGATTAACTGGAAGGAAAAATGCTAATTTCCCCTGCTCCTACACATTTTATTACTACACATTTTATTACTTCCTCTTTCCATTCTACGATTCTCCCACATGCATCTCCCTCCATGCTATGTGAATGTGTTTGTGTTTGTGTTCAAAATTTTATGAAAGATATCTGTAGCTGTTTAAAGAGAAGAAAACTGTGGAAAGAGAAATTATACTTTATCTTGACTTCCATTTTAAAATCAAATCGTATAGGCTTATGCAATAGGAGTTGGTAAGAAAAACAGAAACCATCTTAGGTACTTCAGGCAATGGAAGGAATTTAACACAGGGAACTGGATGCATACAAAACTCCTGGAAGGTCTGGAGGAGGGCAGGTCAAGGAAAGCAACAAGCTTTCAAGTTTGCTGCTAGCTTTACAGAGACAGGAAGCTTCAGGGACTGTAGGAAACGGGCTGGTGATGATTTCATCTGCTTCCAGCACTGACTGAGGTGGATGATTCAAAGGGAAATGTCTGGGATCTAATACAAACTCTGATGTCTGTTGAACCCCACACATCTGCCCACTTCTGACAGAAGAGCAATAACGTGGCGTCTACCTCTCCTCCACCTTCCAAATCCCATGCAAGTACCTCTGGTTGTCAGCATCAGACTCAAAACTCTTCAGGCAAGGGATGCGAGGAATGTAGTGCCCAGACTTCCAGCTCTAACAATTAGAAGGAATTGCATAACAGGCAAGCTGGCCTATGTAGTTAAAGAAAGAAACACCCCCAAAGGATTGAAGGGAGAAAACTTTTGACAAAGGAAAAGGCAAATCAGATTCCTGGTTACTGTGAAATACCAAAATCCCTATGTGTTTTGTACCCATCTGCAACTTTTTCTTTAAAAACAATACTTTGTAAATTTGCTGTGTCTATCCCATTGTCTTCTGGGCTTACCCCAGCCCTAGGATTTCACTGACTACAAACCCCTGGCCATCAGAATGTTGTTTTCTTGTCTAAGGTGGCAACATGTGAAAAGAAGAGCCTTAGTAAACGTGTTTGTTTCCAGGGCTAATTCCTGAACCATAAGATATGACTCTTTTAAAAATTATCTGCTGCTGTGGAACAAACTACACTCTAAAATTTAGTGCCTTAAAACAATAATTCCCTTTTTTTTCAGAATTATCTGCTGGGCTCTTCTGCCCCCGTGGTGTCACTCACGCGGCTAAGACATTCAGTTGGTGGCTGGCTGGGCTGGAAGATCCAACAGGGCTTCTCATGCATGTCCGGTGCCTCGGTGCCCCTCGGGTGGCTAACTTAGGCTTCCCCACAGCTCAGTCTCACGTGGTCAGAATCTGGCTGCCCAGAGGGAAGAAGCTGCCAGGGAAGCTGCCGGACCTCTAACAGCCTGGGCGTGCAAGTCACAGAACGTCACTCCCACCACATCCTATGGGTCAAGGAGAGTCACAAAGTCCTGATTCAAGTAGAGGAGAAACGGGCTCTGCCTCTCAAAGGGTAGAAAGCTGACGCATACAGAGAGGGAAGGAATTAATCAGTGGCATCTTTGCACAAGATGCGAACTTTGATGCTAATTCTCTGATTCTATCCTCACTTCACAATTCGGAGCATGCAGGTGTTGACCTTAATTTTTATATTTTGCTTCTTCTCCATCAATGGCCTCAACGTTTTTTGCTTATACAGCCAATGAATAATAAATGTTTGAGCAAGCATTTCATATATGTATCCACAGACAACAGGTTGACTGTCCTGCACCATTTTATACAAGGGACCTGAGCATCCACTGATTTCGGTATCCACGAGCCAGTCCCCTGTGGGTGCCGGGGGAGGACTGGATATGTACACGTAACCCCCCTTGAACAACACAGGGGCTAGGGGCAGTGACCCTCAGTATGGTAGAAAATCCATGTATAACTTTATACCAGCCCAGATCGTGTAGTACCGTAGTACAGTATTTAGTGAAAGAAATCCTTGTATGAGTGGACCCACGCACTTTTAAACCCGTGTTGTTCAAGGGTCAACTGTAATACACATATAGGTGTATATTACATATTATATAGTAGTATATATAGTATACACATATACTACTGCCAATCTATTTGTTAAATATTAGTAAAGTTTAATGTCTTTTTTATTTTTAATAAGCATAACTATGAACAGAAGACCGTATACTATTCTTTTTATACTCCACTCTGAAGATCACTGATCTATCCTTCTGTCTTGGTCTCATCATTGCTTTCTTGTGTTTTCTCATTAACTCCCCACCCTTGCAAGCTCCTTCTACTACCCTCAAGGTGACACTGAGATTTTGCTCCCCCTTTTTATCCTCTTCCTGTTGCCTGGATATATCAAATATCAAATAGAGCTCAGCGTCGTTCCACATTTCACAGTAGAGAGCTAAGAAATGTGTCATGTACTCAAGCATTGTGAAATCTGAAGGCTTATAGTCGGGTAAAGCAGATTTGCTCTTCTTTTCTAAATGCTGTCAGTTACAAGGTTAGATCCCCAGTGTTTGTGTAAATATCAATATACAGGGGTACTCAGGCACCCTCATCCCTCTGGGGAAAAAAATCATTTGAGGATTAAGCATTGATTAGAATTATGTTCTCTCAGAGAGTAGAAGACTGAGAATAATCTCAATTTACAGGAGGCAGGTGTATGCCTTGTCATCTCTGTGTCTCCAGAGTTCTAGCACAGGGGCTAGCAAACAATAGGTGCTTAATAAAGGTTTGTTATACCAAAGGCTGGCCCCTTACATATAACTATCCAGGTACAGATTGCCTTTTTCAGTTTGCAAGTGGAAACGTACAGTTTGATTTGCAAGTAGTTACCAAGAAACTCAGAGACACACCAATAGGTACATTTTATAACACACAAACTAAACTCCGATCGTCACATAAAATGTCAGAGAGAAGGCAAAGCAGAGAAAAACAAAGGGTGGACATTGCAGTTATGAGTGCTCTATCCTTTTAATTTTGAGTACAAATTAATTTCCTTCTAATCTTTAGAAAACAACGTGTGTGGGGTGTGGAAACAGAAGGGGAGACTTGAGGCGGTGCGCAAGGGTGGAAGGATTTTAAGTGATCCGCTGTGATCCGCAGTGCGTTTCTTGGCCAGGGTTATCTCCAAACAGGCCTCAGTAGACAAGAAGATGGAGATGGAGGCCAGCTTCCTTTTTAATCAAACATGAAGCTGCTGTGTGCGCAGCCCTGATGTCCAGGCTGCTGAAGGCTCTGATAGCTGAGGCAGAAGCAAGGGAGAGGCTGATAATGGGGCAGGAGCGGGGGAAGGCTGTGCGCTGCCCGGGGCCTCCCTTGGGGTGATCGTAGTGCTTCTGGCCGCCAGATGTAACGCACAGCTCAGGGGCCTGATTCAAGGCCTGGAGGTAGTGCAGGGAGGAGAGCTTTCCCTTTCTCAGCTTGTCTAATTTAACACAGTTTTCTGTCTGACTGCTCTCAGCTTCAAAAGGGAGTCTGGAGTGCTTGCCTACATGACATAGTCCTATGGAACTTTCTCCGTCGGTATTTCCAAATAAGCACTGGAGGCAGCATGTCAGGCAAGTGCTGAGATGCAAGAAATATGTGCAGGGGTGTGTGTGATGGGGGGGGTTGGAAGGGAACCTGGGCTCTGATTGGATGCCATTGGTTCCTTTCATTTCAGGCTGCTGTTCCTATTGTTTTTACCAAGACATTTTTCTCCCCCAAATGCAAAAGCTAGAGCTGTATGACCCATCCATCCCTGGCCCTTTATACAAACCAACCCTGGGCTGCACTATGGCCAGGAAGCAACAGTCCAGCTCCCGCAGAAGGTGCTGACAGCTCACCTCAGGGCTCCCTTCCAGCAGGCAGGCAGGGGCTTCTGCCACATGGCACTGGAGAGTTGCCCTTATTGAGACCTGAGGGAAAAAATCAGGATAGTGTTAAGCAAGTTTCAGGCCTGCGCATCAGTCAGTTACAGAGAAGACATTTCTTTTAGGTTTTTCAGAGTCTGTGCTCCCTAAGCTGGGCCGTGCTGCCCAGCCTCTGGGCCCCTCACCCCGTTTCGTGTGTGAAACGAAAAGGTTGGGCCAGAGGGTCTTCAAAGCTCCTTGCCGCTCTGACTTCCTCTGATCCCATGACCTTTAATTGCCAGGACTATGGAGACCAGCGGCCTGGAAAACCCAAAAGAATGGAAAATGCCCAGATAGATATTTTTTCACCTTGGAGTATCACTCCTTGAATGCACGTTGTGCTACCTCGTGAAGCCCACATAATGAAGATCTGACTCAGAAGGTTTCCCCGTTTCTCCATCCTGACCCCTGACATCCTGAAAAGGTCTGGTTTACCTTCCAAAGAGACGTAACTCCCTGCTTAAGCCTTAGCTGCCCCCCTACCCCCATCCTGACTAGTCTTTCTGGTTTCTCTTTCTAGTTAGCATTTTCTCTGACTGGGAGAGGGGGTGATGCTTGGTTTAAAAGCCCTCTGGCAGGAAAGTGCAGCACTTCCTCTCTGCATCCCTCTTTTTTTTTTTTTTTTTTAATGACTGCACACATGTATTTAACAGTGCAGTTTTACATAGAATGCTAAGATTACTTTTCTTCATATTTTATAGAAGGCCTTGAAACATATTGACTTTCTATTAATATTCATACCGTAGCACAGCCAATTCTAGCTCCTAAATAGATGCACGACAATTTGTTTAGAGTTTAAAGGTTTAATGGCAAAAATGAGGGGAGAGAAAAGAGTAAGCGTATTTTATATAATTGAATGAAAAATACATTCATGAAATAGCAGATAAAATTTAATACGGTCTCAGGCACCCTGAATGAGATGGTGCCTGATTTGTAGGGGTGATTGCTACGTCCAAATGATCTCCATTTGGAACTTCTGTGACTGCAGAGATGAGCTGCAGTTTAAGTTACATCTCAAACAGTGCACGGAGAGAGAAAGAGACACCAACCAGGTTTTGAAACAACAAACATGATACACGAAATACACCACGCCAGCTCTCGTTTTGCTCCTCTTACAGCTCTGTAAACATAGGCTAGGTATTATTAGCCCCATTTTACAGGTGGGAATACTGACTCTGAGATAATTGAGTTACTCAAACTATCAAGACTGTTTAAAAGGCCACATGAAGACTGGAAACCAAGTCTTCTGATGCTTAATGCCCCTCCACAGCACTGTTTAAAATACGGATCATCTTTCTGGAGGAAATGGCTTGACCTTCCATACTCACCTGTCTCTGGATTGAAAGAGTGGAAAAATGGAAGAAGTGGGGGAGAGGTCAGCTCAGGATTGAAACTCTTCTCAAAGCGATTTGACTGTTGCCTTGCTGTGCTCAAAAGCTGCTTCTGCTTCCAGGATTTGCCCTGAAACCAATAATCACAAAACCTGTAACTCCTTTGGTCACGTGTATATGCTTAAAAGTGTGCAGGCAGAGTCCAGACCAAAGGTCACCTTTCTGTTGTCCAAGATGATAAAGCTGCAGCATTCGTGAGGTATTATGGCGGGTGGGACACCCTCTCCAGTAGCATCATCTCGGTGGCCATCTTCCTTGCTTTGACCACATCCTTTAGTAGATAAAGAAGTGTTAAAGCTCTTGCTGCCGACCAGTGGGACGTTTTCATGTTTAATGTGAAAGGGAGAGAAACTAAGAAACTTGAGCTAATTGAAATATGAATTTGGAAAATATATTGATGTGCTCATTTTTTCTAATTCAATACTTATGAAAAGGTATAATTTCAGTTCTGATTCTGCACAATTTACTCGTGGTTTCATGGGGCGAAACTCATTTTGAGTTGTTTTAAAGTTCAGTTAAAAGCATTTTGTTGATGTGTTTAATTGGGGGTTCTTGTCAAGGAATTTATTTTTTCACAGTTCTGTTTTGTTGAGGTCCTGAAAAGGTCTATGAATATTCATGAGTATGAAGTAGATCTAAAAAGAAAAAAAAAAGCCTGAAGAATACTAAAATTTTTTGAAAAATACTAAATAGGCTTCTGATGGTCATGATTTAAACAAGATGAACTGGAAAGTTTGTCAGTCCACTTTGGATTGAAAAATTGCAGATCCTTCTTTTTCTAAATTTCCGAAATCATCTCCTTTACAATGTTTTTTTTATGCCCAAAGCCTACCATTTCATTCTCTGAAGACCTCTGTCCCGATGTGAACTTTGAACTGACATGGCAGAAGCAGTTTCTGGTTCTGTATTTTGGAGGGATTGTTGGGGGAGGTTTTTGGGGAGGTCACATTGAAAAATCTGAAATGTCCAAGGTATATGAGCAAAAGTTTTCCCTGTAACATGGAGGCACAGAACCTGAACAGCAGAACCAAGAGGGGGATGTGCAAACAGGAGGCTCTGTTCCAGGGATGTCCCTACCTTTGGCCAAATGGTTCATTTTTCACACAGTTATCTGGTGATATTATTTTGGCAAAAACAGTGTGGAGGTTTTGAGTTCTTTTAGTGTCACTGGTGGGGTTTTTTTTAAAATTATAAATTTATTTATTTATTTTTGGCTGCATTGGGTCTTAGTTGCTGCGCGCGGGCTTTCTCTAGTTGCGGCGAGCGGGGGCTACTCTTCGTTGCGGTGCTCGGTCTTCTCAACGCGGTGGCTTCTCTTGTTGCGGAGCACGGGCTCTAGGTGCACGGGCTTCAGCAGCTGTGGCATGTGGGCTCAGTAGTTGTGGCTCGCGGGCTCTAGAGCGCAGGCTCAGTAGTTGTGGCACACAGGCTTAGTTGCTCCGTGGCATGTGGGATCTTCCCAGACCAGGGCTCGAACCCGTGTCCCCTGCATTGGCAGGCAGATTTTTAACCACTGTGCCACCAGGGAAGTCCGTCACTGGTGGCTTTAAATGCCTTTTCCAAAACCCAGTGTAGTTCTAACACAACATTTATTAGCCACAAAAGAGTTCAACCAAATGCCTTAGAAAATGAACACTTCCTTTGGGCTCTTTGGCCATCATCATCACACATAAACACACACCCCGCCATGGGAAACTTCCCATTTCTTCTATTCTTCACCCCAATAGAGCTGGGTTTGGATATTATCATCGACTGAATTGCTTCATTTTGGTTACAAATCATTTACTGTAATCACTGAAGATGTCTACTCAATAGAGGCCTATTAAACTGTCAGCTTTTATTTAAGTTTTTACTTGTCTGTATTGCATTTTTAAACTATTTAAAAATTGAAATACAGTTGACATACAATTTTGTGTTAACTTCAGGTGTACTAAAAGTAGCGGCTTTTAAATCAGGTTTCAAAGGCTTTTCTGTGCCTCAGTTTTCTCATCTGAAAAAATGAGGATGGTTATAGGATCTCACTCAAAGGGGCTGAGAGAATTATACTGAGAAGATTCCAGTGAAGCCCTTGCTAGGTGTTCTATAAGTGTCTGATGCGATCATCCTAACTTCAGACAGGCCTCTTTCATTCTTGGGTCTGGGGTCTTGCTGGACGGGGAAGGGGTTGAGGAGGGTGCTGAGATGTGCATACCCGACACCTCTGAGAGGAGGTGGGAGAGAACTCAGTGATTCGGTGTACCGTTAGCCGTCCTTCAGGGAACTTTCCAGTCTCCCTCAACTTGTCCTAACTGCAGAAGTGTAAGCGTTTCCTTTCAGATCAAGGAATAAAAAGGTGCCCCAGATCTCCACTCCTTCTCTGCCAATCCCAAGCTCCACACTGGCCTGATCTGTGAGGGGAAAACTTAATCCTCCTCTTCCATGTTAATTTGAACAGCTGCATGCAAGCCACAGACAAAAAGAAGGCTTTTCTCTTCACTTTGTAAGGTGGCCACTCTGGAAGGAGGAGAGAGACTCAGGATAAGACTGGCACCTAGGAAGAGGATAAGACTGATTGGTCTTGATTTATGAAAGTACCTGTAACAGCACCATCTTGCCAGATGAAGTGAGTCAAAGGCTCTCTCTCCTGTCCCTTGTCATTGGGGGAGAGAAGTGACAGGGGCAGCTCCCAGGCATCCTGAGATGTTGTGTGTGTTTGCAACTTGAAGAGGAATTTCCCACCCCTCCCTTGTTCTCTTTCTGCACGCCTACTGCTGAGGCACCTCTGACACAGCCCACCTGTAACCCCTTCCAAGATACTCCTCCGTGTTGCCCCAGGAGCTGCTCTTTTTCCTTTTTGGTTGAATTTTTTAGGATCTGAAAAGGCTCTAGCCAAAGGTTTGTTTGTTTGGGTCATGTTCACGTTCTCACATTTTTGTCAGATATGGAAAATGAGGAAGTTAACTGCTCGCTCGCTCTCTCTGGAACTCAGCCAGTGCCAGATGAACATGGAATTAGGAGTCCCGAGCTCAGGAGCCATGCTTTGTCTCCAAGATCATCCAACCTGTAACGAACATGAGACGTTTCCTGAGATCCCTGCCAGATGGACATAAAAATCAATATCTCGCATACAAGAGGTGGGTTCTACATCAGATTTCATAGAGTAATCAACGAACTAAACATATTCCCCTACCTTCAAATATCCACTTGGAAAAAAAAGATTTATTCTTACTCTGAGTCACAGAGGTTAATGCTTAAGAGGCAGCCTGCTTGGATGTACACTTCACCACCTGCTGGCTACATGACCTTGAGCTCAGGACTTCACCTCCTTGCACTGCAGTTTCCTCATCTGTAAAAGGGGGACAGGAATTGTAGGACTGGCAGGGTTCATGGCAGGCGCACTGCCCAGCAATAGTAAAGACTGATGATGATACAGGCCATCCATCACCCTGGCACAGAGAAGAAGGAGCTTCCAAATTCCAATTTAGCTCAATATTTAGGTTCGTATAAATAAGCCCAATGCATTCTCCACTCTGCATCTTTGTCCAAGCTTCTCGTAACCCTGGTTCTTCTCCCCGGGACATGCTCCCTGTCTTCTGCCTCTTCCCTGTCCCCTCCCAGCTTGAACTCCCCGTGCGCTTCTGACCAAAGAGATCTCTCCTGCCCCCTCGCTTGTCTGCAACCCTCATTCTTGCTTATCATTTTACTGCGTCCTCCTGTACACTGAAAGCAAAGCTCCAGAACGATTTCTTCTGAGCCACCCATAAAGGCAGGCACATTGCTGGGCGCACGCCGGAGACACGCGGCTGATGCTCCTTGGAGGATGCGGATATGCCTGGCCTAAGGAGACCTTTCTTAGAAACTTTCCGACCTGAGTGCAAGCCACCTTGTGATCGCCCAGGTGGAACCTCGGGCTGCGCAGAGATTTGCAGATCCTGAGCACAGGACTGTGAAATCCGGGAAGCAAGCGTGTGTTGCGTGCTGAAGCATTCCAATAATAGTTGCGGCTGGGGAGGACGGTGCGGTGACTCACGTCCCGGCGCACGTCCCCAGGCAGCGGCGTGGGTGGGGCCGCGCACCCCGGGCAGAGGGGGATTTACCTGGGGAGGCCGGGATGGCAGCCGCCTGCAGACACTGACTCTGGAGGGAGCCGGGGTCACGTGGGCAACCACTCTGACTCACACGGGAAAGCCAGAGGGCGATGACCAAATTTGAAAGAGCAAGTCGCCTCTGTCAGGGAAGCTCTTAGAGAAACAGGAAGCGTGATCAGCTGCTACCAAGCTCAGAAGAGGAAAGTCAGCTGTCGTTGTACCTCTGTGCTCGCTGAAATTTATCACGATGAGCGTCTGTGGAACGCAGCACTGTGCTTCTGAGAAGTGAGATGCATCACTCCCACTCAGCGTGGGCACCCGTCCCCACCCCCATCCCCGCTCATCCGCAAGGCCTGCCGTGGCAGAAGCCCGGTTCAAGCTCATTCCTACCCTCACGTGGAATTACCATAGCTAACATCTAGTCACAACAGCCTCCGTGTTGGGTTTTATGGGCTGTGATCAGCTGAAGGGTGGCCAGCTGAGAGGGTACCCTGCCCACCAAGATAAGAGCTCAGGCACCAGCCTGAGCTAGCCCATAGGAAAGGGCATCTTTTCTATGTGTCTACCCAAAGTAGGACAGCTTTTTTTTTTCGAATTAGCACAACATTCTACATGTTGGCGGTGGTCCTGTTTACTGAGCACTTACTGTATGCCTAACTCTGTGTTAAGAATTTGGTGCACATTGTCACATTTAATTCTTACGACGATCCTAAGAGGCCAGTTCTCTCAGTATTCTCTTTGGGGATGAGGAGATGGAAGCACAGAGAAGTAGAGCGATCTGCCTCACACCACACAGCTATTTCTGTCAGATTTGGACTTTGAACACAGGACATGCTCCCATCCAATATGATTTTGTTTAGTCCTGGTTGATGATGATGATTTAAGTCTTGGATCCTTGGGATACCTTTTTTGTAGGCTGTGTTCTCACAGGTTTTGCAGTCAGCCTACTGTAGGCTGTGTTCTCACAGGTTTTGCAGTCAGCCTACTGTGCCTTGAGGGCGAACTGGGAAGGCTGAGTGTTGGGGAATTCTAGGAGAGGTTGGCTCCATCCTTCTAGGGCCAGGCTGCCCCAGGGCCTACCTAGGGGTAGGATGAGGCTTAAGTGTCCCTGGTTGAGTAGCAGGTCTGTGTGGGAGGTCCCAGGCAGCACAGGGCAGGGAGCCCCCTTGATGAATGTAGCCTTGCCACTGCCCTGTTCCCTCAGTGCCCTGAATGGGGTGGACCTTGCTGCTATGTAGGGGGTTAATATGGCGCTCTCCATAAGATGACAGCCAGGATAGCCTGCAACTTAAATGGAGCTGTCGCTCTCAAGAGAGAGAACAACCTTTAGTTCAGAAGCTCCCAAGCATCAGTGCCCTTAAAATCATATTCCCAGCCTAAGAACTGGCATGCTAACAAGTTCCCCAGGTCATTCTCTTGTAAGTAGTTCTAAGGACTATTCTTCATGAAATACAGCTTTGGGTGTTTTATACTGTGGGATGTAGGCCCTCTTCCCAGTTAAATAAAATGAGGAAAACTAACACTGAATGTTCCCTTGTCAAATGAAAGCCAACAACCCTTGGTGTCTTGGCTGGCCACCATAAGTTTTCAGGATACTTTTTTTTTTTTCCATCAGCAAAAATAGTTTATTTGGGAATAGCAGAGGAATTACAATTTGGGACGTGCAAACTATGATGAACCACAGGCAGGTCCGAGGAGACAATGGGAAGGTCAGCTTTTATTAGGTTTTTGGAGGAAATCAGGAGGGCTGTGGTGGTTCTTGTTGCTGGCAGGTGGTGGGCGACTTGTTGAAGGAAATCTTTCTTTCTGCTAGGGTCAGTAAGCTGCAGTGAGTGATACAAGTGTGAGAGCTTCCTGACTCCATTTTAAATAGTTTATTTTCCCAAGTGTCATACTACTACTACTGGGGGTGGGGGCCGGAGGAAATACTTCAAATGCACCAGCGTGTTGCTGATGTCTTAGTGAGTGAAAGCCCAGTCTGCTTCTGCAGACCATGCATGGGTGTTAGTACTATGTCCCATTCTTAGAGACTTCACATCTTCTGAAGTCACCATGGGCTGGCTGTGATACCTCTCTTCCTTTCCACCGCCAGGGCACATTTCTCTCTTTGTATCTGGCTATATATTTAAAATAGGATAATTTAATTTTGAAAAGGAGCTGGAAACAGTTCTCTCACAACCACAGGTGAAGGTTCTTAGTTGGGTGGTGGAGGTAGTAGGGGGGATGCAGGGCAACCTGTGATGCCACGAACTGCCCTGAAGAAAATCTTAGAGAAAGAATATGTAAGTATGAGTGGCCTGAGCCATATTTTTTGAGCATGTTTCCCAATGGTTCTGCTAAACAAAAGATTTGGGAATTGAGGGCCAATAAGGATTTGTGTTTCAGGGGGTAGCTTGCACCTCCAAGTTCAGGCATGGAGGGTTCCTCGGGCCAAAGGGTGAGATGCCTCCTCTGATTTCCCACCCAGCCTCCCTCCTGCTTACAGAAGTAGCAGGCTTGACCTGGGTTGTGATATGAAAAGCAACGTGAAGGTGTGTGGCCCAGAAATTTCTCTCTAACCTGTGTGACACTTTATCTTACATGGTTTCCCTTGGTCTCTGGAGGCAGTGGGAACTATAAGACTACCCAGATGAAAGTGCATGAGAGGGGACACCTTCCTGCCTTTGGGTCTGCCATCTTGGTAGGGATTTACACACCCTGGCAGCTGGCTGAGAGAATTAAGGCAGGTAAGGAGGCATCAGATGGCTAATGAATGGGATGGAAGGCTGCTAATGAGATCAGTCAGGGCACCTAAAGAGGGGAGTGGGGTCTTCCGTGTCAAAGACCAGTTCTGCTAACTCCCTTCATCCTTATGATTAGAGTTGGAATTGTCCCCCCACCAAAATAAAAGCCACGAGCACCCTCTCCCCAGCTTGCCCCATTCCCAAGAGTCAATACTCTAGGAGTCTAAACAGCTGACCACGTCATATATTTTGCCTTCTTCCTTTTACAGAGGAATAGGGCATGTGTGCCTTGTGTGTGTGTGCCGTGTGTGTGTGTGTGTGTGTGTGTGTGTGTGTGTGTGTGTGTGTTGGAAGGTGTGTTGGGCTCTAGAACTACAGATTCATCCTCTTTTTGCGCCCCTCAGGCCTTTTCATGGGGCCACCAATTTGGACAATCTCAGGAACTGCACAGACAGGCAGCTGGATGGGAGCCTGTTTCCTGTGGGCAGACAGCTCCTATATGGAGCCAAGGCTGCAGCCACTCACCCTGTGAAAGGAGCAGCCTCCCTGTAAGATGCAAAGGCCGGACCTCAGCTACCTCATACCACCTCACAGTTCCCTGTGTTTGGTTCATCAGGTCCGCAGGCCCTCGATGGGCAGAAATAAAGAGAAGTAGGTTCCTGTTACTTTCCTTAGGAGCAAACCCTCAGAGTCACAAAGCATCAGTGAAGATGGGCAAAGGACAGCCTCTTGGGGCCTCAGTTCCCTCAGATGTAAAACAAATCACAGCAGTTCCTTTCTGTCTCTGAAGCTGTGTCATTCTCTAACACGTAACCGCTGTTAATCTGGCACACATTCAGACATGTGCATATGTAGAGAGACACCATACAGGTGTTTAACTGATGTGAATTCAATTATATAAGTGCTGTCTCTTTTACATACTTAAAAATAAAAATGCTGTAAAATTACATTTTGCCCACACACAGGTGGGGCAGGGCCTAGCTCACCTCCTGTGGCTGCACACCCACCCTCATGCTCCCCTGCTTGCCCTCGCTGCCAACACCACCTGCTGCGGCCAGTACTAGGAAACACGTAACAAATTCAGAAAAGTTGTTGGTGATTTACAGAAGTCCGATTCCCCTCCCTCCAGGGAGTGTCTGCTTTATCAAATGCAGAAGGAAAGGGACATTGGTGGAGGCTGGGGCCCTCAGACCATTTCTCGGTCTTTCACCTCTGGCCTCTTCCATGGCTTGTTGAGCAAAATTTCTGGTTGAATCAGATGGTGTTGGTTGAGAAAAAGGAGGGTGATCAGTGAGGAAAAGGGCCCAATGATTTTCAAATGGCGTCATTCCAATCTGATCAAATATACCAAGTAACCTTCCCTTCCAAGTGCAGTGACTTATGAAAACTCCCAGTTCCACCCCTACCTTGCCCCACACCATATATGCAAGCTACTGCTCTTCTCCATTTGGCAAGACACAGGCAGTTGGCCAGCTTCCCATATAAAGGACACCTTTTCCTCTTTAGCTAGCATTTCCCCTGAAGAACCAGAAAGGAACAGGCATCGGTGCTGCACGCTCCATGACTCCTCCCGCACGTTCCCATGACTGGTATCTGCTTTCTGTCCGGCACCATGTTCTCCTGTCAAGCAGAGCCCAAGTGACACTTTCTGACCACCACTGCATTCCAGCTGCCCCCATCTGGAGAGTTCTGGCTTGAGTTTCTCCCTGTTCCTAGGCTATCTTTGACACAGTGACCCATTTTACCACTTTCTGTCCAGAAGTGGCTATTCCTCAAAGAGGAACGAATCACTTTGTATCCATAACAATGCAAGTGATTCCCAAACAGCAGATGCTTTCCACTGGTTCGAAGTTTCGAACCGGCATTGAAGGAAACTTCACAAGGTAGTTCCCCCCGGGGTAACACCTGGTAGGAGGCTGTACAACCTGAAATGTAACTTTACAAAACACCTCAAAGCCACTGGAGGCAAAGATCTGGAACAGAAAGACCATTTCTCTCTAAGTAGTCCAGTATATTTCCTTCCAGCCAAGCAATAAGCCCAGTGTAACAGCAGAATTCCAGCATCTTCCTGAGTTAACACAAAGCCGCCATGTTGACATGGCTCCATGGGAGCCCTTTCACTAGTCGGCCTCATTTTACCATATCTAAGAAGTGAAGGAGGCTTCCCTGGTGGTGCAGTGGTTGAGAATCTGCCTGCCAATGCAGGGGACATGGGTTCGAGCTCTGGTCCGGGAAGATCCCACATGCCGCGGAGCAACTAGGCCCGTGAGCCACAACTACTGAGCCTGCGCGTCTGAAGCCTGTGCTCCGCAACAAGAGAGGCCGCGCTAGTGAGAGGCCCGCGCACCGCGATGAAGAGTGGCCCCCGCTCACCGCAACTAGAGAAAGCCCTCGCACAGAAACGAAGACCCAACGCAGCCCAAAATAAATAAATAAATAAATAAAATAAAATAAAAAAAAAGAAAGAAATGGGGTAGAGGCTGGTTACCTCCTAAAAGATGGAATTTGCCTTGCTTCTCTATTCCACATGAAAGCAAGCAGTAATTTATAATTGCTTGGAAACCAGTAGCATAGACACTGATGAGTAAGTGCTCAACTGAAGCCAAATTCCCCCTCCTATTCATGAAAGGAACTTGGATGCCCACTCTCAAGTGTCAGTCATCTTGAATCACACTGGTGTTGAATTAAGCTACTGTTTTTTCCAAAGTAGTATCTCCCATTGAGCCAAACGATGCCTTCGGGCACATTATTCCTTTAAAAGTGTACTGTATTTGAATAGAAAAGAACTTAAATGTGAAAAAAATGTAAGTCTATTTGGGTGGTTGGTTATATCACCAGGGTTAAGTGTTTGTACTTCAAGTTACTATTTTGAATCAAGAGTTGTCATATAATTACAGCCTAAAGGAAACCATAGTAAAAATTTGAACCAGAAATTGACTTACTGTAATGGATGATTACCAAAGAATAAATAAATCGCATTCAGGAACAGGAAAGAAAGAAAAGTGACATTGTTAAAAGCTGTCAACTTTGCAGAGCAGAATCCCTTCCCCACAGCTCCCCTCCCCCACCCCCTCTCAACTAGGAGCTCAGTGACTTTCTGCACTTCCTCACCATTTCTCTCTTTCCAAACTTGCCTAATGGAAATAATCTGAAACTTATTTTCATTATGGTATAAATGATTGATAACTTAAGTGTTACATGTTTTCAGATTATTCATTTATCTTAACATGTTTGATAATGCTTTAGTCTAAAGGCAGGAACTCTAATTTCCTAAATTAGAACTCCCAGGAACTCTAAATTCCTGGGAATTTGAGCAGCCAGACCATAGGTGAAGGATTTTTGTCAGTGAGGGCGATGGTGTTGGGGGAATGCCTTCCCAACCCAAGAGAGATCTTAATAGCAGAGAAGTTTTGGAGCTATTACTGAGGGTATATCAATGAACACGGGCTAAAACAAAATATTTGACAAGCATATTTTTCAAAAAAAAAATAGTTGTGTGCCAGGAATTTAAGTGGCCTCAGCACGTAGGATTTGGGAGTTTGGTAAAAATAGCAAGCTATGAAGACTGAGAAGATACATACACACACACCACACTTTTAAAGAGTTTGCAAAGAATGTATGTTGGTATAACTGAGTCACTTTGCTATGCAGCAAAAATTAACACAACATTGTAAATCAACTATATTTCAATAAATTAAATAAATAAAAGAGTTTATAGTACCTCCTCTTACATTAAAGAGGTAGAAGAGGAATGGAGCAGAGCCCTGAGGTTCTTGGAGGACCTGGAAACTACAGGACCATGGGACCCAAGGCCATTGCTCTCAGGGACCCAGACATCTGGGGAGGAAGGAAACTGGGGAAAGGCTGTAAAACTAGGTAACTAGTAGGTCACTGGTGACCTTTGTTGAGGATAATTCTGGAAGCCATTGTTCTCATGATAAAGACCAAATTTCTCAAGACCCTGGATAATCTGGCTCCTGCCTACCTGTCATATCTCTCCACTTCCTCCCACCTCCAAACGGCTTCAGCCAAGGATCTTTGAACTTGGCATTTCCCAAGTCTGAAACACTCTTACATTCCTCTAACTGCCCTAGTTAACTCTTACCAACCCTTCAGGTCTCAGCTCAATAGTCATGTCCTCTGAGAAGCCCCTCTGACTCCTCAGACTAGACAAGCTTTCCTGCTCTCAGAACTACTATACTCTCCTTTTAAAACTACATTTCCTAGTTTACAGTTATGTATTTGTGTGACAACTGATTTATGTCTCTCTCCCCTACGGCTCTGTAAACACCATAAAGATGGGACCATATCTCGCTGGTTACCTTTGTGTCCCCAGTGCCAAGAACAGTGTTTGGCACATAATATGTGCTCAATAAATGTTAATTGATTATGTAAATGAATCAACCGATTATGTAAAAGAATCAACAATTCTTCCCATCAGTTGCTTTGTACTGAATGTTTATGTCCCACCAAAATTCGTACGTGCATTTTGAAGCCTAATCCCCATTGTGATGATATTTGGAGGTAAGGCCTTTGTGAGATAATTAGGTCTTGAAGATGGAACCTTCCTGTATGGGATTAGGGCCCTTATAAGAAGAGATCTCTCGGAACTCCCTGGCGGTCCTTGTTTCCACCACCGGGCGCCCAGGTTCTATCCCTGGTTGGGGAACTAAGATCCCACATACCAGCCATCATGGCCAAAAAGAAAAAGAAAAAAAGAGATCTCTCTCCACCATGTGAGGACCCAGCAAGAAAGTGTCCATGTGCAAACCAGGAAAAAGGCTCTCACCAGGCACCAAATTGTCTGGCATCTTGCTCTCAGACTTACCATTCTCCAGAGCTGTGAGAAATAAAGTTTAGTTGTTGAAGGCACCGATCTGTGGTATTCTGATTATAAGACATCAAGGCAGCTCAGGAGAATCAACAAGCTAGGAACCTTAAGCAAGTAGCTTATTTTCTCCAAACTTCAGTCTCCTTACCTCCAATATGGCATTAGCAATAGCACCTATTTCTGAGGATTGTTTTGAGAATGAACGGAAATAATACATGCAAATAACCTAGTACATATGTAGCACAGAAAACACACTCAATACAGTTTTCTTATTATTACTATTACAGCTTTCTCATCTATAAACTGATGGTTTTAGAGGTTCCTTCTGCTTTAAACATGCTATGACTCCTATTTAATCCTAAAAGAAAAGTTCTTTGTTTTCTGGATTTGTCAACCTGGCAATTGTAACAATCAATGTATTAACTTTTTTTTTCCAGTAAAATAATGCTACAAGAACCAGCAATGATTCGTCACCCTGTAATAATATGCATGAATTTAGGGCAGGGCCATAATTATTTTATGAACTTACATTTAATGTACAAAAGTCTTCCTTTGTCTCACAAGATTCCAGGAAGTAGAAAGAGGGGGTGATTTGGAATGATAAAGCTTCCTTTTGATCCACAGTTCTGAAGAGAGGCATGCTTTTTCTTTTGTTGGTCTAACAACAGTGTAGATATATATGCCCTTACTTAAGAGAGAAGAAAAACAGAAAACCAAAAGTTAAGACATTCATATTACACAAGCCGAACTATTAAACAGAAGCCTGTGTGCCACTCTGTGATCTTCTAACTCTATTGAATATCTTTCTGGATTTCAACCCTCACGAAAGAAGTAACGTTCATTACCTAATAATGATAAAATATGTATGGCCTTTTACTTCCAGTGAAAAACATGATCTTCTTTGCTCTTATAAGGTGTAATGGAGAGTTTTATGCCCACTTTATGCACGGGCAAGTTGAGGCTCCATGAAGGAAGATTATTACCTACAAAATCACATAGCTAACCAGGCACGAAACCAACGCCAAGTGAGCCCAAAGGTTTAGGCCTCGTGATCAGACAACCCACTTCCCTTTGCTTACCTGTCAAATCCCGTAAGTGTGAGCTCTACTTCATGTTTGTTTCTCATAAATACATCCTTATTGATAATGTCAATAAAGTCAATTTCATCACTCACTTGGAATGGCTCCGTCTTCATCCTGGCAGTGTTTTGCCTTCCAGGAGAGCAGAACAATGCACCACAGTTTCCAAGTGCCTTTCATTTGTCACTGGGACCTTTGCTATTTGGATCATACTTCCTCCTTGCCAGACCTTAGCAAATATAAAATCTTGGTCCAGATAATTATCTCTGTAATGGAGGTAATTGCAATGGTAAGCGTCTTTACCCCAAATTCCCATGTTTCTTCAGTGCTTTATTTTAGGCTGACCCATACTATCGAAAAGTGTTCCAGCGACGGCTAAAGCTAGAGAGGGACAAGGTATTAACCAAAAACTTATTAAAACCAACAACCAATGTTTGTATAAAGCTTTAAAGTTTACCAAGTTTCAATCCAGGGAGGTAACCAGGGCAGGTCTCATTACTCCCATTTTATAGATGAGGAAATGAGGTTCATTCAGATCTTTTTATTTCAAATTCCACGCTAGAGCTACAATACCACAATATCACAATACTACAGTTCCTGGGCGCTTCGCTATTAGTGTTATTATTACTCTTACATTCAAAACCAGAGGGCATTTGCTTGAACTTCCCCCCACATGAGCAGTCAGAGAAATCAGAATTGGGATCATCAAGCAAATTTTACTTAAAATAACTTACTTATTATTTTCCAGACATGCTTTGGACAAGTTATTTTAAACACAATTGCACATCAGTAAAAGTCCACAGGAACAATGGTCCCTCCACAGGCTTCTAATGGAGAAAGTGAATTCAGAACAGACCTTGTTACGGTGTCAAAATGAAACAATGCCTGGGCAAGTTCCATTACCATTCCACAAACAAAACTAAGGAAACGGGAGAAGAAAGGAGAAAAGTAAAGTATATTTATGTCCTGCAGGGCTCTAGCTCTGGCAGGAAATTCTGAGTGAGAGCTCTTATAGGTGCCCTACCACTTGACCCTGGGATTGTGGGACCTTTGCATGGCCATCTCCAATCAGGTGTGTGGTTGGCTCCTTCCACAGGCTTCAGAGGCTGAAGGGGCCTAAGCCTCACTCAGCTTTTCCATATCTCCCCAAACCTGGCCACTGCATACGTAGGGGAGCTTCCTTTTCTTGCTCCTACAAGCTTTGTAGACTTCCAGTTTACAGCAGGAAGAACTGCTTCTCTCCCCTCACCCTTCACATCACTTCTACATACATCATTCACTGATCGCTGTCTTAGTAAGTCTTTAAATAAGTAGTAAGTCTTTAAATAAGTGCTTATTACCTATTGACTGGGAACAGACAACTTGAAGAGACATGCTATGTGCCAGACACACAACAATAGTCTCAAACTTGATTACATAAGAATCCCTTGGAATGCCCATATAAAATGCAGATTTCTGGATCCTACCTCTGGAGATGTTTATACGGTAGGTTTGGGATGCAGCCCAAGATCTGGATTGCAGTCAAATACTCCAGATGATTTTGATGTAGGGGATCCAGGGTCACTTCGAGAAATACCATAGTAAGTGCTAAAGAACTGAATAAAAGAATGAGTGAATGAATGATAATATCATGAATGAGAATCGCTGGTTGAACTGTGTTTCCCTCATTTGCCTTGCCATGAGGATCATTGGTACACAGTAAAAATAACGATTACTAAGCCTGCCCCAGACACAGTAATCATAAACCCCAGGGAAAGAATCTGGGAATCTATATTCTTAAATAAGTGCCCCAAATGAGTCTTAGGAAGATGCACCTTTGAGGAATACTACCATATAGGCTGTGGTCTCTGTAGTTCCCACAACACTCATTTCCTGTTCTTTGAAGCAGTAACTTGGAGTGTGACCACGTTCAAGCAAGTACCTGAAGTTCTTACTATCTTGGTAAAACTGCTCCTTCACTTGCCATTTTAGAAAACATCAGACCCTTCAGCCATACCCCACATGAGCCTTCCAGTAAATAGCCTACAGCTATGGATCTAAATGGGTTTCAATATAATCTGGCGAGATTTCAAAATATTTAATAATCAGTACTGTCTGGGCACCAACTAATCCAAGTGGACAAACAGTATATATAGTAATTAAGCAACCAACGTTTACTGTCTAGATATTCGTCCCTAGTGTAAGACTTTAAATGATAGTTTTTTTTTTAATTGAAGTGTAGTTGATTTACAATGTGCTAGTTTCAGGTGTACAGCAAAGTGATTCAGTTATATATATTTCAGATTCTTTTCCCTTATAGGTTATTACAAAATATTGAGTATAGTTCCCTGTGCTATACACTAGGTTCTTGCTGGTTATCTATTTTGTATATGGTAGTGTGTATATGTTACGCCCAAATTCCTAATTTATCCCTCCCCCCCTTAAATGATAGTTTTTTAATCGTGTAAGCTTAACAAAGCTTGGGAAGACTGATGTATTTTCAAGAATCCCTTCTAATTCATCTCTTGCACCCCTTTATAGAAGGCCTGAGTTTGGTAAATATATTGACGGTAATGCCTGGTAATTTTGCCCAGGTTTGTTTAATACATCTTTCCCTGTTTAATTTGCTGCACGCTCCATGCCCTGACATCTTATTCTTTACCAGACCAGAAGTTTTTTAATGTGCAAGCCTATTGTGCCTAGGGAAAAATGTTGAACTTTTGCCTTTGTAATAAGATATGCTCCAATGACCAACTTTAGCAATTTAATATAGTTGAATAATAACTGAATGGGACACTTTGTCACTCAGTCATTATTCAAGCTCCTACTGGGGGTGGAGAGAGGAGTTGCTGAAAGCCAGATTATTCCCAAGGGAGCCCAGCCACACAAATCAACACTGAGAGAATCTTTTTAAAAACAATGTTACAAAAAATCAAAAATTCCAGGAAATACAAGTCAAACTATAGATTTGCAAAATGCTTATGAGAGCTCAAGTTCAATTTTACAAAATGGCATAGTGTTTAGTATTCATTTAAGATATTCTTGTACGTGGAAAGTATGTTGGAAGGATAAAGCAATCACCTGGATAATTCAATCTAAGAAGTGCTTTGTAGGTGGACATGATCCAGATAGATGAGATCATTTCCATATGGTCCAGAGGTATGTGAAAATTCCCCTTCACCCTACATTGCATGTTACCTCTGATTCTGAAGATATTCCAGTATTCATTACAAGCTTCAAGCACCTGTATCTTGCTCTGATGTGTACAAAGGCATTTCTGCTGAAAATTTCAAGGTCTCTTATTTTCATGCAAAACTTGAAGAAGCCAAAGTTTTTGTTTATTCATTTTAGTCTGAGTTGCTCTGTTTTGTTTTGCTTTTTGAGATGTACTGTAAAGCCAATTTTTCTTTTCTCTGTATCTAGGACCAGGGCTTCATTTGCCAGTGAAGAAGATACCACATGCAGACTTCTAATTTATGTACTTAGCGTATATAATGTGTTCTAGAGTCTCAAGAAAGTTAATCAAGGGAAAACCCAGATAGCCTGGCAGCCTTAGGGAACTAGGGTGTGGTCATTCAGGAAGGCTGCCTCTTCCTCTGGAAAGACACCTGGTTGGGATTAGGCTGGGCCAAGGCTGTCCGGTCAGTGACAGCTGCCTCAGTGTCAGGATAGGAGGCTTTCCGAGAAGACATGGCTCTCTTCCAGAACATCTGAGCCCTGATTCCTGCAATGCCACAGTCCTCATTTTTACTCCATGTGTGGATATCACTACCAAAGAGGTCACAGAAGCTCCCTGACCTCATATCTCTCCCACAAGAAAGGCCCTCACCTGTTGCCTAGACCAGGGACCTTTTCCTTTCCAGGCATTCTCAGAAGACTCAGGAGAGTTGCAGAAGTTCTGGAAAGAGTTCTGGAAGGTATAGGAAGCCCTGAGGGACATGTGTCCCATCAACAGAGGGTCGGGGATCTCATGGAAGTGGTTCCTCGTCATTCATGTCCTCTCATACCCCTACCCTACTTCATGCCAATCCCTCGGGTTTTCATAAGCCAGGTTGAGGGACCGGCCACAGGTCAAGAAAAAACCCCAGATCTGGGACTGATAAGTTAATTAAGGGACCTCAAAGGATTTTTACAATTGTTGATAACCTCTGACAGTCATACGTACTTATTGTTAACAAAAAATTTTTATCCTTTCTGAGATGTCGTGGATAGAAAGGCTTATAGGCAGGGTAAGTGTTCAGTGCAGTAGATGTATTTTCTTGATAGTAGATCTAGCCCAGTGATTACTCCCTAAAAGTCATCATAGACAGCACTCTCACACGGATACAGATAGAAGTTGAAAAACACATTTCCTAAGGTACTGATTTTCTCATATCAAGACTGGTTAGATGCCCCATGGTAGGAACCTTTCTCCACGTTTTGTGAATGGACAGAGAAAATCCTAGTCTTTGCCTCGGATTTCAGCTTAGGAGACAGCACTGCTTATCTGCAAAGATTCAGTGGCCCTGGCCCAAAGAATATTCAGCTTTTGCTCCAATGGAACCAGGATCCTCTTTTCAATGTCCACCACAAACTGGGTGTCAGAGAAAACAGATTGATTGCCCCATAGCGGAGCTGCCAAGAGGAACTCTAAGCCAGACTTTGGTAAATGGAAGCTCCCATTGGCACCACAAGCCCCTGGGGAAGCATCTGGACTGATCTTGGTTATTGTCTTCATGGCCTTACCTGACTCCTCAAATTCCCCCTTTTGAGCCTTATCTGAGGACCACACCTCTAAAATCCACACCAGCCTAACATTCTCATTCTGACCCCCATTCCTGCCATTTCAGTGACCACACTCAGCCTCTGTTCCTGATTCTATCCACCCAAACAAGCTTTAGTCTAACCTGCCTTAGCTGATTATTCAGGCCCAGGCCCATCAGGAAGGCAAACCTCATCCTAGGCCCTCGTTCTGGCTTAGTGCCTCTGATGTCGGTTGCACAACTGGGCACCACAAGGAGCACATGACTGCCATCCACAAAGACAAAGATGGAAACTATGAGCCATCTACTTGGCAACCATGCTGGCACCCTCCTCCATTCATGCTGCCAAGCCCTGACCAGAAAGATCTTGGACTGCTTACTGCCCAATGCACTCAGTCCAGACTCAGGGTGGCTCAGGTCGTGGCTGGTAGAACCGGCTATAATGACACTTATACTCGCAAGAAAAGGACAGAGGAGGGGACCCAGACTCCATATCAGCTTATGCCCGCCAGATTCAAGCTAAAGAGAAATCTAGAAATCTTCATGAAACTAAACAGGAAAGATTTATTATTGTTGTTATTGTTATTTAGAAAACGACCCAAAATAAACATGTTCTACCTTTAAAAATTTTTAATTTGATTTCCATAGGAAAAACTGAATGCGTTTTCTGTCCACAGAAAGCACGTATGGTCTTTTTGCAGGAATAAGGGAAGCAGGGAAATAGGTGAAGAAAAGTAAGTAAATGATTAGGGTATAAGCTATAATGTAGGGAAGAGCTATGTCACTGTTGCCTACAGAGTACTAATCCTATGTCCCAAGTGATTTCGAAAGCACTTTAAAGAAACCAGGAAGAAAATTGAGTACCTGCCTATACATTTATCTCATTTTATCCCCTCCCCAGTTCTTTCAAGTGAAGATTTATTTCCCCCTCCTTGCAAATAAGGAAACTGAGGCAGCCTCAAAGAAGCTAAAGGACTGTTCACGGTTACAAAGCTACAAAATGGTTGAGATGGGAGTTGAACCCAGTTCGTCATTAATTTAGGCAACTATCTTCCCCCTGAAGCATATGCCAAAAGAAGTGTACCAACATTCCAAGACAATGTCATCAGGGAGAGCACAGTCAAATTACTATTGAAGGAGTCCTTCCAGTCCGTTTCCCAAAACTAGTGTTGGAAGTGTTGGAAGGTGAGTTTGGTAATTGGTTCACTTTTAATAGATGATTTATTTTAAGCTGCCTGGCTTGATGATGCAACAAGCAGGAGAATGAGCTTGGTTTAAGATAGATTTCTGATCTTCTGGGAAGTGCTTCTACTTCAATAAGCTTTGACTCACCAAGGAAATTCCTAAGGACGTTTAGTCACAACCTGCTGAGCTGCCAACGCTGTAAATATACACATGCCCATATGCACACATATGCATAGGAATAGATAATTTTGTAGTCATGGCAATGAATGCTGCTTTCATCACGGACCAAGCCATTGCAGTCCGCAGGGAGGAGACTGCCGGGGGGAAACTTTTCTTCTTCCAACTTGGGTCCAGTAGTTGGTGGCCTGTAAATTAACTGACGAGGGATAGGTTAACAGGAAAAGAGATGAGGTTTACTTAAGCCTACACAACAGAACTACTCAGTAATAGGTAACTCACTCAACAGACTGGGATAAAAACTTCATATGCCAAATTAACAAAGGGGTGGTGATGGTGGTAGTTAGGGCTTCAGTAGGAAGATAGGGAAGGTTCTGTGGGACTTCTTGATGCTAATGGCTATGGGCAGTCTGCCTCCATACAGGCACCTAAATACATTGGAAACACCCATGGTTGGGGGGAGGGAAGGAGGTTAATGGCAGCTGTATATTCTGAAAGCTATGTTTGTGTCAGATAAAGGGACTTGAGATAAGATTTCTTCCTGTATCTTCTTTAGCTCAAATGTTTTTACTTTAAAATCAGCTCTGGGAGCTCTGAGCGGTTCCCCACATTTCCCTCACCGGAAACATCCCTAGAAGTTTAAAAAAAAAAAAAAAAGAGGCTAGGTTGATGGCTATGGGAAGAGATTTGGATTAGAAGTTGCAGGGAAAGAGATACACAAAGGGAGAAGAAAACAAAGATGAATGGTTGGAGCAGTTTCTGAGTCCACAAGGCAGCCAATCAAGAAGATTTCTAGACGTTGGATTTTGAAGCACCTTTAGTGAGGATGGTAGTGGCAGTGTTATAGCCATGGCTATTTCCCGGAGCAGAGCATGGAAGAGCATGCTCTGTGAGCATGGAAGGTGTTCCAGTGAATTTTCTGAGTGGTCCATACTGTTGTGGTGATAAATCCTTTGAAGTTATAGCACTTCAGCTTCAGCTCGCAGGGCTTTAGGAAAAAGGCAGCTTTAGTTCTCAGTGATGCCAAGTCAAGAGAGTGAGAGAAAAATTTAATTACCAACAAAACGTGTAAGATGGCAGGTAGAATTCACAGAGATGAAAAGGTAGCTTTAAGACAATGAACGGGACTCAAATCTGGTAACATACAAGGGTAGGTTATTATTTTCCACTGAAACATACGATTTCTTTCTACAATCATCCCCATTAAAAAAAAAAATTATTTTATTTATTTATTTTTGGCTGCGTTGGGTCTTCGTTCCCGTGCGCGGCTTTCTCTAGTTGCGGTGAGCGGGGGCTACTCTTCGTTGCGGTGCGCGGGCTTCTCATTCTGGTGGCTTCTCTCGCTGCAGAGCACGGGCTCCAGGCACACGGGCTTCAGTAGTTGTGGCACGTGGGCTCAGCAGTTGTGGATCACAGGCTCTAGAGCACAGGCTCAGTAGTTGTGGCACACGGGCTTAGTTGCTCCGCAGCACGTGGGATCTTCCCGGACCAGGGCTCGAACCCGTGTCCCCTGCACTGGCAGGCATTCTTCACCACTGTGCCACCATGGAAGCCCCTACAATCACCCCCATTTTGAGCAAAGATTATCAAAGCAAGATTCCTCTTGTTTACAAAATGTCTTTTCTCATTAAATTTGGCCTGATCATTTACGTAAGTGCAGCAAGATTGGTAATTGGACTATATAGGCCTTTTAAAGTTTGCTGGGCTGGAACTTTTATAAGGAATCTCAGATTGGACTTTTAAATGCCTCTTGATGCTTGTAAGCCAAGCCATGAGCTTATCAGACTTCATCTGCAGTATTTATAGATTTGGTGATTTCCTTTCTTCTTGAGTTTCCCAAAATATTCTAAAGTTCCTGGGCCTGCCAGAAAGTGACTTTCCCTACTCACCTATAAAGGCCGGGAAGTCTGTAAGCCAGGTACCAGGACAGTTTTTCCAGAACGGTTTTGTAAACATTGGCTTCATAAAGCAATCTTAATTCCTGAAAACTGTTTGGTCATAGATGATTCTGCGTACATGAATCTCAAATATGACATTCCAGTTAAAGCCTTGGTGATATACCCAATTTTCTCAATTATGTCCTGTTACAAAGAGAACAGATTCTTACTGAACTTATGCAAGCAACTATATTGCAATGAGAGTAAAAATATTCAGTAAGGGTTTCTGAATTCTGGAGGGATCAGTTAGGGAAAAAAAGATAAATGTTTCTTTTCAGTTTGCAAAGATATAATCTTCTTAATTGTTGTGAGTTATAGATAGCTTAGGAGAAAACAGAAAAGGGGTTCCTTATATCCAGAAAAACAAAACATCTAAGAACAAGCGATATTCCAAACAAATAAACAAAAAAATCCATAAAAATTATAATCATTTTTCACTTGCTCATTCAGTCCCACATAATAATTCTTGTCCCACTTGAAACTGGCTTAGCAGTTTTGTGAAGTCATCAGCTTCACCACTAGAATTCTGGATATCCTTAGTGGTATGATCTCAAATTTATTTAAGCAATGCCATCAGAAGGCTGTACCCCAGAGTACCTTAGGTCATAGATCCTTCTGTGGTTCTCTGAGACATCCCTTTCGTTGAAGACAAAGTATTCCGGCTTGTAGCTGATTGCAAGAGCTTTTAGGAAAGCATCAGAATAACAGAATAACTATCTGTGAATGACAAAAAACTTAAAATGGCCACTGTTAAAGTTTGATGAGAATTCATTATCAAAAATAATGCATTGACAAATTTGGTTGTTTCTGTGACATATATTCTCTTAGGATAATAACTGAAATTATGACTGATAACATTCTATCAGGACATATCATAGACAATGAGGGCATTGACAAATTTCTAGGAACTTCATAGAATTTCTGAAGTACTTATATCAATAACATTTAGGCATACCAGTATAACCTAGGGAAGGTTAAGCACCTCTTCCCATCTGACAGTGCTTCCGTGCAACTTAACTTATTATGACATAAACTTAATTAGTTAAACATCTCCCTTTTCACAAGGTGAGAGGACAAACCCTTTGAGATTTTCCAGGGACCCCGTGGAAAGTCTCAAAGTCAGTTCCTGGTCAAAAAGACTTCATTTAGAATTTGATTTTGGGAAGCTGTCCAAAACGTCAGCAGGTTTGAACACCTGATTAAATAGGATCACGGGTCAGTTTTTATTTAAGAAAAAAGACTTGGTCTTCTTAAATAATCAAAAACATGGTTAAAGTACTGGAAATTATTCCAATAAGACACAGAATCTTTGCTTCCTAAGTAGATGACTTAAAAGGTAAAGAGAACCTTTTTACAATCTCTTATTAAGAACAGATCAGTAATCCAAGAAATTCTGTCTTGTCTTTTTTTTTTTTTTTTGCGGTACGCGGGCCTCTCACTGCTGTGGCCTCTCCCGTTGCAGAGCACAGGCTCCGGACGCGCAGGCTCAGCGGCCATGGCTCACGGGCCCAGCCGCTCCGCGGCATGTGGGATCTTCCCGGACCGGGGCACTAACCCGCGTCCCCTGCATCGGCAGGCAGACTCTCAACCACTGCACCAGCAGGGAAGCCCCAAAACTTTGTCTTTTTAAGGGAGAGAAAACCAAACTCTAATTTTGCATCAATACATTATTGATATTAAAACAATATTGACATTATAAAACTTACAGTAAATCCATTCAGTCTTAGCCAGCCTGACCACATTAGATAAGATTCTCTCTCTGTGTCCCACAACATCACCCCACTCCCCAACCTGTAAAACTTCCTATATTTATTCATCTTTCTGTTTCTCTTTCTTTTTTTTTTTTTTTTTTTTTGCGGTATGCGGGCCTCTCACCGTTGTGGCCTCTCCTGTTGCGGAGCACAGGCTCCGGACGCGCAGGCCCAGCGGCCATGGCTCACGGGCCCAGCCGCCCCGCGCCATGTGGGATCATCCCGGACTGGGGCACGAACCCGCATCCCCTGCATCGGCAGGCAGACTCTCAACCACTGTGCCACCAGAGAAGCCCCTTGTCTCTCTTTTTTTTCTTTTTTCTTCTGGAACAATCTTTTGTGTGTGTGTGTGTGTGTGTGTGTGATAACAGAGCAATTTTAATTCTAGCATACAAGGATATGCTTTATAAACTTCGTGCAACTGTTGTACGCATTCAGTAAAGTGACAACTCGCAATACCACTTAGTATCTCAAAATCAGGAACATACCTTTGAATTGTTTAAACACAATCCACAGAACGAAAAACAAAATCAGAAGTCACCCACAGTTATACTAATTGTCAACTAAACGTTTTACCACTTACTACTTGATATAGCAGTCAGTATCTAGTAGGGGATATCGGAAGTGATTTCAGATTCTCATCCTGTCGTACTCTATTGGGAAGGTATCTTGAGTAGCTATGTGACTGGCCAAAGGTGGGTACAACCAGGACCAGAACAGCATGTAAGGTTCTACCACAGTTTCTGTAGTTTTCACTTTGTTTTCCTTTGTCAGCTAAAAGTGAACAGTAAGAATTAAATACTTATCTTTACATATACACGAGGTATGCTGTGAGAGCATATTTGCTTACAAACATATAAAAATACTTGTTAACTAGTTTGATAAGAAAATAACGTATAAAAGTATATAGCAAAATGTTAATCATCTCTGACCCTGGAAAGATCAATTCCATATTTTATGTTATAAACAAAAACAGTTTTAGTTTTTTGAATCCCTTACCCAGAAATACTTGAAAAGGAAGACAGACAGAAATTATTTATTTTTACTCTCAACATGGCTGTGAAAAGAGTTAAATTAAAAAAACCAAGAACACTAAAATTCCTAAGTCCAGAATGAGTCCAAATATTTGGTCACATAGAATATTATCTTTAGGAATAATAGTAAAGGCTTTACATGCAGTTTCTAACCTATAAATACAATAGGCATTTTGGTATTTTGGCCACTGGAAAACAAAGGCTATAGCATCAGTAAAGGTCTGAGATGTCTCACTTTTGTGAATTCAATTCAGTGTATTTAAGGTTAACTAAAGTTGACATCAAAATTTTTAGAGATAGGCAAAAATTCACATTTTAAAAAAACTCCCTATGTTTCTATTTAGAGTAACAGTAGGCGATATGATTCCAGAAGTTAAAAGTTATTTCACAACCTATGACTTCAGCTTGGCAAACAGCTTAGGTTCCAAAGCTGATTCATCCTTATTAAAAGTAAGCCCTTAAAAAAAGAATGTGTCTGTATATATAGATATCCATTTTAAAGGAATTAATCTTTGAAGCAGCCTTAGTGTTTCCTTTAAATCTGTCTTGAATGACCATTGGATTAGCTTCATGGAAAGGATTAGCCAGCTTCTTGGTCTAAGGCTACCACGGTGATCATTTATCTAAGGCTATAAAGGTACCAGCGTGATGTTAACTGTAAGGAGAGAGGGAGAAGATGAGGGCTTTTCCTGGCAGTTTGTAGCTAAAATTCAAGGGATTCTTAGAAAATGACACAGTGGCAGCCTTTCTTGTCGTTTTCTTTCCGTGTTGGTTCTGGTGAAGGAGGACATTCCTGCCCTTGAAATTTCCTTGTAACCCGGACAAGCTCATGGAAAGCCTGATCTACATTCATCCTAATCTTTGCTGACGCCTTCACATATGTTACCTTAAGTCGTCGTGCTAACTGCTGTCCTTCTTCCTGCGTTACCTGTCTCTGATGATCCAGATCTGCTTTATTACCAATTAAAGTCATTAGAAACTCATCACGATCCTTTCCTCTGAGAATCTGTCTTCGAAACTTATAGATTTCTTCAGAACTGCCTCTATCTGTGACTGAAAAGACCAACAGGAAACCCTCGCCAGTTCTCATATACTGTTCTCTCATAGCTCCAAACTCCTCTTGTCCCGCTGTATCCAGAATATCTAGCCGGGCCTCCCGGTCATCTGTCACGCACTGCTTTGTGGAGGAATCCTCGACGGTTGGATCATAATCCGTTACAAAATAGGACTAGATGAACTGGATGGTGAGCGCCAACTTGCCGCGCCGCCCCCGCCGATTACCACGAGCCGGTACTTCTCTTGGCCGGAGCCGTCCCGCCAGCCGGCGGCGGCCATGTGGATACCGCCGAGCCCAGCCCGGCCACGCCGAGCCGCCGCCCGTCCTAGGCCCGGCTCCGGAGACTTGTGCGGCCGGTGGGCCGCGGGCGAGCAGCCGGGCGGGGGTCCCGGGCGCCAGGAGCTGCTGGAGGGCCCGTCCGGGTGGCAGCGCAGCGCCCGGGCTGCCTGGGTCCCGACCGAGGCGCAGAGAAGCGAGGTGACCACAGCGGCGAGGGGCTTCAGTGGCCGGGGGGGCGCACTCCAGCACACGTCTTCACAGTGCCAATGGAACAATCTTTAAACAACTACTTTTGGACAGAATTACTCTTTTCTTTTTCTTAACAAACACAATCCTACACTCCTTGAATACTTTGCATTCAGAGTTTTCTTCTTCACCCTTATTTATTTCTAGTAGCTTCATTTACATATATTGATTATAATTTTGAACCCTTAGTAACCTTTATTTCCCAGACAAAACTAGGAAGTAGACAATTGTGAACTGTCATAGACCACCAGCATTGTGTAGTAGATTAGCAAATTTATCAATACATCATCTCACAGTTTCTAGAGACTTATGCTGCCCTCAAAGTACAATTTCTCAATATGACAAAAATATCATTTTTGTTCAGAGAACCAAATATCTTTAGTTTCCTGTATAAATAAGAAGTCAAAATAGATAAACTTAAAGCTATGTTTAGTAATTAATGTTTCAGTATTTTATATTATTTGGAAATGATCTAGATATTTAATGGATATCTATTATTTAACTTTGTATAACTCTAAGGTTTCAAGTTACCAAAAAGATTTTGGAAAGTACTTCTAAGCAGACATATAATAAAACACAATTGTTGTTGAAATAAAATTTGTAAGAGCAACGATTTAATTTGATTAAAATAAAATCTCTAAGGAATCTTGCTCCCTGACTTCGGACTATACTACAAAGCTACAGTAATCAAAACTGTATGGTGCTGGCACAAAAACAGACACATAGATCAATGGAACAGGATAGAAAGCCCAGAAATAAACCCACTCACTATGGTCAATTAATCTATGATAAAGGAGGCAAGAATAAACAATGGAGAAAAGACAGTCTCTTCAATAAGTGGTGCTGAGAACACTGGAGAGCTACATGTAAAAGAATGAAATTAGAATATTCTCTAACACCATATACAAAAATAAACTCAAAATGGACCTAAACGTAAGGCCATATACTATAAAACTCCTAGAGGAGAATATAGGCAGAACACTCTGACGTAAATCGCAGTCATATTTTTTTGGATCTGTCTCCTAGAGTAATGGAAACAAAAGCAAAAATAAACAAATGGGGCTTAATTAAACTTAAAAGCTTTTGCACAACAAAGGAAACCATAAACAAAACGGAAAGACAACCTACAGAATGGCAGAAAATATTTGCAAACAATGCGACCAACAAGGGATTAATTTCCAAAACACATATATTATATGGCTCACTATCAAAAAAATAAATAACTCAGTCAAAAGAAAAATATGGGCAGAAGACCTAAATAGACATTTTTCCAAAGAAAACATATAGATGACCAGTAGGCATATGAAAAGATGCTCAACACTGCTAATTATCAGAGAAATGCAAATCAAAACTACCATGAGGTATCACCTCACACCAGTCAGAATGGCCATTATCAGAAAGTCTATAAATACTAAATTCTGGAGAGGGAGTGGAGGAAAGGGAACCCTCTTCCACTGTTGGTGAGAATAATGGTGCAGCCACTATGGAGAACAGCATGGAGGTTCCTCAAAAAACTAAAAACAGAGTTACCATATGATTCTGTAATACCATTCCTGGGCATATATCCAGAAAAGATGAAAACTCTAATTCGAAAAGGTACACGCACCGCAATGTTCATAGCAGCAAAATTTACAATAGCTGAGACATGGAAACAATCTAAGTGCCCATTACAGATGAATGGATAAAGAATATGCGGTGTATATACACAATGGAATATTACTCAGCCATAAAAAAGAATGAAATAATGCTATTTGCAGCAACATGGATGGACCCAGAGATTATCATACTAAGTGAAGTAAGTCAGATAAAGATGAATATCATATGATATCACTTATATGTGGAATCTAAAAAAATGATATAAATGAACTTATTTACAAAACAGAAACAGATTTACAGACATAGAAAACAAACTTATGGTTACCAAAGGGGAGGAGGAGGGAGGGATAAATTAGGAATTTGGGATTAACAGATACACACTACTATATATAAAATAGATAAATAACAAGGACCTACTGTATAGCACAGGGAACTATATTCAATTTCTTGTAATAACCTATAATGGAAAAGAGCCTGAAAAAGAATATATATACACACACACACACATATATATATCTTTGAATCACTTTGCTGTACACCTAAGTGTACAACTATACTTCAATTTAAAAAAAATAAAATCTACTCAGCCATAAAAAGGAACAAAATTGTGCCATTTGCAGAGACATGGATGGACCTAGAGACCGTCATACAGAGTGAAGTAAGTCAGAAAGAGAAAAACCAATATCGTATATTAACGCCTATTTGTGGAATCTAGAAAAATGGTACAGATGAACTTATTTGCAAAGCAGAAATAGAGACACAGCCGTAGAGAACAAATGTATGGATACCAAGCGGGGAAGGGGGTGGGGGATGGATTGGGAGATTCGGATTGACATATATACACTACTATGTATAAAACAGATAGTTTATGAGAACCGACTGTATAGCACAGGGAACTCTACTCAGTGCTCTGTAGTGACCTAAATGGGAAGGAAATCCAAAAAAGAGGGGATATATGTATACGTGTGGCTGATTCACTTTGCCGTACAACACAATCTAACACAACATTGTAAAGCAACTATACTCCAATAAAAAAAAATAAAATCTGTAAGTTTTATAATCTTAAACATATAGTAAATAATAGCTTATTTGATTAGTAAACCCAAGTAGTCTGAAAATATGTTTGTATCATAATGCTGATAACTCAGAAGAAACAGTTATTTTTATTATTAAACAAATGATATTAAGCTAGTCTTATTTACTAAAGATTTACCCAAATCATGTGAATTTGAAAAATTTTAGATTTCTGAGTTTTAGGCATATTTCATTTATATGTTTTTATTTTTCTCTAAGCCAATTAAAGTAGAGCTCTTTTAAGGAATTTTATAAATTAATTTGGCTATACCATCCAGGGGTAAGAAAATACCACATATAGATATTACATACATAGACAGACATAAGCATACATGCAGACACAAATAGAGACCTTATAGCTTTCATAGTAATCCAAAATTTATTAGTTTAGGTAAGAATTAGTGTTTGTCTTTGTCCCACTTTTTATTCAGACTATGTTTCTAGCAGACGAAATGAGTTGTTATTTGTTCAACCTATGGGCTAAAGCTTTTTACCAATATTTGTGGGGGAGACCTTTAAGACCTTTTCTTTGCCTTGATGTATAATCAGTGGGGGCTGTAGTTCAGTCTCACTCAGGTGGTTGTTTTAGTGGCCTGAGAAGTTACTATTTATTTATTTGTTTGTTTGTTGGGCTATGCCGGGTCTTAGTTGCCGCGTGCAGGATCTTTTTAGTTGCGGCGTGCAGCATCTAGTTCCCTGACCAGGGATGGAAGCTGGGCCCCCTGCATTGGGAGTGCAGAGTCTTAACTGCTGGACCACCAGGGAAGTCCCGAGAAGTTACTTTTTAAAGCCCGGGGAGTGCTAAGGAAAAGAGCACTGGGGGTTCATTAAAGGGGGATATTAATTGGTTTTTATTAAGAGGAGAAATAAATTTCTTATACTTTATGACAGAAGGCAATAGTACAATTAAAAGCAAGGGATCCCTCAGGCTGAGAGCCAGCCTAATTTCCTTGGATGTTTGCATTTTAAAGAGATGGCTCTCGGGTCCTGGAGAAGACGGTTCTGGGTGGTAGAAGATTTACATCTCAAAGAGGGAGAGGAAGAAAGCAACCTTTTAAAATAACTGCTCTAAGAGCGTTTTCAGGGGCATATTTGCCTATTACCAGATTTTGGCCGGGACAACAGTAAATTCGTCTGGTAGCACTGAGCCTTTGCAAACAGGCATTTTTAAGGGGAGAGGGGGAGAGGGAGATGTAGTAGGTGGGCAGAATTATTTGTGTTGAGAGTCTGTAGTTTCTAATTGGCCCAGGTTGAGGCCTAGTTGCGAAGAGGTTTCAGAGGAGCAGGACTGAGAAGGCTGAGGCCCAGCGTAATTACTATTTGTGTCTCTTTTTCTTAAGTTCAGGTCAGTCCCTTTTCCAACATCCTGACTTCTTAAAGTATCAGCAAGTATCTTGAGATGAATAGGGGAGGCTTTGGAACTGGTCAGAAAGATGGGTGTACTTTGGGTTACTTCTAGAACCATATTTCTGATTTTATAAAGACTTGGTTAGTAAGGTAAGGACAGATTTTTAATTTTTTTTCCGGTACGCGGGCCTCTCACTGTTGTGGCCTCTCCCATTGCGGACCACAGGCTCCGGACGCACAGGCTTAGCGGCCATGGCTCACGGGCCCAGCCGCTCCGCGGCATGTGGGATCCTCCTGGACCGGGGCACGAACCCATGTCCCCGTGTCCCCTGCATCGGCAGGCGGACTCTCAACCACTGCGCCACCAGGGAAGCCCAGGACAGATATTTTTAATTCTTCAAAGAATTGAGTGGCAGCCTCAGTAGTGATATTAAGGGGCTGGCCTACCCATCCAACTATATTATTTTGAAATTCTTACGTATATCAGAGAGAGTTCCAATTAAGGCAGAAACCAAGATTCCTATGTTCCAGGGCTTCTGGATTTAGAGCTCTGTGTCTTTGGAATGTTTTTATAAATCGTTCAACAAAGGCTTTAGGATGTATTCCTTCCCTCTGAGTACTTCATTCCACTTTAGCCCAATTAACCTTCAGGGGAAAGGCCCAAGTGGGCCATTTGTAGCAGGGAGGTGGAGGAGGGAGTTTATGGTGGATATAGATTTTGATTTCTGTTCTTTAATTTTGTTAAGGGAGACTTTTAAGCTAGCTGTGATCTTTCTTTATGTCCTCCTTTCAGTTTGATTTTTCCATATTGGTAATAGGATATTTGTTTAGGGTGAGAGTTCCCTAAAAATTCTTACAAATATAAACTCTTTTTCAAATCGAAAGATCTGTTGTCTGGCCACTGACGACTTAGGATCTGCAAACGTATATGTATTCTAAAATGTGCCTCAAAACCAACGGACCTTTTTATGATTCAGCCATGGACACAAGAGGCAACCCCCCAAAGGGGTGCAGAAAATGAAGACCCATAATTTAGTCACTCCCAACAGTAGCCAAAGAGAAAGAAAGCAAAGAATCTCATTTGCCACAGGTGATGGGAGTGGTGTTTGTGAAAACATGTGTCTCTAGTTTCCCATAAAAGTGAGCTACCTCGGGACTTCCCTGGTGTTCCGGTGGTAAAGAATCCACTTTCCAATGCAGGGGACGCGGGTTCGATCCCTGGTCTGGTACCTAAGATCCAACATGCCACAGGACAACTAAGCCCGCATGCCACAACTACAGAGCCTATGCGCCCTGAGCCTGCGCGCCACAACTAGAGAGAGAAAACCCACACGCCACAATCCCACATGCTGCAACTAAGACCTGATGCAGCCAAAAAAATAAAGAAAAGAATTTTTTTGTGTGTTTTAAAGTGAGACACCTCCAGTTACAGACCTTCCGATCTGTGTCTGACACCAGGCAGGTGATACTGGGATAGGACTTCCCAGCACAAGCAAGGCAACGAGGAAACAGAGGATAAGGTCCTTACGGACTAAGACCGTTTATCTAGACTGAGATGAACACACTAAGAGCTGGCAATGGTTAGCAGGACACCAGCCACAAATGGGGTGCCCAGTCTGCTCACATATTTGTCCTGAAGTCTACAGATTCTCATGATCTCAACCTAATGTTTGGCTTCTTCTGAACACAGACCCATAAATCTGCATCCCTGGGCAGACAGAAAACCAGAGAGTGAATGCACTTACTAGATACAAACCAAGCTCTCAGGACACACAAAGAGATGAACAGATAGGACAGAGTGGCTATCCCTGGGAGGGAAAGGATCTACAATAAGAGTACTCAAACTAGAAAAATGGTACAGATGAACTGGTTTGCAGGGCAGAAATAGAGACACAGATGTAGAGGACAAACCTTTGGACACCAAGTGGGTAAAGTGGTGGTGGTGGTGGTGGTGGGATGAACTGGGAGATTGGGATTGACATGTATACACTAATATGTCTAAAATGGATAACTAATAAGAACCTGCTGTATAAAAAATAAATAAAATTCAAAAAAAGTAAATAAAAAAATAAAAATATCTTCACAGCAAAAAAAAAAAAAAACAAAAAAACCGAGTCACAATATACAAAGAACTAGTTCGTGTTAAGTTTTTTCTCCTGCTAATCTCAACCTTGGAAAGAGAAAAAAAAAAAGGAGAAGCTCTTACTGCCTTTGCTCAACCAGACCCTGAGAGACCTGGGAGTCTGGCTGGTAAGGAAACTTACCTGTCAGCTTGGTCAGAGGTCCAAGATCTCAGCTACAGTCTCTAGGTGAGCAGGGCACCCCTACCATCCCGTCCTTATCACCAAAACTGTTGAACTGTTGAAGAAGGAAACCTTTTCTTCTTCCAACTGATGTCTAGTGGTTGAGGGCCTACAAATTAACCAACAATAGACAGATTAACAGGAGAAAAGACAAGGATTACTTATGCAGGCAGGTGGAAGTAGTCAGTGATGAGGAACTCATTCAACAGCCAGGGATTAACAGGTTCATGTACCAAATTTAACAGAGGGGTGGTGGCGATTAGGGCTTCAGTGGGAAAGGTAGGGAAGGTTCTATGGGACTTTTTGATGCTAAGGGAATGGGTAGTCTGTCTCCATGGCAGCTGCATTTGCAGGAAACTCCCTGGGAAGGGGGTTAACAGCAGTTGTATTTCTCTGGAGTCTCTGCCATGGTCAGGTAAGGGCCATTTAGATAAGATTTCTTTCCCCCTCTGGTTTAGCTAAAATGTTTTGTCTTTAACATTATCTTTATACCAACTCTGGGGGTCTGAGTGGATCCCCACAAGACTCAAGACTCTCATCACCCCAAAATTTTAAAGAAGGAAAACCTCCCGGGTCCTTCCTGTGACAAGGGTTGAGATAGGCAATATTTCTATGATGGGCTTGAGAGCTTCCAGAAGATTCAGTGAAGTTCTTGGTGACAGACACATTGCTGCCTAATACAAAGACACTGTGGGTTTATCAATGTAATTTCTGCACAGGCTGAGATCATCACGGGCTTCATTCCAACAACACAAGTCCTGGCTTCTGTGCCCAGAGTGAGGGCTGGTATTTAATTTCATTAAATCCCCAAGATTCAAAGCCCATTACTTGCCTTCAGAAAATCATTGCACAGTATTTCAAGACTTAAGTGATATCAGTGTTTGAACTCTTTCTATATATAGTTGCTTTTTCCTTTTACCCACTACAGGCAGGAAAGGTAGACTGTTTATATTTTCAGTTGCAAATTGATCTTATGACTCAAGCACTGATGTCCAAGGAAATATTGTTATCCGTGGAAATATCTGGAAGAAAAGGTAAAATTCAATTCTAATTTCCAAAGGCAGTATTCCATATTCTCTATTACTTTTAGTATGCTATGATTTAGTGCTGTTTGGTTTCAGTAGCACAAGCTTCCTGTTCATTAAAGCCATTTTCACACCTTCAGAAACTCTAGTTATTAAGACAGATAAGGATATCTCCTAAAAAGCTGTGGTCTCAAGTCCATCAATTCAAACTGCCCATTCAGAATACAACGTATAGAAATTAAAGATAAATGAACCACCAGGTGATCTTTTCTTAGAAGATGGAAAGCCCCATAAAAAGAAAGTCAGGTATTCGTCTGTAGTATAGACTCTCGGGATGAAATTCTTGAGGATGGGCACCATGGATTTGGGGCTTACTAACCTGCAGGGATACTGGAAATGAATAGCAATGAGAATAAGAACATAGCCAGAATGGTTCAGAGTTTGAGATACTTCTATATAGAATGAATTTAGACATTGCTAATTAGTGGCTTGAATTCTAGCTCCCCCAAATATTATCAAAATAACCTTTCGATACTGGATAATTCTTTGTTAGAAGACGGGGGTTATCCTGGGTATTGTAGGATGTTTAGCAGCAATCTTGACCCTGACCCTCTAGAGGCCAGCAGCCTCCCCAGTCATGACAATCAAAAATGTCTCCAGACATTGCTCCATTTCCTCTTGGAGGCAAAATCAGCCCCAGTTAAGAAACGAATGCTTTACAGGTAATAGAGATCTCACCACCTCAACAGGCTTAGCAGAGGCTCAGAATAGGGAGGGCAAGCTTGGGAATAGTTTCGAGATTTTGAAGTATGGTTTTCTTCAATGTGTGTCTTTCATCTTGAGAGTGGGGAGGTCTGGTTAGGGCTGGGTGAGGACCACAATATCATCTTTTTTTTTTTTTTTTTTTTTTTGCGGTATGCGGGCCTCTCACTGCTGTGGCCTCTCCCGTTGCGGAGCACAGGCTCCGGACGCGCAGGCTCAGCGGCCATGGCTCACGGGCCCAGCCGCTCCGCATGTGGGATCTTACCGGACCGGGGCACGAACCTGTGTCCCCTGCATCGGCAGGCGGACTCTCAACCACTGCACCACCAGGGAAGCCCCACAATATAATTTTTAGGATTAACGGACACAGCAAGGTGAAGATTTTGAGGTGAGGGGTTTGAAAATGCTCAAATTGATGTAAAATTATTCTTTGATGTTTTCAGTAGATGAGTTGAAGGGTCTTTGGGGAGGTCTTTGGAGTGAACGATAAAGTCATTTGTAATTGCCATCTTCTTGGGCTTTCTGGAACAGTAAAGTTATGCTGAAGAAGACCCATGGAATAGAAAACCTATGTTAATGTAGACTGTGGGGATGGAAATGGTTTTGGTTCTCAGTAGATTTCTTGAGTTTTTTCCCGCTCAGGTTGCTATCTACCTTTTTGCCCACTATTACCACATTCACAAAAGCCAATGTATAAGATGCCAAACTTATATATTGTGCTGTGTCTCCAGCACAGACTCTGGAGTTACTGTTTCATTCTGGTTTCACCACATTACTTTCGACCTGGGCAAGCAACACACACTTGTCAAACCTCAGTTTCTCCGTCAATATACTGAAGTCAGTAACAGTATCTCCCCATCAGGTTGTGGTGGAGTTTGAATGAAATAATACATGTCTGGTGCTCTGAACATAATATGCACTCAAAGGGTATGAACCAATTATGCAAAACTATGAAAAAAATGCCATAGCCACAGTGTAGCTATGCTTGGACCATCATGTTTTTGAGGACCTCCTTCATTCTCTTTTCCATAAGCTCTAAGAAAAGACTGGGTTGAAAAAGAAACTGAAATGCCCTCTCTGCATCCTAGAAATGTCATGGAGTGAGAGTGGCTAACTGTTCTAAGTTCCTCTACTCATGTTCTTAACGGAGCATGCTCTTTGGTCACCACTAACATGTGTGGGGTGACTTAGGCTATATTTTAGTAATGTCACTGCTGTGAAAGTTGGTGAACAATAGGAGTACCATGGCACTAGCTTGTGGTGGGTTAAAAGCTACTTTCCTGAAACTTATCCACTGGAATGTTCATCTAATCTATTTCCCTTGGGTCATTTTAAAGACAATACCTTGCTTTAATGGCCATGACCTTGAATCCATTACACTGTGGAATTCTCCTTTTTGCTCTCTCCTAATTCTAATAACAGGTCATATACTACAGGCACTGATCTAGGTACTTATAGTTTTCTCATTTAATCTTCACTTATAAGGTAAATACTGTAATGAGAAATCTGATACTCATAGAGTCAGAGTAACTTGTTGCAGAGACCTGGCTGATACATGAGCAGAGGTAGGATTTAAGCCTCCGTTAGGCTCCAAAGTTGACGATTCTCCTACTGCGGCATGATGCCACTACATGTCTATTTCTCAAAATAAGAACAAACTGAAAAGCCCAAAGCTAACACATCAAACATATCCTCGTCATGGTTTTACAAAGCCTGAGTCCATGTATAGTATTTGACCACATGGACTGGAATTTTCTGGAATATTGGCAAGGAAGAGACAATCTTGCCAAGCGGTAGATCTAATCTGATCACAGGATGACTGAAATAACTGAACACCAACCTCAGGTAACCACAGCCATGGATGGGATTAAGAGGGAAAAAAAATAAAAACTCTACACAGCACCAGACATGTATCGTACCCCAAAGCATTTTGAGGACTACAGACATGCATTTGGCAAAGAAGTATTTCAACAGCACAGTTTATCAACAAAATGGTAACAGGCTGAGGGAATTTCACTGGATAGCACTGTTGACTGGGGAGTGACATTGGAATTAAATGTCTTCAAGAAAAATGTCTTCAAGAGTAGGTTTTCTGGGACAGTGTCCTTGTTTTATGGTGGTGGTGACGTTACTGTTTTCAGAAGAGGTGATTCAGTAAATGGACAACTAAATGCAATTCAAGTTTAGATCTCTGTGTAAGTTTTTTTTTTTTTTAAACATGGATCAGAATTCTTCATTTCCTAACACAGCATTGTAAATCAACTGTACTTCAATTTAAAGAATTAAATGAAGAAAAAAGATAATTTCACCTCTGCTTTAGTGCTACCTGTGTGATTCTGAGCAAGTAAACGGATTTCTCTGGGCCTCACTTTCCTTCTCTATGACAAAGAGGGATCCATAAAGTCCCTTCCGGCTCGAGTCAAAAAGATGTTATTAACTGACTACTGCCCTCTACAGGCAACTAGCTCAGCAGTCTGAGAATTCATAAAGGGGATGTTGGCAAAATTCTCCGGGATATTTAATGTTATAACTTAGTTTCCCACAGAATATCTTGTTATTCAATGAACCATGGTTGTGAAGCAATTAAAATGTTAGATTTTGTCTAGACCTCACTTTATAGATAAAGAATATGAGGACTCCCATGGCTGTGAACTTTCCCAGTTCCTTAGGCGTAAGGCTTGAACGCAAGTCTCTTGATAATCGGTTCAACAGCATCCAATAAGGGACCCTTCCAGTCTTTTGCAGTTGTCTTCAAAATACTCTTCCTTCTCCTTGTCCGACAGCACTGGAACTCAGCATTTCCTAAAATTTCTGTGAACTTACTACCCTTAGGAGTTGATGAACTGTGGATATTTCCATTAGAGCAGTAAACAGTTGCTTCAGTGTTGACTGGTGAGCACCTGGTTGTCAGGTTGCTTTCTTGCAACCTTCCCTGCTCCTGATGGGGAGGTCGTTTACTGACATTGCCAGGAGAAAATGTATGCGTGCTCAATATCTGATTGATTCCCTTTCAGTTCCAGGACTGTTAAAATTTTTAATCCTTCACGCTGAGACCTACTTAGAAGTTGGGACACACTATTCATTTCCAAGGTGGAGGACACAGAAAAAACTTCCTGGACAGCTTTCAGTGAAAATCTGAGTCAGTTTAAGCCTACTTGAAACAGTTTAAAAATTCATTCATGTTTTAATTTTTATTATTACAAAAAGCAGCATTTGTGCCTTGCAGAAAGTTATAAATTAAGATTAAAAAAATAAGAAAATGATAGCACCGTATTCTTACCACCCATAGATTACCACTGTTAACACACCTGTGTGTAGATCCGGAAAGCTTTTTCCATGCATATATAAATATACATATACATATTTTTACCAAAATGAGACGGTGTGCTGTTTGTAACCTGCTTTCTTTAGTTAATAATCTCCATCTTTCCTTGTCAATAAATTTTTTTCTTGTCTAAAACCCAATCTGTATTCAAATTTCCCCTCCTTGTCCCCAAAATGTCCTTTACAGTGGTTTATCCAAACCAAACTCAAACCTAGGACCCTGCATTGCACCTATTTATTATGTCCCTTAAAATTCTTTAATCTAGTGTTGCTTCCTCCCTCTCTTTATTATTTTTTTTTTATCAAACACCTTGTTGAAGAGAACAAGGAAGGCTGAGGTTCTGTATGTTTTTCTTTTCTTTCATATTTTATTCTGTACATAAACCAGAGTTTTAGGAAATTGCCCAACTTTCTGCTTTATCTTCACCTAAAGAGATACTGCCTTAATGGTATAACAGATGGTCAACAGCTTAAAAACACAGCTTTTACTCTAAAATGAAATCTGTAAACCTGATCAAACATCTGTTTTTCTTGAATTTCTCTTTCCCATCCTATCTCCCAGTACCCAGAACAAAGGAAAATTATTCAAAATGATCTCAGGCCCTTTGATAAGCTATAGTGATGAACAAAACAGGCATGATCCCGCATGGAGCATACAGTCTAGTGGGGGAGTTAGATTTGAAATTAATCATTAACATTAAATGCTTAATTAAATGATGACAAATACAAATACTGAGAAGGAAAAGTATAGAATACAAGGTGTCGGGGTGTGAGAGATAGCTCATGGAAGTATGTTAGGGAAGCCTTCTCCTGAGGAATGAACTTTAAATCAGTTAGTTGAGGGGAGACCAGGGGGAAGACTGCTTCAGGCACGGGGAAGAGCATGTGCAAAGGTGATGAGATTTAGCAGTAGTGCCTAACATCGCTGGGATGAAGAGAATATAAGAGGGAAAATGGAATGAGATAAACCTGGAAAGTTAGACAGGGACCAGCCCATTCAGAGGCCACAGGCCATGTGAGTCATTTGGGGACTTAATTATCTAGGCAAGAGGAAGCAATAAGGAGCTCGAAGTAGAAGAGACACAGAGTCAGATTTAGGTTTTATTAAGATCTTGCTGACCATTGTGTAGAGAGCAGATTGAAGAAACAGGAGGGGATACAAGGAATCAGTTAGAATGCCACTGTGATTGTCCAGCTGAGAGTTAATGGTTTGGCCTAGAGTGATGGTTGGAATAAATCAAAGAAGAGTGATTTTAGAGATATTTAGCTAACTAGGAAGTGGAATCAAAAAAACTGAGGGACTGATTGGATGGGGAGGGGTGTGAGGGGGTGAGGGGAGGGGAGGCACTAAAGATAATAGAACTGTTTCTGTACAAGTGATTGCAACCCAATTCAAACTAGCTTAAGCCTAAAAGGAAATTGATTGATTCAGGTGCAGAAAAAGTCCTGGGAGTAGCTCAGATGCTTCAGGCATGGCTGGATCCAGGAGTTCAGATGATGCCTCACAGAGCAGATCTCTTTCTGATTCTTTATCTGCTGCTTTGGCTTCACCCTCTCTCTGAAAAGCTCTTTCCACATGCTGGCAGCTCCAGGTTCACATCCTCACAGAGTAGCAACTCCAGCAGAAGAGAACTTCTCACTGTTTTCAGGAAATATTCTAGAATTGAGTTTCATTGGTTAGTCCTGGGTATCATGTTCACTCCTGGGGCTGAAAGGCAGAATCTGTCCCTCTGGAGCAAACAGACGCAGAGTGGGAAAGGAAATTTGAGGAGCTGTTACCAGTGCAATGGTGAATGACTGCTAAGCAGGCGAGAATGACAGTACTTATTACGGGTAACAACTAGGATTTTTACAGGCAAAACTGAGTGGATGGTGGGGTCATTTGCTGGAGGAAGAGTATAGTGTCAAGGAGAAAGATCACAAGCTCAAATTTGCACCATGTTCTTTTTGAAGTCTATTAAGCTTATCCATGCAGACGTCATGTAGACAGATGGATACATGTGTCTGAAGTTCAGTAGAAAGTTCTTGGCAGTAGGTCAAGGTTTGGGAGTTATCTGTGTACAGAGTATGGATGAGATCACCTGAGGAGTGTGTCAAATGAGAAGAAATTTAATAGCTGAGTAGAAGAAGATAAGGTGGCTACAGAGCAGAGTGAAAAAGAAGGGCTGGTCAGCCAATTAAAAGCAAACCTAGTGCAAATGATGCCATAAAGTCCAGAATGTTTCCTGAAGGTAAGTATGGAATGTCTAACTGTGTGTCATACGTCTGAGAGATAAGATCAGATGAGGAAGTGTCCATCAAACATAGCAACATGGAGATCGTTGGTTAGTGGAACAGGTTTAGATAGAGTAATAGGGAAGGAAGCCAGGTTTGGTAAGAGGTTAAAGAGTGAATAAGAGTTTAAAAGATGGTAAAGATGAGAAGTTCGCTATGAATGGGTGGAGACTGACAAAATAATGGCTAGAGTAGGAGATGGAAGTCTAAGGAAGGATTTTTGTTTTGTCTTACTTTTTGATAGAGACTTGAACCTGTTGAGGAAGAATTTGGAAATACACAAGCTGAAAGACAGAGGAACATGGGATCCAGAGCACAGTGGGTGAAGAGACCTTATAACAGAGAAGGACCAACTCCTTCACTGTAATTGGAAGGGTAAAAAAACAACAACAACAACAAATGCTGTTGCAGGAACATGTGTGGATCCCATGGCCAGAAACTGAAGCCATTTCTATATGAAATCTATTGTCCCTGTGAAGTACGAAGTCATCTCCTTTAAGTGAGGGAGGGATCTGAAGTGGAAAGAGTAGAAAGACTTGAAACAGAGTTCGGGAAAACAAACTGGAGATACAGCAGGATCTCAGGGCAGAGCCTGAACTTGCCTTCACCTGCCCGATGGGTGATTTCCCCCAGCAGTTCTTGGCAGCCCAAGTACTGAACCTGAGGTGAACAGTTGGCCAGTGGATGTGATGGAGGAGCACAGTAAAAAGGAATTGATCGTAGAGTAAAACCCCATCATAACATGACGCATATGGTGTACAATGGAGAGCCCTGTTATGCCTAGGTTAGTGAAATGAGAATGGGGCCACGTAGAGAACGTCTACTGAATTCACATTATCGCAGGATGGGTTCTCACGGGGCTTCACGGAGTGTACAACCTAATGGATGAAGGGATGAGCCGTGGAATCCATGTTGGGTAGGGAAGGGGTGAGGAGAGGAGGGGACTGAAAACTGGGGTTGACCAGAGGTGGTCTCCAAGGCTGGAGAACATGTTTGAGAAATTCAAAGGGCTGAGCCTCAACAACACAGAGTCAGCCTTAGGAAGGAGAGAGAGTCTTGCGCCATGAAAGCACACTGACCTAGGTACTGGAAGGTCCCAGCTCCATCACTCATTAGTCACGTGGCCTTGTCTCTGCTTCAGATTTCCAATTTAAAAATTGGGGATAATCGTATCTTTCCTGCTCTCCTCACTGAGCTATTGTCAGCAACCAGCTGAAGTGCTATTCAAGTGCGAGCTATATTAGAAAAGAGACCCAAAGGTTTCTTTTTTCCATTGTGGCAGAGAAGGGTGTGTGGAAAGGGAGGTGGTTACCCGAGGACTCGCCGCTGCCTAGCGCTGGCCTCATATGTGTGCTGTGCTTAGGTTAGGAGAGGAAAAACAAACTTTGCATGCTCTGCCTTGAGCTGTTGCTATTTACTAAGAAGCTGCTTTTTAGCAGTGCTGTTGTTCTATTTTTTTTTAGTTGTCTGTCTTTACTCCATAACAATCCAACCTTCCTGGATCATTCACACATGTTAAAACACTAGATCACGGCGCCGCTGCCTGTGGACTGATGCTTCAGAGTGATACTGTAGAGGAGAAGGTAACCCAGTCTCTCTCCAGCATAGGCTCGATAGTTTTGACCCTTTATCCCCATTCTTCTCTCTCCATTCTCATGTTCCCATTAATCCCCAACTCTGGGAAAAACCAAACCAAACCCGCTTCTTCTTGCAGTTGTCTCTATGGCACCCCAACTCACCCCGTTGATCAAGCCAAAAACTTGGGAGTCATTCTTGATTCCTGCCTTTCCCTGATATCCAGTTTATTGACGGGTCTGATTGACTCTAATGCCAAGAAAACTCCTCTTTCATGATCTTTACCACCAATGTCACAGTCCAGCAGCCGTCAGCTCTCCCGGGGACAACAATGATAACCTCTTACCTGGTCTCCCTGCTTCCATGTTTGCCTGCCTGTAGTCTAGTCTCCCCACAATCTAGAGCCACATTTTTCAACGCCCAAGTCCGACGTCACCTAGAATAAAATCTGCCCTCCTCCTCTACTTTGCTCAGACCACCCTAGCCCTCCTTTGAGTCCTTGAACTTGCCAAGCTTGTTTTAGCTTTTGTTCCTTTGCCACAGCTGTTCTCTTGCCTTGGAATGTTGTTCTCCCTGATCCTCACATGGCTGGTTCTTTCTTGTTATTCAGATCTCAGATTGCCACCTCTCCAGACAGTCCTTCCCTGCCCACCCAGCCAAAAGTAGGATAAATGATTTCATCTAACAGAAACATATCCAGCCTTTTCCCTGTTCTTTCTTGCTTATTCCTCTTTTCCTTTTTCACCCTTACAAAGGTCCCTTTCATCTATCTCTTAATTTAGCCTATGGTTTATAATAAACATCACTGAGAACTCCCTAAGTACCACCTGTGTGACTAAATTAGTGAACATTGCCTTGGGGAACAAGGAGATGCCTCCCTCCCCCCTTTTTTCTCTCTTCATCCCTCCTTCCCTCCTTCTCTCCCTTCTTCCTTCCCTCTCTCCCTTCCTCCTTTCCTTTACATCATTAACTCACAGGCTCCCATGATATATCAGTCATATTTCTAATATAAAGGCAGCTATGGTATAAAGACTCAGGCTAAATTCTATTTTCCTCCTATTTATTTGTTTCTGAACCTCAGTTTTCTTATATTTGAAGTGGCAATAAAAAGTATTATTTCACAGGTTGTTGTTGAGTGAGATGGTGAGTGTATCAGTTATCTTCTGCCACAGTAATGCTGTGTAACAAATTACCTCATACCTTATTGGCTTAAAACAGCAATTTATTTTTTTCTCATTCCTCTATGAATGAGCTGGGCAGCTTTGCTGATCTGGCCTGGGCTCATGCACATATCTGCAATCAGCTGTCCACTCTCATGGGGCTAGCTGGTCTGGGATGGGCTAGCTGGTCTGGGATGGGCTTCAGCTGGGCTAACTCATCTCTGTCCCATATGGTCTCCTGTCTCCCAGCAGGCTAGTCTAGGCTTGTGTTTCTGGTGGCAGCAAGGTTCCAAGAGAGAAATCAGAAACCACATTTCAAGTTTCTGCTTGCATCAAATTTGCTACTATCCCATTGTCCAAAGAAGCCACATGGCCAAGCTCAATGTCATAGGGCATGCACATAGGGAGGTATGAAAATCCCATGGCTAATAATGCAATTAATCCACCACAATGAGATCAAATCATGATGACGTAGAGCCTTCTCCTCTGGGAAGCCTCCCTGACTTCCCTCAGCAGACTTGGACACTCTTTTTGATATGCTTCTAGTGTAGAAATTACTCATGCATATGTACTGAATCCCGAACATTCTCTAAACTGGAGGTGCTGAGGTGCTGCACACTCAGCAGTGAATGTAACAAAGTCCATTCCACTGTAGTGGTGGAGGACAGAGAGTGAATAATTATAAACACATGAAAATACACATAATTCCACATACTGCTATATGCTTTAAAAGTATTGTTTTGTAGCTCTTTATGAGCATGTCAGTCTCCCCCAGTATGCTGCAATCTCCCTGAGGACAGGGATCAAGTCTCTTCATCTTTGCGTCTCCAGTCCCTAGCACGGTGCCTGGCCCAAGAGGTGCTCAATAAATAATGAAACTGCAAGTGGGCAAGAGAGCCCTGCAGAAAGAATCGCCCATAGAAGGCATGGTCATGAGAGGTGTGAAGCCAAGAACCTTGTCATGGCAGTAGCTGTGCATTCTCAGGTGCGTATTTCATTTGATTCTTATGTATTCCCATGAGAAGACACAGGACTGAGTTTTCTCCCTGACACTCTTCTCTCTAGATAAGTTTCCATAGAGACTCTCCTAACACGGATGTCTATTACTCAGCAGTGATTCTGACCAAGGGCTCTGGCATCATTTGCCTCATTTTGCTTCTCTCCTAATCCGAAGAAACCTTTGCTCCCCACTTCTCAGCACTTACATGTCTCATCACAGATGACTGTGGTGGCAAAGTCAGAGAGGACAAGGGCTACAGGGACTTGGGTGCTTGCCTCTTCCGTTTGGGATTGTGAAGGCAGAAGTCAATCGCTTTGAGCAGAAAGGCTCCACATTATCCCACCTCTCTCAATCTGAAGAGAGAGAGAGACTTGGACTAAAACTTACAAGTTTTGCCATTAATCATTAGAGTCCCTCTTCAACTGACTTGGTTCTAGACCCTCTATTTATATGTTATTCAGAGCCTCTTTCTGAAGACTAACATGCCTCCCTGAAGACACTGGTTGGCTGAAAAAGTACTGATGTGGCTACTTGACAGGTTTTTAACTGCTCAGCCACTGAAACATCCTTTTATGGTGTTCTCATAGCATGCATCTTGGCAGAAGGCAGAACCTGCCTCCCACTCTAGAAACTGAAGAGTCCAATTCTAGTTTTCTTTCTGCTCACTGGCAGGGGTGGTGTGTGCATGAGACCAAGTCCAGCCAAGTGCTTCCAGCTGGGGCAGTGGAGCATTCCTCCCTCAGTGATCTAGGTAGCAGGGGTAATAGCACCAGAAGGAAACAGGGTCCTATAAGTAGTATCGAGTGGGGCTATCTGTTTGGGGTCAAATTATGTCCCCCCCCCCATTCTTATGTTGATTATTTTATCCCAAGTATCTCAGAACGTGACCTTGTTTGGAGATAGGGTCTTTGCAGAGGTCATCAAGTTAGAGTGAGGTCCTTAGGGTGGGCACTAATCCAAAATGACTGAGGTTCTTATAAAAAGGAGCAATTTGGACAGAGAGATATGCAAAGAAGGAAGACAATGTGAAGAGAAATACAGGGAGAATGCCATCTGAACATGAAGAAGGCCATCTATAAGCCAAAGAGAGAGGCCTGGAACAGATCCTTCCCTCACAGCCCTCAGAAGGAACCAGCCCTGCAGACACTTCAATCTTGGCCTTCTAGACTCCAGAACTGTAAGACAATAAACTTCTGTTGTTTAAGCCACCCAGTCTGTGGTCCTTAGTTATGCTAGCCTTAGCAAACCAATACACCATCCCCATCAGAAAATTCCTGTAGCACTGTTTTGGCTCTGGTCCTAGCCTCTTTATTTTCTTGGTTCTCCATCTTCCAGGTTTTTCTGAATCAATTAAATATGTCTTCAAGAAACTTTTTAAAATTAAAACTCAGCCAAAGTTTGTTGTTTCCAACTAATACAAATACCATGTACTGAAGAGTTTTCCCTCCATAATGGACTCTGGGTTCATTTTTCTTCCTCTCTCTTAAAGAAACAGTTCCTGCCTCTGAGCTCCGTGGTCCAGCCAAGGCTTTGTAGGATTGGCACATCTGCCCTTCCTTTGTGGTCAGTGGGCTTTTAACAGATCTATCCCCACTCTTCCCTTCCTTCTGATAACACAAGTGCACTTTTCTTATATGACTCTTCTTAAGGTTGGCTGATTTGTTGACCCTCTTAAAACAAGCAGTATCGGAATACTATTCAAGTCATACTACAGCGGGAGAGATGCGTCCTCTGAAATATGGCATATTCTGTAAATATCAGTAGGTTATCCCCAGCCACAGCCCCTCAGAGGTACATCCCAATTTTATTCCTGCTCTAGAGTGTGTTATGAGTAAGTACTCTGTTGTCTTTACTTTGGGTTTAGTCAAATTAATAGCATAACTTGAACTCTTGGCTTGATAATACACTTTGATACAACATCCAGATTAAATCTACAGTAATAGTGTTCCATTCCTCAGAAATATATGACACTGAGACTATGTAACAAGTGGTTGCATGAAACTGCCTTATCTTATCAAAGGTTTGCACAAGATCAAAATGCTGGTGAATTGAACATTTATTTTCTTGGTTTTACTCTGATATTTCACAGTTCAAGAGATAAAGGAAAAAAAAACAAAAAAAACACCTACAATAGAAGTATATTATTCAGCCCAGGCACTCTTATTTCAAGTTCAAAGCAGAGAAGAGGGAAAGAGGAAAAGGCCAACAGAGTATGATACCAGTTTTTGCCCCTACTTCTATTTCCTAAGAAAAGAAGCAGTGGATTCACTTTTGTTAGGGAATAACGATGTGCTCGATATAATGCTGACTACTTCACAAATATCATCCAATTTAGTTCTTGCAACCACTCTCCAAAATCACCGCTATCATTGTTATTCTCATTTTATAGATGCTACTACACATGGAAAGCAGAACATGTTTTCAGCAACCCCTAAGAAAGCCCAGAAGTAATAGTGGTCCCTTTGCTCCAACGGAGTAGCTGGGAATAAACAGCACAGGAAAGTCAAGTTGCTCCTCTGAGAAGTCAACAATGCTGACTGCACCATCACCTCTCATAACTCTCTTCTTTCAACTCATCCCTGACAACATGGGTAGACCCATTGTCCAAGGGTCCTGCCTGTTCAACATCTAGGATTTGATTTGTTGTGTCCATTTTGAGTGTCCAGGCATTTTGTTTCTTTTCTGCTCTCCTTCTCTCTGACTACCTCTTCTATAGTTTATAGTGGACAGTTTGGTGTATATTCTATAGTTATTGATGGTTATGGCTCCTTGTTCTCCCTGGAGAAAAAGATAGTATGGATGGCATGTAAGGCAAATAGTTATTTTCTTCCTTTCACCCTTGTTCCCTCCCACTAATAATGATCTAATGGAGTGATCTTGGTCAAGTCAATTAACCTCTTGAAACCTTGGTGATTTCATTTTTAGAGTAGAGATGAAGGTACCTTGTGTGTCTGATGGCATGAGCATGACCCAGACCATCTCTTGAGCCTCTCCTTTTTCCATACCAGGAACTATTGGTCATAGCAAGTATACTCTCTCTCTCTTATGACATGAATAATTAATTGCTAATCCAATTACATGCCTTAAATAGGGACATCTTATAGTGAGCATTCTTCTGATTGGCAGTTACAATTGTTCAATAGCACCAAACTTGGGGCGGTAGGGATCAGACATCCCTGACTGCAGGTTCACTCTGCACGTGTCACTGGTCACAGTCACCCAAATGCTGTATTTTAAAATTAGTTTCTCAAATCTTTTAAATTTCAAAATTACATAGGGAAAAGGTTTTGCTTTATAGCACCACTAACACCAGGGCACAAAGCACACTTTGACCTAGAAGGGAAGGGCAAAGTCACTTGGGAAGTGAAGTTTGACCTGCTCTCATTCATTTTTTTATCAAGCTCCTCTATATTGGAAATTCCAAAACCATCATGGGATATTCTCTAGGAAATATTCATGGTTGAGATATTTGAACTTACTGTTGAATACATGAAACAGAAGTTATACTTGGCTTCTCTGTTGCTGGGGTATAGTAATAGTCCTCCCACTGGGGGCACTTGTTTGGAGCATGGATTTGAGACTGTGAACCTGAAAGGGGTCTCTGGTGGATGTGAGAGGCTGCTGCATCTTGGTGAATGCTGTAAGTTCCCATAGTGCAGGCTGAAGACTTTTACTTTCTTTCTTTCCATGGAAAAGAGGAGGTGGAGTCAAATGACAGATGAATACTTCTCTATGTAGCAAGGGGAATAATCTACTGCTACAATGACAGCTCTTCTATTAGACCTTCTTTCCTTTTGGAAAAATAGAGGAGCTCTAGGTCTTGCATGGTGGTGACAACCAAAAATATAAGCCTCCAGTGATGCCAAGTTTCCTAGTGAGAAGCTGTTAGTCTCTCTTAAAGAAGATGATGGTAGTGATAGCAGTAGGATTACCGATAACCACAGCAATAATATATACTTAACATGAGTGAGGCATGTATTATGCTCCATGAATCTTTAAATGCTTTATGTGTGTTAACTCATATCATTCTCACAATAACCATATCAGTGAGATGCAATTATTATCTACATTGAACAACTCTGAAAAGTGATGCACAGAGACCTTCCCCAAGGTCACACAAATCCTGGTAGAATCAGGAATTGAACCCAGGAAGCCTGGTCTGAAGCCCACATGTTTTAACTACTACACAGAAGACCAACGGTCTCCACCTCCCCCGGGATCTCCACAGTGCCATCTCTGAGCCGCCACTCTCAACGGTAGCTCCGAGGGTACTTCCTGCCAGGCTTACTGACCTCGCTGCTAGTGGCTCCTCTCCTTGGACACAGTCCTGTACCAGGGACCACACTCAGCAGATGCTCCACTGGGGAGTGGCTTCCATCACTACTTCTTGTCATGGCTGCTGCCAGTGAGTGGTGGTTTGGGGCATCCACTCCTGCCAACATCATTTTCAGGGCCCTCTTTGTGTCTGCTGCTCCTATGACAATATCCAGCTGCCTCAGTCCTTGTTAGCAGCACCGCTAAACTGTAGCTCACTGAAGCTTCAATGCCACACAGCTCTTTCAAGGAACTTACCTGAGTAGTACAGTAGCTTAAATATGGCATCGAGGAAGCAAGTTTACATACCCCTCCATCTCCCTTTTTTTCTTTGAGGCATAGCACTGGTCCACCTGGCTTATCAGACCCAATAATTAGACCTGTATATTATACTTGTATAGCTGTGTGTCTATTCCTTTCGAATATACAAAGTTGTTTTTAAAATTCATTATCTCATCTAATCTTTACACTCACGCTGTGAGTGAGACTATCATGTGCTCCATTTTAGAGATGACAAAGTTGAGGCTCAGAAAGCTTTCATGCCTTTCCTAAGATTTTATACTAAAGCCAAGGGTAAATCTAACCTTAGAGTGTTAACTTCACCACACCATTAACAAGGCTATTATCAGTCCTTTAACTCTTTGACTTCATGGGCAAGATAGTATCTTGTTGTTTTAATTTATTGTACTTTGATTATCCCTGAGGCTATTTTCTACTTCTTTCTTGCCAACTGCCTATGCCAATTTTTTTTTTTTCTTTCGGAGGGGTATCTTTTCTGAATTGACTAATAAGAATTCTTGCTATCAGGGAGATACTGATTCTTTATCATGTTTGTCCTGTGCCTTTAACTTTTATATTTTTAGGATGTACAGAAATATAAAACTGCTAGGTTGTCAAATTTATCCACCTATTTCTTCATAGTTTCTGTCTTGGAAAAGGCTTCTCAATCCAAAATTATATACATGTTTTTTCTACTTAGTTTGTAGTTTTACTTTTCTATTTAATTTTTTAGTCCATCTGGAATGTATTTAAGTATATAATGTGAGTTAAGGGTTCAACTTGACATTTTTCAGATGAACAAATAGTGATCCCAGCACTATTTATTAAATAATGTGTTCATCACATATTTGACCTTCATCACATATTAAGCACAGCATCTAATGCCTTGTCACCTGTTCCTCTCTAGATAGAAGAGCCATGATTCTGGGCCCTAAATCAGACTGCACAGACTGAAAAAAGATGCTTCCTTCAATTATAAATGTGGTGTGTGTGTGTGTGTGTGTGTGTGTATGTGTGTGTATTTCAGGACTGGTTCTCAGTATCCTAGGGTTCTCCAAACTAGAGAGACATTTTCTACCTGTGACTTGTGTTAGCAAATACCTAGAATCTGAGGTTGATTTAGTGGCTGTTCCCATTCAGAGAACTCTTCCTTATTTAAGAAAAGTTTTGCTCCATTTAACGCAGGGTTTTGTGGAGAAGATTTTGCAACCCTCATTTCCTTTTAAGGTTTCAAATCATAAGAAAATGTGGAAATACATGACAGCTCAAGACCTAAGCTACTGCATGTATAGAAACAGAACATCAGTCTGGGGAGTCAGAGACCAAATGTACTGGTCTTTTAAATCCCTGTGAAATACCCTTGTCTGTGCTATTTATGGTCTGTTCAAGCACTGAAAATCACAAAATGTTACCCCTGAAATGGATCCTAGAATCTTCTAGTCCATCCTCCTTGTTTTCACAGATGTGGAAACTGAGACCCAGAGAGCTTACATGACCTGCTCAATAGGTCAGAACATGGGTTAAAAGAGGGGGTCTCAATGCATTACACTCTGCCCCCACCCCTTTGCTTAACAGCTCAGAGTTAATTAAATCAAGCAATTCAACTGACCAAAATTGTATTGACATCTAAAACTCAAGTCAGGACACAGGCTGAAAGTTCTTCAAATTTCAAGAACTGTTCAAATTTGAACAGTTCTTCAAATTAATCCATTTAAATACATCTTGGATTGAGAAAATATATACTGTAAATAGCTATGAGTAAACACTCTCCCTGCTTTCTTTCTCTGTCTTTCTGTTTCACCTCTCTCCTCTCTCTCTTCTTCATTCCTCCCTATATTCCCCCTTGCTCTGAAATTTCTCCTGCCAGAAATAAAGTTCGCTGCACAGGCATCTTATTGGAGCCCTCACGGTACATTTGGCTGTAATGAATGTGCCTCTCTGATGCAGGATGCAATTATTCTGCTGCCTCTTCTACCAAGCTGTGGTTATAGGTCCCAGAATTCAGGCAGGAGTAAGGCAAAGTGAAGTGGGTTAAAGCAAAAAGGACCAGGGCATGCTTATGGATGCATGCATAGTCCAACCCATCTAACCAGGACCTCAGACAAGTTAGATTCAAAGTCCTTCTGGCACACGCAGTAGTCACCTTTGAAAAGGAAGGCAATGATGACTTCATTCACTCAGACAGAAAAGGGGACCAATGGGACTCTTAGTGCACAGAACTGGATGAATTTGAATGCTTGGTTCACGTACTCTTTCATGTTGGTTCTTGAATGATCTACTTTTATGTGTCTAGCTAATTTTTTAAGCAGTTATTTTTAAGTAGTTATTTTTAACAAGTACCCAGAACTGGCCATTCAAGACAAAATCTCAGATGCTAGTCTACACATTGACACTCCCCTCACCCACAGTCACTGTCATCCAAAGTGCTGTGCTTCTCAAGGCCTTGAGTTTCTTTTGATACAGTTTTACTGCATGTACTGTATTCATGAAAATATTTTTTAAATTTTAGTTATTTTTAACATTATAAAAATGGTATTCTCTGATGACTGAGATTTTCTTCAGAATAATGAAGGAGGGCCAAAGCATATAGATGAGGCAAGATCAGCCAAGATGGAAGCTGAGTGGTGGGTACATGGAGGAAATTATAGTATTTAAAACTCTCCATATAAAAATTTCTCAAGTTATCAGGCTGTATATAATACTTTGGGACTTTTTTAAACTAAGTATTTTATTGCTAAGAATCATTCATATTGTTACTTATTTTGATTTCTGTATGATATTCCCAATTGTAAATAGATCAGTGTCTTTGAAATATTTTTGAATACAAGAATTGAAGCAAAAGATTTTTTTTTTTTTTTGCGGTACGCGGGCCTCTCACTGTTGTGGCCTCTCCCGTTGCGGAGCACAGGCTCCGGACGCGCAGGCTCAGCGGCCATGGCTCACGGGCCCAGCCGCTCCGCGGCATGTGGGATCCTCCCGGACCGGGGCACGAACCCGTGTCCCCTGCATCGGCAGGCGGACTCTCAACCACTGTGCCACCAGGGAAGCCCAAAAGATTTTTAATTCACCTAAAAATCCAAAGTAAAAATATTTTCCTTTTTCCCCCAGACTTTAGTTATCTTGATTTTTTCCACTCTTCTCCCCAGTTCTGTCCCCTGCCTCCCAGATCTCCTCTGCCACCTCCCAGTGTTCCATGAAGTGGATCCAGCTCACCGTGATCTCGGATCAGAACCTTGATGTTTCAACTTGACTCCAATTGGATTGGTTCTTAGTTACCATACAGAGCTTGGCTTCTTGGAGGTGTTGCCTCCAAGTACCTTCTCCCTTCCCTGCCTCGGGCAGTGGAGGACCCAGAAGAGCTCTAAGGGAGGGTTGGGAGGGTGTTCTCAAATCTCTGCGGTAGCATTGCCCCTTCTGCTACAAATAGCCTCACTCTTCCAAGACCCATCTCTGAGGGCTCCCTTCCCAGGAGCTGGGCCCCAGTTGGACCTAAACTTTCAGTCTTTCATGCAAAGACTGGTCTAAAGAAAATCCAGAGAAAACAGAATATGTCTCTCTCTCTCTCTCTCTTGCCCTACTCAATGACTTTTCCATCCTTTTAAATATTCATCCATGGAACACAGACACCACTTTCAAATGCGCTTCTAGGCTGCCTTCAGATTGGCTCGCGTAGAGACTTAGCAACAACCCTCTTTCCAGGGCATCACGCTTGTTGCATGTGACCCAAAATGCTAATCATTTCCTTCATTCACCAAATATTTACTGGCTGCCTATTATGTGCCAGGCACCACAACAGGCTTTGTGTGTCCAGTGGCAAAGAGGATGCAATCTCTGCTCAAAGATCTCCCCATTCAGTAGGGGACACAGAGAAGTACATGAGCAAATGTAACAGAGGCACTTGCCAAGTCAGGGCAACATTATGACCTCCGTGGGCCCTAATACCTTTGTATTCATTGGACCCTTCCCCTATAAAAATATTAAAATTATATGCAAAAGTTCTATGCTAATATTACATATTAAAACATTTCTTGTAATTTTAAAAGAACATTTTTATGGGCTTCCCTGGTGGTGCAGTGGTTAAGAATCCGCCTGCCATTGCAGGGGACATGGGCTCGAACCCTGGTCTGGGAAGATCCCACATGCTGCGGAGCAACTAAGCCCGTGAGCCACAACTACTGAGCCTGTGCTCTAGAGCCTGCGAGCCACAACTACTGAGCCTGCGCTCTAGAGCCTGTGCTCCGCAACAAGAGAAGCCACTTCAATGAGAAGCCCACGCACCGCAATGAAGAGTATCCCCCACTTGCTGCCACTAGAGAAAGCCCGGGAGCAGCAACAAAGACCCAACACAGCTGAAAATAAATAGAAATAAAATAAATAAATTTATTAAATAAATAAAAGAACATTTTTATGAGCTCTTAAAAGTGTCATGAGTCCTAGACTATCTATCTACTGTGCTTAATGGGAGACATTGGCCTTGCCTGTCATATGTATCTTCTTCTCTATTTTAGGATAACTCAGCCCCACCTCTTTATTCCTTCTATCCCTTTCTGAGAACAAGAATCTCCCATATGATGGTAATCCTACATTTGGTTTCCATCCACTGAAACTTTATATATTTGTAAAGAGTAGCAATGAAATCACATTCAAATTATTTTTTACATTTATTTTTTACTTATTTTATTTATTTGGTTGCACCAGGTCTTAGTTGTGACAGGAAGACTCCTTAGTTGCAGCACATGTGCTCCTTAGTTGCGGCATGCGAACTCTTAGTTGTGGCATGCATGTGGGATCTAGTTCCCTGAGCAGGGGTCGAACCCAGGCCCCTTGCATTGGGAGCGTGGAGTCTTAACCACTGCGCCACCAGGGAAGTCCCTGAATGTCTTTTTAATTTATCATGATGGCAGCCACTTATATATCTGTCAAACAGTAACAATAGCCAAAGTGTGTTGACTCCTAAGTATGTGACACTAGTCCACATTTTGCAGAAATGAAGAAACGGAAGCACTCAGAAGGGAAATAACTTGTTCAGGTCCATACGACTAGTAAGAGGCATAGCCAGGATTCGAACCTGTAAGGCTCCAGGGCCTTAGCCACTATGTTAGTTGACCTAGGACACTATTGTATGAGACATACCATCCAGGCTATTTTCTACCCAATTTCTCATCCTTTACAAAACTGCACACTGCCAGGAGCCCACAGCACAGGCTGGGAACCTATACTTAAGGCAAAAGTTCTAACTCTTTTTATAGCCTGAAGCTGCCACTGGGACTCATTTACTACCTGAAATGTTTCTGTTTCAGGGAGCCTATTATGAAAATACAGGAGCCATGCTTCCCGCCGTGTGCCCTAGAGCTCTCTCCTGTAGCTGTCCCTGGGCTAACTGAATGAGAAGCTGTGATTCCCCCTCCCAGTCCTCTGGACCTGCTAAAACAATTTAAAATATTTAAGTCCCCTGAAGCTTTGTCCATATTCTTGAGCACTGAATTACAAAAAATACCTCCCTGGGTTGTGTCCTCACCAACAATATAGATTCACAGAAAAGGAACTTAGGTAAAAAAGATGATGTCTTAAATTCTAGGCCCACAACGCCAGAATAATCCTTGTTTGCCAAGTAGAAATTTATGTAATCATGAGACTAAAGACACTTCTTATTTCCAAAATGTTACTGCAACCAGAATAATAGTTCTCCCTAAGTAGGTGCCAAAAGACTTTTTCCTGAGTCCTCCTAAGCGTTTTAAGTTGATAGAAAATTATCCTCTTGAAATTATACAGTCAGCTCCAGGACCATAGCTGTGCAGCATGGGAAAGGAAGACAGGAAGGAAACATTTCAACTGAGATGTACATCATGGGGGAAGAAAAGACATAACACCCTGACCCATGTACACCATTTTCTGGTCCAGAAGTGTTATTTTCTTAACAAGAACTTCAGTAGAGAATCAAAAGCAATGATAAAAAAATTATTATTATTTTTTTTCTGTCCGGAGGGACAAAGCTTGAAAGTTTGTCATATTTTTCATTCATACAGCTTGGGGCCAACAAACACGCTGTGACTGGATAATATCAAGAACAATGAATGGAGGAAAATATGTGAAAGATGACCCAGAATAGTCCCTCCACGGTGGCATTTGGGTAACCAGTAACCAGCTGACAGATAAAAGATCATGTGACCGTCTCATACAACATGGTCTCCTTTCTTAAAAAGACCCCAAAAGTTATGTATTTTTTATTTTTATTTTATTTTTTTTATAAATGTATTTATTTATTTATGTATTTATGTATTTATTTTGGCTGTGTTGGGCTTTCGCTGCTGCGCGTGGGCTTCCTCTGATTGCAGCGAGCAGGGGCTACTCTTCGTTGCGGTGCGCAGGCTTCTCATTGCGGTGGCTTCTCTTTGTTGCAGAGCACGGGCTCCAGGCTCACGGGCTTCAGTAGTTGTGGCACGTGGGCTCAGAAGTTGTGACTCGCGGGCTCTAGAGAGCACAGGCTCAGTAGCTGTGACACATGGGCTTAGTTGCTCCGCGGCATGTGGTACCTTCCCGTCCCAGGGATAGAACCAATGCTCCCTGCATTGGCAGGCGGATTCTTAACCACTGCGCCACCAGGGAAGTCCCAAAAAGTTATGTGTTTTTTAAACTAAGTTTAAATTCCATGGAAGTCTATCTCTAAGTCACTGGACTCTGGGTAAAGAAGTGTCTGATCACTTAGTCTGAGGTCCTGGGATGGGATTCCAGGCTCGGGCAGAGGCTTCGGTCAGGGCGTGTGGATAGGTAGATTTTCGCCTTTCAACACATAACTGTAACCTGATGCACTGTCTGAGTTTATTTTCAATCACATACACAAGGGCTTACTGTGTATAATAAGCTGTCCTCTGAACCCATTTCCAGGAAAAGATTCTCTGTGTGTGTCACCCTGCATCACTTCCTTTGCTACACAGTGACTATGAGGACATCAGGACCCAGGACCAAGTGTCCGGCGCCAATGATGGGGCGGGTGGGGGGGTGACATTTCCGGTCCTCGTTACTGTTTGTTTTAGTGTCCCGTCCAGTCTGGTCTCAGAGGCATCTTAGATGCATTACTCAGAATTTGCGGCCTTACTTCTACTTTCTCACCTGGAATGAAAACCAACACACATTTCACCGAGTCATCCCTACTTGTTAGAAAAGGAAGGAAGAAGAGAAAATTCTGTCTCACAGGTCAGGTTTCTATCTCAAGGTGGGAAAACTTGGTAATTTATACTTAAAAGTAAACAAGCTACGCCCACATTCAGCTTACGAGGTGTGTAAACATAAGACGGGCGATTCTAATTTTATTCCTGGTACTGTGTTCACCTTCTGATTCAACTCTTGTCTTTATTTTGAAGCAAGTGAAGGCAGGCCCCCAATTCCACCTGAGACCCTGTAATTCCACTGGGCTTTTCAGAAGCGTTAGGGTCAACACAGGGACATGAATTTGAACACAAACTCTAGCTATATGACTCCAACTAAAATGTGAGGCAGAGAACAGCTCCGAGATTCATGGATGTCAATTTACTTTGAGGAGAAGCTGGATAAAACTTTGAGTTTGGTCTCAAAATAGCCTGGACAATTTTAGTTTTCTGACAGCATTTGGTGGCAAGCCTGTTAAAGAACACCATCTTGAAATTTCCCATTTGTGTGCTGTAGATAGCAGATCATCTGGACACACCCAGAGCTTCAAAAGCATTAATCACCAAAGCACACCTGGCATGGAACAGAGCTACAAGGAGAGAAGGAGATAGAATTTTTATTTATTTATTTTATTTATTTATTTTTGGCTGTGTTGGGTCTTCGTTGCTGCGCGTGGGCTTTCTCTAGTTGCGGCGCGCGTGTTTTCTCTAGTTGCGGTGCGCAGGCTTCTCATTGCGGTGGCTTCTCCTGTTGCAGAGCACGGGCTCTAGGCGCACGGGCTTCAGTAGTTGTGGCTCATGGGCTCTAGAGCACAGGCTCAGCAGTTGTGGAGCACGGGCTTAGTTGCTCCGCAGCATGTGGGATCTTTCCGGGCCAGGGACTGAACCCTTGTTCCCTTCATCGGCAGGCGGATTCCCAACCACTGCGCCACCAGGGAAGCCCGGCGATAGAATTTTAGATGGACCTCATACTTTGTGTTTTGTGCCGCTTTGATGAGATAACAACTTGCCTCATTGTTAAGCCAGAGAGGCCTTAGGTACAGCAGTTAAGACATGGATGCTGGAGTTATGAAGACTTGATTCTGAATCCCAGCTCTGCCATGTACTGGCTGTGTGAACATCGACAGGTTCCTTAAATTCCCCCAGCCTTAGCTTTCTAATGAGACAGAGTACATCAGGACTAGCATAGTATCTGCACATCTCGGGGCTCAGGGCCCTTCCCTTCCTCCTCTTTCCTTTTCACTGAGTATTAATAAGGATGGTATGTATGAAAGTACTCAGCATGTAGTCAATTCCCACAGCCTATCGGTCTGTCTTTATCACCCAATGACGTAGAACTTAAAATTATTATTTCATTATTATTATTTGAAAAAGGCCATTTTAAAAGTTGCTGTTTCTGATTCTAGCTATCAAATCACTTTGACGTAGGCACTTTGACGTGGGCTGAGCTATATGAGCGGTTCAGTTGATGTAAGGCTAGTGCTCACCCAGGGTTCACATGTAAGCATTGTAAGAGGGTATTCCCTGACTTAACAAAGTCTTAGTGCTTGACTGCTATTGGCAATGGCATTAGACAGTGCACTCCTTTAAGTACCAATCCTGTACTTATAATGGGATTCGGGGGATTCTTTGGAGGTTGAAGAGAAACAAGGCTCAAAGTTCTTGTTTTAGATACTCCAAGTTATTAGAACGTCTCTGAAATACGGAAATGTTTTAAATTGAATTAACTTGGCAAGAAAAGTCATTAGGGTGGGGCTCAAGGGGAAACTCACCATCAGGTACATTCAAGTGCCTTCAGTTCGAGAACAGGGTCAAGATGGTCCAAGAGGAGAGCTGGTCTGGCACTGACATTGTCCTTTGCCGATTCACTCATCTTCATACAGTGTCCATGCCCAGTGGAAAACAGCTGAGGATGTGAGAAAGAGGACTGATCACAAAGACTTCCCCTGCTGGAACCCCACTTGCTGTGGCATGGAGCCTCATAGCTGAGTGGAACATGGCACTCTAGGGAGAAGCACTCTGCCCTGCCGACTTCCCCGACCCCAGATGATTGGTGGCAGCAGCCTTTCTGCTTGCACTAGACCGATGGACTAATGCTTTCAGTAGAGACACAGCAAGAGCTGTCATCATCTTCCCTGAGTGAATGTGGACTTGGGTCCTTTGTGGACTTGGGTTCTTAGTCTCCTCATGAGCAATGGCCAGCAAAGAAAGTATAGACTTCTCTTCTCAGTGAGCACAGGGGATTAAAGTTATTATAAATGGAACTTTCAAAGAAATGTGAGGTTATTTCATATTCCAAACTGATGAAGCAGGATATATTAGTGACACCTAGGTGCATTTGAGTTGGCAGTCTTCATAACATCTGTTTCCAAGTCCTTCTGCAAATTCTTAAACTCAAGAATTTGTGAAAATGGAAAATTGCCAGGAGCTCACATCTTAGAATGAGTTACACCTCTTTACCTGACTGCCTTCCAGTCCAGATTTCCAAACGAGGACTGTGCTGAAATGGAGGTTAGGGCCACAGGTAGGTTAACTTATCTCTTGAGCTGGATAAGTCATTTCCCTTTGGTGACTAACTTACAACCCCTTCCTCCCACTAGTTTGACCTTTGGCCAATTTCAATTAATTATAGAAACTTGTATTGTTTGAGGTTCCCGGTCTTAGAGACAGAAAAGACGTTTCATCGGAGTGATCCTGTGTCTTAGCATTCTTAAGGAAAGATCCAAACGAGCTCATTAGAAACAAATGTGGTAGATATTCTTGTGATGGTACCAGGAACAAGCCACGAACAGGAACCTTCATCCCAGCTTCGTTTAATACAGGCTCAAAGATACTATCTCAATTGATTGGTTGTATAGCAAATTTGCCAGGTTGTGTATAACTTTAAATGAATGGCAAGACACAGGGAAAAACCTTCCTCCTTGTATAAAGATATGGTCATAGAATTGGCAGTTTTATAATCCGACCCATATAGCATTTTTTACCTGATAATTCAAAGCACTTCTCAGCATCAATACTGACTTTCATTATACTATCAGTGGGTGGGGAAGGTACCAAACATTTGCTCACCAGTTGTGTACCTTAGCTTCCAGCATCAGCTGTGAGAAAAAAAATGGAAGGGAAATAGCAGAGCCTGAGTTTAGATTCCTATCTCTCAATCCGTCATTCCCACCAGCATCCTCACATCAGTCTTGCTGGGCAGTTGAATGGATGTGATGTAGGGAAGGGTGTGTACTCTTGTGACATGCTTTCCTGGTTCTTAGAATTTGGCTTGGGGTGGGGCTTCAGTCCCAAGGGACACCTTCTTTCTGTGGGCCCTGAGAAGCTGTAGCAGGATCAAGCTCTCTAGTCCTGCTGGGCTTGAATGAGCCCAATTGGAAGGAACTCCCAGTGTGACCACAATGCCATTAAGACATTGGACACTCTCCTATTCACCTATTAAAATGTCTCGGGTCTCACGCTTCCTAGATGCCCACTGACTAAGTTCTTTAGGGGATTTAGGTCGGACACACAGACCTTAGCAATCGTCTAAACCAAACCCCCTGTTTTACTGACAAATGAACTAGCCCAGATGTGTCACACAGATGATGAATGGCAGGTCCATGACCAAGATGGTTTTATGTTCCTTCTATCACCTTACTCTTCCCTATGTAAAGACAAATAAGATATGACTTTTGTCCTGGAGGGCTTCACAATCATGGAGGGGAAATGAGACTTCACGCAAACCAACAATGAATATCCCGGCAGGAGAATACGATAGAGAGGGGCAGAGAATTAACGATGCTGAGCGCCTGCAATGTACAAAGGGTTTCATTGCACACTTTCTCACACAGTCTTCACATCAAACTTATGAGGAATACATAATCATCCCATTTTATTGATAAGGGAACTGAGGCTCAGAGGTTCTGCAATTCTTTATTGGCGCGTGCATGGAACCGTGATCCATCTATAGACCTACAGCCCTGGAGCCTCAGAGTCAGTAGACTCCCAAAGAGGAGTGGTCCAGTCGGAGAAGGCTGCTCAGAGAGGCGAGGCTGTTGGTTTATTGCACTTGCTTAGGTGCAGAGAAGCTTCAGCAGATGGAGGAAACACAGATGGCCTCCCCACGATTGCGTCACCACCCAGACAGGTTGGAACCAGTTACACACCCACTGCTCTGCAGTCTCCAATGTAAATTGCCTAGAATATCAAGCCTGCCGAAGAGAAAATTTGCATCTTAAACCTGCAGCGGCCTCATTTACAGATGATCTATTTTGGACGACGAGTTACACAATCTATAATGGGGAGTTCCCGAGGATGTAGAAGACCCTGATGTCCCTTTTCTGAGTTGTAACATTTCATGATGAATCAGCACAGCCATCAGTAAAGGGGCAAGGTGACGGACAGTTGGACACAGCTATATACAAGTGCCAAGGGAGAGTCAGGCTGAGCAGGGTGAGGACAGGTAGGCTGGCACGTATGTGCCAAGTGTAAGGAGGAGGAATATCCTGAACGATGAATTTGAAAGATGTGCTTGGCAGAGAGCAGGGAAAAGCACTTGAGGGAAGGTTTTGAAATGAGAGGAAATCCCATGTTTAGTTGGGACAGAGAACACAAAACAGAGCATGGGAGCTGGAGATGAGGCAGTTTGGTAAGGAGTAGACGTTGGGAAGTTGAGAAATTTATAAATTCAACCACACTACCCTTGATCTCCTGCACACAGAACCTTCAAACCTCCTCAAGGACCCCCTTTCTCTCTGAATACCTTTGCATATGATGACTCTGATACTGTCATATTTCCTTTATACATGAGGTCCTGAGTTTGTGGGGTAAGTCAGGCCTGAGGTTTTATCATCCCCTTTCCCTAATAGAAGAAGAGGTTCAAAGCAACACATCAACTAGACTCAAATAAAACCTGAATTTGAATTTGATGAAGGAGCTTCAGGACACACAGAGTGTCAATGCAAATGTGCCCAGGAAATTAAGCTGTGAACTGTCAATGGGCAGAACTGCTCTGGGAGGAATCTCTATGAGATACATGTTGGATGGGATCCCACATTTCCCGAACTCCTGGTGGCTGTAAAGGTGCAAACCGGAACTGGTGTTTAAAGCAAAGTCTCTCATGCAGGAAGAAAGTGAAAATACTCTCCCTGAGGAAGCTCTGAGCAAATGGAGTGACCCAGGGGCAGGTGCTTCAGACCGAGATGGTAAATATCCTGTTGAACAACATAAGAGACTTGGAATAGGTCGGTGGGTTCATTTCGGAAAAAAAAATAATGTTTGCTGTGTGCTTTTCTTTTTTCCTGACTTCTGGTAGAGAGAGAGAGAAGGCCAGAAGCCTTGATCCCTGGGGAATGATCAGGATCATCAGGGGAATAAACACTGGTGCAGGCTGTGTCCTGCACGGACGTGCCCGGGTAAGGGGACAACGGGGGGGGTGGGAACCCAATTTCTCCCATTCTAATGTAAGGTCCGTGAAGGGTATGACCTTGAGATCTTGGTGTCTTCCATATCTCTCATATCTAGAACAGTCCTTGACACATAGAAGTTGCTCAAGAGTATTTGTTAACTGAATGAATACGGAAATAAAGTGGTCCCAGCAATATGGTGTCAGGCTGGAGGAGCAGGAAGTAATGCCCAGGAGGCCACACCCCCACAAGGAGGCAAGGCCACCATCGACGCATTCACGTTTGGTATCTAGAGTTAGAGCTCCCCTGCCCGCAGTTAGGAGACCTGGCCTGGGTGGAGAAGCCAGGAGCAGGGGCTCAGGATAAGGGATGGGAAGGCTGGCAGACACTGCTGGGTGCTCAGCTGCCATGCTGCCCTTTTTCCTTACCAACCCCATTCGTATTTTGTTTCTTCAGATGGGAATGCACCTCACTGAAACCCTCGCTTTCCCAGGCTTCAGGGAAACTACTGCCACTCATGTTGGGCCATTGAGACATAATTAAAGGTCTGCGGGGGATTTCTGGGAAAGTTTTGCTTTCCTGCTTCAGGGGTTGCCCTTAATTCTTTGTCCTTTCCTCTTTCTGCTGAGAGCAAAGACCTGAGCTTGGAAAAGGGGCAGCCGTCTCGTGACCATGAAGCAACAAGAATAAGGCAAGAGCCTTGCGTTAAGGACAGAGGAAAGAAATACTGAAGGGGCCTGGAACACTGACGACCTCACAGAGCCCTGGGACTGTTCAACGCCAGCCTGGAAGTGTGAGAAAGACATCCCTCCTTCTGTTTGTCTAAACCACAGCAGTTAAGTTCTGGTTACAGGCAGACATACCCAATTCCTAACTAAGACAATAAGCAACCGCCAGGAATGTAAGCCATCTAGGAATGTTTAGAAATACTCGAGGAAGAGACAGGACTGCTGTATCCAAGATGGAGACTTGGAATAAGACTGATGACCATTCAAGGACCTGGTGACTCCTCATGACGCTGGGAGACGTGGGTTACAAAATAAAGAATTTTCCAACAGTGAAGCTTTAGGAGTTACTGAAATACACTATGCAGACCGTCTGTGGACTCTAAAATATGTGCTTTTGGGATTTCCATTCTGACAAGAACAGAAATGATGTCTTAGTTGAGCAATGTCTGAAAGAACCATTTGCCTAGAACTTCATCAAGCTTGCATGCACTGGTACAAACCAGTTTGAGAACTTCACATTCTTTCTGTTGCCCAATGCCATTGAGTTGAAATGAACCAATTTATTTTGAACGGGTGCTGTAAATTTGAGCTCTAAATGACTGGTTGGTAATTTTAGTGTCCATGATCTAAATGGACCCTATGATTGTAAGGAGGAACAGTTGATATAATCACTGTCATCAACATAACAAGCTCATTTCACACGCTAACACCTTGAGTTTGTTGACATTATTGGTAACTATGCTACACATCTATTCTGCTTTTCACAATACTGGTGTGAATTAGTGTCCTGAAGAGCTGTGGGCTCTTTGAAGTCTATTTGGAGACTTTTTCTGCCCTTAGCAGTCCACACAGCTAGAAACAACAGGGAGGTGTGGATTGGTAGGTATATTTTTAGTTGGATTACTTCAGCCCCAAACAGGGAATGCTTCAGGCAGTAAGTATCGAGGTACATCTGATTAGGACTCATAAACCTTGTTTAGGACTACTCATATAGCTAAGTGGCTAAGTGGCGTGTCTACAGGTGTGTGTGTGTTTTGGTGGATGCCCTTAGGTGACCCACTTTCATGTGAAAAAATAATATGTAATTGTGGCAGACTACCATCTTTATTCTGTGGAGCTTCAAAATTTATTTTTCAAAAGGTTTTTCTCTTTTTCACCACAGGTCTGAGATGTAGTTTGAGCAAACTGAAAGTCAGCTTCAGTATGAGGCCAGTTCTCTCTTTTTTTTTTTTTTTATAAATTTATTTATTTTTGGCTGCACTGCGTCTTCGTTGCTGCACGCAGGCTTTTCTCTAGTTGTGGCGAGTGGGGGCTACTCTTCGTTGTGGTGCGTGGGCTTATCGCTGTGGCTTCTCTTGTTGCAAAGCACGGGCTCTAGGCACACAGGCTTCAGTAGTTGTGGCATGCGGGCTCAGTAGCTGTGGCTCACGGGCTCTAGAGCGCAGGCTCAGTGGTTGTGGCACACGGGCTTAGTTGCTCCACGGCATGTGGGATCTTCCCAGGCCAGGGCTCGAACCAGTGTCCCCTGCATTGGCAGGCGGATTCTTAACCACTGCGCCACCAGGGAAGCCCGAGGCCAGTTCTTGATTATTTTTGTAAAAGGGTCAGAAACTTATAAATTATATTCAGATTTGCAGAAGTAAACATAGATTCTTCATCTTCTCTCTCAGATCTTATCTTATTCAGGAGCTCTTTGTTTTCACAGGTAGCAGAGAAAAGATAAAGTTACCATTTCTGGGTCACTCTGTCTCTGCTATTCCTTGAATGCTCCAGGCCTCTGACACCAGGTGACCATTTGGATCTTTTTTCTGCTGCCCGTGCTTGTCTCTAGTGTGATGTAGCTTATCTCATTTGCACCTAGCACTTGAGGTAGAAGTTTGTGGTTTCTGCCATGGTCACCTGACCTGAGGACTCAGCATCATGAAATAACCTCCCCATCTTACCTCTTGGACTTTGCTCTGTCCTTCTCTGGTTCAGTGGTCTATAGCACTCCTTGATTCTTTTACTGAAACACGTGAGAATCCTGGGGCTCCATCCTGGCCATGTAGGAGAGTTTGGGCCTTTCTAATTCTCACCCGGATGGTCCAGTGCTAGACTGAGAACAGGGAGCTCCCCTAAAGGGCTTTTGAATTCCCTCTATTTATCTTGCGATGTCTGGGCTATGTCAGCCTCCTCTCAGGGTTTCTCAAACCTTTTTCCACCCAGAATTTTCATCCTGAAGGCTAAGTCACAATCCTCAATTCCATCTGGCCTCTCTTTTCTTCTCCTCCTTCTTGGACTCCTCTCTCTGGAACCTGATGGGTTTCCTTAATTTCCCTTTCAGTCAGGTGAAATTTCTTCTTACATCACATCTTCCTTCTTTTGCTAAGGCTCATAAGTAAAGCTCTGGAGTCCAAATCTACCAGGCTTGATTCCTGTTAAGTAAAGGGAAGCTTTACAATGTAGAAGGTTCTTTTCTTTTTCAAAAGCTTGGCTTTCAGGGTTACTGTCACACTATAGACTCAGAATGTCAGCTTTTCAACTCAGAGCTAAATGACAACTTCTGAGGACTTTTAGTGTGTGCCCACCCTCTCTTTCTCTGTGGCAATCAACTGCAAAGGCCCAAGGAATTTACGGAAATGGGATTTGCCAGGGATTCACGTTTGAAGGGAAGAGGAAGAAAGACTAGTTTAATATTTAAAAAATATTCTCTACTGAGCTGATGGGAGAGCTAACTGTTGCCCGTCAACTATATGCCAGGCACTGTGTTAAGTGCTTCTCATGCTTTCTCCATTTCATCCTCACAGCTCGCAAGGAGGTCTTTACTTAAGAGGACACTAAAGCTTAGAGAGGTTCTAGATCTTGCTGAAAATCACACAGCTGAACAGCAGTGGAGCCAGTATTGGAGCCCATGGGCTCTGCCTTGACAACTTGCAAGATTATTGACTGTGACACTGTGTCACAGAGAGAACAGAGGGGGTGAAGATAAAGAAATCCACATCACGTCCAAAAGCACGCACCATAAATCTCATCACACCCTGCTAATTCCTGTTCTTCACTAAAAATTTCATGCCCCACGAAACGTATCAGGCAAATCCAAATATTGCTCATTGGGAGACAAGAACTGGCTGATGGTTTGACAGGAGGAGATAGAAGGAGGAAGGCACAGACTGTTCACCACATTCCAATTGCTGGGAAACAAACCTGCTGGAAAGTTCATTAAGCTTTCACCCACATAACTCTGAAGATGATTTTAATGAGCCATTTATTGGAAGTTTGTTAGGGGCCTGTACTTTGGGTGCTATATTTTTATTGGCTTCCTTTTTATAAAAAGGCAAAACCAAAGTACATAGTGTTCAGATGACTTTCTTAAAATGGGAGGCCATCTGAGTCACAGAAGTGAAGTTAAATTCTCTAAGCTTCCGGTCCCACAATATCTTTCTCTAAATACACTTTTGTCCTGCAGCTTCACTTTTTCAAGATCAGAGGATGACACTCTAGGAAGAAGAAAATCCATCTGACCTGCCTACACAACAATGAGGCAACCTCCTTGGAACCCGTTTCTTTTCACACTCCAAAGAAATCATGTTTCAAACAACAGAGGTGGCAGGAGTTTGGGGGAAAAAGTGAAAGTTTAATGTTCTTTTAAAAATCCAGAAAGCAGTGTTTCTTAACATACAGAGCAGTAGCGTGAGCCCACATTTTATTGTTTTTTGTTTGTTTGTTTTTTGGTTTTTTGTGGTACGCGGGCCTCTCACTGTTGTGGCCTCTCCCGCTGCGGAGCACAGGCTCCAGACGCGCAGGCTCAGCGGCCATGGCTCACGGGCCCAGCCGCTCCGCGGCATGTGGGATCTTCCCGGACCAGGGCACGAACCCGTGTCCCCTGCATCGGCAGGCGGACTCTCAGCCACTGCGCCACCAGGGAAGCCCGTGAGCCCACATTTTAATATTGTCATGCTTTCTCATTCAGACTGGCTATATCTTAGTGTGCACTATGAGAAGGAAAGACAAGCAAGTCATCAAACTTGTCTAAAGATAAATGACAAAATGTTCCAGAATAACAATGAAAACCATTAAGATCAATAGTTGTTCTTAGATGACTTAAGAGGGGTTCTTTTATATAATCAAAGTTGGTAAAAAGAGATGGAATGAAGACTCCAAACGGAAACAAAGAAGGGGAACTAGAAGAGAAAAACAGAGCAAGAATATTACACACGGAAACAAGAGGAGTTTAAAATACATAAAGTAGAGGGAGACAACAGAGCCAACAGGCCTGTTGAGAGAGAACTCAAGAACTTTTTTTCAGAAGTGGGAAAGATGGCTTGAGAAATGAAACGACTTCTTTGTCTCAGTGTGTGAAGCCGGATAAGTGGGGACAGATGCCAGAAACAGGCACACTTCCCAAAGGAGGAAGAAATAGAAAATTGGTTTCCTGCCAGAACAGGTGGCGTGTTGACATGTACACATCTGACAGGCAGGTTTCTGAAGCTTTCCAAGGGGGCTGACCAGGCCAGCCCGAGGCCGTCTCTAAGACTTCAGGGAAAGGCACCACGGGGGAGCCCCCGTGCTATGGTTTCAGATGTGTCTGGACGCAGGAGAAATAGCAGTGGTGGGTAAGGAGAGTCGGGGAGCAGCCTGCTATGAAGCACAAGGCTGAAGGCGGGCCTGAACTCTCTCAGAGCTCAGGGCCTGATATTTTTAAACACCCATTATAGGACGAGAGCCAAATGTCTGGTTAATTTCAGGAGCAGGCGGATATTAACCCGCTAAAGTCCCTTTGACCTTCTCAAATGCTGTGAGGACTTTGTTTTCCTTTCTTTTTTCTTTTTTGCTGGTGGTGGTAATAGTAGGGAGTGAGTGGGGGGGGGGGGGTCTAAGACTGGGAAAGCATATGGGTGTTGGGGGTGAAAGGCTGATATTCAGTTTCCCTACAGAGTTTGGAATCTTCTTTTGTTTGCCTAACTGGCTTCTAATAGGACCAGTGATTGGGACTCTGTAAATGGCACACTTACCCAATCCTAAAAATATTTAAATAATAATCTGGGGCTAGACCTGGGGTGAAACTATCCAACAAAACAGTGATACCTTGAGAATAATGTTTCTCACCCTACTGATACTGGGCAGTAGAATTGTGGTTACATGCATGGGCTCAGGGATAAAACTGCTTGTTTTTGTAACCCCACTCTACTCACTGACTGTGTGGTATTGTGCAGTGAACCTCTGAGCCTTCATTCCCTCATCTATAAAGCGGGGATAATCACAGTATCTATCTGGGGCAGAAACACTGTGGTATGTTTACCACATGGTTTCTTTTCCTTGCTGGGAACAAAGGCAAATCCCATTTCCTATTTTCTCCTTGCATCTGCGTGAGGCCCTGTGACTAATTCTGACCATTAGAATGTGGGCGCATGTAGTTATGCCACTACTGGGATGACCCCTCAAACCTCCCACAGGATCTCCCAGGCTCCTTCTCCTGTCTCATTGTCTGCTGGCCAATTACAGAAGATCCAGGAGACGCTTCTGAGGGCCCCATAGCTGTTACTGCCTCTGCAAATCACGATGTGAAAAGCCGTCTGCCAACCATCCAACTGACTGTGACCTAAGCACAAAATAAATCTTCTATTGTATGAAGCCACTAAGATTTAGGGGATGCTTGTTACAGCAATTCATCAATTCTAACACTATCTCAAATATGAGTCACTCCTCAATAAAACTATATCATAAGGTTATTGTAAAGATTAAATGAGTTACTATATATAGAAACTATTAGAATAGTATCTGTTATATAAGCTCCCAATAAAAATTATTTCACATATCATAATCAGTATAGAATTGGCCAGTTGGTTATTAATTCTAGGAAATATTATACTTTGGTCCATTAATTCTAAGAAATAATATTTGCAGTTTCTTAGCAAATTTGAGCACAGACTGGGCCACCTATCGGTCATAGTTGTTAACCTGGTTCTATGATATGCTTTATATAATCACTTTGGGTTAGACTGGGCAAGGCGGTGAGTTTGAATGGCTGGAAATCTGCAAGGACCTTTAGGTATAAGGCATCCCAGCTCTTCAGAGATACCTTTCCTTTTAGAGTTTTTTTTTTTTTTTTTTTTGCAGCATGCGGGCCTCTCACTGTTGTGGCCTCTCCCGTTGCGGAGCACAGGCTCCGGATGTGCAGGCTCAGCGGCCATGGCTCACGGGCCTAGCCGCTCCGCGGCATGTGGGATCTTCCCGGGCCGGGGCACGAACCCGTGTCCCCTGCAGCGGCAGGAGGACTCTCAACCACTGCGCCACCAGGGAAGCCCCAGAGATACCTTTCCATAGCAACCTAAAATTCATACGGACAACAACGTGGCTTCTAGATTCTGATCGGAAATCTTATAAAAGAAGTCACGCCAACTGAATACTTGTGTTGAAGGGCTGTTAGGTTTATAAATAGTACATGCACAGGGGGTAGCACAGAACATAGCCCAGTTTCAAGTGCATGCTTGGTATCTAGTAAATGGTGGTAATAATAACAACAAATAAATAATAATTATCGGGCTTCCCTGGTGGCACAGTGGTTGAGAATCTGCCTGCCAATGTAGGGGACATGGGTTCGAGCCCTGGTCTGGGAAGATCCCACATGCTGCGGAGCAACTAGGCCCGTGAGCCACAACTACTGAGCCTGCGCGTCTGGAGCCTGTGCTCCGCAACAAGAGAGGCCGCGATAGTGAGAGGCCCGCGCACCGCGATGAAGTGTGGCCCCCACTCACCGCAACTAGAGAAAGCCCTCGCGCAGAAACGAAGACCCAACATGGCCATAAATAAATAAATTAATTCATTTAAAAAAGGGTAAACTTATCAAAGAGGTGCCAGTTGTCAAAAAAAAAAAAATTATCACTATTGTTTGAGTACATCTCTTTTTTCTTAGAACTTCCAAAGTCTGTCTGTTGTGTACTTTCTACCTGGGGCTCTTGGGAAAGTCAGTTTACATCCTGATGCAGCTGTGGCCTTGTTTGTTACATAGTGCCATGTTTTCTAACATTTCATTTACTTTTCCCCTACTGCAGTCAGAGGCCATTACTTGTCCTTATGCTTGCTCGACCTAATGAGGCAAACTGGTCTCTACCCTCTTTATACCATCCTTTACTTATTTGCAGACTCCACCCTTGTGTATCACTGAATAGCAGGCATTAGATATGCAATGTCACACAGAGATCTCAGCAATAATTAGGCATTTGGAGGTGATTTTTTTTCCAAGAAACATTAGTCTCAACCCTAAAATTCCCTTTTCTTCAGTAGGTCCAGGTCAATAGATAAAGACCTTAATGGTCCTTTAATGTGGAGAGGAGCAAATCTGGCTGCTTTCTGGGTCTGGCAAACTCTATCTGGCTATTCATCAAGCATTATATGGCTGGCAACTCCGTACATGTATTCTGCCAAACGCTTTGTCTCCTTACCCTCTAAGTCTGTATGTACTTCAGAGAGAATTCAAACCTTGAATTTCTGATTTATTCATACTTAACTGATCAAAGTTGCCACATCTGTCTTAGTCAACACTTACAGGGTCTAACTTCTGTTTCTTTGACCCAGGAAACTTGAAAAGGTTGGCAGCAACCACCTCCCAGAGAAGAAACGAAACCAGTTGTCTGGGTCTGGGAAGGAGCTAGTTCACATCTGGCCTTCAGACAATATTTACAATGATTTTTTTTCCCCTTTGAATTCTAAGGCATGTGTAACTAAAAAGATGTGCTTGCAAATCTCTCTTAGCTGATATCAACCTGAAATGAAAGGAATCTCAGAACACCTCAATGGGAGAGTTGTGGGGGCAGCAACCTAGTTAGAAGGGTGTAGGTGTAGGAGTCTTATCCTGGAGCCCAATTTACATAGCGTTTCACATAAGTCTGAGAAAACATCAACTGTCCATCTTTTTAAAAGGGCAGTGGTAATGGGGAGGGGAGGGTGGGAGGGGTGGGGACTCTCGGTACTCCCTCCAAGCTACTCCTTAGTACTGCTTCTGACCTAACAACACCACACTTTGGATCTAATATCTTGGGGCTGATGTTTCCAGAAGCAAAAGGAACCACTAACATACTGGCTAGGCAAAGAGTGGCAACAAAAGGCAAATCTTTGCTAAAAGGATACGGACATCAAGCATGTCAAACTCACAGGCTGGTTAAATGCCCAGGTTATTTTGCTGTGAACCATTATTTCTCCTGGCAACATTTTATAATACTGGCTGTCCTCCCAAAGATGACAGAGCATCATGTGAGTGTGCACAGAGGACTTCACTCTGCAAATATTCCAGGGACAGCAGTCTCCTAGAAAGGCAGGTTAAAAAATTCCATAGATTTCTTTTGGCTGCTATTGTATAGTACAGAATGGAGTGATCTCACTGCAAAAAGATAGGAGGTAGCCTTGGACTGTCGTAAAAACCAATAACTGTGCAGACGTTTGTCGCTTTACAAACCAGTTCAAATTCATGTAAAAAAGATGTACCTCCCTCTCTACTTTCAGAGGAAACCCAAAAAGAACAAAGTTTGCATTTATAAAAGTAAAATGTTTAAGACATCTGCTAATCAGCAACCACTGGATTTTATTACATTAGTAGGTTATAACTTCCAAAGACAAACATCTTTTTTTAATAAAACCAAGTGTGGTGGGCAGAGTCTAAGATGGCCCCCATGGCTCCTGGTCCTATATTTCTGGCATTCGTGCCCTTAGGTATTCTGCTTCCCTGATGTATGGACCCTAGATCTGCATCTAACTCAACAGAATATGGCAAAGGTGATGGCCTGTCACTTCCATGATTATGTTGTGTTATTTAAGATTCTGTCTTGTTAGCAGACTGACCCACACGGCAAGAGGCTGATAGGAGCCTCTAGAATGACTTCCAGCTGACAGATGGCAAGAAGCCAGGCACTCAGTCCTACAGCTGCAAGGAAATACATTCCCCCAACAACTTGAGTGACCTCAGAAGAAGGTTCTTCCCCAGTTAAGCCTCCAGATGAGAATGCAGCCTAGCAGATAGTCTGATAACAGCCTTCTGAGGCCCTGAGCAGAGGACCCAGCTAAGCTGTGCCTGGCCTCCTGACTTACAGAATCTAGGAGGCAATAAATAATACACCAAATGTTTACCACAAGGCTTCTGCTCTTTATAGGTTTCATACTGAAATAGTGAAAAAGAAAGCTGAGCTGTGTAGTCAACTGATGTTATTAAACGACACAGTGAACCACAACTCTGCTACTGCCACGTTACCACCAAAGTACAATGAGATAAACATTTTGTCAGGGGTGTTCCTTCCCCCTCCTCCATTTTAGCATAGTTAGGAAAAAAAAAAACAACAACATAGTCGATGATCTGTCCCTCAGACATTTGGACCCTGGGGTCAGGGCCATGTTTTGAAGGAACAAATAGAACCGAATACACTAAAGCTTTCCTTACACTAGAGGTCACTAGTAGAATTTCCTTAAGGCCCCCATCCAAAAATATAAAATAATTAGGACAGCCCACATAGCCACATACATTTGCATTTGCATCATCAGTTGACTGTGAACTGCAGTTAGGTTGCATGCACTTTTCAAAATTCCATCATGCCCACAATGAAATCCATACTCCTGACTGTGACATTCGAGGCCGCAGACTCTGGCGCAGCCTTCGTCTCTGACTTCTGCACTAGCCTCTTTGTTCAGTATTTGTCCCACAATGACATTCTTTCTCTCCGTCAAGCACACAAACCAAAGTTATGTCTACCTCTAGGGCTTCTGTCTGGAACACTCTCCAAAATTTCCATGGCTGACGTCTCAGAGTTTAGTCTCAAACATCCTCTCCTTCAGCAAGGCCGTCCCCAATTTTCCCAAAGGCCCCTTTCCTGCCCAGTCGCTCTCTTCCACATTAATTTCTTTTATTTCCTTCAAGATGTCAATACTATCTGAAATGACCTGCTTATGGATCTACGTGACTATTCTGTGTCTCTCACTAGAATATGACTGCCGTGTAGTACGTGCTCAGTAAGTATCAACTGAATACATACATGAAATACAAGTTGATTATTATACCAAGACTGTCAGTTCTTGATTTAGTTTTCTTCTTTGTCCCTTGCTCACCCTTCCACAGGTCTGAAATCCCACAGCAGTTTTGCTGCTAACTCAGCCAGCATGTTTCACACACCTGTATACACAGCACTAAACAAGGTATCTGAAAGGAAACAGAAGTTGGAGAAGATGTAGTTCTGACCTTAAGGACTCTACAGATTAACTGGGTGGCAAGATGCAGCACATGTAAATCGATTAAAATCCAACTACGAGGCACTCACCACAATAACTAGGCCAAGCTAAACATGAAATTGCTTAGGGAGTACAAAGGAAGGGATGATTAGAAAACTTCTTATAGGAGCTGATTCTTGAGGCAGGAGTGTCTATGGGAAATAAGGCAAGGGCATTCAGAGCAGGGGGAAAACAATGAGAGGAAGCCATTAAACCCCCAAAGTTTTTTGTTTTTTTTTTTTAATGCATCCATTTCTCAGAGAAAATGTATCTCTAACCCAGAGCCTGTCTGAGCTTTGGAATCACTTTTTTAAAAAACCAAACACTGGCCTCTACCTAAGCTGAAGATATCAATGCTGGCTTCAACTCCAATTAAGTCAGAATCTCTGGAGGCTGGGCTTAGGCTTGGTATATTTCAAAAGGTCCCCAGGGGAGTCAATGTGCACCCAGGGTTGAGATCCCTTGCTAGCCTGAAATGCCATCACACAGTTGAATTGATGAGAGATGCCCCAGGTCAATAAAGGGAGACAGTGAAAGACAGTAGTTAAGGCTCCGGAGTAGAATAGCCTAGGTCCAAATCTAAGTCCTGCAACTTACCTGCTGGGTGACCTTGGGCAAGTGAACTAACCTCTCTGAGCCTCTGCCTACACATCTGCGAATAATAAATGTAGTTACATTTATTATTAAGTGGAGAATTAAGTGAGATAAGGCTTATGAAAACATCTGATGAAATGCACGGTGCATAGTCAGATATTAAACTTTTTTCATTATCGTTAGTATATATGTCCCAAATTTTCAATTTTTCATAAATGCACTGTAAAGTCCAATGTGCATTTCTGAAGTCTTTGAATCTATCAGCTTAAAAAATTATTTTAAGTCTGATCACAGCCTTAACCTAGCACACTGATGAATTCAAGCACATTTAAGCAGGACCACAAAGAAGACAGAGGCTAAGTCAACCTGGGAGCAAATGAGCATTGTAATGGAAACCGAAATCATGAGTGATGGGCCAGCAGCCTTGCCTGATGAAGAAACCAGGAGCTCACAATGTTAGAACAACCCTTTTTGTAAAAAAAAAAATTACAGGGCATTTAAATGAAACATAGCAGAGATTTTCCACATTACTTGGGTTAACAGTACCATCCTTCTCCCACCATTCGTGTGGACCCAGCCCTAGGATAAAAACTGTATCCTGAATCACTCTCTCTCTACCTCACCCTAGGTCTGATCACTTGACTCCAAAGTTCCCAAATACGTGTCCCACCTAATATTTTTAGAACAAGTCATTTGAAAGTTTCCTAAACTTCTCATAACCTAGCGATTTGCCAAGAATAAAACCACTTAGATCATTTATACTTATCAGAGAAGCAGTTTATTTAAGTGTAGAGAATCCACTGCATAACTTTGTTTTCATATTTCTATACTATGTTTAAAATGCGTGCCTCAGGATGACGTAGAACACAAAGTTGGAAATCTTGGGCGTATAGACCTGAAGTCACAAAACTGAAGAGCTTTAGCAGCCATAGGTTTTAGAGACCAAGGAGCAAAAGGGCTGCCAGGACAGAAAATTGATAAGCAGCAGTAAGAGCTCAAAGAGATACTTCAACAATTTCCAATCCTCAGGGAAGTCAGGTAAAATAAGACAGGAGAAGTTTCCTTTCAACAAAGCAATGTTGTGGTCTTTGGTGATTTTAATTTCAGTTATTGTAATTGCAAGTCCTAAAATATACATTTGGCTCTTCTTTTAGAGTTAAAAAAAAAAAAATGCATGCCTTGTATGTTCCTAAATGCTTAGAAAATAAAGCGTGGAAAAGTACCCTCCAATCCTTTGATAGTGGTCCTTTCTAGATTAACATTAAGAGTGACTTTAAGTTTTTAAATTAGTCTCTTTAGTGGCATTTGAAATTTGTATATAAGCATTTCTTATTTTTGTACTACTTAAATGAAATTCTAGATGAAATAAAACATATGTTTTATAGCAAGACCCTGGCCCTTCTGGAAACAGAAGTAGGCTTCGAAAAATGCCAACCCCTTCAACTTAAGTCAAGAAAGGGCTGTCACTGAGTATGAATTTTAAATATTTAGTGGGTTGGAAAAAGCCTTCTGCACTGGAAAGAGAAGATGAAAAAGACTCCTGGTTAGAAAAGGACAACCTTTCTGGCTCCTCCTGGGTGGTTTTGAGCGTCGCAGCTCGGCTTTCAAAGGCTAACCAATGAGGTGACAGCGAATACTCCATTGCACATGTTTGTGAAGTGTAGACCTCCAAGGCTGGCTGAGAAACGTCCTCCTCAGCAAAGACTTAGGTCTCCATTTTACACATTGAATCAGTGCTTTTCATGATTCCAAAGGACTACTTTTTTTTCCCCTCTTCCCTCATTCAACTCGGAAACATTCCTTTCTGTGGATTTTCGTGAACCCCTGCCCAACACCAGGTGCAAATTGAAAAAATCCCACTGGCCAATTTCAGCATAGGGAGGCCTACTGTTCTTTCAATAGAGCCTCTCTTTCAGGCCAGGAGTTCAGATCTTAGCCCCTGGGCACACAAGTCAGGGGTTTCACTTTCATCCACAAGCATCACTCATGAAAAAACTCCTTCTCTGTGGTGGCTGCCTCTCCAGACCCCCCAGCCTAGAGGCTCAGATATATCTGCCTGTGTGAACCTGGGCATTTGTCAGGGAGGAAAGCCAGAGGAATTCCTTGCTGATCTTAACCTTTAAATGTACGACAGTCCCCGGCTCAGACATGTAATTTTCCACCCGCTGTGGTTTATGTGTGGTTGACATTATCATTTGGCAAATACTTTACAGCAAGTTACCCTCCTTGGCTTGCAATTTAGAGACTATTGGGTGGTCTTCTCCACGTGGGACACTCCACCGGTGGATCACATGTTAGCTCTGCCACCAGTGTCCCAGGAAGGACCCGGGTGCCTTCAGAAACTGGTGGGTTCAAACTAGAATTCAATTCTGGCTTCAACGCAGCACTCCACTGTGCTTGCAACTTGCAGAAACCATCCAATTAAATTCTATTTTACAGGCATGTATTGAGCATCTACTTTGGATTAATTATCTACGGCAACCCGAATTACAAACACCTGCTATTTAATGGAATTGCTACCACCATATTGGGCGGTGGGATAGGAAGATCAGGACTGGTTCTCTACATTGCCTCCAGCCTCTATATAAATGTTTCCTCCACTGAGATCAGCTCGGTGCTTTGTGACCGCCTGGAGGGGTGGGATAGGGAGGGTGGGAGGGAGGGAGACACAAGAGGGAAGAGATATGGGAACATATGTATATGTATAACTGATTTACTTTGTTATGAAGCAGAAACTAACACACCATTGTAAAGCAATTATACTCCAATTAAGATGTTAAAAAAAAAAAAAGTTTCCTCCACTGCTAGTGGGGATAGGGTACACCCAACTATCAAAGTTCTACTGTTAGAATTTTCCTAATCTTAACTGACTAGATCTGTCACTGTGGACTCAGTAAGTAGACATGGCGTCCGAACTCCCCATCTGAGGTGCAAAAGCGGGGGGGCTTGGAATAATGTTTTCTGTTGTTGTTAGCAGGCTGGGGCTACCTGTCTTACAGCTCAAAGAAGCAGTTCAGATGGCATGTTGGAAAAAAAGATACCAAATTATCAGATTATAGATGTTACATAAAGTTCCTGAACTTACTCTGCAAACTAGGTGTATCAGTCAGAGTCCTACAGGACACAGATAGCCCACTCAGATTGGGTAATTAGTAAAACAAAGACTGTTCACGAGGCCTGGGCAGGGTCTCAAGGAACAGACAAGGGCAGAGCAGTACTCCATGTCCAGTAGCAAGTAAGAGCTGCTGCTACCACAAGAGAGCCAAATAAGCAGGAAGGGGGAGAGAGGATCCCAGAGGCAGGAGAGGGTAGCTATAGGGATAGGGTTGCCTGAAAGAAACTGTAGCTTTTGGTAGAAAGGTCCGGACAAACCATAGCAAACAGGCAGGGGGGAGCTGGGGAATAAATACTTCCACTCCCTCGCATCCTCCTTTCTGAACTCCTGCCAGTGACTCCCATTAGCCAAATCCCACTGGGAGTTGGAGGACAAGGAAACCCAGAGTGCCTATGGGCCAGGCTCCTGGGGCACAGAGAAGAACAGAGAAGGGAGGAGAGTGAGCCTAAAGGGCGCACAACCATCTCTAGAATACCAAATTTTTCTAAGTGCAATGAGAACCCAACAAAGAACACAATAAATAAAAGCAAATGTATAATTGGGGACTTGACGCTTGAGCTGGTTCTAGTACATGTAGAATTGTCATCTAGATGGGAGGAGAATGCTATGGGGGAAAAGCTTCAGAAATAGCTGTGTGGCCAGAGCCTGCGGTGTAAACAGCTGTGGCAAGGTAGGAGGCTGGAGAGGGAGGGGCCCAGGCTCTGGAATCCTGTTAGGTTGAGGCATTGGGATTTTTTTGTGGATTTTAAGCAGCGAAGTGTTATCATCAGACCTCCATTTGAGAAAGGCTGTCAGCTATATAGAAATGGGATGAATGATGCTGTGGGGCTGCTAACCTATTTCTGCAAACAGGTAGGGCAAAGAGATTACATAATCACAATAAGTGAAAGAATTCCTTCTGACTCCGATAGTCCCAGAGATCTGGTCTTGGTAACAGCTGAGAAGGAGTCAGTACAATTATCCTCCTTCCTAACCCAAACAATTATTATGCTTAATTATCTTTTCCAAAAGATAGTCTTCCTTCAGGTTCTAATATTCTTTCACAGGATCTACAGACATTCTCTGCATCTGAAACAACGTCGAACATATCACACAAAAGAGCCGGGTCCTTTCCTGTCACAAGCTTGTGAAGAAACTTCCTTGGCACTAGAACGCCCCTCTGGCTGACTTTGTTGCTAAGTTCTTATGTCATTTTAAATGGCTGCCACATTATTTCACATTAAACTATGTACACAGGGTAATTTTCTCTGAGTGTGTTGCTAATTTTGATTCATTACATTGCAACCTCTTTGAATGCACCACCCTGAATCCCGCTGTGTGTCCCTCACAGCCACCCTGGTGCTAAATGCGTATTTGTTTTTTCAAGAGCATATGGTCATTCTTTACCTTCGAAGCAATTTGTGCTTTGAAGGGAGGGGTTTCTTACACTCACTGGAGTGTCTCTCTTTAAAACAATCCATGCCTTTAAACACCATTGTGCAAACTTTCTGAGCCCAGGACAAGTATTTATTTAATCAGAAAAAAAAGTATTTTGAGCATCTATAGTACTCAAGGGCTGGCCCAGATAATCAATCAAAGATAATAATTTGGAACATTAAAAATAAGGAAATTCAGGCTAATATGTTAGGGGCTAAAAATGGTCTACTGTGTAACCCTTTCCAAATAATATTTTAAAATTTGCAGAGACCTTCAAAGCCTATTCAAAGATGGACTATTACATAGGAGTTTTGAACGCTATAGGGGGGCTAGAGAGGAAGGTATTTTGGGTTGGGGAAGACTTTTGGCATTTGTCAGATTATACCAATCACAACACATATAGGGCTGCCGGAAGTCTGGGTTGGCTGAACTGTCACCTTCTCTGTGGAGGCTTTCCAGATGAGTCTCTGCACAGTCTCAGAGAGTCACTCCAAACTCAGGAGTATTTCTACAGATAATGCTTCTTAAAAATGTGGTTTCCAGTCACACTCCTCAGAATAACCCAGGGAATCTTGTTAAGCCTGCATCCCATCAGTAGCATCCCTGGTTCAAATCTTGATGTTCCACATACATCTATCATTTCCATCAGACTGTGAACTTCTTCAAAATGGGAGCCACATAGGAATATCAATATCCCCCCAAGTTGGCACAATACCAGGAAAACAGTAGATTTTTTCTACACAACTTAAAAGGTCCTTATCACCATATTCAGATGCCCATACCTTGAAACCAACCATTGTGTTCTAGGTATCTACTGCCACATAACAAAGTACCACAGAAACAGGCACAGTGATACCTCCAAAGTATTCTACTGGTCAAGCAGTCACAGAGCACGTCCAGATTCAAGCTGAAAGGACACAGACATCACCTCTCATTGAAGAATGTCAAAGAATTTGTAGCCATTTTAATCTACCACATAGCATATGCCGAAGCCTGTTAAAAGAAGAATAGCTATCATTCTTTCATCTGGCCTTATGGGCCTTTCAAAGAGCCAAATAAGGAAACTGGACATTTCATTGGTGGTGAATGGAATAATTAGTACTCCTTATCAGAGACTGGAGCTACGAAAGGGTTAGAAAGTCCCGGGTATTTAGCCCAGGAATATTCCGCTATGAGGATCCCCTTAGCTTGCACCTTCGGATGCAATTCTGAACGTAGGGGTTTGTTTCTCTGGATGACTCTTGATTGGAAAATCTCCTCTCCTTATTTTGCATATTGGCAGCTCTAATCCATCCATGTGTCTAAATAACACACATCTTATAATCCGTTTCCCAAAACAGAGAAATAGGACCTCGCCACCCAACTCTATGTCTGGATGAAATGTATGACCAAACAAATACACCTGGATCAACCAAGTTGGTCAGCCATCAGATAGTCAAGAGTGAAGAACTGTACTTGGTCAACACAGAAACTAAAATAAGTTGTCCTTGTGAAGCTGGGTGAAAATGGCATTTCAGCTAAAAGCGCTTTTGTTGAGCTTGAAAATTCTTGACTAAGGGGTGGGAGTCATAAAGTGCTTTATGAGTCATGGGAAGGTCAAAGATCACCTTTCAACTTCTAAAACTAACCCAGGCTACTTACGGTAGCTCTCTTTCTTTCCCTCTTCCCCCACCCTCTCTACCAGCTTCATCATCTCTGTCCACTTCACAGTATATCTGTAATGAACTTGGATCCAGTTCAAGGAATACACAGGAAGCCTTCAGCTCCCTAAGCAGACTGCTCCGTAGGAGGGAGAGAGAAAAGAAAACACCCCAGGGTGGCTCTGTATTTCCAAAAGATTAAAAATAATTAAACAATAAGATATTCAACTTGGATTATTTCAGGACAGTGATTAATGGGGCCTCTCTCTCTAATGATGCCCTCCCCTCAGCTAATCCCTCCCAGTCTCATTTCAAAGAAGATGTTGGTTAACACTTCATTTGTTTTTTTTTTTAATTAATTAATTAATTTATTTATCTTTGGCTGCATTGGGTCTTCACTGCTGTGCGCGGGCTTTCTCTAGTTGTGGAGAGCAGGGGCTACTCTTTGTTGTGGAGCACAGGCTCTAGGCACGTGGGCTTCCGTAGTTGTAGCATGTGGACTCAGTAGTTGTGGCTCATGGGCTCTGGAGCACAGGCTCAGTAGTTGTGGCTCACAGGCTTAGTTGCTCCACAGCATGTGGGATCTTCCTGGACCAGGGCTTGAAACTGTCCCCTGCATTGGCAGGCAGATTCTTAACCACTGCACCACCAGGGAAGTCCAACACTTTGTTTCATTCCATGTACTCCTAAGAAAATAGGGGTATATTATGACCCTGATACTTATACCAACCAGCTGCCTCCCTCTCTCCCCTCTTGGAATAATTGTGGGTGAAAAGAAAGGAGACATTCTCAAAGGCATCAGTGCTTAACTAATTACCTATCTACCCAAGGCAATAAAGCATGGGGCACCCAATATGCTGCTGTTGGAACTAGAATTCAGAGTGTCTCCTAGCCAATGGGCCCAGCACTGTGTCTACCACAAACTAACCATTCAGTAAATGTCTGTTGCAGTAACACACTACAGAAACAATTCCTTTTGTTTTTTGACCTGGGAAAGTTTATCCTTTTCACAGGGACACAGTCTGAGCAGAGGTGATGTTGATGCTGCTGCTCACGTAGGATTTCTCAGATATCATAATGGGCTCATATATTCATTCAACAAGCATTTACTCAGCACCCACTATGTGCCAGACTCTGGATCCCATCATGTACTGTATCAAAACAAGGCTTGCTCTAGCAGAGGTGGCAGCAAAAATTAAATAAATAATTACCCCAGTTGACAGTAGGTAGCAGTTTTGTTGCACTTAGTGCATAGAACATTAAAGCACTCAGGGAATATTAACTGAATGACTAATAACATAGAAAAACAACAACCACAGATTATTTTAAGTGTAGCATCTCCAAGCTCATGTCCTTGAATCTTAATGCAGCAATGTCTTGGCAGCCCAGTCTAGGGACATTTAATTTAAACTGTAAGAATATAACAAAAGCATAGATTTTAGCTCTTGTGTCTCTCCTTACCTTCACTATGGTCAGGCAGAGAGCCTGTTACCCTGGGAAAGTCAGAATGTTCTTTTGCAAGATGACAATTTACCAAAACCATATGGAGATGGCTGAGATCATCTATAAATGTGGCAAGTTCATTTTCATAAATTCATGATAAATTTAATTTGAAATAAAACCTTGACCTTTGACTTAATGATGAGATTAACTGCAAACTGAGCAACTTTTACTGCACATTTTCAACAGCTTCCCAAAAGGACTTTATCAGCTTCCAGTTTGGACTTCCTAGCATAAGGACACTTAGTTTTTTTTCTATAGCTCCACCAGTGGACCCGCAGAAAATAAAGGTTCATTCTTTAATCAACACCATTTGTTACATCTTTCTTTATTCACTCAAGTCAGAAGCTTTTCATTTGGATAACAGTGACTCCCCTTTCTAACTTGTAGGAATGGAGAAAACCCTTAAAATGATGGGCCCAAGAAGACTGAATGGCCACACTGTATGTAAGTTAAAAAAAACAAAAACAAAAAAAAACAACTTCTGTCCCACTCAGCTGCTGTCAAAAAGCAACTAAATGAAGCCTCTATGTAAGCTGGAGCTGGACTCTTGAGCATCCTGTTCTGAAATGTAACTCCATGACTCTCTGATGGAAGTCCCTGTCCCTGCATAAGCAAGAAGCTGACCCCACCATCCAGAGAATGCTCTGAGGAGCCACAGAAAGATTTACCCCATCAGCTGTGGCAAAGACTCTCATGGTACCATCCTTTTAACAACCACAGAAGTATAGGGCTGAGTGTCTTTTTTTTTTTTTTTTCTTGGTACACGGGCCTCTCACTGTTGTGGCCTCTCCTGTTGCGGAGCACAGGCTCCGGATGCGCAGGCTCAGCGGCCATGGCTCACGGGCCCAGCCGCTCCGCGGCATGTGGGATCTTCCCAGACCGGGGCACGAACCTACGTCCCCTGCATCGGCAGGCGGACTCTCAACCACTGCGCCACCAGGGAAGCCCAGGCCTGAGTGTCTTTTGAGAGTATTATCACTAATTTCTTTCACTAAGAATACAAACCAGATATTTTTAAAGGGATGAAGCTTCTAGAAAAAATAATCTTGGTATGTATACCTAAATGCCTACTTTCTTGGTGGCCACCAGTGCTCATCCAATTTGGGGAATTCACTAAGTAGATCAATAAAGAAAAACTGGCAGCTTCTATAACAAACACCCCCAAATTGCAGTGGCTCAGCACAATCATTTCCCACTCGTGCCCCAGTCATTGACAGTTGGATGGTTCTCCTAGGTATTCTGCCTCCATATGATGACTCAGGGATCTAGGCTCCTTATAGCCTGTGCCACCATCATCTACAGGATATGGATTCTTTATCTACATGGAAAAAGAAGAAAGAGCAAAGAAAATGGTCTAGAGAAGTTTCTGTCCAGGAAGGAGCATATGTCACTTTTTGTCCCATTCCAGGGCCAGTATGCAGCATGTATCTCCAACTTAACTTCAAGGGAGAGTAGGAAATTTAGACTTCCAGTCTGCCTGGCAAGAGGAAAGAGACCAGTGAGTATCTACCTAGTCTCCACTACAAGGTTTATGCTTTCCAAAAATAAAATATGGAATGGGAGAAAGAGAAAGATCCTAACATTTTAAAGTGCTGAAGAAAAGATCATCCTAGGCAATGCTCCCTGTGCTATACCAGCAAAATGAGGGAGAGTGGCTTAGTGGTTAGGAGAATGTGCCCAGGAGTCACACTGCTTCAGTTTATATCCTGACTCAAACACTTATTCGATATGTGACTTTGGGTAACGTGCTCAATTTTTGTGCACCAAATTTATCTGCAAAATGTTGATAATAACAGTATTTACCTCATAAAAGGGTTATTGTAAGGATTAAATAAAATTAAATATTTGAAGCACCTGTCTACTTTGGAGCCTAAAAGAAAGGGTAATGAGGGAGTTTTGGAAGGACCCAACCTCTGAAATGCTATAAAACGAGAGGTGCTAGTAAATACATACAGCAGGAGGAAGGGGGTATTGAGAAAGCATCCTCAAATTGGACCAGGAATGCCCTGCATTTCCAATGACATAGGCCAGCCAGATGTCAGATCAACTCAACTTGTTAAAGATGAAATTGCTTTCTGCAGAAGTAGAAGTGCACCCTTAAATGGATACAGAAAGCTCTCATGGATCTCAAGGACAGAGAGAAAAATGAAACTCAGAACTGCTGTAACTAGGGACTAGAGCCCATTAGAGAACCAGAGTCCCTTCCCTCCTTTTATCTTTGCTTCTCTTTTCACATTTGCTTCATTCTCTTTCCTCACTGCAACTGACTTTCCTTGCTTTGTCATGGTGGAAAATGGCTGCTACCAATATTTACATCTCTTCTATAAAGGGGAATAACAAAACTGCACCCAATTCCAAATTCCTAGGAGAGGATCTGATTGGTCTGACTTGGTCAGGTACCACTCCTGGTCCATTCAACTTTGGCCAGGCAGGTGAGTTCATGCTACAAGAACATGGCTTCTACAGTAATCCTGTATATCAGGCCTGGGAAGTGATGCTTCCCAAAAAAGAGAGAGGGCAGGGTAGACTCTGTTCTTCAGGTTTCTGATCTCATAATGCCTTCTAACTTTTTTTGTACTGACATTTCCATTATTGATTACCTTAGTTTTTCATGTGCTTATATCTTTTCTCCTCAATTAGGTTATACTATGGTATGAATGTGTACCCCTAAATTTGATGTGTTGAAGCCCAGCCCCAAGGTGATGGTAGTATGAGGTGGCATCTTTGGGAGGTGATTAGGTCAAGGCTGGAGCCCTCACAAGTGGAATTAGTGCCCTTATAAAAGTGACTCTAGAGAGCTCCCTTGACCCTTCCCCCATGTGAGGATACAATGAGAAGTTAGCAGTCTGAAACCCAGAAAAGGGCCTTTACCTGACCATGCTGGCACCCTGACTTAGGATTTCCAGCCTCCATAACTGTGAGACATAAATTTCTGTTGTTAACAAGGCACCCAGTCTACGGTATTTTTGTTATAGCAGCTCAAACAGACTAAGATAGGTTATTAGTGATGAAGGTAAGGATGCTGTGTACAATTTTTTTCTATTCCATAGGACTAGCACGTTGACCTATAATAGGTGTAAAAAAATTCATTGAATGAATGAAGAAATGATTAACTTGGCGGGAGGGGAGGAGTGAGTCTTGCCAACTTAGTGGCTTTAAAGGGTCACTGTAACACCCTTGGATAACTAACTTACTTAAAGAAAGTGGCTGAATCATAAAGAGACAGGGCAGAGAAGAAACTAATGCTTTCCAGCTTTTTTTTTTTTTTTTTACCATCCTTGCAAACGACTGATTCGGGGCTTAAAAAATTAACCTGCCACTGACAACTAATTACTTTTGCTTATCAATCCTTGGATTCTGCAGCTGCACTGAACATTTTGACCCTTACCTCTTCTTGTCATCACTCATTCCTAAAACTGAACTTCAATGTAAACAGAAAGAAAGAGTATTTTTCACCTTAACGTCACCATTATGGACACACATGGTGATTAAACTTAATGCTTATTTAGTGCATTTGTTACTATAGCACTCAATTCTTAACTCTTTAAGCCTCCTTGTTGCTAATTCATTCATTCATTCACTATCCAGTAAGTATCTCCCATGCACACTGCCCCGGGTTTACAACAGTGATTAAGACCCAATGCCTCTCTCAAGGAGCTTACAGTCAGGAGAAGTAATTAACAGCCAGTTACTGAGGAAGCTAATATTCCCCTTTTTCATATTTGTGGTTCTGCAGACAACAGTCAGCAAATGAAGAAACTTTATAAAAAATAACTTCTGTTCCATAGCATCTAAGTAAAGAGAAAGTCTACAAGTATGTCGGGGTAAAAACATGCACCTTATTTAATGGATGAAATTTTATACATTCTCTAGTAGCCCCAGTCTATATTTCTTTCCATCTGTTTTCAAGTTGAAGTTTGACCACTGTGAACCTAAAGGGCCACTCCTTTTTTTCTTTCTTTCTAGTATTTTCCATCTATTCTCATTGGCGTGGAGTTTAATTCCCAAAGGGCATAGTAATGAGAGAGGGCTCCCTGAGGGCCTGAGGAGTGGTGAGTGTGGAATCAAGAGATAACTGCAGTCTTGAGAGGTCAGCAAAGAAGGAATCTGCATCTAATTCCACTCCCCTCTGTCATTACAGTGAGCCATCTGAACACCTACAGTGGCCACAAGGTGAGAAATTTAAGAGACCCGCTTATGGAGGGGAATAGTAGTTGTTCCTTTTTCTTGGCTATTTCCTAGCACTTACTTAGCATCGTTCAGTGAGAAGGAAAGCCAATTGCCAATCCCCTCCACTGTCTAAATAATGGACAAGGCATCTCTTTGGAAACTCAATGGTACAGCTAGATTCATGGGAAAGACAGAGGTCGGTGTCAACCTCTTTCCCGCAAATCTATCTAAACATTCCATTCCCCCATTACTTCCTCCAAATGTAACCGTGGAAGACACAACCAACCAAACAAAACACAACAGGACAACCTAAATACAAAAGGAACAAAGATTCCTGGTGTTAGTTAGACTAAGGATTCTAATGTGAGACAAACGCAAGCTCCTCGTTGGAGCTCCAGATCCCCTTGCACGTGTAAACACGAGGTTTGGTTTTGCGGTAACCTGTGGATCTCAGAAGGCTGCAGAATTAGCAGTCTTTGTGTGAGAATGTGGTTCCATTATTTATTCAGAGTAAATAGTCGCATCAAAGCCCACAGGAGCTGTCAAAGCCAACATTAGACAGGGCCTGCAGGCAGAACTGTTCTTTCTTATGTCTTATTCAAGACATAAGAGAGCATCACCACATATCTAAAACATGATGGGCCTGGTCAGACTTCATTGTGGGTGGTGCAAAACTTGGTCTGTTTTTTTCCAACTTGGGAAAACTGAAGTAGCGGCAATGCGGTCAACCTTGGGAGACTCACGACCTACTCCCCTCCCACGTTTATAGATTGTTCCATTCTTTCTTAGTTTCCTCTTCCAAAGAAATGTGGATTCATTGTTCTACCATTACACTATTCAGCTTCTGCCAGTGAAGTGGCCACAAATTTCAACTCTTTCAGAGATGGGTTTTTTTCTTTCTCATTTCTAGGGCCCTATATCACAATGCTTAGGTTAGTCACCATCAAATTACAGCTGGGACTCGTCTGACCTAGACCTGGGTGCCAGATACATGGAGAAGAGAACTTGACAGTAGTCAAGGGCCTTGGTGAGATCTTTGTGCACTTTTAAACCTTAGTAATTTAGGTTGTAGGCCCTGTTAGAAATAATCCGCGAGTGGCTTTTAGAAGGCCATTTATTAAGTTTAAAACAACTACATTCGATAAGCACACATAACGCATTTTTCCCTCCAGAATCCATGACAGATAAAAAAGGCTTCCATAGATAAGATAAATTGTGTCCTGCGGTGAGCAGGAGTAAAGTCCATATCAGTTGTGAGAAAAAAACTCGTGGGTTTGCGTTTAAATGCCATTTATAACTTGTTTCTTTCACAGTTGCCGCCAAAGTTGTTAAACTTCGAGAGTTAAATGTTTAAAAGCTGCTCAAGGATTTTATGATGTCTGAATTCTTAAAGCAAAAGCACGTTCACCTTTTACAGAATTATGTTTAAATAATTCCATTAAAAAAAGTATGTGCAAAGGGTGTGTTTAATAAAACCTAGGTGAGGAAGAGTCAAGGTCAATTAATGGTTGGGGACCTTGAACCAGAGATGCTGGGTGATGCGCTCTGCTTTTCTCTGAGACTCATTCCTGGCGCTGTCGTGCCTTCCCCGCTGCCCCATCTCTACAAGGGTGCTTTGGAATCAGTCACACAATTCAGGAAGCAGCTTTGTGGCCAGAAAGCACCTACACCTATTCCATATTCCATCGGGGCGTGAGCTGGCAGCATTAGAGGCAAGCTTTGGAAAATGGGGACTAAGTTTAGCCTTCCCTTTTCCAAGCCAAAGGATTGCATGTGGCACCTGCGGCACAGAATAAGGGTCTCCCCGTGGGAATGATGCACCCTGACTCTAAGAGGCATTTGCTGTTGGCATTGCCTAGATCTCCTGTCCAAGATGGGGATGTGGCCACACCCCAGCTCACTCTCTAAACCCCTGAGCTCTCATTTCAGTAGCCCCTCTCCCAATCAGAGTGACTCTGATGTTAAACAAACCTGAATTCTAATACCATTTACCAGCTGTGTGACCTTAGGCAGGTCACTTCTCCTTTCTGAGCTTCCGCTCACTTATCTGTAAAATGAGGATCATAATAGCACCTAATTCATGGAGCTGTTGGGAGGATTGATGATACAATACATGCAAAACACTTCCTACAGTGGCTGGCATACAATGAGGGCCCCCAAATCACTTGCAGTTGTTATAATAATCAACATGCATCCGGCAAAGTGTCCAGCTGCTTTGAGGTTAAAATCATTAAAGTCATAAATTCCCTCATTTTGACACAAACACCTATTTAAAGTGACATGGTGAATAGCCGAGTATCAGGCCTAAAATTCACTTCTTTTAGCTGTTCCTGAACTTAGAATGAAATATGAATGTCTATGTAGGGTTGGAATATTGCCGCTTCCAGGCTCAAAGCAAAAGTTCCCAGTAATCAAGGCAGCTTAAAAATCCAGTAGTTCTCTCCTATGAGAGGTCTTAGCAGTGCTTTCTCTGAAATGGCTCTTGAATCTTGTTCCTCTCTCTGCATTGCTTTTGTAGAGTTAAGATGACCTCATCCTGATGTCCCTGACTCCATAGCTCTACCTCCAGGCAGCTGAGGTAAAAACTAGAGTAGAGTTGACCCTTGAACAATGCAGGGGTTGGGGCCAACCCCCCAACATGGTCAAAAATCCCATAGGCCCATGACCCACCATATAGGCGATTCCCCCCACCCCTGTATTGGCAGTTCTGCATCCCTGGATTCAACCAACCACAGATCGTGTAGTGCTGGAGTATTTCCTATGGAAAAAATCCACGTATAAGTGGACCCATGCGGTTCAAACCCATGTTGTTCAAGGGTCAACTGTAATTTGAAAATTCACATTCTAAAAATTTCTGTTGCTGTGAATTTTGACAACACATTCACTGTATTTGATATTTCATGTAACTATAAAGGAGGAAATTAGATTTGGGGATTTATCCAAAGGTGGGAGGGTGGGTGAAAGAGGTCTATATGCTCTGCCTTAGCAAGGCTAAGGGCTCTGCATAAGCTACCCCAGTGGGCCTTTGCAGGCTCACCTGTTCCAACCTCCTCTGCAACGTCTATCATCAGCCTCGCTGAATTACATACTACACAGCCTACCCTCCTAAACACCTGCTCTTTCATCCTTTCTGTCTTTGCAAACTTGGCTGCCACTCTCTCTGGAATGACCTGTCTTTAGCCCCCTTCCACTTACAAAGCCTCTATTCAAATATCACCTCACAAGAGGGATACGTTTGTAGTCAGAAGAATCTGGGTTTGAATCCAGGCTCTGCTGTGTACTGGTTCCATGACTCTGAGTAATAAATAACCTTCAGTTTTCTCATCTGTAGGTAGCCCAAAGAGCTCCACCAGGCTGGAAATAAAAATCTAAGGACTTAGCGGAAATCCCTGACTCTCACCGGTTTGGCCACACTGATCCCCCAGTCGGTTTAAAGGCCATTCAGGTACGGTGTGTGTGTGCCTTGTGTGCGTGCGTGCATGTGTGTTTTAACAGATCCCCTCTCTGTAAGTATTTTTGGGAACTGTTAAGTGAGACTGTTGAAACCTGACTCTAAGTCCAGACCTAGCTGGTCCACAAAGTACACTTGGAGGCTGGAATTTTGCCCTTATTGTTACTGCCACAGTCATCTCAGTCACCTAAAGGCAACTAACTTCATTGCCAGGTGGAGCAGATTGGCTGCCAGTCAGGAGAAAAATCCACCACCAACCATGCCACCGTCTTGATCCTCCCTGCTCAAGCCTTTGAGCACCACCACTACTGTTTCCTTTCTTTCTTTTTTTAAAAAATTAATTAATTTATTTATTTTTGGCTGCGTTGGGTCTTTGTTGCTGTACACGCAGGCTTTCTCTAGTTGTGGTGAGCGGGGCTACTCTTCATTGTGGTGTGCAGGCTTCTCATTGCGGTGGCTTCTCGTTGCGGAGCACAGGCTCTAGGCGCGCGGGCTTCAGTAGTTGTGGCACACGGGCTCAGTAGTTGTGGCTCACGGGCTTAGTTGCTCTGTGGCATGTGGGTTCTTCCCGGACCAGGGCTCGAACCCGTGTCCCCTGCATTGGCAGGTGGATTCTTAACCACTGCGTCACCAGGGAAATCCCACTACTGTTTCTTAACAATTCCTTTGGAACAACAGCTCTCATCTTACACGTTTTGGTCAGTCAAGGATTCCCCAAAATGATGCAACAGTGCTGATTGGGCCCCAAAGATTTACAGCTCTTCTTCCACTCCAGATAGGGATGGATTGTAAATACGGGGTGCACCTGTATCGAGAAATTGCCAAACCTTAAACCTTCAACAAGTCTTTAATTGGGACAACTCAATAGGCTACTTAACCCTTTTGGAATTTACTCCCAAGGGTTCTCCCACTGTTCCTACCTGAGAGTTCATTGGTCCCACCAGAGAGTTTAAGACCTCCTTAAACCTCAATACCTCCTATTCAAATCAGCTTACACCAATGGGATTGTGTGCACTATACGGATAGCATTTTATCCCTTCTCAAAGAAGCTTCAGTTACCATTCGGGGGAATCCATGGGATGTGTAAAATTAGGATAAGGCTATCTACCTAAAAGGATCTTGGAGAATGATAAATTATATTAAGTGAGACAACATATTTACAGTGCTTGGCGTAGTCCCAGGTACATAGTTCATTCGTAGGCCGATGTAAGCAACCAGTGCCCCAAACTCCACAGTGAAAGAGCTCCCTTCTCTGCGCTCCCACCATGATTAGAATGATTTTCTGTTGAGCCCTGACCACACTGTGTGGAGGCTGTATTTCTCCCTGCTGCACTGGAACCATCTCTTCCCATCTTTGTATCCTTATCACTGTCCCCCACCCTTGGCTTCGTACAGTGCCTCGCATGTCACAGCCCCTTAGTAACTCTTGAATGAAGGTGTTAAGAAAAAAATGGACCCGAAACGAGTAGATATTAATTTTCCTTGGAAAATAACAATTTCAGTGCATCTTTTGAAGCCTGTGTGCTCTTTCCCAGCTGCCTTATTAGCAACTCTAGGTGAAGGTGTTTAGTTATTTTGTGAGTCTCTATTACCAAGCTCCAGTGTCCTACACACGGCAGACACTCAGTGGATATTCGTTGACAATGATAATTGAGTTACTGTTACCACAATTGTTCAACTCATGACAAAATTATTATTAACCCAAATCCTTGAACAGCCATCCCTCAAATAAACAAAATGTCTGCAGTGCCTTATTCCTGACCCCCATACACGGCTCTTCAGAGGGCCTGGACCTATGGAATGTCCTGTAGTGAAGCTACTCTCTCACCCTCTGTTCTCCCCCAGGTACTGTATTGGTCCAGAGTCTGAAAGAGGCTTCAGTTCCTAATTCAACTATCATCACAAGAGTGATTTCAAATTGGGAATCAGATAGCCATACGGAATCAGATGGCTACATAAGAACTGGGGAGGCGCCAAACTAGTCCTTCCCACACTGGGATCTGCAGTATCACATGGAAAGTATATTTTAAAAATATAGACTCCCAGGCTTCCCTGGTGGCGCAGTGGTTGAGAGTCCGCCTGCCGCTGCAGGGGACACGGGTTCGTGCCTCGGTCCGGGAAGATCCCACATGCCACGGAGCGGCTGGGCCCGTGTGCCATGGCCGCTGAGCCTGCGCGTCCGGAGCCTGTGCTCTGCAACGGGAGAGGCCACAACAGTGAGAGGCCCGCGTACCACAAAAACAAAAAAACAAAAAACCACACACACACACACACACACACACATATATATATGTCTGCCTCCTTCCCGCGTACCACAAACAACAACAACAACAACAACCAAAACCACATATATATATATATATATATATATTCCTCCTGTCTCCTTCCCCCCGCACCCCCCACCCCCACCCCCCAGGTCTTTTATTCAGTAGTCAGGACATGGGCCTAGAAACACGTATTTTTCAAAAACTCCCAGGCAGGTCTGATACAACCATCTGGTTCCAGTGAGTGGACTCACCCTTGGAAACAATGACTTGGGTCATCCATCAGGGCTCAGGTAAGACGTTCCTAAACTCATTGGTCCACTGTGTCACAAGGGATGTAGAACCAAGGCAAGGGCACCTGGGGAGTGGTGTGGCAGCATTCTGAGCTCAGGGGGCCTGTCAGGTGGAGGGATACATTAGGCAGAGACGTCTACGGTGGAATGGCACGAGGGTGAAGGTGAGAGCATAAACCTAACGTTGGACCAGGGAGCAATGCAGGATGTGACAGAAAATGAAAGAAAAGGGTAACTCCAGAAACAGGCTTTTTGAGGGACAAGGACAGAGAGGCAGGCAGGAAGCCTGAGGAGACCATACAGCAGTTCAGGAAAGGCTGTGGAGGTTCAGCCCCAGGGGACTTCCAATGCACAGGACAGGAGAGATTTCACAGGACAATAAGGGGTTCCATCCAGAACGCCTGGAGACGGGGGCAAGGCTGGGCTCCTTTCTTGTTTCAATGAGGAAAGTTGCGATGCCACCCAGGAGATACAGCAGAAGTTGAGGTGGCACGGGGCCACCGTCGGGCACCTTGGGTGTCTCACTCTGAGAGCGCCAGGAAAGGCCAAGTGAATTTGAAGAGCAAAAGCAGAGAATATGACTCAAAGAAATGATCTATTTAAGTAGAAAAATATTTGATGCAGGTATTTGCCACTGTTTCACTAGACATCCTTCAGCGGAGAAAAAGATACCCAAATCAGGTTGTTCCCAGGCCTTTGATTGCCCACACAGGGCTGGGAGTGACTCCCTGAAGGCACGAGGTGATCCGGATAGGTGTTCTCTGCATGGAAGGAGAATCAAGAGCAGCAGTTGAGCACAAGCAGTCCTCTGGCACAATGGAGTCATCTTGGGGATGGGCAGAGACCAGCCCCAGGATGGCAGCATGTGACGCACGTGAGTCGGGAATATTCTAAGAGGGAGGAAGAGTCTTATGTGTGAAAGTGAGATCCTCCTCTGAACTCTGCGCTGGGTACTTTACACTCACTGTTGGTACGTCTCAGGCCTGTCTGTCCCACTTTGGCCCTCACCAGGGCATGTGGGAACTACTGGGGCCCTGTGTGCCCTGCCCAGGGAAGGGGGAATCGGAAGCACCATTATAGGTCCATTGGCCTAGACTCCACCATTGCTCTCAGTCCTAAAGCGCACTAGATGTGGCACTGAGCCAAAAACGGGCTTCCTCTGGAGACCGAGAGCCACCCATGGTCACGCTCAGAGAAACAGGCCACTAAGCCTAATATTCTCTAGTTTGCTTATACCAAACTGGATGCTTCAATATCTCCCCCATCCCAACCCCCCTTCAAGGTTTGATCCCTCCCCTTTCTTTGCTTCTAACAGAACCCCAATCTTGTTCAGGTATCCATGTACTCAGAAAAAGCTGGCCTCACTCCCAGCCCCAGGAGTGGTCCTGATCAGAGTAAGGAAAGTCTCCTTTTCCTTGTCATATTTGTTCAGGAGTGGTTATGTGACCTGATTCCAGCCAAAGAAACATGAGGGGAAATCTGAGCACTTCTGGAGAAACTTTTCAATCTTCCAAGAGAGCTGCAGGAAGAGATAGTTTTCCCTTTCCTCTGCAGATTGCCACGTCTGGATATATTGCCCAGAACTACTGTGGCCATCTTGCTGCCAAGCATGTGGAGGAAGCCAGCTTTTTTTTTTAATTTAACATCTTTATTGGAGTATAATGGCTTTACAGTGGTGTGTTAGTTTCTCCTTTATAACAAAGTGAGCCAGCTATACATATATATATATCCCCATATCTCCTCCCTCTTGTATCTCCCTCCCACCCTCCCTATCCCACCCCTCTAGGTGGTCACTAAGCACCGAGCTGACCTCCCTGTGCTATGCGGCTGCTTCCCACTAGCTATCTGTTTTACATTTGGTAGTGTATATATGTCCATGCCACTCTCTCACTTCGTCCCAGCTTACCCTTCCCCCTCCCCGTGTCCTCAAGTCCATTCTCTACGTCTGCGTCTTTATTCCTGTTCTGCCCCTAGGTTCTTCAGAGCCTTTTTTCTTTTTCTTTTTAGATTCCATATATATGTGTTAGCATATGGTATTGTTTTTCTCTTTCTGACTTACTTCACTTTGTATGACAGACTCTAGGTCCATTCACCTCACTACAAATAACTCAATTTCGTTTCTTTTTATGGCTGAGTAATATTCCATTGTATATATGTGCCACATCTTCTTTATCCATTCATCTGTCGAGGGACACTTAGGTTGCTTCCATGTCCTGGCTATTGTAAATAGAGCTGCAATGAACATTGTGGTACATGACTCTTTTTGACGAGACAGAGGAGCGATGGTGAGAACATGGGTCTTTTAAGAGATCAGGGCTGAGCAACTGAGTCAACTAACTCTGAAGTCCTGGACTTCAGATTTAGTCCACTCTGCCCTGGACTTCCAGTTACGTGAAATAACACTCCATTGTTTAAAGCAATCTGAGTCAGGGTTTCTACTACTTGTAGCTGAAAGCATTCTAATTGTTTAAGTCTCAAGAGGAAAGGGAAGCATCTGAATAGATCCTTTTCATTCTTTCCCAAACCCGTAAAGAATGGAAGGGTGGTTTCCACTTGCTATTCCAGTCCTCCCCCTTCCTGAATTGGTGTTTCTTCCCCTGTGTGGCCTCCAGTATTTACAGTGTGTCTAGGACTGCTGTTTAATTGATGTGAATCCAAAAGACAGAAGTTGTTTGATGCAATGGGATGTAGGAAAGGAAATAAGAGGGAAGTAAAGGTTATGGATGAAAGCTATGGACACTGTATAAATGCTTAAAATGTTTCACATGCAGAGGTGGTCATGGCACACATGCCTACAATGCAAATCCAAGTCACCTTTCAAACTCAGAGGCCTTGACGACCCCTTCTATAGAGCTGTGCTGTCCTATATAGTAGCCAAGAGCCATGAGCCATTTGTTCTAGCCACTAGCCACATCAGGCAATTTAAATTTTTAATTAAAATTAAATAAAATTTAAAATTCAGTTTTTTAGTCACACTAGCCACATTTTTATTCTCAATAGCCACATGCGGCTACCATATGGGACAGGACAGACACAGAATGTTTCTATCGTTGCAGAAAGTTCTACCGGACAACACTGTTACAGAGGCATCTCCTTATTCAAAGTGAAATGATAAGCAGAGAACCTACTGCAGGCTTAGGAAGCAGGAAAGGTGGATGGCACAGTGGCAAGGACACAGTTTTGTGATGAGCCCTGGATCTGCCGCTCACCTAACTTTCATGAACCTTAGTTTTCTCATAGTAGAAGGGAAGATAATCATATTTACTCTCAGGCTGTCGTGAGGACTAGAGTTGATGTATACGGAACACCTAGGAAGGGTCTTATCACACTGCAGATGATCAATGAGAGTAAATATTACCTCTGGTTTTCTTCCTTGGAAATGGGTTATACAAAATTTTGTTGTGTTTATACAACCCTCTACACCCTTGATACTCAACGCGTCGTCCCCAGACCAGCAGCATTAGCATCATCCGGGAGCATGTTAGAAATGCAAACTCTCAAGCCCCACCCTAGAGCTACTGAATCAGAACTTAAATTTTAACAAGATCCCCACTTGATGGATATGCACATTAGACATTAGAAAGCACTGATCTATACAAGCAAAAATTCAAAATAAGTAAACTATGTGACCACATAAAAAGGAAATGGATAGTAGATTATTGAACCTTAATCATAACTTAGATGCTTCAGTTTGAAGAGACTGTGAGAGACGAATGGTTAAGCCCAGCGATGATGGGGCCTTGGGTCAAGAATGAGCACCCAGGACAGAGAGCTCCTGTACCATCTTAGCAAGATAATGCTGCAAAAAAGGAGAATCTCCCAGCTCCCTGGGCGGGTGATCTGGTGGCATCCCTGAATTCGCCCAGCAGGTAAGCTTTTGCTGCATAAATTACTCCCCAAAGTTAATGGTTTAAAACAACAATGCAGTAATTATTTATTATCTCTCACAGTTCCTGCAGGTCAAGAATTCAGACAGGGCACCAGATCTGGGGCCTCAGCTGGAAGGCTTACAGGCTGAAGGCCGGAATCACATGAAGTCTCCTTCAACCACGTGTCTGGCAGTGATGCTGGCTGTCAGTAGGGGGCCTGTTTAGCATTGTCAGCTGGAACACCCACACATGGCCTCTCCGAGTGGGCTGTCTTCCTCAGAGAATGGTGGCTGGGGTCCAAGGACAATCAGAGAGAGAGAGGAAGAAAGAGAGAGAGAGAGAAAGAGAACCAGATAGAAGCCATATTGCATTTTATGACCTTGCTTTGAAAGTCACACAGCATCACTGCTGCCACATTCTGTTGGTCAAGGTAATTACAAAGGTCTGCCCAGGTTGAGAGGGAGGAAACATAGACTTAAGGTACGTCGAGGTCATATTTGACATAATAACAGAGGTACGTTCCCACCCTGTGGGAAGTGATATTTTTGTGATGGGTATATAATTGAGGCCATCTTATTATGGCCATCTATGGAAAACCAAATCTGCCGCATGAAAATTTTTTTTGGTTGGAGTTATTTGAGATCTCAAATCACCACGCCCATCACCATTATCATAAACAAGTTACTATTTGGTGTCTTCCATGTGGAGGGCACCACATTCTGATTCCTATTTGCTTTCTAGCAGGAGTTATAGGATGTTCACCTCCCTTGTGTACCTTGTTCTTGGGAATTCTTTTTTTGTCTTCCAGAAAAGACAGCCTTTTTTGTTGTTCTTGGGAATTCTTGTTCTTGGGAACAAGAATTCCTTGTTCTTGGGAATTCTTTTTTTGTCTTCCAAAAAAGACAGCCTCGAAGTTAGTTTCACTTTCCATTCTGTCTTGTTCTTTTGCATTATTTCATTAAAGTCGAACTCTTTGAATGTGACATCAAAGAACTTCAAAAATAAAGTGAGAATAAGTGGCCCTGGTAAAGATAACGGCTCATTCACTAGTACTAAGTTCCGAAATAGGTTTTTGGCGGCTCTACAGCTTGAGATTCCTTGCTAATGGCAAATAAAATAATTACAGCAAAATGTGCCCATGCGTTAAAATTTTGAGTTCCATTTTTGTAGCTATCTAACTACCTTATATTTTCAGACTAAAACTTTTCTCTGTGTATTTTCATCTTCGTCATAAAAGTTTCTTGGCAAGACTGATCTCAATCTGTTTGGTGGTTCTTAGAGTAGAATCAGGAAAGAGGGAGGATGAGATAGAGCTTTCCACACATGACAAAATGAAAAATGCGAGTGTTTGTTTCTCATTAAAAAAAAAAAAAAGCAAAAGCAAAAACTACAATCGGATCTGGCCTATAGTCATTCATCCTAAATAATGGAGGAAGAGAAACATAAGCATACAGACTTGACACAGACTTTTTAGGGTTTCTAGTTTTGTATAATCTTCTGTGTTCCCTTTCACCAGAAAGTCACATCGTAACTTCTTATAGTTAGAGGGTCTGCCCCTGTGATAGACCATTCTTCCCACCCACCTCCTAAGTGCTACGAACATCTCAGGGCTCTCATTATTGCCTTCAGGTAGAAATTGCACACACACACACAGACACACAATCACTCACCTCATATGCACACATTCACTCACACACAAACTCGCATGCACAGAGACTTACGCAGTCACACAGTCATTCACATGCCCATGGTCACTCACACACAAAGTCATTCCCAAGCACGTGTGTACACACACACACACACACACACACTCTAGCCTAGCACAACCCACTTCCTGACTTTGACACCTATGCAACTACTTGAACACCCCAGCTCCACCTCTAAGCAGGAGGAAAACCTTCCATCTTTTGGGATCTTTCCACATGACCACAGCAACATTCACATCCAAGACCCACTCACCCAGGGTCCTGAACTTCTTCAGTGCCAACAATATATGACTCTACCCTATTCTTTTCTGCTAATCAAGATTACCAGAAAGCAATTAAAAGTAAGTGAACTGGGCTTCCCTGGTGGCGCAGTGGTTGAGAGTCCGCCTGCCGATGCAGGGGACACGGGTTCGTGCCCCGGTCCGGGAAGATCCCACATGCCGCGGAGCGGCTGGGCCCGTGAGCCGTGGCCACAGAGCCTGCGCGTCCGGAGCCTGTGCTCCGCAACGGGAGAGGCCACAACAGTGAGAGGCCCACGTACCGCAAAAAAAAAAAAAAAAAAAAAAAAAAAAAGTAAGTGAATCTGTTCTAATTTATTTTTAATTTCACCAAATTCTGTAAGTTATGTGCATTGGTTGGAAAAGACCTGAACCAGGAAGAAAAAAGACTTCTTGGGAAGGTGAGAGTGTAAACATGGTCAGAGAGCAGAAGAAAAGATTCCAAATGGAGAGAATAAATGTATATTAAAAGATGAAGGAACAGAAGCTCCTATTTATCATGTCAACTGTACCTATGTGCCTGGTATGTCACATTTATATTGATATCTAACCCTAACAACATCTTTAGGCATGGGTGTCATGTCCATTGTAAGGGTAATAAAACTGAAGCTCAGAGAGCTTAAATTATCTGCTCAAATTCACACAACTAGTAAGCAGAAGAGCGAGGATTTGAACTTGGTTATGTCTGACTCTTAATCCTAACAGGTAGTGAGAACTCAAATATTCAATCACCCTTTAGAAGAACTGTTCAGATTTATCAGGACCAAGGAAGGAAGCTACATTCTTTGATTACCAACTTTAAATTGTAAGTAGCCACACCTTTTGCATTGCATATAATGGCAATCTTACTTTAAGGCTAGACCAGCATGCATTGTTCAAATGATGACTTACTGAGAGCTGGGATTTAGGAAATTACCATGGCAATTTTCTCTCCTTCCTCCACAGTAGTAAAACTCCCAATTTTTAGCTAGGGAGTTTTTAGCCACATTTCTTGGTTTCCTTTACAGCTAGATGTAGCCATGTCTCTAATTGTTGACCGATCGGAAATGGATGGAACTGTTGTGCAGTTTCAGGAAACTTCCTCAAAGAAAGCTGAAACATACCCTTTGCCCCTTTCTTCTCCATCCCTTCTTCCTGCTTGGAGCTTGGTTCTAATGGCTTGAACTCTAACCACCATCTTGGACCCTGAGGACAAAGGCCTCTACAGATAGCAGAGCAGTGAGTTGAAGAGTCCAAGTCTTTGAGGACTTTGTGAAGCAGAGTTGCCATTCATTCCTGGACTGCCCACCTCCTACTTGTACACAAGAAAGAAAGAAATGTCTTGTTTGAGCTACTGTAATTTGAGTCTTCGTTACTTGCAGCCAATGCTAATCCTAACAGGTTCAACATAGAGACAGGGATTGCCATGTGCCAGCAGCTTCCCACATCATGGAGCCTTCTGTCCCTTTAAAAAAAATTCCCTGGGTATCCTCATAGACTCTCCTCCCTCCACAAAAAGCCTAAAGCCCTCAAGTCAAGTACTGGGTACTCAATTACCATCTATTGTCGATAAAGTCAGTTAAACTCATTTAAGTTTTATATTTTTCTCCATATCTTTATTTTTCTCAGTCACTGTTACTCTTACTTGCACATGCTTTTTAATCTGGTTTGTCAAACTTGTGTCTTTGCGCTCTTTCAAAGCCTTCATCATAGTTTGCATGTTGAGAGATCATATAATGCAACACCCTGATACCTTTACCCCTCCCCATTCAATGACGTAAGGTGGAAGGGTCAGAACAGACCCAAGAGCAAAGGGAAAATGAAATGAGATGCTCTCAACAGTTCACCAGGAAACTCTGTCTAACTTTTTACCTAGAATGCCTCTGTGTCATGGCTTTGCTTTCTCGCATTTTTGATGAGAATACAAACCCACTAGATTCACAGACATAGCAAACAAACTTACGGTTACCAAAGGGAAGTGGCAGAGTGAGGGGGAGGATAAATTAAGAGTATGGGATTAACAGATACACCTTACTGCACATAAAATAGATAAACAAGGATTTACTATATAGCACAGAGAACAGTATCCAGTATCTTAAAATAACCTATAATGGAAAAGAATTTTTAAAAAGAATATGTATACATATACACATACATATATATGTATATTAAAAAAACGAATCACTTTGCTGTACACCTGAAACTAACACAATATTGTAAATCAACTATACTCCGATTAAAAACAAGTTAAAAAAGAATATAAACCCACTGACCAGAAACTCTCCCTTTATCTTCTATATGCTGCCAACATCTCATGAATATTTAATAAGCAATTAAGTATTCACAACAATTGAAGGGAAACCCAAAATCTGAAACTCTAATCTTCATTTATGATATTTTATTATTCCTCTAAAACCTGTTCTTTAATTCATTTGACCAGAAGCTTAAGGAAACTTGTTACTTCAGCAGGAGGCAACCCAGAGGGGAGGATAGGAGAGATTGGGGCAGAGGGAGGGCAGTGAAGGAGGCACTACACACTCTTGGGGGCCACCATTCCGACCACCCTGCATTCACACACAGTCCGCTCTCTACCGTGGGCCAAACACCAAGCAAACGCCATCCAAAGGCCACCCAGCAGCTGCTGCCTGACCTCCCTGTCTCTGAGCCCCATGGCAGTGTGATTGGGTGTGCCCACAGCACAGGGTGGGCAAGAAGGAGAGGAGGGAATCTCCAGGATTCTGCCCCAAGAGGAGCAGCTCTCCTAAAGGACAGGCAGGCCAGGGAGGTGCTTCCCTAGAGTTGTACTGTTTTCAAGTTTGGTTTAGTCAGGTCTCCACAGCCACTCTGCAAGGATGCACAGCGATGTCTGCTCCCCGAGGGCTGTATCTACCTGTCATCAAGCCCACTCACTTTTCTCACTGAGAAAGCAGTGGAATGAGATGAGCCTGTAGGCTGCCCACACTCCCTGGTACTATCTCTGATCTGCCCAAAACCAGATGGGCTTCAGGGGACTGTTGCTTGACCCCAAGTCCATCAAACACATTGCCTCTGTGCCTTCAAGGCTTGTCCGCAAGAGGAGCCCAATAAACCCTCACTGAACTCAGCTGCCCGGCTCTCAGGATTTGACTGAGAGAAATATTTGGATGGAATAAACCAACTGCTACTGTCAAAAAATTACACGAGAAAACTTCTGGTAATGGAAGGATACTGAGTCAACATGAAAAAGCAATAATCAAATAATGGTAATAGCTAACACTTGGTGCGCATCAACTGGGCCAAATGTTATGCTATATAATTTAAGTATTTTGAATAAAAGTCCTTCAACAGATATGTCTTTTGCAAATACTTTCTCCCAGTCTGTGGCTTCTCTTATTCTATAGGCAGTATCTTTCTCAGAGAAGAAGGTTTTTTTTGTTTGTTCGTTTGTTTTTACTGCAGTCCAATTTATCAATTTTTCTTTCATGGATTATGCCTTTGGTGTTACATCTAAAAAGTCATTGCCATACCCAAGGGCATCTAGATTTTCTCTTGTGTTGTCTTCTAGGAGTCTTACAGTTTTATGTTTTGCATTTAGGTCTATGAGTCATTTTGTGTTCACTTTTGTGAACTGTGTAAGATATGTTTCTAGATTATTTTTTGCACACAGATGTCCAGTTGTTCCAGCACCATTTGTTAAGAAAACTATCTTTGCTTCATTGTATTGTCTCTGCTCCTTTTCAAAGATTAGTTGACTACATTTACGTGGGTCTATTCCTGAGCTCTCTATTCCATTCCATTGATCTATTTGTCTGTTCTTTCACCACTACCACACTGTCTTGATTACTGTAACTTCATAGTAAGTTTTAAAATTAGGTAGTGTTAGCCTTCCAAATTTGCTCTTTTCCTTCAATGTTGTGCTGGCTATTCTGCATCTTTTGCCTCTCCATATAAACTTTAGAATAAGTTTGCCAATATCCACAAAATAACTTGCTGGGATTCTGACTGGCAATGCCTTGAATTTATAGATCAAGTTGGGAAGAACTGACATCTTGACAGTCTTCCTATCCATGAACATGGCATCTCTCCCCATTTACTTAGCTCTTCTTTTATTACTTCCATCAAAGTTTTAATAGTTTTTCTCATATAGATCTTAAGCACATTTTGTTAGATTTATACCTAAGTACTACTTTTGGAGGGGGGTGATATTAATGATATTGTGTTTTTAACTTCAAATTCACTTGTTCATTGCTGGTGTCCAGGGAAGTCATTGAACTTTGTATATTAATGTTGTATCCTGCGACCTTGCTAAAATTACTTATTAGTTGCAGGAATTTTGTTGTTGTTGTTGTTAATTATTTTGAGCTTTCTATGTAGACAATCACATCATATGCAAAGACAATTTTATATCTCCCTTCCCCATCTGTATATCTTTCCTTTTCATACTGTATTAGCTAGGACTTCCAGTATGATGCTGAAAGACGTGATGAGAGGGGACATTCTTGTTGTGTTCCTCATCTTAGTGGGAAGTATTATACTATAGACTTTATAGCCATGTCTCAGAAAATCCTTGCAAAGACCCTGTGAGATAAGAACTATCGTATTCTCATTTTTTCATGTGAGGATACCAAAACCCAGAGAGGTCATACCCAAGGTTACATGGCTTGTAAGTGGTTAGGGAAGAGATTTAGATTCTCAATTCCTGCATCCAGTGTTCAGATTCTTAACCACTGTTTCACGCACTAAGACATCCTGTGAAAAACTGTCAAGATCCAGAGATGCTCAGACTTCCAGCCAGTACACAGATCCACTGAGGTATAAAGATCAACGCATATTGCAAAAGTTACTCAATTGATTTTAACATTTAGAATCTATCTGAATTATACTTTAATATATAAAGCCCAATGGAATCAGTCTGGTTAATTTACCATATGCCTCTCTATTACAATTAACTTAATTTCATCATATACAAGCTCCTAGGCTTGACACTGTTAGCCATCACACAACATAGATTAATGTGACACTGACCTGGATCTCTGAGGTCCCTATTCTAAAAGGCAATGGATATTTTGGAAGTACAAATACAGACAGTGGTATTATCTGAAATCATTTAACAACAAGAGCAAACCTGATGAGACTGAATATTGTCATCATAGGCAACATCTTAGGCTTGTGTATCCAGAAATGGCTTAACTTTTGTACTGGGTGGGAGAAGAAATAAATCACTCCTCATCCACTATGCCCGGAAACGATTTACAAGTGAGATCAGATTTTGGGAAGGGCGTTTCTTTAAGCAGGAAAAGTAGCCCTTCTCCTTTCTGTGTAAACTTCCCACTAAATGAGATTCAGTTGAATTTTGACTTAGAGGTGAAGAGCTGGGAGATAAATTATTGCTGAGTTTCTAAAAGTACACAGTTCATGGCACAGAGTAGGCTCTTCAAAAATGGGAATTCCCTGGCAGTCCAGTGGTTAGGACTCTGAGCTTTCACTGCCGAGGGCCTGGTTTCAATCCCTGGTCAGGGAATTAAGATCCTGCAAGCCATGCGGTGCAGAAAAAAAAAAAATGCTAAATGACTGAGTGAATAAAAGAAAAATACCACACTGAGTGGCTTTTTTTTTTGGAATGGGTTGCATTCTCCTGAACTTACATCTGTGTCCTAAATAGGGTGATTTGTGTAACAGGATCCAGAATGAGGGTCCAAGCTGTGGGCTTCCTGTATATTCTGCCATTCCACTGGGCATGAATAGAGAGCAGATGAGAGGCAGTTTAAGGACCCCAGGTATCTTGTGGGAGAATCAGTGATTAAATGCAGCGAGGCTAAGAGATACAGCAGTTGTTGGAGTTAAGTCTGCCTGAGCACCTCAGTCCTCTAATCATATTCACCCTTAGGGAGAGACTGTAGGTACTATATTAGTTTCCCGAGGCTGCTGTAACAAATGACCACATCCTGGTTAGCTTAAAACAACATGCATTTATTCTCTTACAGCTCTGGAGGCCGGAGGTCCAAACTCACTGTCACTGGGCTGAAATCAAGGTGTTGGCAGGGCTACACTCCTTCCAGAGGCTCTCGGAAAACATCTACGCCTCGCCCCTTGCAGCTCCTGGTAGCTGCGCCATCCTTTGGCTTGTGGCCACATCACTCCAATCTTCGTGACCAGCACCTTCCAATCTACCTCGGCTCTGGCTACAGATCATTCTCTCTTCTTTGTCTGGCAAATCTGCCTCTGCCTCACTCTTGTAAGGATACATGTAATTACATTTGGAGCCCACCCTGATAATCCAGGATCATCTCCCCATCTCAAGAACTTTAATCACACCTGCAAAGACTCTGTCATATACCTTAACATTCACAGATGCCAGGGATTAGGATATTTGAGGGCCATTACCCAGCCTCTACTACAGGGACATGAGCCTGACCAAGGGGCCTGTGAGGGGATAGTCTCCTGGCCAGGTCCCCAGAAACTATGCTATCATTCTAGGGTGAGCGAGTGCTGCTAAACAATGGCTCAAATTTTAGTGACACAGGTCAATCTGCTCTTCAGCTGCAATTTATTTAGGTTGTTAATACAGCTACGGAGATACAGATCTGCTCACCATTCAGCTACTTTGCATCATGTCGTCAACCCACAAATGATTTGGTTCTTGCCTGGAGCAGAATTTCAAGTTAATGAATGCTGTAAAAATGAATGTGAGCATATTTATGTGGAATTAAGTTACAAAACGTTAAATTTAGTACTATACATTTTTCTGAGGTACAGCTCATTCGTGACTTCCCTTCCTATCATCTTGTGTTTGCACAGCTGGTAACTGTCAATTCAAAATGAAAACGGTGCTTGAAAATCAGAGGACATTTCACTGAGCTTGGGGCTTAGTTGTCACTGCTGAATTCTGTGATGATCTATATTCTTAGTTTATTGACTTTGGGGGGCAGGGTAATTACTATGATGTCACTCACACAGGGTTCCAGTGTTCACCCACTCTGTCATAGCGCAAGATACTTGAACCATATCCAGAGAATTTCTTTTTCTGGTCTAACCACAGAAAGGAACACTGATATAAGGAATAGGTATAATCCTGGCATGGGGAGGGGCTCTCTAAGAGTTCAGAGTTCAGCTACAGCTCTGATGAACCACAAGCTCAGAGGTCTGGGGGACGGGGGGCAAAGAATGTTCCAGAAAGCATTAGAGCAGACTCTCTTTCTATCAACCATCCTCCTGTCAATGAAGGCTCCGGTGCCCTTCTCTCTCACTCCTTATTAGCAGGTGGTGCCTGGCACATTCTTTCCTAATGGTCTGGAAAGAGGATCTCAGTTGCAATAGTGGCTGTGTGTACAGCTGGATAGGTCTTATGATGAAAAATCCAGCCCAAGTCCCTCTTCTTCAGTTTCTGAGAGGCTCAGGACAGCTTGTGAAGGAAAATAGACCTTCAGCAGCTGCCCTCAAGGTTACCAACAACAGCAACCTCCTCTCCCCATCAGCCCTGCCAACCCCTCAAAAAGTATGTATTCTCCTTCACAAGGACTCTCAAGGCCGCCAGTCAATGGTCAACAGAAATTGAAAATCGATTTCAGATTTACCTCTGCTGGGAATTAAGTCTATTCCTTAGAAATAATGAGTTATGAGGTCATCAAAGGCTTGTTCTTTTTCCAGCTTGCAGAGACCTTTTAATTTTAGAAGAAAAAGTGACTAATTTAACAGGACATTCTAATTCCAGTGATGTGCTTTTTCCCATTTTAATGTCAATTGAACCACAAAAATGTTCATTTTTCTCTCTTCATTACTCCTCAGGGTTCAGAAAGAACAGTGTCGCCAAAGGGGAAAAAAACTGGGTAACTCCCACTCCCTCCACCCATTTTCCAAAAAACAAAATGCAGCTCTGGCCTCAGTCAGCCTATGTTTTCGCTGTTCTTGGTGGGGCCATTCCACTCGCCAGCAGGGTACCCACAAGGCAACATTTTCCATGCTTTTTAGATAGTAGCAGGACATAAGCAAGACCACGCCGTTCAGAACACAGGACATTTAACAAGGTGGAGAGAGTTTTGATAAGCAAAATCAAATTCTCTTGGAAAGTCTTCCAACAAACAAAGTCACAACCCCCCTCCCCAAGTCCACAGATAGCATCTACTATGTGCCAGCTATGAGGCTGATTCTGTTAAATACCTATGGACAGGCATTTTCTCACATGATCCTTGTAAGAGCCCTTGGATATCACACCAAATATTGCAGAATTGGGATTAGAACTGCATAACATAGTCTGCATTTTTCAACCCTCTGCTCTAATCTGGAGGTTCTCAAACTTAAGAGGACATCAGAATCACCTGGAAGCCTTGTCAAAACGAAATGCTGAGGCTCACCTGAGAATTTCTGGTTCAGCAGGTCAGGGGTTCACACTTTGAGGACCATGACTCTAACGCCTCTCTCTGATCATCAACAGTCGTATTCTAAAAGGACTCAAGGAAGAGCTTCAAATACAGAATGCCATTCTTTGGCTTTTGTTCCCTTCTATAGGTCCTAAAAGACAGTCTGAGAAGGATGGCTGGTGTGCTCAAGGCCAGGTAGAGAAAAAGAAAAAGGAAGGAGCTAGAGACACCTGTTTCTCTTGTAACAATTTCTCAGCTCAAATAAAACTCTCTATAGTGGCCCAGGACCTCCATCCTGAAGGCTGTGGCTTTGAAGTGACGCTCCCCTTTGAAGTGAATGCCTCCTTTACATGGGCAGGACTTGACCCTATGGGAATGACTCATTTTTTTCCTCCACCGTCCCAGGTCTTAGGTTGGTTCTCATAATTTAGAATACTTTGCATTTTCCATGTCTCTTGAGCTACCCTTGTGCTGTCATTTTGACCCCACAGTGAACTCAGCCATTGAGGCCCCCACACAGCTGCAACCTCATTAGCAATATTCTCTGCGAGTTTGAGTTTTTCTTTCTCTAAAACAGTGTGTCCCTCTCTCTCATATTCTCTCTCTCCCTGTCTTACACTATTGCTCACAATTTTCTCATGGAATAGCTAACCATTGGTTGATTCAGTAGCGAATCTGATGCAATGCAATAACATAAAATACCCGAAATAGAGACAGCCGGGTACTTTGACTACACTGTGCAGGGACCTAACAGGACTTCGTTCTTCCATTTTTTCTTGCCCAACAACTTCTGTGTTCTGGACCTTAGACAGCCTCCCTCCTCCCCTCTCCCATTCACTTGGGATGGTCGAGACTTTCAGAAAGGAGTATAATGATACAGCTCCCCCCAGTGATGGCAAAGACTTCTGTAACTTGCCTGAACCTATAGAACACGGGCTGTCATACCTCCGGAGCCCTCACGGAGCATGGTGAGGAGGCTCGCTCCTCAAAGGGGACGTTTGGCATGACCGAAACCTACACACTAAAGATTTCTTTTTAGATGTTTTAATCCCAACAAGTCAGAAGATAACAGTAATGGGAGATAAGGCCTCAAGTTCCACTTGCCAGTATTGAAAGTCTCATGGGTAGTCTTTTGGTTCCTTCCAAAGAATTTATAAAATGAATAGGGTTTGCTTGAAATGGAAAAGGGAATCTAACATTTGTGGACGCCTACAATATACCAGGCACCGAGTGAGAGGTTCCAGCTACGCTGTTTAATTTAGTCACCATAATAGCTCTCAGAGGTTGGCTTTATTATTCCCATTTCGTAGTCAAGAAAACTGAGGCTGAGAGGTTATGTAATTTGCCCAAGATTAAGTTGAGCCAAGGCTGGAACCCAGACTTGTCTTTCTTCTATATTATATGGCTTTCTTGGAAAGGATATAGTAAATAAAGACGGCAGATAAGCAACCTAGAAAGGAAAATCAAGAAAGAGTGTACAATGGAAAAATATCAAAGGTATTTGCATGGATTATGCAACCAAAACATTTCCCATTCTGACACTGATTCCAATGTGTGTTTTTTCAACCCACCACCAAGAAATTAACTCAATTCTCTGTGGATACTGACCCAATGTCCCATAAATTTAACTCAATTCTGACACTATCTACCTAGAGATAATGTCAGATTCCACAAGTTAAGGCCTTAGTCCCACAAGACTACTCCCCCGCCCCCCCACCCCCCTTCAGATACCAATTGCAAGTCAAGGTTGTCACCCGTGCTTCTGACTCACCAGATACAAATCAGAGGTTTCCACAACCACCTCCTCAGGTTTGATTCATTTACTAGTGCAGCTCACAAAACTCAGGAAATTAGTTTACCTACTAGATTGCCAAATTGATTTCAAAGGATACTACTCAACAGCCAGATGAAGATACCTAGGTCGAGGTCCTCAAGGTAGGAATTTCTGCCACATGGAATTTGGGGCCCAGCACATGGATGTTCTGTTTGGTTCACCAACCTGGAAGCTCTCTGAAAGCTCATCCTTTTGGGGTTTTATGGAGGCTTCTTTCCACAGGCATAATTGATTAAATCATTAGCCATGGGTAGATGAATTCAATCTGCAGCCCCTCTCCCCACCCCAGAGGTCAGAGGGTGGGGCTGAAAGTTCCAACCCTCTAATCAAGGCTGGTTCCCCTGGCAACCAGCCTACGTCCTTTGGTTACCTAGGAGCTTTCCAAAAGTCACCTCATTAGCATAAGATAAGATACCTTGATCAACTGATAGCTTCATTTAAGAAATTCCGAGGGTTTTAGGAGTTCTTGCCAGAAACAGGAAGGAAGGCAAAACATATATTTCTAATAATAAATCACAGTAACACAACATTTAAAAACCATTAACAACAGGCAGACGTTTTAAATACAGATTTGAAAAGTAATGAGAGACATTAATAGAAAGTCTCAGCATAGATGAGAGTACAACCTAAGAGAAGAGCAGGAAAGGAGAACGAGCACCAAATGCTCGTCCATGAATATATGAACGCACCATAGCAAAGATGCTGCAGAAACGTGACCGAGATGATGGAGAATAGGAATGTGGACAACTCCAACTAAAATCAAGTATTCCTTTAGTCTTGTTTAAAAAGGGAGTAGAGGGGCTTCCCTGGTGGCGCAGTGGTTGAGAGTCCGCCTGCCGATGCAGGGCACACGGGTTCGTGCCCCGGTCCGGGAAGATCCCACATGCCGCGGAGCGGCTGGGCCCGTGAGCCATGGCCGCTGAGCCTGCGCGTCCAGAGCCTGTGCTCCACAACGGGAAAGGCCACAGCAGTGAGAGGCCCGCGTACCGCAAAAAAAAAGGGAGTAGAAAAGGAAATACAAATAAGAGATTCTATGAATGGTAAACCCTAGAAATGTGTAAAAGAATTAGAAAAATAAGTTGCCCAAAGCAGAGAGAGAAGAAGAGGAAGAGGAAGAAGGAGAAGGACGGGAGGAAGGAGAGGAGGAAGAAGGAAGAGGAGGAGAAGAGGGAGAAGGGGGAGGGGAGTCAGGGGGGAGGAGGGGAGAAAGAGAAGAGAGGGGAAGAAAGGGGAGAGGAGTGGAGAGGAGCAAGACACAGGAGGAGAGACAATTTTTTTGAACGCTTCTGAGGAACAGACATGCAATATTCTGATGTTTGTAGCTATACCGAGTTTCTCTTAATGAGGGAAAATGCAAAATACCTCTGATAATTTCAAAATAAAACTAGAGACAGCCTAAAGTGCTAGTACCAGCGAGGGGTTCTTCAGAGAAAGGAGCTGTGTGAATCAGAAAGCTGGGCTCCACGTTTTTCTTCAAGATACCTGAAAAAACCCTGGTGAATTCAATTCCCTTCCCTTCCTTGCTTTTCTTGGCTCATTACTAAGGTGGAGCAGCCAGATCCCGTCGCAACGCCCAGGCAATAAAGGGTTGGTTGGGGAGACACACCTGCTACTCTCTCTTTTATAGCTGGGAGCACACAGTGGTGTTTAGGATTTACACCAGGTCTGAAAATGCCCCCAAAGCAGACCCCGTCTATAAGGTAACTAGCAGAGGCAGTCCAGACTCAGCGACAGATCCCTCCCGGACCCTATTCCATGCAGCTGTCTTTATGGGCTATAGGATGGTAACTGAGGTTAATTACCGCTGAAAGATACACACCATACGATTTTTATGTCCATTTAGTGAGATAGTTCCAGCACAGAGAGATTTTCCCAGGGGCACCGCAGTGACTTGGTCTCCAGGTTTCTGCGTTCCTTACATTTATGGGTTATGCGCAAGCTAATGGGGCTCATTATGAGTGCTCCGGCCGAAGCCCCTTTACCATTTCCCCCTGCCTCCTGCCTAAATGTCAAACCCGTTGTCTTCTTGGGCTTCAGTTTTTCCACATTTTGTAGTCTTCACCATTTAACTGCAGTTGGAAAGGGGGAAAAAAAGTTACCACAACTGGAGGTTGGCAGCTTTGACTGCTCTCTGCTCCAGAGAGATTTTGGTTTTCAAATCATGGAATAAAATGATTTAAGAAAAAGAATCCTCGGCGCTCAGGCTCTGCCTTCCGAGCTTCAAAGCCTTTCACAAGCTGCAATTCATTAAACGCAATAAGCCAGCGGACCGACCTCTGCAGGGAGAGGGGCCAAGGCCTCCCACCCCACCCTCCTTCTCTTTGTGTTCCCGACCACGGCAGGCAGGAGGGGGCAGGATAATGGTGCTCCCATCGGGCTGCCGCCCATGGCCCTCCGCCCAGGCCTGCCTTTCCTCTCCTCCCTGCCAGGGCTCCACGCTCCACTTAGCCATTGGGTACAGGATCTTCTCTCCTCCAGGCTGCTTTTGTCTGTCTTTCACAAAACAGTCTGCCCACATTTTTACTTCCTTTATATAAACGAAGAATTTCCTAGCCACGGGGCCCAACCAAGCCTGACATCAGTCCCCTAGGACAGATTCTTCCCTGCTTGACCACTCAAGGGCCAACAGCCAAGTGGTATCACACCCCTCCATCACCATGAGACAGGGCCAGTGTGTCCCTCACAGCAGGCAGGGTCCATTAGCCCCACATGAGCCCTTGGCATCCCCGCCAGATCCAGTTGCTCCTGGGCAGTTCCCCATCCTCTGCTGCTGAAGGATTGCCTCTCCAGGGAGCGTGCAGGCACGATGGGTAGTGAGTCTTTGGTATCAGGGTCACTGAAACGAGGAGTATGTGGTCTACTGAGCTCCCATGAGTCATTGCACAGTTTGCAAGTCCCAGTCTGTTTGCTTTCTGTACTTACACATGGACCCTACCCAGACCCTTTCTTAGAGAGAGGGAAAAAAATAATAAAGCACCCACAAGGCCCAACCATGGCATATTAAATTTCATAAGGCAATGCCGAATTAATTTTTATGGTTCTTCTTTCTTTCCAGTTCCTTCCCGCTCCTCAACTCTGCCCACTAGTTTAAGAAAAAACAAGCCTAGTATCCCCTTAAAGTACTGCATTCATAATTCTAGTGTTAGAAGGCAGATCTGGTCTACTGTTAACTGTGGAGCGTTTCCCAGTAGTACTGAAAACACGAGTTTCATCCACAGATCAACCTTAGAAGCAAAAACTTGTGTCAGGATCTTCATGGGCCAGAGTTCATGTGGGGAAAAGATGAGTAACCACACCCCAAGCCGGGCCTGCCCTATCCTATGCCTTCTTCACCACAACGCACCCAACCTCTCTGCCTTTCCTCCAGGTCTGCCCCCAGGGCACGGGTTTTCTCCAGTGTTCCCTCCTCCTGACAAAAGGTCCATATCCTGCCCCGCACTGAAGGCCCAGCACCTCTCCCAACACCTTCACCAAGGCTCTTCTATTTGCTCCAGCACAAGTGGACCTCCGTTTTCTCCGAAGTCTTAAAAATATTTGTACTCATCAATGTTCAAAATCATAAGTTTGGACCTGGAACGAGCCTAGATTCCCACCCTCTCCATTTCCAGAAGAGAAAAACTGAGTCATTGAGAGCTTCAGTGATTTCCCCTGTTTCACACAGTTGGTTCGTAGAAGGGCAAGACAAGAATCTGAGTCTCCTGGCAATGACCTGCCCAACTTCCCCCTACAGAGGTTGCCAGAAACAGGGATACCTGCAGATCCCCAAGGACATCGGGCATTGGGCAGGGCACACTTAGTCCCCATAAAAAGCAATCGAGGCAAAAGGGCTACTGCTTTTAGCAGAATTCATTTCATTCCTCGGTCAGGCCACAGGCTGGGCCCCCTCTGGATGGAGAGTACTCAGATGTGGTCACTAACATATTCAAAGTTGAAAACTATCACTTTATTATGATGTTAATTGGCACCAACCTGACCATGAAGGCAACCTGTATGACAGGACTTGGTTACAAAGAGGAGGTCCAGATGACTCAAAAGATATGTATGTTAAACTAGTCTTTTCCTTTTAAAATAATTTCAAATTTACAGAAAACCTTCAAGAGGGTGAAGAACTTTTTTCTAAACCTTTTGAGAGTAAATTACTGACAAGATGTGCCATGACTCCCCCCCAAAATACCTGAGTGTATAATTCCTACTAAAAGGATATTTTCCTACATAACCACATTACAAACATCAAAATCCAGACACTCACACTGATACATTACTAGTCTCTAATTCACAGACCCCGTTCAAGTTTTGCCAATTGTCCAAACAATGTTTTTTACGATAAAAAGCACCCAATAGGGCTTCCCTGGAGGCGCAGTGGTTGAGAGTCCGCCTGCCGATGCAGGGGACACGGCTTTGTGCCCCTGTCCGGGAGGATCCCACATGCCGCGGAGCGGCTGGGCCCGTGAGCCATGGCCGCTGAGCCTGCGCGTCCGGAGCCTGTGCTCCACATCGGGAGAGGCCACAGCAGTGAGAGGCCCGCGTACCGCAAAAAAAAAAAAAAAAAAGCACCCAATACAGGATTGTATGTTAGATTTAGTTGTGACATCTTTTAATCCCCAGCAATCTAGAATATTTCTTCAGTCTTTCCTTGAGTTTCATGACTTCAACGTTTTTGAAAAGATTACAGACCAATTATTTTATAGAAAATTCCTCAATCTGGGTTTATCTGGTATTTCTTCATGAATAGATTAGATTTTGCATTTTGGGTAGAAATATCACAGAATTGATGTTCTTATTGTTTCTCAGGTGGTGTATCAGTTTGTCCCATTAACATTAACCCCTTATGAGCAGAATAACACAGCATCAAAACACATAAAGCAAGACCCTGAAACTTATGAAGGAAGTTACAGAAGTACAAAAATAGGGAAAGACTTTAACAATATTCTCTCTTTTCTTTTTTTGCTAGACTGGAGGCAGTAAAGAGAAAGAGAATTTGAGAAATACAATTGATACAGTTGGCTCTTTTTATATATACTGACTTTTGGACCAAATAAACAGATAAATATTTTTCTCTATACTTTACATGCTTTGGGTTACAGAGAAAACAGTAATAACTTTCCCAAACAAGACATTTTATATTTTATTTTAATAATAAAATTATTAAAAATTAAATCACTACTTGATTATTCAAAGATCCTTTTAGAAATAATTCTTGGGACAAATAAAAAATCAAAACTATAATTAAAGAATCCTTAGAAGGTAATAATAAGGAGATCATCATATTTTAAAATCTGTAGTATGGGATCAATGTAATCTGAATTATATTTATAATATTCAACACAGTAAATAAAGACTAAAAAAGTGTACTAAAATTCACTGAAGACATTAAAAAGAAAGCCAAAATACCAAAATAAAGAGGGAAAAGACTCATTAAAGGAGAAGTAAAAACTAATAAGCTGAAATTGGAATAAATGAAAATAAATAATCAATAAATATAAGGGCAGGAAGAATCTGTGATTACTAAAGTAGTGTGTATTGCTTCAGAATTGTACAGATAGATGAATGAAATTATATAAAGTGCCCAGAAACAGAGTTCATGTATAAGTATTTCATATATCAACAAGGTGGCATTTTGTATCAATGAAGGATGACTCTATTATTTAATAAATGGTGCTGGGAAAATAGGTTAACCTCAAGAGGTCAGGGAAGGAAGTAAGATTTCTTCCTTATACCATGTACCCAAAATTACAAATGATTAAAGAGTTACTTTAAACATTAAAAACTTATTTCTAAATATTAGAAAAAAAGATGAATATTATATCCTACAGGAGAAACAATCTTCTGAAATAGCATCAAGTATAGACACTCTAAAGTAAAAAGGTAAGTATATTTGATTACATGACATTTGAATAATTATAAACTAAAATTAAAAGAAAATAAATTATAAAACTATTTACATTACATAAAAGAAAGAGAAGGCATCCTAATATATAAATAGCTCTTACAAAGCTATTAAAAATAGGGAGACCCCATTTATTGGTGATATGTACGTATATATTTCATCAACAAATAAATGAAAAAATACTAAACCACAGCAATAATCAAAAAGATTCAAATTAGAATAATAAGATAGAACTTTATGCTTCTCAACTTGACAAAGGTTAACAAAGATACAGTCTACCCAATGTAGACTGCAAGGAGAAACAGACATTTCATATACTACTTGTACAAATATAATTTAGAACAATTTTACTGGAGAGAAATATGTCAGTGTGTATAAAAACTTTAACGTGGGGACTTCCCTGGTGGTGCAGTGGTTAAGAATCAGCTGCCAATGCGGGGGACATGGGTTCAATCCCTGGTCAGGGAAGATCTTACATGCTGCAGAGCAACTAAGCCCATAGGCCACAACTACTGAGCCTGCGTGCTGCAACTACTGAAGCCCATGCACCTAGGGGCTGAGCTCCACAACAAGAGAAGCCACCGCAATGAGAAGCCCGCGCACCGCAACGAAGAGTAGCCCCCGCTCACCGCACCTAAGGAAAGCCTGCACGCGCAGCAACGAAGACCCAACACAGCCAAAAAAAAAAAAAAGGTTAAAAAAAAATTTAACCTGTGTATTCCACTTCTAGAAATGTATTCTAAATATATACTTATAAAGGTGAGCAAAGACCTAGGTTAAAATTACAGACAACCTACATGCCCAACAATGGGGGTTGATTGACTAAATTATGGTACATGAAAGATGGAATAATAGCTCTTAAAATCATTTTACAGAAAAATATATAATGCTGAGTAAAAAAGACAGGATGTAATACATATGATTCCTCCTTTAGTTAAAAATATATACATACATACAATACGTAATTTTATATATACTTAAATGTATGTATATATGTTTATATTTGTACATATATGTGAAAACAGACCAGATGAATTCGTCACAATGTTAACATATTAACAACAGTTATCTCTGTTTAGATGATTTTTGTTTTTCTATTGATAGTTTTTGTGTTTTTCATGTTTTCTATTCACTATAGAAATAAGGTTAACTGTGCATGGATGTTTTTATAAACAGGAAAAGAAAATCCACCATTTAAAAGAAAAAATCATTGGAATCCTTTAATGACAATCACTAAATTTTTTCCCCCCAAAATTGCTGGTAATGAGCTTGGCTCAGTAAGCCAAAGCCGGATATATTAAGGTTGCCTTCTCCTCCTCCATCCCTGCTCATCCACCCTCCTCCCATGACTGCATCCCCAGAGCGCTCCTCTGTACACTTTGTATACAAACAGCTCCTTCTTTGAGCCCTTTCCTGGGTTCCTGGAACAAGGAAGCGGCTGGGAAGCCACACTGAGCCTTGGGGTTCCACAGCAGCTCCAATCTTCCACCCTAGACCCCTGTGGACAGTGTACCCTCGAGCAGATTCATCCCTACATGACTCTGCTGAGCCCCAGCCAGCCCCAACACAATGGGAACTTCACAGCTTCCACGGAAAGGAAGCCAAGCTAACAGCCCGGAGTGGTCAGAACAAAGTGTCCAAGCCTCAGAGCAGAGGGCAGCCTGTGGCGATTGTTGTCACTATCCATGTGTCCAGGCCGACAACAGAGACCCACGGAACGGCAGTGACTAACAGAGCATCTGAGGCCAGCCTGGGATGACTTTATTCACAAGCAGACGAGAGACACATTACAATAATTGAGGTTAACTGTGCAGAACAAGGCTAAAAAGACATTGCCACTGCTCCCCCAGGCACCTGGCCTAGGCGGGCCTGCCTCCTCTAGACTTCTCCAAGAAATGAGGGGAGATGGACAGTACATAGAGTGGCTTCCAGACCACAGAGGAGTGTGATTTTGAAAGCTTCTGTTAGCTTCTAAGCCCCTCCCCACTAGCTTCTGTCGACTAAAATAATCTCTAGAAGCCTAAAGACAGTCAGTTCATAGTAGTCCACATGAGTAGACTTGCAGCCTTCTCCTTTGAAGGCCCATTAGAAACAGAATGGTGGCCAGGTGCATCTGAGGAGAGGGTGGCAATGATGAAAGTGTTTCCTAAGTGACCAGATCTAGAAGGAGACCATGAGTGATGCAGGGGCCACTGCAGGGCTCCAGGGCCATCAGGGAAGAGGAAAAACCAGAAAAGGGGAGTGTCTAAAGCAGGGTGAAGAGGCTCGAAGACACAGTTTTCCCCACTTTTTGTCCTGGGCCAGCCCTGGGTTTGGGGTTTCTGCCTGTCTTCAGTGTGGTGTACAGGGAGAAAAGGGCTTCTTGTTTGATTTGCACATACACCAGGCTTAGGAGAGTGGTTCTCAGCTGAGAGCCATCAAATTCTTGTTCTGCGCTTGTTCTGTAATCATTGGTATTAGTTTGGTTATTTGGAAGAAAACTTAATGTAAAATCCATGTGGATTTAACATTTTGAAGGGTCTATTTGTTTTCACATATTTAGATCCGAAGCTTTGGCTTGAATGGCAAGCACTCAACCATGCCTTTGTATCAGACCTTCCTGTTTCCTTTGCCATTCATCATAACTTTCCTGTCCAGTGTCTTAGCTCTCCTGAGAGCTTCCTTCTGCAGGGAGTGGATGATGGAGAATGGCTGGCATGAGAGAGAAGCCAAGACTACTGAACATCAGGACTTCCCTGGTGGCGCAGTGGTTAAGAATCCACCTGCCAACGCAGGGGACACGGGTTTGATCTCTGGTCCAGGAAGATCCCACATGCCGCGGTGCAACTAAGCCCGTGCACCACAACTACTGAGCCTGCGCCCTAGGGCCTGCAAGCCATAACTACTGAGCCCACCCTCCGCAACTACTGAGCCCATGTACTGCAACTACTGAAGTCCGCGTGCCTAGAGCCCATGCTCCGCAAGAAGAGAAGCCACAGAAATGAGAAGCCTGCACACCACAAGGAAGAGTAGCCCCCGCTCACAGCAATGAAGACCCAACACAGCCAAATAAATAATAAAAAGAGCAATTAAAAAAAAATAAGGGAAAAAAATCAATGAAATAATAGAAAAAAATAATACGGAATATCAGTGAAAGCAAAAGCTTTAAAAAAAAAAAAAAAGACTACTGAACATCAATGGGCTCCAGCCACGTACTGGCTCAAACTCACTGTAACGTGTTCTTGATTCTAGAGGTCGTATTATTTTCACTTAACCCAGTGGGTTAAGGAAGGGACTTAGATCGTAATGTTTCATGATGTGGAGCTCACTTCACCTATAGATACAGAAGGCCCCCAAATTAATTATAGCTTATGCCTATCCTCTAAGATGTCTCAGTGATCCCAGGCTGCTCCAGGCAAGAGACATGAAGAGCCAAAGCCACATCTTCTCAACATGATTCCAGGAAAAGCCCATTTATTCTGTATAGTCAGCTCTGTGGCTTCAGTGAACTTTTCCTCTTGGTCTACGAGAAGCTTAGGAAACAGTATTCCCTTTGAGGAAATGATTTCAATACTCATGTTTTGTCATGCATAACTCAGTAAAGGAGACTTCTCAGGACACATATCAGTGGACTTCGATAATGTCCATAGGTCTTCTTTGTCCCATGCATATTGATCTAAATTATAAGTCATAAACTAAATTTGCTATATTGTTATCACTGTAAGTGGCATTTATGCTGCTGCTGATATATCCATTTAAAAAAGGATCATGTAGGGCTGGTTCTGTGTCTAGACCGATAACAGCAGATCCCTGACATATTACAAATTGGAGGAAGGATGGAAAGAGTAAGAAAAAAGGAAAGCTAGAAATGAAAGTCTCCTCCCACTATTCTCCTTTATCAAAGTGGCTTTGTTTTTGTCTTTTTTGTTTTTAAGGAAAACAAGGAGTGTTTTTTTCATAAATCATAGTCTTTTAGAGACATCTCCACTAAAAATAAACAGAGGTTCTTACTAAATTGTTCCAAGTTTACATTCTTTGATGAGTTGGGCGGTCAGGAGAGAGAAATATTTTCCCTAAGTGGCCACCTGGTTCAGATGGGAGCATCTCCTGACCCCGTCTCCTGAGAACTCCCTTGCTTAATTCAAGTCTTGTATTTGCTTTGGGCTTCCATTCACTACAGTGGGTCTTTTTTGCAGGAGAGTCATTCCAGTCCCACAGACAGCCTTGGTTCTGGGTTCTTCCGTCATGTAAATCATTTGTTAAATCACCTCATTTCTCCCATTTCTGTTTGTGGGGAGGATTTGTTATTTTAAAAAATCTAGCTTAATGTCTTATGTCCAATTGCACTGACTCTCTTTAGACCATCAGAATTTCAGAAAAATCAGAGTCAGTAGTAAACACTGGCATAAGGATAGATATAAAGATACAACTGAATTGAGAGAAATAAACCTTTATATTTAAGGTCAATTGATTTTTGACACAAAATTCAATGAAGAAAGAACAGTCATTTAAACAAAAAATGTTGGGAAAATTGTATCTCCACATGCGAAAAGGTCAACTCAGACATCACACCATACACTAAAATTAACTTAAGATGGATCAGAGACCTAAATGCGAAAGCTAAAATATAAAACATTTGGAAGAAAACAGGAGAAAATCTTCAGGAACTTGGGGTAGGCAAAAACATCCTCCATACAACACTGAAAGTATGAGCCATGAAAACAAAAAATTGATAATTTGGACTTCATTAAAAATCAAAATTTTTGTGGTTCAAAGACATCATTAAGAAAATGAAAAGATAAGCCACAAATTGGGAGAAAATATTTTTGCAAATTACACGTATGATAAAGGACTATTATCTAGAATATACAAAAAACTCTTACAATTCAAAAATAAGAAGACAAAAAAAATCATATAAAAGTTGACCTAAGGTATGAATAAACATTTCACCAAAGAAGATATATGAATAGCAAATAAGTTCACAAAAGGAAGTTCCATCTCATTAGTCATTAGGAGAAAGGAAATCAAAACCACAATGAGATATCATATCATGCCCACTAGAATGGCTATAATCAAAAAGACAGATAATAGCAAATGTTGTCCAGGATGTGGAGAAATAGGAAACCTCACACAGTGCTAGTAAGAATATAAAATGGTACAGATGCTTTGAAAAAAGTTTGACAGTTTCTTAAAACTTAAACATAACTTTACCATATGACCCAGCAATTCCAGACCTACTTATTTAACCAAGAGAAATGATAACATATGTCCACACTAAGACTTGCATGCAAATATTCACAGCAATGTAATTCATAATAGCCTAGCAGTGGACATAACCCAAATGTCCATAAACCAGTGAATAGATAAACGAAATGTGGTATATTCATACAATGGAATATTCTCAGCAATAAAAAGGAATGAAATAGTGATACATGCTACAACATTAATAAACCTCAAAAACATTATTTTGAGTGAAAGAAGCCAGACACAAAAGACTACATATTGAATGATTCCATTTATATGAAATGTACAGAAAATGCAAATCCACAGAAATGGAAAGTAAATTAGTGGTTGCCTGAGGCTGGGGATAGGATAAAGATTAAGTGTAAATGGATATGAGAAATCTCACTAGAGTAATACAAATGTTTTGAAACGATTATTGTGCTTTTATACAACTCGGTAAATCTACATAAAGATCACTGAATTGCCCACCTAAAATGGGTGAATCTCATGATATGTTATTTGTTAAATAAATTTGTTAAAAGTCAGTAGCCACCAAAGGGAACATGATAGAAGATGTAAAGCTAACCTCTCAATCTCAACTTCAAATGTTTTCTATTCTTTATTAACCATTTAAAAAAAGAGAATAGTTCTCTAACTGCAAAGAATATAATAGAGAATATCTTTTCTGAAAGCATTAGATGATCCATTAGGAGAAAAGAAGCAAGTTCAAACTAACCTAGCCATAATCAAAGGGAAAGCTAGTTTTCTTCTATACATTTTCTTTGTAGAAGATACCCCATCTCAATATAAATGTATCCCTTCTCAAAAAGAATTAGTCCTGAATCCCATATTCTGAAGTCAGACAGATATTGGGGATATCATCCATGATATTTCTCCCAAAGATCTTTTCCAACAGAAAGAAAAGAAAGAAGGAAAGAAGGAGGGAGAAGGATGGAAGGGGAAAAGAAGAAAGAAAAGCCAACAAGTTCGAAGAAGAAACAAAATATTTGAGATTTGAAGACGCTCCAGTCAATCTCCAAGGTTGGACAAATTTCACAAAGTTGGTGAATCAAATTCCCATGGCTCCCCACTCTTAGGGCCAGTTTGCAGGGAGAAGAGCCCAGTGCTACTCCACACTCCCCACCCCTCCACACCCCCACCCCCCCGCCAGCACACGCACACCCTCACACTCGATTCCTGAATAAATACAAACACAAGTTATACCAAAGGACTCCAAGCAAAACCCAGCTACTCCCTGAATTGATTAACTCTAGGGTCAACCAAAGTGACCAAGTACCTTAACTTCTGATAGCCAGGAAAATACACAAACAGCTACCTACTTATGGAAGTCCCCAATGCCAAGGAGAATGCAGCCTGTCCCAAACCCCAAGTCAGATTATTCTTCACAGGTTCCTGTGGTCTCTTTAATAATGATGTTCCCTTTTTTCTTTCAACTGAGAGGTTGCTGATCATTAGACAGTCAAGATTCTTCTAAAGAAGAAATACAAATTGGGAGGTTTCAGAACATGTGTCTGCAAATCCAAAACCTACGGCTGCTTCTGTCCGGGGTTAGCCCTGAAATGGAAACTAGAGTATATGTGTTTAACTTATTGACAACTATGACCAGATCCTAATCAATGCTATTTTCTATTGCCTTCAGCCAGAAGAAGAATTCAAGTCAGGAAAGGCTTGTAAAGGAACGATGTTGGGGAGATGACAGGGGTCTAGTTCTCCTTTAAGAACTGGGACCCTTTCTTTGATAGGCTGGAGAGAAGGGTGTGAGAAATGAACCTCCTGCTGACACAAAGAAGGGGTTCTCGTAACTGTTTACTTTACCCACATCAGCTCTGAACATCTATCAGACAAAAGGTGGCTTGTTCCTTTGCAGACTCAGTGATCTGCGGAATTGGCTGAGGTAGTTCCAAAAGGTGTTCGGCCAGTGCAAATGCATGAGCTTGAAGAAGGGCTTGCCAAGTCCTGTTAAGGTTTATAGAAGTCAAGAAGCCATGGCATTCCAGCTCTGCTCATATTTCTCCAGCTCGGCTTAAGTTTTGTGCCTGCAGTTCACTGGCTTTTTTGTATTTTGATTTTCATTAACACAGAAGGCTTGCTGTTGGCAATAACGCCTTGGAACGTCCTTGCTGGAGCTTAACATTTCAGCACATTTTGCATTGCCGAATGATGGGGTTGTGGTTTGCCAGGAAGGGACTGTTAACGCTTTCCTCCTAGAACTGGGTAGAACTATCCCTGTGCAAACCTCTGCTAGTTTAAACAAAGCTTCTGTAAAGGCAAAGCAAGAGAAAAGCTGCTATAAATGCTTTTATAGGCTGCATCGGTGATTTACAACCTGCTTTATTAATCCTATAAAAAGGCACAGCTGAACGCCTTTAAGTTACATGCATACAGATGACTAATTAAATACACAGTTAAAAGTCTTGACCCAGCACAATTCTCACCATTAAAGAAATGTGTTGAATTCCCCTCTAGGCAAAAGTTTTTGGATGAATCTGTGGGTGGAAGAGGATGGGGTGGGGTGTGGAGGGAGAAGGATGACATCCTAGATGACAGCAGGTGAGAGAGCAGAGGGGAAATGGAGTTTCTGCTGGTTCATGTTTACCCACCCTTCACACTTACTAATGACAACAACACAGCAGCCATATGACCGCCCGACACTGCCAAGAGCCACTTCCTCTGACCTCTGACAATGACTGGGCTACAGTTAGGTTGAGTGGGGATGAATTACAGTGGCTTTGGATACAGAAAGAATAATAGAATCCTAACATTCGGGTTAGGAAGCATCTAAGCAGACTTGCTGACCCCAATTGGTTTATACCTTTAGAAACTGAGACTTGGGGATGAGAGGATTTTTTTTCCATCACAGGACTAGTTATCAGCAAAACCAGGATGAGGACCCAGAAGCGACCTCTACAACATTAACCTTTCCGAGACACCATTCATTCCTGAGGCTGTGTTGCCAGAAGACACAACATATTTTGATGGGGGAGAGAGGGGATTAGTGGAAGGCAAGTCAGGTAGGAGACGATTCCAAAACTCTAAATGTTTGCCAAACCACTTATCAGAAACATAAAAGGCCCTTTCAGTTTTAAGGTTTTGGGGAGGGATTGGGAGAGGCGGGAGTGGCCTTTCCCATCAAGGGACAAGCCCCAGCAATTCTTCCCTCAGCTAAGTGGGGTTTTCTTTGTTGGCTGGCCCTCTCACAAAGTCTGGCTCTGTACAAAACATTTTTAGAAACTCCCAAATCAGGCTGTGAAAGTGTTGTGCGAGTACACTGGGGCAAAGGTCAGGAAGATTGGATAGCACTCCTGCGGGGCTGCTTGGGGCAGCGGGTGTTACTCCTCTTGCATTAGCACTTGAGGTGACCCACCAAGGTCAAGGTTACCTCCACACCTACAGGCTGCCCAAATAAAGACCACAGCTGAGAACTTTTCTTCCCCTTGCACAGCTCTACCTGCTTTGTCTGCTTCCCTCATGACCCTGGATCCATTTCCTCAGTTCCAAAACAGAAGACAAGTTTTCTTCCCTCTTTATATATGGAGCACGGAGCCTAGCTGTTGCCTCTACACAGAAACATGGTCCTCTTTGCCCTTACTCTTTTTTATTTATCTTCCACCCCTTTCACCAGCTAATTCCTATCCGTTATTCAAGTTTCAGCTCAGATGTCTTGAAAGTTCAAGTCAGAGAAGTCTTTCTGGATCCCAGGAGTAGATCCAGGGCTCCCTCATCCGCTCCCACAGGAGGCTTTGCATATCTTTGTCATAGAAAGCACTCATCACACTCTCTTCTAATTGTCTAGGTTCAGGTTGTTTCTATCTGCCGACTATAGGCTCCATGAGGGCAGGAACCATGTTCTCTTATTCACCATTGTATCTCTGGTATATATATATTATGGTGCCTGACATATAGAGGGGTGCTTATAAAACACAAGCAATTCTTAAGTAGATAAATGTCCCTCTTTGTTTCTCACCATCTCTCCATTGCTTTCCATATCTGAAAACAGTTTAACAGAATATAATTTTTCATTAAAATAAAAAATTATTTTACTTTAAACACGGAGAAGTGGAAGAAAATGACTCAATGCAGGGATTGGATTAGTTTCACAGGGTTGCCATAACAAAATGCCAAAGACTAGGTGGCTTACATGACAAAAATTTATTGTCTCGAGGCCAGAAGGCCAAATCAAGATGTCAGCAGGAATGGTTCCTTCTGATTACTACGAAGGAAGGATCTGCTCCAGGCCTCTCTCTTTGGCATGCAGATGGCTGCCTTCATGTTCACATGGCATTCTTTCTGTATGACTGTTTGTCTCCAAGTTTCTCCCTTTTTATAAGGATACCAGTTATATTGGATTAGGACCCTCCCTAATGACCTCATTTTAACTTGATTACCTCTGTAAAGACCCTAATCTCCAAATAAGGTCACATTCTGAGGTACTGGGGGTTAGGACTTCAAAAAATGAATTTTGGGGGACATGATTCAACCCATAATAGGAATAGTGGATGTCACTGCAACTATAGCTGGCCACTTGAAAGACTAAAATCACAATGAAATAAAAATATCTCAACGTTCTCTGTAGGCTGGATACAGTCACTTCTAATAGAGTTTTGAAAGCCAGGCTAGCATATTCTAGGGATATCATCTCCAAATTGAAGCCTTAGGATTTTCAAAACCCTCCACCAGAGTGTTCAACTAGAATATAAGGTGCTGTAGACACACTTTGCTAAAAGAACCCCCTGGATCACTTGTCACAGTCAAATAATTGCAGCCCTTTCCCCTCACAATCATTTCTGTGACCATGCCAAGAAGCAAAGGGAAACTGAGTTTCCCAAGGGCATTATGGGGTTTCCATCCCTTGTTCTAAACTTGCACTATTATTCCCAGAATAACTGTGATATTGGAATTTGATCCATAAACCGGATGAGTAATCAGCTAAGGTCACTTAGAGGTAAAACATGCCTCTGCTTGCTGATTCAGCGTTTCGTTTGTAAGTGCTCTTTATATATGAAGGAAGGTGGCTCTTAATGTGGCCCATTTTTTCCCCAAGGTTCCAAATTTCAGTTTTATTTATGAATTTTTCCCTGCCAAAATTGTAAATGCTTATGTAGTCAAGCAGTAAGTCTTTTCCTTTTTATCTTTTACTTTTCCCATGTGTTTTCCTCTCAGGAGCCTTGCTGATTCCCTAATGGCATCCTCCATCCCCTGCCTCCTACACCAGGAGTTCTTCATGGAGTCTTGAGGAACTGCACAGGCTCCTTAAGTGATAGGATTTATTTTTTCAGAGGTGGCTTTGCAATATCCTGGATAAGACACATTTAATAGCATCAAATAGCACTTCTTTTATAGTGTTTGTCATATTTTATGTAATTGGGTAGATGTCTGTGTCTCCCACCAGACTGACCTCCACTGAAGACAGAGACTATGTCTTATTCACTGTTTTAGCCCTGGAACCTAACCCTCTGTGTTCAACACAGGTGAATGCCACTAATGAATACCTATCCAACATCTGTGAATTCCATCACTGGGGGACCTCTCCTCTCACCTGGGTGCCCCTTATCCTTTAAGCATCCATGTCTTGCATGTTAAATTCCCTCAGATTATTCAAAACTCAGCATCAGATAACATCATCAATGGTCAGAGATATGGTAATAATGGTCACATGGTATTAAGACAATGGTCACGTGGTATTAAGTGGTCATGTGACCCCATCCCAAAACTAGTTTTATTAGCAAAAAAGAGCAAAGAACTAAATCCTTTGGAGTCACTCAAATTCTATTTCTAGGCCTATTTTGCCTACATATGTGGCTGAACCAGAGTGACACTTTCTCACCCAACACCTTGACTACTGAAGTTAACCTTTATCATTCACTCCTTCTCAGAGTCACGCAATCAACAAAAGCCCACACCTTAGTAGCTTCCATTTTGCTGTTACTGTTCATAAAGGAGAGAAGCTAGACATTTATTGAGAATTTGATGCTGTAAAAAGAATTCTAGATACAAACTGGGCCATTAAATAGAATAACAGAATAATGGGAATCTTTTTCTCAGAATACACGTGTGGCAACCACCACACTCTCCCACTCATTTTTTCTTCCCTCACTTACCACTGCTGAAAACAGAGAAGACACAGGCTTGCTGCACTACTCTAAACCTAGGAAACCAAGTGTAATGATTTTATTCAAGTAAAATAACCCCTCTTTGTGTTTCTCAGTTCCATCTTAGCAAATTTAGGCTGCTACTCAGGAGCTGGGCAAGCATGTGAAGGGAGAGAATGAGAAGAATGAAGTGGGATGCGTCTGTCAAATCCAGCATAAGTTTGCTTTTGGATTTGCTATGAAAGTGACTCATTTCATAAACGATACAGCTGCTGTAGGAGGCAGCCTTGTCAGATCTGACGGATGGCAGTGTATCTCTGGATCTTCTGCAGTTGTCAGGGCAGACAGGCTTTGGGGCCAAGCAACCATATCATGTACATCTTGAGTCAATAAGAAATATGAGAACTCTTCCTACCAATGGTAAAAATAAGGCAAAGTTCTCTGAACAGTGGGACTCTGGATCCACTCTACACGCTGGCCCCAGCCTACCTTTTGAACACAGTTTCACATCTAACCTATCCAGGTGTCCCTGCTTTGCAAGGGAGTTCTGGAGAGTCACTCTTCCTTTCACAGGACAAGGTCAATCTCAGTTGGTCCCCAAGTAGGAAAGCCTGGGTCGGGGAATGGATAAATGATAGCTAGTATGAGGAAAGAATGGATTTCTGGCAAATGGGAGCTTGCAAGCACAAATCAGGGGGGTGGATAATGAGCCCTCTTCCCTTTTTTAAAGTGTCAGTATAGCCTCATTCCTCATTTCTAGCAGAAATAATCAAAGAGAACCAAGAATTATCACCCACGGGCTGCTTGCAGATAGGAGGGCGTGGCAGAGCTTTTCTCCACCCTTCTCCTCCATTCAGCCTCAAAGGGCAATGAGCTTGGCTCTGCTTTGACATCTTAACTCCTAGAAAGCCTACATTCTGGCCAGGAAATGCACTAATGTGACAGAAGGAATGTGATTGGAAGAACTCTGGAAAAGTCTTCTCAGCCAAATACATCAATATACACCAATTCTCATGGTCTCTAAAAGCTCCACCATAAGATCTTTCTTTGCTTTTAGACACTGAAGGCATCTGTGAAAATGCAATCACAATAGTAAAACATTAAGCCATTTCTTACAAGACATTTCTAAAGGAACTTGATTCCGGTTGAATTTCTCAGGGCAGAGCTCCCACCTCCAACAGCTACCAGAGCGCACCACCACCTCCCTTCTGCCCTCAATTGTGTTCTCTCATCTTTTTTTTTTTAACATCTTTATTGGCATATAATTGCTTTATAATGTGTGTTAGTTTCTGCTTTATAACAAAGTGAATCAGCTATACATATACATATAACCCCATATCTCCCCACTCTTGCATCTCCCTCCCACCCTCCCTATCCCACCCCTCTAGGTGGTCACAAAGCACCGAGCTGATCTCCCTGTGCTATGCAGCTGCTTACCACGAGCTATCAATTTTACATTTGGTAGTGTATGTAGGTCCATGCCACTCTCTCACTTCATCCCAGCTTACCCTTCCCCCTCCCTGTATCCTCAACTCCATTCTCTACGTCTGCATCTTTATTCCTGTCCTGCCCCTAGGTTCTTAAGAACTATTTTCTTCTTTAGATTCCATATATACGTGTTAGCATATGGTATTTGTTTTCCTCTTTCTGACTTGCTTCACTCTGTATGACAGACTCTAGGTCCATCCACCTCACTATAAATAACTCAATTTCGTTTCGTTATTTATTTAAATAAATTTTATTTTATTTATTTATTTTTAATTTTGGTTGCATTGGATCTCCGCTGCTGCACTTGGGCTCCCTCCAGCTGTGGCGAGCGGAGGCCGCTCCCCATTGCAGCGTGCGGGCTCCTCACCGTGGCAGCCTCTCCTGTTGTGGAGCACAGGCCCCAGGCACGCAGGCCCCAGCAGCCGTGTGCTTGGGCTCAGCAGTTGTGGCTCGCGGGCTCTAAAGTGCAGGCTCAGTAGCCATGGCTCATGGGCCCAGTTGCTCCGCAGCATGTGGGATCCCCCTGGACCAGGGCTTGAACCTGTGTCCCCCGTGCCAGCAGGTGGATTCCCAACCACTGCGCCAGCAGGGAAGCCCCTTGAGTTTATTTTTGTGTATGGTGCTAGGCAGTGTTCTAATTTCATTCTTTTATATGTAGCTGTCCAGTTTTCCCAGCACCACTCGTTGAAGAGGCTATCTTTTCTCCATTGTATATTCTTGCCTCCTTTATCAAAAATAAGGTGACCATATGTGCATGGGTTTATCTCTGGGCTTTCTATCCTGTTCCATTGATCTATATTTCTGTTTTTCTGCCAGTACCATACTGTCTTGATTACTGTAGCTTTGTAGTATAGTCCGAAGTCAGGGAGCCTGATTCCTCCAGCTCCGTTTTTCTTTCTCAGGATTGCTTTGGCTATTCGGGGTCTTTTGTGTTTCCATACAAATTGTGAAATGTTTTGTTGTAGTTCTTTGAAAAATGCCAGTGGTAGTTTGATAGGGATTGCATTGAATCTGCAGATTGGTTTGGGTCATATACTCATTTTCACAATGTTGATTCTTCCAATCCAAGAACATGGTATATCTCTCCATCTGGTGGTATCATCTTTAATTTCTTTCATCAGTGTCTCATAGTTTTCTGCATACAGGTCTTTTGTCTCCTTAGGTAGGTTTATTCCTAGGTATTTTATTCTTTTTGTTGCAATGGTAAATGGGAATGTTTCCTTAATTTCTCTTTCAGATTTTACATCATTAGTGTATAGGAATACAAGAGATTTCTGTGCGTTAATTTTGTATCCTGCTAGTTTAACAAATTCATTGATTAGCTCTAGTAGTTTTCTGGTAGAGCCTTTAGGATTCTCTATGTATAGTATCATGTCATCTGCAAACAGTGACAGCTTTACTTCTTCTTTTCCCATTTGGATTCCTTTTATTTCTTTTTCTTCCCTGATTGCTGTGGCTAAAACTTCCAAAACTATGTTGAATAATAGTGGTGAGAGTCAGCAAACCTGTCTTGTTCCTGATCTTAGTGGAAATGGTTTCAGGTTTTCACCATTGAGAACAACGTTGGCTGTGGGTTTGTCGTATATGGCCTTTATTATGTTGACGTAAGTTCCCTGTTTGTCTACTTTCCAGAGAGTTTTTATCATAAATGGGTGTGCAATTTTGTTGAAAGATTTTTCTGCATCTATTGAGATAATCATATGGTTTTTCTTCTTCAATTTGTTAATATGGTGTATCACATTGATTGATTTGCATATATTGAAGAATCTTTGCGTTCCTGGGATAAACCCCGCTTGATCATGGTGTATGATCCGTTTAATGTGCTGTTGGATTCTGTTTGCTAGTATTTTGTTGAGGACTTTTGCATCTATGTTCATCAGTGATATTGGCCTGTAGTTTTCTTTCTTTGTGACATCCATGTCTGGTTTTGATATCAAGGTGATGGTGGCCTCGTAGAATGAGTTTCGGAATGTTCCTCCCTCTGCTATATTTTGGAAGAGTTTGAGAAGGATAGGTGTTAGCTCTTCTCTAAATGTTTGATAGAATTCGCCTGTGAAGCCATCTGGTCCTGGGCTTTTGTTTGTTGGAAGATTTTCAATCACAGTCTCGATTTCAGTGCTTGTGATTGGTCTGTTTATATTTCCTATTTCTTCCTGGTTCAGTCTCAGAAGGTTGTGCTTTTTTAAGAATTTGTGCATTTCTTCCAGGTTGTCCATTTCATGGCATATAGTTGCCTGTAGTAATCTCTCATGATCCTTTGTATTTCTGCAGTTTCAGTTGTTACTTCCCTTTTTCATTTCTAATTCTATTGATTTTGAGTCTTCTCCCTTTTTTCCTTGACGAGTCTGGCTAATGGTTTATCAATTTTGTTTACCTTCTCAAACAACTATCTTTTAGTTTTATTGATCTTTGCTATTGTTTCCTTCATTTCTCTTTCATTTATTTCTGATCTTTACAATTTCTTTCCTTCTGCTAACTTTGTTATTTTTGTTCTTATTTCTTTAATTGCTTTAGGTGTAAGATTAGGCTGTTTATTTGAGATTTTTCTTGTTTCTTGAGGTAGGATTGTATTGCTATAAAGTTCCCTTTTAGAACTGCTTTTGCTGCATCCCATAGGTTTTGGGCCGTGGTGTTTTCATTGCCATTTGTTTCTAGGTATTTTTTTATTTCCTCTGATTTTTTCAGTGTTCTCTTGGTTATTTAGTAGCATATTGTTTAGCCTCCATGTGTTTGTATTTATTACAGTTTTTTTTCCCTGTAATTGACATCTAGTCTCATAGTGTTGTGGTCAGAAAAGATAGTTGATATGATTTCAGTTTTCTTAAATTTACCAAGGCTTGATTTGTGACCCAAGAAATGATCTATCCTGGAGAATGTTCCATGAGCACTTGAGAAAAATGGGTATTCTGTTGTTTTTGGATGGAATGTCCCATAAATATCAGTTAAGTCCATCTTGTTTAATGTATCATTTAAAGCTTGTGTTCCCTTATTTATTTTCAATTTGGATGATCTATCCATTGGTGAAAGTGGGGTGTTAAAGTCCCCTACTATGATTGTGTTACTGTTGATTTCCCCTTTTATGGCTGTTAGCATTTGCCTTATGTATTGAGGTGCTCCTATGTTGGGTGTATATATATTTACAATTGTTATATGTTCTTCTTGGATTGATCCCTTCATCATTATATAGTGGCCTTCTTTGTCTCTTATAACAGTTTTTATTTTAAAGTCTATATTGTCTGTTATGAGAATCGCTACTCCAGCTTTCTTTTGATTCCCATTTGCATGGAATATCTTTTTCCATCCCCTCACTTTCAGTCTGTATGTGTCCCTAGGATTGAAGTGGGTCTCTTGTAGGCAGAATATATACAGGTCTTGTTTTTGTATCCATTCAGCCAGTCTATATCTTTTGGTTGGAGCATTTAATCCATTTACGTTTAAGGTAATTATCAATATGTATGTTCCTATTACCATTTTCTTAGTTGTTTTGGGTTTGTTATTGTAGGTCTTTTCCTTCTCTTGTGTTTCCTGCCTAGAGAAGTTCCTTTAACATTTGTTGTAAGCTGGTTTGGTGGTGCCGAATTCTCTTAGCTTTTGCTTGTCTGTGAAGGTTTTAATTTCTCTTTCGAATCTGAATGAGATCCTTGTTGGGTAGAGTAATCTTGCTTGTAGGTTTTTCCCTTTCATCACTTTAAATAATGTCCTGCCACTCCCTTCTGGCTTTCAGATTTTCTGCTGAAAGATCAGCTGTTAACCTTATGGGGATTCCCTTGTATGTTATTTGGTTTTTTTCCCTTGCTGCTTTTAACATTTTTTCTTTGTATTTAATATTTGATAGTTTGATTAATATGTGTCTTGGAGCGTTTCTCCTTGAATTTATCCTGTACGGCACTCTCTGTGCTTCATGGAATTGACTATTTCATTCCCATGTTCGGGAAGTTTTCAACTCTAATGTCTTCAAATATTTTTTCAGTCCCTTTCTTTTTCTCTTCTTTTTCTGGGACCCCTATACTTCTAATGTTGGTGTGTTTAATGTCTTCCCAGAGGTCTTCCCAGACTGTCCTCAATTCTTTTCATTCTTTTTTCTTTATTCGGATCTGTGGCAGTTATTTCCATTATTTTATCTTCCAGGTCACTTATCTGTTTTTCTGCCTCAGTTATCCTGCTATTGATTCCGTCTAGAGAATTTTTCATTTCATTTATTGTGTTGTTTATCATTGTTTGTTTGGTCTTTAGTTCTTCTAGGTCCTTGTTAAACGTTTCTTCTATTTTCTCCATTCTATTTCCAAGATTTTGGAGCATCTTTACTATCATTATTCTGAATTCTTTTTCAGGTAGACTGCCTATTTCCTCTTTATTTGTTTGGTCTGGTTGGATTTAACCTTGCTCCTTCATCTGCTGTGTTTCTCTGTCTTCTCATTTTGCTTACCTTACTCTTTTTGGGGTCTCCTTTTTGCAGGCTGCAGGTTCGTAGTTCCTGTTGTTTTTGGTGTCTGCTCCCAGTGGCTAAGGTTGCTTCAGTGGGTTGTGTAGGCTTCCTGGTGGAGGGGACTGGTGCCTGTGTTCTGGTGGATGAGGCTGGATCTTGTCTTTCTGGTGGGCAGGACCGCATCCAGTGGTGTGTTTTGGGTCCTCTGTGAGCTTATTATAATTTTAGGCAGCCTCTCTGCTAATGGGTGGGGTTGTGTTCTTGTCTTTTTAGTTGTTTGGCATAGGGTGTCAAGCACTGTAGCTTGCTGGTCGTTGAGTGGAGCTAGGTGTTAGCATTGAGATGGAGATCTCTGGGAGAGTTTTTGCCATTTAATATTATGTGGAGCTGGGAGGTCTCTGGTGGAGCAATGTCCTGAACTCAGCTCTCCCACCTCAGAGGCACAGGCCTGACACCCGGCTAGAATACCAAGACCCTGTGAGCCACATGGCTCAAAAGAAAAGGGAGAATGAAAGTGAAAGAGAGAGAGAAAGAAAGAAAAAAAGAAAGGAAGAAAGAAAGGAAGGAGAAGGAAAGAAAGAAAAGAAAGTTATTAAAATTAAAAAAATATTATAAATAAAAAGAAATTAAAAAGTAATAAAACAAAAAGAAAGATAGAAAGAAGAGAGCAACAAAACCAAAAAATCCACCAATGATAACAAGGGCTAAAAACTATCCAAAAAAAGCCAGACAGGCAGAACCCTAGGACAAATGGTAAAAGCAAAGCTATACAGACAAAATCACACAAAGAAGCATGCACATACACACTCACAAAAAGAGAAACAGGAATATATATATATATATATATATATATATATATATGTATAAAAAAAGAAGAGAGAAACCAAATCAATAAACAAATCTACCAATGATAATAAACTCTAAATACTAAACTAAGATAAACATAAAACCAGAAACAAATAAGACGCAGAAAGCAAACCCCAAGTCTACAGTGGCTGCCAAAGTCCACTGCCTCAATTTTAGGATGATTCAGTGTCTATTCAGGTATTCCAGAGATGCATGGTACATCAAGTTGAGTTTGGAGATTTTCAATCTGCTGATCCTGAGGCTGCTGGGAGAAATTTCCCTTTCACTTCTTTGTTCGCATAGCTCCTGGGGTTCAGACTTGGATTTGACCCTGCCTCTGCATGCAGGTCACCTGAGGGCATCTGTTCTTTGCCCAGACAGGACAGGGTTAAAGTTGCAGCTGAGTAGGGGGCTCTGGCTCAGTCAGGCCGGGGGGAGGGAGGGGTACAGAATACGGGGCAAGCCTGTGGTGGCAGAGGCCAGCATGACGTTGCACCAGCCTGAGGCGCGCCGTGCATTCTCCCGGGGGAGTTGTCCCTGGATCACAGGACCCGGGCAGTGGCGGGCTGTACAAGCTCCTGGGAGGGGAGGTGTGGATAGTGACCTGTGCTTGCACACAGCCTCCTTGGTGGCTGCAGCAGCAGCCTTAGCATTTCATGCCCATCTCTGGTGTCCACACTGATCGCTGCAACTCGCGCCCATCTCTGGAGCTCGTTTAGGTGGTGCTCTGAATCCCCTCTCCTCGTGTCCCATGAAACAACAGTCTCCTGCCTCTTAGGCAGGTCCAGAGTTTTTCCCGGACTCTCTCCCAGCTAGCTGTGGCGCACTAGCCCGCTTCAGGCTGTGCTAATGCAGCCAATCCCAGTCTTCTCCCTGGGATGTGACCTCCAAAGCCTGAACCTCAGCTCCCAGCCCCCGCCTGCCCCGGCGGGTGAGCAGACTAGCCTCTCAGGCTGGTGAGTGCTGGTTGGTACTGATCTTCTGTGTGGGACTCTCTCCACTTTGCCCTGTACACCCTTGCTGCTGCGCTCTCCTCCGTGGCTCCGAAGCTTCCCCGCCACCACCTCCCATCTCCGCCAGTGAAGGGGGTTTCTAGTGTGTGGAAACTTTTCATCCTTCACAGCTCCCTCCAAGAGGTGCAGGTCCTGTCCCTATACTTTTGTCTCTGAGTTTTTTTCTTTTTTTTTTTGCCCTACCCTGGCACGTGGGGAGTTTCTTGCCTATTGGGAAGTCTGAGGTCTTCTGCCAGCGTTCAGTAGGTGTTCTGTAGGAGTTGTTCCGCATGTAGATGTATTTTTGATGCATTTGTGGGGAGGAAGGTGATCTCCACATCTTACTCCTCTGCCATCTTGAAGGTCTCTCCCTCCCATCCTGTTTTACATCTATTTTTCTCTTCAGATAGGACCTAGTCTTTGAAGTGTGACTAGGTTAGACGCTCATGACTCAATGTTTGGCCCAACAACATTGGTATCACCTGGGAGCTTTAAGAAATGTAGACTCTTAGGGACTTCCCTGGTGGCACAGTGGTTAAGAAGCCGCCTGCCAATGCAGGGGACACAGGTTCGAGCCCTAGTCTGGGAGGATCCCACATGCTGTGGAGCAACTAAGCCTGTGTGCCACAACTACTGAGCCTGCACTCTAGAGCCCGTGAGCCACAACTACTGAGCCCTCGTGCCACAACTACTGAAGCCTGTGCACCTAGAGCCCATGCTCCACAACAAAGAGAAACCACCGCAATGAGAAGCCCGCGCACCACAACGAAGAGTAGACCCCGCTCGCCGCAACTAGAGAAAGCCTCTACGCAGCAATGAAGACCCAATACAGCCAGAAATCAATCAATCAATTTATTTATTAAAAAAAGAAATGCAGACTCTTAGGCCCCACTGGAGATCTGTTGAATCAGAATGTGCATTTAAACTGGTGATGTATACACACGCTGAAGTTTTACAAGTCCAGCTTTAGGTCCTCTTTCCAGAGACCCCACTCAAGAACTTTCATCTTCCACATCCTCAACATTTAAACCACTGTCCCTAGGAGTTCTGGGCTCATCCAACCAACCTGTCAGTATCATCAGCCTTCAGGTCACCAGATAGTTTCTCTCAGGGATTCATGGAGTCACTCACCCCCCTCAGTACCAAGAAGGCAGCCTTTATCTTACCCTGGGAGGTACTTTTATAGAGACGTTTTGAAGTTCCATTGAAGCCATGCATGTATCTCTTCTGGTTGACCTCTATTCCATCATAATTAGGGGACAAGGTGTTTACTTATGTCCCTGGGTGCTGACAAGGAAGAAAACTGCAAACACCCCCCAGATTTACCAGTGGAGTTGGGGCTGGTAACTCACTTTAGCCCTAACTCCCCCCAGACCAAGGATTTGTACCAGTTGTTCTCTTAATGGGACTTCACTTGTGTAAACCAATATGGAGTATCCTTTACAAACTCCCTTTAACAATGTCAACGTTCCAGGAAGAAGGGGCATCCTAAGGGTTTGTCCCACATTTTTTAAAACCTTTATTTTGAGAAAATTGTAGATTCACATGCAGTTGTAATAAATATTGGGTCAGCCAAAACGTTCGTTTGTTTTTTTCCGTAAGATGGCTCTAGTAGTGCTTAGTTGTCTTTAACTTCATTTGAAACAATTTTGTTAGATTGTATGTGACAGCTGTCATATCAGCGTGCATTTAAAGAAAAATCAAAATTGGAGTAATTTTTGTGTAGCCATTTTAATATTGCAGATGGAAGAAAAAAGCAACATTTTCAGCATATTATGCTTTATTATTTCAAGAAAGGTAAAAACGTAACTGAAATGCAAAAAATGACTTGTGCAGTGTATGGAGAAGGTATTGCGACTGATCAAATGTGCCAAAAGTGGTTTGCGAAATTTCGTATTGGAGATTTCTCACTGGACAATGCTCCACGGTCGGGTAGACCAGATGAAGTTGACAGGGATCAAATCGAGACATTAATTGAGAACAATCAACGTTATACCATGCAGGAGATAGCCAACATAGTCAAAATATCCAAATCAAGCACTGAAAATCATTTGCACCAGCCTGGTTATGTTCATCGCTTTGATGATTGGGCTCCACATAAGTTAAGCAAAAAAACCCTTCTTGACCATATTTCTGCATGAAACTCTCTACTTAAACATAATGAAAACACTCCATTTTTAAAACAAATTGTGATGGGCAACAAAAAGTGGATACTGTACAACAATGTGGAATGGAAGAGATCGTGAGGCAAGTGAAATGAACAACCACCAACCACACCAAAGGCTGGTCTTCACCCAAAGAAGGTGATGTTGTGTATATGGTGGGATTGGAAGGGAGTCCTCTATTATGAGCTCCTTCTGGAAAACCAAATGATTAATTCCAACTGAAAGCAGCATTTGATGAAAAGCATCCACAGAAAATGCATAATCTTCCATCAGGATAATGCAAGACCACATGTTTCTCTGATGACGAGGCAAAAACTGTTACAGTTTGGCTGGGAAGTTCTGATTGATCTGCCGTATTCACCAGACACTGCACCTTTGGATTTCCATTTATTTCGGTCTTTACAAAATTCTCTTAATGGAAAAAAATTTCAATTCCCTGGAAGACTGTAAAAGGCATCTGGAACAGTTCTTTGCTCAAAACGAGAAAAAGTTTTGGGAAGATGGAATTAGGAAGCTGCCTGAAAAATGGCAGAAGGTAGTGGAACAAAACGGTGAATACACTGTTCAAATAAGGTTCTTGGTGAAAATGAAAAATGTGTCTTTATTTTTACTTAAAAACCAGAGGAACTTTTTGGCCAACCCAATAATAGAGAGATGTCGCATCCCCTTCACCCAGTTCCCCCCAGTAGTAATATACTGCAAAACCATGGTTCAATATCACAACCATGGTTTATGCCCCTGTCTGCCATATGGCTCTCTCTGCCCACACTCACTTTGATTCTGCAGACCGCCTTCATGTTTCCCACTCCTCTGAGTACCTTCCAAATCGCTTATCAACATCAGCTGCAATCCCTTTGTGTCTTGTTCCGATCATAATCTCCTAATCCTCCCCAGATGCCACGCCAAGTCCAGCAGTGCAGCGGAGCCTGCAACCACAGCTCATGACTCAGCACCTCAGACAGAAGAGCTGAGCCTCTGGCCCCAGGGACCTAGGCCAGCGCTAGCCACTCACTCTTTCCAAGCCCAAGGGGCAATTCTGTCTCCATTCCTATTCTGCCAGGAATAAAGCAGAACTATTTCTGCAAGGCAGAAAGGCAGAGAGTGCAGCCTGAATTGAACAAGGCGAGAACAGGCGCCTGCTGATAAGGAAGTCCATGCAGGGGGCGGACACAGCCTTAGCACTGGAATTTTTACCACATGGGCCAGGACTTTCCTCGGTTCTAAGCATCATGATGATAAGTATAACAATGTTAGTTATCATTTATGGAGTATTTGATGTGCGCCAGGAACTTTTAAAGTATACTTTCCGTGTGTCAGCTCACCAAATCCTCATAGCCACTCTACTAGTTAAACAGGAGGGAAGGGGGCAGGGCACAACCTTTGAAAGAATGACATAGCCTGAGGACATGACGTAAACTGATTAGAACCAAACGGGTCCAAGATGGCAGAGAAGTCGACTTCCGCTAGACCTTGAGCCTAAGTATGCGTTCACTGTAACACATCAGCAAGCTAAATGACACACCCACAGGCGCCACGACAGTTCCAAGACCCACCATAAGGATCAAAAAGTGGGCAGTGGCCCAATTCCTGGAAATCCCCTCCCCTTCCTAAAATAGCTGGAATACTCCTCCCACTCATTAGCCTATGAAATTACCCGCCCCTATAAAAACTGACAACCCCTTTCCCTGGTGCCTTTTCTCACCTTCTGAGATGGCCCACACTCTGTCTGTGGAGTGTGTTTCTCTCTAAACAAATCCACTTCTTACCTATCACTTTGTCTCTCACTGAATTCTTTCTGCCATGAGACATCAAGAACCTGAGCTTCATTAAGTCCTGAAACCAGCTGTGTGATCTCAACTGGAAGACCATGGGTTTTGGCCAGGTTTGAATCCCAGCACGTGGGTTGTTCAAGTCCCAATCTGAGGTGTATGGTTTCACAAGGACAGTTCTATTCTCTTCTCCATTCTACTAGTAAGGAATCTGGGACGTGACATAACACAGGGATTTGAAGCGGCCAACTTCAACACCCAATTAAACTCATTCCCTCTCAAATGAGTAGACATCTGCAGCTCCTGGTTCTACAAACATTAAGAGAAAGTCCTGTGTCCCCTTCCTACTAATGCAGACCCAAATCATTTGCAAGCAGGGAAGGAGAGTCCGTGCGGGGTGGGGAGCATGTCACAGGCAACAGCTGTGCCACCTATTAATCAACCTTTAGTTCTTGTCTGCAGCGTTGGGTGGTGGTGCCTTGTCCACATAAAGCAATGTCTTTCTGGCGGTTTACACATTCTACAATGAAGGAAGGCAACCAAAAAGTTGCTACCTATACAAAAACGTTTGAGAGGATATGGTATGCAGCAAGCTTCAGGCAAGGGATGCAGGCGAGCACGGTTCTCATCCACCTGCTCATGGTTCTGTGGCATGCCACAAGCCAGCAAGGACACAGTGCAGCTTCATGGCATGCCACAGCCCCAAACGCATATTTGTCACATACCATTCACTCTGACAACATGCATTCCACGTGCCCCGGCATCCTGCAACCCTTGCTGTTTTGCCTTCAGATGCGAAAGCTTGCTTACAGTAGATACTTCTTGATAGAGGACCTCTGAGCCCAAGCTGAATGCTATTTGACCACTCTGTCAGATTCTTTTCCCCTCTCGCTTTAAGCCACACCTCCATATTCTTCACACACCCCAGCTTGCCTGGTCTGCTAAATATTTCGTACTGTCCAGAAGGGGACTGCCTTCTAGACAATCCCCTGTCTCGTTAATTAACCAGGCTTGTCATGGGACCTCCTGACACTGAAGGCTGCCAAGAACAACTTGGAATTCTTGCAGTCAACACACTCCATGCACCTCCCAGCCTCCCCTCACACTTGGGGAGCCCCACCTTTCCTGGGCACATTCCATCCCCACTCATCCCACCCACCCTGCTCCTTCATTCCATTTTTGGGTGGTGCCACTGAAGCCTGTAAGCTGCTCTTTTCCCTTAGGCAAGGGATTGGGGTTTGACAGTTTTATCTACATTATGTGGTCTAGGGCAATATTTTAGGATTTAATAATCAGAAGCTTGAGGCTTCCAGTGCTCATGCTTATGCTAAGAACATTCCCAGGTATCAGTAGTGTTCAGAATCACTGTGTTATCAACAGTCCACGTGGACCTTAACATTCCTGGCACAACCTTCATTACCAGGTTGGGCGCAACATTTTAAGGCATGGGGTGGGGGGTAAAGTTGACTTTACCCACCACCCCCAATTCCTTATTCTACTGCTCCTAAGTAACAAATATCTTCTACTTAATGACCCCCTCCCTTGCTTGCTTTCTTTCTTTCATCTTTGCTTTTTATATATGCTGTTTTGTATGTTTCATGTATGTTCATAAGCTGGTTTCAATCCTTCCTGGTTCTAAATGGTGGAAGGAAGGGAGAGACGGAGGGAGGGAGATGCAAACAAAATTAAGAAATTCCAGACAGAACTCTGTCCACAGCAAATAAGCTCAGACTGCCTTAGAAATTTAGGTTTTCCATCCACGCAAAGCAAGGGGCAACCGAGGGGCAGGAAGCATCTGAAATCTGATAGGTAAGCACTGAATAGCTCAAATTTCTTGTATTCCGTGCACATCTTCATACGTGTGTTAAAATTTCTGATTCTCTTTCTCCATTTGTAAAATGAGGTGGGAATTATGAAACTAGACCACAATAACCAGCATAAGACAACCTCTTATAAAATATGGGCATTACAAACACAAAGTAGCATTATTAGGGTAAATTTAAAACTCTGTTCCAAGCAGTATAATAATTATTGGAACAAAAGAATCATTTGTCACTACTGTCTAGGTAGAACAGCAAACGCTAGTTCCAGTTTAGAAAAACCCTAGTTTTGATAAAAAAAAAAAATACTTGATAATTATGGGAATGAGTACAAATAGCTTAAAGCACCCCAGCAACTTTCCTCACTTTTGATCCTAGAAAGAGCACCTTTCTTCAGTTCCTTTTAGAAAGAAATGACCCGGGAGCAATCTGTTTCATATTTCACGTGCTCGGCCTCTTTTTGCTTTCTGTTGCTGGGTCCTCCATCTCTGTACTGTGGCCTCTTCTCTGCTCACTTTACACCCTCTCCCTTCCAGTGTTTCTGTAATTCCTAATGGGGACACTATTGGCATTTTGGCTGGGACAATTCATCATGTGCAACTGTCCTTTATATTGCAGGACAGTTAGCATCCTTGATCCCCACTCAGTCCTGCCAGCAGTACCACCTCTAGTCACTGTGCTAACCCAAAACACCCTTGTATATTTCAAAATGGCCCTTGGAGAGGCAGCGCCACTCACAAAGTCTGAGAATTTCTGTGTCGTTTTACCATTCCCAGTCCAAATATCTCCCCTATGTGTTAGTCCATTGTTGACTAGATAGTCTCACTTGGATGATGCAAAAGAACTTTAACCGCCTGTCTAAAGCAGAACCCATCATCTCCCACTTCCCCAAATCTGATTTTCCTCATGAATTCCTATCTCTGTTGACCACATGTAATCATCAAAGCCAGAAACCTAGGTATCAACTTTCACTCCTTCCTCTTCTTCAAATCCCACATCAATTAATCACCAAGTTCTACCTCTTTAATAATTTTGTATCCATCTCTTTCTCTCCCTCTCTATATAATAACCATTTATTTCCCAAACCAGAGATCAACATAAGATCTTCAGCCTGCTGGTTGGCTGTGAAAGTCCTCCCAATAAACTGTGTAATGATCAAATGAGTTTAGAGGGAATCATTGGATAATAAACATCATAAGTATATAAACTCATATACTTCTTATTGAGTAAAGATATAGTTCTATTCAGAACCTTTGTTTCTCTAAATTCTTTTATTACGAGACAGTGAACTTCCTAGAGTAGATGTGTTAAGGCAGCTTTTGTTCCAACTAAGTGAGCTAAGGTCAAAATGCTTGTGCACCGCTATCCTAGATAATAAGTTCTTAAATATACTAACTTGAATCTCATCCGTTTCCTCTCTCTCTTCTTTGCAAGTCTGTTCTCCTCTTTCTAAAATACTTACTTGCAATTGTCACACCTCTGCTGAAATCTGTTCAATGGATTTTTGTCACCTAAAACGTACATCTTGGTTGACCTCATGTGAAATATAAGGTTATGGTCCCTCTCAACCTCTTCAGCTTCTCTCTCTCTCTCTACCTCGGTCTGCAAATTTCACATGAAGCTCTAGCAATGCCAAACTCTTTGAGTTTCAAACACTACACCTTGTAGTTCTGTACCTCCCTACTTTTACACATGTAGCTCTCTCAGCCTGGAATTGCTTCCCATTGATTTGACTTCACTTATGTTTTAAAAGTATCAATGTTGGGCTTCCCTGGTGGCGCAGTGGTTGAGAGTCCGCCTGCCGATGCAGGGGACGCGGGTTCGTGCCCCGGTCCGGGAAGATCCCACATGCCGCGGAGCGGCTGGGCCCGTGAGCCATGGCCGCTGAGCCTGCGCGTCCGGAGCCTGTGCTCCGCAACGGGAGAGGCCACAACAGTGAGAGGCCCGCGTACCGCAAAAATAAAATGAAATAAAAGTATCAATGTTGATACTGTATAGAAAACAGACTTTAGGAGGCCAGAGTAGAAGCAGGGAGACCAGAGCTGATTGGCGGTGGCTTAGCCCATGGTGATAGCAGTCAAGGTAGAGAATGGTGCTCAGATTCTCATATGTTTTTAAGGTTTCAATTTTATACATCTTATTTAAAAGGCTATCAAAAATTTTAAACTAGTTGACATGTGGGAAAACTGAGTCACAAGGTAATCAAGTATCTTGTCAGTATTATACCTGAAAGTTCCATGATTCATTTTCTCACATAAAGAGATTCTGTGTCAAAAAAAACCCTGATACTCTTTGTAAACTGAGCAGGGGTCTCATTTCTATCTCTCTTGAGGATCTTAAAAGATAAGTGCTTATATTAATTATCTTGAAAATAATTCCCCATTTGAGGTTTTTTTTTTTTTTTTTTTTTTTTTTTTTAAGCAATGCTCATCATAAGAAAAACCATAAAATTAGTAAAGTTTCTCTCAGGCTTTTGGCTTTCTCTTCTTTTCCAGCACTCTTCTCTTAAACTCACAGTATTCCCATATCCTCATAAGGTTCTTTATCCTATTAACTGCATTGGTAATAGTAACAGTAGTAGTAGCAATAGTAGGAGTAGTGGAAATAGTAGTGATAATATAATACATTAACTGACATTCATGGAATCTTGCCATGCTAAAGGTTCATGCAGAGTATCTCATTTAATTCTTATAGGAACCCTAAGAAGTAGGTAGTATACTTACCCCCATTTTGCAGGTAAGGCAATAGAGGTTCTGAAACATTATATAATTTGTTCAAGATCATTCACCTAACAAACTGTGGGTGAAATTCAATCCCAGATTTCATGTCCTGTTCCCTTATCCACTACACCATATTGGCTCCCTTATAGGCATTTTATCTAGATTCCAATTATCATGTAATTATAGATTAATCTAATAAAGGATTTTAAATAATGTCTTAAAATTAAAAATATAAGTTTTTGTTTATTGTAGAAAATTTGGAAAACCTAGAAAAGCACAAAGCAGAAAATATTTCTATAATCACAGGCAGGGATAGCTATTAATATTTTTGTATTCTCTACATCATGCTTATAATAGGTTAATATTGTTGTGATTAAGCACACTTTTTTGTAATCTAATTTTTTCAACTTAATAAAATTGTTAAAACAGTTTCCCATATCACTAAGTTATATTTATAAAAAATATTTTTCTGTAGTTAAATGGTATGTCATTATGTGGATACACCACCAAATTTATTCCACCAATCCCATACCATTGGACACTTAGGTTAAATTTTTTACTTATTATAAGTTAAATTTTTTTATTATAATTAATTCTGTAATGAATACTTGCATACATGTCTGATGATTTTCTCTGGATAAAGCCCTAGGAGAAAAACTGCTAGTTCAAAAATAGAAAATGCTTAAGCTTTTTTCTCATTTTGCCAAAATGTCTTCCTGAAAGATTGTTCAAACTTAAGCACCAACCAGTAGTTTTTTAATGTGGCCTACTTCCATACACTCCAGCTAATGCTCAATATTAACTGTTGCTATTTTTATTATCTGGAGTTGTTTTCTTTTCCTTTTAATAGTTCATCCCATTTACTTTATTTTTAAAATCACAAAGGGAAGGACTTTTGCTTCCACTCATGAAGGAGTAGTAACTGTATGGTATTTGCACCCCTCCCCCCGATAACCCATAAACACTACAGAATTGGACAAAATGTATGAAATATCTGTTTTCAGATATTAGATAACAGACAGTATAAATCTGTGATCCCTGAGAGTATAATTTGCACCCTAGAGCCAATTTATTTCCTAACCTTGGGGCAGGGCAGGAGAGCCCATGCAGAGCGTGGCAACTTCTCTGAGTTGAGGAGAGAGAGATAGGAGCTTGGAAAGGCTGAGGCAGCTAAAAATTGCAGGGAAGCATTCCAGAGAGGAAAGAGCTACACAAAACAATTGCTCCGGAAAACTGCATAGGAGTCTCATTGAGTCTCAGGCTGAATCCAAAAGTGAACATGTGTAATGAACACCGCAAAAACAGGCAAAGAACAATTGCAAGTGCTCTCTAACTGGACAATTCTCTGAGCTCACACGGGGTTAAGAGACATTCAGAGTGTTATCATTCAGAGTGGAAAGACCTCATTGAATACTTAAGCATTCAGTAAAGACTACAGAGAACTCAAGCTTTAGTAGTGGGAATAAACTAGCCTTATATAAGGCTATTCTAGACCTGCCGTAACAAAGTTTAACAAGCCTCAAAAGGATCAAACGAATCACAAGTAACATAACTGATTGCCAAAACAACTGCCAATGCTCTCTAAAGGAAAACAACAAAATATATTCCATAATGTAACATTCCTAATATCTAACATCAAATAAAAAATTACCAGATATGTCAAGAAGTAGCAAAATGTGATCTCTAATCAGGAAAAATATTAGTCAGTGGAAATAAACCCAGAAGTGGCAGACATGCGGAACTAGAAGACAAGGACTTTTTAAAAGAGCTATTATAAAAACTCAACAATTTAAGAGAAAACAAAGACTTGAAGAGATAAGTAGTTGAAAACATAAAAAGGAGCCACATAAATATTGTAGAGGACCAAAACACAACAGCAGAAATAAAACATTCACTTATGAATTTAAGAGCCAATTAGATATTGCAAAAAAAAGATCATTGAATTTGAAGACATAATAATACAAACTATCCAAAATCAAGCACAGAAAACAGAAAGGCTGGGGAAGAAATGAATGGCACCTCAGTAACATGTGGGACAATATCAAGCCATGTAACATATGTGTAACTGAAGTCCTAGATCAAGAGATGGGAAAGAGGCAGAAAAAATATTTATAAAGAAAAAATGGTTGAATATATCCCAAAATTGATTTAAAAAATTGAAACCTACACCTTCAACACATTGTATATCAACTATACTCCAATAAAAATTTAAAAAAAAAACCCTATACCTTCTAAATGCTTGAAAAATCTCAAGAAGATAAATTTTTAAAATTCCACAGCCATAAACATAGACCACATTCTGGGCCATAAAGCACATCTTACAAATTTAGAGGAATAGAAATCATACAGTGTCTGTTCTCAGACCACAATGGAATTAAAACAGAAATCAACCACAGAAAGATAACTGAAAAATACCAAACTACATGGAGATTAAACAACACACTTCTAAATAACACATGGGTCAAAGAAGACATTTCAAGAGAAATTTTTAAATACCTTGAACTAAATGAAAATGAATAACTTATCAAACTTTGTGGGCTGCAGAAAAAGCAGTGCTTAGAGGGAAATTTATAGCACTTAATAATATATTAGAAAAGGGAAATGATCTAAAGTCAAAAATCTAAATTTCCACCTTAGAAACTAGAAAAAGAAGAGAAAATTAAATCCAAAGTAAGCAGAAGAAAAGAAATAATAATAATTAGAGCAGAAACCATTAAAATTTAAAACAGGAAACAGAAAAAATCAGCAAAACCTGGTTCTTTAAAAAGATCAACAAAATTGATAAGACTCTAGCAGGCTAACTAAGAAAAAGAGAGGACACAAATTACTAATATCAGAAATCGAAGAAGGGATATCACTACAGATCCCATGGAAATTAAAAGGATAATAAAGTAATACTATGAACAACTCTATGCCCACAAACCTGATAATCTAGTTGAAATGGACCTATTCTTTGAAAGATACCATCTGCCAAAACTCATACAAGAAGAAATAGACAATATGAATAGAACTGTATCCAGTAAATATATTGAATTAATAATTAATAATCTTCTAAAAGAGAAAGCACCAGGCTCAAGTGAGTTTACTGTAATTCTACCAAACATTTAAGAGAGAAATTATACCAATTCTCTACGATCTCTTTCAGAGGAAAGAAACAGAAGGAGTATTTCCTAACTCATTCTACGAGGCCAGTATTATCCTAATACCAAATTCAGACAGATATTGCAAGAAAATAAAACTACAGACCAATATCTCTCATGGACATAGATGTAAAACTCCTCAACAATATATTAGCAAATCAAACCCAACAATGTATAAAAGTAATTATACACCACAAACAAGTGGGATTTATCCCAGGTATGAAAGGCTGATTCAACATTAAAAAATCAATTAATGCAATCCATCACATCAACAGGATAAAAAAGAAAAATCACATGATTATATCAATAGGTGTGGAAAAAACATTTGACAAAATCCAACACCTATTCATGATAAAAACTCTCAGTAAACTAGGAGTAGAGGGGATCTTCCTCAACTTGATGAAGAATATCTGCAAAAAAACTACAGCTAACATCATATTTAATGGTGAAAAATTTGAAGCTTTCCCACTAAGATTAGGAAAAAGGCAGGGATGTCCCCTCTCACCACTCCTTTTCAACATCATACTGGAAGTTCTAGCTAATGCAATAAGACAAGAAAAGGAAATTAAAGGTATTCAAATCAAGAAGGAATAAACAGAAATATCTTTGTTCATAGATGATATGGCCATCTATGTTGAACCTGAAAAATTAACAAAAAAATTTCTGGATCTAATAAGCAATTATAGCAAGGTTTCAGGACACAACATTAATATACAAAAGTTAATGACTAAAAAAAAAAGTTAATTACTTTCCTATACGTTAGCAACGAACAAATGAAATTTGACATTATAAACACAATACCATTTACATTAGCACCCTGAAAAATGAAATAGTTAGCTACAAATTTAACAAAACGTATACAAGATCTATTTGAGGAAAAGTACAAAACTCTCGTGAGCGAAATAAAAGAAGAGCTAAATAAGTGGAGAGCTATTCCATATTCATGGATAGGAAGACTCAATATTGTCAAGATGTCGGTTCTTCCTAACTTGATCTATAAATTCAATGCAATCCAAATCAAAATCCCAGTGAGTTATTTTGGGGTACTGATAAACTAGTTCTAAAGTTTACATTGAGAGGCAAAAGCTGCAGAATAGTCAACACAATATTGAAGGAGAAGAACAAAGTTGTAAGACTTTTAAAGACTTACTGTAAAGATACAGTAATCAAGACAGGGTTATACGGGTTAAAGAAGTGACAAATAGATCAACGGAACAGAATAGCGAGCCCATAAATAGGCCCAAATAAATACAGTCAATTAATCTTTGACAAAGGAGCAAAAGTAATATAATGGAGCAAGATAGTCTTTTTAATATTTGATGCTGGAATAACTAGACATCCATGCGAAAAAAAAAGAAGAATTGTAGATGCAGACCTTACATCCTTCACAAAAGTCAACACAAAATGGATCTTAGATCTAAATGTAAAATACAAAATGATAAAAAAAAAAAAAACTCTTAGAAGATAACATAGGAGAAAATCTAGAAAATGACCTTGGCTATGGCAATGACTTTTTAGATACAACACCAAAGGCATGATCCATGAATGAAATAATTAATAAGCTGGGCTTCATTAAAATTTTTAAATATTTGCTCTGAGAAAAGTACTGTCAAGAAAATGAGATGACATACCACAGACTGGGAGAAAATATCTACAAAAGACATACCTAATAAAGAACTGTTATACAAAAATATATAAAGAACTTTAAAAACTCAATAATAAGAAAACAAGCTACTCAGTTAAAAGAAAGGGGCCAAAAGCCTTAAATGACATTTCACCAAAGAAAATATACTGATGGCAAATAAGCATATGAAACGATGCTCCACATCATATGTCATCAGGGAAATGCAAATTAAAACAAAAATAAGATACCATCAAATAGTTATTAGAATGGCCAAAATCCAGAACACTTACAACACCAAATGCTGGTGAGGATGTGAAGCAAGAGAAACTTTCATTCATTGCTGGTGAGAATGCAAAATAGTACAGCCACTTTGGAAGACAATTTTGCCTTCAATTTTTCTTACAAAACTAAACATGCTCTTACCACATGATCCAGCAATTGAGCTCTTTGGTATTTACCTAAAGGAGTTGAAAACTTATGTCTACACAAAAACCTACATACAGATATTTATAGCAGCTTTATTCATAATTGCCAAAACTTGGAAGCAACCAAGATGGATAAATAAAATAAATGGTAAGTCGAGACAATGGAATATTTTTTAAATAATATAAAAGAAATAAGTCTTTTATTTTAAAAGAAAAGACATGGAGGAAACAATTGCATATTACTGAGGGAAAGAAGTCAATATGAAAAAGCTACATACTGTATGTTTCCAACTATCTGACAGAGAAAAGGCAAAACTTATGGAGACAGTAAAAGGATCAGTGGTTGTCCCATCTTGTGTGTATGTGTGTTGGGGTTGGGTGGGGGGAGTGAATCTGTGGAACACAGAGGATTTTTAGGCCAGTACTATTTTGATTTTTAGGGTAGTGAAAATACTCTATATGATACTGTAATGATTGATAAACATCATCATACATTTGTCCAAACCCATAGAATGTACAACACCAGGAGTGAATCTTAATGTAAACTATGGACTTTGGGTGATTTTGATGTGTCAGTGTAGGTTCATCAGTTGTAACAAATGTCCCACTCCAGTGAGGAATGCTGGTAATAGAGGACGCTATGCATGTTTTGGGCAGGGGGGAATCTCTCTACATTTTTCTCAGTTTTTCAGTGAATCTAAAACTGATCTAAAAAAAACCAAAAGTCTTAAAAAAAAATTACCACACCAAGTGTGATAGCCAATGTCCAAGATGGTTCTCAATGATCCTCACCTGCTAGTACTTATACCCTTGTGTATTTTCCTTCCGTACAAAACAGTACTGGCCAGTGTGACTAATTGAATATTGTGGAGATAACAGCATGTGACTTACGACTCTAGGTCGATATGAGTCTCTAAGACACACTGCAGCTTCTGCCTAGCTCTCTTTTGAATCACTTGCTATGGGGGAAGCCAGCTACCATGTCATGAGGACACTCAAGTAGCTCTATGGAGAGGCCTATATGGAAATAAACTGAGGTGTTCTACCCAAGTCAGCACCAACTTCCCAGCCACATGAGTGAGCCATCTTGGAAGCAGATCCTTTAACTCCTCCAGAAGACTGAAGCCCCAACCAACACCTTAACTGAAACCTTATGAGAGATCTACAGCACAGCCACCCAGGTAAACTAAACCTAAATTTCTGACCCACAGAAACAGTGGGATATAAGAAATTCTTATTGATATTTATTGCCATTTGATATTGTGGATGATATTTCACACAACAATAATGATTGTGTTTCTATTTGCTAGCAAAGGAAAGAAAAAATGAAAAAGAAAATATTTTCAAAAGTTTACAATAGTATCAAAACAACATGAAATACTTAAGAGATAAGTGTAACAAAATAAGGGAAAACGTCAGTAAAAATTAGAGAGCATTGTTAAAAGAAATTAAAGAAGGCTTAAATAAATGGAGATATTTACCATGTTTATGGATTGGAAGATACAGTATTGTTAAAATATCAGTTATCCCTAAATTAACTTAGAGGTTCTGGTGTGACCTCAATCAAAAGTCTGGCTGTCTTTTTATAGGAACTGATAAGCTAATTCTAAAATTTACATAGAAATTCAAAGAATCCAGAATAGCAAAACAAGTCTTGAAATAAGAAAAACAAAGTTGGAGGCCTTATATTATGTGATTTCTGAATTATTATAAAGCTACAGAGTTTAAGACAATGTGTTATTAGTGAAAGGTAGACACACAGGTTAATGGAACAGAATACAAAGTCCAAAAATAGACCACACACATAAGATCAATTGGTTTTAACTAAGAGTGCTAAAGACATTTCAGTGAGAAAAAGAAAATCTTCCAACATATGATGTTGAAATCACTGGATATCATTGGTGAGAAAAATGAAAATCAACTTTTACGTCACTCCATACCCAAAAGTTAGCCTGAAATGGTCATAGAATTAAATGTAAAAGCTAGAACTATAAAATTCCTAGGAGAAAATCTTTGATCTTGAGATAGGTAAAGATTTCTAAATACAGTATACAAAATCACAAACTATGAAGGAAAAACTGATAAATTGGACAGCATCAACATTTAAAACTATTGCTCTTCAAAATTTATCATTAAGGCATCAAAAAGTCAAGTCACGAACTGGGGAAAATATCTGCAATACATATACGGCAAAGTACTTGTATCCAGAATATATAAAGAACTCGTAACAATAATAAAAGGACAAGCAACCAAATTAAAGATGGACAAAGGATTTAAACATTTCACAAAAGATGGTGCATGGATGGCCAGTAAGCACATGAAAAAGTGCTCAACATCATTAGTCATTAGAGAAATGTGAGTTAAAATTCTGAGGTACACATAATAGAATGGATAAAAATTTTTAATTGATAATATCAAATGTGGTGATGCTGTGGAGCAACTGGAGTTCTCATGAAAAATGGTACAATTGCTTTAGAAAACTGGCAATTTCTAAAATGTTAGACATGCAGTATTTACCATATCATCTTTGTACTGCTAAGTATTTGCACAAGAGAAATTAAAACACGTGTCCACAGAAAACTTGTATTGAAAGTTTATAGCAGTTTTATTAATGAAAGCCCCAAACCAGGGTCAACCCAGTTCGTGAATGGATAAACATAATGTGTAATATCTATACAACCAAACACCGCTCAGCAATAAAAAGAAACAAGCTACTGATACACATAACACAATAGATAATTCTCAAAATCATCATGCTGCATGAAAAAAGACACAAGAATATATAAAGAATTCCATTTATACAAAATTCTAGAAAATGCAAACTAATCTACAGCAATAAAACTAGATCAATGATTCCACTCCTAATTATGTGCCCAAGAGAAACAAAAATATATGTCCGCACACAAAACTTGTATATGAATATTCATAATAAAAGCATTATTCATAATAGCCAAAAATTAGAAGCTACCTAAATACCCACCAACTGACAAACGGATTAATAAAATGTGGTATCGGGACTTCCCTGGTGGCACGGTGGTTAAGAATCCACCTGCCAATGCAGGGGACACGGGTTTGATCTCTGGTCTGGGAAGATCCCACATGCCGCAGAGCAACTAAGCCCATGCGCCACAACTACTGAGCCTGTGCTCTAGAGCCCATGAGTCACAACTACTGCGTTCGCGTGCCACAACTACTAAAGCCAGCACACCTAGAGCCCGTGCTCCGCAACAAGAGAAGCCACCGCAGTGAGAAGCCCGCACACCACAACGAAGAGTAGCCCGCGTGCAGCAACGAAGACCGAACACAGCCAAAATTAAATAAATAAATTTATTAAAATAAATAAATAAAATGTGGTATATACATACAATAAAATATTATTCAGCAATAAAAGGAATTAAGTACTGACACACATTACAACATGGACGAGCCTTGAAAACATTATGCTGACTGAAAGAATTGTCACAAAAGTGATTTCATTTATAGGAAATGTCCAGAATAAGCATATCCATAGAGACAGAAAGTATATTAGTGGTTTTCTAGGGCTTTCTACAAAATGAGAGTGACTGCTAATGGGTACAGACTTTCTTTTTGGGGTAATGAAAATGTTCTAAAATTGACTGTAGTAATTGTTACACAACGTTGTGAATATACTAAAAACTATTGAATTACATACTCTAAATGGGTGAATTGCATGGTTTGTGAATTATATATCAATGAAGCTATTATTTTAAAATTTGAACAGACCAGTTATTGCTGGAAGCCAGAAGTTTACTGCAAAAGAGCATGAGGAATATTTTGGTGGTAATAAAAATGTTTTGTATCTTCATTGTATCAGTAGCTGCATGGTTATATGAAACTGTGAAGATCACTGAATTGTACACTGTAAATAAATGCAGCCTAGTGTATGTAAATCAGTCAGACTGACTTTATAAAGAGTGTACACTGAAAGTCTCCTGTCTACCTCTGGCACCCATTTCTCATCCTCAGATGCAATTAACATTATCAACTTCTTGTATATTCTCCTAGACATATTTTATATTATACATATGTAAGTACATTCTTAATACATTATTTTTACCTTCTTAAAACAAATGGTAGTATACTATACACACATATACACCTGGCTTTTTCCACTTAATATATTTTGAAGATCATTCTCTAACAGAATATAAAGAACTTCATTATTCTTTTTTTACATCTGATTAGAAATGGGTGGTATGGATGCACCATAATTTGTTTAATCAGTATCGTATTAATTTATGTTTATGATATTTCCAGATTTTTGATATTACATACAGTGTCAAAGTGGATAGACATGTGCATACGTATTTTCACACATGTATACATCTACCTAGAGGCTAAATTTTTATCCAAAAGATTTCTGGAACAAAAGTCTACTTATTATATCTATCTGTTGATAGATAAAATAAATTCTCCTTCATGAGTATTGTATATATTCAAACTACCAACAACATTTACTGGTTTTTTTGATCTCTGACAATATAAGTAAAAAAAGAATCATTTATATTTTCTTTTCTGTGAAACACCATTGGTAACTTTTGCCTACTTTTCTGTTATATTCTTGGAAGTATATGTATTTATTTGTAGATGCTCTTTCTATATAAGCAAATTATTCTTTATATGTGTTGTGAGTTGCAAATATCTCCTCCAGTTTGTCACTTACATTTTGACTTCAATTATAGTGAATTTTACAAACATTTTAAAAACATAGTCTAAATTTATCGCTCTTTCATGACTTCTGAGATTTGTATTTTGCTTAGGTCTTTCCCATCCTATGATTATAAAAATACTTCTCCAGAGTTTTCTAAGGTATTTATGGTTTTATATTTTATGCTGAAACTTTCAATCAATTGGGAATATATTTTGGTATAGCATGCAAAGCTCTCAAATTTTTTCCAGATGGTTACTCCATTGCTCCAATACTATTTATTGAGTAATCCATCTTTTCTCCATTGATTTGAAATACCATCTCTATCATGTACTGCATAACCATATGAATTTGGATCCATTTCTACACTTTCTATTCTGTTCTACTGATCTTCCTGTCTATTCATGTAACAACACCAGATTGTTCTAATTGTTATAGCTTCACAACAAGAGCTAATAGTTAGTAGGCTAGTTTCTCCCTCCTATTATCTTCTTTATCAGAATTTTTCCTAGCTATCCTTGCTTGTTTATTTTCCATTTGAACTTTAGAAACAGCTTGTATAGTTCCACAAGAAAAATCCTTTTTATATTTTCATTGGGATCACATGAAATTTATAGATTACAGAAAATAGACATCTTTCTGATTTTAATGCTTCCTATCCATAATTAATTACAGTATGCCTTTTCATTTGTGCAAGTCTTCTTTTATTAGACTTCAAGTCTCTTACTAGCATTTAAGTTTTTTTCTTCATATAAATCTGGCAAATTTCCTTTTCAGTTGTTTTCATCTACTTGCATTGGCTAGAATCCTTAAAGCTTATTAAATAAGATTGATTATAGAGTATATCTTTGTCTTGTTCTTAAAGTTAATAGAAATGTTTCTAATATTGTCCTATTAAGAATCATACTGGTTGAGTGGAATATATATATATACACATATGTATATACACACACATATTTTATATTCACATACACACATTACATATATACATACACACACACACACATTCACATACATACAAAAACACAGGCTATTTCTATTGAGAGATTCTAAAATTCAGGAATGAAAACTGAACTTTATTAAATGCTTTTTAAGCCTCTATGGAGGTTTATAACATTATGTTTTATTTTACCTATTAATATTGTAAATTTGGGAATAAATTTTTATCATATTGAATAATTCTTGCTTTTCTAAAATAAACTTCACCGTGCTACATTAAGTTTTTACGCGCTGCTGGATTCTGCTGGCAACTATTTTACTTGGGATTTTGTCAGTATACATAATTGAAATTTATAGCCAGAGCTTTTGTTCAATCTTTGTCATATTTTGAAATCAATGTTATACTTGCTTTGTGAAATGTTTTGGAAGCTTACATTCTTTTTCTGTGATCAAGAAGAATTTTAATTGCATTGCAGTTTCCTGTCCTTCAAAGCTTTGGTAGAATTCCCCTCTGAATCCATCAAACCCACTGCTCCTTAGGAGGACATATATCTTGAATAGTTTTCTCTGTTTTTCCCATGATAATGATAGGATGACATTTTTGTCTCCTCTGGGTCAGTTCTGGCAATTTATACTTTTTAAGAAAATTACACATTGAATCTGGACTCTCATATTTATTTTTATAAATGTGAACACAGAGAGTTGAGTAACTGCTCTATTTACTTCTGCATATGTGGCTATTTACTTGTGTCACTTCTTATTTCCTACTTGTGCTTTCTTCCTTTTTCTCTTGCTTAAGTCAACTAACACATCTTTTTTGTTTTAGCCCAATATCTTTTTAATTTAAAAGATACTATCATCAAAGGCTATATATATATATATATATATATATATATATATATAAAGTCTCCTCCCTAAAAATCCATATTATTCCATGATAGATTTTCACAGCGACTAGTATATATACCAATATATTTTTCAAATCTGTTCAGTTATCCATTGGGTAATGCTTTTAGAATAAAAAGATGCCATTATCATCACAGTCTGAACATTGTACCATTAGGGAGACCTGCTTAGAAATGGTTCAGTGATTTGCTCATTATGATGACTATTTATGAACATGTCTATTTGCATTAGCAATAAGTAATCCTGATATCAAAACAGATAATGGTTGTGCATAAACCGAGGTGGCTGCATGCTCTTAAAATATTTACATGTAGTATTTACATGTAGTTTTTCGGTTAGGTCTTTCCCATTAGCAAGTGAAAGTGTGCTCCCTTCAATTTTCTCCACATTGGTCTTGCTTCTGGGGGATGCATCCTTCGATCTCTGCAACTTCAGGCCATCCTTCATATTTGTTTGTGTCCTTATAGTTCTTTATGTGCTGTTCAAAAGGGCTTTTTGTCTTAATGCCTTTTCCACCACATAAGACCCATTAGTCTCTAAAACCAAGATGAGCAATAGGTGTACTCCCCAATTCAGCAATGAGCTGTCAGCCCTCATCATTGAGTTTGGTTGCTCCATCATCATATGCTCCCAGTAAGACTATTGTTCCACCTTGTATGGCCTTCAGAAACTCAATAAATGAGGCCACATTTCTTCTACACATGTCAAAATATCTGGTGTCTATTAGATCTCCTGTTTTTCCACTTACCAAGGCAACATTGATCTCTCTTCCAACATTATTCTTTTTTTTAAACACCTTTATTAGAGTATAATTGTTTTACAATGGTGTGTTAGTTTCTGCTTTACAACAAAGTGAATCAGCTATACATGTACATATATCCCCATATCTCCTCACTCTTGCGTCTCCCTCCCGCCCTCCCTATCCCACCTCTCTAGGCGGTCACAAAGCACCGAGCTGATCTCCCTGCGCTACGTAGTAGTGTATATATGTCCATGTTTACATGGACATATATACAGCAGTATATGTATGCGAGCAAGTATAACATCATATATACATCAGTAGTGTATATATGTTTATGTTTACATTTGGTAGTGTATATATGTCCACGCCACTTTCTCACCCTGTCACAGCTCAGCCTTTCCCCTCCCCGTGTCCTCAAGTCCATTCTCTACGTCTGTGCCTTTATTCCTGTCCTGCCCCTAGGTTCTTCAGAACTGTTTTTTTTTCCTTTAGATTCCATATATATGTGTTAGCATACAGTATTTGTTTTTCACTTTCTGAGTTACTTCACTCTGTATGACAGACTCTAGGTCCACCCACCTCACTACAAATAAATCAATTTTGTTTCTTTTTATAGCTGAGTAATATTCCACTGCATATATGTGCTACATCTTTATCCATTCATCTGTCAATGGACACTTAGGTTGCTTCCATGTCTTGGCTACTGTAAATATAGCTGCAATGAACATTGTGGTACATCACTCTTTTTGAATTATGGTTTTCTCAGGGTATATGCCCAGTAGTGGGATTGCTGGGTCACAGGGTAGTTCTATTTTTAGCTTTTTAAGGAACCTCCATACTTTTCTCCATAGTGGCTGTAACAATTAACATTCCCACCAACAGTGCAAGAGGATTCCCTTTTCTCCACACCCTCTCCAGCATTTATTGTTTGTCGATTTTTTGATGATGGCCATTCTGACTGGTGTGAGGTGATACCTCATTGTAGTTTTGCTATACGTTTCTCTCATTATTAGTGATGTTGAGCATCCTTTCATGTGTTTGTTGGCAATCTGTATATCTTTTTTGGAGAAATGTCTATTTAGGTCTTCTGCCCATTTTTGGATTGGGTTGTTTGTTTTTTTGATATTGAGCTGCTTGTAAATTTTGGAGATTAATCCTTTCTCAGTTGCTTCATTTGCAAATACTGTCTCCCATTCTGAGGGTTGTCTCTTCATCTTGTTTATGGTTTCCTTTGCTGTGCAAAAGACTTTAAGTTTCATTAGGTCCCATTTGTTTATTTTTGTTTTTATTTCCATTTCTCTAGGAGGTGGGTCAAAAAGCATCTTGCTGTGATTTATGTCATAGAGTGTTCTGCCTATGTTTTCCTCTAAGTGTTTTATAGTGTCTGGCCTTACATTTATTTTATTTTTAAATGAAGTTTTTCTTATATTGCTTTTATTTTATTTTTGCGTGTGGTGTTAGGGAGTGTTCTAATTTCATTCTTTTACATGTAGCTGTCCAGTTTTCCCAGCACCACTTATTGCAGAGGCTGTCTTTTCTCCACTGTCTATTCTCGCCTCCTTTATTAAAAATAAGGTGACCATGGGCTTCCCTGGTGGCGCAGTGGTTGAGAGTCTGCCTCCAGATGCAGGGGACACGGGTTCGTGCCCCAGTCTGGGAAGATCCCACGTGCCACGGAGTGGCTGGGCCCATGAGCTATGGCCACTGGGCCTGTGCGTCCGGAGCCTGTGCTCCACAGCAGGAGAGGCCACAACAGTGAGAGGCCCACGTAGCGCAAAAAATAAAAAATAAGGTGACCATATGTGCGCAAGATTATCTCTGGGCTTTCTATCCTGTTCCATTTATCTATATTTCTGTTTTGGGGCCAGTACCATACTCTCTTCATTACTGTAGCTTTGTAGTAGAATCTGAAGTCCAGGAGCCTGATTCCTCCAGTAGCCATCTAAAAAAGGTTGTTATGTCAACTCCTTAAAATTTACCAGAATTTACTGAAAATGGATCAAAGATTTACATGCAAAATTAAACCATAAAAGTAACAGCAGAAAATGTGGGTAAATTTTTTTGAATTTTAAAATGAAAGTGGCCTTCTAGATTAAAACAAAAAATCCTACCATAAAAAAAGTACAGATAAATGTAACTACATTTTAACAAAACTTCTTCATGGCAAAATTATCATAAACAAGGTCAAAAGATAAATGACAAACTAAGAAAAAATAGTTGCAACTTATACCACAGACAATTTCTCTAGTGTTTAAAGAGCTCCTAGAAAGTGAATATAACCAAGTCAAACAGAAAAATGGTAAAGTGATAGGAATAGAAGTTCACAGAATATGAAACATGAAATACAAACAACACTTAAAAATACAAAGATGTTCAATATCAGTAAAAGGAATGCACATTATATATTACATGCAGAAGACATGATACTATGTACTGAAAACCTTAAAGACTCCACACAAAAACTACTGGAACTGATAAACAAACTTAGGAAGGTAATAGTAGGATACAAGATTAATATACAGAAATTGATTGCATTTCTTTACACTAACAATCAAATAATGGAAAAGCAATATAAAAAAATCACTGTTAAAATCACATCAAATATAAATAAATAAAATAAGATACTTAGGAATAAACCTGACCAAGGAGGTGAAAGACATATGCTGAGAACTATAAAACATTAATTAAGGAAACTGAAGATGATTCAAAGAAATGGAAAGATATCACAGGCTCTTGGATTGGAAGAATTAATATTGCTAATATGGCCATACTACCCAAAGCAGTATACATCAAAAATACATCTACATGTGGAACAAATGCTACAGAACACCTACTGAATGCTGACAGAAGAACTCAGACTTCACAAAAGAAGCCTGAAGGAGACCTAAACACAGAGGCAGGGCCAAATCCAAAGCTGAACCCCAGGAGCTGTGCGAACAAAGAAGACAAATGGAAATCTCTCCCAGCAGCCTCAGGAGCAGTGGATTAAATATCCACAATCAACTTGATGTACCCTGCGTGTGTGGAATGCCTGAATAGATAACGAATCATCACAAAATTGAGGCGGTGGACTTTGGGACCAAATGTAAAATTGGGATCTGCTGTCTACAACTGATATGTTTCTGATTTTTATGTTTATCTAGGTATAGTATTTAGCGCTTGTTATCACTGAGGGATTTATTTATTGGTTTGGTTGCTCTTTTTTATTATTATTATTTTTTTTCATTTTACTAATTTTTTAAATTATTTTTTTTCTTTCTTTTTTTCCTCCCTTTCCTTCTGAGCCATGTGTCTGACAGGGTCTTGGTGTTCTGGCCTGGTTTCAGGCCTGAGCCTCTGAGGTGGGAGAGCTGAGTTCAGGACACTGGACCACCAGAGACCTCCCTGCATCATGTAATATCAATCAGCGAGAGCTCTCCCAGAGATCTCCATCTAAACGCTAAGACCAAGCTCCACCCAAAGGCCAGCAAGCTGCAGTGCTGGACGCACCATGTCAATCAATTAGCAAGACAGGAACACAACGCCACCCATTAGCAGAGAGGCTGCCTAAAATCATACTAACTTCACAGGCACACCAAAATACATCACAGGATTCGACACTGCCCACCAGAAAGACAACATCCAGCCCCACCCACCAGAACACAGGCACCAGTCCCCTCCACCAGGAAGCCTACACAAAACACTGAACCAACCTCACCCACTGGGGGCAGACAATAAAAACAATGAGAACTACGAACCTAAAACCTGCAGGAAGGAGACACCAAGTTAAACAATGAGAACTACGAACCTAAAACCTGCAGGAAGGAGACACAGCAAGTTAAACAAAATGAGATGACAGAGAAATATGCAGCGAATGAGGAGCAAGGTAAAAACCCACCAGACCAAACAAATGAAGAGCAAATAGGCAGCCTACCTGAAAAAGAATTCAGAGTAATTATAGCAAAGATGATCCAAAATCTTCGAAATAGAATGGAGAAAATAGAAGAAACGTTTAACAAGGACCTAGAAGAGCTAAAGACCAAACAAACAATGATGAACAACACAATAAATGAAACTAAAAATTCTCTAGAAGGAATCAATAGCAGAATAACTGAGACAGAAGAACAGATAAGTGGCCTGGAAGATAAAAAGGTGGAAATAACTACCACGGAGTAGAATAAAGAAAAAAGAATGAAAAGAATTGAGGACAGTCTCAGAGACCTCTGGGAAACCACTAAAAGTACCAGCAATCGAATTATAGGGATCCCAGAAAAAGAAGAGAAAAACAAAGGGACTGAGAAAATATTTGAAGACACTATAGTTGAAAACTTCCCTAACATGGGAAAGTAAAGAGTCAGTCAACTCCAGGAAAGGCAGAGAGTCCCATACAGGATAAATCCAAGGAGAAACATGCCAAGACACATATTAATCAAGCTATCAAAAATTAAATACAAAGAAAAAATATAAAAAACAGCAAGGGAAAAGCAACAAATACATACAAGGGAATCCCCATAAGGCTAACAGCTGATCATTCAGCAGAAAATCTGTAAGCCAGAAGTGAGGGGCAAGACATTATTTCAAGTGATGAAAGGGAAAAGCCTACAACCAAGATTACTCTACCCAGCAAGGATCTCATTCAGATTCAACGGAGAAATTAAAACCTTCACAGACAAGCAAAAGTTAAGAGAATTCCGCATCACCAAACCAGCTTTACAACAAATACTAAAGGAACTTTTCTAGGCAGGAAACACAAGAGAAAGAAAAGATCTACAAAAACAAACCCAAAACAATTAAGAAAATGGTAATAGGAATTTACATATCAATAATTACCTTAAATGTAAATGGATTAAATGCTCCAACCAAAAGACATAGACTGGCTGAATGGATACAAACACAAGACCTATAAATATGTTGTCTATCATAGACCCACTTTGCACCTAGGGACACAAACAGACTGAAAGTGAGGGGATGGAAAAAGATATTCCATGCAAATGGGAATCAAAAGAAAGCTGGAGTAGCAATTCTCATATCAGACAAAATAGACTTTAAAATAAAGACTATTATAAGAGACAAAGAAAGACACTACATAATGATGAAGGGAGATCCACCAGAGGGCAGACAGCAGAAGCAAGAAGAACTACAGTCCTGCAGCCTGTGGAACAAAAACCACATTCACAGAAGAACAGACAAGATGAAAAGGCAGAGGGCTATGTACCAGATGAAGGAACAAGATAAAACCCCAGAAAAGCAACTAAATAAAGTGGAGATAGGCAACCTTCCAGAAAAGAATTCAGAAAAATGATAGTGAAGATGATCCAGGACCTCAGAAAAAGAATGCAGGCAAGGATAGAGAAGATGCAAGAAATGTTTAACAAAGACCTAGAAGAATTAAAGAACAAACAAACAGAGATGAACAATACAATAACTGAAATGAAAACTACACGAGAAGGAATCAATAGCAGAATTACTGAGGCAGAAGAATGGAAAAGTGACCTGGAAGACAGAATGGTGGAAATCACTGTTGTGGAACAGAATAAAGAAAAAAGAATGAAAAGAAATGAAGACAGCCTGAGAGACTTCTGGGACAACATTAAATGCAACAACATTCTCATATAGCGGTCCCAGAAGGAGAAGAGAGAGAGAAAGGACCCGAGAAAATATTTGAAGAGATTATAGTCGAAAATTTCCCTAACATGGGAAACGAAATAACCATCTAAGTCCAGGAAGTACAGAGAGTCCCATACAGGATAAACCCAAGGAAAAACATGCAGAGACACATAGTAATCAAATTAGCAAAAATTAAAGACAACAAAAAATTATTGAAAGCAGCAAGGGAAAAATGACAAATAACATATAAGGGAACTCATATAAGGTTAACAGCTGATTTCCCAGCAGAAACTCTACAAGCCAGAAGGGAGTGGCATGATATACTTAAAGTTATGAAAGGGAAAAACCTCCAACTAAGATTACTCTACCCGGCAAGGATCTCATTCAGATTCAATGGAGAAATCAACAGCTTTACAGACAAGCAAAAGCTAAAGAACTCAGCACCACCAAACCAGCTCAACAAATGCTAAAGGAACTTCTCTAAGTGGGAAGCACAAGAAAAGAAAAGGACCTACAAAAACAAACCCAAAACAATTTAGAAAATGGTCATAGGAACATACATATCGATAATTACCTTAAACGTGAATGGATTAAATGCTCCAACCAAAAGACTCAGGCTTGCTGAATGGATACAAAAACAAGACCCATATATATGCTATCTACAAGAGACCCACTTCAGACCTAGGGACCCATACAGACTGAAAGTGAGGGGATGGAAAAAAGATATTCCATGCAAATGGAAATCAAAAGAAAGCTGAAGTAGCAATACTCAGATCAGATAAAATAGACTTTAAAATAAAGGATGCTACAAGAGACAAGGAAGGACACTAAATAAAGATCAAGGGATCAATCCAAGAAGAAGATATAACAATTATAAATATATATGCAACCAACATAGGAGCATCTCAATACATAAGGTAACTGCTAACAGCTATAAAAGAGGAAATCGACAGTAACACAATAATAGTGGGGGACTTTAACACCCCACTTTCACCAATGGACAGATCTTCCAAACAGAAAATTAATAAGGAAACAGAAGCTTTAAATGACACAACAGACCAGCTAGATTTAATTGATATTTATAGGACATTCCATCCAAAAACAGCAGATTACACTCTCTTCTCAAGTGTGCATGGAACTTTCTCCAGGATAGATCATATCTTGGGGCACAATTGAAGTCTCAGGAAATTTAAGAAAACTGAAATCATATCAAGCATCTTTTCTGACCACATGAGATTAGAGATCTAGAGATTAGATAGAGATCTATCATATCATAGAGATATCATATCATATCATAGAGATCTATGAGATTAGAAATGAATTACACGGAAAAATAAATGTAAAAAACACGAACACATGGAAGATAAACAATACATTACTACCTAACCAAGAGATCACAGAAGAAATCAAAGAGGAAAGAAAAAATACCTAGCAACAAATGACAATGAAAACACCACGGCCCAAAACCTATGGGATGCAGCAAAAGCAGTTCTAAAAGGGAACTTCATAGCAATACAAACTTACCTCAAGAAACAAGAAAAATCTCAAATAAACAACCTAACCTTACACCTAAAACAATTAGAGAAAGAAAAACAAAAAAACCAAAGTTAGCAGAAGGAAAGAAATCATAAAGATCAGAAATAAATGAAAGAAAAATGAAGGAAACAATAGCAAAGATCAATAAAACTAAAAGCTGGTTCTTTGATAAGATAAACAAACTTGATAAACCATTAGCCAGCGTCATCAAGAAAAACAGGGAGAAGACTCAACTCAATAGAATTAGAAATGAAAAAGGAGAAGTAACAACTGAAACTGCAGAAATACAAAGGATCATGAGAGATTACTACAAGCAACTATATGCCAATGAAATGGACAACCTGGAAGAAATGGATAAATTCTTAGGAAAACATAACCTTCAGAGACTGAAGCAGGAAGAAATAGGAAATATAAACAGACCAATCACAAGCACTGCAATTGAAACTGTGATTAAAACTCTTCTAACGAATAAAAGCCCAGGACCAGACGGCTTCACAGGTGAATTCTATCAAACATTTAAAGAAGCACTAACACCTATCCTTCTCAAACTCTTCCAAAACATAGCAGAGGGAGGAACACTCCCAAACTCACTCTACGAGGCCACCATCACCCTGATACCAAAACCAGACAAAGATATCACAAAGAAAGAAAACTACAGGCCAAAATCACTGATGAACACAGACGCAAAAATCCTCAACAAAATCCAACAGAATCCAACAGCACATTAAAGGGATCATACACCATGATCAAGTGCGGTTTATCCCAGGAATGCAGGGATTCTTCAATATACACGAATCAATCAATGTGATACACCATATTAACAAATTGAAGGATAAAAACCATATGATAACCTCAATAGATGCCGAAAAAACTTTTGACAAAATTCAACACCAATTTATGATAAAAAACTCTCCAGAAAGTAGGTATAGAGGGAACCTACCTCAACATAATAAAGGTCATATATGAAAAACCCACAGCCAACATCGTTCTCAATGGTGAAAAACTGAAACCATTTCCTCTAAGATCAGGAACAACACAAGGCTGCCCACTCCCACAACTATTATTCAACATAGTTTTGCAAGTTTTAGCCACAGCAATCAGAGACGAAAAAGAAATAAAAGGAATCCAAATGGGAAAAGAAGAAGTAAAGCTGTCACTCTTTGCAGATGACATGATACTATACATAGAGAATCCTAAAGACACTACCAGAAAACTACTAGAGCTAAGCAATGAATTTGGTAAAGCAGCAGGATACAAAATTAACGTACAAAATTTCTTGCATTCCTGTACACTAATGATGAACAATCTGAAAGAGAAATTAAGGAAACACTCCCATTTACCATTACAACAAAAAGAATAAAATACCTAGGAATAAACCAAAGGAGACAAAATACTTGTGTTCAGAAAACTATAAGACCGATGAAAGAAATTAAAGACAATACAAACAGATGGAGAGATACACCATGTTCTTGGACTGGAAGAATCAACATTGTGAAAATGATTATACTACCCAAAGCAATCAACAGATTCAGTGCAATCCCTATCAAATTACCACTGGCATTTTTCACAGAACAAGAACAAAAAATTTTACAATTTGTATGGAAACACAGAAGACCCCAAATAGCCAAGGCAATCTTGAGAAAGAAAAACGGAGCTGGAGGAATCAGACTCCCTGACTTCAGACTATACTACAAAGCTACAGTAATCAAGACAGTATGGTAGTAGCACAAAAATAGAAATATAGATCAATGGAACAGGACAGCCAGGAATATAGATCAATGGAACAGGAAAGCCCAGCAATAAACTCACACACATGTGGTCACCTTATCTTTGATAAAGGAGGCAAGAATATACATTGGAGAAAAGACAGCCTCTTCAATAAGTGGTGCTGGGAAAATTGGACAGCTACATGTAAAAGAATGAAATTAGAACACTCCCTAACACCATCTACAAAAATAAACTCAATATGGATTAAAGACCTAAATGTAAGGCCAGACACTATCAAACTCTTAGAGGAAAACACAGGCAGAACGCTCTATGACATAAATCACAGCAAGGTCCTTTTTGACCCACCTCCTAGAGAAATGGAGATAAAAACAAAAATAAACAAATGGCACCTAATGAAACTTAATAGCTTTTGCACAGCAAAGGAAACCATAAACAAGGTGAAAAGACAACCCTCAGAATGGGAGAAAATATTTGCAAATGAAGCAACTGACAGAGGATTAATCTCCAAAATATAGAAGCAGCTCATGCAGCTCAATATCAAAAAAAACAAACAACACAATCCAAAAATGGGCAGAAGACCTAAATAGACAATTCTCCAAAAAAGATATACAGATTGCCAACAAACACATGAAAGGATCCTCAACATCACTAATCATTAGAGAAATATAAAGCAAAACTACAATGAGGTATCGCCTCACACAGTTCAGAAGGGCCATCATCAGAAAATCTACATATAATAAATGCTGGAGAGGGTGTGGAGAAAAGGGAACCCCACTGCAATGTTGGTGGGAATGTAAATTGATACAGCCACTATGGAGAACAGTATGGAGGTTCCTTAAAATACTAAAAATAGAACTACCCTATGACCCAGCAATCCCACTACTGGGCTTATACCCTGAGAAAACCATAATTCAAAAAGAGACATGTACCACAATGTTCATTGCAGCTCTATTTACAATAGCCAGGACGTGGAAGCAAACTAAGTGTCCATCGACAGATAAATGGGTAAAGAAGATGTGGCGCAGATATACAACGGAATATTCCTCAGCCATAAAAAGAAACAAAATTGAATCTGTAGTGAGGTGGATGGACCTAGAGTCTGTCATACAGAGTGAAGTAAGTCAGAAAGAGTAAAACAAATACTGTATGCTAACACATATATATGGAATCTAAAAAACAAAAATTGTGCTGATGAACCCAGAGGCAGGACAGGAATAAAGACGCAGACATAGGGGCTTCCCTGGTGGCGCAGTGTTTGAGAGTCCGTCTGCCGATGCAGGGGACACGGGTTCGAGCCCTGGTCTGGGAGGATCCCACATGCCGCGGAGTGGCTAAGCCCGTGAGCCACAACTACTGAGCCTGAGCGTCTGGAGCCTGTGCTCCACAACGGGAGAGGCCGTGACAGTGAGAGGCCCGCGCACCGTGACGAAGAGTGGCCTCCGCTCGCCACAACTGGAGAAAGCCCTCGCACAGAAACGAAGACCCAACACAGCCAAAAATAAATAAATTAATAAAAAAAAAAAAAAGACGCAGACATAGAAAATGGACTTGAGGACACGGGGACGGGGAAGGGTAAGCTGGGACGAAGCGAGAGAGTACAGTTGACATATATACACTACCAAATGTAAAATAGATAGCTAATGGGAAGCAGCTGCATAGCACAGGGAGATCAGCTCGGTGCTTAGTGACCACCTAGTGGGTGGAATAGCAAGGGTGGGAGGGAGATGCAAGAGGGAGGGGATACGATGATATATGTATACGTATAGCTGATTCACTATTATACAGCAGAAACTAACACAGCATTGTAAAGCAATTATACACCAATGAAGATGTTAAAAAAAATTATAGAAGTATATTAATGCATATGCACCGTGACCAAGCAATCCAGTACTGGAGAATTTATTGTCTGAATATATATGTACATGTGAAAATATCGTATTCAGTATTATTTTTACAATATTGTAATAGCAAAAATTACCCAAACATCACTATGCTTGGTTAAATAAGCAATAGTATAGTTCATCAATTGAAAGAATACTATGAAGCTAAAAACAATGAGGAAGCTACATATAGATAAGAAAATATTTCTACAATATATTAGTTAAAAATTTAGGTATGAAATTCGGTATAAATATAATAACGTTGGGGTTAGAGTTAAATACGAATGTGTATTCATATTTGCTTATATAAAGATACACTGGAGGGACATATTAAACATGAAAAATAGAGGTTATATTGGTCGGGAGGGCTATATGAGTTAGTGACAGTGTGAAAGGAATAAGTTATTGTTAATTTTTAAATATTTTTTTAGATTTTTCAACTAAATGAATTTATTACCATCTCAAAAGATTAAATTTAAACATCTTTTCTTTTTACTAAATCTGTGAATAGGATTTACAGATTAATTTAGGAAAAAATTATCCTTACTATAATGAGACTTCCTATGCATAAAGAGTATTTTCTTTCATTCTACTCAAGTTTTCATACCTACCTATGTTTTCAAAATTTTCTTCGTGTCAATCTTAAACATTTTTTAATACTTTTATTACTAAATATTTTATTATTATGGGTTGTGTTATAAACTGTACTTTTTTCTATATTTTCTAAAGGATTGTTTTCTGCATAGAGAGACTGTCTTAGTCTTGTTTGGGTTGCTATAAGAGAATACCATTGACTAGGTGGCTTATAAATAATAGAAACTTATTTCTAACAATTCTAGAATTTGGGAAGCCCAAGATCAAGGCATCACAAGATTCAGTTTTCGTTGAAAGCTTCCTGGGTCATAAACAGTCATCTTTGCACTATGTCCTCAAATGGTAGAAGGGGTGAGGGAGCTCTCTTGGCTCTTTTATAAGGGCATTAATCCTACTCGTGAACGCTTCACCCTCATGACCTAAGCACTTCCCAAAGCCCCATCTCAAAATAGTGTCACATTGGGGATTATGTTTCAACATATAAATTCTGAAAGGACATAAACATTCAGTCTAAAGCAGAGGTTGTTGATTTTATTATATTAATTTCATACTCAGACATCTTTCTGAATTGTTATTTTTTATACTACTTTTACAGTTGAACTTTTTGGATTCTTTCTTGTTGTTCATTTACATCAGTTTGAACTCGGAAACAGTGAGCATTAAATTGTAGCATTAAATTGTTGCAGCAAGCATTAATTGCTTTGTTCATGACTTTAATGGGGAATGTTTCTTATGTTTCACACACACACGCAGTCATTTAATGAGATTTTATAGTAAAGAGAAACAATATTTTGGAGATGTGTCGTCAGGACACGATAGACCAGGTATTGAAAAACTACATCCATAGACCAAATCCAGCTTGCTGCCTGTTTTTATAAAGTTTTATTGAGACACAGTCACATTCCCTTGTTTATGTACTGTGCATGGCTGCTTTCACTGAAAATATTCACAATCTGCTTCTTTACAGAAAAGAATTTCCATCTCCAGGGCTAGACTATGTTTCAGTAACAATTACAAAATATTAGCTGCTTAACATAGAAAAAAGTTTATTTTTCTTGCTTAAACTGCCTGTCCAACATATGTTTGGTGGACTCAATAACCTGTAGCTGCACTGTCTAGAACACACACTCTTCTGGTGACATGTATCACTTCCTCTCATGTCCTATTGGCCAGAACTCTTCACATGGTACTATAATTGGAACTATAAGGATTAGAAAGCGGAAGAGACTCTTAGTTTTGCTCTTGGGGTTTACAGTTTAATAAGGAAGAAATAAGGGAAAAGACAAGTAATCAGCTAAAATCCAAGTTCCATCAAAAGAAGCAAAGTTCTTAAAGGAGGCAAAAGCAGGAAGGAAGTAATCAAGCTCTTTCAGAATATGAGCAAAACTTTGAACAGGAGTAGCACTCAAGACCTCCTAAATGAAGATATGGAGTGGGGGTACTGAAAAAGAAGGGGCACTGTGAATAAAGCCCAGAGGCCAAAGTACTAGAGGTGCTTAGGAAACAGCAGAGTCTAGTTTGATTAAAATATATGGAATATTTAGGAGAAGAATGGGCATTATGGCTGGAATGACAGACTGGGGCCATATTGGGAGGATCTTGAATGTATTGGGTATGAAGTCTTTTGCCAACAGATGTAGACGTGTAGACTCTTCAGTCTCAATGGTTTAGCCCAGCATTGTATCCTCAGCACTAAGAAGATCTGTTGGCACATGCAGGTGTTCAATAAATATTTATTAAGTGAATGAAAGAATAGGCAAATGCTTTCCTAATATTCTCTTTGTTATTTTAGAATTTGCTGATAATGCACAATAAAGAAAACATATCAGTGAAGATTGATAATGCTGCTCACTCTTTGATCTTATAAAGAACATCTTCAATAAACAATCTAGGCATATTGGCCTTCTACAAATAAATAAGGCTCAAAGTAATTATTTTCTCCATCTTCCTGCTTTCAACCAAGTTTCATCCACTAATTTCACAGCACCCGCCCCCAATTACTTTTTCCCTCAACTCTCTGCTCCACTTCTCCCAACCAGACAAGATCTCATCCTATTAATCCTAGTGACTTCCTACAAGTACTCAAATTCTTCACCTTAAAGTTACTTTTTCCAAAAGGAAATTCTAAATTAAGAATCACTTTAAATGAATGAAAAAAATGCTTTCTTATAGCATAGACCAAAATCAATTCCAGATGGATTAAAGAGTAAACTGCTTAAAAAATTCAACTCATAGAAAAAAATGGAATCAGATAATTATCAAACAACTGAAGAGAGAAGGTCCTTGTAAGCTTAGAAGCAATAGAAGATATTTTAGGAGGGAAAAGTCAACAGGCTTACTACTAAATCCTAACTGCCTATAAATGAATAAAAAACAAATAAACAAATACATTAAAAGAAGTCACAGACCAAAGAAATTACTTGTAACATATATAATGTGCAAATGGATAATATCTTTAAAGTAAAAAAAGAACAAATTATTGAGAGTTATCAAGATCTCTGAATGGGCAAAGGAAAGACAATTTAAGATAGAAAAAAATTAGAAAGGTGGTCAGTCTTACTAGACCACCAAATTAAAAATAAATTAAGATACCCCTTTACTGAAAAAATGATCAAAAATATATAAAATCCAATGCGGGAGAGATATAGTAATAGTTGCACTTTTATCTATAGCTATGTTTGTAATTGGTGCAGCTCTTTAGGAAAGCAATTTGGCAATATGTATGAAGAAAAATGTAAATGTAGTTACTTCTTGATCCAGTAATTTCACTTCTGGGAACCTGTCCTAAGGGAACAATCCAAAATATAGAAAAAAGTTCATTTACCAAGATGTTCATCACAGCATTATTTGTAATTATGAAAAAATTAAAACTACCCAAATTTCCAATAAGGGGATAGTAAAGTAAATCACAATGCACCATTTGAGAAAGTTTATGTGGCCATTAAAATATAGTTAAAAAGCAACTAAATAGGAAAATGCTTATTCTATAATTAGAAGAAATATTCAAAACATCAAGTAGAGTACAACATCCAATTAACAAGAGTTGTCATTTAAATGGTAAAATGATAGTGTTAACCCTCTACGCCCCCTTTGAAAAATCTTTGGTTATGAGAGTTTCCCACCTAAAATACCCTAATGATCAATTCCTTTCTTAGTGAAGACATGGGAGGGAACTGCAGTTTATGACTCATTGTGCCACTCTTAGGTTGTTTTAAAGCACTATCCATCCTGCTCATCCTGAAATTCTCCCTCTCCACTGCTGCACAAACCATTCTCTTACTTCTGAGCTATTGATCCATGTGAAGAAAGCTTAGCGCTAGTGTGTCTTTCTGTCAAGCTTGGACCCTACCTGGCCTCAGTGAGGTATGGAGAGGCAATAAGTTTAGGATAGGAAAGGAACTGGAGGGTCTCTCACCACAATGATGAGCTTCTCGTAACACCCCTTCTACGGAGGAAAGAAGGCTAATGTCTGCTCCCCAGATTATCCTAAGTATTAGGAAAGTAACTGTGGCATGTCACCTATGTAGTCAATTGCGGACTAAACTGTACAAAGACTAAGCAAGTTAGACTGTCTTTGGCCTTTTCTAAGTAGGAGTACACTCTCAGTAGCATGTCTATGGTATAGTTATATTGCTGTATAATCATTTTTAATATGAACTAGAATAAATAATTTAACGAAGCTTCAAGTGCTTAACTTGGGCTTGGCCCTAAGTGCTCAACATGTATTAACCCATTGAATATTCACAATAGCTCCACGAGGTATGTGCTATTATCATCCTCATTTTACAGATGGGAAAACTCAGGTACAAAGATGTACCCAAGGTCACTCAGCTAGTAAATAATGAAGTCAGGAATAGAACCCAGGCAGTATGGCCCCAAAGCCTGTATTCTTAACCACTGTTTTATAAAGGCCTCTGACAATCCAGTTCCTACTACTTAATTCATTTTGATACTCATGCATTAGGCTTTTGAATGCTAATTGTTGACAGTGAAGAAAACCATGAATTCCACTTGTATTTTCTTAATCCTCCTCATTGGAAGAGGTATCTGTTATGGGTTGAATTATGTCCTCCAAAAATTCATATCTTAAAGTCCTAACCCCCAATAACTCAGAATGTGACCTTTTTTGGATGTTGGATCTTTACAGAGGTAATAAAGTTAAAATGAGGTCATTAGGGTGTGCTGTAATCCAATATGACTATTGTCCTTATAAAAGGGGGAAATATGCAGACAGGCACACAGGGAGGATGCCATGTGAAGATGAAGGCAGAGATGGAGCAGTGCTTCTACAAACCAAGGAACAACAGAGATTGCCAGCAAATTACCAAAATGTAGGAGAAAGACATAGAAATAATTCTCTCTCATATTTCTCAGAGTGAACTACCTCTGTCAACATCTTGATCTTGGACTTCCAGTTTGAGACACTTTGTTATTGGATCCCTAGCAAACTAATATAGTACCTTTCCCATTTTTGTTATCATTGTCTAGTTACATAATGAAAATTATTTTTTTCAAACCAAATAGCTGAGGAAATGGATGTAGGAGTCAAGTGAAGAGTAGAGATTTGGGATAGGATGATTTAGAACAGTACTTTTAAAACTGCATTTCATGAAACCTTGCAATTCCAAATACAGGTATCCCCCGCTTTTCAAAAGTTCACTTTACACCAATTTGCTTTTATGAAAGACCTACATCAGTGCCTGTACATTAGTACATTAGTGACCAAAAGAAATCAAAGAGAAGTTTTTCTTTAATTTAGAAAGGCAAAAATAGTGTTCAGTGTTTGTTTCACAGGAGCACGTGCCCCTAGCAGTGAGAGTGGCACTGCCAAGCTCCTTCCCTGGAAACTACACTCAGCATCTCAGTATCAAGTCGCCATAGCTTTGAACTGTGTCTGTGAGCATCTGTGCTTTCTCTCAATTTATTTTGTGCATCCACTAGCAAGATATGTTCTAAGGTCATTGCTTCTTTGCTTTATGCCATTTTGGCTTATGAAAGGCTTCCTAGGAACACTCTACTTTCAGATAGTGGGGGAAACAGTAGTTACCTGAGGAGCTTCCATGAGGTCAAAGGAGGTGAAGAGAGCAGGGTTCTGGAAAACTGTTACCTTCACACACACCCCAACTTTAATAGAAGCCAGTCTACTTTTCTCTGCTGCACAATTTGTGTTCAAACTAAGATGTTTTTCGAAAAAATTTTTCCGTTGCATTTTAAAGGCCAAGAATTCCTACTTAAAAGCAAAACTTGTTTAATTTCTTCACTCAATACAATTTTACTGAGCCACTACTATGTGCCAGGCAATGTTTTATACCCCATGGACCAAATTTGTTGCCCCCAGGAACTCTGTGTTTTAAAAAATAACAGGATACAAGATTAACAGACAGAAATCTGTTGAAATTCTTTATACTAACAATGAAATATCAGGTAAGGAAAGTAAAAAAAGTCCCTTTTGAAATCACATCAAAAAAAAAAAATTAGGAATAAACCTGACCAATGAGGTGAAAGACTTATAGGCTGAGAACTATAAAACATTCAAAAAAATGGAGAGATATCCCTTGCTCTTGGATTGAAAGAATTAATATTGTTAAAATGGCCATATTACCCAAAGCAATCTACAGATTTAATGTGATCCCTATCAAACTACTCATGAAATTTTTCACAGAACTAGAACAAATAACCCTAAAATTTGTGTGGAACCACAAAACACCCAGAATTTCCAAAGCAATCCTGAGGAAAAAGAACAAAGCTGGAGGCAGAATCTCCCAGACTTCAGAGAATACTACAAAGCTATAGTAATCAAAAAAGCATGGTATTGGCACAAAAACAGACATATGGATCAATGGAACAGAATAGAGAGTCCAGAAATAAACCCACACACCTATGGTCAATTAATCTTTGACAAAGGAGGCAAGACTATACAATGGAGAAGACAGTCTCTCCAGCAAGTGGTGCTGGGAAAGCTGGACAGCCACATGTAAATCAGTGAAGTTAGAACACTCTCTCACACCATGTACAAAAATACACTCAAAATGCTTAAAGGCTTAAATATTGGACATGACACCATAAAACTCCTAGAAGAGAACAGAAGCAAAACACTCTCTGACATAAATCGCACCGATGTTTTCTTAAGTCAGTCTCCCAAGGCAATAGAAATAAAAGCAAAAATAAATAGGACCTAACCAAACTTATAAGCTTTTGCACAGCAAAGGAAACCATAAATAAAACAAAAAGATAACTTATGGACTGGGAGAAAATATTTGCAAACGGTGCAACTGACAAGGGCTTAATTTCCAAAATACACAAATAGCTCACACAACTCAATAACAAAAAACCCCCAAGCAACCCAATCAAAAAATGGACAGAAGACCTAAAGAGACATTTCTCCAAAGAATACATCCAAATAGGCAGATGAAAAGATGCTCAACACTGCTAATTATTAGAAAAATGCAAATCAAGACTACAATGAGGTATCACCTCACACCAGTCAGAATGGCCATCATCAAAAAGTTTACAAATAACAAATGCTGGAGAGGATGTGGAGAACAGGGAACCCTCCTACACTGTTGGTGGGAATGTAAATTGATGCAGTCACTATGGAAAACAGTATGGAGGTTCCTTAAAAAACTAAAAATAGAGTTACCATATGATCCAGCAGTCCAATTCCTGGGCATATATCCAGAGAAAACTCTAATTAGAAAAGATACATGTACCCCAATGTTCATAGCAGCACTATTTACAATAGCCAAGACATGGAAGCAACCTAAAGGTCCATTAACAGATGAATGGGTAAAGAAGATACAGTACATATATACAATGGAATATTACTCAGCCATAAAAAAGAATGAAATAATGCCATTTGCAGCAACATGGATGGGCCCAGATATTATCACACTAAGTGAAGTAAGTCCACAGAGAAAAGACAAATATCATATGATATCTCTTACATGTGGAATCTAAAAAATGATACAAATGAACTTACTTACGAAACAGAAACAGACTCACAGACATAGCAAACAAATTTATGGTTACCAAAGAGGAAAGGGGGGGGGGATAAATGAGGAGTTTGGGATTAGCAGATACAAACTACTATATATAAAACAGATAAACAACAAGGTCTTATTATACAGCACAGGGAACTATATTCAAAATCTTGTAATAAACTATAATGAAAAAGAATATTGGCTTAACCAAAAAAATTGAAATTTTAAGTAATAGTTGACTAATGTGCTCACTTATATTAATCAAAACATGAAATATCCAATCAAAATTTATTTAGCTTTTAAGTAAAAAATGATGTCACTTTGTATAGTCTTAATAAGTCTAAGATTTTGTTTTGTTTGAAATATTGCAAAGAGATGGTGGTTTCCATTTTTTACTTTTCAAATCCCTAAGATCTCTATTCTCTTGGCTGGGAATAATTGAGTGAGGGGTCTCAGTGGAATTTAAAATATGAAGGTTTTCTATTAAATAAAGAGTAAACAGAGAAACCATAGGGATTGGCTTGTCTCCATTCTCAAAAAAGCAACCAACAAGATATTTGAGCTTATAGGTCCTTTAGGAAGCTGAAGTTTGACAGTTTGGGGTTATGTATGGCCTGGAAGAAAGGAGGCTTCAAAGTATGAAATACATAATATTCTGGAACACAATTGCCACTGAGATGGTTTTCAAGTCTGCTGAAGATTAACTTGAAGTTTGGTCATTTACTCAGCCTCAGAAACAGATGGATCATTCTGTTGTCAAATACTTACCTAGCAGAGATGTGTGTGAGGCACTGCACTAGGCAGAGGAGGCCCAGCCCAACAGTGGAGCAGGAAAGCTGTGGGAGGAACTGGTAAGGGTTGTAACCATTAAACAGGATGCAGGCATGGCTGGCCAGCTCTGTTCTTTCCTGCTCCTGGCTTGCACTATCCCCACACTGTCAGGAGCTGAGGGCCCCTTTCTCTTCACTCACTGGACCAAGAGATGTTTCCTCTGAGGGTTTTTTTTTTTTGTGGGGTTTTTTTTGTGGTATGCGGGCTTCTCACTGTTGTGGCCTCTCCCGTTGCGGAGCACAGCCTCCGGACGCGCAGGCTCAGCGGCCATGGCCCACAGGTCCAGCCGCTCTGCGGCACGTGGGATCCTCCCGGACCGGGGCACGAACCCGTGTCCCCTGCATTGGCAGGTGGACTCTCAACCACTGCGCCACCAGGGAAGCCCTGAGGTTTTTTTATTATTATTATTATTGTAATTCAAGAGAAAGATAACTTTTTATGCTACCACAGTTGTCATTAAAACTCAGTCTTTAAAGATTTGGCTTCCATATTATTGGACAAGAAACATCCAACTGTGTCTCTCCACTTTCTTTTAAATAATGCACTAGGTTCTGTGGAGAAATATGAAAAAGAGAAGCAGCTCAAGGAGTGAGACTGTAAACTCATGAGCCTGATTTTTAACAAGAGTTCCAATATTTTTATCCAAACAACTATTGTTTTCCTTCACAGAATGCACCCATAAGCTATAAACATTCTCATAACAATGCCATTGACCAAAGATGACCAAGAAATACTTTTGGAATTGCCTTCCAGGGTCTGAAACATTTTCTTTTAAACAACCTCAGAGGTGATAAATCACTTTGGGCAAGTTATTTAATTTCTTTGTCCCTAAGTTTCCTCACAGTAAAATGGTGATAATGACAGTACCTACACCTCACTGGGTTATTTTGCGGGTTAAATGAGAAAATCTACAAATAGTACTTTGCACAGTGCTTGGCACCTAGCAAGCATTCAGTAAATGCTGTTAGTATTATTAGTACTATAATTATCATTGTCACAGCTCCTGGAGGATGTGTGAGGTTTTCAAAGTGTCGAAAGCCTTTTGCAAGTAAGTCTTCAATCAGATGGGTGATACAACCGGGTAACAGTTTTATGTCGGCAGCAAGAGGAGACAACAAAGCAAGAAATATCTTTTATTTTTGTAGTCGAATAAACTGGACTTTTAAAAAATGTGCCCAAAAATGGCAGCACACTTTAAAAAAGTACTATCTTCCTAATGTGACTCCTCTGAAAGAAACAAACAGGCTTTTTGCAATGGAAACTTCATGGAAATGTGTGACTTCACCGTCAGTCACTGCTTCCAGAGTCATGCCTGGTTCAATCTAACGGGAGTTGACAAACATGAAGATGGCATGTGCAAACTGAAATAATACAAACAAGCACACGTGCATCTGTGCTTTGTAATTCTCTGTAATTTTATCTCCTCCATGTGTTATTTGTCTCTCTGTGAGCCTTTGAGGACAAGGGAAAGGGGGTTTTCTTAGAAGCTTCAAGTGTCTGTGTTCTTCATATTTATGTCATTACACGTTTATAACGGGGCATCTAAATTGTTCACGTGGCAAAGAACACAGATAGGGTTTTTTTCTCCTCTCTTCAACTTGCTACTAGTCGCACAAGGTTCAACTCTTCAATTCTACTTTAATTCTAGAAACATTTATGGAGTGTCTGTTATGTGTGGGGCTCTGTAAATATGGTTCATGTCATCAAGGAACTTCCTACCTGATGGGACAGATGAGATTTTAAATCCACGTGAAACAGATAAATCATGATACCAGGCAGTACTAAAATCTTAGAAACAGATAAATGTTGTGGGATATCAGTAGAAGACTGATCTGATAAATGGTCTGGAGAAATATCATGGAAAAGTGGGATTTAAGGGAATTTACATTCAATGTTTTGTTTGCAGAGGAGGTGGGGAGTTGGGGAAGGACAGTCGTCTGTTCATTCAACACCTGTGTTTGAACATCCCCCCCCTTGTTTGCCAAGAAGGTCTCGATGCAAAAATGAAAAAGCACCTTCCCTAACTGGAAGGAAATTTAGAATCTGGCTATATAGAAAAACACACACAAAAATAAATAAAGAATAAAATGTGAAATTTGCTATGAGGTGGAAGAGTATTCAGATGATTTAAAAGAAAAGTAATTCCATATTTATGTGTCCTCGATAAAAGTCCAGAAAGATAGATACCAAACTGTTAACTGGGGTTGGTCACTTTACATATTGTGAATTGTTTGAATTATTTTTCTAATGGACACGTGCATGTATTATCTGGGTTATTTTCACAAGGCACTATAGAAAAGCCTTTGGAAAAAAAGAGGGTGCTGACTTTGGGGATTTGGGGAGGTTCCAGAGGAAGACAGCTTTTAAGTTTTGTCCTCAAGGATGGCTGGGATCATAATAATAACAATGCCAACACTTCTTGAACATATTTTGTGTGCCAGATTCTAGGCTAAATGATTTATAAATATCTTATATAAGCCCCAAACAACTCTTTTGAGGTATTTTATCCTTATTTGTAGAGCTCAAGAATCTGAGACTTGGACCTCCCTGTCAGGCCAGTGGTTAAGACTCTGCACTTCCACTGCAGGGTGCACGGGTTCCATCCCTGGCTGGGGAACTAAGATCCCACATGCCACGAGGCCAAAAAAAAAAAAAAAAGAATCTGAGACTTAAGGAGTTCACACACTGACAGCCGAAGTTTAAAGCCAAGTTGTCTAGCTCTAGAATCTATCCACATAACTTCACATTAAACAGCTTCGGGTGGAAATGGAGGGCATAATTCTCCAGCTTCAAGGAAGAGAATTAAATAAAAACAAGGAAGTGGAATAGCAAGATACATGTGGGGAATCCTGAGCGTCTTCGTGTATGAACCATTACCCATATTAGGAACTTTTCCTTATGTGGGGTAGAGTTACTCCATAAAAGGCTATGAATATTTTTAAGGCTCTTGATTAATTATATTGTTCTTACCTAGCCTCCCTGCCTCTAATATTCTACACTTAGAAGATGTCTTCCACACTAATGCCAAATAAATAATCCTAGAGCAGTTACTTTCCCAGTTAAATACATCAATGAATCCCATAGTGTGTAGAATCCTTCCCAAATTCTTTATTATGTAGATCAAATTGCTGCAACATCTGGGTCTAACCAATCTATTAAGTTCCCAACACACCTTACATTCCAAATCAGAGGTTCCAGGTCTATTTTTTAAGTCACATTGGTTAAGGATTATCTTTATTTCCTCGTTGAAGAAGAATGGAAGACCACTATCAGAACAGTATCTTTTATAGACAAATAACCAAGCACAGTAACCAATCAAGTCTTCCTATTATGAGTGAAAAATTATGCTTTCAAACCAAAATTGATTAATTTTCTTGTAAAAGGCAGAGAAGAGATCAAAACTGCAGGTGTGTCACTCAAAAGGTGCACTCCTCGTAACAAAAAGAAGTTCAAAGTTACAACGTTTCCAAGAACTTTTACAACCAGCTACAAAAAAGTTGTTGGCAAAGGTTTCTCAAATTCCTGTATCAATATTGCTGATAAGGGGCTTCCCTGGTGGCGCAGTGGTTGAGAGTCCGCCTGCCGATGCAGGGGACACGGGTTCGTGCCCCGGTCCGGGAAGATCCCACATGCCGCAGAGCGGCTGGGCCCGTGAGCCATGGCCGCTGAGCCTGCGCGTCCGGAGGCTGTGCTCCGCAACGGGAGAGGCCACAGCAGTGAGAGGCCTGCGTACCAAAAAAAAAAATATATATATATTGCTGATAAGGATGCTCACAGTAATTTTTGAGATGGAAGATAAAATGAAAACATTTCTTTATGACCATTATCTTGAGTGGTGTGTATCAGTGATACATGCAGTATCTTAAATAGGTTGAACCCATTGCTTTAGGATCAAACTTTCACAGTTTTTAGTGTTGTACATAAAATAATCAGAATTTCTTAAGACCAAAACGGTGACCCAAATGGCTCATTCTCTGAGCTTGTGTCTTTTCAGCATTGGATGATTTTCTTCACTCAGCAGAAGAAGAAATCCTGGAGTATATCACTGAGAATATTTTTCAAAAATCACATCCACATTCTAACAAAGAACATGGAAAAATACAGAGGCCAATACTACCAGAGAGTGAATTTGGAATCCATTCACCCGCATCTTCCAAGTTGAGTTACTCAACATTCAATTGTCCTGCTTTTGAGTGTAATAGACTCATCAACTCAACATATGATGAAAAACCCAAAGTAGTCTTCAGTGAGCAATTGCTCCATAATTTCTCCATCTTAATACCCACAACTTGCTGCCATTTCTAAGGATCTATAATTCCACATTAAGATTTTGCAATTAAATAGAAACAAAAAGTAAGAGGTAAGCACCTGCCTGTGAAATCTGGCGTAAAGCTCAAATAATCTGGCGCTGAGATAAGGCTATTCTTATTCATATTAATTCAAAAATACATTTTATTTTTAAAACATCATGATGAATTTTTTTCACTTGTTGGACATCAGTAATCTATTCCTTAAGTGGTTTCCAGATGTCAAACTTTTAAAACTGTGCCTTATAGAGTCCTGTCTTACTAAGGCTTACTTCTCTGCCTCAAATTACATCGTATCTATACTTTCCGTCCAGAACTTCAAAATTGCTTTGTAAGTGGCTTGCTCAGCATTACTTAAGCCCAAGTGGGAACTCTGTCTTTCCCTGAGTAAATGCTGCCAAGCAATGGTAATATCACTAGAACATTAAAATCAATAATCCTGAAACATCGGGGATTTTCTTTATTTAAAAACCATGTCTTTTCTGGTTATTATATCTTTTCCCTTGGAATCTAGAGTCTATTAGAAGTTCCTTACCTATAGAGAAACAAAAAAATAATGGATGAGGGATACAGTGAGAAAAAAAAAATACAGTGCCTAGCCCCCTCAATAATGAAGGTCCATTAAGAGAAAACCCGAACTGTGTGGATGAAGGTTTGTCTTTAGTGCTCCCATATCATAGCAATGGCTCCATGTGAGGATACACAGATTGTCAACTCCATACCTTAGTTTCCCAAGGGCCAATGTTTATCTTTTAGTGGCAGAAAGTTTACGAGACTCTCTTAGTAACTCTAAGCATGAAACTTTTGCATGTACCAAGAAAAGAAAAGTCTATATCCTGTCTTGGTGGGTATACTGCTGGGCATGTGAGTAAGGAAGATTCTGAGGCAGATGTGAGACAGCTGGTGTCACTGACTGCATTTTTCTTCTGAACCTAGCAACCGATTTCCCAAGTGAATTAAATCATAAGCTACAAGAATCTTAGAGCTGCAAGGGACTTGAGGGATCTTCATTATGCATACAAAGAAACTAAGGCCAAAACAGGTTATGTCACTAACTCAGAGTCAAACGAGCTTGTTTCTGGGTCCAAGTAAGGAAAAAGTTCTCCAAACTCGCAGACCACAACACTGTTTTCAGCTCTTGCTTTTTGATTCTTAGTTTCCTTAGGAGAGAGAGGCATCTCACTACCTACCACCTGTACCAACCAGATCTCACAATCAGCTTCATTAGGGATTGCCTTACATTACAGAGATACAGAACACATTAGCAAGGAGTTTGTGGGTCTCTCTCTAGACAGTTTGAAGAAGGAGAAGGAGCTCTCTATTAAGGGAATATTTGAAGTGCAGTCCTTACAGGAAGCAAAGGCACAGAGTAGCAGTCTGCTGAAATTCCTTTCATGTCCCATGATTCTTTTATGCAACGTTCTCTATGAGAAACATAAAGTATCGAGAAGCCTCCCAGCCGGTCAACATCAAAATGAAAATTTCATCTCGGATAAAAGCAGAACTAATCTTTGATTTAATCCTACTAAGCCCTGTGCCCAGTTTCTTCAGGTTAGTGTGAGTCCAATATAGACAGAGGTTAAACTAATTAGAGCACACACTGACAATGGGGGCAGGTTTTCAGAGGTATTTGAAGACTGTGTCTACCTTGTCAGCTCAAGGCTTGCAGCGAGTAAATAAACTTAACCCTAGATTAATCCAAAGACAAAAGAACCTTCAGACAAGAGACTAAGATAGGGCTGAGGGGGAGGGGGAAGAAAAATATGCTATGTCCTAATCATTAGGAAAGAACAGGCTGTCCAAGCCAATTCTGTTCTGATCTATAATGAGATCAATTGCATCTGGAGCTCTTGGGGCACTGGCAGCAGACACAGGGACGGCAGGGCTGCTCCGAGGAAGGATTACCTCATTGAAGAGAGCAGCCAAGGCTACCAACCTCCCTTTCTGACCCTCCCTCTCTGAGCCTGCCCTCCCTCTCCTCAGCCACCAGTGGACTGCCAGTTGCCCAGTGAAGCACAGCTAGCCTGCGAAGTAAATATGTCAATGTATTGAAACTACCGTCTCTTTTCCAATCGGCCAGCTAAGTGTCTTTCTGTCCCGATCTATCTTAAACTTTAAACCAGCAGAAGCTAGCCAGCTGCTTTCAAATGGTTGGTCTTCTTTCTTTCCCCAAAACTCTCTGTTGGAGCTACCTCTACAGATCATATTTAGGGGGGACTTTTAAGCATCTCTCTTATCCCCCTTCAGCACTGAATACATCTGCGTAAATGTGGGAAGAGGGCTTTTCATTCCTCTCCCTGGCCCGAGAAGACGCAAGTTACTTTGCAGCTAGACTCCTCCCCAAAGGAAATGCTAGGATCTTCTTTCTTTCCGCTCTTTTACTAATTTCCTCCTTCAAGCAGCACAAGAAAGCAAAATGGATAATGTCTCTATGAGCCACTTCAATCAGTGATCATACCAGAGTAGAACTGCTATGGAAGGGGAGTCAGAGAAAGGGTACAGATAAGGCTTGAGTCAGGTAGGAACTGGGAAGACAGAACTTGCCCTATTAGCAGGGGAAAAAATTGTGGGGGGAGAAAGGCTTACACTGGCTTATTAAAAAAAAAAAATGGCATAGAAGGCCTCTTGGACTTCAGATAACTCTTACAAAATATTTTGATGGATTGAGTGCAAAAAGTGAATCAAACATATGGATTAAATTTTCATTAAAATACAGATGGGTTTTTTATTGTTATTATTAAATTAAGCAAAATGTTTGGCAAAGTAGATTTGGTTTTGGCCAAACCTAGGACATTTGAAAAATAGTTTTGAGATATTCAGTGAACTGAACACAAAGCCAGGTTTACCCATCCCTAGAGTTTGGAAAAATGAAACTTGGCTCATCAAGGTTTGATTCAATGTCAAATGTATTTGTGGGGAAATAAGTTTCTGAAGCACCAGAACTGCCTACGTGCCTTGGGAGTGCAGTGGAAATGCCCAATAGTTATTGAATAACTCAGCCTGCCCCAGCACCCCAAAAGGCAGCAATCCATTGACCTGAGAGAAAGGTGAGTTGCTCCCCTCCTCCCTCACCAAGATATTAAGAACTGAACCAAAGCCAGTGTGCTGTCTAGCCTAGAAAACGAGCACAAAGCAGCAAATGAATAGGAAATGCTCATTTGAGAGGAAGGTCATCACCATAGCTGCATGGCTGACTGCGGGCTTTTATTATCTGCATTGACCAGAAGAATTTAGAAAAGCAAAGGACAATAAAAGTATTGATGAAAGGTGAGGTCACACTGTTTGGAAGTTTTTTCCAGACATTAAAAACTTCATTTTATTTTTTTGGAAAAAAAAAAAAATTCCAAAGGAATGCATGGAAATTTTTGGCACTCTAATGCCATTCCGTTTGAATATCTTTCCATCAACCCATGGGTTACTGGAAAAATTTTTTTTAAATCCATCTATCAGCAAGCCATCTGAACATGACTATACATGAAATTTCAAGTTTAGCAGTCTTTGATTCCTGCATATGGCCATTGTGAAACGCCATTCTACCCATGGTGAAACTTTAGCTCTCTGCCAGTGCTTTAGGGGAAGGAGGTCACCCGAAGAACCAAGTTTTCTAGGCAACTAAATGTTCTAAGTATCAAGCTTCAGCATCAAACTACTGGAGGTTTGTATTTAAACCACTTTGAGTAGAAATACTTGTCAATCTATGATCTACCGCTCCGTATTCTTAAAGGACCCCATTGTATTGCAACAATGTTCTAAAGGTAGTTGAGGCAAATAGGGCTATTTGCCTCTAAACTATATGATCTTAGCTTGCAATACTTTTTTTATATTTAACTATAGTTGGTTTATAATACTGTGTTAGTTTCAAGTGTGCAATGCTTTTTGAATACTTGTATTTTCTTTGTATAGTGTATGAGTTAGGAAAACAGAATCACTCTAGGTATTTAAAGCACGACAGAATTTAATATAGGAATTTAGCAGTATATGCAACCATTGGAAAGGCTGGGTGGTGCGAAGATCAGGGACACCACTGCTAGCACTGAATAACTCAGGAAATGAAGGCGTCACAGGAGACTGCTCCCCATGACCTTAACCAAGTGTGGTACAAGAGCAGGTGATTCTCAAGAATGGAAGTCCTTGAAAAAACTTCCTTTTGCTGTCTGCTAATGTCCACATGCCCACTCAAGCTCTGGCTAGAAAACAGCCTCTCCTTTTTCGCATTCTGTGTCTTGTACGAGCACCTCTCATTGGTAAAACCAAAACCTGAACCCTCCTAGTAAAAGGAAATGTAGTCTCCAGACTTCCAGTGCTTGCACATAGGAGAGAGTTTGGAAGGGAGACCATGATGTCAACAGACATCTCATTGGTACATATGGTTTTCCTGCTTTTTGTGGCCAGTTGCTGAACACTCTAACACTTACTCTGTGTGTTTGTCCTAGCTGTCCCACTCCATTCCTTTCCGTCTTTTATTTTTGTGGCACTTAACATGGTACTGACTTGAAAATCTGATACGTAATTTATTAAGAATAAACTGTCCTGAGTGGGGACATTGAGACCTTTATAATGAAAAACAGTGTAATGGAGTGGTGGGTGCTGGGCCAGATGTATTAAGCCTAGCTCTGCCAATTACAAGCTATGTTATATTAATACGTCTATCCATAGGTTTCCTCATCTGAAAAATGGGAATGATATCAACTGCCATACTCACCTTTCCCAAAGACACTGTGAGTATCAAATGATTTATGCAGGGCTTCCCTGGTGGCGCAGTGGTTGAGAATCTGCCTGCCAATGCAGGGGACACGGGTTCGAGCCCTGGTCTGGGAAGACCCCACATGCCGCGGAGCAACTGGGCCCGTGAGCCACAATTACTGAGCCTGCGCATCTGGAGCCTGTGCTCTGTAACAAGAGGGGCTGCGATAGTGAGAGGCCCGTGCACCGTGATGAAGAGTGGCCCCCGCTTGCCGCAACTAGAGAAAGCCCTCGCACAGAAACGAAGACCCAACACAGCCATAAATAAATAAATAAATAAATAAAATGATTTATGCACATGAAAGTACTTCACAAATTGTAGAGTACTATAAAATGTAATTCATTCTCTACCTCATTCTTTCAACACATTTATTTAGTGCTTACTTAGTTAGTCTAAGGCATAGACTTAGGTATTTCAGGAGTATAATAGAAGGACAAACAACTGTCCCTGTACCCTAAAAATTTACCACTCAGTAGCAGAATAAAATATATTAATGGAAAGCCAAAACACAAAGTAGAATGTCACAAGAGCCATAAGGACAATTCTAACAACAACAACAATTATAAACAACAACAATTTAGTCTAGGAAGGAGCTGTTATTTCCATCTGGAGCAATTAGTAGGGTTTTTTTGACCCAGCTCTCTCATCTGCTTGTGTATTCTTCTATTTGATTCCTGGACCCCGACTTTCATGTACTCTCTATGTCCTATGGATTCCATTGCCTAAATGTCATCAGTTATCCATCTAATTCTTTTTTCTCCATTCCCTTTGTAATTGTTTTAGTTCAGAGTCTTATTACTGTTTGCCTGCTCCGTTACAATACCTTCCTCACTAATCTATCTGCCCCCAAGCTTGCCCACTCCACCTCACCCAACCCACAACCTAATATAAGGTTCATCTATCTCTGCCACTCTCAGAATGATCTATCTAAAATGCAAATCTAGTCACATAATAATCTACTTAAAATCCCTTCAAAAAACAACCGCTAATCTCAGGATGAAGTTAAAATGCCTTCACTTAATACACAAAGCCTTCCATAATTTGGCCTGTTTGCCTTTCTAACCTTGATCTACTTGGGATGTGACTTCATGCATGCACTTTGTGACACCTATTTTCATGACAGCTCCCCCTCCCCCACTCATAGTTCATGATAGTTTAAGTTAGTCCTGAAAATAGGGATTAGAATTGGGAGATTGGTGGCCTGGGGAAAAAAAGAGCTGGCTGGAGAAAATAAAGAGGAAAAAGTGTAATAAGGCGGAAGGAAGAAAGGTAACATCTGCTGTTGGTGACATCTGGCTCACATAATACTGGATGTAGGAGTCAGGACCCAAGCTGACTGTCAGTTACCAGAGGATTTACCAGGGAGGGGCTCTCAATACTGTGACCACACAGATAAGATCGTTCTCTGTGTGAAGGCCTAAGTCAGGAACTCTGAATCTCTCTGTGGAAGAGGAATCCATTAGAGAGGAGGCCGTAGTTGATCACATGATGCTCCACTATACATAATGTTGTCCAAATGTTTTCTAGTGGGACGTGGTTGTTGCACTTATTGTGATGATTGCCTGATGTTTGCACAGCACATTACAGTTTGCCAAATGTTGCCATAAATATCTCATCTGAGGATCAAATCCAAATTAAAGGATAGAGTTTTCAAAGGATACCTAGGCTAACTTGCAAGGTTAACTAAAATGGTTATCAAATACTATATTTTGATGGAGCCTTTGAACTCTTGGCAAAACTAATGTGTTTTATTGGGTGTTACTTGAAATTAACATGGCAACATGATAGCGTCACAAAAATACTTGAATGAATAATCACAAACCTTTGTGCTGAGAACTTACATCATCTCTTTAAGAAAATCAGCTAGTGGAGAATGGAAGGTTAAAGAGAGTAGGTAGTGTGAGAAGACAAGAAGGCTGGTGTTGACTGCTGACTTGCCTTTCTTTGCTCTCTTTATGTGTCAGACTGCTGTGGGTGTGCTGTTGTGTCTAAGGGGGAAGGTGAGGAAGAGATACTCAGGGAGGAAGAAAAAGACCCATTCATTTTATAATTAATGGGTTAACTAAACTTTTCTGAACATTTTTCCTTATTTAAAGATGTAAAGGCCCACGAGTTTAATCTTGTGTTACTGAACTAGTGATTGGTTTATATCAATCATATTAAAAATTAACTTTTTCACAAAACCTTTCTCCTTCTTACTCAAACACCAAAGGTCTGTCAATATCAACTTAGAGTAATGGAACTAAACAAAGTGTGTTTTAGACCCCAAACTGAAACTTGAAAGGATAAGAAATTCTAAATGTAAACAATGGTTTTCAATCACTTCACAGATCATTATCCCTTCCTTTTCCCTCCCTTCTGAAGATCACTTCTGAAATAACTAGATCTTTGTGTTCTGAAGTTTCTGGCAGGATCATAAGACTTGATTCAGACCACAGGACAAATACCCTGCTAGGGCAAAGTAAAAACCAGGAGTGTTTTCATTTGGGACATCTGGTCACCCAGTCTTATGACTTCTTTCTAAGAGTGGTGTAGTCCCTAAAGTTATTAATATCCTTCTGGAGAATCAGGAGGACTGCTTCATGTACATCTCAACCTTATAGACAAGAAGAGACTACTTTATGGCTTCGGACTTCTTCGTGGAAAACTAGGACTGTTACAGTGGCCTTAACTTAAAGATCTTTCATGCTCATGATGGCTCTCTAATTAGGGAAGCGATGAAAAATAACATTTGTGAAGCGCTCCATAGCTGTTTTTCATACTTTTTGTATTTGTTTCCTGTTCCTTCTGTAACAAATCACCACAAAGTTGGTGGCTTAAAAAAAAAATGCACATTTACCCTTTTATAGTTCTAGAGGTCAGAAGTCTGAAATCAGTTTCACTCGGCCAAAATCAAGGTGTCAGTAGGCTCTAGAGAAGAATCTGTTTTCTTGACTTTCCTACCTTCTAGAGCTGTATTTCTTGCAGTTATTGGCTCATGACCCTTTCTGGCATCTTCAAAGTCAGCCATAGGGCATCTTGCTTCAGTGGTCGCGTTGCCTTCTTCTGTGTCAAATCTTGCTCTGCCTCCCTCTTATAAGAACACTTGTGATTGTACTGGGTCCACCCTGATGATCCAGGATAATTTCTTTATCTCAAGATCCTTAATTTTAATCACATCTGCAAAGTCTCTTTTGCCATATAAAGTAAAATTCACAGTTTCCAGGGATTGGAACCTGGATATCTTCAGGGCCATTATTATTCAACCTCCTACAATTCTGTTTTTAATTTTCATAACTACACAATTGCACAGACATTGTTATCTCCATTCTAAAGATAAGGCTACTGAGGCAGAGACAGGTTGAGAAATGTATCATTGTTACAGGTAATGAGCAGCAGAGCCAATTCTTCTAGATTTATGGAAGAAAAGCAGGAAAATCAGAGATACAAAGGAACATTGATGACAACTTTTTAAAATCTTTTTTCTCCAATTTCCTCCCATCTTCTCCCTATATAGCAGGGAAACCTAAGATCTGCCCTCTATATCTGCCTGGCATTGGCAGAAAAAAACTTTCCATTTCCAAATGTATGGTTGGAAAGAAATGATCACTGACAATTGATGGGGATTGAATTCCATATTTTATCTAAGTCTATTTTATGACTTTTCTCATCTCTCAACTTTTATTATAAAAACAATTTTCAGTCCTTTCTATGTGCCAGTCACTGTTCTATATATTTTTATGTGTATCTTTGACTCATTTGACATCCCTATGCTGTCGATGTTATCATTATTCTTATTTTTACATTTCACAGATGAGAAAATTGAACCATACTGTGGTTAAGTAATTTGGTCAATTTTTCACAGTTCAGGATTTAAGCCTAGGCATCTTTAACCATTAGGTTCTGCACTATACTACTTATAATCTAACACTTACATATTTTTAACCTCTTTGTACTTTGCAATAACAGGTTTTATTCTGATTCCCCTTTTTTTCCATATCACTAAGTATAGTTTATTATACATAATAGGCCTTTAAATGCTGAATAAATTAATGAATATTGATTGTGATTATATTGCTCTTTTGTCTCATGTGTTTACTCCTGAATGCATTCCCGCAGAACCCTGTTACTCAAAGTGCGGTCTCCAAAAAAGCCGCATAGGCATCACCTGGAACCTTATGAGAAACGGAGAATCTCAGGCCCCACCCCAGACCTACCGTATCAGTAAGTTTCCCACATGATTCACATGCACATTAAAGTTTGAAAAGCACCTTTTAAAGCACCTATTTAGGGCTTCCCTGGTGATGCATTGGTTGAGAGTCCGCCTGCCAATGCAGGGGACACGGGTTCATGCCCTGGTTTGGGAAGATCCCACATGCCGCGGAGCGGCTGGGCCCGTGAGCCATGGCCGCTGAGCCTGCGCATCCGGAGCCTGTGCTCCGCAACGGGAGAGGCCACAGCAGTGAGAGGCCCGCATACCACAAAAAATAAATAAATAAAGCACATATTTAGATTTTACAAACTTATTCCACTATATCCACATGGTTCTCTCGCCTGCCGATACACTTGAATGCCTTGGCTCTGGCCTCTTCAATTCCATCCCAAGTCCAAGGTTCTACGATTTGGCCAGTTCCACAAAAGCTATTCCTTTTGTAAGCACTTGTTTCTTTGTGAGATGAGCAGAATGACTCAAGGAACACATTAGTAGCTAATTTTTTTGGGTTTTGTGTTTTGCTTCAAAGCAAGCACACAAGAATCTGCCCTGCCTTTCCCACCAGCCCCCAACACACACAGGGATTGGCTTCCATAGGCTGCACTGCAGGTAAGCTGGAGAAAGCAGCAGCCCAGGTGGAGCAAGGACTCACAGCCTCTCCCTGGTACAGGGAAGGATGCTTCTCATCAGTGTGACATAACATTAAGACCCTAAATGGCTCATATGTCTCAACCATCAGGAGGGTTTCATAATGACACGTTTTATCTTCGCACACTCATCTCCAGACCCTGTGGCACCTGGCTGTGGAAACTTGTGAATAAAGGAGATATTGATATAGAACATCCAAGGCAATGCTTTCTAGTGAATCTAAAGAGCGTTTTGTGATCCCAAGATTGAGGCATCTCTTTCTAAACTAAGAGCTGATATCAGCACAAGAATGATAAAAAGAAAGTCCTCACTCAGCATGAGGGGAGAGCAGATAACTGTGGATCCCCACTATTGAAAATGGAAATCAAGCTGATTCATAAAGTGGGGTAGGAAAATTGATCTGCAAACAAACCAACAATGTGCAGACAATCTATCCTACTTCTTCTTCAGAACTCAACAGATCTAGACTAGGCTTTGACTGTACTAGACTTCTTGTTTTAATATTTTAATCTCTATCTACACACACACAAAATGGTGGATTGCTACCATTAACATGGTATCCTCAATCTATAAACACAGACGATGCTGATACACCACCGTTGGCAGGGTGGGTATTTTTGAGCATCTTAGACCCCAAATTTTGGAGTTAGACAGCGCCTAATTCCAAGTATTTAACCGAGGACTTCTGCTTCTGATCAAGATGGAATAATAGCGACTAAATTTCCCTCTTTCCTGAAACAAACAAAAACTACACTAAATATGTGAAACAACGTCTTTCAAGACATAAAACATGAGGCAACAAAGGACAGTGATCTCTGAGAAACATTAAACAAATTAAGTGAGCCCCAATCACCAGCTTACTTCCTGGACAGAGTTTCCAGGCTGCAGCACAGGGAGAAAGAATCCAGGCAGAGCCTGACAGTTTCCCTGAGTTGAGGTAACAGAGTTGGAAGTCTGGGGAGGCTAAAATTTGCTGAGCAGAGTGCCAGAAAGGAAAGTGCTGTTTAAAGAGAGGACTCTGAAGATCTCCTGAAGGACCCCCTTGAGTGTTTAGCCAAGTACTGATCAGCACAGAAATGTGAGGTAAGTATCAGAGGCCAGGGAAACGACCATATAAGAGGAAACAAAACTCAGAATATGCATGGAATAGGGAATAGTGTCTGTTTCCACTGACCAGAAATGGAAAACCTCAATTTGCAGGATATTGGGTAGGCTACCATATTAGTTTTCTATTACTGTGTAGTAATTTACCGCAAACTTAGCAGCTTAACAGTACCCATTTATTATTTCACAATGATGTAGGTCAAAAGTCCAGATGGGCTTGACTGGGTTCTCTGCTCAGGGTATCGTAAGGCCAAAATCAATGTGTCCTTTGGGCTGGGCTCTTATCGGGAGACTCTGGGAAAGAAATTTTTTCCAAGTTCATTCCGGTTATTGGCAGAATTTGGTTCCTTGTAGTTGTAAGACTGAGGTCCCCATTTTCTTACCAGTTGCAACCCGGGATTGCTCTCAGCTCTTAGAAGCCTCTCTCAGACCCTTTCCAGGTGACTCCCTACATTTTCAAGTCAGTAATGACACATCAAATTCCCCTTGTCCTTAGACTATTTGATCTACTCTTCTACAACCACCCAGAGAAAACTATCTGCTTTTAAAAACCTCATATCGGTTAGACCCACCTGGATCATCTCTATATCTTAAATTCATCTTGTTGGTAACACTAATTATATCTGCAACATCTCTATTTCCATATATCACAACATAACCATGGGGGTAACACCAAGGGGCAAAAACATGGAAGCCATATTAGGATTCTGCTGGCCAGAAGTACTCAGAAGGGTCTTGTTTCACTAGTGGGGTAAAACTAGCCCTCCACTAAATGCTGCCCTTATCCAGATTAACACAGTTTAAAAGCAAGACCCAAAAGGATCAAACTGTTTCCAAGTTACTTAACCATATCCCAGAACAAAACTAGGAGTACCTATAGGAACACAGAAATATCTACCGGTCAAAAGAATAAAACTGACAATGTTTAGCATATACTAAAAAAATTACTAAGTATGCAAAGCAGCAGGAATGTGCGACTTATAATGAAGAGATAAATCAAACAATCAAAACCAACTCAGCACTGACAGCAATGATAAAATTAAAGACAAACATCTTAACATAGTGATTATATCCATATTCATATGCCCAAAAAGCTGCAGGGAAGCTGGAGCCGCAGAAATATGAAAGACATATATTAAAAGACTCACAATGATCTCTTAAAGATGAAAAATACACTAGGTGGGATTGATGTCAAATTAGACACTGCAAAAGAAAAGTAAACTGGAAGACACCACAATAAAACTATCCAAAATAAAACACACAGAGGACATTTTTTTAAAAGAATAAAAATAAATAAATAGAACATTCATGAGAGGTAGGCAATTTCAAGTGACTAATATATGTATAATTGGAATCCTCAAAGGGCGACAAAAACAATATAGGAAATAATAGCTGAAAAACTTCCAAATTTGTTTAAAAACTATATACCCACAGGTCCAAGAAACTCAAGCAACCCCAAGCACAAGATGTATGAAGAAAACTGTTCCAAGGCACAGCATAATCAAATTACTCAGAATCAGTGACAAAAAGAAAACCTTAAAAGCAGTCACAAAAAGAAGTCAAGTCATGATATGTACAGAGGAACAAAGATAAGGATTAAAGCATATTTCTCATCAAAACAAGGCAAATGAGAAGATAGTGGAACGTGTTTAAAGTACTGAAAAAATAACTGTCAACATAGAATTCTATACCCAGCAAAATCTTTTAAAAATGAAGGTGAAATACTTTTTCTGATATACAACAGCTGAAAGAATCCATCACCATCAGATCTGCACAACAAGAAATATTAAAGGAAATATTTCTGTCACAAGGAAAATGATATCAAATAGAAATGTTTCTACACAAAGGAATGAAAAACATCAGAAAGGTAACTGCACGAGTAAATATGATTTATTTATTATTATTGGAACATCTTTAAAAGAAAATTGGTTGTTCAGAACAGGAATTGGAAAACCTTTTTCTGAAAAGGGTGAGCAAGTAAATATTTTAGGCAATGTGAGCTGTACAGTCTCTGTGACAACTACTCAACTCTCCTGTTATATTATGAAAGCACCCATAAAAAGCATGTAAATAAATTGGTATGGGTGTGTTACAGTAAAAACTTTATTTACCCTTAACAGGTGGCAGGCTGGTTTGTCTATTGGGTCTTAGTTTGCCAATCCCTGATTTAAAGAAAAAATGATAATAATGTAGTATAAGATTTATGATACATGTAGAAGTAAAAGGTGTGGCAATTGCAGACTATAGTCCAGAAGGTGAGAACTGGACATACATTACTATAAAGTTCTTATACTATATGTGAAGCATAAAATGTTACTTGACGCAGACTGTGCTGAGTTAACAATTTAAGTGTACTATTAATCCTATTGCAACTGCTAACATAATAAAGAGTTACAGTTAATACACCAATAAAGAAAATAAAATAGAATTGTAAAGTACAATTCAAAAGAAAACAGTGCAAAGGAGAAAGAGAAAAAAGAACAAGTGGGCTAAACAGAAAACAAGTAGCAAGAAAATATAACACACTGATTAAAATATCAAAGACAATAGTGGAAGAGGGAAAAACACACCAGAACAGATGGGTAATATTAGTGCAGAGATGAAAACTGTAAGAAAAGAACCAAAGAGAAATGCTAGAAAGAAAAACACAATCAGAGATTTAAAATGCCTTTCACATGCCCATCAGTAGACTTGACACAGCTGAAAAAGTCAGTGACCTTGAAGATAAGTCAATAGAAATAACTCAAATAAAAGCACAAAAAAAAAAAAGAGTGAAAAAAAGAGCATCTAAGAGCTGTAGAATAAATGTCAAATGGTCTAATAAACTTAATGACAGAATCCAAACCACAGGTTCAAGAAGCTCAGAAAACATCAAGTGAGATATTTCAAACTATGAAAACAATAACAATAAAGAGAAAATCTTGGAGGCAGCTAGAAGAAAAAAGCCATAGTAAGTACAAAGAAACAAAGATAAGAATGAGAGCAGACTTTTCATTAGAAACCATGTAAGCCAAAAGACAATGCATTCATGTCTTTAAAGTGCTGAAAGAAAAAAAAAACCCTGTCAATTCAGAACTCTAAAACCCAGAGAAAAGAGTTTTCAAAGAGGAAGGAGGAAATGATGAACTTCTCATACAAACAAAAGCTCAGCTAATTCATTGCCATTAGATCTTCACTACAAGAAATGGTAAAGGAAGTTCTTCAGGAAGAAGATGTAAAATACCAAACTGAAATCTGAATCTACACAAAGAAACTAAGAACATTGTAAATGGAATAAATGAAGGCAAAAATAAAATTTACTTCTTAAATATTGCTTGCAAAGGTAACTATCTAAAGCAAAAGGAGTGGGAATATATTGTGTGTTTAAAGCATATATAAAAGTAAACTGTGTATGTTAACAATGACACAAAGGATGGGGAGGAGGAACTGAAAATATACTTTTACAAGGTCTTTATGGACAGGTAAAATGGTATAACATTATTTGAATTCTGATTAATTAAATATGTCTACTGTAAATCCTAGGGCAGAAACTAGAAAGGATTTTTTTTAAGAAGTGACATAAATAAGAAATCAGTAGTGGAGATGAGATAGAGGCAAAAAAATAGTCAATCAAAGAAAAGAAGCAAGGGCTTCCCTGATGGCACAGTGGTTGAGAGTCCGCCTGCCAATGCAGGGGACACGGGTTCGTGCCCCGGTCCGGGAAGATCCCACATGCCGCGGAGCAGCTGGGCCCGTGAGCCATGGCCGCTGAGCCTGCACGTCAGGAGCCTGTGCTCCGCAACGGGAGAGGCCACAACAGTGAGAGGCCCGCATACCGCAAAAAAAGAGAATAAATTATACAAATGGGAAACATTTAGCAGGAAGGGAGATTTAAAACTGACCATATTAATAGTAACATTAAATGTAAACTAAACACATCAACGAAAAGACAGAGATTATCCAATTAGACAAAAATTAAACTAGACACAACTATATACTTTCTACAAAAATCAACTTTAAATATAAACTAATAGCTAGGTTAAAAGTAAAATAATGGAAACAGATATGACATGCAAACACTAATAAAAAGAAACCCAGAAAACTAGACTCTTTTTGGTGAGCATGCTGTAGTGTATTCAGAAGACAAATTATAATGTTGCACACATGAAACATACAATGTTTTAAACCAATGTTACCTCAATAAAAGTAATTATACTTTGTGGGGAAAAAAAAGGAAAGCTATATTGATATCAGGAAAAATAGACTTAAGAATGAGAAATATTACAGGGGATAAAGTGGGACAATAAATAATGACAAAGAAGTCAATTCTCCACAAAGACATAACAATCCTAAATATGTATCCACCTGACAATGGGATTTTAAAATACATAAAGAAGAAATAGACAAATCTACAATCATATTTGAAGTTTCAACACTTCTCTTGCAGTAATTGTTACAAAAAGTGCACAGAAAAGAAAGGATATAGAAGAGACTAACAACACAACCAACCAACCTGACTTAATTGACATTTATAGATCACTCCATCCAACAACAGCAGAACACACATTCTTCTCAAGTGCACAGGGAATATTCATCAAGATAGATCATATTCCGTGCCACAGAACAAACGCGAACAAATTTAAAAGAATAGCAGTTGTACAACATGTTTTTTGAACATAGTGAAATTAAAATAGAAATCAAAAACAGAATATCCGGAAAATTCACAAATATTTGGAAATTAAACAACAAACTTCTAAATAACCCAGGAAGCAATTAAGTCTCAAGAGAAATTTTGAAATATTCTGAACTTAATGAAGAGAAAAATATAACAAGAAAATTTAAAAATTAAACATACACCTACCATACAACCCAGACATTTCATTCTCATTTACCCACAAGAAAAAGAAAGAAAACTATGTCCATCCAATGACTTCTCCATGAATGTCCTTAAAATTTTTATTTGTAATTGCCAAAATTTTGAAACAACCCAAGTATCTATCAAAAGGTAAATATATAAATTTTGGTATATCCACATAACAGAATACTACTTGCAATATAAAAAATATAAACAAGTTTTGGTATATTCACACAATGTAATACTATATGAAATAGAAAGAAATGCACACATATGGGTGAATTTCAAAACTATTATGCTGAGGGGAATAAGCCAGACAAAATGGAGTACATACTGTATGATTGCATTTATATAAAATTCTAGAAAATGCAAACTAATCTATAATGACAGATCAGTGGTTGCCTGGGAATGAAGAGTGGGGTGGGGAGGAGAGAGAGGGAGGGATTACCAAGAGATCCAAACTTTTAGGGGTGATGGCCATGTTCACTATCTTGATTATGGTGATAATTTCATGGGTATATGAATATGTCAAAATGTATCAAAATTGTACACTTTTAAATATGTGCAGTTATTATATGTCAACCTTGACAAAGCAGTTAAAAATGAATCAAGGATATTCATGTGAACTTGTACAATTTTAGTCGACTTCAAGTAGACATCTTGTGGGACATGGGACCTAAGAATAACCACCCTCCAACCCTCCACCCCATTCTTTCCTAGCACACGTAAGAATAAATATGGGGGATTTTTTTCAGAGCTTGACTTCATAAAATTCTGTTCAAATGTCTACAGTTTAAATTGATGTTACCAGCTTCAAAAATTTTTTTTCCAAAGAGAAAAGTGTTAAAGATAAATAATAATTGAAAAGAATAATTATCATCCCTAACTCTTACATGTAGCACCTTTCAGCCTATTTACTGGTTCTCCCTCTGGACCATAATTATCAGCAATGGCATCGTGTTCGCTCTATGGCATAGTGGTATGCCATACGATCTTTTTTATAAAGTTGTCTGGATCCACTATTAAGATGCTGTGTTACATCATGATGAAGTAGTTTTCACTTTTTATTCACAATAAAAAGCTCAAACTGGGCAGTTTTATCACTGCTCATCCCGTATCTAGGGAAAAATCATCCTCCATTTGGCAGCAAGAACAGCTACTAACTTGTTTTAATGCTGCAACAGGCCTTGCCTGCTAGGGGGCACACCCCTTCTTTAGGAGGGCTTAGGATGCAGGAAACTCTTAGAGCACCATGACTCACTCAAATAAAACAACGAACCAGGCCATGAGAACTCAGAAGAAAATGTATAATTTTGCAGCCTATCCCCATCTGTTCAATGATATCAGCATTCATGACCAATATATTAAATTGAATATCCTAATGATATTTGCCATTCCTGGTTTTGAGTTGATTTCCTGAAAGAATTAAGCATTTTGTTTTTCTAATTTCAGAGAATATTAAGAAATGTTCTCTATTTAACAAAATCCAGGATTATGAATGCTTCCTCCAAACAAAGCAGCCCCTGTGCCCCTCCACCCATTTGACGATTCAGTTGCTAAGAAAACAAAGCTTTTCAGCTCAGTTTGCATGTGAGGCCTCGTGAGCATCTGAGCCTTGCAGCCCCACCTTTCACACAGGAAGAGTCCTGGTGCCCTCGTGCTCTTAGGCTCTCACTGTTGGGCGAAGGAAATAGCCTGTGGTCAGCAGCCACACAGCAAGCCCTGGCAAGTGGTTATTGCCATTTCGAACCCCAGGTCTCAAAGGCGTATTTCCTCTCTTTTGTTTATTGTTACTGCAGGAGCTTCAGCTCATAGTTTGTTGTGGTTATTATTATTTTTTTAAGCCACAGGAAGTTGCTATTGTCTCATTTTGGTTGAGTTTCTTCAGTTCGTTCTTTCTGTTGCCACATTATTAAAGGCACCAGAAACGCTGTATTTATCTTCTAAATGTCAGCTTCCCCTGGGCCCCAGTTGCTCAGGTAAGTGGAATTTTCCAGTACAAACCTCCCCTAGTCTTCTCATCCTTGATTTGGCAGCTAACTGACCTGTCAATCTTCACTCTGCATAAGTTATTTGCAATGTCTGGAACATTTCTGAAAAGTAAAATAATGAGGCCTAAAGTTAACAGGTTTTAAAAGAAATTTTAAGTTCTCCTCTTCACTTTACCAGAAAGGGGGCATTGAGGTGATCTGATGGCAAACTATGCTTTCACTTTTCTTAAAGAAAGAATCCCTTTGGATGGGTTTGTTAGCCACAGAAACTCAGGCATCACTTCTTCAGAATGTTCCTTTAGGTTCTCCTGTATGATTTTCTTATTGGTATTAATAGAATCAACCACAGATTCCATGCTCAGTAGTTTACTCAGGAGTTAGTATAACTCTGACTTGAAATTTATCTCGTAGTGCATTTAACCAATTACTTAGGAACTATCACTCTGCTGACATTGCACAACTGCTTTTGGCTGCCTAACTCCAGATTTCTTTTATGAGAGAAATAAATGTCTATTATAACCCCTGGATTAAGATATCTCAATCCCTGGTCCTAATCCCTCGAACCTATAAATGTTACCTTGGGTGACAAAGATTCTGCAGGTATGATCAAGTTAAGAGTCTTTTTTTTTTTTTTAAGTTTTTTGTTTTAAATTTATTTATTTGTTTTTGGCTGCTTTGGGTCTTTGTTGCTGCACACGGGCTTTTTCTAGTGGCGGCGAGCGAAGGCTGCTCTTCGTTGCGGTGCACGGACTTCTCATTGCGGTGGCTTCTCTTGTTGTGGAGCACGGGCTCTAGATGCATGGGCTTCATTAGTTGTGGCACGCAGGCTCAGTAGTTGTGGCACACAGGCTTAGTTGCTCTGTGCGGCATGTGGGATCTTCCCAGACCAGGGCTTGAACCTGTGTCTTGAACTCTTAACCATTGCACCACCAGGGAAGTCCAAGTTAAGGGTCTTGAGATGAGAATATTCTTAATTATCTGGGTGGATCCTAATTACCATCAGGTGTTTATACGAGACAGGCAGAGGGAGATTAGACACACACAGCAGAAGGTGATGTGAAGACTGGAGTGATGTGACTACAAGCTAAGGAATGCTAGATGCCACCAGAAGCTAGAAGAAATAAGGCACATTCTGCCCTAGCCCCTCCCAAGGGAGAGTGGCCCTGATCACGCTTGATGTCAGCCCAGGGAGACTGATTACAGACTTCTGGCCTTCAAGACTATGAGATAATACATTTCTGTTGTTTTAAGTCAAAAACAAAATAAAACAAAACAAAAATTTAAGGACTGTCAGGATAGGAGACACCTCCAGGACTTTCTGAAATCTCCATTTGTTGTTAGGGATTTTGTGGTAACATAAAGGGCAGCATCATTTACTCACACGTGAGTGTCTCAGACTGAAATCGTCCCAGATATACGTAGAATCAGTGACCTCACTGTATGTCTGTACTCCTGACACATAAGAAATTAAGTTTGGCATTCTGAGAACAGGGCCAAGCAGACGTTTGCTAAGAGAGGGCTCCTCTGGGTGATAATTTCAGAGGTAGGGATAACTCACATCTCTAACTTCCCTTTCCCTTCAAAAACATGAATCAGTGGACCTGCCTTTCTTTATCTAAACTTTCCTTGACGCTTATTTATATGTTCAGCCAGCGTGAACTCCTGGGGTAATGAATCTGAGAACCACTGTTTAAGAGGATTGATTGTGTTGCCCGTAGGAAAATAGAACTGGAGTGAAGATGGATCATTCAGGCAGAATCATTGTGCTGCAAGCCAGATCAAAAGGCTCTCCGAGCCTACCTGTGTACACGTGCCCCTCCCGCAATTACAGAGCATCTGGCCATGCTCAGCCTTGGTGGGTGGGAGAAAACATAAGCTCTCACCATGCCAGCTGTGTTTTCCATCTTAATTTAAAATTCACACTGAAGCTAGAGCTAGTATGCTCAACTGGGCTATGTAGGCCCTTAACCTTTCTTTTTAGAAAGGGCTATTGATATCTTTCTTGAAAAAATATTTACTACTCTCTGGGAAGCTGCTTTGTGCTAGTTGTTGTTTATGGTAAATTTAAAAGATGTGGTTCTTAACACTTGGAGCTTCAGTCGGTGAAAGAAGCAAAAATAGGCAGACAGAGAAAAAGAAGTTCATGGTAGGTATAGGAGATAGGATAACTACGCAGAGACATCAATGAATTAAGAAGAGAGGATTAAATATTTACAATATTTACCAGAGTTACCCTGCCCTACAAGTGCCCAAGTTGGATGGATGGTTGGTTAGATGGATGGATGGATGGATGGATGGATGGATGGAAAGAAGGAAGGATGGATGGATGGACAGAAGACACAGACAGTCTCCACATTTGCTCAGGGACTGGGAGAAAATTTAAAGAGGGTCTGTGACTTGATTGTTCTGAATCTGATAATATTCTGATAATCTCTTCATTAAGAGATGGTCAGTACTCAGTAGAATTGCCACAAGAGGAAAGTTCATACTGGGCACCACATTCTTAAAAGAATTAGTCTGATAAGGAGAATAGGCAAAATAAAATAAAAATAACCACAACGGAAATGGAAGAGATGGAGGGAACTGGGGCAGTGTGTACGGGAGAGGAGAAGATAAGGAGGAAGGATCTGGACGAGAGGTTTCTGGTGAAGATTTTGTGTGTTGGGGTGACGTCTGGAATTTTCAAAGCTCTCTAGATGATTCTAATATACAGCCAAGTTTGAGAACCACTTACCTATACCACCCTACAAAGGCCACCAGATCAAGGTTTCAATTATTTTCATTTTTTCTTCTATTAAAAGATGTCATGTTTCCTTCCCAATTTTTGAGTAGGTATCATCTCTTCTTTTACATACTCTTAACAAATAACCTGTAATAGCTATAGATAACCACTTCACTGCTTGGAGTCTTGGGCTTCAAATGGTAAAATGAGAATAATAATGCCTACTTTGCCTTAAAGATTAAATGAGGCAATGTTTACAAAACATTTAGCCCAGTGCTTGGCACACAGAAAACACATATAAGCAGTGGCAATTACTGTTACTCTCATTGTTCTCTGACAAATGGCTTTGCTACAGCCTTCACTCCACCCACTGAAAGCATCAGGTACCCACGTCCAGATCTTTGCTCCTGCTGTTCTTTTCTCTGGGTAAAGACCCTGTTCCTCTCAGCCTAAGCCCTGCCTATCTGAAGTTCTACCTCCTTCAAGTCTTTTTAGATAATCTCTCCTAAACAATCCCTCCCCACTTTGGGATTCCTAAGGACATTTTTCTCTGCAGTAGTTGGTTTAGAATTGTCTCTTCATTTTACTGTGATGTTAAGAACTGTCTCCGCAGTTCTGTTGCAAATTTCCTGAGCTCAGGTATTTGGTTGTGTGTACACATCCTTGTGTGTACCCATGGCCGTGCACGCAGAGCCCACTTAGTGTGTTGAATAGTCATTCACATCTAGGAGACACCCAGTAGATTGCAAGCTCTGGGAAGGCAGGGGCCTGGTATGTGAGATTCATCTAAATCCCCCAAGGACCTGGAATAACACCTAATACATAGTAGGTATTAGTTCTCTAGGGCTGTCATAACAAAGTACCACAGACTAGGTGACTTGAACAACAGAAGTGTATTTTCTCAATTTCTAAAGGCAAGAAGTCCAAGATCAAGGTGTTGGCAGGGTTAGTTTCTTCCTAGACCTCTATCCCTATTTGGTAGCTGGGCTTCCCTCCTTGTGTCTGTCTTAATCTCTTCTTCTTATAAGAACACCAATCATACTGGATTAGGGTCCACCTTAATGGTGTAATTTTCACTTAATTACCTCTTGAAAGACCCTATTTCCAAATATAATCACATTCTGAGGTACTGGGAGGTAGGACTTCAACATGTGAATCTGGGGGCATTGGGAGGACACAATTTAACCCGTAACAGTGCTTAATAAATATTTGTTGAATGAATGAATGAATTGCATGCTGCCAACATGCCCTCACCGCCTAATCCAGTGTCACTGCTTAGTGCAGTATGACATTTATTAAGCAACTATTATCTTAGGTGGTTGTGGTAGGCAGATGAATAAGCTATGGTTTCTGCCTGAAGGGCCTTATATTATAATGAAAGAGACCACTGCACACAATTTCAGTAAATGGAAAATAAACTAAGTTACAAGTATGCACAGGGGGATATGTGAGACAGAGAGAACCATCTAACCCAGCAGGGGTTTCAAGGAAGGCTTGCTTGAGGAGAAAATTTCTGAAGTTTTAAAAGATAAATGATAACTTTATAGAAAAGAAAGACAAGAAGGAACTGATTTTAGAATTAGATGATTACACTGTCTACAGAGTGGTAGATGGATTTAAAGGGGAGTATCTGCAGCATGGAGAACAATAAAGAGATGATTATTATAGACCAGGTGGGAGATGAAGAGGGTAGGAATTTGATCAATGGAAGTCAATGCAAAGAAATCAGGAGGTGTGAGAAATGTTTAAAGAGTAAAATCTACAGGACTTCTTGGTTAACTGAATATGGTGGTGAGGGAGAGTAGAGGTATGGGGTAGCTCAAAGGGAAGGAGGAGTGTTGAAGAATTTGTGGCCATGTTTTAAGACCACCACCATCAGCAGCACATGGAATCTTATAGGAAATGCATGTTCTTAGGGTCCACTATAGACCCACCAAGCCAGACTCTCTAAGAGTGGGACCCAGGAACTTATGTTTCAATAAGCCCTAAGCGTGATCCTGATACCTGCTAAGAGGCCCTACTCTAAGGATAAGAAACATTCTCTTTGTATCTAGGAATACATATTTGGTCCCCTTTGTTTCTTTCTAATAACTCACATTGAACTATTTATCCTCCAGTCCTTGGTGACTATCTCAAAACTAATTAGTTGAGAGGCAGGAGAAACTGTGGGGTGGTAAGGTTATATATATAAGTCTTAGTATGTGCTGGGAAAAGCACTGGGGGAAACTCCCAAATATCAATACAACGGATCTCTATGCATCAAAAGGTTTCCTGAAATCTGGTGTTCATTATTTACAAAATCAAATTTAGCATACGACCAAGATTTAGGAAAACATTTTCTAGTAAGGTCACCAATCGAAAGAAAATGTAAGCACATCAAAGAAAATGGCTACAGTCTGGGGAGCAAGATTTGGAAAGCACAATTTTTTTTTTGATCATCCAATGTGTTACTTGTGCCCACTAAAAGAGAGAATGCATTAAAATAACCGGTCAATATCCCAGTCAATGATTTAGTGGAATCCCATGGTGGAATCAATAATGGTGACCTGAATGCAATGACCTTTGGAGCTCAGAACTCTGCTGTCTCACAGGTTACTTCCAATCGACTTAATAAAAAATGTTCAGGTGCAAAACCAAATGGTTCGATTCCTGGAAAATCATTAGTAGTTAAGTAATTAAACAATCACTGACTTATTAACTTTTCCAGGTACTTTGGTAACGCTTGACAACACCAAGATTGCCTAGTAATTATATAAATTATTCCTTTTCCCCATTCAGTAGTTACCCCCCAAAAATATATTTTCATGAAAAAGAAGATAACTTTCAAAGCATGGGGAGTGGAAATAGGGTGCTAAGTTCTCCCAGGGACAACTGCTGATTCAGAACATATGTCAGGAGCAAGCAGCATGGAGTGAGGGAAACAACAATGATTTATTTCATGAATTATTTGAAATTTTAATAAGTGTGAGCATTACATAATTATAAATAATGAAGTTATTTTCTGTTTAAAATAAAATTTAAAAAGAAAGAAAAGATCTGCATGAAGAAAAAAGTACAGGTGTCGAAGTCAGAATGTGTTGGTTCAGTTCCTGGTCCTGCAACTCACTAGCTATGTGACCTTGAGCATGCTACTTAGCTGCTCTGGGCTTCTGTGTTCTTCTCTTTAAAATAGAAATGCTTACCTCAGATGGTTGCTGTCATATTAAAAGAGCTAAAAGATGTAAAGCACTTAGCACAATACCTGTTCAGATGAGTACTCAATAATATTAACTTTTGGTTGCTGTTTCTAGCTTTGGACTCAGCTCAAATCAGAGTTCAAATCCCAGCTGTTCTACTTACTAGCTATATGCCCTTTGGCCAATCATTTCACCTCTAAAAACCTTGTTTGTTGGTTAGTTTTTAAGATACGCAAGATGAGGACAAGATTATATATCATGTAAGATGTTGGAGGACACAGAGTAGGTACGTAACAAATGATGACTATTTTACATTAGCTCTTCAGAATGGATTTTATCTTCTACATCAATTTTCCTCAGATTCTCCTGTTACTTAAGCTAAGTTCAGTCCTTAGTACTGCCCTGTCCACACTGACATTGGCATGTCCAAACTGGGAATGGCAGAGGACCCTCTTCTTAAAGAAGAGATGGTTCTCTTCATTTTGTGTGTTTGTAGAAAGGTGATCTTACATATGCCCGCCCTCAGCCTGCTCAGGAACCACAGCATGGGAACATCATAATCTATGGGGAAAAAGACAAGAGTCATGCCTCTGAATGAGAGAACAGAGATGATCTCAGACACATTTTCTAGATATTTCCCCATCTTTACCAACATGGTCCCTTGCCTTATTAAAATGAATTCTTAGCCATCTGGCATTCACCCAAGCCTCAAATTCAGTGGGACACAAGCAATGAGACAATATGAGAAATGAAGCGAATAACATAAAAATACAAAACAATGAACAAAAAGGTGATTAGATATGACCACTTTTTTTTAACCTCTCAATGACAAAAAGACAACATAAAAAATTAAAAGTGAAATATGTGGAAAAAACATTTGCAGTAGGTATAGCCAAGTGTTAACACCCTTAATATATAAAGTGCACTTATAAACCATTAATATGAAAAAGACCAGTATCTCAATAGAAAAAAAAATAGGCAAAGGATATTAACAGAATGTTCACAAAAGAAGACATATAAAGAATGAATAAATAGATGAAAAACAATCAAACTACGAACAAGTAAAAGTAAATTTCATCAGATGCTCAAAGGTTTTATAAACTGAGGTTTCCTAGTATTGGTAGGGTATGGGAAATGGTACTTTACATACTGTTGACAGATCTTTCAGAAGGGCAACATGTATTTGGCAACATGTATCAACAATGTGTATATCATTTGATCTAGTAATTCCACTTTTAGGAAATTATCCTAAAATAAATGGTCAAGATGTATATAAAAGGATGTTTGTTACACAGCTGTTTATAATAGAAAAAAAGCTTTGAAACAACCTAAAATCTAACAATAAGTCATTGGTTAAAAATAAAAATGAATCAATGATTCATCTATATGACAGAAAATATACTTACATTTAATATACCGTAGAATTATATCTCTTAACATGGAAATCTGTCCATAGTAGGGGGGATGGAGAGAAGCAATACAGGCAGAGAAACCAGCTTGTGCAAAGGCTCTACTATAAAGGGAAGGGACTCCTGGTCCCCATGGGGTTTTGTAATCAGCTTCACCATTCTGGGAGTCTACCTTAAGACTGGGAGTGAAACTCTACTAGGCAGGGCCCCTCCCTGTCTTGTTCACTGCTGGATGCCAAATGCCTGCACAGCCCCGGTTCAATAAATGTCTGTTAACCTGAAATGCATGCCATTTCTGTAGAAGTGTTTCAGTGTGGGTATACACAAGGACATGTGGAAGGATGTTTGCCAAAGTGGTGATCTCTAGGTTGAAGGATTTGAGGTGATGCCTACTTTCTTCCTTATATTTTCATGTATTATTTGAAGTTTTAATGATAAGCATGAGTCATTTTCATAATTAGAGATAGCTAATCATATTATTGTCACTCAAGAACTTCAAAAAGGAAAAAAAAGATCTTAATGAAGAACGAAGGACACTGCTGGTGATCAGACTCAGACATGTATGATTTATTTCCTTCAGGTAGCCCCTTACTCTGCTGTCAGAGGCTACAAATGAGGCAGCCACAGTTCACTGTCAGTGGCTGCAAAGTCAGTGATACGATCAAGGGGTCAGCAAATGTGTCTGCCCAGCACTCAGAGAGATGTTTCCACAACCCCAGCCTTGCAGTTTTGGCTGCCCCTCTGTGGAAGGGCGTGTCCTTCTTTTATTTTCTACCACCTGGAAGCAGCATACTTCTCATTCTTCAATATCTTGCCTCCTCTGGAAACTTCCCAATCCTGGCACTTTTCCTGTGTGTCCCCCACAATACTCTCCTTCTTCCTCTTGTGTTCTCTCCTGGGTTCTAAATGACCCCCTGGGTTCTAAATGACCCCCTGGGCTCTAAATGATCCATTTACTTGCCTGTCTCATCCATTCACATGAGCTCCTGGAAAGCAGGAAGCATGTTTTATTCAGCTGCTATTTCCGGACCCAGCATAACATCTGATACACAGCAAAAGCTCCATAAATGCTTGTGAACAAACCAGCAGACAGTGGCTGCTTTCTCCTGGGCTTTGCCATACAGCTGTTAACTGTCCCCTAAGAGAGCTCCCACACCCCCAAGTTCTCCTGCAGCTGGCTTGGTCTAGCAGTCCCCCAGCTGTGCCAGGCCCTCAGCAGACACCCATTCACATGGGGCAGCCAGGTCTGACGGATGGAGGTGGTCTATCTCCCAAATACCATGAAAGCTATGGGATGCTGCCCTTGTGTGTACTGTGACTTTCTATACCCTCCTGTGTTCAAGCAAAAACAAGATGGGCTACCAGTTGAAAGTCACGTGTCCAGGCACCAAAGCTTTCTGACGAGGAGGCGGTATTTCTCCAATCCATGTTTTACCAGTGGCTGAAGAACACAACGCCTCTTTTATCACATTGATCCTCATCACACAGCAGAACTTCCTCACAAGTGAAACGGCTCTAAGCAGCCCAGAGCTAACACAGTCTCCCTCCAGATCCCTCAGACGTGGGCTACCAGGTGGGTTTATGCCAAGCAAGCACTGGGCAGCTGAAGGTATATAAATGCTATCTGAACAAGAGAAAAAATGAAAACTGGGAAGTTATGTGTGCCATATTGGCAATGTTTTTATCTGATCCTGTAAGTTTTTCTCCCAGATTTAGCAGGAATGCAAACACTAATAAGCTGTTCCACCTGAGCTGAGCTTTTTAAATGTTGCTGCCTTGGAACCAGAAACGTGGAAAATGATCACGTTTCCACTAACAACAAGAGCAGTGTTACAACAGTGTCTTTCCAGTACTTCAAAAGGCTGACAGGGTTTGGGGTAAGGTTCTCAAGAAGTACTTGGCAACATTCAGCTTCTAGTACATTCTCTCTACCTCCCCCTTCCATGCCTAACAGACACTTTAACTCTGGGTCTGTATTTTATGGAAATAATCCAAAATGTGGGAAAGAGAATCTTGCCTTATTTATATAAGAAGGGAAGGAAGGAAGGAAGGAAGGAAGAAGGAGGGAGGGAGGGAGGGAAGGAAGGAAGGGAGGGAGGGAGGGAAGGGAAGGAAGGAGGGGGAGGGAGGAGGGAGGGAAGGGAGAGAGGGAAGAAGGAAGGGAGGGAGGAGGGAGGGAAGGGAGGGAGGGAGGGAAAGGAGAAGGGAGGGAAGGAAGGGGGGAAGGGGAAGGAGGAAGGGAGGAAGGGAGGGAGGAGGGAGAGAAGGTAGGGAGGCAGGGAACAGCCTAAAAACCTACTATTGAGAGATATTTAAATAATTGATGGAATTGTACTACAGAGATTATCGTGAATCCATTAAAATGATTTTGGAAAACATGCAATATCATGGAAAATGCTAACTGTATGACTTTAGGAGGAAATGAAGAATACTAGTATTATTATAACCACACAAAGTTGGGGAAGACAGAAAAGTATAAAGACAAACGTAAAACAAAAAAGTAATAATCCAATCACTCATAGAACTACTATTAATACGAATGTTTTCTTTCAGTCATTTTTATGACCGTGTATGTAAGTGTATTTTAGTAAAATAAAATGGAGATCTCAGGCTATATACTTATTTTTATATCCTACCTTTGTTACACAATAATTATTCATGAGTGTTAAATATTCTTTAAAAATATGCTTTTCAATAGCTGCACAGAAGTCTATCATGTGAACGTTCCACAGTTCATTAGGTTGAACCATAAAAAAGCTGTTTTGTAGGTCAACATTTGTCAACTATCAGTAATTTCATATAGTTCAATTTAATATCTATCTAGTTCCCATTTGGAGCACTTGGGTTATGTTAATTACTTATAATGAAATCAGTTTAAATAAATATTTAGTGTCTCAATTTATTTTATATGGATAAAATTTCTAGAAGGGTAATTTGCAGATAAGCACATTTTTAAGTTCCCTCAAATATTTTTCTATACTGCCCTTCAGGAAATTTGTACCAATCTGCATTCCCATTGTAGTGTCTGTTACTCTGTTTTTACTGCACTCCAAATGAAAGAAACTCTTTATAGTTTCTTTTTAACACATAATATTCTTTAAAAAATTGCCATTTTTTCTTTCTTGCTATTTAAGATGTCTCCCCAGAATAGTCACAAATAAGTTATCTCACAAAGACTGTTGGTATTGAGAAACAAAGTTTCCTGTTGAAACACCCTCTCTAGGCAGATCAAAATTGGAAATCAGCTCTTAAGTCTAGAGCGAGAAACACAGAGGATAGGTTCTGAGGTAAACACCACAATGGGCAGAAACAGAGGGAATGTGAAATTCCAGAGTTAAGTTCAGAATTCTTAAGGCTAGAGTCTAGAGAAATGATGAAAACTCACCAGTACAGACTGGAACAGGATGATGCTCAAGAATATGATTGCTTTATCAACAAAACTAAAGGCCACCTACTGAATGGGAGAAGATATTTGCAAACAATACATCCAATAAAAGGTTAATGTCCAAAATAACAAAGAACCCATACAACTCAACATAAAAAAAAAACTGATTAAAAAATGACTGAATAGACATTTTTCCAAAGAAGACATACAGATGCCAACAGGCATGTGAAAAGATGTTCAACATCACTAATCATCAGGGAAATGCAAATCAAAACCACAATAAAATAGCACCTCACACCTGTCAGGATGGCTATTACCAACAAGACAACAAATAACAAGTGTTGGTGAGGATGTGGAGAAAATGGAACCCTGTGCACTGTTGGTGGGAATGTAAATTGTTGCAGCTACTGTGGAAAACAGTATAGAGATTCCACAAAAAATTAAAAAGAGAACTACCACATGATCCAGCAATTCCACTCCTGGGTATTTATCCAAAGAAAACAAAAACACTAATTCAAAAAGATATATGCATCCCTATGTTCATTGCAGCATTATTTACAATAGCCAAGATATGGAAGCAACCTAAGTGCCCATCAATAGATGAGTGGATAAAGATGTGGTGTGTGTATGTATATATATATATATATATATATATATATATATATATATATACATATATATATATATATATATATATACACACAATTGAATATTACTCAGCCATAAAAAAAGAATGAAATCTTGCTATTTATGACAATATGGATGGATCTAGAGGGTATTATGCTAAGTGAAATAAGTCAGATAAAGACAAATAATGTATGATTTCACTTATATGTGGAATCTGAAAAAAACAAAACAAATGAACAAATATAACAAACCAGAAACAGAGTCATAGATACAGAGAACAAATAGGTGGTTGCCAGAGGTGGGGAGGTGAGGAGAGGAATGACATAGATGAGGAAAATTAAGAGGTACAAACTTCCAGCTGCAAAATAAATGAGTCATGGATATGAAATGTACAGTAAGGAGAATATAGTCAATAACTAAATAATATCTCTGTATGGTGATATAACCAGACTTATCGTGGTGATCATTTTGAAACATATAGAAATATCGATTCACTGTGTTGTGTAACAGGAACTAACATAGTATTGTATGTCAATCATTAATATAATTAACACTGCTGAATGTTACATATATATATATGACATTTGATAAGAGAATAAATCCTAAGAGTTCTTGTTACAAGGAAACAAGTTTTCTTCTATTCCTTTAATTTTGTAACCATGAGATGATGGATGTTGACTAAAGTACTGCAATAATCATTTCTTGTTGTATGTAAGTCACCTCGTTATGCTGTACACCTTAAGCTTATACAATATTGTATGTCAATTATATCTCAATAAATCTGGAAAGAAAAAAAGAAAGAGTGTGACTGCCTTTAAATGAGAGGGCTTGGATGTCTTTGGTGTCTGACTGTGGCCAGTGATGTCTCCATTGCTGTGGCCAGATGATGTCTCCAGAGTAACCCTACATCCCAGAGTAACCCTACATCACAATCAGCATCCATTTTACTACAAAGACCTGACGCACTAGCTGTCACAAAATCATATGGTGACATAGTATTGGGTAATGGGTAAAGCTCTGGGGATCAGAAATTATAAAAAGACAAGAGGCAGATAATTTAGAGGGTGCCCTCCTAGGGGGACTTCTACTCACTCCTCTTAATGCAAGCAGAAAATCACTCACTTATTCAGATAAATATCTTTGCAAGGGTAGTAAGTAAATCCTTGGGCATTCTGACCATCTCGCCTCAAAGAGAGAGGCGAATACTGGGAGACCTACAGAGGCTTGAAGGGGTCAGTACAGCCTGGGGGTTGCTGGGACCTTTGTAAAGGGAACTGAAAGAGTGACTTTGTTCTCCAGAAAACAGCCTAAAGAAAAGGCAGAAATTCTCTAGCCAAAGTGACCCCAGGCCAACTAAAACATCAAGCTGAATAAAAATATGGAGACCTTTCAAGGGGAGGCTCCATAATGAACAATTGCAAAAGGTTCTTTGAGTCACGGCAAGCCCCTGGTTTCCAGTAAAATTCTAGACCCTCCAAGTTTGCCTGGCTGGGGACTCCTCTAGGAGCAGAACACAGAGCTCTCCTGGAGCCTTTCAAAGACCTTTTATGGACTGCCACGTCCCCACCAACAGCAAGTACACCATCAGCAGAGATGCTTAAACTGGTAAACCAGCCTGGTCCAGCTCATGAATGCACCCAGATCTAATTTTCCTTTTCCAAGCTCATGGGCTATAAAGACATTCAGCTGCAATAATTTAAGTTTTTCACATTACCAGCAACTAAATTTTATACTTGTCAAAGATTAATGAATTGTTTTTAAGCTGTGGGTCAGGGTTTAGAACTGTACAGTTTCCCTCCCTTTCAGCCTCTCAGATTCCTGTCCTTTCCAGATTGTCATTGGACAATCAGCAATGAAACAGACTGGAGACAGAAAACGGGCTACATGTCAGAAAAGATCAAGAAACTCAGCTTTCCTTCCTCTTAAAAAGCTTCCTCCTTCTACTTCTGATTCAGAAGTCATGCATGCAGACCTAACATATATCCCATATAGAACTCCTCAATTATGTAAAAAACTTTTCCATTCATACCTCCTATTCATGTTTCAATAGAAGTTTAAACCAGTGGTTCTTGCATTCATTCCACAAATACTTCTTTGGGCATCTGAAAATCTCCACAGATAACTATTTCCCACTGCCATCACTGGATTCATGTACATTAATATTACTTTCTCTCTCCCCACTCTATAGCCAGTATTAGAGAACTTCATCTGAGATGAGCTTTGGGGGTTTAGAGTTCCAGGAAGAACCACTTAAAGTCTTAGAGAATATTAGTGGACTAGTACCTATTTTCAGAAGCTTTGGATGAATCTTCTCTCATCTATTCCTTTTTTTTTTCTCTCATCTATTCTTAAATGTTACATCTCACAATTCATACTAGGCTCCTTAAATGTTGTTAATGAGTTTGAAGCAGAATTTTATCTGAAGTATATATTATACTTTATATTTATGTTTACCTGTTTACATAGTTTTCTGGTAATTTTTACATAGTAGAGTTTAACTGGGTTTCTATTCTTTTCCAAATATACTCTTAGCACCAAATTTTGAGATTCCATGGATAATAGGTAGATCATAGTTTTTCCATCTTAGACAGGAAGAAATTGGTTTTATTTTATATTATGTTTCCACTTCTAATATGACCAAGAAAGCTCCTACCAGACCCTAGCCTATGACAGCTAACTGTAAAATATGGATAAAATATGCAAATAAAAATCAAATATCCAAAGGTGCTAGGGGGTAAACTCGAGCAGTCAAATTCTGGATAGGAGCTGAGATTTCATACAAGGGATTGGTACAAGTGAGTTAATAATTTGTATGCCTCTGTCTAAAGGCAGGCTGAAGTCAGTGTCACTTAGGGTGAGAAAATCTTTAATAGAAAAATTAAGTATTTTTTGAAGAAAAGGACCAAAGAACAGAATGTAGGGCAACCACAGCTACTGGAAAGTGAGCAGAAAATTTACTACAAGGAGTGATTCAGAGAGGCAGAGCCCAAAATTTATACATACACTCTTCCCAAGTATCTGGATGACCCGTGAATTACACACGCATATGATAGACTCTAAGCACACCAGCAAAGAAAAACAAACAAAAATACACTAAGGTTTGAGCTACTATACAAGAGACAGAGTTTGTCGTTTCAGTCATCAAATTAATTATATTCTGAAGCAAAACAACAACAATCTTCAGAAGAAATAAGAGACTTCAGGATATCTAAAACCAATTATTCACAATGGTCAGGGTGTAATCCAAAAATTCTAACCATATAAAGAAACTATCCTCAACAAAATAAAGAAAAATATTATCGCAATGAATGAAAAGGTAGAAAATCTCTGCTGAGAAATGAAAACTATTTCTAAAAAAGAACTAAATGGAAATACTACAACTTAAAAACACCATAATTAAAATTTAAAAATTCATTGTATGTTCTTAGTGGTAGAGTGGAAAATACAGGAGACTCAGTAAACTTGAAGATACATAAATGGAAATGATCCAATCTAAAAGACTAAAATAAGACAGATAAGAAAAAGTTTGGGAAAAATGAAACAGATTCTCATGAATTCATGGACCTGAATAAAAAGAATAAAAGTCTAACATATGTATAATTGGAGTTTCATGAGGAGAAGAGATACAGAAGAGGCATTAAAAGATATTAAAGTGACTTCCCAGAACGTCTGCTACCAGTGTCTTTGTCCCCACGGTGCGCCACAGCCATCCCCCACCTCTGCAAGAGACCTTCCAACTCTAGCAGCAAAAACAGAAAGAGGCTGGTCTCTGATGACATTATGGAGCTTCCATATTGAAACTGTGCTGCTTATTTCTGGAGTTCTCACTATATGAGATGAACAAAAGAACAAATTTATTTCAGGAAAACTAAGAAGAAAAGAATGGCTGTGGATTTGCTGCCTGCTCAGGTGACACCGTGTGGATGGAAGGCTCTTGGTGCTGCAGCCAGCAGTCACTGCTGTGCCTCTGAGATGGGAGAGCTAACTTCAGGGCACTGGTCCACAAGAGACCTCCCAGCTCCACGCAATATCAAATGGCGAAAATCTCCCAGAGATCTCCATCTCAACACAAACACCCAGCTTCACTCAACGACCAGCAAGCTATAGTGCTGGACACCCTATGCCAAACAACTACCAAGACAGGAACACAACCCCACCCATTAGCAGAGAGGCTGCCTAAAATCATAATAAGTCCACAGACACCCCAAAACACACCACCAGACGTGGACCTACCCACTAGAATGACAAGATCCAGCCTCATCCACCAGAACACAGGCACTAGTCCCCTCCACCAGGAAGCCTACACAACCCACTGAACCAACTTTAGCCACTGGGGACAGACACCAAAAACAACGGTAACTATGAACCTGCAGCCTGCCAAAAGGTGACCCCAAACACAGTAAGATAAGCAAAATGAGAAGACAGAAAAACACAAAACAGATGAAGGAGCAAGATAAAAACACACCAGACCTAACAAATGAAGAGGAAATAGGCAGTCTACCAGAAAAAGAATTCAGAATGACGACAGTAAAGATGATCCAAAATCGTGGAAATGGAATAGACAAAATGCAAGAAACATTTAACAAGGACCTAGAAGAACTAAAGATGAAACAAGCAACGATGAACAACACAATAAATGAAATTAAAAATACTCTAGAAGGGATCAATAGCAGAATAACTGAGGCAGAAGAATGGATAAGTGACCTGGAAGATAAAATAGTAGAAATAACTACTGCAGAACAGAATAAAGAAAAAAGAGTGAAAAGAATTGAGGACAGTCTCAGAGACCTCTGGGACAACATTAAACACACCAACATTCGAATTATAGGGGTTTCAGAAGAAGAAGAGAAAAAGAAAGGGACTGAGAAAATATTTGAAGAGATTATACTTGAAAACTTCCCTAATATGGGAAAGGAAATAGTTAATCAAGTCCAGGAAGCACAGAGAGTCCCATACATGATAAATCCAAGGAGAAACACGCCAAGATACATATTAATCAAACTGTCAAAAATTAAATACAAAGAATAAATATTAAAAGCAACAAGGGAAAAACAACAAATAACACACAAGGGAATACCCATAAGGTTAACAGCTGATCTTTCAGCAGAAACTCTGCAAGCCAGAAAGGACTGGCAGGACATATTTAAACTGATGATGGAGAAAAACCTACAACCAAGATTACTCTACCCAGCAAGGATCTCATTCAGATTTGATGGAGAAATGAAAACCTTTACAGACAAGCAAAGGGTGAGAGAGTTCACCACCACCACACCAGCTTTACAACAAATGCTAAAGGATCTTCTCTAGGCAAGAAACACAAGAGAAGGAAAAGACCTATAATAACAAACCAAAAACAATAAAGGAAATGGGAATAGGAACATACATATTGATAATTACCTTAAATGTAAATGGATTAAATGCTCCCACCAAAAGACACAGACTGGCTGAATGGATACAAAAACAAGACCCAAATATATGCTGTCTACAAGAGACCCATTTAAGACCTAGGGACACATACAGACTGAAAGTGAGGGGATGGAAAAAGATACTCGATACAAATGGAAACCAAAAGAAAGCTGGAGTAGCAATTCTCATATCGGACAAAATAGACTTTAAAATAAAGACTATTAGAAGAGACAAAGAAGGACACTACATAATGATCAAGGGATCAATCCAAGAAGAAGACATAACAATTGTAAATATTTATGCACTCAACATAGGAGCACCTCAGTACATAAGGCAAATACTAACGGCCATAAAAGGGGAAATTGACAGTAACACATTCATAGTAGGGGACTTTAACACCCCACTTTCACCAATGGACAGATCATCCAAAATGAAAATAAATAAGGAAACACAAGATTTAAATGATACATTAAACAAGATGGACTTATTTGATATTTATAGGACATTCCATCCAAAAACAACAGAATACCCATTTTTCTCAAGTGCTCATAGAACATTCTCCAGGATAGATCATATCTTGGGTCACAAATCAAGCCTTGGTAAATTTAAGAAAACTGAAATTGTATCAAGTATCTTTTCTGACCACAATGCCATGAGACTAGATATCAATTACAGGAAAAGATCTGTAAAAAATACAAACACATGGAGGCTAAACAATACACTATTTAATGACGAACTGATCACTGAAGAAATCAAAGAAGAAATAAAAATATACCTAGAAACAAATGACAATGGAGACACGACAACCCAAAATCTATGGAATGCAGCAAAAGCAGTTCTAAGAGGAAAGTTTACAGCAATACAATCCTACCTTAAAAAACAGGAAACATCTCGAATAAACAACCTAACCTTGCACCTAAAGCAATTAGAGAAAGAAGAACAAAAAAACCCCAAAGTTAGCAGAAGGAAAGAAATCATAAAGAACAGATCAGAAATAAATGAAAAAGAAATGAAGGAAACGATAGCAAAGATCAATAAAACTAAAAGCTGGTCCTTTGAGAAGATAAACAAAATTGATAAACCATTAGCCAGACTCATCAAGAAAAAAAGGGAGAAGACTCAAATCAATAGAATTAGAAATAAAAAAGGAGAAGTAACAACTGACACTGCAGAAATACAAAAGATCATGAGAGATTATTACAAGCAACTCTATGCCAATAAAATGGACAACCTGGAAGAAATGGACAAATTCTTAGAAATGCACAACCGACCAAGACTGAATCAGGAAGAAATAGAAAATATGAACACACCAATCACAAGCACTGAAATTGAAACTGTGATTAAAAATCTTCCAACAAACAAAAGCCCAGGACCAGATGGCTTCACAGGTGAATTCTATCAAACATTTAGAGAAGACCTAACACCTATCCTTCTCAAACTTCTCCAAAATATAGCAGAGGGAGGAACACTCCCAAACTCATTCTACGAGGCCACCATCAGCCTGATACCAACACCAGACAAGGACATCACAAAGAAAGAAAACTACAGGCCCATATCACTGAAGAACAAAGATGCAAAAATCCTCAACAAAATACTAGCAAACGGAATCGAACAGCACATTAAAAGGATCATACACCATGATCAAGTGGGGTTTATTCCAGGAATGCAAGGATTCTTCAATATATGCAACTCAATCAATGTGATACACCATATTAACAAACTGAAGGAGAAAAACCATATGATCATCTCAATAGAGGCAGAGAAAGCTTTCGACAAAATTCAACACCCATTTATGATAAAAACCCTGCAGTACGTAGGCATAGAGGGAACTTTCCTCAACATAATAAAGGCCATATATTACAAACCCACAGCCAACATCGTCCTCAATGGTGAAAAACTGAAAGCATTTCCACTAAGATCACGAACAAGACAAGGTTACCTACTCTCACCACTCTTATTCAACATAGTTTTGGAAGTTTTAGCCACAGCAATCAGAGAAGAAAAGGAAATAAAAGGAATCCAAATCAGAAAAGAAGAAGTAGAGCTGTCACTGTTTGCAGATGACATGATACTATACACAGAGAATCCTAAAGATGCTACCAGAAAACTACTAGAGCTAATCAATGAATCTGGTAAAGTAGCAGAATACAAAATTAATGCACAGAAATCTCTGCCATGCCTATACACTAATGATGAAAAATCTGAAAGTGAAATCAAGAAAACACTCCCATTTAAGACTGCAACAAAAAGAATAAAATATCTAGGAATAAACCTACCTAAGGAGACAAAAGACCTCTATGCAGAAAATTATAAGACACTGATGAAAGAAATTAAAGATGATACAAATATATGGAGAGATATTCCATGTTCTTGGATTGGAAGAATCAACATTGTGAAAATGACTCTACTACCCAAAGCAATCTATAGATTCAATGCAATCCCTATCAAACTACCACTGGCATTTTTCACAGAACTAGAACAAAAAATTTCACAATTTGTATGGAAACACAAAAGACCCCAAATAGCCAAAGCAATCTTGAGAACGAAAAACGGAGCTGGAGGAATCAGGCTCCCTGACTTCAGACTATACTACAAAGCTACAGTAATCAAGACAGTATGGCACTGGCACAAAAACAGAAAGTTAGATCAATTGAACAGGATAGGAAGCCCAGAGATAAACTCACACACCTATGGTCAACTAATCTCTGACAAAGGAGGCAGGAATGTACAGTGGAGAAAGGACAGCCTCTTCAATAAGTGGTGCTGGGAAAACTGGACAGGTACATGTAAAAGTATGAGATTAGATCACCCCCTAACACCATACACAAAACTAAACTCAAAATGGATTAAAGACCTAAATGTAAGGCCAGAAACTATCAAACTCTTAGAGGAAAACGTAGGCAGAACACTCTATGACATAAATCACAGCAAGATCCTTTTTGAACCACCTCCTAGAGAAATGGAAATAAAAACAAAAATAAACAAATGGGACCTAATGAAACTTCAAAGCTTTTGCACAGCAAAGGAAACCACAAACAACACCAAAAGACAACCCTCAGAATGGGAGAAAATATTTGCAAATGAAGCAACTGAGAAAGGATTAATTTCCAAAATTTACAAGCAGCTTATGCAGCTCAATAACAAAAAAACAAACAACCCAATCCAAAAATGGGCAGAAGATCTAAACAGACATTTCTCCAAAGAAGACATACAGACTGCCAACAAACACATGAAAGAATGCTCAACATCATTAATCATTAGAGAAATGCAAATCAAAACTACAATGAGATATCATCTCACACCGGTCAGAATGGCCATCATCAAAAAATCTAGAAACAATAAATGCTGGAGAGGGTGTGGAGAAAAGGGAACACTCTTGCACTGCTGGTGGGAATGTGAATTGCTTCAGCCACTGTGGAGAATACTATGGAGGTTCCTTAAAAAACTACAAATAGAACTACCATATGACCCAGCAATCCCACTACTGAGCATATACCCTGAGAAAACCATAATTCAAAAAGAGTCATGTACCAAAATGTTCATTGCAGCTCTATTTACAATAGCCAGGAGATGGTAATAACCTAAGTGTCCATCATTGGATGAATGGATGAAGAAGAGGTGGCACATATATACAATGGAATATTACTCAGCCATAAAAAGAAACAAAATTGAGCTATTTGTAATGAGGTGGATGGACCTAGAGTCTGTCATACAGAGTGATGTAAGTCAGAAAGAGAAAGACAAGTACCATATGCTAACACATATATATAGAATTTAAGAAAAAAAATGTAATGAAGAACCTAGGAGTACGACAGGAATAAAGACACAGACCTACTAGAGAATGGACTTGAGGATATGGGGAGGGGGAAGGGTAAGCTGTGACAAAGCGAGAGAGTGGCATGGACATATATACACTACCAAACGTAAAATAGATAGCTAGTGGGAAGCAGTCGCATAGCACAGGGAGATCAGCTCGGTGGTTTGTGACCACCTAGAGGGGTGGGATAGGGAGGGTGGGAGGGAGGGAGACGCAAGAGGGAAGAGATATGGGAACATATGTATAACTGATTCACTTTGTTATAAAGCAGAAACTAACACACCATTGTAAAGCAATTATACTCCAATAAAGTTGTATAAATATATATTTAAATAAAATCTTTAGGCACATACACAAAAAAATATTAAAGCTATAATGGCTGAAAATCTTCCAAATTTGGTATAAGACTCAACTTTTCCAATCCAAGAAGCTCAGTGAACTCAAAACAGTAAAATTATGCCCAGTGTCACTGTACTAACATTGTTGAAAACCAAAACAAAGATAAAGAGAAAATCCTGATAGCAGTCAGATACACAGAGGGAAGCCATGGTGCAAACTCAATGATTTTCACTGGAAATTATAGAAGACAGTAGGGAGTGTAAGAAGCAAAGAAAACATTAATCCTAAATTCAGCATCCAGTGAAAATATTTTTGAAGAATAAAAACAAAGACATCTTCATATAAAATAAAACTAAGAAAATTGTCAGCTGATCTGCTCTTTTTTTTTTTCTCCTCCTCTTTTTTACTATTGTGGTTCTGTTTTACCTTCCGGTTGTTGTTTCATCTATATTTTAATTTTTATATTTTTTCTAACACAGCTGTTAATTTCCTACTCTAATTTTATTTTTTACTTTGTTATTGTCCTCCTTTTCATTTCTTTTCTTTTCTTTTTCTTTTTTTCTTTTTTTGGCTGCCACACACAGCTTGCAGGATCTTGGTTCACAAGCCAGGGGTGGGGCCAAAGCTCCTGTAGTGGGAGCTCCGAGTCCAAACCACTGGACTAAAAGAGAACGTCAGACGCCAGGGAATATTTATCAGAGTGAGGTATTCTGGAGGTCCTCATCTCAGCACCAAGACCCAGCTCTACCCAAGAGCCTACAAACTGCAGTGTTGGAAGCCTCAGGCCAGACAACCAGTAAGACAGGAACAATCTCGTTCATAAAAAAAAGGGAAAAAAAATGAGATGGCAAAAAAATATGTCACAGATGAAGGAGCAAGATGAAAACCTATAAGACCAAATAAATGAAGAGGAAATAGGCAAGGTACCTGAAAAAGAATTCAGAGTAATGATAGTAAAGATGATCTAGAATCTTGGAAATAGAATGGAGTCATGGATTGAGAAAATACAAGAAATATTTAATGATGATCTAGAAGAACTAAAGAACAAACAAACAGAGAGGAACAACACAATAACTGAAATGAAAAATACACTAGAAGGAATCAATAAGAGAATGAGGGAAAAGAACGAATAAGTGAGCTGGAAGACAAAATGGTGAAAATAACGGCCAAGGAACAGAATAAAGAAAAAAGAATGAAAATAATTGAAGACAGTCTCAGAGACCTCTGGGACAGCACTAAACACATGAACATTCGAATTATAGGGGTCCTAGAAGAAGAAGAGAAAAAGAAAGGGTCTGAGAAACTATCTGAAGAGATTATAGTGTAAAACTTCCCTAACATGGAAAAGGAAGTAGTCACCCAAGTCCAGGAAACAGAGAGTCCCATACAGGATAAACCCTAGGAGAAACACAGCAAGACACATATTAATAAAACCAACAAAAATTAAATTCAATGAAAAAATATTAAAAGCAGCAAAGGAAAAAGAAAAAATAATACACAAAGGAATTCCCATAAGGTTATCAACTGATTATTCAGCAGAAGCTCTACAGGCCAGAAGGGAGTGGCAGGATATACTTCAAGTGATGAAAGAAAAAAACCTACAACCAAGATTACTCTACCTGGCAAGGGTCTCATTCAGATTCGATGGAGAAATCAGAAGTTTTTCAGACATGCAAAAACTAAGAGAATTCAGCACCACCAAACCAGCTTTACAACAAATGCTAAAGAAACTTCCCTAGGCAGGAAACACAAGGGAAGAAAAAAGCCCCCCAAAACAAACCCAAAACAATTAAGAAAATGGTAATAGGAACATACATATTGATAATAACCTTGAATGTAAATGGATTAAATGCCCCAACCAAAAGACACGGACTGGCTAAATGGATACAAAAATAGGACCCATATATATGCTGTCTGCAAAAGACTCACTTCAGACCTAGGGACACATACAGACTGAAAGTGAAGGGATGGAAAAAGATATTCCATGCAAATGGAAATCAAAACAAAGCTGGAGTAGCAATACTCATATCAGGCAAAATAGACTTTAAAATAAAAATAAAGACTGTTACAAGAGATAAAGAAGGCCACTACACAATGATCACAGGATCAATCCAAGAAGATACAAAAATTATAAACGTTTATGCACCCAGCCTAGGTGCATTTCAATATATAAGGCAAATGGTAACAACCATGAAACGGGAAATTGACAGTAACAGAATAAGAGTAGGGGACTTTAAGAAAACACGGTGCCCTTCAAACCAATCAACCTTCCTAATCAAGCTTTGGTCTTGGACCTCTGGTCACTCAGAGTATGAGTGGACAGTTGAATGTGATAAACTAAAGAGGGAACTATTTTGGAGAAAAGCTCAGAGAAATACAAAACAACGAAGGCCTTTACAATTATCTTGAGAAACTTCACCTCTCACAAGCAACTTTACAATCGAAAATTTGGTTTGCTTGTGATAGAATTATTGGTGTGTACATCTTGATGATAATGAAGAAATAAAGTCACAAGAAAACAAACAAACAAAAAATAGTAGGGGACTTTAACACCCCACTTACACCAATGGACAGATCATCCAAACAGAAAATAAATAAGGAAACACAAGTTTTAAATGATACAATAGACCAGAGAGATTTAATTGATATTTAAAGAACATTCCACCCAAAAGTAGCAGATACACTTTCTTCTCAAATGCACACGGAACATTCTCCAGGATAGATCACATCTTCGGTCACAAATCATGCCTTGGGAAATTTAAGAAAATTGAAATCGTATCAAGCATCTTTGCTGACCACAACGCTATGAGACTGGAAATCAATTACAGGAAAACAACTGTAAAAACCACAAATACATGGAGGCTAAACAGTGTGCTACAAAATAACCAAGAGATCACTGAAGAACTCAAAGAAGAAATTAAAAAATATATAGAAACAAATGACGATGAACAAACAACAACCCAAAACCTATGGGATGCAGCAAAAGCAGTTTTAAGAGGGAAGTTTATAGCAATTCAATCTCATCTCAAGATACAAGAAAAATCTCAAATAAACAATCTAACCCTACACCTAAAGCAACTAGAGAAAGAAGAACAAAGAAAATCCCAAGTCAGTAGAAGGAAAGAAATCATAAACACCAGAGCAGAAATAAATGAAATAGAAACAAAGAAAATAGCAAAGATCAATAAAACTAAAAGCTGGTTCTTTGAGAATATAAACAAAATTTATAAATCCTTAGCCGAACTCATCAAGAAAAAAAGGGAGAGGACGCAGATCAATAAAATTAGAAATGAAAAAGGAGAAATCACAACTGACAGTGCAGAAATACAAAGGATTATAAAAGACTACTAAAAACAAATATATGCCAATAAAACGTACAACCATGAAGAAATGGACAAATTCTTGGAAAGGTACAATTTTCCCAGAATGAATCAGGAAGAACTAGAAAATATAAACAGATCTATCACAAGTAATTAAATTGAAACTGTAATTTAAAATCTTCCAATAAACAAAAGTCCAAGACCAGATGGCTTCACAGCAGAATTCTATCACACATATAGAAAAGAGCTAACACCCATCCCTCTCAAACTCTTCCAAAAAATTGCAGAGGGAGGAACAAGCCCAAATTCGTTCGAAGAAGCCACCATCACCGTGATACCAAAACCAGAAAAAGATATCACAAAAAAAGAAAATTATAGACCAATATCACTGACTAACATAGATGCAAAAATCCTGAACTAAATACTAGCAAACAGAATCTAACAACAAATTAAAAGGATCATACACGATGATCAAGTGGGATTTATCCCCGGGATGCAAGGATTCTTCAATATACTCAAATCAATCAATGTGATACACCATATTAACAAGTTAAGGAATAAAAACCATATGATCATTTCAATAGATGCAGAAAAAGCTGTTGACAAAATTCAACACGCATTTATGATAAAAACTCTCCAGAAAATGGGCATAGAGAGAACCTACCTCAACATAATAAAGGCCATATATGACAAACCCACAGAAAACATCATACTCAATGGTGAAAAACTGAAAGCATTTCCACTAAGATCAGGAACAAGACAAGGATGCCCACTCTCGCCACTCTTATTCAACATAGTTTTGGAAGTCCTAGCCTCGGCAATCAGAGAAGAAAAAGAAATACAAGGAATCCAAATCGGAAAAGAAAAAGTAAAGCTATCACTGTTTGCAGATGACAGGATACTATAAATAGAGAATCCTAAATGTTACCAGAAAATTACCAGAGTTAATCAATAAATTTGGTAAAGTAGCAGGATACAAAATTAATGTACAGAAATCTCTTGCATTCCTATACACTAATGATGAAAAATCTGAAAGAGAAATTAAGGAAACACTCCCATTTACCATTGCAACAAAAAGAATAAAATACCTAGGAATAAGCCTACCTAAGGAGGTGAAAGACTTGGACTCAAATAACTATAAAACACTGATGAAAGAAACTGAAGATGACATAAACAGATGGAGAAATATACCATATCCTTGGATTGGAAGAATCAATATTCTGAAAATGACTATACTACCCAAAACAGTCTACAGATTCAGTGTAATTCCTATCAAAATACCAATGGCATTCTTCACAGAATTAGAAAAAAAAAATTAACAATTTGTATGGAAACTCAAAAGACCCCAAATACCCAAAGCAATCTTCAGAAAGAAAAACGGAACTGGAAGAATCAGTCTCCCGAACTTCAAACTATACTACAAAGCTAGAGTAATCAAGACATGATTACTTTGTGCAAGTATGGTACTGGGACAAAAACAGAAATACAGATCAATGGCACAGGATAGAATGCCCAGAGATAAACCCACGCACATATAGGCACCTAATTTATGAAAAAAGAGGCAAGAACATACAATGGAGAAAAGACATCCTCTTCAATAAGTGGTGCTGGGAAAACTGGACACCTACATTTAAAAGAATGAAATTAGAACTCTGCACCAGTAACCAGAGACAAAGACCAGATATATTTCTTATCATGCCACAATTCTACTCTGAGCTTTTCCCCTTGGCATGCTAGGATTTAGTCACTCCCACCCAACTCCATTCCATTCCAGTAAATACACTGCCTCACATGAAACTGCTCCTTAAGAGTAACTTACTGACGGAGGAGGAACCAAGACGGCAGAGTAGAAGGACGTGCTCTCACTCCCTCTTGCGAGAACACCAGAATCACAACTACCTGCTGGACAATCATCGACAAAGGACACTGGAACTCACCAAAAAAGATACCCCACATCCAAAGACAAAGGAGAAGCCACAATGAGACGGTAGGAGGGGCGCAATCACAGTAAAATCAAATCCCATAACTGCTGGGTGGGTGACGCACAGACTGGAGAACACTTATACCACAGAAGTCCACCCACTGGAGTGAAGGTTCTGAGCCCCACAACAGGCTTCCCAACCTGGGGATCCGGCAATGGGAGGAGGAATTCCTAGAGAATCAGAATTGAAGCCTAGTGGGAATTGATTGCAGGACTTTGACAGGACTGGGGGAAACAGAGACTCCACTCTTGGAGGGCACACACAAAGCAGTGTGCACATCGGGACCCAGGGGGAAGGAGCAGTGACCCCAGGGGAAACGGAACCAGACCTACCTGCTAGTGTTGGAGGGTCTCCTGCAGAGGTGGGCGGTGGCTCTGTTTCACCGTGGGGACAAAGACACTGGCAGCAGAAGTTCTGGGAAGTACTCCTTGGCGTAAGCCCTCCCAGAGTCTGTCATTAGCCCCAACAAAGAGCCCAGGTAGGCTCAAGTGTTGGGCTGCCTCAAATCAAACAACCAACAGGGAGGAAACCCAGCCACACCCATCAACAGCCAAGTGGATTAAAGTTTTACTGAGCTCTGCCCACCAGAGCAACAGTCAGCTCTACCCACCACCAGTCCTTCCCATCAAGCCTCTTAGATAGCCTCATCCACCAGAGGGCAGACAGCAGAAGCAAGAAGAACTACAATCCTGCAGCCTGTGGAACAAAAACCACATTCACAGAAAGACAGACAAGATGAAAAGGCAGAGGGCTATATACCAGATGAAGGAACAAGATAAAACCCCAGAAAAACAACTAAATGAAGTGGAGATAGGCAACCTTCCAGAAAAATAATTCAGAATAATGATAGTGATGATGATCCAGGACCTCGGAAAAAGAATGGAGGCAAAGATCGAGAAGATGCAAGAAATGTTTAACAAAGACCTAGAAGAATTAAAGAACAAACAAACAGAGATGAACAATACAATAACTGAAATGAAAACTACACTAGAAGGAATCAATAGTAGAATAACTGAGGCAGAAGAACGGATAAGTGACTTGGAAGACAGAATGGTGGAATTCACTGCTGTGGAACAGACTAAAGAAAAGAGAATGAAAACAAATGAAGACAGCCTAAGAGACCTCTGGGACAACATTAAATGCAACAACATTCACATTATACGGGTCCCAGAAGGAGAAGAGAGAGAGAATTTAAAGAGAATATAGTCGAAAACTTCCCTAACATGGGAAAGGAAAGGAAATAGCCACCCAAGTCCAGGAAGCAAAGTGTGTCCCATACAGGATAAACCAAAGGAGAAACACGCCAAGACACATAGTAATCAAATTGGCAAAAATTAAAAACAAAGAATAATTATTCAAAGCAGCAAGGGAAAAGCGACAAATAACAAACGAGGGAACTCTCATAAGGTTAACAGCTGATTTCTCAGCAAAAACTCTACAAGTCACAAGGGAGTGGCATGATATACTTAAAGTGATGAAATGGAAGAACCTACAACCAAAATTACTCTACCCGGCAAGGATCTCATTCAGATTCAATGGAGAAATCAAAAGCTTTACAGACAAGCAAAAGCTAAGAGAATTCAGCACCACCAAACCAGCTCTACAACAAATGCTAAAGGAACTTCTCTGAGTGGGAAACAGAAGAGAAGGACCTACAAATACAAACCCAAAACAATTAAGAAAATGGTCATAGGAACATACATATCAATAATTTCCTTAAATGTGAATGGATTAAATGCTCCAACCAAAAGACTCAGGCTTGCTGAATGGATACAAAAACAACATCCACATACATGGTGCCTACAAGAGACCCACTTCAGACCTAGGGACACATACAGACTGAAAGTGTGGGGATGGAAAAAGATATTCCATGCAAAGGGAAATCAAAAGAAAGCTGAAGTAGTTATACTCATATCATATAAAATAGACTTTAAAACAGAGAATGTTACAAGAGACAAGGAAGGACACTACATAATGATCAAGGGATCAATCCAAGAAGAAGATATAACAATTATAAATATACATGCACCCAACAAAGGAGCACCTCAATACATAAGGCAACTGCTAACAGGTATAAAAGAGGAAATCAACAGTAACACAATAACAGTGGGGGACGTTAACACCTCACTTACACCAATGGACAGATCATCCAAAATGAAAATAAATAAGGAAACAGAAGCTTTAAATGACACAATAGACCAGATAGATTTAATTGATATTTATAGGACATTCCATCCAAAAACAGCAGATTACAGTTTCTTCTCAAGTGCACACAGAACATTCTCTAGGATAGATCACATCATGGGACACAAATCAAGCCTTAGGAAATTTAAGAAAATTGAAATCATATCAACCATCTTTCTGACCACAACGCTATGAGATAAGAAATGACAGGGAAGGGCTTCCCTGGTGGCGCAGTGGTTGAGAGTCCACCTGCCGATGCAGGGGACACAGGTTCATGCCCCGGTCCGGGAAGATCCCACATGCTGTGGAGTGGCTAGGCCCGTGAGCCATGGCCGCTGAGCCTGCGCGTCCAGAGCCTGTGCTCTGCAATGGGAGAGGCCACAACAGTGAGAGGCCCGTGTACTGCAAAAAAAAAAAAAAAAAAAAAGAAAAGATTGACAGGGAAAAAAACGTAAAAAACACAAACACATGGAGGCTAAGCAATACGTGACTAAATAACCAGGAGATCACTGAAGAAATCAAACGGAAAATCAAAAAATATCTAGAGACAAATGACAATGAAAACACGACAATCCAAAACCTATGAGAAGCAGCAAACGCAGTTCTAAGAGGGAAGTTTATAGCTATACAGGCCTACCTCAAGAAACAAGAAAAATCTCAAGTAAACAATCTAACCTGACACCTAAAGGAACTAGAGAAAGAAGAACAAACAAAACCCAAATTTAGTAGAAGGAAAGAAATCATAATGATCAAGGCAGAAATAAATGAAATAGAAACAAAGAAAACAATAGCAAAGATCAATACAACTAAAAAATCAATCAATACAAGATCAATACAACTAAAACTAAATCAATACAAGATCAATACAACTAAAAATTCTAATTACGGAATTAGAACAAATCATCTTAAAATTTGTATGGAGACACAAAAGACCCCCAATAGCCAAAGAAATCTTGAGGGAAAAAAACGGAGCTGGAGGAATCAGACTCCCTGGCTTCGGACTATACCACAAAGCTACAGTAATCAAGACAATATGGTACTGGCACCAAAACAGAAACATAGATCAATGCAACAAGATAGAAAGCCCAGAGATAAGCCCACACACCTATGGTCAACTAATCTATGACAAAGGAGGCAGGGATATACAATGGAGAAAAGACAGTCACTTCAATAAGTGGTGCTGGGAAAACTGGACAGCTACATGTAAAAAAATGAAATTAGAACACTCTCTTACACCATACACAAAAATGAACTCAAAATGAGAACAGTATGGAGCTTCCTTTAAAAACTACAAATAGAACTACCATATGACCCAGCAATCCCACTACTGGGCGTATACCCTGAGAAAACCATAATGCAAAACGAGTCATGTACCAAAATGTTCATTGCAGCTCTATTTGCAATTGCCAGGAGATGGAAACAACCTAACTGTCCATCATTGGATGAATGGATAAAGAAGATGTGGCACATATATACAATGGAATATTATTCAGCCATAAAAAGAAACGAAATTGAACTATTTGTAATGAGGTGGATGGACCTAGAGTCTGTCATACAGAGTGAAGTAAGTCAGAAAGAGAAAGACAAATACCGTATGCTAACACATATATATGGAATTTAAGAAAAAAAAATGTCATGAAGCACCTGGGTAAGACAGGAATAAAGACACAGACCTACTGGAGAACGGACTTGAGGATATGGGGAGGGGGAAGGGTAAGCTGTGACAAAGCGAGAGAGTGGCATGGACATATATACACTACCAAACGTAAAATAGCTAGTGGGAAGCAGCTGCATAGCACAGGGAGATCACCTTGGTGCTTTGTGACCACCTAGAGGGATGGGATAGGGAGGGTGGGAGGGAGGGAGACGCAAGAGGGAAGAGATATGGGAACATATGTATATATATATAACTGATTCACTTTGTTATAAAGCAGAAACTAACACTCCATTGTAAAGCAATTATACTCCAATAAAGATGTAAAACAAAAAACAAAAAACAATGTTTGGTGAGTGTTTCAGCCCTGGTAAGTCTGTTTGCCATAAATCTCTAAAAACTAAGGAAGAGAAATACAGATTACTTAAATTTTCATTCAGCATTTGGCATATATCATATACAAATTGATAATATATTTATTTATTTTTAAATTAACATAATGAATACTGCTGACTAAGTGATGGAGTAATATAACTAAACCCAAAACATGAATAAATAAAATTGTTTTGCATTTACGATTCATGCTTTTAGAAGTTTAGTGTTTTAAGTATTAGTATAAACAATTTTCAAATGATTTATAAATAACTGGAATTTTGAAGAATAACTTTATGATAAAACCTCAAATAATTTTCTGGTTTGTCACTTGATACTTGAATTTCATGTGCAAGGATTATCACCTTTTACATGAGGGGAAACTGAGGCAGAGAGTATGTAAGTCTTCTAAGAAAACTGAATCAATTATTGCAGGGCTATAAACTAGCGTTTGGTATAGGGAGCTTCAATCTGAGAATTTTGCCTAAGGTACAGCACGGCCTGAGTTTATTTAAATACTAGTTCTCATCATGTTTTTTTTCTTTAAAGAAAGAATAAAACACCAAGTGCTTGTTAAAAAAAATTAAGATCCTGCAGTATAAAAAACCAAACCAAAAAAAACCCCACTAATACTAAACCTTCTTTGGGTTATTTGTATGGAAATATGTTAATATAAATGTTTCAGACATTACATGAAATTTCTAAAAATCTTATATGTTCTGGTGTAATGTTATAAGTCATAATTCTAGCTATTACTTTAAAATGTGTATCTCAGAAATAACTAAATTTCCTTGTCAATTGCATTATTATGAACTTTCATCAACTCTTTAACCGTGGTCATTTTTAAGTCTTTTGTCATTTACAGACAGTTCTGGGTGTACTCTGATGCTTTTGCAAATATGTTCCTATAAAAGGGTTTCATCTTCAAGGAATTCATGGAAAAGACGCTGACAAGTACAGGTTTCTGGTAACTGACTATACTGGTGAACTGAATGAATAAGCATTTTCAGAACTCTAATGGAAAACTGATGAATTCATAAAAGTGCTAACAAAAGATCAAGATGAAAAAAAAATTGATTACATGGGACTGAGTGAACTTATGAGGATGATTATAATTTTTGTGACTTTCTGTTTGAATGGAAAAAAAAATCCCACAAGGACTCAGAGGCAAAAAATATACAAATCAATTTTCACTGCAAAGTAAAGGAGCTGTTACAGTGGAGGATTACTGGACTGAACGTCAATATTATGACATAGTATGAGTGTGTTTCGTGTTTGGTAATTGCAATCATTGTTGCTTTTGTTGTGGTCGTCCATTTACAATGCTTGGTGTCAGTCTATCTCTTGTAAAAATAAAATACAGTATGTGTGTGTGAAAACAAAATAATAAATAAAAATAAAAGAATGAAATTAGAAGGCTTCGTAACACCACACACAAAAATAGAATCAAAATGGATTACAGACCTAAATGTAAGACCAGACACTGTAAAACTCTTAGTGGAAAACATAGGAAACACACTCTTTCATATAAACCACAGCAAGATCTTTTTTGACCCACCTCCTAGAGTAATGGAAATAAAAACAAAAATAAACAAATGGGACCTAATTAAACGTCAAAGCTTTTGCACAGCAAAGGACACCATAAACAAGACGAAAAGACAACCCTCAGAATAAGAGAAAATATTTGCAAATGAAACAATGGACAAAGGATTAAACTCCAAAATATACAAACAGCTCATGGAGCTCAATATCAAAAAAACAAACAATTCAATTAAAAAATGGGCAGAAGACCTAAATAGACATTTCACCAAAGAAGACATACAGACGGCCAAGAGGCACATGAAAAGATGCTCAACATCACTAATTATTAGAGAAATGCAAATCAGAGCTACAATGAGGTATCACCTCACACCAGTCACAATGGCCATTATCAAAATATCTAGAAACAGGGCTTCCCTGGTGTCACAGTGGTTGAGAGTCCACCTACTGATGCAGGGGACATGGGTTTGTGCCCTGGTCCGGGAAGATCCCACATGCCGTGGAGCAACTAGGCCTGTGAGCCATCGCCGCTGAGCCTGCGCGTCCGGAGCCTGTGCTCCGCAACGGGAGAGGCCACAACAGTGAGAGGCCCGCGTACCGCAAAAAAAAAAAAAAAAAAAAAAAAATCTAGAAACAATAAATGCTGGAGAGGGTGTGGAGAAAAAGGAATCCTCCTGCACTGTCGGTGGGAATGTAAATTGATACAACCACTATGGAGAACAGTATGGAGGTTCCTTAAAAAACTAAAAATAGAACTACCATATGACCCAGCAATCCCACTACTTGGCATATATCCTGAGAAAACCATAATTCAAAAAGAGACATGTACCACAACGTTCATTGCAGCACTATTTACAATAGCTAGGACATGGAAGCAACCTAAGTGTCCATGGACAGATGAATGGATAAAGAAGATGTGGCACAGACCTACAATGGAATATTACTCAGCCATAAAAAGAAACAAAATTGAACTATCTCTAGTGAGGTGGATGGACCTAGAGTCTGTCATACAGAGTGAAGTAAGTGAGAAAGAGAAAAAACAAATACCATATGCTAACACATATATATGGAATCTAAAAAAAAAAAAAAAAAGGTACTGATGAACCTAGCGGCAGGGCAGGAATAAAGACATAGACATAGAGAATGGACTTGAGGACACGGGGTGGCAGGGGGAAGCTGGGGCGAAGTGAGAGTAGCATTGACATATATACACTACCAAATGTTAAATATTTAGATAGTTGGAAGCAGCAGCATAGCACAGGGAGATCGGCTTGGTGCTTTGCGATGACCTAGAGGGGTGGGATAGGGAGAATGGAAGGGAGGCTCAAGAGGGAGGGGATATGTGGATATATGTATGCATATGGCTGATTCACTTTGTTGTACAACAGAAACTAACACAGTATTGTGAAGCAATTATACTCCAATAAAGATCTATTAAATAAATAAAAACAAAGACATTTTCATATAAAATAAAACTAAGAGAATTTATTGTCAGCTGATCTGTACTATAAGGAAAGTTAATGGAAAATTTTCAACTTTACAAAACAGAATATAAAACATCAGAAATCGTTTACATCTGGTTAAATATCTGAGTAAATATAAAAGACCTTTTTCCCTTTATTTCTTTGAAATGCATGAGCATTTAAAAAATATATATACATTGTCTGATATCTCATAATGTGCGTTGATGATACATGTAAGTTATAGCACAAAGGATAGGAAGGCAGAAAATGGACTCACACAGTTGTAAGGTTTCGATATTTTACATGAAGTGGTAGAATATTAACGTTAAGTAGTAGACTGTGAAAAGTTAAGTGCAGGCATTCCTTGTTTTACTGTGCTTCACACATACTGCATTTTTTTTTACAAATTGAAGATGTGTGACAACGCTGCATTGAGCAAGTCTATTGGTGCCGTTTTCCCAACAGCATTTGCTCGCCTCTTGTCTCTGCGTCACGTTTTCGTAATTCTCCAAAAATTTTGAACTCTTTCATTATTATTATATTTGTTATGGTCATCTGCGGTCTTTGAGGTTACTATTGCAAAAAGATTATCACTCAATGAAGGCTGAAATGAATGGTTAGCAGTTTTTAGCAATAAAGTATCCTTAATCAAGGTAGGTACATTGTTTTCTTAGATATAAAGTATTTGCACAGTTAATAGACTATAATAGAATAAACATTACTTTTATATGCACTGGGAAACCAAAAAATTCATGTGACTTGCTTTACTGTCATATTAGCTTTATTGCAGTGGTCTGCAACCTAACCTGCAATATCTCCAAGGTACGCATGTATGTATATTTTAATCACTAGAATAGCCACTGAAAACAATGTAAAGAGGTACAATCTGAAAATACAATAGAGAATTATAAACATTTTTAAGCCAATTCAAATATGACAAAAGAAGAAAAACAAAGAACACAGAAACAACAAAATAAAAAAATAATAAAATGGTAGACCTAAATCCAACCATATCAATAGTCTCATTAATTGTTTACAGACTAAACAGAGATAGTTAGAATGGAGAAAAAGAGACCCAGTTACTAGAGATGTAGTTTAAATATAAAGAAACCAAAAAACAAAAGAGAACCTGTCCTGTCTAAACCATAAAACAAAAATAAAGCAAAACTATGAAAAAAACTTGACAAATCTACACAAAAGTCTGTGTTTGAGAAAACAGTCTCTGTCAACTTTTTGAACTTTATCGTCAGAACAGCAGACACAATTCACTGATTTTCAGCCAGATGCCAAGATAATTTTCTACATTCAACCTACCTCCATTAACATATAATTATTCTACCCAGAAGTGAGACATCGCTGGTCTTATTCCCTCCCTTCTAACTCCTCTTTGAGCAAACATGCTCCTCCTTCTTCTCCTCAAGCCTCATCATCAGACAAGGTGTGTGCACCAGTTTTCTTACACACAGTCTCAAAAATTCTTGACCCCAGCCCAAACTCTTTACTTGAACATTACAATCTTTGTTGCACCTTGAGAGGAGGCAGGAAAGGTGGTCTCTGATTGACTTCTGTTTATGAACTAAATTATATCAAGTGGCTTTCATTTCCATTATCTATTTTATTGTTTTCTAGATAGCTATAAGTTTAACATCCTCTAATTGACAATCATTTTCTCCTCTTCCCAAACAACTAATTGGATGTGATTCTCACTGAGAAGTTCTCCTCTGCTGAAACAATCCATGGCCTCAAGATGATGCCAGTGTGGACTAACGACTTTTTGTTATTATTACAGTGAATTAGGTATGGCAATCTATATGCAAGAGTCAACTCAAAAAAAAATTTACTAGGGATGGAACATAAGTGTTTTGGGCTTGAATAAATCTCTAGCAAGGGGGATTGTTGATTTGAAGGATTGTTCTCTTATAACTAATGTTATGATAAATGACAGTCTGAGGAGAACTAAAACCTTGAAATGTGAGATGCAGGGTATGAGATGCATTATATGACAGGCATAGATATTAAGCTAATACCACTGCACAGAGCTATATGCCCACAGTTTTTCTTAAGCACAATGGCTAAATGTAATGTCTCCCCTTTTGTTTTGGAAAGATGAGCTGACAGTGTGTTGAGGGAGGAGAGTGGTTTGACAATCATGGTGGCCATATAAAAGTCAAACACGGGGAAAAACTCAAATAGTGAAGAGTAGTGAAAGTGAAAATATAAAATTCCTACTTTTGCCCTTCTTGGTCTCTTTCTGACTCTGTCCCTCTCTGTCTTTCTCTCTCTCTTCATTTCCCATGCCCTCCCCCCGATCCTGCTTCTCAGAAGTAAACTATATTAACAGTTTCTTGGCTAGACTTCCAGAGATTTCTGTGCGTGAGTGTGTTATCAAAACCCTCCCTTGCCTTTTGAAGATTAACTTCAAAAAGATAATTTTAGATTTACAGAAAAGTTACAGAGAATTCCCATATACCCTTCATCTAGGTACCCTTATTGTTAACATTTTACATAGTCATGGTACATTTATCAAAGTTAGGAAATTAACATGGAATCATTACTATTAATTGAACTACAGATTTCATTGAGATTTCACTCCTTTTTTCACTAACGTCCTTTTTACTGTTCCAAGAGTCCAACCAGGATCTATACTGCATTAAGTTGTCATCTCTCCTAATCTCCTCTGCTCTGTTTTCTGGTCTTTCGTTTTTATCATTACCACAGGCAGTTATGAGGAGTACTGGTCAGATATTTTATAGAATGCCTCTCAATTTGTATTTGTCTGGTGTTTTTCTCATGATTACACTGGTGTTTTGGGTTTGGAAGCAGAATACCACAGAGTTGAAGTGCCCTTCTCATCACTCTGTATCAGAGGGCACATACTATCAACATGGCTTATCACCATGTTGATAATGGTGATATGGGTAATATCTACCCATTTTCTCCTCTGTAACATTAGTATTGTTCCCTTTCCATACTCCATTCTTTGGAAGTAGGTCACTTACTCTGGCCCACACTCAAGGAAAAGAGAATTAAGCTCTACCTCCTGAGGGGGTGATACCTATATATATTATTTGGAATTCTTCTGAAGGAAAAAATCCTTCCTTCCTTATTTATTTACTTATATCAGTATGGACTCGTGTATTTACTTTATACCTTGGGTTATAGTGTGATACCATGCCACTATTCTTAATATAAATAAAACCATTTTATGCGAATAGTTCTGAAACTTTTTGAATCTCATAATCTGTACTTTCCATATCGGCATTGATATTTCACTGTAAAGATGTTTCATATTTTATTTATTTAGTCCTATTTTGTAAGATATTTAAGTTGGCTTAATTTTTATTCTTATTCAAACAATGCTCAATTAAATTCCTGTGTATATATTTATGTATTGTAGATCTATTATATATCAATAAGATAAATTCCTAACAGTGGAATTGCTGAGTCAAATGTATGTGCCTTTTCCAATGAGATAGATATTGTCTAATTGTCTTCCAAAAGAGTTGCACCAATTAATACTCATGATGGGCTTTCAATAGGTCACTGCACTTGCAGCAGGGGACCTGCTTCCTTTTTGTAATTGTGATGCATGGCCACCTTCCCTAATTACAGTGGGATGTTATCTTTGTATTTCTTGCTATAGGACCTGTAGCTGTGGGACCTAAGCTTTAGTCTTAGAGGTTGATATGTTCTGATGGGCAAGAAATTGACAGACTAACGTCAGAGAAATAATGGGAGAAATATCAACTTGAGGCTTGCTGCAACACGGCAGCAGAAAATAAGAGACAAGAGAAAAGTGATCAGGAGGGAAAAAAGCACACACATACACACACACACACATACACACACACACACACAAAAAAAAAAAAAACAGAAAGAGATAATCAAAGAGACTGTAATTAATTGGCACCAGGACCTGACAAATTGGGGAAACTGACCAAGATTTGTTCTTGAGAAAGAGACTATTTCAAGAGCTTCTTGACATAAGATTCCAAGAAAATGGAATAATCAGCTCTGAAAATAGGGCTGAACGTAGGAGTCATTCTTAATATCCCCCCAAAGAGGCCTAAGGTACTAGCAATTGTCTGTTTTCTCAGGGATTAAAAATTGAAGAGGTGGTGATTAAAAAAAGAAACTTGAAATCAAAAGACTGGGCTTGTTTTATGCAAGAGATAGCTGAATTCTAAAATGAGGTGTTTTGTTTTATTTTGTTTTGTTTTTTTCCCCTTTAACGGGCCCATCCTTAGGATTTCTTTCACCATAAACCTTTTGGCAGACAGGATGCTTGTCTGCCGTGGCAGACGCTGCCCATGAAAGAGACTTGACGTGACCTCCACATCACACACAAGAGAGAAGCCCCTTCTTTTATTTCTTGGGAAGCACCTGTGAATTAAGACCTTCGCTCGGGATTGTACTGTTCCTCTTGAAGCCTCTTCCTGGAGGTTTTCCTATCATTTTTGCTCCAAGTAGAGTCCCCAGCCTCTCCCTCCTCCACGTCGCCACTCCCGTAGCACAATAAATATTAACACATTTGTAACAGAGAAGCTGCCTCGTTCTTAATCACAAGTTAGATCTGCTGATTTGTTTGGAGTTGGTTAGGGTTGAGTCACTAAGAAGCATATGAGGTTAGGGCACTCGCCTTTTTAATAATGATACAGAATCCCCGTGTCTCTCAAATAGATATCAAGCTTGGGAGCCATTCATTTTCATTACCCTCTCTCCCCATAGGAAAAACCCAGGAACACAGTTTATGTACTTAAAACAATAAGCTGAATCACTGTTGCTATTTAACATCTTATTTATTAGAAGATGTTCATTCTTTGTTGCTGTACCTGAAGCCAATGCAGCAAAGGAAACAGTTATTTTAAAAATAGAAGAGGGACTTCCCTGGTGACACAGTGGTTAAGAATCCACCTGCCAATGCAAGGGACACGGGTTCGAGCCCTGGTCTGGGAAGATCCCACATGCCGTGGGGCAACTAAGCCTGTGCGCCACAACTACTGAACCTGCGCTCTAGAGCCCGCGAGCCACAACTACTGAAGCCCGTGTGCCTAGAGCCTGTGCTCTGCAGCAAGAGAGGCCACCGCAGTGAGAAGCCCGTGCACCACAACGAAGAGTAGCCCCCGCTCGCCTCAACTAGAGAAAGCCTTCACGCAGCAACGAAGACCCAATGCAGCCATAAATAAATAAATAAAAATAGAAGAAATAAATGGAATAATACCAACTTGCAAACAAATTTAAACAATCCCCTACACGTTGTTTTTGGACAGCTCTGCATCATCCCAAGAGATCAGTAGGTAAATAACATCCTATTTTCTGTCTGCACAACATGGATCACGGAGGGAAGAGGGGATAAAATAACATCCTTGCACCAAACAGCTTGGTCTCTCTAGTTTGCAGCTAATATATAATGAGTTTGCAACCCATGGATTTTGCAGGCTGTTTCTCTGTGACCTAAGGAGTCACAATGACAATTCAAAAGGCTATACTAATTCCTTTTTAAAATAAAAGAGCAAGGGGTTGCTGAGTGTGGACATTGGGAACTGAGCTATTTCCATTACCCTATTTTAAGAAAAGTGCTAGCTAGATGACCCAGGCGCCAGCTATTATTGACCCCTAACTTCAGAAACTCATTTGCAAGGAGCTTTGCACACCGATTTGGATGGGAAATTGTATATTGCTTCTCTTCTCTGTGAGGCTATCAAGAAACACACTTCACAAAATTCCCAAGGGACACATAATCATTCTTTCAGGATAGCAAGTTGGCTACAGCAGGCTCCTGCCCATTCAGCCAAGCAGGTCTGTGAATGGTAATGGAGATAGCTAATGCCTCTGGGTTTTCTGGGGGTGGGAGGAATTTACCACGATATGTAATTAGGAAGAAATAGCAGAAGAAGACAACTTGTAGAAGCCCAACTGAAAATAAGCTAACAAATAAGTCTAAACCATATTCATCGTGCCATTTGGGAGCAGAGGTAGAGGATAATTTTCTAGTGTCAAGAACGTCATAAGTCTGCCAAAGTCATAAATCAGCAGGACTTTACAAGGGCCTTGGAAGTAGAGAGGGAGACCCCGTAAGAAAATGACAGATGCTCTTTCACTTCCGTGATCTTTTTTTATCTGCTAGCTCTTTCTTCTCAGTCAGTATATCTGGTATTTCCACTTCCCCCAACAACAACAACAAAAAACATTCTTGACTATTAGACTTTGGATTACCTCTGCTGAAACGTGGTAGAAGTGACAGTTACAAGAACATTTCGAAAGCCTGCAGCTTTTGAAGCAGACCAAGGCCGGTAAGGGCTACCTGAGAGAGGAGACGGAGGCTTTGCCTCGCCAAAATCTGGTTACACCTCATCTCCATGCTCCCCAAGGGCCCTACCCCTGGATTCTCCCAGGAAGCCCACCAGACCTTCCCTGCTGCCTCCAGACCTTTGCCCTCCTGTGTGTCCGGGACTGCCTGGGGTGTCCTTCTTCTAACCCCATCCTTGTCTAATTTGAACTCATTCCTCAAGGACCAACATCTTCCCAGCGTATAGGTCTCTTCCTCTCATCCAGCCTGCACTGAGCTCCCACTTTTCTGAATTCTTGTAGTTCTTATAATCTATATAATAATAATATTTAATGCATGCACATATGTATTGACTACTCGCTACATACTAGGGCCTATATTAAGCAGTTCATATATGCTATCTTATTTAATCTTCATAGCTACCACAACCTATTTTACATTAGAGGAAACTGTGGTGACAGAATCAGTGAGCGGCAGGGATGGGATTTCAACCCAGATCTGTCATCTGTAAAGCCCATGCTCTTTCCCATATTCCATACTCCATTCTCTGCACTACTTGCATTGTATTCACTTATACCTTATTCTATGTGCTTATGCGTCACCTGGACAATGGCATTTACTCCACTGGTGAATGGGGATCACATGTTATATTTGTCTAGCATGGGGCAAGGCACTTAGTAGGTGCCTAGTATTTGTGAATGGATGTAGAATGAATGCATGGGCATATTTCTTCAAGGTTCTCAAAGACTTTATAAGAACGATCCTGATAGACTGTGATGGATGGAGAAGAAAGGGCAGGGTGATGGTGACGTGTGGAAAGGGCCCCTAAGAGTCGATAAATCCTCTTGCTTGGGTTCACTGTGGTTCTCTTAGCCCCTCAGTAACAGGTGGGGCCATGTGAAACCTGGCACAGAAGCAGTGTCAGGGAAGTTCCCAGGAGATGTACCACCTTGGCCACAAAAGTAGTGTGACGGCGCCAATCATTGTTCCTGAGGTTTCTCTGGGGAGCCAAGACTCATTCAGCCAATCAGCTCCAGGACAGAACTTCAATGTCTTACTGGGCTCCCTTGCTAAGCTTTAAATGGCTTAGTTAGATCATTGGGAAACGGTGCCAAATGAAAGTCTGGCCATTGCATTATAAACCTTCAAGCTTGAGCCATAACGTAATTTCAAATGCAGTGTCAAGAGAAGAGTTCCAACACGTAATAAATAAAATATAGGACATGCATAAAAATGAAAGGGAGGGTCAACTAGTTTGAATGGCATACAAATTTAACGTTAATATCATAATCTGATGGAAAACCTCAGGATCCGAGGGGGTTCATATCAATTCCATCACTGCCCTTCATAGAACCTCAACCAGGTTACCTCACCTTGCTGTGTGTCCGTCTCCCCATCTGTGCGATGAAGAGCGCAACCTCTTTTATTCCCTAATTACCTTCTAGATATCATCTGATATCCCTTTGATGGCCTGAGTTTCCTTTCCCAAGTCTCATGTAAATATACACTATGTTTCTAAAAACCTCTCTGCATGCACACCTCTGTTACAAGAGAGTATCACTCATACGTTTCTGTCAGGGCAACCAGCCCCATTAAAAACAACAACAACAACACAGAATAGGAGGGGAGAGTTATTTTCAGAGTTACAGAAAGCAAAGCCAGAAACAGTATAGAAACAGGTTCCAGCTAAACAATCCGCTGCTCATCCATTAAGCCTTGTTACTTTCCTTTAAGAAAAGAGTACTTAAAAGAATATGGTTCTACCTTAGCTCTCATCAAGGAGAGCAATACCTTTGCCATGACTTATAAAGTGACTTGAGAAAGTCCTGTCTTCTCACAAATTACCGTAATTTTCATGTCAATTAAAAATTAGGAAAATGCTTAGTGCATTTTTCAATTGGACAAAATGCCAGGAAAGCAGAATCCAAGACTCACTGAAGAAAGGAAAAACTCAAGGTTCTTACCGAATCTCGACCTCCAGCCCACTTGGCCAGAACTTCCTTATGTTTTAAATTCTAGTGCCTGCTTCTCATGGGTCTCCTCTTGCTCTTTCCCTGTTGCCCCACTGACTACAGGCTCTGCTGGTCCTCTCTAGAAGCCAACTCCTTCATTCCTTCCCCTTTCTTTGCTTGTTGCAGCTAACATCTGGGGGCTGAGAAACAAGAGACCCAAACCTATTAAAATCAGGAATAAAGTTACAAGTCTAGAGGGGACCTGAGCTGCCCCCTTGAGGAAAGGGCATGAGCTCATGTTACCTGTTAGTTACTAGGCTCTAAGTCATAGACAGGTGAAGCTATTGGATTTCTCCCTTTCAGAATACGGAAGCTTTTCTTCACTCAGAAGGCAACATCATTTAGGTTTCTGCCTCAGCTTTGGGAGAAGGAACCCTCCTTGATACAGCATAGTAGTTAATTCTTACTGCATGGGAACTGTAGTTAAAGCACTATGCTGGGACATGTAACGAACAGAGTCCCTTTCCTGAAAAGCATCTCTGGTAAGATCCTTTATGAGATAGACAGTGTGACCTGGCCAAGCAGCAGTGACCAGTCTAGTCCTACATATAGAAATAACAGAAAGTAGGGATGGGAATCCGAGCTTGGTCAAGTTGTAATCTAATCTTAGGGGCTTTGATAGTAAATGGGATAAAGTCCTTTGGAGACCACATTGGGTGTTAGGGAATAAAATGGTTCCTTCTTCAAAGAAGCAGCTAGAAAGGAAGGATCCCAGGCTACATCCTAAAAGGCTATACCCTTTGGGACTCAATTACAGTCGTCACATCAAAATCCCTATCTTGGACATGAATTATTGACTGTAATGATGATACCAGGCCTTTCATTTGTATCTGTTCCTCAAACCTCACCCATGAGTTATGCCCTCCAGGAAGGCTTCCGTAAACCCCTCCCCACCTGTGGGTAGAGGAGTGGGTTAGATGCCACTCCTCCGCCCCACAGCCCCCTATCCTCGTACTGAGTTACTCACTATACACACTGTACCATATCAGTGTGCTTCTCACCTGGAGGCTCCAGCTCCATGAGGACAAGGCTTACATCTCTCAGCTCATGACTTTAGCACTGAGAATTGTGCCTTGTGCAGGGTACATGTTCACTATAAGCTTGAGTGAATGAGTAAATGAATAAATGAACCTTTGTATCTCCTGTAAAATAGTTCTTCCTCCCACCAAAGAGCTAATCTTGGTGCATTCCCATAATCCCACAGGGGTAAGGCATTGTGACATCACCCTAAGACAAGCCAAAAGCATCAGCAGGAGCTGTACTGAGCAGAGTCCAAAGAGGCTGTCCTCAGCAGTCATGGAAGTTTCTCCTCCTCCTAAGAATGAGTGAAGTAGCCCAGAGGTATTTTCTTAGCTTCCCATTGAGCCAAGCTGACCCTGGATCGGGAGATGGCCTATATGACCTTGAAAGCACATCCTCCTTTGTTATGGGGAACCAAAAGAAACCGGATTGGGCCATGGACAGGTCTGGCCTCCAACGCCTGGGAGGATAAGATTGATGTTCCACACCGCGGCTCCAAGGACAATATAACCTGTTCTTGAGCACAGGGTGAGTGAGAACCCAGCCCCCTTGGGACCCACACAGGAATTCAAGCTCTGCACTGTGAAGTTATCTTATACTTTTCCTGAGCTCTTAATTCCATTTTCAGTAGGAAAAACAAACAAACAGAAAGAACAGCTGGCATTTTCCATTGAGGGCTCCGAATAAAACCGGAAATACTTCGTCCTGCTGTGGGGCAGGGGTAAGATGATCTACTGAACTGTAATGGCTCCTTAAGCAGGCCATGTAGCCACAGGAAAAGCCATCTAGGAAGGTATATTTTTCTTAGTCCTTCTTTTAAAGGCTTACAAGATTTTTTTAAAAACCACATGAATTCTGTTTTTAACCTGCATAAAGGCCCGCAGTTAATTTTTATGAGCAGATTTCAAATCCCTGAAAAACAGGTTTGGTAAAATCTCTACAAGACTTGAACTGCAAGGATTAGGGAGACCTCCAGAAAAAAAAAAAAAAAAGACATTTTTATGTCTTTTGTACATTTTCCATAAAATGTTGGGTCACATTTTCAGTAAATAATATTTAAAAGACAAAAAAAAAAAAAGACAAAAAATCTTGCTTAAAAACTTAATTCTAATCCTCCCATGGAAAATACCAAAAAAAATGAGTAACTTTCTGAATTTTAATGGGCAGGTACAAAGTAACAGAACCAATCACTCTCAGATTAAGAGTTGTTTTGGTTTCTTTTTTAAAAAAAAAAATATATATATATATATATATATATATATATTCTTATTTATTTTAAAATAAATCAATAGCAAATATTCAAGAGTTTTCTTGGTTTCTAATGCCATGTTGAAAGAATATTCCATAAAGCACACCATCAACTTCTGTCCCCCTCCCCAATCCCTAAAACACTTCACCCAATGGAGATTTTCTATTAATATTCCTCAAATTGTCAGAAGTTATGAAATGGCCATCTGGAACTTCCCGTGCATCTGCCTGGACCCTGACCTGGTCTGGGGCCTCACATGTAAGTTGATTAAAGCATACACATTAAAAAAAATTTTTTTTTCTAATTTAGCCACATAACTGATTAGTATCCTTAGTTTCAATAAGTTGTTTAATTCTGATTTTCCCCCAACAATCTGTGGTTTGATTGAAATTATTGGAGTGATCAAATGATCCTCTTCACAGGTTCCTGTCTACATAAACACATTATACAAGGACTAGCCCTAGGACCTGAAGACAGATGTTTTGTTTTTTCAGCTCACTTTTTCCTTAGTCTAAACCCAAAAGAGTGAAAGGCCAAAATGTGAAGTCCTGACTATTTCTGAAGAGCCAATCCATCATATACAATATTTCTGCATGCCCTTCTCACTACCAGGATAAAACAATGGCTCAAGAGGCCAAAACCAGCAGACAGCCATGATCAAGAAGCGAAACTGAGGGCTCAGAGCCAGGACACTGGGTCTATGTCATGGCACTAGACACAGGTCACCAGGAAATGCCCAGGGCTTGCATCCAGCCAGAAACTGAGGCTCAGACTCCCCTCTATAACCTCCAGACCCTTCCATCCTCAAGCCACTTCTCCCTACATTTGCCAACCTTCTCTAGCCTGGAAGCCCAGCCCCAAAACAGGCTGTATCTGGAAACTGCTTAGCTTGTGGCCAGGATGTGAAATACTTTAAATGCTCTAACCCAACAACAACAGTGATCAGTGGTTTCATTTTACAGCTACCCTGAAGTGTGAGGACCCAGTATCAATAACTTTTTAATCGTAACATTAGTCCCAGAATGACAGGAGGATTTACTTTAGTATTTGGGAAGAAGGAGATATTGTTAAGCATCTCAGAGGAATCAAGGTTGGGATCAGGGAGTAAAGGTCAATGCAAATGAAGGATCGTCCTAGCTTCTGCTAGAATACCATGGACACAGCAGACAAATGTAACTGGGTGAGCTGACAGCTTCCTCCACAGTAGAGTCTGAAAGGATGTTTTGAGAAGAGGGAATCAGGCCATTATGGAAAGGGGCAATGATGTTCTTCCTTCCAGCCCTACTGGAGGAAGCAACCGCCTCAGACTTGTACACCATCTCCTTTTCAATCATAAAAAAAAAATCCAATATACACATTTTCCAAGCATTTCTCCCTTGACAGCAACTTACTGCATTAGAATCCTGAAATCTTAAAATCTTGGATATAATCCATTCCAACTTTTTCATTTGACAGATGGAAAACCTAAGGTCCAGAGAGATAAAATGACTTCCCCCAAATTATTAAAGTTTTCTGCCCCCTACGGATGTAATAAGACAAAAAGCAATAATCTATGTGACGTGGGGCAGGGAGGCCAGTGTAATGTAGTGTGTTTGGATGTTTGCCAACTGTGTGATCTCAAGTAATTTTGTTCATTTCCCTGAACCTCAGTTTCCTCATTTCTAGCAACTGGGATAATAACAACAACCAACTTCAAAGGGTTGTCGTAAGAATTAAATGAGAAAATATATTTTAAGCGTTGAGTGTAGTGCCTGGTAACTAGCAGGTATCGAGAAAGTAATACAATTATTATTGTTGTTATTGTCATTATTATCTTTGCTGATCGCATAACAGTCTACGGAACTGTGAAGTCAGGAGCCAAAATAACTTTAGTTACCAATGTCATCGCTTTAGTAACGGCAATGACATTATTATTAGAGCAACAGTATGACCAGAATATCTTGAGTATGTGCCTGCACACTTTACTAATTGCTTTAAATACATTCTTCCAGCCCCATCCTCCTAACTCCATAGATAAGAAAACTGCCCCTGCAAGGAGCTTAAAAGTTTGCTCAAAAGCCGGCAGACGATGCTCCTAGGACATGAACGAGGTCTCTCAGACTCCAGAACACACACTGTTATTCTGAATTAAGACGAATCATCTATGGATAAAGGAGAAATAAAAGGGAAATGTTTGATTTCGTAAGTGAGGTCTCTGACTCTTCTCCCAGCTGAAAGCCTGCACTTAGAGCAGAATGGGCCGATATCAATCATTTCACTTAAGCACGTCAGACTTTCACAATAAATGTTTTGGTTGAGTGTGAGGTCACTCAATGTCAGCTCGATACCCCCTTTAACAGGGAGCTATAAGTCAATCCTGCCACCTTGAGAGTTATCTCTGATGTGCGCTAAAATTGGTTGGTTTTCTATTGATCGAGCGTTTGAGATACAAAAGCTTGAGAATTGCCTGCTATTTATTTGATGTGTTCCTGTATCCGTCAAACCTGGAGCCACGTTATCTGCTGTTTGAATGTGTCTCAAAGCTTCCCAAATCCGGCTTCCATAATTGTTTGGAAAATGGTGGTCAATTGTGGGCTACTCTTTTCCTACTTGTGGATATTCAGAGATTTTATTTACACAAGCTGTTAACCCGGTTAATTTTACCCACCCCATCCCTAGGGAGGAGGTAGGAGTCGGGGTGTGGGTGAGGCATACTTCTTAAGGATGCTCGAAGCCTTCTCAAAAAATTATATCTTCAGTCAAAAGGCTCACATGTTGCAAAATATTGAAAGGAGGGTGCCTTAAATTGTGAAATCTTCTGTGACGGATCTCATTTTTCTGGAACTCCCTGACATCTGAGCCCTTGTGCTGCTGGAAGGGTTCCAAGAGCACCATAAAATTAGGGCTGGTCCTGTCTGAACTGAGTCCAGATCATTTCAAAGTGACTCAAGGCAGGGAAATAAATATTGAACCTAGTTAAATGTTGCTTGAGATTATGCTTGGCACTAGGTGTCCAGTCACTGATTTACTCTTAGGTTACACAGGTTATTTTGAGCTCAAATGGATATGCCGGGGTGGATTCATTCAATAGCGGCAATTATTTGCAAGTGCAGTTACATTTCTGACACATTTAGTGGAATGTAATGTAAAGATTTATGGGATGGTATTGGGTGGGGGGAGAAGATGTCAAAGACCTCGGTTTCACGCTACTTTATTCAACTCTGGATCACATTGTTTTCCCTCATTCCTTGTCCTCTTTTCCTTACCTTCCTTGAATAAACTTTCTTTCTTTCTTCCCACTTGTTTTCTTTCTTTCTTCTTCCTTTCCTTTTTCAGGCAGTAACTTACAAGTTATGAATGAACAGTAAGAAATCAGGATCAAAGACTTGCAATGATCTGTAGCTCACCCCACCCTTTAAACTGCCCAAATACGTGGGGGTAGCTATTTGGAAAAGAAATGTTTTAAGTGGCCAGTTATGTATGTAGTGAAGCAAAGGCGTCCCATATATAGCACATCTGCCCTAGGTACACACCTGCTTGAACCGGCCTGTGGCATTTTCAGTTCGGGACTGATGTTGGATGTGGTACCTCAGTCCCACAAGATAAGAAGTCGCAGGTACTCCCAGCCCTCTGCCTCCCCTCCCTTCAGCAAGAGGAGAACACTCCCCAGGGCCAAGTCTGATCTTGCCGTGTGATCTGAGGCTCTGGCTGCCCTGTCCAGTCCCAGCCGGGCCAGGCCCTGGAGCATCATTCTGCTAAGAACCACCTTTGGGGTCAGACAGACCCACATGGGACTCCTGATCTGTACTATGTTAGCTGTTGATCTTAGACAACTGACCTAAAACTCTCTAAGCTCAGTTTCCTTATCTGTAAAATGAGGTTGATAAGACCTCCTACCTTACAGGGCTATTGTGAAAATGTAATTGGGGTAATGCATGGAAAGTGCTTAGTTCAGCACCTGGCACACAGTAAATCAGTGGTAGGAGACCTCCCTGGTGGCGCAGTGGTTAAGAATCCACCTGCCAGTGCAGGGGACACGGGTTCAAGCCCTGGTCCGGGAAGATCCCACATGCCGCGGAGCAACTAAGCCCGTGCGTCACAACTACTGAGCCTGCTCTCTAGAGCCCACGAGCCACAACTACTGAAGCCCGTGCGCCTAGAGCCCGCGCTCCGCAACCAGAGAAGCCACCGCAATGAGAAGCCCGCCCACCGCAACGAAGAGTAGTCCCTGCTCGCCACAACTAGAGAAAGCCCGCGCGCAGCAACAAAGACCCAACATAGCCATAAATAAATAAATTCATTAAAAAATAAAAATAATAAGTGGTAGAACTTATAATAATTCTCTAAAAGTCAAACCACCTCTCTTTCTGAAAGGCCTGAAGACTCTGAGCACAGATGTAACCACAGCCCCCAGCCTCTACAGACCTCAGTGTACCGATGAGATAGTTCAGAGGCCTGGCAGGGGTGCAAGATGGGGGCAGAGGAGGGGACCCACCACGGCAACCAGGCAGGGACACTCCTACCAGGACATAGAGCTGTTCCAGACAGGCCTGCTCTGGCTCTGAGCAGTTTCTACCTTGGCTTGGCAAAGTGCAGGGCCCTGCCCAACACGATTTAAAGCACACGCCTTTTTAACTTGCCTGTCTTTGGAAAAATTATACATAAGACAACAAAGTATAGATTAAACCCTGTTAGGAGAAAAATCAATAAGAAATATCTGTTGAACAAAGCTCTAGACTTAGACTGTCTTCTTTCAAAAACTATTTGATCCAACTTAAGTCCACGACTCACAATTTGCGCGTGTTTAAGATTGTACGGTTCCCCAAGGTACTTCCCCACACCTTATCTTACTTGAGCCTTCCCCAAACCTTTCAAGGTGGGTATTATAATATTATCTCCACCTTATGGATAAGAAGCTTACGCTCAGAGAGTTTTAGGTCAAGCCCAGTGTAACTCCGCTGACACCTGGTTATTTCTTGATCCCAGTGTTCCTGGCATTACACCATTCAGCTTTTTCTCCCCACTGAGGCTTGGTCATCACAACCGCTACCAAACTTATGAACCTAATCTGGCTCTGATTAGAAACACGTCCTCTGTATACACTCCGAAGAGGGGCTCCACTTAAGTGGGGCGTGACGAATCTCTGCTTTTAAAATCTAGTCATGAATCTGCACCATATACTAAGGGACTTTCAGGAAAGAAACAGAATCCAAGAATTTCTGGGGGGCTCTTCACTGGGGAGCTTTAAGAAGCAGACTGGACATGAGGGGTGATTTATTTTTGAGCTAGTTGAATATAAATACCACGGTAAATTTAATGATGGAAAGTCCTCAAAACCTCAGATAGAAGAGTCTCACCGAAGGCACAAATGAAGGGGGATTCTATAAACAGCGGCAGATCAGTTCCTGTGCTTCTCAGCCACAATGAATTATTTCTGTCCCTCCAAACACAACATTTTCAGAGGGTCCCCGTGGCCCCCCCCCCTCTTTGCTAAGTGGGGAAGAAAGACCTGAGCTGGTCAAAAGAGCAGTGCTCACAAAGAGAGGCAAACGGGTCCAGTGATGTTGGTTTCACCCTCCCCTTTTCCCACCATGTGGAACACGAAGACAGACAATTCATGACTCCCAGTAACCATGTATGGATTATTCATCAGAGAAAGCATGATTTAAACCATCGCGAGGAAATGATTATTTCAAAATGCCCCACATAGCCCTTCCCCAGCCCACCTGAAACTGTGAGGGTGGAGGTGGACATTCAGGGTGAACCAGAGCCGACACACAAAGCTCCCAAAAGAGCCCAGCTCCTTGACTCTGTCACGGTGGGGAGCCCAGGGACCAGGCCCTGACTGAACGTCAGCTACTCTGGGGGGCCGGAGAAACCGCCTTTTTTCGGGTATGTTCCAAAGGGGTTTTCTTGCCTCGTTTTCAGCCCAGAGTAGAAAAGGTTGTTTCCTATGCAGAAAGCACACCCCTACCTTCCACATGGTGAGAGAACACTCAGCAAACACCCTCACTGAGCTAACTTAACTGATGGGGCTCTCGCTAAGCGGCCATTGGACTAGAGCTGAGGCCAGCTAGAGCGTGTCCAGTGACGTCCGTAGATCCCAAGATTTGGTTTCATTAATCTCTGTAGACACATCAGCTGGGCATTTCCTGGCAGTGTTGAAACTGCCACGGTGGGACCGATTAGGAAGCTGCCAGCACTACAAGTCCAAAGGTGACCCAGGGAGGGTCTTAGCTTCTACTGAGGGTAAGTAAGATCCCATGGCTGCTCTGAAGGTGACCCTAGCAGAACAGAGCGAGGTCTCTGCTGGCAAGCCCATCACCCTCTCCGGATGGCGTGTGACCTCCTGCCACCACCAAGACACACATCTCTCCTACAACCAGAGACGGCTAAGGCGCCTTGGACTAGAGGCAGGGCTGGGTGGCCGCAACCAGGACCTCCTCCCAGGAAGCTTGACAGACTTCTCCCCACAGGTGCTCTTCCAGTGCAGTGAGAGCGTGAAAGGCAGGAGCTGAGAGTCGGGCTGCCAAGGTTTGGATCCCAGCTCTGTCCACAAACCACATGAACCTCTCTGAGCTTCACGCTCCTCTTCTACTGAAGGGGATAATCAAAGCTCCCACACAGCATCATGAGGTAGCTGAGGGATCAGCTGCATGGTTGGTATAAAGAGGCAGAACAGGACCTGACTGAGTCAACGCGGAGTCACGTTAGATAGGATTTTCCTCTTCCTGGGCACTAGGCCCACCATCTTCCCCTGTCCCCAAGACTCCATCCTGTCTGCCCTGTGGGGCAGTGCTTGTGCTCCAGGTCACTCCTCCCTTTATCCTTTTGAAACCTGCTTTTAGCTGCCATATAAGAAAGGGTCTGGGGCTTCCCTGGTGGCACAGTAGTTGAGAGTCCGCCTGCCGATGCAGGGGACACGGGTTCGTGTCCCGGTCTGGGAAGATCCCACATGCCACGGAGCGGCTGGGCCCGTGAGCCATGGCTGCTGAGCCTGCACGTCCGGAGCCTGTGCTCCGCAACGGGAGAGGCCACAACAGTGAAAGGCCCACGTACTGTAAAAAAAAAAAAAGAAAGGGTCTGCAATCCACAAAGCCACACCACGCTTAATACGTTGCCCTATCAGGAGCATCTCTATTCCTCATGAGAGCAAAGCTTTAGCTACAAGGAACAAACATCTGGGAGGGAATCTTATATCTTATTGGTCTGCAGGTGGAAAAGGTTTTTTGTATCCTGTAGGAGAGTATTAAAGAATAAAGAAGAAAGCAGACCAGGGCCTCATAACCTAGACATTGCTTTTAGCATATACGACAGGTTTTATAGGTAGAGTCAAGGAGGACAGAAGAGATGATACCACAAATTGCTTCACAGAAAGAATAAGGTTGAAGGGGACCCAGAATCCCAAGATGGGGGGCCAAGATGTAGACATCCTGTTTATAGCACCCACAAATCCAGGGCTACCAGGCTAGCCCATGGGCCTACGGCCTCCTGAGTCCTTGATGAAGGATGAATGAGATAAAATTTCACCTCCTCGTGTTTTCTCAAATCCAAGGGTACAGGCAACTGTACCCTTGATAAGTCAGTGCTCTGCAACTGTCTGGGATCAACCCAACCACATTAATTATCTCTCTGTCCCTCCTCACTCCACTTACATCTCCTCACACATTCACACACACTCCCCCCTTTTCTAGCTTTGACAAAATGAGACTACACAAAACACAGACTCTAAGGACCAAGCAAGGACAGGTGATGGAGACCGGGAGGACTCACACGTGCCCACGGATAAAGGCAAGATTTATCACCACAGGTTCCACTTCCTGTGCTCTCTGAAAACCATCTGTCTTCTTGCAGGTGGACGGTGACTGTCAACTGAAAAAAACGCACAACCTAAAGTTGAGAATTATGTTTTATTCGGTGGACATACTGAGGACTTAAGCCCAGAAGATAGCTTTTCAGATCCCTCTGAGGGACTGCACTGAAAAGGTAAGGGAGGAGCCAGGACATATAGGAGTTTTTCAAGAGAAAACAGATAGATGGAACATCAAAAGGTTACTGTTAATTAAAGAAACCAGACATCTCAAATGAATGAATTTAGTTAGCGCTTTTCTATGTATGGGAAGATGCAAGAGTCTGGGCGCACTGAAATCATTCCTTTGATATGCACCTTAACTGTCTAGGACCAGTATCCTGATTTTCTCCACCCTAAATCCCCTCGGGGTGCACGGCTGGGGGTGGCTGCAGGGGCTGCAGTTTGATGGCCGCAACATCTTTTGTTTACTGACAGAGCAGGCAATGTTACTCATCCACTTGACAATCCCACTCCTTTCCAACTCATAGTCAGGCCACCATGACCCTGTGGCTGGCCACATGGCGGTGAAAAGGTGATGAAAAGGCCTGCTGGTCAGAAGGGACTGAAGTGGAATGAGGGCAGCCAAACGCTCCCCCCACCCGTGACAGGACATTATCCTCTGGCGATCGATGTGAGGGCTTCTCTGTGACCTGAGGAGCCCCCTACCTCCTGCCGATGAATGAGGTAGTCCAGGGGGGGCTCCAGCTCCTGGAGGGAGGGCCCTGGCTGGTTTCAACAAACTTCATGCAGCACTAAGCCCAGCCCATCTCTGCGTAGCTCCAAGGCATTTAACAAATGCTTTAAAGGATGATGATGCAACCCTCTCAGCCTAGATCTGTCAGGATCCCTAAGGCATGAAATGGTCCCCTGAGAAACGTCCATTATCTGAAGCTTTCCCTTTTGCTTAATTATATTGTCCTAATGTTCTTTTTCCACAGGATTTCTTCTCCCCCAGGTCCTCCACCCAAACCCAGCTTCACTGTGCGTTGGATTCACATAAAAGACCAGCACATTATAATTGTGATGATTGATCACTGAAGTTTCCTTGGGTTCAGATTGTTTCCTAATGTGGGTCATTTTTCATCATAAAGAGTCGGCTGATAATGATGTCATTTCCACTGCTTGAATTTTGAGGCAGTGGCCACACATCACAGAGTTTAAATGACTGTCTATAGGGCAGCAACATCATGTCATTATCAGTTTAAAGCAGTTCGCTGCTTTACTCCTAGGGACAGAACAAGAATTGGTGCCTCCTAGAACTCATCAAACAAGAGCAGGATGCCAGGAATACACATCTGTTTGGGGAGCTGGGGCGACTGGTGCGGGGGCGGGGGCGGGGTGGGGAGGGGGTGGAGCAAACCTGTCTTGTGTGAAGCTGTGGGGTAAGTATCAGATGAAAAGGTCGAAGTCACACTTGACAGAAAAGAAGCCACACTGCTGATCACTGGATATCTTACATGTACTCTCCCACAAGCATTTAACTGTGATTCTACGGCAAGATTAACGAGAAAGAACTGAAATCACTCACGAAAGGAGCTTTGGACTAAAACCCATCTACCAGACAAGCCAAGAAGTGTGCCTCCCATGGAGTGAGTGGGCCTGGGACAGACCTGGAACATGACCTCAATTTTTGTGCGTGAAATATGGATATGAAACGAAGTCACGTTATATATGTGTTTAAAACAAATAGTTGCATCAGTAAAATCCCAGGGCTTGCAGGTCCTAAATCACTGCTGCCCCAGATGTTCCGTTTTCTGCTGTATGCCTTGAACCACGTCCCCCTGCGGCCCTGTCTTCTGGAACCCCTGTAAGATGGCCCGCAGAGATTCAAAGTTCGCAACTTGAGCCCAGGCCTGCCTGCCATGGCCTTTCTCATTTAACCCAACATGTTTTCCCTCCTCTCCAACTTTTTATTTTGAAAATTTTCCAACTTAAAGAAAAATTGTAAGGAAAGTATAATGAATAGCTCGCCTAGATTCACCAGTTGTCCATACCGTCCCAAATTTGCTTTCTCTCTCTGTAGACATATTTACACATATTTTTATTTAACCATTTAGAATTAGTTGCTTTAGCTTTATAACTCCATGACATGTCCACCCCTACGTACTTCAGGGTGTATCTCAAAAGAACAAAAAGATTCTCTTCATTTCCACAATATGACTATCTTATTCAAAAAATGTAACATTGATACTATACTGTCATCTAATATATAGTGCTTGAGTTCTCCAATTGTCCCTCTAAAGTCCTATGTAGCTGATTGAAATGTATATGTATATAAATATTTAAATTATATATGTATATATAGGTATATAATATAGAGATAATGATACATAGAGTTATATCTCCAGGATTTAATCAAGGATCTCATATTGCATTTATGTGACATGTCTCGTTCCTTTGGTTTCCTTTTTGCTTTGTTATGGTTTGAGTTTGTTTTTGTTTTGTTCTGTGATACTGGGTTGGTCTTAGGAGTCTCAGTATAGAGTCACAATTTTTTCAAAAAATGTATTTCTTCGTATACTGGAGATATGTCAAGAGGACATAGGATCTAGCTTGCAGGAATTCCCACTGGGAAAACTGGCATAATTTGAACATCAAAATGGCTAACGACAGAAACAACCATAACACATTGGTGGGTGGGGAGGGGAAAATATATTCTGATATGAAAAAAATAAAGTGAGAAGAAAAGGAGAAGAAAGTTCTTTACAGGAGAAAACTAATAAATGAAGAAGGAATTCAGAAAATTACCATTTCATAACCATCAGAGTAATACTCAGACAAGAACCATCATAACCCAGTCCATATTTATATCTCCCCTCCCCCATAGTAAGAACCCAAGTTCCCACCATCCCCAGTATTTGGGTCATTTGTTGGGTCTTGCAATATACATTTGTTGGGTCCTGCAATACACACAACAGTTTCAAGATTGCTACACAATTACCACTACCAACAGCTTAGGTAAAGTTCCAGGTTTCTTTGCAATTTAATTTTTTCTTAGAAAAAAATCATATTGAGAGTACACAGAATACTGTGTTTAAAAGTGATTTGAATAACGTCTCTTATGTGAGATTTTTACCTATCTGATATAAAGTGAGGTTCTTCTTTTTCTGTTTAAATTCAATATCTATCTTTTTTTCACCTTTGGTAATTCAATTTTATTTTTTGGAAATAGAAACCATTAACACAGCTTAAAAGTCAAAACCAAGTCAACAGGTACAAAGAGAGGTCCCTACCCCTGCACATGTCCCACTCGGCCCTTGTAGATAACCAATTTCGTCAGTTTCTGCCTTATTTTTCTTGGGTTTCTTTTTGCAAAGATTAGAAGCTTTGTCAATAACTTTTTAAAGCCACAAACATTTGCATCCATTTTGTAATAATTGTTTTCAAATTTTGGAAAAATTATGAGAAAACTCGAAAAGACAGATTCATTCCAAGAACATTCCTTCCCATTTCCCGCTTGGAGTTAGAAGAAGTATCTTTGTTTCCTTTTCAAAGGACATCAGAAAAGGTGGACAGTAGGGAATAGGGAGAATGATGGAGGCCAAACCCAGCCACGTGACTTAGGGAGCTAAGCATCATCAAAGTCCTCAAAATGTGTATTTTTCTTTTGTCTGAGCAGCAAATGAAAAGGTAACTAACTTGCCCCACTTCTGATTCTCTTGCCACTGATATGATCAAAACAACCAGCCCAGCTATAGCACTTCCTAGGCTAAAACCAAATCTGATCATGTCATTCTCTAGCTTAAAACCCTTCCCTGGCTCCGCATTGCCTTCAGGATAAATCCCAAACTTACAAAGTCTTCAGAAGGCTGCCCTCTCCAGCCTTGCATCACGTGTACATACACGCATGCGAGTGATTCCCAACTGCTTGTTTCTTTCCTCACCCTGCTCTTTGCTTTGCTAAAATAGATCCCACTACTTGAAATGCTCTTCCCCACATGGGCCAGTAAGTCCGCTGGATGGGCTTCACTTTGATCAGCCCCATGAAGCAAGTCTGTTCTTTGAGCCCTCGGGAAGCCTCTTACACTACAAAGCTCCCCATGTCCACAACTTGGGTGTTGGGTGTGTACCAGGACCTCCTGAGATTGCAACTACTGTTGTCTAACATAAGAGAGAGACGTGACAGGACACGAGGTTTGCGAGTTTAACTTTCAAGCCAAGGATAGGCAGAGGAAGGCTCATGACTGTGACAGTACAGCACTTGGCTCCAGCCTATCGGGTCCTGCACTGTGCTGCATCCCTAAGCCCTCCCGATGGTGAGGTCCACTGTCTCCCACCCAGTGCCTCTCCTGCCTTAGGCCTTCCAAGTTCCCAATCCTGTAATCTTATGGCTCTATCTGCCTCACCTCTGCTTCCCTTTTTCGCATTTTCAACCAGGCGAGTAAACAGTCTCCTGAGAGATCTCTTCCTTTGACTGCTCTTCTCACATTCTTATTTCCTGGATCTTACATCAGACCCAACACAGCACTCTAGTAATCCCATAAATCCTGACCTTTCATCTTGGTCTGGTTCCTTCTACTGTCTTCCTCTCCTTCCTCCCACTTGAAGAGATGCTAACAGAGCAGCGATTTTTAGGCTTTCCTGTGAAAAAGAATCACCTAAGGAATTTCTGACTCAGTAGCTCATGGGTGGGGCCCTAAGATCTGCCATTCCCAGCATGGACCTGGAAAGGTGGTCCTAGGACCACTTTAAGTAAAACAGTAAGTAGACTATCTGAGTGCTTTATGTCACCCTTCACCTTAACTGGGCCCTCTGAATGCTAGAGATAGTCTTCCTCCTAATTACTCAGAACGACCATTCACCAGACATCGTAAGTGGAATCTGGGCAGACGAACCATCTCACCAGAACAACTGCCCCCAGCTGGTCCAGGCAGGAACTACAGCTCTAAGACACTTCAGCTCTTTACCCCAATTAGATCCTTACCTTGACATAAATTTACCTTTGAGATATGAATAATATTTTATTTTCCACTCAAGTAATAGAAATTATTCTGCTGCCTACTTATACTCTCTTTGTTTATTCACATCAATGTGATTTTTATTAGAATAGAATAATAATGCTTATCTATGTATTTCATTTTTAAAGATATTTAGATAGTACACATATTTAGAATTCATCACCCAACTTGCAGAAACAATTCCACTAACATCCATCTAATCACACACTACCTTCCTCAAATATATATTATAATAGCAAATTGGGCTAGACATCTATGGAGTTGATACAGATTAGTGAGAATTACTACCACCTGGTACATGCATGGCAACTAGAAGTGGCGGAAAGCGTCAGGACCAGTCATGAACAGAGTCTGAAGGAGGCAATACAGAGCCAAGTCCGAAGGAGGCACAGGATAGGGGCTGGGAATGGGGAGCTGTTTTCCTCTGGCCTTTGGGACATGAACATACTTATCTTCTGAGAGTGTCAGAAGCGATTTTGGCCAAAAATGCACGTGGTTTTACATGCAAAGATTTTTTTTAAGCGTCTTGAAAAAAAATCAGAAGAAAGAGATTTCCAAGAGGTGGATAAGGAATCGCAGACTACAATAAGACTTTGGAAAAAGGAAGTGGAGTGCGTGACACAGACAGGGGTATAAAGCCTCCGTATCACGTGACCATGGCAGGACCGTGACTTGCCACACCTCACACGGGCAGTAGCAGGTGTGGTTGGTTACATGTGAGGTTCTGGGTCTTTCTGCCAGAGTTTTACTCTCTGCCACTTGCCAGGTGTGATGTCGGGTGAGTTATTTAGTCTCTGAAGCCTTTTCCATCCACCTGAAGAGAGACAGTTTTAACTCATATAACTGTGGTGATTGACTAAGGAATTGTTTTTTGCAAGTTGGGTAATGGAAAGATAATTGTAAGTATGTATACTATCTCAGTCCCTTTAAACATTACCATTATTTTTTATTGTGGTTAAATATACACAACATAAATTTTATACTTTTAACCATTTTTAAGTGTACAAGTCAGTGGCGTTAAGTACATTCACATTTTTGTGTAACCATCACCACTATCCATTTCCAGAATCTTTTCATCATCCTGAACTAAAACTCTATTATTTTTTTGATCCATTAACTGGTTTTGGTCACGTTCATAAATTTTTTAGCATGGTACCTAATGCATGTTAACTGTCAGCATAACATCAGGGAACATGGGGTTTCATTTTAGCTTTTGAGTTTCTCTTTTGAGCAGTTCTATTTGTAGGAATTAATGTTTTATTGTTTTTACTCTTTCTTTTAGAAGTCTTCTAAAGAACAAAGAGAAAAACTGCTTTTTTAAAAAAAGAATGAAACTCATTGTATCTTGAAGTTTTGTAAGTTTAAGATACATTATGGGATGTTAGCAATTTTATTTTTCCCATATCTTAAAATATTTTGCTATTCATCATCTTAGGCATTATTTGATATTACTCATCAATTATTCTCAACTATGCTAAAACACACTAAAATAATGTGAAATGGAAAAATAATGGAATTGCCTAAAAGGTTGATGCAATAATGAAATAAACTATCACCATTACATCACCCTTCAGTTTTCCTGTTGTCTTGCCCCAAGTACTGCAGCATCTTTCCAGGATTAAGATAAGACAGGGGATACCATCTTTGTTGTTTTTTAAAAATCTTTCAGTCAACACAGTTGAGAATTTATAATTTTTATTTTCTACCCATAATGGCAAAAATAAGGAAATTTATAGAAGTTGTTTCACAATCATTAAACAAATGAGAAGATTAATGCAAAGAGACTTCATGTAAGTAAAATCTCAGACTATGAGTCTTCCGGTGACGATCTCCTAGTTGAATTTTCTCAAACTCTCGAATCATTGAGTGGTTACTATATTTCTAAAGACAAAAAGGAAATGCAGTGTACTCAATGAGCTAGTCGCTCAGTAAGAACTTTATTATGTGATGTTTTGCTAAAAAACGAACTACCATATTCTTTCATCTTTATGATACTGTACACCAAAATTTTGCTTGATATGGGTCATAAGTGGACAAGGCAGATACGTATAAAAGGGTGGATGAAAGAAAACAGAAAATGTAAATGTCAAAAATTCTACTGATCACTCTAATTCATGTTTATAAATCTGAAATGTTTTGCATTTATGGAACAAAGATGGCTGTCCTCTCAAAATTATGAGCCATCAAAGTTTTCAAAAGTGTTATATTTTGATGACGCTAATGGCAAGAAGATAAAATCAGAAGAAATGGTAAGCTAAAAGTTTTAGAGATGTATTTGAAATCTGGAATCAGATTTACACGACGAATATGTTCCAGAATCATACATGACAATCGATGGCCAGTTAATAGTGTTCAAAGGAAGTTGCCCATTTTTGGTATATGTACCTTCCAAACCAGGAAAACATGGAATAAAAAACTGGGATTTGCTATGTTGAAATTTTTATTAAAATTTCTAATAAAGCTGTTTTTCACTCTATCTCTGACTTTACTTCTGTAAATTACTCATAAAATGACTTAAAAATATAAAAGCATAAAAAGGATTCTTTGGAGGCAAATGGTAAATATTGACAAATATTCCTAGTATACCAAGGATTAAGCAAGCACTCAGTAAACTTTGTTGTTACTGTCACTATCATCATCATCAGAGTCTACAGAGTCTTAGATTTATCCTGAGAAAGAAACCACATCCCATGATCCATGAAACAATAAGAAGGACTCATGAGCACCAGCAGGTTTGAGGTATCTTGTTACCACATCCAGCACAGAAGGGTGCCTAGAGTGCACTCCCACTGTGGTACACAAAAGGCCTGATGTGGCCATTCGCAAGGTGAGCCCTCTTCCTGGAGTGTGTGTGAGACACAGCGCAAAGCCTGCCAAGAGGCATCACTCTCCCTGACCACCACCCGCTTCCGCTGATTCACAGAGAACTGAGCCGCCACCAAAAGACCTGGTAATGTACCTTCCATGACTTTTAAGAGCTCAATCCTTTAAAATAAAAAGAAAAACTTGTATCCCAAGTTCTTTTGATCAAAGGCTGTGACTTTCAATGAAGAAGAAGGCTATGAGAAGTGACCATCTGGCTGGAGGAGGGAGTACCCATAGGAAAAATTCACACCACTGATTCCAGAAAAGGACACCACGAGGGTCACAGAAAGGAAAACAGAAATGGAGGAATTTTTTTTAGTAACTCTTAAATGAAAAACATAAGAAAGTGGTTAAGGAAGAATACTTGGAGATTCAAATCTCTCTGTGTGTGTGTGTGTGTGTGTGTGTGTGTGTATATATATATATATGTATGTATGTATGTATGTATGTATGTTTCTATCTTATCTATCTATCTATATAGATCTATGTAATTTTTTTAAATTAGTAAATGTGACCTCCTGGGTTTATCCAGTACAAGGAAGAACTTTCCAGTCACAGAGGGATCCTTTAGTGGGGAAAAAGTGATCAGAAGACTGTGGTTGGTCCCCAGGTAGACATATAGTCAAGTAGTGGCCAAAGGACCACCCAAAAAAAACCATTCCTGAGCTGGGAAAACTGGATTCCCTCTAAGGTCCCTTCCATCTGAACTGAGGATAACACAATGGTTAAGAGAATGTGGGTCCTGGAAGCAGAATGTCTGGGTTCAAATTCTAGCCCAGGCTTTACTGAGAGACACTATTTAACCTGACTAAACCTAACTTGCATTATCTGTGGGCAAGTGGGGCCCAATGATGACAGTGGTACCCACCTGGGCATGATATGTTCTGTTTGCCCCTGTGCAAGGGTGCCCCTTGCACCCCTCACTAGCCCCCTTTCTGCCCAGGAGACTGGCCTGGATGAAATTCCTCAACAGACTCCTTGTTGGGTGCAACAGCCTCCTGCCCCAGCAGGAGACTGCAGGGAGGGAGAAGGATGAGGGTGGGGCAGTGATGCCGTTGGCTCTCTCCTTCTCTCTATCCTATCTGACTGGCTGTGTCCTTCAAGTGAAGGTCCCTGTGCTTTCCAGGCAGCCCTATCTACGTAACTCTTTCCTTCTAGATTCTGGGAATTCCTCCCCTCCCTCAACCCTCCAGGCTCAGAGGTGACTGGCCCAAAGATACTGCACTCTCTCTTGTGGATCCCTATACCTGCTTTCGCACTGCAAATAGTCTACTTATTAAACCCTCTTCCAATGATCTTAATGTGAAGTTGCATCTGTGCTTTGCTGGGACCCTGACTACTTTAAAGGTTGTTGAGAGGGTTAATGTGCCTGACACTTAGCAAACAATCATCACAATGATATTTGTATCCTCCTTTCTCTTGCCTCCCACTCCTCTTTTCACCCAGGATTAACCCTTCTACACGGTTCCCCTTCCGATTCTTTAACAGAGGAGTCAGAAAACTTCTTCTGCAAAGGCCCAGAGAGTTAATATTTTAGGCTTCGTGGGCTACACAGCCTGTCACCATGGCTCAACTGTGCCCTTGTAGAACAGAGCAGCCGCGGGCAATATGCAAACAATAAGCGTGGCTATGTTCCCACAACGTTTTATTTATGAACACTGATATTTGCATTTCGTATAATTTTCATGGGTCATGAAATGTTCTTCTTTTGATTATTTTTCAACCATTTGAAAATGTAAAAACCCATCTTCAGCTCTCAAGTTATACAAAAACAGGCAACAGGAAGTCTTTGGACTATAGGCCATAGTTTGCCAACCCCTGATTTAACAGAGTTCTAAGATTTAACATTTATACCTCAGCAGAGAGCTTTTATGCTCCAAATCATTATTCTACTTTTTTTTTCTACTTTCCTTTTTTTTTAATTTAAGAATTTGATTCTTTGAAGCCAAAGCTTGCTGACTCTTTACCATGATCTTTGCTAACTGACTTCCAAAATCCTGTCCCATAGCCCATTCAGACCCCTCCCCTCCCTAGTACCTTCTGGGGACAATGTCCTTGAAGCTGTTCCCATACCAGAAACCCATCCCACCAGTGTTTCATCTATGAAAAAACACATCCAGGACCAGCCCAGTGTGATTCACTCCATGGAAATAACAACGTGGTATATCTGGTCATAGCCTGTGTACTGGCAATGTTGAGAAGATGAAGTCAGTTTTTGCAGGATTCCACCTGATTATGTCCCGGTACCCATTCAGGACATTTACTGATATCTGATGATTTACTGGTCTGATGACAATTCTCTCCTCCCTCCCTTTCTCCAAAGGCCAATCTGATCAGTTGGTGCAAAAGTGCTAGTAGATGCTAAGGTGTTTAACCCACTCCAACAGACATACCATGACTTATACAGAGACAGATATTCTTGAATTTCATCAAGTCTTTAAAATAATTCCTTACCTAAGCAGTGGTTTGCAACCCTGGCTACACATTAGAATCACCTGGAAAGCATTTTAAAATGCTGATGTGCAGATCCCACCCTACAACGACTACAAGGTTATCCGCAGTTTTACAAAGGTTCCCAGCAAATTCTAGGGCAAAGTGAGGCTCGAGAATTATGGACTTAGAGGATGGCCAAGGGGGAAATTTTCAGGCAGCTGAAGGAGGTCACAATGCACCCATTCAAATCACGAATGCTTTATTTTTCTTACTCTCCCATGCAGAGTTGCAGAAAAGAAGGCAATTGGAAGCTACAGTAATCAAGACAGTATGGTACTGGCACAAAAACAGAAATATAGATCAATGGAACAGGATAGAAAGCCCAGAGATAAACCCACGCACATATGGTCACCTTATCTTATATAAAGGAGGCAAGAATATAGAATGGAGAAAAGACAGCCTCTTCAATAAGTGGTGCTGGGAAAACTGGACAGCTACATGGAAAAGAATGAAATTAGAACACTCCCTAACACCATACACAAAAATAAACTCAAAATGGATTAAAGACCTAAATGTAAGGTCAGACACTATCAAACTCTTAGAGGAAAACACAGGCAGACACTCTATGACATAAATCACAGCAAGATCCTTTTTGACCCACCTCCTAGAGAAATGGAAATAAAAACAAAAATAAACAAGTGGGACCTAATGAAACTTCAAAGCTTTTGCACAGCAAAGGAGATCATAAACAAGACGAAAAGACAACCCTCAGAATGGGAGAAAATATTTGCAAACGAAGCAACTGAAAAAGGACTAATCTCCAAAATTTAGAAGCAGCTCATGCAGCTCAATAGCAAAAAAACAAACAACCCAATCCAAAAATGGGCAGAAGACCTAAATAGACATTTCACCAAAGAAGATATACAGATTGCCAACAAACACATGAAAGAATGCTCAACATCACTAATCATTAGAGAAATGCAAATCAAAACTACAATGAGGTATCACCTCACACCAGTCAGAATGGCCATCATCAAAAAATCTACACACAATAAATGCTGGAGAGGGTGTGGAGAAAAGGGAACGCAATTGCACTGTTGGTGCAAATGTAAATTGATACAGCCACTATGGAGAACAGTATGAAGGTTCCTTATAAAACTAAAAATAGGACTACCATATGACCCAGCAATCCCACTACTGGGCATATACCCTGAGAAAACCATAATTCAAAAAGAGTCATGTACCATAATGTTCACTGCACCTCTATTTACAATAGCCAGGACATGGAACCAACCTAAGTGTCCATCAACAGATGAATGGATAAAGACAATGTGGCACATATATACAATGGAATATTACTCAGCCATAAAAAGAAATGAAATTGAGTTATTTTTAGTGAGGTGGATGGACCTAGAGTCACACAGAGCAAAGTAAGTCAGAAAGAGAAAAACAAATACCGTATGCTAACACATATATATGGAATCTAACAAAAAACAGGTCATGAAGAACCTAGGGGTAAGATGGGAATAAAGATGCAGACCTACTAGAGAATGGACTTGAGGACATGGGGAGGGAGAAGGGTAAGCTGGGACAAAGTGAGAGAGTGGCATGGACATATATACACTACCAAACATAAAATAGATAGCTAGTGGGAAGCAGCCACATAGCACAGGGAGATCAGCTCGGTGCTTTGTGACCACCTAGAGGGGTGGGATAGGGAGGGTGGGAGGGAGGGAGATGCAAGAGGGAGGAGATATGGGGATATATGTATATGTATAGCTGATTCACTTTGTTATAAAGCAGAAACTAACACACCATTGTAAAGCAATTATACTCCAGTAAACATGTTAAAAAAAAAAAAAGGCGGCATTTGGGAGGGTGGGATAGACATAAAAATTATTGTGCACCTAGCTTGTGTTTTGATTTTGTTCGTAACTTTTCATTCATTTATTCATTCATCCAACAATATTTATTAAGCTAATTTGTGCCAGGCACTCTGCTAAACACTGCATATACAAGACGAGTTATATAGGCATGATCTCTGCCATCATGGAGCTTACATTCTCATGGGTGGAAAGTGTACAAGGAATTGAACTAATTACGACACAATTATTATTTAATGACAAATAGGGTAAGTCGTACGAAGTCAGAATACATCTTCCGTGGGGATCTGACTTACTTGAGGGAGATCGGGGAATCTGGCTGAGCCTTGAAGCATGAGTAAGAACTTCTGAGATAAAAAGTGGGGATGGCAGAGGGAACTACATGAGCAAAGGCCCTGTGGTAAGTGGGTAGGAGCTTAGAGCTTTTGAAGAACTGAAGGCAGCGTGGGTGAAATTCAGAGAGCAAAAGAAGAATGGTGGGGTACATGACAGCCAGGGCAGGCAAGGTCTTGGAGGCCTTATTAAGACACTATAAGTTACCTCATTTGTACCTCACTAATGTCTGCATTTTATAGACTCAGAGCACCAGTAACATGCTCAGGGTTCCATCACTGGAAAGAGGTGAGGCCAGCACTCAAACCCACTTCTGTTTAATTCCAAGCCTGTGTTCTTTCTGCTGCCCCATCTGTCTCCCTCTGCAGTTCCCTCCACCTTCTGCAGTGAGATGATTCACTACAAACAGAAATTATAAATCAAGTCTGTGTTTCTATATAGAATCTCTCCATATAGAAATGCAGTATCTGTGCTTATATACAGATACATAGATAGGAAGGAACAAAATAAAAGGAACAAAAGGATTAACTTTAGGGAAACTGACCTTCACTCTATGGAGGAAAAGAGTGGCCTGCACCTCCTAGCCAGTCTGCTGCAGCATTCAGAAAGTTTCCTATCTTTGGACCACAACATAAGTTAATCAGACAAAGTCATTCATTGATTCATTTATCAGTATTTACTGAGCACTTATGTACCAAGTACTAGAGACACAGATGAAAATACAGAATCTGAACACTAGTGGAGCTTACAGTCTTTTCTAGAAGAGAGGAGAGAAGCAATGTATTTAGCCAAATTCAAATCAGAAATTCCTAAAGTTTTAACAGGAGATAAGGGAGGAGAGTGGTAATATTTTATACTTACTACTTATTTCTACCAGGATTATCTCTTTCTATCTGACTCCTTCACCCCAAAGTTTTCCAAATATGATCACCCCAAAAATTAAGGTCAATAAAAATTGTATTATCTGGTAAATAGGGAAGACCACATTGTGAATAAAATTTAAGCAGTGGGCAAGGACATTCGGGGGCATGATCAAAAAATTGTACAAATTTGGGAAAATTGTACAAATCTTCCCCAAAAAGTCTGATCCAGTTCCAAAATCAGCAATGTACATGAGATTGCTCCAATCCTCTTCCAGATGGTTTGAGGAAGTATGAGCTGAGTCCTAGACATAATGCTAGAGATATGAAATGGACAAATAAAAAGCTTCATTAAAATCCTAAAATAAAATAGAAAAATCTGCAGCAGATGGTATGGATTATAGACAGTTAAATGTCTGACAAAGGCAGTAATGATTTTTTTTTTTATCAGCAACAAGGATTTGGGAGAAAGATGGAAAGATTGAATTATAGAAAATACGGTATTGATTTTTGAAAATGGAAGTAAGATTGATCCTAGCCAGTACCTCAGGTAAACTTCTTCGATCCCTATTAAAATGTTCAGTTTGAGTCTAAAAATCAAGGAGGCAACTCAGCACACTTTCCTGAGACCCAGAGGGAGATGATGGGGAAGGAGAAGCGTCCATCTTCCCATTCTTCTTCAGGAGGCGGTCAACAACTGCTCAGAGCAGTGCCACCCCATGACCTTGGGGGACCAGTACACCTGCCCACAGTCAAGAGAGGTGACTAAGTGGGGAAGGCCTGCTAAGCCCCACACACCAGTCTGCTGCACATCAAAAGCACACTGTGTGTGTGTGTACATATATGCACATGCGTACACATGCACGTATACATCACCAGTTAACCTCCTTCCTCTCTTTTTTTTTTTTTTTTTTGCGGTACATGGGCCTCTCACTGTTGTGGCCTCTCCCGTTGCGGAGCACAGGCTCCGGATGCACAGGCTCAGCGGCCATGGCTCACGGGCTCAGCCGCTCTGCGGCACGTGGGATCCTCCCGGACCGGGACACGAACCCATGTCCCCTGCATCGGCAGGCGGACTCTCAACCACTGCGCCACCAGGGAAGCCCATCCTCCTTTCTCTCTTAAGAGTGACTTCTTCTGCCCTATCATCAGCTAGAACTTGGCAAAGGAGAACAAGAAACTCGGACCATCACAGCACATCAAAGGTCTCTCCCACTATATTCCCCAAACTAAGATGCATAAGAACATCTTCCTCATCCTCTTTGGAGACCATTAAGTCAGAGCTGAGCCTAAGAACAGGCTTCTCTTTCTCCCTTCCAAGAACACCTCAGAGGGCATCACTCCTTACATTTCCTGCAGTCACCCTTCCCTTGAGTAAAATGTTAAAAATGGCAATAGACTATAAGAACCTTGCTTTCAAGGACAAAAAATCCTTACCATATAATACTTTGTGCCAGCCCTGCCCACACCAAATTTATTCTCATTAGTATATATTGACTCTCACTTTCTCATCTTCCAACATTATGAACCTTAATTTGATTGGCCATTCAGCCCAGTTTCCTAGATTTGAGCATATGTAGCTGTCTGTTCATCATGTCCATTGTGATAAGTGTCCTTGGTAGGCTGTCAGCTGCTTCTGATGTGTAAATCTGTGGTCTAGACTCACTCAAAGTGTGGTTCCAGGATAAACAAAATCAGCAGAATTACTAGAGAAATGCAAATCAAAACTACACCTCACACCAGTCAGAATGGCCATCATTAAAATGTCTACAAATAACAAATGCTAGAGAGGGTGTGGAGAAAATGGAACCCTCCTACACTGCTGGTGCAGCCACCATGGAAACGTAAGTTGGTGCAGCCACTATGGGAAACAATACGGAGTTTCCTCAGAAAACTAAAAATAGAACTACCATATAATTCAGCAATTCCACTCCTGGGCATATACCCAGACAAAACTATAGTTCAAAAAGATACATGCACCCCTATGGTCATAGCAGCACTATTCACAATAGCCAAGACATGGAAACAACCTAAATGTCCATCGACAGATGAATGGATAAAGAAGATGTGGCACATGTATAAAATGGAATACTACTCAGCCATAAAAATGAATGAAATAATGCCATTTGCAGCGACGTGGATGGGCTTAGAGATTACCATACTAAGTGAAAGAGAAAGGCAAATGCCATATGATACCACTTATATGTGGAATCTAAAATATGGCACAAATGAACATATCTATGAAGCACAAACAGACTCACAGACTTAGAGAACAGGCTTGGGGTTGCCAAGGGGGCGGGAGAGGGAAGGACTGGGAGTTTAAGGTTAGCAGATGCAAACTATAATATATAGAATGGATAAACAGCAAGGTCCTACTGTATAGCACAGGAAACTATATTTAATATCCTGTGATAAACCATAGTGGAAAATAATATAAAAAACAATGTGTATATATATATATATATATATAAAACTGAATCACTTTGCTGTTATTAACAGCAGAAATTAACAGAACATTGTAAATCAACAATACTTCAATTAAAAAAAAAGAAAGGAAATAAAATACAAATATAAGAATGAAAAAAAAAATCAGCAGAACTCCAGGCCTCACCCCAGATCTCCCAAGTCAAAGTCTGCATTTTAACACTACCCCCTGGGTGATCCTTACGCACACGAAAGGTTAAAAATCACTCCTGAGAAGTAGGAGTTCTCTGTCTAAACTGCAAGGCACTTATCATACTCCTGAATACAGGCTGGGAGTAAATCAGGAAACGTTAACTGAGTCACTAGAATGGGATTTTATAGAGATAGAGAGGGAAAATATAAGAAATGGTGGTTGTTATACTATTTACACCTAGACTCCAAAATTTATGTCCCTTACATGAAGCACTTAGAGAACTCAGTAACTCTGTATATTTAAGTGGTGTAAGTGCTACAGAAGTTCAAAGAAAGGACAGCTTGACGTGGGATTTCCAGGTAGGGGAGAATACAGTGGAGACAGCAGGACTTGAACTAAGGATCAGTGGATAAGATCTCTAAAATATGACTGCTAGGAAAATCTTCTAAATCCAAAACAGATGGATTGAGTTGTCAGATAGTGGTTACCAACCATGTGAACTTTAATAAATCGCTTCTTATCTCCAAGCATTAATAAACCAGGAAGGTGATACAGCACAGTGGAAACAAGATTTGGTGTCAGAAGGACTCGCCTCCAATTCTAGCCAGACTATGTCACCTTGGAACAGTTACCTTACCTTGCTAAGCCTAAGCATCCTACCTAAAAATGAGAGTAATACTTGAGAATTCAATTATAAGAAAAGGTATACAAAGTTCCCAGGTCAACATCTGTCACATAACAGGTGGTCAACCAACATTACTTTACCTTTTCTCCTCCCTTCCTTCTAGCAAAGAGTTGAGCCAGCATAAACGTGAACTAAATCTAGATCTGAGTTGGTAAGGACAATACAGATGAGGAAAGTCCTGAAGACCTCAAGCTTGATGTGGCAAGAAGGATCATTGTGCAAAGGTGAAAACAGTATTTTAGGAATACCAGCCTAGCAGTGTGTCCAGAGTGGACTAGAGAGGCAGGTGATGGTGGTGGTGAATTGGCAAGTTCACTGAAACGCATAAAGGACTTTGTACCAGCTTTCACAGCACATCTGTGCTGACCATTTGTCTCTGCTCTCAGATCCCCTCTACACTTGTCTGCTCTAACCTGCATATTCGAGGACTGGATTTCTTGCCAACTGGCTTCCAGGTAGGATCAGCCAATGGGAGGCTAGAAAGCTTGAGTAGGAGGAGGAAAGAACCTGTTGATCCTTTCCTCTCCCTGCACGAGGTGGCATCTTAGAGAGCCTATTTCTCCTGGGAGTCTCCAACTCCAACAGACAATCCTGGCCTCTGTGCTCCCAGCTCCCACCAGGCAGCCTCTGCAGAGCTCCCAAACACCTCCACCCTCCGTGGTCTCTCTGGTCTGGCGGGGGGAAAAGCTTCCAGCCATTGCCAACCTCTGGGTTGCTGTACCCTCTCCTCTTTGGCGTCTCATTTTTATCATCACCTAGGTAACAATACTATAATATAACAGAACTATAATACGGCTTCCTGTACTATATTATTCGTTCTATTGAAAGATTAAAAGTGGTTTATATTTCCCTACTAGACCTTATCTGACAGAGCATCTGTATCAAAATACATCTCAGATTATGGTTGTATGATGATGTGGGTTTCTAAATCTTGGAAAATATACAAATGAAAGCTACATAATGATTGATCTTCCATTGAAGAGTAGGAGAGAAATTGGGGTCAGAACTCTCCAACCAAAACATATCATGAAGCCATTAACACAGGATAATTATTAATCTGGGAATGTAATTGTACCTACGAGCATGTCACATTTAATTTGCATGGGTGATCTGGAAAGGTGAATAACAAACGCAGAAATTAATTCCACAGATCTAATTGGGAGATGTTGCAAACACCCAAATGATGGTGAAATGATCAAAAAGAAAAAAAACCTGAGTTACAGAAACATGGGCAGGATATGGTGGTAAAACTCATCAAAATGCACAGCTGGATCAAAACAGCAAAATGAGATGCCGCCTGAAAAATCTACATTGGTATAGTTAAGAGAAAGCAATCAAAAACACGGGTATTCCATGAGTAGGAAAGAAAGTAAAACAAATCAATCTGAGAAGACGGAGGAGTGACGGTGCAAACTTGGATATAATTTTGAAATACGATGGAGGAAAAAGAGCCTAGTTAAGTTGAGCTCTAACCATAGACACCCTGTGGGGTTTTTTTTTTTAACAATAACAACAACAACAAACATGATGTTCTCTCTCCCTCCAACTTCCACTCACTCCCCCCAGTTTACACACTATTGATTAGGCCATACTCACTATGCCTTACTCAATTTTGCATAGCTCAATAACACATATGAGAAAAATATTAAGAATTGCAAGAACTCTGGGAAATAAAATCTGAAAGATCATGAGCAGGAGGACACGAATGATAAAGGAAGCAGAAAGAGACAGACTGGCTGAACAATCCTATTGCTAGCACAGACCCAAAGATGATCGTCATATTGTGTGGGACAAACAAATTCCAATTAGAGAATAGATCTCAATGTTGACCTAATTATTGAACGTCCAGCTCTCATTTTTATGGGATGAATCCAGGCAAGTAAAATAAATTCTTGGAGACAAAACTGCTCTTTCTAATAAGGACAATGACTTCCTCTTTCTCCATGAAACCCCAGGTGGTCAAAACACAAAAGCCCCATACATTATTTTTTGTTCAGTTTGAACCTTAAATCCTTCTATAAGGATAATATTGACTTCAAGGGGTCCAGACAGTGTATTTCCTATGTGGTCAAGAAGGGTTTTCTTTTAGGGAAACAGGAGTTCAAAATAAGGACAAGAACTCTTAACTCTGCAAGGATACAACCAACACAATGTAGCAGCCACCAATAAGACTGCTTGCTTCCAAGTAAAGTATTAGGTGAAAGAAGAATAAAGGATTAAAGCCAAACACTCACAGCTCCGTGTTAAGCTGGGCTGTTATAATCTAAGTATTCATGAGAAACCATTTTAGAATTTAGAAGGGGGTGGGAGAGAAGTAACTAGAGTCAACTGTAATACAGAGAGGGTCTGTCACATGATCTAATTACAGAAATGAAAGCAACCCAGGAATTATGTGGTCTATTCAAGCCTGCAGGGAGGACGAACAAAGAATATAATTATCCATCAAGCCTGTTGATGAAACAATTACTATTTAAAGCAGATATAGATTTAAAATTAATTTGCTTCTGCATTCTGAGGATTGGGGGACAGAGATAAACAGTGTTTGAAGTTTAATTATCCGTGTGTAAGATGAAGGGGCTCATTTCAATTTGGTTAGCACTGCAAAGCGTTTTGGATGGTGTGAAAGGAAGGACCCGACTCGGCTGAAAAGTCCCAGCACTGCTAAAACCTGTGATTAAAGCGAGTGAGGAGGCTGGTTCAGCCTCATCCCCACAGGATGTGGTAGTATCACAGGAGAGATGGTGCAATTGCAAATTAATATTCAAATGAGCACTAGTTTGAAGTTTACCTGGAGGGGGTAACACACTATCTCTAAAAGAGCAGAAGGGGGCCAGCCAAAGAGTTCCAGACTCCAGAGCCGTGAGATCTGGGGAGTGGAGACCTTCACGCATGTATGAGCAAAGAGGACATCTACCTGCCAGCTACTCTGAATGGACTGATTCTTATCAGAGGCCATGTGTGCAGTGTCCCAGGGCCGAATGGCAGGGCTGAGGGGAGGGCAGGGTGAAAGGGTGAACTGGAGCTGGAGTGCAAGATGAAAAACAGAGACTAGAAAATTCAAAAGTTAAAGAATGACTGTGGATAGGCATGGAATTGTGTCTGTGTTCAGACATCAAAACTCCCGGGGACAGAATTTCTAGACGTCAGACCCAACTCACTAGCCGCCATGGGGGAGGTGTGCTCAGTGACCCGGCCGTGCTCAAAGGGCCTGGAGCAGAGCCGGCTACGTGACGTGGTGGTTAAGAGGATGGTCTTGAGAACGGGCCAGCTGGAGTGAAAAGGCCAGCTCTGCCACTTTTCAATTTTATGACCTTCTCAAAGCGTTTGACTCCCCAAGTCCCCTCCATCTCATTGATGACATGACTTTCCTCCTTTCCTCATTGCGTGGCTGTAAGTATTAAATATGGTTATGAGGGAAAACCTCAGTGTCCTCTCCCTACTTAAACTTCCAAGGGTTCCCCATAGTTTTTTGGGTAAAGAATCTCCTCACCGTGGACTGCAAGGCCCGGCAACGGAGGGACCCCGTCACCTCAGCCACCTTCCCTTTCCCCTCCCCACCACTCTCTCCACTCCGGCCATGCAAGCCTCCTTTAAGTTCTCTGCTTTCTCTCCTGCTTCAAGGCCTACCCGTTTACTTTTGTCTCTGCCTTGGAACACTTTCCCTTCCCCCCTCCTTTAACCAGTTAACCGTTATCTATTCATTCTGCAGATCTCAACTCACAGTATCTTGGGTGGTAGTTAGCAGCACAGGCTCTGAGGACTACTTGTCAGGTTCAAAATCCCAACTCCACCACTTACTATCTGTGTGACTTTTGCCCGTCTAAGAGTCAGCTTACTTCCCACAAAATGGGCATGAACACCAGCACCTACCTCATACCATCGTTGTAAGGGGCACAGGAATTAATACACATGACAGACAGTCTCAGCACACAGCCTGGTCTACGGGGAGCACTGGAAAACTGCTCTTGCCGTATTCCCCAAAGCCCTCCCTTCCATGTCACTTGTCAAGGTAGCAATTTTATGTTTGTGTGATTATTTCAATATGCCCATCTCTTCACTAGAATGGAAGCTCCATGGGGGCAGGAACTTTCCAGTGTTTAGTCCACAGTATAGATTCAGTTCCTAGCAGAACAGACACCCAAACATTTCCTTGAGGAATAAATGAATGGAAATGCTGAGCACAGTGCCTGGCACCTAGCGGGACCTCGATAAATACTAGCTTTTCAGTAACAACCCACTGATAACGCCAACGGATAATTGAAAAAACTAATAATCACTTTGCCCAGAGGTTCTCAACTGGGAGTCATTTTGCCCCCCAGGGAAGACTGGCAATGCCTGGACAGGGCGGGGAGAGAAGCATGCGGGTGCTACTGGGATCGAGTGTGAAGAGGCCAGGGAGGCTGCTAAACATCCTACGATGCACAGGGCAGCTTTCGCATGACAGAGTCATCCAGCACAAAAACGGCAACAGGACTAAGGTTGAGAAACCCTGAATTATGCCTTGTCATTTTTCACCGATTGCTTAACTCACCTGTTGAGTTATAGCAGGCAAATCCAGCTTCAGGGAATCATTCTTGCCTTTCATTCTGTCCATTTCTATAGGTATAAAGCCATCCTTGCCTCCCCCTCGGTCCCCAGACTCTCTTGGCCTAACGGAGCAGTCTCATTTCTTCTCACCCCTGTGCCCGGTGAGAGCCTGGAATTTGGGCACGTGGGTGAGGCTGAAGAAAAGCACACACCCCAAGACGTCTCCCGGTTTGTTCCCTCTTTTGCCTCATACACATATTCCTATTTTCAGCAGAGCTTTCAGTAGAAGCCAAATGTGAGTACCACTACTCGGCTTTTAGGACAGAGCTCTGTTTCGAATGTCATGCTTCAAGAAAGTTCATGCAGCCAAAAAGTAGGGCAGGGGCCACCATGTTTGATCTCTCATCTCTAATACAGAGGTCACTCTAAGATAAAGAGAATTTGCTCCAACCATAAGCCCTGGGCTCAAAATTATCAAATATAAATTCACAGGGATGAATTATAGGATCTGAGAAAAAGTAGGATAATGGAACAAAGTTGATCTGAAGTGGCAATCCCGGTAATATAAAACGCACCAATACACACAAATGCTAGAGGTTAATACAAATTTTAAAACTCAACATTTAGTCGACCGCATAAAATGACATGGTGACAATGGTTAAAAGTATGTCAAACAGAAATTACAAGTGTTGGCAAGGGTGTGGAGAAATTGCACACTGTTGGCTGGAAGGCGTAATGGTTCAGCCACGGTGGAAACCAGTTTGGCTGTTTGTTCCTCAAAAACTTAAACAAAGAGTCACCCTATATCCCAGCAATTATATTAATACCAGTATAAACTAGGCATAGAACCAAAAGAATTGAAAACAGAGGAACAAGAACATGGATGTATATATTCACAGCAGCACTATTCACAACCCCAAAATGTTGAAGTAACCCAAATATCCATCAACAGATAAATGGATAAATAAATGGTGGTATATCCTTACAATGGAATATTATTCAGCCATAAACAGGAAAAAGTACTGATACTTGCTACAGCGTGGATGAACCTACAAAAATCGTACGCAAAATAAAGTCACATAGTATATGATTCTGTTTATATACAATTCTAGAATAGATAAGTCCATATAGACAGAATGTGGATTAGTTGTTTCTAGGCACTGGAGAAAAGGGGAAATGCAGAGAAATGCAGGAAAACTGCTAATGGGTAAGAGGTTTTATCTATTAATACAGAATATCAGCTCCTTTAAATTAAGGCGGAAACGTTTTGGAACTAGACGGACGTGATTACACAACACTGTGAATGTAGTAAATGCCACTGAATTGTTCACTTTAAAAATGGTTGATTTTATGTTATGTAAATTTCATCTCAATAAATTCTCTTTTAAAGCATGCTAAAATCGCACAAACTTGACAGACACTGAAAAAGAGAACACCTCAAAATGGAAATAGATGCAGTAGCCTGGGGGACTGTATGTAATCTATTTTTGCAGTCTTGATATCACTTTGTTTTTTTCAAAGTAATACGTACTGGCTATAAAAACTTTAGAAAATATATAAAAGTACCACAAAGAATATATAAGGCTCTATGGATAATATTTCCAGTTTTTCAAAATATATATTCTTTAATGTCAATGTCAAATTAACTTTGCAATTAAAAAAAAAACCAAGACCCTGTGCATTAAGTAATATAAACCTACACAGTTGAACATTTACTTCTGCCAGAGCTTTTATTATAAGCTTGTTTCTTTCTGTGGGCGGAGGCTGGGCTGGGGGACCGAGGGTTGCCAGGGAAGCAGGTAAGTCTGTGACGTTTTGGCTAGGGCCTCTCTTCTATCCTTCCATCCATCTCAGACCAGTGTGTCTGGCCCTTACCAGGCTGGCAAATTCTGGTCTCCGTGGGACAGAAAGCTTCCTTCTCCACATCTGAGCCACTGACCCTCCAAGAAAGAGACTGGTATTTCTACTCCTTTCCCTGCAGAGCCTCCTTCCTGCCCACAGCAAGAGGTCTCCATAACTTATTGTACTAGTAAGCTCTGAGAATGGGGAGATGGGGGCTTAGTATCCTTGACTTCATGAAAAAGATCGTTACCTCCGAAATATTTGCAAATGACGGTGAACTGTATGTCTCACTTCCCATCCTACTAAACCTTTTGAGCATAAACATGAATAAAATGAGAAAGGAACAAAAAGAGAAGCAGAAGTCTGGAGCCTGGCTCAGCATAAAATGGATATGTTACCAGTGAATTAACAATAATCAAAGGTCCATGTTATAACCACACTGCAGTGGTAACTGTCTCCATGAAAAGACACCACCCCAATTCACAGACCCAGAGGTTTTGGTTTTGAATGTTCACTCTTACCTTCATCTATCAGTGGCCTCTCTCTCAATCCAATTTTATCATCAAAGCTTCAGATCCAACATCCGTCCTCTTCTTGCAACACTTGTTCCTCCTGTTCTTACAGCAAAACTGCCCTTCCCGAGTCACTTCCTCCTGACGAAAAAGACCAGATGTCAAAGGTGTGCAAGTATCCTCAAGAGATTTCCTCCCCACAGAAACTGATAGGACCGAAAGAGCACTAGTTCACCAAAACATGGTAAAGGAAATAAAAAGAGATAATTGCCAGAAATATCAACATTGACAAAAAAGGGCAGAGAATTTTCCAAGTATGGAGTTGCCTCTCTGGCATGGGAAGTCTATCCCACAGCTGATGGAAGGTCCTGATTCTTCTCCGTTTCCCCAGGGAACTTAGCGTTAATGGTTTTCCCAAAAACAGCTGCTTGAGGAAACATCACCACAAGCAGAGAGAAGAAGCCTAGCCAACTGGCCTTGTCTCTGCTCCTTGCTGTACATGAGGCAGAGACATACAGAACCTACAGCAGTAACACAGAGTAACATAAATCATCAAGAGAAATAAAGGAGAGACTAGTCAGACGCTCAGTGTCCTCTTGTTCTGTCTTGTCATGATGCACAGACATGAGAAATCATAGATGCTTAAGAAAGAAGTGAATTATGCTCATCAGATACCAGCAAAACACTTCACATGTCTGTACATTGTATGGTTTCTATCTCAACCCAAAACCCACCCTGATCAGGAATTTGGAAGCACTTGCCTAGAATGGGGCCTGATTTTATTCTGGGCTGTACAGAACTGCCTACGGGATCTAAGTGAAGACTCTGCAGAGACAGAGTTCCAGGTATTCAAAAAGGTACACTTCCATATAAACCAAAGTGGCCACCAGATGTGAGGCACTCATGCCCCAAGCTATGAGAAAGTGGAAAAGTCTAAATGCCCCCATGAGCCATTTGGTATCATTGAGTTTCTCCTGGGACACTCTGTACTGCCTGTAAATACGACCAAATCCAATTCTAGGTAGCTTCTGGAACAAGGCAAGTGGTCAGGATTTATTCAGGCCAACATCTGGAAACATGCATGTTCCAGTTAACTCTGTGAAAAAGCGAAGTCATATCCTGGAACTGTCCCCACCCACCCCCACCCCCCGCCCCTCCTCTACCAGCCTAAAAACCTCCACGGCACAATATGTCTCTAAGACGCCTTAAGATAGCATCACAAAATTGGACAATAGCTGGCAGGAATCATCTCCCAGACTTGCCAGACTTGGTATTTTTTAGGGTAGAAAGCATCTAATGGCCACGAGTACTTCATTTAGGGTTTTTCTAATGCATTGCAAGAAGTTCACTCTCTAGCACTGAACTCTGCCGAGGAACCCATCTCAACCTCCCATCCCACCTCTAGAGAATTTTCATCCAAATATTTTATTAAGCTTGTCCCAAATGCTCAGTATTTGCAGAGTACTTTGCAATAATTTAGTAGCCTTCTCTCAAGACACACCTAGAGAAAGGAGATTTCCCACACACTATCACCATTTACTTTGCAGAGGGAGACCCTGGAGTCTCTAGGGAGGTTTACAGCTAGTGGCCAAGATCTTTTTGGAGTCACAAAGAAGGGCCAGCTGATTCCACTGGGAAGGGGACCAGTGACTGCAAGGTCTTCCCTTTTGGCTGGTGATAGTTTGTTTCCCATTGAAGTTACTCCTTGGAAGCCTTCTTAGACAAAGGTCTATCTTGAAGTATTTTAAGGTGTTGTTTATCGGGAAGAAGTAACATATTAATTAGCTAATACTGTAATATTGGTTCATATGTTAGTATTGATAAATTTTCATGTATCTGGACAACGTGGTTATCACCCACGTGAGAACAGGTCCTACAATGATGAGACCTAGGACAGGTAAGTTTGGAAAAGGAAGCTAAAAAGGAAGAGGAGAATTATCCACAGTAGGAGGTGGTCTAGGACCAGAATACAGGAAACAGTAGGAGGGGGTAGCGATGCGGGCGGGAGAGAGGAAATGAGGGCACTAGACACTTGGCTGGTTTGAGATGCAGCAGGAGGAGCAGAGGAAATGAAAACCAGACTTTGCTGAATTGACAAATCTGCCTGAGCCAGCGCTGTGCTTACCAGCACACAGGGAGGAGACCCCAGGGAAGGGGGATGTGACTGGTCTTTGATACCCTGCCCTCATTGGCACCACTGCTAAGGGAACAATAAGCTCTCAGAGAGCTGCGAGATCGGGTGGAGTGTCAGGAACAGAGCAGGAGCAGGGGAAAGAGGTAGGAAAGGATCAGAAGTTCTCCAGGTTGGGAAGAGTGGAGTGGGTCAGAGGCCCTGGAATTTCCCATTGGGTGACCATGCCCGGGTCCATCTCCTGGGAAGGTGGGCATGCCGGAACAGTTCACGCCACGGCCAGGCATCTGGGAGTGCCTCCCGAGCCCATCTGGGATCTCTGATCTCCTAGCAAAGAGTGTGTGAGGAAGGACCACACCACACGCCTATCCTGCTTCTGGTGTGGAAATGTGCTCATCAGCTCCATGATCCTCTTCCCTTTTCTCATCCTCTCCCCCCATACCTCCTGCATGCTCCCTCTAGGACTGCCAAGACAAAATCGTTAAGAGATGCGGTTTACTTCTTTGATAAAATGTAATTATTGAGTGGTACTGATTGATAAATCTTACCTAAAAAATGAAAAAGAAATTTAAGTTGCCTATGGGTTCCCCTCTACATACAAACACTCTTCACATTTTAGCTTCACAACCTTCTGTGGTCTTACCCTCACTTCCTGGGATTCCCAACCCTTGATGCTGGTCTCTGGTTGCTTTCAGTTCTATCAGGATTCACCCTAAGGGACAGGCCTCATGTTCCTGGCCTTTTCTGACAATTCTTCCTGATAATCTTTCTTACCATCAAAATGTACCTGACCTACCTTCCATTCCCTGAGAGCTTCCATTCCCTGAGAGCTATTCTGATATACTAACCTATGCCAAGAGAAAACACATGCCTTATGGTTTTTTGAGAAATTCAAATGAGAGAAATTAATATATACAGGTAAAGTATTAATATTTTGTTATTATAAGTACATTAGTCCTTATAGGTAACAAACTGACATTTCAGGAGGGACTGAGAGAAATCTCATCTAAACCAGTGGCTCTGTTTGGGGGAATTGCAGGCATCAGGCATGCTGGTCTGGGGGAGGGGAAGACAGGGAGAGGCTGCAGCTTTGACTCTGACATTTTATAAGCCGGCTGCCCACTCCTCATGTGCTCGCTGCCCATCCTATGGCCAGTTCACGTTTTGCTTCATTCAGTTGAATCTAGGGAAAAAAATCAAACCTTAGATTGATCTATAGTTAATAATACTAAGTGTTTGAGGGACACAAGAGCATCAATGTACAGTTAGTTCCCAATTATGGAAAACAGATGCCTTAGGGCCAAATATCTTTTAAATCTTCTGCAGTTGGCAAGGAACCATTAGGGACTCACTCCCCTAGACAGGGCCAGAATTGCTTCCATTCAGGGGAGTCTGTCAATTTCCAGCTCTGTGATATAGGACAAGATATTCAGCCTCTTTGAGCCTTAGGTGCCTCATCTATAAAATGGGGATAAATCCACCTATCTCACCAGGTTGTAAGGATTCAATGTAACAGTTATGTAGTATCTGCAAAGCACATAACTCAAGGTTTGTCATACAGGAAACAAGTGAAAAGAGTAGCAGGCATAGCAGCTACTCCCAGGCATTTTAAGAGCGGAAATATTCAGCCTTCAAAAGGTCCTCAAAGGTAGCTGTACGATCTACAGATTAGCCAAAAGACTTGGAAACCAGTTGGGTTTGGGAGTTTCACATTGCCCTTTGAGACAGTTGGCAAACCCATGAAGTGTCTCAACCTCAAGGACAGGAATTTCTGCCCTAGAGAGAGACATGACCTGTCTAACCAGAGATAGAGCAGAGGGCCTGGCCAACCCTGCAAGACTTCTCCCTCCCACCAAGCCAAGGGTATACCCACCCCCTCTCCTTTTCCTGACCTCACCCTTTTCCACCCACCTACTCCCCACCCCCCTCCCGGCCTAATCTCAACTCCAAGAGTGCTCTTTGCTTTTAACACGCCTTGCCCAGCTTAATCAGTAGCCAGCTGCCCTCCACTGCCAGTTAGTAGCCTGCCCTGACATGAGTTCCTTCTCCTGCCAGCCAGCAGATGTGACTTTTTTAGGAAGATTCAATTCCCAGCCTGCGCCCTTTCTGCTAATGACAGCCTCTCTCTCTCTCTCTGAAGGTTACCTGTCGCCCGCCAGCATTCTTGCTCATGAATGCAAAGTAAAGTGTGTGCTTGCCCTGACCTTGGAAAAGCACATCATTCTATATACGAGTTCTAAAAAAGAACATTTGACATTTGCTGTCTTATTTGTGTCAGGACTGAGAAAAGTCCCGCGTGGCAGGATACTCTCTTAGGTTCAGGGATGTGGTTTGTGAATGGCACTCGTCAACTAAACCTTGCAATGATACTCAGCAGGCATGATGTGGAGAAAATGTTAATGAAATCTTGCCTAACTGCCGGAACACATTTGAATAGAATCAAAGTCATATGTGAGATTTTTTTCTCTTATACTAAGTCTTTCCTGCATATATTAACCTTTTGCCAGTTTTTTTCAAAAGCACAAAACTAGGATGATTCAGTCATTCTTCAAACATGTATCGAGTACCCATTATGTATCAGACCCTGTACTGCGCACTGGGACAAAAAATTAAATGAGGCATAGATTATTTTAGGCAAATTATTATTCAAGATTTTATGCTGAGAACCCAACTTCTTGGTTTGCTAAAAACAAAGCAAAAAGACAACATGCATTTCTGGACCTTCGAGTCATTTGGAAATAGGCAAAGGGAAAGGCAGGGCTCTTAAAAAGAGCAAATAGACTGCAAGCAACCAGAATGGATGAGATGATCTCGGACAGATTGGGATGATCTTTCAGAAGGAGAGTATCCTGACTTGCTGTTGTTTATGAAATAGTCTTTCAAGCAAGAAGGGCCTGCAATGGCCATGCTAGGCTCGCCCTCCTTGACCAGTCTCTACCCTGCAGCCTGATGCCACTGAGAGTGAAATCCAGTTGAGCCCTGCTTTCCTGATAGTGGTGCAAGGCACCATCTAGCAGAAGCTTCCTGATGCAGAACTTTTAGAGAATTCAAGGACTCACTCTGTCATCATCATCAGAAGTGCATGTTTCCACTGCTGAGTCAGAAGAACTAAATTGGAGCAGGACCAGAAACAAATGATGAGTCAAATGAAAGCTGTAGCTGCAGAGCAAATGCCCCTGGCACTAAGATTGCTGGGGCATGGTGTGGGGTACCTCTACAAATCCCTAGGGCCCATTCATTCATGCCAGAAATGGTTATGGAACATCTCCCATGCTTCTAGAGCTGTCCTAGGTGCTGGGGACAGAGCAGTGAACCAGACAGACAAGGCCCCAACCTCATGAAGCTTATCTTGTAGTGGAGAAAGACAATACAAGAATAGTTTATAAGGCTGAAGAACAAAAATTAAAAGATGAGCTAAAGAGTAACTTATGGAAGGTACTTATATTGGTCCAGATTTTATTGCAGACAACAGAATCCACTCTTGCTAATTTAAACAGAAAGGGATTCTATACAGGGAATTTAGTGATTATAAAATTGTTAAAAGGGCTGGAAGAGTAGGCTCTAGACTGACCTCTCAAGAACAGTCCTCAGCCTCTGCATAATCTGTCATAAGAAACTGCTGTATTAGGAAGGTGCTATATCCCTACTGACTGCAGAACTATTCCAGGCCCCAATGCAATTAAAACAGCTGCTGCAGAGCCACAGAATCAGAAAGCTGCCCTTTGTTGCTACACATTGTAGCCAAAGCTACAACTGCTCGCTCCAGAATCACACCACGGCCACCACAGTCCATGCCAACAAAATGATGCTTGGTCCCCTCAAAATGGAGACCCTGTGAACCACAAAATTGGTGCCTTGCACTTCGTTCCTGGAAACAAAATAATTTCTAGGATCCAAGCTCCAAGACAGTTTGGGAAATGTGAATTTCAGTTCTGCAGTCTGAGCATAGGAAAAGAGAGTTTGAATGGATGTTAAACTACCCAATCCAGAGTAACTATCACACCATTTTGGAAGGATATTCAAGGAATGCCTCTGGGGGAGGTGGCATTTAAGCTAAGACCATCTAAAGAACTGAGGAAGAAACTTTCCAGGCATAGGAAAAAAAACAAACAAACAAGGGTAACAACTCCAGGAATAGTGATTGAGGGCAATAAAGAACCTGGAGGCGTTAGGAGAAGCAGGGCTTAGGAGATCATAGTAAGGACTTGGATTTTATTCAGAGTACTGGAAAACCATAGAGAGTTTTATGAAGGGGATCAGCATACCCTGATTTGTATTTTTAAAAGAAAATTCTGAAAGAATGAAATAATGCCATTTGCAGCAACATGGATGGACCTAGAGATCATCATACTAAATGAAGTAAGTCAGACAGAGAAAGACAAATACTATATGATATCACTTATATGTGGAATCTAAAATATGACGCAAATGAACTTATCTACGAAACCGAAACAGACTCACAGACACAGGGAACAGACTTGTGGTTGCCAAGGGGGCGGGGTGGGGGATGGGGAGGGATGGATTGGGAATCTGGGATTAGCAGATGCAAACTATTATATATGGAATGGATAAACAACAAGGTCCTACCGTATAGCACAGGGAGCTATATTCGATAACCTGTGATAAACCATAATGGAAAAGAATATGAAAAAGAAGATATATATGTATAACTGAATCACTCTGCTGTACACCAGAAACTAACACAACATTGTAAATGAACTATACTCCAATTAAATATATATATATATATTTTTAAAGGGGGAATTCCCTGGCAGTCCAGTGGTTAGGACACTGCACTTTCATTGCAGAGGGCCCAAGTTCGATCCCTGGTCAGGAACTAAGATCCCACAGCTGTGCCGCACTGCCCAAAAAATACAAAAGGAAGGAAGGAAGGGAGGGAGGGAGGAAAGGAAGGAAGGAAGGGAGGGAGGGAGGGAGGGAGGGAGGGAGGAAAGGAAGGAAAGGAAAGGAAAGGAAAGGAAAGGAAAGGAAAGGAAAGGAAAGGAAAGGAAAGGAAAGGAAAGGAAAGGAAGGAAAGGAAAGAAAAAGAAATATGGGCTCAAGGTGGAAAATGGATTGTAGATGAGCAAGAATTGAGCCAAGGAAACAAGACAGAACATTCTTGAGGATTAGAGATGATGGCGGTTGGGGTGAGGACATTGACCACAGAGATGAAGTTGACACATTCGATGTGTATTTTGTAGGGAGAACCACAGGAATTCAGAAGGAAATAGATGTGAGGAATAACAAAAAAGGAAGCATTAGGGATTGTTCCTATGTTTCTAATCTAAACAAAGCGTGGATAATATTACATTTACTGGGTTGAAGAACAATGCGGAGGACATTCAATGAGTCTCCAACTTACCAAAACACCAAGTCCTTGATGTTAAAAAAAAAAAAAAAAAATCAGTCATGTAGACAGGCTGGAAGTGGACTCAACCAGAAAGCCTCACGTTTTGCTAATCTCATTCTTCAGCAAACTCAAGCGTATTCTTATGGTTCTGGTGTAGTGGGTCTTAAACTCTGGGTATGAAATATTCTGACACAGGTGGGACCCACATTCAGACTGGGATAAAGGTTTGCCTGGTAAAAGAAATGTGGAGCAGTGCAGAATAGTTTGAAGAGTTGGCATCTAATAGCCATGAGAAACAAAACTCGTAAAGTATAAAGTCATTTGAAGGTGAGAGGCTGAGCTCTGAAAAGCCACATGTATTTTGGACTGTGGCAATTCGAAGCCCCATGTTTCCACGTTGGCACAGCAAAAGAATCCTCAGCTCACCTACTTTCACATCTCTCTCCTCCTCACCTCTCTCTATTCACTTCCACCATCACAACACTTGCTAGAATTAGAAGAAAATGCTTCCTGGGATTTATGAACCAACAGTTCAATGATAAAATGATGCCAAAAGCAAAAATGTAGATTATTATCTCTTTATAAACAGAAATACTATTAGTAATCAGCCTGGGAGTCACCTAGAAGAACGAACTCAAAAGCCACTGCTCTAGACTACACTATCATCTCTTTGACAAATAAATAAACCAACAAGAATTTAAAAGTCTAAGCAAGAGACAGAAAGGGAGGCCATGCCTGTGCCGTGCCTCTCTTTAGCAATCAGAGCTCTTAGAATAGCTCTGTTGCTGGAGCAGAAGCAAATAATCTTTTGCTCTCCCTAAGCATTAAATCTTCCACATGTCTTTAGCACTCTCCATGGGCATACTGGTGCCAAAGCAGAAAAAGATTTAATTTCATGTTGCTAGGTTCTCACTTTTCTGTGGTTAATAAAGAGGCAGGTGCAGTCAGCTAGGCTGTTAAAAAAAAAAAAAAAAAAAAAGGAGAGAGTGAAGATTGTTTATCTGACCAACTTCAAATCTTGCTAAACCACAGTATAAGACAACTCATAACTTGTTCCCAGCTCCCGTATCTCAATCGCTTTCAAGGGAAGAGCTTCTGAAGGTATTTCACACTTACAAATGAAATTATTTTACCAACATAGGGCACTCTGAGCTCTGCATGTAAGAATTTTTGAGCCCTTCTCCTACCCCTCTCAATATAAAAGATGTAAGTATGTAATATACTAAGCCCAAGAGTAAAGTTGCTAGCTGTTGAACTGATGAGTTGTGGGTTGTGAAGATGCATACCCAGTGTTCTCAAGAGTTAAAGCTGAAGTCAGAGCAATCTATCCCCTGATAAAGGGAAGTTGGTCTGTACAAAAAGGAAGATTGATTCTTCTAAAGGATGGTGTTTAATAAAATAGTTGGTTAGTAACTAACTGGTTGACTGAATTTGGCCAGTTTCCTTGTATTGGAGCCATCAATTTGGGCTCAGTTTCCATCTTTAGTCCAATCTCTGGCTGTGTTGGGATTTTTGTTAAGTGCTTACACCGAAGGGTAGGGAAGAGAAAGCAGAAGGGGCATGAGCCACAGTTTGTCATTTTGTCACCTAATAGGAAAATGTATTCATGTGTAACTTTTCTTTAGAATCTCTTGGTTCTGAGCAGATGGTAGATATTTACTTAATACATGTCTCTTGAATATGTCAATGAATCATGGTACCCATCTGGTGTAGGCAAATTCTACACTGGGGATTGTGGTTGCCTCTGTAACATACATTGCACTTCCCTCTTATGGAGAAAAAGCAATGATGTCTGAGGGAATGACCTCATTTAAGGAGACAGGCCTGGCTGCCTATGAGCAATCTCAACCCACTTTCCAGAGATGGGCTAAGAAATGGTCCTGTGACCCCTGATTCTGGCCAGTGAGAAGGAAAGGAGGTTTCCAGGAATGTTCTTCTTTGTTTTTGAGAGAGAGCAATAGGAAGCTGGTTTTCTCTCCCTCACTGTATGTGAATAAGGAGGCTTCTAGCCCCAAATGCTGCTGGCAGCCACTTTGCGAACACAAGGAAAACCAACCCAAGAATGAAGCCAAATTTTAAGACACAATGAAGAGATGGAGAGAACCTGACCCTCTGATGACACTTTTTGAGTTACTGAATCAATCAAACATAAAGCCCCCTCTATTTCCAAACTGCCTTCTATAAGACCTAATAAGTAGCCTTGTTGTTTAAGCCCATTTGAGTTTGGTAATCTGTTACTTGCAAACGTATTCGAATGATGTGAAGACTGACACCATTTGCAAAAAGAGATGTTTTAAAAGTATTATTTCAAATACCCAGCTTACCTCTCTTTGAAATAGATAATCAATAATTAACTTTTGTATTACGTAAATGTCCCTAACAGTTCCTTCTCACTATAAAGCTGATTTTAAGAACTGAAAGTCTACAAAGGCAATAGGAAATCGGGGCTGACAGCATTTAGCTCCTCCAGAAATTATGATCTCATTCATGTAAGTGTTTTACAGCAAATCTTATACTTCAAGTGCAGTTTTTGGTTCTTACAATTTGGCGATATTTAGATGTCTCCTTCTTTTATACTTTATTTATTCTTGGGAATCTCATACCAAAATCAATACAGAAGTAACTTAAGGCATGTTGCAAAATGGGGAGGAAAGCCGGACCCAGCCATGTCCACCTGCTCTGTAATTAATTACCCCTTCTTCCACACATCCGGTGAAACACCCATTCTCTGAGTATCGGGTATGAAAGTGACTGTCCATCACAGGATAGCATAGCCTCTAAGAGCATGAACTCAGATCTTGACTCTGCTAGTTATTAGCTGTGTGCTTTTGAGTGAAATACTTAATCTCTATAAACCTCCATTTATCTTCTGTAAATGAAGATAATAATTGTATTTAGTTCATACCACTATGATGTGGATTATATAAGATAATGGGTGTGAAGCACTGAGCACAGCGCCTGGCATGTAGAAAGTGCTCTAGAAACGTCATTAATATTCAGTTTGTGGTGCAAGTGATCAATGGATCTTACCTGCAGGGGAGATGTGGGCATTTTAAAAATGCAGCTTAATAAACCAAATTATTATCTAACAGAGTGGGGTTTTGGAGAGAGCTGCCTGGGGAGAACAGGCAGAGTGGGATATTCCTCTCCTTCTTAACATTGATCTCCTATCTCCCCACATGGAATTAGTCTGGATCCCTCTTCCCTCCTCCATCATCATAACACTTAAGAATTAACTCTGGGCTTCCCTGGTGGCGCAGTGGTTGAGAGTCCGCCTGCCAATGCAGGGGACACGGGTTTGTGCCCTGGTCCGGGAAGATCCCACATGCCGCGGAGCGGCAGAGCCTGTGAGCCATGGCCACTGAGCCTGCGCGTCCGGAGCCTGTGCTCCGCAACGGGAGACACCACAACAGTGAGAGGCCCGTGTATCGCAAAAAAAAAAAAAAAAAAAAAAAAAAAAAAGAATTAACTCTGATTGCTTCACATGGAGCTCAGTGAAATAAAATGATGTAACACAGCAGGATGATAATATCATAGATTGTTATAAATACACTCAATATTGTGTTTTTTAAAAAATCTAGAATATAGAGAATGAATAAACAAAGGAATTAAAAACTAATATAGCCTGCTGATAGTGGCTCATTTACAAGAAAATCAAGAAACTGCTTGAAGGGTTAGGTAAACAGAGTACTGGCAGGGGTCAAGGGGATCTACCCCCACCAGCTGAGGGTAACCTTGAGCAAATCACAGGATCCCACTAGACGTGAACATCCTCATCTATCAAATGAAGGGCTTGGACGTGAACCAGCATTTTACACCATGTGCTTCCTACAGCCTGGGCAGGGACTGGCAGGGGTATGAGTGAGAGGGGAGGGATGGAGAGGGGGAAGCAGGAGCACAAAGGACCATTCTTTGGGGTCCCCTCATTTTCTCTAACCAGAGCAGTTTCATGGTCACCTGCTTTATATACTCTGTTGAAAGAAAACATTTGAACACGCACACACAAAAGATGAACTCCGCAGTCTCTAAAGTCCCTTCCAACGCTGACTTGCCAAGGTTTCCCTCCTCATGGCTGTGATCGCCAACCTTCCCAGCACAGCCCAATCTTTCCATTTCCACTGAACAGACAGGGGATGTTGTCAGCTGTGCTGCCTCCATGCTCCTTCCCTAACAGGAAGGCCTGGAATGTCACAGCTTCACAGCTTCTTTGACCAGGACACCTAGAGCAACAAGCCCACAAGAGATGCGAGGATGCAGGGGGTGACATGAATGGTAGGAAGCCTGATCCTGACAGCAGAGACAGACAGACCTTGGACTAGGTCCTGTACAAGTTGCTAAATCTCCTTCAAAGCTCCTGATCTCTGAGGTTTTCCCTGAACCAACATTCTTTTCCCCATCCCATCCTCAAAGTCCCCAGAGAAGACAGACTAAAGAGATCCCATCTGATTACTCTCAGTACACTTGATTTTTGGGGGATCATCTAACTGTCCTCTTTCAGGGTCCCTGTAGAGTCTGAGATAGAGTTTATCAGGCTAAATTCCATGAAAGTTGGGCTTCACTGGTCAGAAACAAAGATTTATAACTCTAATTTTAATCAAATCACAATAATAGATTTTCCTTAGACAACCCATTTATTTAAACTTCTTAATTTTTTCCTTAAATTCTGTAGCGCAAACATACCAAAAAGTAGAAAATAAAACAATGAACATTCATGTACTCACCACTCAGTTTCGTCAAAGCTTAAAATTTTGCCTTATAATTTTAGAGCTTTAGAGTTTTTAAGGGGAAAAAAAAATATTGCAGATAGGATGAAAGCCCCCTCCTCAATCCCATTCTTCTCCTTCTCACACTCCCCTCTACAAAAGGAATTACCATCTTTAATTTGGTATTTTTCACTTTCATTCATGTTTTCATAATATTTCATAAAATATTATAAAATATATGTATAATATGTGTAATGCATGTAATACGGAACATTAAATATATGCAACGTGTGTAACATGTAACATTACATGTATGTAATCTGTGCAGTTACATTGAACTACATACATATAATGTGTGTATATTCAAAAAGAATATATAGCATTATACTACAAATATTCTGCAACTTGGTTTTGGGTTTGGTGTTTTCTTGGTTCAAGATTTTACTTTTAAGTTTCATCCACATTGAGACACGTGACTCTAGATCACTTTAACTTCAGTATAATATGTCTTTGTATGAAGATACTTCAACTTATCCATTCACCAGTGAATGGAAGTTAAAGCTGTTTCCAATTTCCATCCATTACAAATAATACTAAATTGAACGTTCTTATCCACATGTGAAAAAAATTTCCCTAGCGTAGCAGAGGATTGCTGGGGTGAAAATTAAGTTCACTCAAAATTTTATTTGATGTCCTAAATTGCTTTCCAAAGTGGTTGTTCCAATGTACACTTCCACTTTACACCCCCACTCGCAGAGTATGAATATTTTCTTGCACCACATCCTCACCAACACTTGGAACTGGCAAATTTCTCAGTTTTTGTAAAACTGATGGATGTGAAAAAGTATTTCATTATGGTTCTCATGAATTTTTCCCAGGTCACTGAGGAAAGTGAACAGCATTTCAAAAGCATATTGGCCATTCATGGTTCATCTTCTCTGAATTGCCTGTTCTTATCCTTCACCTATTGATACGTTGACTTGTCTTTTCCTTATTGCTTTTTGGGGAGTTCTTTAAGTATTCCAGATATTATTTCTCTATCAGTTACATATATTGCAAATATCTTCTCTCATGTCATGACTTGTCATTTATTTAAGTTGTCTTTGCTGTACAAAACTTTTGAAGGCGTCAAAGTCATCAGTATTTTCCTTTATGATATGTGGTTTTCAGGACAAGGCTCAAATAAGACGTGTTTGAGAAGTCTTTCCCTACCTCAAAGTCATAAAGATTTCTGTATATTTTCTTGTAAAACTTTTAAGGTTTTACAATTCATACACATTCAATCTACTTGGAATCAAAGTTTTATACATGGACTAAAACAGTTATAATTTTATCTTTTCCTATAGAAATAATCAGTTGTCTTAACACCATTTTTTAAAAATCTGTTTTCCCACTAATTTACAAAGCTACTACAATCATGTATTAAGTATTTATTCAAACAAGGGTAAAATCTTTATTAGATTGTGCTAGTCTATATTTCAAAGCACTAACTTCCTATTTTGATTATTTTAATTTTTAATAAATCTGGTTATCCAGTAAGGCAAGTCCTCTTGCCTTGTTCTGACTCTAAACTTGTTTTGGCTATTCTTGGCCCTTTGTTTTTTCATATTTTAGAATAAAAATCAATTTTAGAATAATATTGTCAAATTTTTAAAAGCTATTGGGATTTTGAATTTTATATTCATTTGAGCATTAACATCTTCAAAATACTGAATCTTGCCATTCATAAACATGATATATCTATTTATTTAAGTCTACTTTAATGTCTTTCAATAAAGTTATCATTTTTTCTTAAGACGTCATAAAAGTTGGTTAGATTTATTCCCAGACACCTTAGAATTTTTGTTACTCTTTTAAAAGGTGTCATCATATTTTCTAACTCTGAAAATTCCCTACATCTGTGGCCAGTGTTTAGGGATCTTCGTAGTGAATGCTGTGATGTGCCACTTAGATCTCCCTTTAAGACTGAAGGGCTTAGTTGCCTTCAGTGGGAAGTGCTACTGGCAAACACCCCACAGCTGGTGGTCCTCTCTAGAAAGTGCCTTACCTAAGGTCACGTCTCTTTTCTGTGGAATCCCCATGCAAAGACTGATTGTCAGGGAATAAGAACTCATCCCCCTCTTATCAGCTGGGACAACTTTGAAGGGCCATTCCAGTTCTACAGCTTTCCTACCAAGGTCTTCATTGAGACTACATCCCAGCTCATCTTCTCCTCGATTCAGTCCTGCTTCTTTCTCGTCCTGTCCACAGGTATCTACCTCAAGAGCATGCTTCCTGCAGGTTAATCTCTGTCTCAGAGTCTGCTTCCTGGGGAACCCAACCTGAAACAGGCCATGAGAGCAGATGCTAAAGTGGGATTTGGGAATTGGGTCATCCTCTGCATGACTGACGATGAGGACCCATCACTGGCAAAAGGTAGAGGTGTAATTGTTAAAACTTCCATCAGTGGTAAACTGAGAGGGTATTCTGGTGAAAGAGAGTGCACAAGAGAAGGTAATTTATCAGGCATTTGAGATATAAGGGGCAAATAATAACAAGAATAGTGGAAATGGGTGGCTATAGCTAAGAGTCATTAATCCTCTGAAAAAGAGAAAGACAAACAGAAATTGTCAGTTAAAAACTAAATGTGAAAGCCAAAGGATCTTCATAGCATCATATACATCAAGTGGCTCTCACATCATGCGGCCTGAGGGAAGAGTGAAGAAATGCTAAGGACCAGGCCTAGGACTTACTCACAAGGGAAGCAGAGCTCCAAAGAAGATGAAGCTCTCAGTTCATGCAGGTCGGCTATGTAAGTTCAGAGCCTGGGCTGGGAAAGAGTGAATCCTGTCACAGGAATGAGGACGCCTGGGTTTATGAAACTCTGTAATCTCCTGGCACCCTCTGAACTTGCAGAAGTGGCCCACCCCTCCCTGTTCAGGTCTAGTTCTTTCCCCCTCACTTGTACATATTGAAGAGGCCTCTCTCCTGCAGGACATCATGCATCCCCCTTGGGACCTTCCCCCCCCCACCCCCGCCTCCTGGCAACAAGGACAATAACTAAGGTTAACCCAGTCCAGGACATGCTGATCCTGATTAAGAAGAAAAGAGAACAAAAAGGAGCTACAGAACCTAGAAAACATGTCCCAGCGAGAGCCAAGAGAGTACGCACTGGACTGGATCCTGAGGACGCTGGCTCAAGGGAAGCAGAAGATAAAGTTGAAGGGAGTGTTTAGGGCACTGTGACAGGACATGGGATTTAACAGGGGTCCAGTTAAGGACCTGGGAGATTGTGCAAACACCCTGCTAGGACGGCTCCCAGAAGCATGAAAAAGTGATGCCCCAGGGGTTCGCAAACTACAGTCTGCTGGCCAAATCCAGCCCGTGCCTTATTTCTGTACAGCCCGCAAGCTAAGAATGTCTTTTCCATTTTTAAAGGGTTATAAAAAATAAACAAAGATATGCAAACAAGGCTGTTTGTGGCCCACAAAGCCTAAAATATTTACTTTCTGACCCTTTATAGAAAAAGTTTGTTTCACCCTAGCCCTCACTAAGTGAAGGGAGAATGCCAAGGAAGAAAGCAGAAGAAATACTCAGAGAAGTAGGCCTACGAGAGTGGACTTACAGGGTCAAACTGAAAAATCCATAGGATGACGATGCTCCGTGGGAGGGCCCAAACAATAAAGAATGTGCTGGTGAGAGGGGCACCGGCCTCCCTAAGCTCAGTGGTGGCTCCCATCTGCAGGCCAGGAATGACAGTCAGAGGCCCTTACAGAGCCTGGCTCACTGAGAGCAACGATGACACTAGGACCCTGAAATAACAGAGGCCAGATGGCAGCACTTAATTGTTAGAAGCCGAGGAGATGCAATTATCATAATGAGTGGCAGGTTCAGAGAGGCAGGGGTTTCAACTCTGATTACCAGGAGAAGGTAGGGTTGCTGTTTCATAATGTAGGCAGGGAAGAATATATTTGGCATTTAAGTGATGCACCTGGGTGCCTGGTTTCTTGCTCAGTTTTGATGGTCCCTGGACAGTTGCAGCAACCTCGGCTTAAGAAGGGCATCAGTGACCAGGGTGTCAGACCTCTCAGCAATGAGGATCTGGGTCACCCACCAGGTAAGCCACTGAGACTAGTACAGGTGCTAGCTAAGAGGGGGGAGGGGGACGGATCTGGCACGCCAAGTAAAGCAGGGATCGATGAGTATCGTATGTGGCCCCAAGAGCAGCTACAACAAGGGGAGCTATAGCTCATCCCACTCATCTTCCTCTTACAAGTGTCCCCCAAGGAAAAGGCTCCCACAGGAATCCTGAAGAGATGGCTCCCAGAACTTAGGTGAATAAGTAGATCCCAGTGCCACCCACATCCCCTTCAAGACTAAAGAATTTATCCCCTGAGGTGCAGGAAGTAATGCCAACAGTTAGACCTCCTCTCTCAGCCCTCTTCAAGAAGTGTCTTGGTGGGAAGCAGCAGGCAAGCCCAGAGCCACTCCCCTTCCCGCAGCACCCCACCCCTCAAAAGCGGTCAACTTGGGGATGGAAAGGCAGGGCTTCCTCATCCCAACTTGGGACTTGCCAGCTTCAGATCTTCCCATGGGGTTGTCTGGGCCCTCCTTTAGGATCGCATTGCAGCTCAACTTCTCCCTTTGCACAGTCACACCCTTTCTTTCCATAGGTGTTGATATCAAGAGCACAACCTAACAACCTCTCTGCAGGCTAATCTCTGCTCAGAGTCAGCTTCCCTGAAGCTCAACTGCCGAAACTCTTTTATCCAACCCTTGAATCACTTGACAGCTTCTCCTGGATATGTAAGTACACTGTCTAATAAACAAGAAAAACTGTCCACCTGGAACTAACACAACACTGTTAATCAACTCTACTCCAATACAAAAATTTAAAAAAGAAAGAAAAATAAAGACAAACACTTATAAAAAATAAATTTAAAAAAGAGAAAGGTTTTTCTTCCTTTCCAGTCTTTACAGCTTCCATTTCTTTTTCTTGTCTGCCATCACGGACCAGAATCTCCAGTACATTGATAAATAGATACTGTGATGACAAGCATTCTTGTCTTATCCCCCTCTGAAGGTAATATCATAGTGTATAATATTTACTCTAAAATTTTAGTAGGTATGCTTTATCAAATGCTTCTTTTCCATTTTACTAAAAATCTGTTGTCATGAAAATATATTGAATTTTCAAGTGCCTTTTCTGCTTCAATTTAAATGATTATATTTCTTCTTTAGTTAATGTTACATTAAAAGGGGTTCTATTGTTAAACTTTCTTTACATTAGTACTTAGTAAGCCCTACTTGGTTTACACACACACACACGCACACAAATATGCATATATAAAACCCATAAAGATACAGTTGGATACTGACTTGTAAATATTTTATTTATGATTTTTGGTCCTATGTGTATGAGTGATTATTGGCCTCCAAATTTCCTTTTTCATGTTGACTTTTTCTGTTTTTAGTACTGATCAAACTTTGATTTTCTATCAAAGTTACACTAGTTTCATAAAATGGCATTCACTCTTTTTATTATCTGGAACATGTGTATAAGATTGGATGTTTGATAGAACACACCTGTAAATGAGAAGTTTGGAATGTTTGTGTGTGTATCCTCATGCACATGTATATGTGTAGATTTTTTTCAAAAAACTGAATTTTGTTAATGACTACAACTACTTGTCTGTTTCTTCTTGAGTCAGTTTTGGTAAATTTCTATTTTTCTATGAAACAGTCTACTTCATCAAAGTTTTAAACTTTATGGGTATTTGGTTAGCCACAGTATACTCTTTTTATCTTTTAATATCTACTAAATCTTACCATGTTTCCTTATTCATTCCTAAAAAATTTTATTTGTGCTTTCCCTCTTTCCTGCCCAGGTTATGAACAAATTGAGAAATCCAATAAAGGAGTAACCTTATTACTGATAAAGTTTAGGTGGGAGGTTGTATCTTAATATGAGAGCCAGAATTTGACTGACTGACTGACTGACTGACTAAGCAGAATACCCTGAAAGGGCTGCCCGGGTAAAGTCTATGACACGAGGGAGCAGAGGGAAACATATGCTTTCTCCAGATGCATTTGCCCGGAAAGAAGGGCAGAGCTGAGGTCAGTAAGCTCAGCTTATTCCTCTCAAATGTACTAATTAGGTAAATCATCCTACCTTCCTAGGGACAGAATGCATAAAGGAAAACAAGAAGGTCAGTTCTTAGATTTTGTTGAACTTTCCTAGTTTTTAGCATTCGATTTTTTTTTCTTAACATCTTTATTGGAGTATAATTGCTTTACAATGGTGTGTTAGTTTCTGCTTTATAACAAAGTGAATCAGCTATACATATACATATATCCCCATATCTCCTCCCTCTTGTGTCTCCCTTCCACCCTCCCTATCCCATCCCTCTAGGTGGTCACAAAGCACGGAGCTGATCTCCCTGTGCTATGCGGCTGCTTCCCACTAGCTATCTATTTTACATTTGGTAGTATATATAAGTCCATAGCATTCGATTTTATTAGTTTATGTTCCCCATCTCATATTTTCCTTCCTTTTAATTCTTGTGAGTTATTCTGTTCTGTTACTAGATTCTTAATTCATTAAATCCTGATTTTCTTCACTTACAATGGAAGCAGTTAAGGCTGCCAATTACACTCTAAGTAGCATTTTAACTCTATCACACTACTTTTATCTGTGACATTTTCATTATTGTTTAATTATAAATTTTGTCTCCATTGTTATTCATTATTTATCTAGTAATAAAGTTATTTTTAATTTCCAAAAATATTGGGGTTTTAAAATTTCTACCTATTGTTTTCTCATTTAATCCCACTGTGGTCAGAGAACTTGTTGTATATATGATTTTTTGGTATTTACTGTATTTACCAAGACTTTCTCTGTAAAGGTACATGAGTTTTTTTTAAATGCCCCATGAGTCCTTGAAAAGAATTTGTATTTTCCTAGCATACTGTTTCCTTTTTCCTTATTTAAGGATCATCTTTACCTCTAAGAGATAAACACTACTTTGTATGATTTTAATTTAGCTATATCAGCTTTCTGGTTTTTAAAATTTATTTTATTATTTATTTATTGGCTGCATTGGGTCTTTGTTGCTGTGCACAGGCTTTCTCTAGTTGTGGCGAGTGGGGGCTACTCTTTATTGCGGTGCATGGGCTTCTCATTGCAGTGGCTTTCTTGTTGCGGAGCATGGGCTCCAGGCACGTGGGCTTCAGTAGTTGCGGCGGGCAGGATCTAGAGCATGCAGGCTTCAGTAGTTGTGGCACTTGGGCTCAGTAGTTGTGGTTCGTGGGCTCTAGAGCACAAGCTCAGTAGTTGCAGGGCATGGGCTTAGTTGTTCTGCGGCATGTGGGATCTTCCCAGACCAGGGTTCGAACCCGTGTCCCCCGAATTGGCAGGTGGATTCTTAACCACAGCACCACCAGGGAAGTCCCTATAAGCTTTCTTTTGATTAAAATATGACTGGTGTATCTTTTGTCATGGTTTCACTTTTAACTTTGGGGTCTCTATGTAATAGATATGTCTCTGTCTTTTGTTTTGCTTTTCTTTTCAATTCAATATGATAACCCTGATCTTTTAACAGGAGAGTTAGTCCATTTACATTTGTTGTAACTACAGACTTTTCTTTTTTTTTTTGCAGTATGCGGGCCTCTCACTGCTGTGGCCTCTCCCATTGCGGAGCACAGGCTCCAGATGCGCAGGCTCAGCGGCCGTGGCTCACGGGCCCAGCCACTCTGCGGCATGTGGGATCCTCCCGGACCGGGGCACGAATCCGTGTCCCCTGCATCGGCAGGCAGACTCTCAACCACGGCGCCACCAGGGAAGCCCCACTACCGACATATTTGAATAGATTACTACCATTTTATTTTGTGTTTCCTATTTACTCTAAGTTATATTTATCTCCTATTTTGGGTTCTAATGAATTAAATGAATTTTCTTTATTTTTTTTTGCCCCTTCTCTCCTTGCTTGGAAGTTATATATTTTTTCTTCTTCTTCTTCTTCTTCTTTTTTTTTTTTTAGTGGTTATTCTGAAGTTTTAATGTGCATACCTACCTTAACAAAGTTTATGTTTAATCTATATCACTATCTTCCTCCTAAACAATACAAGAACTTAGAATACTTTAAATCCAATCAGTGCCTTCCTGTCTGGCGTATTACTTGTGTACAGCTTTTAATTTTCCTTCTCTTTTTACCTCTAAATCATGCCATTGTTGACATTGTTATTTTGTAGAGTCAATACTAATTTAGATTTATCTCATGTTTACTAACTTATGTGTTCATCATTCCTTCTTGCTTCTCACTCTTAATTTCTGAATTTAATATGTTACTGAATAATTTGATGTTCAGCCAAATGATCATTCAAAAATGGGGGTGTAATTACAAAATTTTATCTTTACCCTTTAGCCAATTAGTTCCCTTTGGAAGAATATATTCTGAGGATTACCAGAGTGAGGAGGGGAACACTATTTAGGGAATCACGTTGGGTGAATATGAGGATTAGGAAAGAGGGAAAGAAAGAGGGCATTTTATCCACCAGGGCTAAAAAAGGAGTAAGATTCTTATAATCCACTTGTTTTCTACAGTGTCCTGAGCATTAGCAAGATACTGCTTGAAAAACAAGAAAATAGAGTTTCCATGAACCTATGCCTGTTGAAAATATGATTCTTCTTTTTGCTCTTGAAAAGTCTGTTGTCAGTTCTTATAAATAATATACTGTTTCTTTTTTACTGTTTTTAAGACTTCCTCTTTGTCTTTTGAGTTCTTAGGTTTCATTTCAGTAAGTCTAGTGTATTTCGGCTGCCCCGGGTCTTAGTTGCGGCATGCGGGACCTTTAGTTGCAGCATGAAGGCTCTTATTTGCAGCATGCATGTGGGATCTAGTTGCCCAACCAGGGATTGAACCCAGGCCCCCTCCATTGGGAGCATGGAGTCTTACCCTGGACTACCAGGGAAGTGCCATCTCTGGAAAATTCTTAGTCATTATCTCTTCAAGAATTGCTTTTCCCCCCACATGTAAAAGAATGAAATTAGAACACTCCCTAACACCATACACAAAAATAAACTCAAAATGGATTAAAGATCTAAATATAAGACCAGACACTATAAAACTCGTGGAGGAAAACATACGAAGAACACTCTTTGACACAAATCACAGCAAGATCTTTTTTGACCCATCTCCTAGAGTAATGGAAATAAAAACAAAAATAAACAAATGGGACCTAATGAAACAAAAGCTTTTGCACAGCAAAGGAAGCTATAAACAGGACAAAAAGACAACCCTCAGAATGGGAGAAAAATATTTGCAAACGAATCAATGGACAAAGGATTAATCTCCAAAATATATGAACAGCTCATGCAGCTCAATATTAAGAAAACAAATAACCCAATCAAAACATGGGCAGAAGACCTAAATAGACATTTCTCCAAAGAAGACATACAGATGGCCAAGAAGCACATGAAAAGCTGCTCAACATCACTAATTATTAGAGAAATGCACATCAAAACTACAATGACCTCACACCGGTCAGAATGGCCATCAGCAGAAAATCTACAAACAACAAATGCTGGAGAGGGTGTGGAGAAAAGGGAACCCTACTGCAATGTTGGTGGGAATGTAAATTGATACAGCCACTATGGAGAACAGTATGGAGGTTCCTTAAAAAACTAAAAGTAGAACTACCATATGACCCAGCAATCTCACTACTGGGCATATACCCAGAGAAAACCATATTTCAAAAAGATGCATGCACCCCAGTGTTCACTGCAGCACTATTTTCAATAGCCAGGTCATGGAAGCAACCTAAATGCCCAACGGCAGAGGAATGGATAAAGAAGATGTGGTACATATATACAATGGAATATTACTCAGCCATAAAAAGGAATGAAATTGGGTCATTTGTAGAGACATGGATGGATCTAGAGACTGTCATACAGAGTGAAGTAAGTCAGAAAGAGAAAAACAAATATCATATATTAATACATATGTTGAATCTAGAAAAATGGTACAGATGAACCACTTTGCAAGGCAGAAATAGAGACACAGATGTAGAGAACAAACATATGGACACCAAGGAGGGAAAGCGGGGGTGGGAGTGGGATGAACTGGAGATTGGGATTGACATATATACATTAATATGTATAAAACAGATAACTAATAAGAACCTGCTGTATTAAAAAAAATAAAATAAAATTCAAAAAAAAGAATTGCTTTTCCCCTACTTCCTTTATTCTTTCCTTCAGGACCTCTGATTAACATATATAAACCTTTTGATTCTGTTCTACATGTATTTTCACCTGTTTTATATATTTCCCATCACTTTATCTCTCAGTGCTAGTTTCCAGGTAATTTTATTAGATCAACTTTCCACTTACTAATCCTCACTTCAACTGCATTCAGTTACATTCCCTTCTGGAAGTTCTAGTAAGTTCTTTCAAATTTGCCTTTTCTTTTTTTAAAATTATTTTTTATAATAGTTTGTTCTTTTCTCATATTTTAAATTCCCTATTATGTGTCTTTAATTACTTAAAACATTAGTTTCATAGCTTCTACCCAATAACTCCACTATCTAAAATTATTGGAAACTATCTAATTCTAAAGTGTTTTTAAAAATCTACTAATGTACATTCATGGTAGCTTGTCTTCTTGTGTATTTTACAACTATAGATCATGAGCTCATGTTCAGCAGGTGTTTATCTGTGGGAATCCAGAGAGACCCGGATTAAGGGTTCATCCCACTATATCTGTTTTGTGTTTGCTTCTGCAGGAACCCCAGGGAATAGCTTTCTTGCAAACATTTCTCAGCTTGGGAGTTTCCCAAATAATGTAGACAGAACAAAATCAAATGTCAAACAAACACAGGTCCATAGAAAATCTTTTTTCTTGTCTTTCACACAGTTTCTTGCTAATGCTCAGGACACTGTAGAAAACAACTGGATTATAAGAATCGTGTTCCTTTTTTACCCATGGTGAATAAAATGCCTTCTTTCTTACTCCTTTCTTAATCCTCGTATGCACTCAAAATGACTCCCTAAATAGTGGTTTCTCTCTCTCTCTTTCTCTCTCTCTCTTTCTCTCTCTCTCTCTCTCTCTCATAATCCTCTGAATATATCAAAGGAAACTAATTGGCTAAAGCAGAATTTCCAAAAAGAGCAGGCGCAGAGCCCACTTTATAAGCATTAGTTTTATCAGCTTCAAGGTAAACATCTACTAGAATATTAATGGGAAACGTCAACAGGAAAAGGAAAAAGAGAGAGGGAAAATAGAGGGAAGGAGAGAATTGATATTTTTTGGCCACTGACATTACATCAATTTTCAAAACCACATTTTGTGGCAGATGGTCTCTCTCCATTTGCAGATGAGACCCAAGGCTACACGGCCAGAACAGGGGCTAACCCATGTCTCCCTGACTCCCTTCCTCAGAAGGAAAGTCCACGAGCCTGAAAAGTCAGCTGATGGTAAACATTAGAAATACAGCCTCAAGTAAAGGAAAGCTCAAGGCAGGTAAAAGTTCTAAGTGGATCATGGAGGCTGCTCTTTTTATAAACTCTACATTAGCCAATTAATTCCCTCAAGATATACTGCCCCATTTCAGATTTTCACTTTTTTTTTTTTTTTTTTTTTTTTTTTTGCGGTACACGGGCCTCTCACTGTTGTGGCCTCTCCCGTTCCGGAGCACAGGCTCCGGACGCGCAGGCTCAGCGGCCATGGCTCACAGCCCTAGCCGCTCCGCGGCATGTGGGATCCTCCCGGACCAGGGCACGAACCCATGTCCCCTACATCAGCAGGCGGACTCTCAACCACTGCGCCACCAGGGAAGCCCCCAGATTTTCACTTTTGATCCTCTCCAATCATACCTTCCCATCTCCCAGGTTTCCAATAGCAATCATGCTGATTCTCTAGGCTGGAAGGCCCAGATCACAGATGGAGACCACAGATGGAGACAACTGGAGTGAAAGGCATTCCCAAACCTCCCAATGTCAATATCTGTGGCATTCCCCTTTGGAGACAGCTTACTTCCCTTGAAAGCCAGATATACCTGTGACATACATAAGGTTGCAAGGCAATGCATTTCTAGAATTCCGGCCTTCTGATGCTCCAGGACATTTTTAAAAATCGTATGGTCATCAAAAAGCTTCACTCGCAGCTGTGTGGAAAGTGACTCTGCAGCTCTCACTTAATTTTGGTTGCATTACCTCATTCTATACATCATTCATGATGAGCAAGGCACCACGGGGCTCCCTTAACGAACTCCTGTCGTCCTTGACACAGCTCTAATTTATTTGGCCATTGACTTCATAAATGCTGTAAATCCTTTAGCTGACAAAGGTGGTGCAGAAGTTTCAATGCAGTGGGTTCTCTCGTCGTTGTCACAACAAGCAAAAGAAGCCAAGGCAAATAGGAACACTGACCTTCTATCATGTTCTTGTCCTTCTCGAGTGACCCACCATCACTCTGGCAGCTGGGATGGAAAGGGTGAGAGAGAGGGGATTTTCAAACTTGTCTTTGGATGGGCTATTTATGTCTTCCAACCTGGCACTTTTCCTTGAACTCAAAGGGAAGACAGACTGGAGTATGACTCCTCCACCCCACGTAAATGAATACATTTACATTTCCTCAGCTGTTTGTGTTGGAAAAGAGCTAGGAGGATCCCTGTGCCTCATGGGCCCATCCAGGTCTCTTGCGTGTCAAGGCAGAAACTCAGGAGCACGTGGCCTCAGGCCTAAAAGTCAGGCACACCCAGCCATGCCCCAGGGGAATAGTTCCTGTACAGTTTTTGTCTCGCTTATAGACACAGCTCTTGCCCTGGTCTTCATTATCAGGGCTTCATAATTTTCCCAAGAGGAGATAAGATGGAAGCAGACAATTTATTCTGGTCCTGCTAAAGGAGCTGCAGCATTTGGGGCTGGAGTCTGTAGGATTTTAGAACTGAATGCCAGTCGGCTCCAGGATTCAAACACAATTAGATAAAAGAGCCTTTTCAGCCAAGGCTTAGGCTCATTCCAACCTTCTGTACCCTCTCCCCCAACCATAAAACACTTAGAACTGAGGGGCTGCAAGATGCTGAATCATCAGAGAGAGATTAGATCATATCCATGCACTGTGTGCAGACATAAAAGCAAACGTAAACATTTAAGAAAGGATTTCAACATCAAGGATTAAAGCAAAGGGGGTTTTATGTTTAACTAGGAGTTAAGCATAAATTCTATTTCCCCAGAATTCCATTAGTAAAGGTTTTGCTTCTAAAGTGTTTGGGGGCACTGTGCAATCTTTGCTTGAGACTTTGGGCCACAGTAGGATAAACAAGCAAAACACAAAGATACCAAAATTGACCGGAATTTCTCCCAAAATATGCAATGCACTTTGAAAACCAAAGGAAGAGACTAGCAAAAAGATACATATTGCTGTTTTAAGCCAAACCTTGCTTAAGAAAAAGGGAGCCAGAAAGGAAGCTCACTCAACAAAGATCATCTCTGAGTTCGCTTCTCATAGAAGCCAGCTAATCTGGTAATCGAAAGCATTTTCCATCTACCCATGGGTCCTGTTGAGCTCCTTAATTCTCGTATTATGTAAACCCTAAAACCAATTGCTAGAAGAATGTATCAAGGAAAGTTTCAAAGTCCTCTTAAGGTTAATTTCCCTCAAGAAATTCCTGGCTTTTCTTCTTTTGGTGCCTCTCTGTCCCTCTACTTAATTGCTTCTGTCTTCCTCCAGCCTAACCCCAATTTGATCTTTCTTACCAAGGTCTGCCCCAAGACTGGCAGAGCAGACAGAAAAGCTCTTTAAGAATATAGAGTTTACTATTAATAGCAGTGACACAGGCCTTGAAAACCAAGGCAGTCAAGTAAGGGAATCTGTCAGCCTGGATTAGCTTTCCAGCACCTGGGAGGTAGGACTTATTTATAAATAAAAATAGACAGCAAAAATGTCTGGCCCGTTATAGGCCCCCAATGTCTGAGAAGGCCTGTATGGATCCAAGTCCAGAGGCTTTTCCCAGCTGTCCTCCAAACCTAGCAGCAAACTTTTGTTTTTGAAGCTGGAATTAACAAAAAGAAGGCTTGTTTCAGTCCAAATCAAAATCCCTGCTAGTACAGTCAGTCTTCCATGGACTTTCGAACACTTAACCAGATCCCCAGTCCTGTAACAGGAACCACATATGTCACAGCATCCTTTAGGATTCATCTATCAAACTTATTGATGGGTTCTTGTCCAGAATGTGGTCCTTGCCTTCTACTTCTCTCTCTGGGCCTCCCTGCATTCTCCATGAAGGACCATGATTCCTCCATGTGAAGTCTAAGCCCCTTACTTCTTAACCTTCATAGAATAGATTGTAAGACTCAAATCAAAATCTTTTGAAAGAAGCCTACATTTCGGAGGAGCATTTTGAGGTTACTCTGCTAAGGCTGTAGGTTCTAGAAGCTGCATTCAGACACTTTTTTGCCAAATTTAGAGTTCAGGTGACCCCAGGTATAATTCACGTTGATCAAGCAATGAAAGTACAATTGTGCTGCAATGGTCTCTGATCCAGAGAAGCTTATGGTACCACTGCACTAAAAATCTGCTTTCAAATATCTAAAATAATGGATGCCTCACACATACACACACACACACTGAAATTCCTTTGGAAATTGTAGCCCTCTTGCGTAAGCTAATACAATTGGCCAGAGCATTTTCTTATGCTGTTCAGCCCTTCAATTCCCATCTCTTATCTTCTAATTTTAACATCTCCTACTACAATAATTCTTGCCTTCTAGGGCGTCATGAATTGGTAGACATTACCAACCCCCCTAGCTACCCATATTTAGTTCCTTTAATCTTTCCTCTGATCAGATTCCCCAAGTCCTCCTCCCCTCCAACTATTCCTTCTCCTTGCCCTTCTCCAAATTCCCTAGGGTTCTATGCCCCTAAACTGAGCTTTATAAAATCAAAGTGATATTCCAGATGCTCGTTCACCGAGAAGCCAAGAGACCAGCTGTCACCTCTGGTCTCTGTTACTCCGTGACTCAGGGTACGTGTCCCAGAATAGGTCTGGCCTTTCGTGCTGCCTTCTCTCATTGCAGTCTGGCTGCTCGGGGGCTGGGCACCATCACCCCAGCTCCCCTTTGGCATTACTGCTTTCCAGGTTTCTTCTCCCCATCAGGGGTACATGTTTCAGACTATTTTCCTTCAAACTTGCATAGATCACTGGTCAGCACTCCCAGAAAAGATATGTCTTTATCATCATCCTGGTTTGGAAATAAGCCCCCAATTTCTGTAAACATTTTTACCCAAAACAAAACAAAACAAAATAACACAACACCAAAACCGAAAACAAACAAACTCTGTACGATTTCCCACGCTGGAAGGAGAAAGCAAGAAGGGACATTATCTATGATTTTAGGCTCTTAACTTCAAACAAGATTCTGGAGAAAGTAACAGAACATCCCAGGCAGGATCTGCCTCAGAAAGGATTTGATGGGCTTGTGAAGGGTGACTGAGCACCACGCCTGGAACCACAGAGAGGACATTTTCCCCTGCTATCGTCAATTCCCCTGGGGCTACGGGGACCTGCCATAGGCTTCTCTGTGGTGCTTTGTTGCCTGGGAACCCTGCTTTCTTCTCCCTGCCTCCCCCAGGATCTGCCCTCCTCGCCTTTCTGGAAACTCAACTATGGCAGGTGGCAGGAAGGGTGTCCATGGGAATCAAGGGTCCCCACCCTCCTCCAGGAAGGGGCAGGGGCCCACGCTGTGCCCTGGGGAAGTGCCCTGGGAGGGCTCATTTCAGGAACTCCCAGGCCCACAGCACTAATCCCTACAGCTTCAGGGAAAAGAACGTTCCTATTTTAAGAGGGCCTGGGTAACGTTGTGCTCACCCAGGTCTGAGTCACTCCTCCTCTTTAGGGTTTGTGAAAGAAATCTAGTTCTCAGCCTTTAGCTCTGCATGCTTTATTTTCTTCAGCCTCAACGATCAACTGGTTTACCATAAAATGTAAAAGGAGCTAGCAAAGCAAGGGTAACCGGGGAAGCTATGGCGTCTGGAATTGTAATAGCAGAGGCGCAGCTAAGAGTTACGTGAGATCTAAAAATAAGCCACTAACCATATCCTACCTCCTCTAACACACATAGACAGGTACGTAGAAGAGAAAACCACCAACAGTGCAAAAGAATCGATAAAGAACACTGTGATGAACCACAACCCACCCTGTGACCCAAAGAAGTAGCCCTACCCCCACAGTGAACAGTCTTTTAAGCAATGAGGATATTTCGTTGTAAGCTAATTCACTATCGTACTTGAGAGTATAGAACCACCGGGGTTTTCACACCAGCCATTGCAGTAATTAGAAAGGAATCACATCAATGGCATTTGCTACCCTTTGTGTAAACCATTGCAAGGAAGTTTGAATTCTTGCACAGTTTGCCTGCAAAAAACATGTACTTCTTCCTTATTAGCAAGTTACTGTTTAATCAACTTTGTGCTTTAATATTAACATAATAACAGTTCATACTTATTGTACATGTACACAATAACTCATTACTAATTCACTTAATCCTTGTAACAGCCATGGGAAGTGCCCCATTTTATACAGGAGGAAACAGAAGCTTAAGGAACTCAAGTCACTTGACCAAAACCACACCATTCAGAAGTGTTACGGTTTAGATTTCAATGTAGGTCTTCCTAGGTGCTCACCTTGAGAACTTAATCACATTTCTACTCTGTTGTTTACAAAACCAAATTTTGAGTCCTAAGACTGTCAGACTTTATTCTAATGGCGAATTCTCAATCCCCCAGCTAGTCAAGCTGATTTTTTCACACATTTTAAATGACATCAGTTAAAACCCAGCTTGTACTCTACTCTCAGGCTTCCAGACTGAATATCACATTTGGGGTTTGGCTTAGCAGTATAAGTCCCTGGTTCAGGGAACCACAAGCTCCTCTTGATGTTTTTTCCCTTGAGAAGAATAGTGGCCAGATCTCAATGGAATGATCCTGGTCCCAGGTTATAAGCTCCTAATTCTTTTTTTTTTTTTTTGTAATTTATAAACATTTATTCTCCCAATTTATGTGCTTCTCACAGACTAAAAAGAAACTATTTGCTGACTTTCACTGGTCCATGAACCACACTTTGAGTAGCACTGATTTATTCTATTACCTTCACACACCTTTATCCACAGGGTAAAGATAAGCTCCCAATCCTCTAGGACTACCTTGGTTTCTGTGTTGCTTTGCTTGGCCTGCCATTACAAAACACCACAGACTAGGTGGTTTAAACAATAGAAATATATTTTCTCACTATTCTGGAGGCTAGAAGTCCTAGATCAAGATGTTGGCAAGATTGGTTTCTTCTCAGACTACTCTCCTTGGCCTGTAGGTAGCTGTCTTCTTCCCTGTGTCCTCACATCATCTTCCTTCTGTACCTGTCTGTGTCCTAATTTCCTCTTCTTATAAGGATTACAGTCATATTGGATTAGAGCCCATTCACATGACATCATTTTACCTTAATTATGTCTTTAAAGACCCATCTCCAAATACATTCTGAGATACTGGGGGTTAGAATTTCAACATATGAATTTGGAGAGGGGAGGACATCACTCAGCCTGTAACAGTATCCTAACAACTTCCTTTTACAAAGTTGTCTATGGTACATATACAAATGCCTTTGACCCTGACAACCACCACTTTCTCTAAACGCGTTTGTGTGCATTTAGACAAGTGTATGATATAGACAAGTTTTTCTGTGGCCAAACCATAGTTCTTATTCAAACACTGTTACCAGCAACATCAACCATATTATAGTTTTCAACTTAGAAGACATCATTTGATCTCATTGGTTACAAAAAAAAAGTGTAGAAAATGTTTTTACCAATTATGAATTGCCTGTTAGTAAAAACAAATTCTAGATTTTTAAAAATTTATTGAAACCAATAATGTCTTCTTAAATTATTACTGTTATATACCTGGCATTTAGAACTGCACAACCTCTAATCAAGATAGAGCCCAGCATAACTTACCCTGGGCCCTCAGCATACGTCACGATTCCTGATCATCCCATGGGAAGATTCAAGTGACCTGAAGAGGCAATTCAGATGTGTATAGTTGCATCAGTCTAAAGGCTATCATTATGGGGTGCCTACCAGTTTCACATATCGTGCCATTATGCTAGGTGTGTTATGTGCATTAAACCATGTATCCCCTCAATATCCCTGTAAGAAAGATATTGTCTCTGCTTTACCAGTGAGCAACTGGAACATCAGAGAGATTAAGTAGATTACCCAAAGTCACACAGCTCACAAATTGTCAAGATAAGTCTTATACGTGAACCTAGTCCCGTCTGACACCAGAAAGTTTGGTTTTTTTTCCCCACCACATGTTGCTTCTTTGACTTCTTCAGACAGGCAACAGTATACTCTCAGTGGCTCAGAACTTTTCCTGGGCCATAGCAATATCCAATCTAGTTCCATCAACTGTTAGTTTTGATAAATAAAATAACAACAGCATCTTAGTTTCTAAGTCAGAGCTGCAAAATAAATCATAGGGTATTCATCATCAGAAACAAAATCTGCATCTGTCTTTGGGTGGTGATGAATGTTAAGGTTATGTAAAACAACAATGGTGTACTTATTTATCATCAAAAAAGTAAGTTATATTGAGTAAACCTAATTAGTAATCACCAGCTACCTTGTAGCACCTCCAGGACTGCAGTCTTGTGTTCCTACGAAACACGTATTTCATTGTTTAATTTTGTCTGTTGGGTGCCCTGACTTCCGAAGCAAGATTGTAAATGTGTGGAAGGCAAGCACCCTTTCTTTTCCTTCTTTGTATTATCTTGCGGTGCTAAGTATAGTGTCTTGCACAGAGCGATGCTCACTAATAAATAACCATCAGCTTTAAAGTCTTTACAAAATGACCACCAAGAGAAGCCCATTGGAAGACTTGGTGATGAATCTCACAACTGTGCAACAGGGTGTCTAAGAAATCCCTACAACCAGATGTGTTGAGCCAGGTTCTCAGCTCTGTGAGGTCAAATGTGCCCTCTCCAGGCCTTGATTTATAACTCCAAATGCCTGAGGGATGGCTACTCGTGCTGGTGAGGTATGTTTTTGTCATAATTGTGTAATTCAATTTGTTTATGTATAGTAGGAGGTAAAAGAAACTTTAGCAGGCCCTACTTGGGGGCCCCAAAGGCAATCCTAAATAGAGCAGGATTCTATTTGGCCTCTCATCAACGTGCCTACGGGTGGCCAGTTGAAGCATCCAGTCAGTCCAAGGCTACCAGTATAACTAGAAGTGTCTTCCTCCATCCTTCTGTTGCTCAATTGTCTTCTATCTCAGCAGGGCCCCATTCTCCTGGCTGACAAGTAGACTAATGAGTTATACCAACAGGCAAAAGCAGGGTAGTTATAACTAGAGCTTTACTCTAAAAACTAAAAAACTAGTCACATCACACTTCTTTACCTAGAAGTAAAAAATTAACAATAACTCAAAGGAACATGTAAGCACTCCCAGTACTTAAAATTGAGCCCCAGGGCCCCTTGGCAAATATAACAAAAACCCTGATGCCAGAGGTACTTCTTTTTCAAAGGAAAGCATTGTCTTCAAAAGATAGAACTAATGGTGAGAACATGATCAGATGGACACTGGTAGATCAAGTCCCCAGGGAAAAAGGCATTGTTCCGAGAGCCTGCTTAGATGAACAGAATTCTTCTTTAGTTTGGTGTCTCCTTTCAGCCTGGGACTTCTGTTTGCTAGTCTGTCCTACACCCTAGTATTTGTCCCAGACTAACTCTGGGCACCTCTTCCTGAGCTTTCTACACCTCAGACAACTAAGAAAATTATAAAATTGTTCAGCCTATGGAGAAAAAGCCTTAAGAATGGCTGACAGATGAGGTGAGCTTATGGGTTACCTGTTCCTTTAAGAAGCCAGATACTTGGATGTGGAGCTTGAAGCAGTTGAGAAATCACGCAAGCTCTGGAGATTTAAGTGGTTGCCTCTATGCTCAGAAACTAGGGCCATCTTAAGACTGGCATGATGCCCTCATCCCCTTGCCTAGGAAGGCTTTACCTGCAGCACACCATCAGGTAGGTTATAAATACACTGGCATCTAGAAGCAGAAGCAGAGGTGGAGGGCAATGAGAAGGAAAAGGTCTTTCTCGTAAAACTCTTCTAAGTCTGAGTCATCTTCCTCAGAAGACACTGGTTTGCAGAAGACAATGATTTAGGTTAGGGAAGAAGGCTGTGAATTTCCAAAAGTGAAATAAGCATAAATGAGAACAAGAAGGTAGAACCTGAGGCGCAAAGTCCTGCAGATGATAGAACCTGGATTATCCAAACCACCGCCGGCGATGCTTGTGGATGCGTTATCCTAGTGTAGACTCAGTGTACAGCTTAGTACAGAGCATTCCTCAAAAACAGCAAATCTAGAAAATGAAAGAGGACACCAGGGCCCCAGAAGAAGTGAGTCACACCAAAGTCATCACTACACAGCTAACCCACCCCTTTCATCAAGACAGAAATGACTCCATCTTAGCCACAGCTTCCATGATCTCATCAGCAAAGATACCGAGACCCTGCCATTCCTCTGCAAGGGAAGACTGAAACTGTGCAGATTATTTCACCCAGAACATCTCAGTCTGATTGGATGGATGGGACGAGGAAAAAAATCTAGCTCCCCATGGTAGTTTCTTTAATCCTGCTGTTGGCAGGATACTTATGCAATGGAAACTGAGATGCGTCTGGATGTCTACTAGTAGAGGGCAAGGCCTGAACCTAGACGTCCTGAAGATTTGGAGAATGGTTGAGACACTTTCATTGCAAGTGAGCAGCTTGGCCAAAGGGCAATTTGTGGGCTTACTAACAGTTCAGGGGTGGATCTAGTTTGGTGCATAGATGGATTCGGGACTCAAATAGTATGATCAGGACATGGCTTTTTTTCCTTCAATTAGTCCTGCCTTCCGCAGTCTCCAGTCCCACATGACGGCATTGGTGGCACAGACCTCTCAGCCTCTCAGGGGCCCAGCCCAGCACATAGGAGCACAAGTTCTGTTCCCAGTAAACGTCTGACAGCATCTGATTAGATCACATGTTCTCCTCCAAACCTAGACTATGGCCTGGAACGTGTGGATCAGGGGATGGAGTCGGGTACACCAAAGCCACATGGACTGAGTTAGAAAAAGAAGAATTCAAGCTATGGTTACCATAAGAAGAAAAAGTGAAGAATGGCCATCATCAAAAAGTCTACAAATAATAAATGCTGGAAAGGGTGTGAAGAAAAAGGAACCCTCCTACACTGTTGGTGGGAATGTAAGTTGGTATAGCCATTATGGAGAACAATATGAAGGCTCCTCAGAAAACTAAAAATAGAGTTTCCATATGATCCTTCAATCCCACTCCTGGGCATACATCCAGAGAAAACTATAATTCGAAAAGATACATGCACCCCAATGTTCATTGCAGCATCATTTACCATAGCCAAGACATGGAAGCAACCTAAATGTCCATCAACAGAAGAATGGATAAGAAGATGTGGTACATATACACAATGGAATATTACTCAGCCATGAAAAAATAAAGTAATGCCATTTGCAGCAACATGGATGGACCTAGAGATTATCATATTAAGTAAAGTGAGTCAGACAGAGAAAGACAAAGATCATATAGTATCACTTATATATGGAATCTAAAAACTGATACAAGGGAACTTATTTATAAAACAGAAATAGACCCACAGACATAGAAAACAAACTTATGGTTACCAGAGAAGGGGGCGAGAGGGATAAATCAGAAGGTTGAGATTAACATATACACACTACTATATATAAAATAGATAACCAACAAGGACCTACTGTAAGGGAATTATACTCAATATTTTATAATAACCTATAATGGAAAAGAATCTGAAAAAGTTATATATAAATACATATATAAAACTGAATCACTGTGCCATATATCAGAAACTAACACAACATTATAAATCAACTACACTTCAATAAAAAAAGAAGAAGAGAGAGTGAATACCAAATGACAGAAGCAATGAATGTCTGCTGTAATTAGTGAGCAGTCTCGAAGCTCATGTTTGCAGAAAGCCTTTGTCTTAGCTTGGGTTTCCCCCAGAAAACAGAGCCTGAGATAAAGGCTTGAATATGGGTCATTAATTTACAGAGATCAATCCAGGAAACAGTTGAGAGCTGGAAAGAACAAAACAGGAAAGAAGAAAAAAATAACGCAAGGTATACTGCAGAGATTTGTAGGAGCAGCCATCCAGGAAAGGAGCATTTATTGACCGGCTGCCATCCTCCATTGGTCAAGGATTGCCGTTCCAGGCTTGCGCATGCATGAGAACAGCCTAGTGAGTTCCAGTAGGTGGCCCACACTGCCAAGTCAAAAAATCCTGGAGGCACAAAGATGGAGATAGATGGTGTAGCTGGTTTCCATGGTAATGGCTGGAATAAAAGGCAGGGCAAGAGGATGTGTGGTGGGGGACCTTTCCTCTTGGGTACTTAACTTGTTTTGCTTTGTTTTATTTATTGCTGCAGGTTCATTTTTCACCAAAAATAAACTGTTAAAAGAAGACACCACAGGGCTGGGTTATGGAATTACATGAGGAATAGTAGGGGAAAACTTGGGCTTGAATCCCTACTTCACCACCAGCAGTGTCATTTACAGCAAGTCAATTAATCTCTTTGATTATCATCAGTAAAACACAGATGTCGATAATGCCTACCTTATGTGATTTGAGGGAATATTATTAGTATATAAAGTCATCCTGTCACTTTATTTTATTATTTTATTTTATTTTGCGGTACGCGGGCCTCTCACAGTCGTGGCCTCTCCCGTTGTGGAGCACAGGCTGCAGACGCGCAGGCTCAGCGGCCATGGCTCACGGGCCCAGCCGCTCCGCGGCATGTGGGATCTTCCCGGACCGGGGCACAAACCCGTGTACCCTGCATCGGCAGGCGGACTCTCAACCACTGCGCCACCAGGGAAGCCCCTCACCATTATCTTTTAAACCTCACTTGAAAATCTAAAATAAGGGAGGGGTTATTTTATATCCAGCCATGTGGTCATTCAGTTTCCAGGAATTTAGAAAAAAAATGCGTACAATTCATTTGTTATCACTGACAGCAGCCCATATGCCTAAGCATTTGCTTTCCACAGTTTCTGAGAAAAAAACATGCTGAATGCAAACATAATCCCAGATCCCTGACATGACACTGTAGCCAGAACACCCAGCCATGCAGTCCATCCCTCAGTCCCTGAGACTTCATGGGGCCACCCCCAAGCCTCCATCTCAGTCCCACGTGGTTTGGTCTCTTGGTGTTTCTCAGGCACTGAGCATCAGTGAACGAGTCTCATACCCTCTTACTTTGGAAGATCCACCTCTTCTCTCTCTCTGTCTCTCTATTTTTCTTCTTCAACCTGGCTTTAATCCTAAAGTGATTCAAATATTTTCAGCAGAAAACCAAACCATCCCTGGGAAAGAGTGCACAAAGATGGTCCATACCACACTCCAGACTCCAGTGAGAGAAACACGTAAAGGCCCAAGTCCCTTTTAGTTCCCAAACTACCTCAACCTCTACATCAAACTCCATCATTCAAATCAGCTGGCCCAACTGCCCAAAAGCAACTTGATTGCAAATCAATCTCTTGCAGATATTTTGGAAAATGTCTATGAAAAAAAGTCCCTCTTTGAGTTATCCTCATCCATCCCCCAAAGGTGAATTTCATGGACGTTGCACAGCCTATATTTAAAGTCAGACCATGTAAATGCACTCTCCAAATAAGACGAAAAGCCATCCGTTTGTTCCTCCATCATGTACTAATAAGCAAACAGACAAACTTCCATATATATGAGAAAGAAACCAACAGGTAAGTCATTCCCATAGGAATTTCTCAGCTCAAATTTTAGGAAAAGAAAAATGGTGGGGATGACAGGAAGGTTAGGCAGAAGCATAATTGAGATGAGGCTTTTTTAGAAGGAGCCAACTCTAATGCAAGGGAGACAGGAAAGTAATCCTTAGGTCAAATTATTGAGAGAAAAAATATCATTGATCAACCCAGCCTAGGGAATGATTCTTCTGGGATCAGATACCTACTCCTAGTGCACTCAACACTCACCTGAGGAGGGCTGGGTCACACCATCTACTGTCTACACTGAAGGAGCTTAGAGAGGGTGAGCTGATTTATGAGAAGGGGCCTGTGGGAGGGACTGGTACGGCAGAGCCTGTCTTTAGAGACCTAAAGGACAAACTGTAGACTTGTGACAGCCACACAATGATGTCTACTGGGGAAGAGACTCTTCTTCCCAATTCATCTATGCTCAGACAGGTGCCATATTCACCACTCTGATCCTATGTGACTTGTTTGAGCCAAGATGAGAATAGAGTGTAAATAAGAGGCTTTACCCCGGCTTCTGTATACTGTCATTAAGAATGCACAGACTTGGACGAAAGGAAGCTGCCTGGGGAGTATGAATGAAGACGGCTCCAAAATACATCAAGCCACCAAAACACTATGGCCACATTCAGAACGTGTGGTTTGCATCAGGACTAATGCATTCCTTCAAACTACGGCAGAGCGTGTGCAAGGGTGTCTTACTGCCAACAGAACTAGAACAATGTCCCCATGAGAGCAATGAAGCCATGAACACCTAACCCACCACAGATGTTTGAAGACTCAGCTTGAAAAGCTGAGGGCAAGGCCCTGGGGCGGGTACGTTTTGATCAGGGGAAGGACAGAGAAGCCTCTGGAGGTGTGCTTCCAAGAGACAGTACAATCAGGATCTCACTTCACAGATCAGGAAACTGCGGCCCAGTGGGGTTTAGAGTCTAGTGTGTCTTTACATAGAACATGGGCTTTCCTTCCGGTCCAGGGCTCTTCAAACATTGATGGTAGGCTGTGGGTTTGAGGTAGGAGGATCAGAGAGAAGATGACATGTAACTATCACAGCTATGTTTTTCTGTAGTAGACTTCCAAACTAAAGACATTTTTCACTTGTCAAAAGTGGACAGTGTCTTGACATACAATGACTGAAGGGCAAATGCTCCTTGACTTGATAGAGCCTGTTTATAATTACAGCATTAGCACAGACACTTTAACTCAAAATCATGAAAATGACCTTAGCTGGGCTATAAGGCCTATATTAAAATCACGGCTGAGGATCCACTTTCTAGCCAAGCTCCCATTTTCAGATGCCTGCCCTTTGTTAAAGGATTTCCTTTAGCCTAAAATGTCTCACGTTTGTTCTCTGACCACTAATGACTCTTTGACAATATCTCAAATAGAAGAAGCTGAAAGTACATCATTCACGCCTGAACAGATAACGCTATTCCACCTCTAGTCCAACCAACTGTGGGTGAGTGGCTGGGTGGCCAAGCCCTGTCACTGTCCACCTTGCAGGAACTTGGGGAGGGGGCACCATAATGGTCCAAAAGATCCTCTGGCCCAGCCCTCCCATTTTATACATAAAGAAATGGAGGTTCAGAGAAGACAAGTGATGGTCCAGGGCCACCACCCAGTGGTGGGAGAGCTGGACCATACCAGTAGCCACTCTAGATGATCACTGCCCAGTCAACTGAAAAACATATAAATTTTGAAATTACAAATATTATCCTCTTTTACTTCCCAGATTGTGCTTCTGAAAACACGTCTTCTAGATACTTGGTTTAATAAAGAGACAAAGAGAATGAAAGAGAGAGAGGGCAGAATAAGTTCATCCAAGGCACATAAGCATGAGAAATACTACACAACACATTCCCTTCTCAGAGACTCACATCACACACCAGGGAATCTGAGAATGAAGCCCAGCAGTAAAGAAATCTGTTTAACTCAAAACTCTTTTTCCATGTCATATCTATCAACATCCTACAGACCCAGTATTCTAGGAAACAGACTTTGGGACACGCTGGCTTAGCGAGAAGAGAAATGAAATTTCAAAATAATTGGGCTGGAAAGTAAAGAAATGGAAACAGTCTGGCTCATGTCAAGCAAGAGTTCAGAAATGGTACCATGTCATCTTCAGTTTCTTCCCCTGGGTCTTTCATGCCTGGAACTTGGAAAGAAATGGAGGCTAAGGGTGTCCTTGAGTAGCAAGGATAAAGGGAATGAATCTTTTTCTTTAATTTACCATTAAAGGTTTGTGTAAAGCAGTAAAAACACAGACCCTGCCTTTGCCACTCTTCTCCACGGGTACTTAAGTCGCTACCAGAAATATAATGCTGAGAATAGTATTCCCACATATTTATAACTTCTTTACGACAAACTACCATGATTTTCTTTTCCCTCATAAAGTTACATTCCTACCTCAGAAATGGTGAGGAAATCAAATTTGGCCCTTAAATAAACTAATTTGAAAGGTTTATAAAAATATTAGAGACTTTTAAAAAAGGAATAGGGGACCTGAATATCCCAAAGTGTGAAAATGCCACATTTTTACACTCAAATGATTTAAAATAGATGAACAGAATGTTTCCAAACTTTCTAAAAATATGCACCTTCAGGCAATTAAAAAAAAAATCCATCTAAAGGGTCATTTATTTTAAGAACCTAAAAGCTCAATTTAGCACTCCAGTGAGCTCCCACAGCTGACTGGATCTGGGAGACCAGGGCTGAAGAAAGGTCATTCACACTCCTCCCTGACTCCTTAATGGTATGTTTAGCCAGGCTAATTTTAGACCTGTCGGAAGCTTCTGATTCAGTTAATCATAAGGTGTTGGTGACAAGACTGTGGTCAATGGCAGACGTGGGCTGAGTTCTTTTTGAAGTCAGTTGGTGAGTTCATTCCTGGAAGGAGGGGGTCCATAGGTAGTCAAGGGGGGACTGCTGGTGATTCACATGCACTTCCTGGGAGGTCTCTTCTCCCCTCCCTATTTACCCTACATGGGCAGGAGACCCGGGAACCATCAGTGGAAGCAACACCATCTTGATGATCCTCATCTCATTATCATCTTTCCTGCTGATCCATTCAAACTGTCTTATCCTTTGGCTTGGCTCATAGTTATTTTGGTTCGGGCAGGAAGTAGCTGGCTTCAAGTCAACCTGGAGAGGCTGAGGTTGTGACCTTTCGTCAAAGGAAATGCTTTAAGGATGTCAGAGGTGGAGCTTCGTCATAGCTATTCACAGACAGAGGCTCAGTGACGGTTCTTTTAACAGGTGCTTGAGCATGGACAAAAAAAGTCTTTTTTCTTGGATTCAGGGATGTGTGTGCCTACACCAGCTTCCAGAAAAAGAATCGTTACAATTAGCTACCCCTCTGGTTCACAGAAGTTTCACCACAGTAATACCCACCCTTTTCTTGACTTTGCCAAATTTTACAGGGGAATTTCATTACCCTATTATTCATTAAAGGGAATTTCTTTAGCCCTGTGAGTTTTCGGTACCAGTCAGCTCAAATACTTTTCACCCACTCAAGGTTTAACATCCTCCATAAAACTATCTATAGCAAAGAAGATGTCAATGTTCTACTCAAGAACTCAACAACCCGAGTGAGGGAGAAAATATCTAGCATTGTGGCTTACTAGATTTCAACAAATTCTGATGCTATAAGGGAACTCAGGGCTAATCCATTATCACCCTTTCATTTTATAGAATGGGGAAGCAAGACTTAAATTTCCTCAACGGACATAATAATTCAGTGGAACCAGAAAGTTTCCATGGAGCAAGAAATCTAGTATTATCTTTCTAATCTTTGTTGATCACTCATGGTCCTTACCATGAGTCAAAAAGTGTGGAGAACAGGAGGAAGACGAAAGGGATAGTAAAGAGAGAAGTAAAGGGTGAAAATTTTTGATGAAAAAAAGCAAGTCAATTAGTCAGCGGCTTCCTGTCATCTCCTTGTCATCACCCTTTTCTTCCCAGTGAACCCCATTTTCCAGCTTTGGGACTATATATGTCTCAATGGTTAATATTGCAACTGTGGATTTTAAATGCTCATTTCATTCATTTGACAGTCATCTACTGAACATCTGCCATGTGATAAGAATCTGCTGCACACTCCATGGGACGTTAATATGAAGGAGATGTACTCTTGCCTCTAGGAATTTAAAAAGAAGAAAAATAATTCTCCTGGTTGCAAAATTCTAAGATTGTGACATTTCGCACTAACAATTATAACACAGGGAGGAATCAGATAGGATCCCTGAGAGATTCGACCTGAATATTACGGGAGCCCAGAGAAAGAGTAAGTCATTTCCAGGAGGCAGGAGACAAGAAATCTTCATCAAAGATGCGGCCTCTTGAGCTGGGGCTTGAAGGACAGAAAAGACTTAAACAGTGAGAGGGCACTGAGGAATGGCCTTCCTGGAAAAAAGGAAATTGCACAAAGGCACAAGAATAAAATATCTGTTTGGGAGACAACAAGTAGGCCAGTTTGGCTAAAGCGTAGGATAGATAAATGAAGGGATATACAGCTGGAGAGTTTTGGTGGAAGCCAAATTGCAGAGTATCTAAAAGAATGAGATAGAAAAGTTGGTCTAAGTTCTCTAGGTGATAGACAGACACTGAAAATTTTTCAGAGGACTGGGCTTTAGGCAGATTACTTGGGCCATAATGAATTGGAGTGAAAGACACTGGAGGAAGGATCAGCGTCCTATGATGATCTAAATGAGAGGTAAAGAGCACTCGCTGTGAGAACAGAAAGGAGGCAGATTCACTAGGCATTAAGGACGCAGACAGGGCAGGAAGAATTTGGTGTGAGGGTCGAAGGAGCATTTCCTAGGGTTTCTGTGGCGAAAACAAAATTCCTCCATGCCAAATAGATACTTGAAAGCATGAAATTTTGAACCTACCACTGAGATGGTCTCACCATTGCCCAATGTTTGTTGACTGAATGATTTTGCTTGCTGTAGGTTGAGGATATTTGCGAGATTTTTTTTTTAATTGTATTGCCCCTTCTATGTCTTTTTATGGTTTAGAAAGATGAGAATAAACACACATCGGATGCCACATATCTCAGACTAAAGAAGAGGGAGAAGGTCTCATAATCTCTGTTCTGTTGTGTAAATACAATAACTATATAGTGGTGGACCCATGGCTGTTGAAAATACAGGAGACTATCCAAATCAGTAATCCTGCTTTACCATGTCCTTCCTATAGTCAAACTATGCTCCTGTCCCCATTCATTTGTATGTCAGAGATTCCTTTTAAAAATTGACATTATTGAAATGGTAAGAACTTGCCTATGGAGGGGCCTCTATTGATATAAATGCAATCTGTGCATAACATTTTTCTACCACGTATTCGCTGAGCAGACTCAATCACCTAGTCAGATGCTTAAGTATTTGGGGACAAATAATAAGAGCCCTTTCACTTTATTTAGCTGCTAATGTAGACACATTGTAGACCATCTTTTGCATGCAGTCTTCACCGATAAACTAGAAGCAACCTGACTCCTTGTCATTTTCAGAGCACTCGCTATCTGATTTGGATTTTATTCTTTCATGCACTCTTTCTTCTGCATCCCCCACTGTCCACCTTAGCAAATATTTAGTGAGCACGTGGTACATACCCAGCACTGGGCCAAGTGATGCAGATACAAAAAGAAAAGATAACAATCCTTTGCTTTGTGCAAATATCAATGAAGGCATTCATTTGCCCTGTGGAATACCTCACCTTGAAGACAGGAACCATCTCTACCTAAACCTGGTGTCATCTGTACACTAGTGCTCCACAGTGGTTAAGCATGTCTCCTGCAGCATCCTAGGATAAGAGGGATGCTAGTGCCAGCTGGGCCACGTACTAGCTGGGAACCTGGTGAGTTATTTAAACCCTCTGAGCCTCAGTTTCCTCCTTTGTAAAATGGATGTGATAATTACTAAGTGGACCTACCCCACAGGGTGGATTCTGGTAAGAATTAAACAGGACAGTTAATGCAAGGAGTTGAGGACAGCATCTGCTGTACACTGAAAAACACTGGATAAAAATGATCATTAATAGTATTGATATCTGACCTGTGATCCACCTGCAAATGACCACCAGTGGCTGAGATGGCGACTCTCCTTTCAACAGGGAAGAATACACTTAAAAGACTTGCTGGCATTTCACAGAAAGGTCTAGAAAGCAATGCCCATTTCAGTTGGCATGTCACAGGAGCATTTCTTCTTTAACCTATATGTTATGTTTCCCGTTTTATTTCATTTTCTTATACCAGAAAAATTTCATCTGCTCCTGACGTTCATTCCGTACTTAAAGACACAGCCTTCAGTTTGTGAAGCCAGCAATTCTCTGCCAATGCTGTCACCAGCTCTGTGGCACCGGTGGCCTGAGCTGCAACAAGAAGGCACACAAAACTACTGTCCTTCCATCCAGAGGGAGTTGATGGTGTGCAGGGCAGGTAACAGGATCAAGCCCCCCAGTGAGGAGTAAGCCACAGAAACCACGGAAGGCAAACAAAATGGAAATGTGTTCCTCATGCAAGCACTCAGAGCCATTAAAAATAAAATGAAGGAAAGAATGAACCAAGAGAAAACTGTAGTGGGAATGGGATAGAACGCCCTTTAAATCAAAGATCCTGCTTTCCTTTCCATATCCTATGAGACTCTAGGTCACTGCTTAGATGAATTTACGGCTGTTCTCAACATTTGTATGAAACACAACGAAGAGCTGGACCCTGGCTGCCAGGCAGGCTACACCCCAGGAGATACATCGGGATACATCATTAAGGTGAGGCTGCAGAGGTTACCTGGGAGCTTCAGGTACCCCACACGCGTACTTCTCCAAACCAGGGCAGGCTGCACCTAACACACTTTTCAAGGTCATTCTGACTTTCTTCAATGTTCCTTACCCCCTCCCTCGACTTCCTCCTGGGCATTTCCAACCTGGTTACCCCCACATGCCAGGGAAGGCACGATCTCCTTCAAATACCATACCCGCTTCTCAAGCATCATCTGCAAACAAATTTAGTCTTACACATTACATCACCACCTTGCTGCAGATGACGGACCCAGACAACTACCTCCCCCGTGGGCCAAGGTGATCTGGGCAGCCTGGGGCACCAGTCTGTCCAAGTTGGAAGGGGGCAGAGCTCCTTGCTGAGCAGATACTCTTAAGCCCAGCAGATCTAGGAATTCTATTTCCTTTTTTTCTTCTGCCTTTAAACATGCAGATCAGAACATCAGACCTAAAAGTTTTCCGAGCTGCACAATTTATGCTAGCTCATTACCTCCTGCTACACTCCAAGGCTTTGTAACGGAAATTGGCTCTGACTTCTGAGATGGGCATTACATCATAGTCTTCTTTTAGCACATTATGTCATCCCTGCTGAGAGGCATTATCTAGGGTTGGCTCAGCAGTAGCGATTTTTGTGGGCCGACTGCAGTGTTCCCAGAGAGCTGCTGGGAACCGCAGATTGAAATCTAAAACATTTATCTTCTAAAAAGCTGAAAAGGAGGAAAGATGTTCACATCAGACCCATTTTCCTTAACCCTTTCCTCTCTCAGCTCCTTTGATATTACAGCCCAGCAAATGCCAAAGATCAATGTGCAGAGCCTATACAGGGACGATTGTCTTGAAATAACTGCTGCTAGAGGTGTCTGAAATATTGCTCCCATCAAGGGCTGATACACCTGACACTTGCCAGGATTCTGTCTCAAGGGATGCTACAAAACGCTTAAAAGGAATCACCTTGCACACTCACACTGACAACACAGAGCATCCTGCTTAATTCTTGAGTTATTTAAGAATTTCTCCCCATGATCTATTTATAAATATATATGAATGAAAACTACATACATGCACAGGCTGCCTCCTGACCACGTTGCAGCCACAAAGGCAAACTTCTAGAAGATTTGTATTAGAAATACTTTTTATGCAGGGAACTGAGCTGATATTATCTCTTCTCACTTCAACCATGAAATTGGAAGCCCATTTTGTATCTCTCCATCCTAGGCAGGATTAGAAACCACTGCACAGAGGGAATAGACAGGTGCTTTCAGGATAAAGCAAAGATCTTCTCAAACCCCAGAGAATCCCAATACCTCCCTCGTCACAAAAGCATAATTATGAAAAGAAAGAGTCTCTAAATATCAAAAGGAAATGGGATACATTCAACCATGTCTAAATTACAATTTCCCCCTTATATACCAACTAACGAGATTCATTGGGTGGGGAGTAAGTGCTGGGGGAGGGGTTAGAAGAAATGTTATGACAGTCCCTTCCCCAGCCCACCGTGCTGCATTTCTTTTCCACTGAATTTTTTTTAGAGTAAATACTTTCGCGCTCTCGGTTGCTTTTTGTGGCACTCAAATGGTAGCCACGTCCAAACAAATAACTTCATAATTAAACTGGAGGCAGTTAAACCTATCATTTGGACCATCCCAAGAGCCTGCTTCTACTTCTGCCCTAAATGATTTTTCATGTTCTTTAATAGTGCCCTCCCCTCACCCCCAATGGATCATAAAGCAAGATGGCGACCTTCATCCTTTACTTAGCCCAGGGCACAGCCATGTGAGCAGTCTAAGCATTCTAACAGGGGTTGGGACACCTGGCCCTACACTCATGGGGTAGAAACTTCCTGGTGACATTATAGCAAACAACTGATAGCCCCTCCTCAGAACCTCTTCTTTCATATTTCATATCCATTGCCATTTGCCTCTCTTATCTCCTAGAGGGGACAGTGTGAGGACGGATGGTATGATCCCACTAAGAGCTCGGAGGTTTCAGATGGACAAGTGCCCTATAAAATAGCGTTATTTATCAGCTAAGAACATTTACAAGACTCCTCTTACCCTTACCCTTCCTTTCCTTTGTCCCTTCCTCTCCACCCTCTCCCCGTTAGCTCTAAGAATTTTATGATCTAAAGGCCAAAATGCTTTAAATCTTAATAACTACATGTGCCACTCGGGATACTGAAAGGAAACTATATATACTCTTGACTTCATTCATTCCAAGCTTTTACTGAAGCCAAAGTAACTGCCGCACCATTTAAAAATTCCATTCAGGGCTTCCCTGATGGCGCAGTGGTTGAGAGTCCGCCTGCCGATGCAGGGGACACGGGTTCGTGCCCCGGTCCGGGAAGATCCCACATGCCGTGGAGCGGCTGGGCCCGTGAGCCATGGCCGCTGAGCCTGCGCATCCGGAGCCTGTGCTCCGCAACGGGAGAGGCCACAGCAGTGAGAGGCCCGCGTACCGCAAAAAAAAAAAAAAAAAAAAATTCCATTCAACAAGCAAGTACCCTTCAACACGTTAAGCTGATTTTCATGTAAGTTGTAAAATGTTGAATGACCAGAAGGTCTATCCATTAATAAAATTACCTGGCCCAATCATCCCCTTTCGCTTTGCAGGAGGCAAGAAGTTGGATTCATAAGCCCCAAAGGATGTGTGCCTGCCTCGAAATGTTGGCTGGCTGGTCACCAGCTTCCGAAGGCACAGTGGGGCAGGGGCTGAGCATTCCTCCTCCTCCTTCCTCCAGCGCCCTGTGTGTCCCAGTAGGTTGTGCCTAATCCTGCAGGAAAAAAAAGAAAAAAGTGTTCAGGATGCCCAAAAGCCCTCAGTCCACTCCCCAACCAGGCCAAGTGTGGAAGAGAGCCAATGGCCACTTGGCCCCGTAACAGGACAGCCATGGCCCTGAGAATCCATGGGGGGCATTCTTCCTGCTACCCTCTTACAGAGAAGAGGAAAGCAAGCCCCAAATCTGTAGGTAGTTTCCAAGAGTAAGTACACTGGGGTGGGGATCAGATTGTACGGTGAGAAATCAACTATTCCCTAATGATCTCCCAAATGAAAGGTGGAGAGCAGGGCTGGCCAAGTCAGAATGGGGAGCTCATGGACCGAGCTCACTGGCTCCTGACATTACAGTAAAACCCAGGCTTGGAGTGAGAAGGGAATTCTGGGCCTGGCTTCAGCCTCCTTCGCCAGCTGCCTTGGCACCAGTCACTACGCTTTGGGGGTTGGCAGAAGGGGAACAAAACAGTACAGACCTTCCAGGCTCTCCTGGGCAGAAGGCACGTGGAGAACTGGCATAGCCTCTCCTGCCCCCACCTGCTGCCCAGAATCCCTATCAGCATCACCTAATGTGTAGGAAAACAGACATTTGTTTTATCAGGGAAGGTCCTGATCCTGCCGTCTCCCAGCAATGCCAGGATACCACCTGTCCTCACCACTTGCTCTCCGGACTGCCAGTCCCCTGGGAGCCTGTGGCATTTCCTCCACTGCAGGGCCTTTCCTATTTCTCAGAATGAGCCCTCAACACAGCACCTTCAGACCTGTCTTCTCAGGAACAGCACTACCAAGAAAAAAACTTCTTTTCTATAAATGTAAGCGTGTCATGAAGATACAGACTACATAAACATCAAGAATTACAGTTCAGACCCATAAAGGTTAGAGAGAGATCTGCCTTATCCAGCTTTGGAAAGAAATCATGCAGTTCCCTTACAGTGCAAGTCCAGACTATTTCCGTTCAGAAGGCCTCTTAGCTGCTGGGAAGTTTATATTCCCTTCACCTCTATTCCTAGTCCAGGCTAAGGACCCTGTCTTTTCCTTAAAAAGTTTTTCCTTCTCAGATGCCAAGTTTCTACTCCACATTTCCTTCACGATCTGAGAAGTGTCTCTTGTTTACCCCTTAAGAAAAGGAATAGATTCTCATTAATCCTGGACAACAGCATTAGGTAGTTTCCACTCATTCATTCAGCAGATATCTACAGAGCAGTGACAGCTATGTGCCAGTTATTGTAAAAAGTGTTGTGGGCATGAATCAGACGTGGATTCAGCTTTCCAGGCACAGGCAAGACCACAGACAAGCTATAGTAATAAATACGCGACTTCCTCTACTATTAGGTGTGGCCACGTGCCTGAGTCCTGCTCAATAAAAAGTGGATGGAAATAAAATACACCATTTCCAGTGCTGCATCTGTGAGATCCTACATGCTCTTTCCTCCTGGCTGGTTGGAATGGCAAGATCACCAAACCCTAGAAGTCAAGTGTTAAAGATGGCAGAGCCTCAGACAGCCTGGGTTTCTGGTTGCTCACTTGGAGGAGAGCTGCCCCCATGGCCTAGTCATGCTCAGGACTGGTACAAAAGCAAGGCTGAAACTTCTGTATGCGCCCATCGCATGATGGGGTCTATGTACAACAGCAGCCAGGTTGCTCTAACATAAATGTTGGAATGATTTCCAGAAATGGAAAAATACATAGTGTATACTAAGGTAGAATAAGCTGAAAAATTGTTAGTATAGTGTGATATCACTTTTTAAAAGATTATGTATAAAACTGTATGAGAATTCTCTAGAAGTATATACAGCAAAGTATAGGTGTTTATCTTTCGATGGTGGTGGTATAGCATGGCTTATCTACATTTCCTAATACAAAATATGATTTTATAATTAAAAAAGTAAAAGCTATGTTTAACATTAAAAAGGAAAGTATGTCTTAAGATGGAAATACAAAGGCTTAGCCTCTCAAGGTGGGCAAAGATCTCCTGAGGGAAATTAGGAAAGGCTTCTCAAAATAGGCATTTTTAATGACCTCTCTGACACAGAAAATCTATAAATTAGCTACACCCTGAGAAATAGAATAGTTCAATTATACAATACACATGATTCCCAGCCATTACACGTTGAGGCCTTGTCGATGGAGATCACTTCACCAGAAAGGATGGAAGAGACCAATTTTTGCCTTTACAAACTGTTAAGAAACTAGTCTCAGTGGTTGTTTGGGTGGGGGATAGGGATGGGAAGAAAGGAAAATACTGAAAGGATTAGGGGAAGGAAAAAGTATTAGCATACTTAACTTCCATGCTTTTGTACCTTATGGATATTTTGAGATATGCATTTATTACTTTTTCTAAAAATATTTTTAAACTTTCTTCTCTATGAACTTTGTACTCTATGTGTTTATTACCTATTTTTTATGTTTTTTTATTTACTTATTTTTAACAACTTTATTGGAGTGTAATTGCTTTACAATGATGTGTTAGTTTCTACTGTATAACAAAGTGAATCAGCTATACATATACATATAATCCCATATCCCCTCCCTCTTGCGTCTCCCTCCCACCCTCCCTATCCCACCCCTCTAAGTGGTCACAAAGCACCGAGCTGATCTCCCTGTGCTATGTGGCTGCTTCCCACTGGCCATCCATTCTACATTTGGTAGTGTATATATGTCCATGCCACTCTCTCACTTCGTCCCAGCTTAACCTTGCCCCTCCCCGTGACCTCAAGTCCATTCTCTGTGTCTTTGGCTTTATTCCTATCCTGCCCCTAAGTTCTTCAGAACCATTTTTTTTTTTTTTTTTACATTCCATATATATGTGTTAGCATACAGTATTTGTTTTTCTCTTTCTGACTTACTTCACTCTGTATGACAGATTCTAGGTCCATCCACCTCACTAAAAATAACTCAGTTTTGTTTCTTTTTATGGCTGAGTAATATTCCATTGTATATATGTGCCACATCTTCTTTATCCATTCATCTGTCGACGGACACTTAGGTTGCTTCCATGTCCTGGCTATTGTAAATAGAGCTGCAATGAACATTGCAGTACATGACTCTTTTTGAATTATGGTTTTCTCAGGGCACATGCCCAGTAGTGGGATTGCTGGGTCATTTGGCAGTTCTATTTTTAGTCTTTTAAGGAACCTCCATACTGTTCTCCATAGTGGCTGTATCAATTTACATAACCACCAAGGGTGCAAGAGGGTTCCGATTTCTCCACACCCTCTCCAGCATTTATTGTTTGTAGATATTTTGATGATGGCTATTCTGACCGGTGGGAGGTAATACATCATTGTAGTTTTGATTTGCAGTTCTCTAATGATTAGTGATGTTGAACATCCTCTCATGTGTTTGTTGGCAATCTGTATATCTTCTTTGGACAAATGTCTATTTAGGACTTCTGCCCATTTTTGGATTGGGTTGTTTGTTTTTTTGCTATTGAGCTGCATGGGCTGCTTGTAAATGTTGGAGATTAAACCTTTGTCACTTGCTTCATTTGCAAATATTTTCTTCCATTCTGAGAGTTGTCTTTTCGTCTTGTTTATGGTTTCTTTGCTGTGCAAACACTTTTAAGTTTCATTAGGTCCCATTTGTTTATATTTGGTTTTATTTCCGTTTCTCTAGGAGATAGGTCAAAAAGGATCTCGCTGTAATTTATGTCAGAGTGTTCTGCCTATGTTTTCCTCTAAGAGTTTGATAGTGTCTGACCTTACATTTAGGTTTTTAATCCATTTTAAGATTATTTTTGTGTATGCTGTGAGGGAGTGTTCTAATTTCATTTTTTTACATGTAGCTGTCCAGTTTTCCCAGCACCACTTTTTGAAGAGGCTGTCTTTTCTCCATTCTATATTCTTGCCTCCTTTGTCAAAGATAAGGTGACCATATGTGTGTGGGTTTATCTCTGGGCTTTCTATCCTGTTCCATTGATCTACATTTCTGTTTTTGTGCCAGTACCATACTGTCTTGATTACTGTAGCTTTGTAGTATAGTCTGAAGTCAGGGAGCCTGACTCCTCCAGCTCCGTTTTTCTTTCTCAAGTTTGCTTTGGCTTTTCAGGGTCTTTTGTGTTTCCATACAAATTGTGAAGTTTTTTGTTCTAGTTCTGTAAAAAAATGCCAGTGGTAGTTTGATAGGGATTGCATTGAATCTGTAGATTGCTTTGAGTAGTATAGTCATTTTCACAATGTTGATTCTTCCAATCCAAGAACATGGTATATCTCTCCATCTGTTTGTATCATCTTTAATTTCTTTCATCTGTATCTTATAATGTTCTGCATACAGGTCTTCTGTCTCCTTAGGTAGGTTTATTCCTAGATATTTTATTCTTTTTGTTGCAATGGTAAATGGGAGTGTTTCCTTAATTTCTCTTTCAGATTGTTCATCATTAGTGTGTAAGAATGCAAGAGATTTCTGTGCATTTATTTTGTATCCTGCTACTTTACCAAATTCATTGATTAGCTCTAGTAGTTTTCTGGTAGCATCTTTAGGATTCTCTATGTATAGTATCATGTCATCTGCAAATAGTGACAGCTTTACTTCTTCTTTTCCTGTTTGGATTCTTTCATTTCTTTTTCTTCTCTGATTACTGTGGCTGAAACTTCCAAAACTATGTTGAATAATAGTGGTGAGAGTGGACAACCTTGTCTTGTTCCTGATGTTAGAGGAAATGGTTTCAGTTTTTCACCACTGAGAACGATGTTGGCTGTGGGTTTGTCATATATGGCCTTTATTATGTTGAGGTAAGTTCCCTGTATGCCTACTTTCTGGATGGTTTTTTATCATAAATGGGTGTTGAATTTTGTCGAAAGCTTTTTCTGCATCTATTGAGATAAGCATTGGTTTTTCTCCTTCAATTTGTTAATATGGTTTATCGCATTGAATGATTTGCGTATATTGAAGAATCCTTGCATCCCTGGGATAAACCCCACTTGATAATGGTATACGATCCTTTTAATGTGCTGTTGGATCCTGTTTGCTAGTATTTTGTTGAGGATTTTTGCATCTATGTTCATCAGTGATATTGGCCTGTAGTTTTCTTTGTGACATCTTTGTCTGGTTGGTATCAGGGTGATGGTGACCTCACAGAGTGAGTTTGGTAGTGTTCCTCCCTCTGCTATATTTTGGAAGAGTTTGAGAAGGATAGGTGTTAGCTCTTCTCTAAATGTTTGCTAGAATTCACCTGTGAAGCCATCGGGTCCTGGACTTTTGTTTGTTGGAAGATTTTTAATCACAGTTTCAATTTCAGTGCTTGTGATTTGACTGTTTATATTTTCTATTTCTTCCTGGTTCAGTCTCAGAAGGTTGTGCTTTTCTAAGAATTTGTCCATTTCTGCCAGGTTGTCCATTTTATTGGCATAGAGTTGCTTATAGTAATCTCTCATAATACTTTGTATTTCTGCAGTGTCAGTTGTTACTTTTCCTTTTTCATTTCTAATTCTATTGAGTCTTCTCCCTTTTTTTCTTGATGAGTCTGGCTAATGGTTTATCAATTTTTTTTATCTTCTCAAAGAACCAGCTTTTAGTTTTGTGATCTTTGCTACTGTTTCCTTCTTTTTCATTTATTTTTTATTTGATCTTTATGATTTCTTTCCTTCTGCTAACTTCGGGGTTTTTTTGTTCTTCTTTCTCTAATTGGTTTAGGTGTAAAGTTAGGTTGTTTATTTGAGATGTTTCTGGTTTCTTGAGGTAGGATTGTATTGCTACAAACTTCCTTCTTAGAACTGCTTTTGCTGCATCCCATAGGTTTTGGGTCATCGTGTTTTCATTGTCATTTGTTTCTAGGTAGTTTTTGATTTCCTCTTTGATTTCTTCAGTGATGTCTTGGTTATTTAGTAGTGTATTCTTTAGCCTCCACGTGTTTGTGTTTTTTACGGAATTTTTCCTGTATTTGATATCTAGTCTCATAGCACTGTGGTCGGAAAAGTTACTTGATACAATTTCAATTTTCTTAAATTTACCAAGGCTTGATTTGTGACCCAAGATATGATCTATCCTGGAGAATGTTCCATGAGCACTTGAGAAGAAAGTGTATTCTGTTGTTTTGGGATGGAAAGTCCTATAAATATTAATTAAGTCCTTCCTGCGTAATGTATCATTTAAAGTTTGTGTTTCCTTATTTTCATTTTGGATGATCTGTCCATTGGTGAAAGTGGGCTGTTAAAGTCCCCTACTATGATTGTGTTACTGTCGATTCCTCTTTTATGGCTGTTAGCATTTGCCTTATGTATTGAGGTGCTCCTATGTTGGGTGTATAAATATTTACAGTTGTTTTATCTTCTTCTTGGATCAATCTCTTGATCATTATGTACTGTCCTTCTTTGTCTCTTGTAAGAGTCTTTATTTTAAAGTCTATTCTGTCTGATATGAGAACTGCTACTCCACCTTTCTTTTGATTTCCATTTACGTGGAATATCTTTTTCCATCCCCTCACTTTCAGTCTGTATATGTCCCTAGGTCTGAAATGGGTCTCTTGTAGACAGCAAATATATGGGTCTTGTTTTTGTATCCATTCAGCCAGTCTATGTCTTTTGGTTGGAGCATTTAATCCATTTACATTTAAGGTAGTTATCAATATGTATCTTCCTATTACCATTTTCTTAATTGTTTTGGGGTTGTTATTGTAGGTCTTTTCCTTCTCTGTGTTTCCTGCCTAGAGAAGTTCCTTTAGCATTTGTTGTAAAGCTGGTTTGGTGGTGCTGAATTCTTTTAGCTTTTGCTTGTCTGTAAAGCTTTTAATTTCTCCGTTGAATCTGAATGAGATCCTTGCTGGGTAGAGTAATCCTGGTTGCAGGCTTTTCCCTTTCACCACTTTAAATATGTCCTGCCCCCCCCTTCTGGCTTGCAGAGTTTCTGCTGAAAGATCAGCTGGTAACCTTATGCGGATTCCCTTGTATGTTATTTGTTGTTTTTCCCTTGCTGCTTTTAATATGTTTTCTTTGTATTTAATTTTTGACAGTTTGATTAATATGTGTCTTGGCGTGTTTCTCCTTGGATTTATCCTGTATGGCACTCTCTGTGCTTCCTGGACTTGATTGACTATTTCCTTTCCCGTCCTAGGGAAGTCTTCAACGATAATCTCTTCAAATATTTTCTCGGTCCCTGTCTTTTTCTCTTCTTCTTCTGGGACCCCTGTAATTCGAATGTTGGTGTGTTTAATGTTATCCCAGAGGTCTCTAAGACTGTCCACCATTCTTTTCATTCTTTTTTCTTTATTTGGCTCTGTGGCAGTTATTTCCATTATTTTATCTTCCAGGTCACTTATCTGTTCTTCTGCCTCAGTTATCCTGCTATTGATTCCTTCTAGAGAATTTTTCATTTCATTTATTGTGTTGTTCATCATTGTTTGTTTGCTCTTTAGTTCTTTAGGTCCTTGTTAAACGTTTCCTGTATTTTCTTCATTCTATTTTCAAGATTTTGGATCATTTTTACTATCATTACTCTGAATTCTTTTTCAGGTAGACTGCCTATTTCCTCTTCATTTGTTTGGTCTGGTGGGTTTTTACCTTGCTCTTTCATCTGCTGCGTATTTCTCTGTCCTCTCATTTTGCTTAACTTACTGTGTTTAGGGTCTCCTTTCGCAGGCGTCAGGTTTGTAGTTCCCGTTGTTTTTGGTGTCTGCCCCCAGTGGGTAAGGTTTGTTCAGTGGGTTGTGTAGGCTTCCTGGTGGAGGGGACTGGTGCCTGTGTTCTGCTGTATGAGGCTGGATCTTGTCTTTCTGGTGGGCAGGACCACATCCAATGGTGTGTTTTGGGGTGTCTGTGATCTTATTATGATTTTAGGCAGCCTCTCTGCTAATGGGCGGGGTTGTGTTCCTGTCTTGCTAGTTGTTTGGCATAGGGTGTCCAGCACCGTAGCTTGCTGGTTGTTGAGCGGAGCTGGATCTTAGTGTTGAGATGGAGATCTCTGCGAGAGCTTTTGCCGTTTGATATTACTTGGAGCCACGAGGTCTCTGGTGGACCAACGTCCTTAACTCAGCTGTCCCACCTCAGAGGCTCAGCCCTGACACCTGTCAGTCACACAGCTCAGAAGAAAAGGGATGAAGAAAGAAGGAAGGGAGGGAGGGAGGGAGGGAGGGAGGGAGGGAGAGAGAGACAGAGAAAGAGAGAAAGAAAGAGAGAAAGAAAGAGAGAAAGAAAGAGAAAGAAAGAAAGAAAGAAAGAAAGAAAGAAAGAAAGAAAGAAAGAAAAAGTTAAAGTATTAAAGTAAAAAGAATTAAAAAGTAATAAAAAGAAAAGAAAGGAAGAAGAGATAAACCAAACCAAAGAACAAATCCACCAGTGATAACAAGTGCTAAAAACTATACTAAAAATAAACGTTCAGACAGAACCCTAGGACAAATGGTAAAAGTAAAGCTATACAGACAAAATCACACAAAGAAGCATACACATACACACTCACAAAAAGGGAAATAGAAATATATATATATATATATATCTTTTGGGAAGTCAGGTCTTTTGCCAGCGTTCTGTAGGTGTTCTGTAGGAGTTGTTCCACATGTAGATGTATTTCTGATGTATTTGTGGGGAGGAAGGTGATCTTCACGTCTTACTCCTCCGCCATCTTGAAGGTCTCTCTCTATTACCTATTTTTTAAGTTCTATGACCTTTTGTAAATGTTAAGTCAGAGATTCTCTTTGAATTCGTTAAGAGCAGAGACAGATGCTGAGCAAATAGACCATGTCATAATTTCCCAGTAGAATCCCACAAAACCATAGATCCAACTGGTCACTGCAGCAAAGGTTCCCCTTTATGTATGGGAAGAACCTAAATATGTTCTTCCCTCACACTGGAGAGAAGGGCTGGCCCGGGAAGGGTCATCTCTTCTCTCCCTCACAGTCTTCAGAAGTGCTCAGAGAAAGACTTTGGTGTCCAATGAGAATCAGAAACCTTGCAAAACAGGGTGTTCAAGAGACCCAACCACTGTTCTTTTGCCATGAAGACTTTAAGGAGTAAAGGTGACTCAAGAAAGGAGCATCAGGCCACCAACTCTCCAGACTGGGGAAGACTGTTGCAGGGTTGAGGTCCCCACAAAATAAACTCTGAGATGGAGATTTGTCTGTAGGCGGCTTACTGGACAGGGCTCTTGGGAATACCACCAGTGAGGGAGTAAAGCAAGCAGAATTAGGCAAAAGGATGAGTTGAGCTGTGATACAGTTACTACAAGGGTGTCAGCGGTTCCCACAGGGCACTCCAGAGTTGGGATGGCCCTTCAGAGTTGTCCCAGCTGGAGCTAAGCCTTTATATGCCCTCGCGTCTTGGGCAAGCAGCTCTCTTCAGCCAGTTTTCTGGGACGGGCTCAGTTTTGAGACATCAGCAGGCAATACTCCCAACAGCTGGGGGGACAAGTGTCTAGGATTGGAGGACACACTATAGCATCCACTAAAGAGCTATAGGAGGATGTCAGTTCTCCTCTCATCAGACTATATCCTATTGTCGAGATCACATCAAAATCTGCCCCTATCATTCCTCTTCAAAATTCCTCAACAGCTTCCCATCACCCATGGGAGCAAATAGATCTTCCTAAGTAAGCCTATGGGGATCTTCTTGGGCCTAGAGGACAAACCCCTTGTGCCATTTACCCCATGGAAACTAGGCTCCAGCCACATGGGGCTACTCACCAGTCCCAGAAACTACCATCCTCTTTCATGGCACTGAGCCTTTGTACATGCTGTTCTTTCTGCTAGAATGCTGTCTCCACTCTTATCTTCCTAGAAAATCCCTAATCATCCCTCATTCCTCAGAGTCATTTCCACTGAGAAACTTCCTCAGCTCCCCTGGGCAACTCACAGTGGCTTTACTCCAAGTTCCCACACAATATGTGCATCTACATCAGCCCCTGTAAGACAGACTAGTTCTGTACATCTGTATTCCCACTAGACTGGAGGCTTCTTGAAAACAGAACCAGGTCTGCCTTCTTTGTATCCCATACACAGGCAGCACGGGATTAAATGTTTGCTTAATGAATAAATAATTCAACGTGGAAGAAATGGTACTGGCAGTGTTAGCTCCATCACGGAACAGCAGATGAATTCTGACAAATTGATCAGAAGGAAAACAGGAAGTAAGGATGTGGGGAGAGGCAAGGTATTTGTAGCCAGCTATGCACCAGAAATATCTGGCTTTTGTATCATCTTTGGTTCTTGATATCTATTGTCCAAATTCAGCTTAACAGAATGGAGAGTATATTAGGGACTCAAGTGGACAGCAAAATCGCTTTTAGGGTACAGTAACCAGAAACTCTCCCAAGGATGACTTCAAGGAAGGAGTACTGGGCTGCAAGATCCCTGGCCGAGGCTATTAACTAAATGATACGGTGGATCTCAGGAAGCATTTCCCTCTCTGTATATTCTCCTGCAGAATCTCTGCCACGACAAGAAGAGCATCGCACATGAATAACATGTTATTCAACTTTTCTGCATGGTGCTAATCGACGAAGGTGTTAGTGAGGGAGTGGGCAATGGGGCTGTATGAGCTGAGAGTGTTTAGGCCAAAGAGGAAGATGGTCCCAAGTAACAGAGAGAAGGGGAAAAGGGACGTAGGTTATTCTGGAGCTCCTTGCAAAGGAAAATGGAAGTGAAGGCTCTCATCTTTCTTGGCCTCTCATTTCATATCCATCCTCATTTCATATTTCTATCCTCGTGAGAAATGCAACTAGCCCAAACCACGATGATAAGTGGTATCTTAGTCATATCTTCAAGCAAGTAACTTATTTTCAGAACCCCCCAATGCAAACATAATACACTGTATAATGAAGCAAAATTATCTAAGTTCATTGCAAACAGGCATTGAACCAAGTTTGTCTTCAATCAAAATGAATTTTAGGTCTGTCTTTATTTTCAGATCTTACTGCCTCATAACAAAACCAGAGACCTATCTTTTGGGGAGAAAAAAAAAATATTCTATTTCCTCAGAAAATGCCAAGGGTCCACAAATTTTAATCTGCTCCAGCTGGAGTGGAGGCTGGGGGCTTATTTAAGCTCACAAAGTATACCTTCTAGGGTTTCCTCCTGCTGATAAACCAAAGATCCTCCTCGACCAAGGTTTAGGTAGCTGTTTCCAGTATCCAAAGGAAGACTTCCCAGCCAAGCAATCGCTCCACCCACCTGAAAGCCTGCTTAGGATTCCATTTGAATGTAGGAGCTGATCTCTAAATATAACCCTGAAAGCAGCCTCTGCCATCATCCCTACACTTGTGGCTTCTCTCCTTCCAAAGTAATAAAATGAGATGGATGGGTCTCCAGGCTTTTTCCCTGAAAGGGCAGCTTGGGGTAATGAGACACAGGAGAACCACCCTCTGCTGTTACTCCCCAACCTTCTCTTTAGGGTGGGAAGAGGGGTGACAATAGTCCTCCACTCAGGAGATGCTGCCAAGCCCCAACCTCCCAGTCCCCACTGGGTCCCTCCCAAGGCAGACAGTCCCTGAGCTAAGCCAACTGCCCCAGGGCATCCAATGAACTCAGGAAAATCCTTAGAGGTGTGCCTTCTCCACCTCCTCTATCCAGGGTTACTGCTGTAAAATTCAGAACCTCAACATATCCTGTTCCTAACTGTGATCATTCTTGTCTCACCAGATGATATTCCACTAACCAACCAATATTTGTTCATTGTCAATCACATTCACTAACCCTGAGATTCTTGACAGCAGTGCTGTGTCTTCCTCATCCGTGGACCTTCATCATCTTCCACAGTGCCAGGCACAGTGCAGAGGCCCAGTAAATGCTGGATAGATGGAGGGATGGAGGGAAGGATGGAGGGATGGAGGGATGGAGGGAAGGATGGAGGGATGGAGGGAAGGATGGAGGGATGGAGGGAAGGATGGAGGGATGGAGGGAAGGATGGAGGGATGGAGGGAAGGATGGAGGGATGAAGCTATTGAGGGATGAGGAATTGTCTCAGTGTTGTACTTGGTAGACAGAAGGACAGATGATAGAAATTGCAGCTTGAGAAGCCTGACTATAGCTGTGCCCTGCAACTCAAGGCACGATCATGGAACCCACACCAAGCTCTGGGGGCTCCAAGTCAGAGCATGAAGGTGCAATATCTCCTGCCTGCTGAGTCACCTGCCCAAAACTAAATCCAGCTGGGGGTGGAGCGGGCCCTTCCATAGCAGGCCCAGGAGGAAATGGAGCTGGGATAACCCATGGAACACAGTGCCCCCCTCACTAACACACCCAAGACAGGCTTTCCTTTTCTCTGAGTGCTGCTTACCTCTGTGAGCAGAGGAGTGGAGGCATAGTCTTTCCCTGGCCCCCGAGCTAATGAGGGAGGCTGGGTGGGGCACTGCAACTGCAGCCCTTGCTGCCACACTGACCATTCATCCCAGATGTGACTGAGGAGGGCCTGGAGCCTGTTCATCTGTCCAGACAGCCATGTCTACACATGTGCGGTTGGGCTATTATCCCCCTGGATAAAGCCTAAGAGCCCACGGGCCTTTGAATGGAAGGTAGTAGGGTTTGTGGAAATGCCATTTCATTGGCCCTGCTTTATTTCTGTCCAGGCAGAACCTTGCTATCATGTAGAAACAACTGAGCTACTCAGGCTGTAGGCACCCCGACAGGTTTCCTCTGACCAGGAAAGGAGAGGCGCCAGCACCACGGTAACTGAGGGGTAGAGGATGGAACTGAGCAAAAGAAAAGCCAGGCTGGAGTCAGATTATACTTCCTGGTGGTTAGCGTTTGGGCTCTGCTAAGACCCAGCTTCTGAGAGACAAGGGCCAGCATTTTCCCTTCACCCACCCTGGACCACTCTCCCCAGAGAGGCCCCCTAGGATGCAGGAAACCAGGTGGCCCTGCCCATCTAATAGAGAGCACCTCCTTTCTGCTGTGGACTTTCATCCTGGCTTCTACTTGATGAAATGAACAGTTCAGAATCGGTTGGAAACAAAGAACCTGGCTTTATGGAAGCTGAACGTGAGGCTTCCTGACAACACCAACCACTCGTTTGGCTTTACTGACTAATTTCAACTAAACCCAAAGCTAGAGGTTTTGGTCCTTTCATGTTTTAGTCTTTTAATTGGCAAAGAGATATAGAAGTGCATTTCTATCAGATAGAAGACTCTTTAACTAGACTTATTGTGGTGATCGTTTCACAATGTATACAAATACGTGGCACCCCTGAAACTAATATAATGTAATATGTCAATGTGTTACCTCAATTTTTTAAAAAAGAAGAAAACTCTATCCCAGTTACACAGTAGATGGAAACTGTTTCCACAACAGCTGAGGTAAAGGAGAGCAGGGTGGTAACATTTTTTGAGTAAACCCTAGGTACCTGCTATAAGGTACTTCATTTGATTTAATTTCCCTTGATCTTCCCAACAACCTCAAGAGGTAAGTGTTACTATCTTCAATTTATGAGGAAATCAAAGTTCAGAGAAGTTGACTGACATGCCTACAACAAACAAGAGGAGAATGCATGTCCTTTCTGCTGCACCTATGGTTTTTAGCCCTGGTGGCAGAGTAGAATCACCTGGAGAAGATTTAAAGACCACGGGCACCCAAGTCCCATCCCCAGAGAGCCTGACTTAATTGGCCAGGAGTAGGTCTCAGATTTTTTTGGTAAGAGGATCAGTGGGCTACACCATGTTGAAATGGAGGGCATGTGAATCTCAAAGAAAATGCCTTATAGCTTTCATCTCATCTTTACCCCAACGCTAAGTCACCTACCATGTGACTCTAGCTCAGCCATGCAAGCAATTCCAGTAAGTCTTAGCTAGGGTGGAAAATCAGGGTGACAGCTGAACATTTTTTAGCTCATAAATGCTTTTAGCCTATCTACAAAGTCACACCACATCTCCTAGGTGACTGGGACTATTTTCCTTAAATTGGGAAATATTGAGCAAGGTGGATGACAACACTTGTGTGGAGACTTACACATCCTGTAACTGGTAACTAATCTGTGGTGGGATTGGAAGTAACTTACTTTTGTGATTCAGCAGGCTTCCCCAGCCATAGAAGCAGGAGGAAAGGTGAACACTGAGCTGTCTTCCAGCGAAAATTTGGAAGCATGAACAAATTATCCCATGTTTAGGAAGCACTCTGGGCTCCTTGAGTAATAGCTAAGTGTCAGGGCCTGGTGTTATTGGTCTTCACACAAGTCCCAAGAATATTTGCTCCTCTCAACCTCACTCCCCAACCCACAAGTTATGCTCTGTGCCCAGCTAAGGCCCTCTGCATGTGCCCTAGAAGAGGGCAAAGCAGGGCTTGAGTTTGCCCTGTGAGGAGGCAAGTAAGCGTGCCTCCTATCGGCAACTTCTCCCCTCAAACAGACACCTCTGAGCTGGAATTCATCTGCTGTGAATTCCCTAATGTTTGTTTAACACAGGCCAAGGAACCAGATCAACAAATGGTGCTGTAGTCAGGGAGAGGCTGTTCTCACTGGGAAGATTCCTTTGATGAAACACCAATCATTTTCAAATAAGTAGGCAATCCAGGCCCCAAGTTAACAAGTGGGAAGGGTCTCCAGCCCTTCTGCAACCTTTGCCCCTTTAGTGCCATTTTCCCCCTGACCTTCTGTTTCAGCACAAAACCAGTTACTTTTCGTAAGCAGAGTCCATCTTTTCTTGAAATGCCGCTTCCTGAACAGAGAACACAATCAGCTTCTCACAACCAAGGGAGCCTGACCTCACTGAAGGCTGCTGCTTTGTCGGGGAAGCCATTGTTGAATGTGTTCGAATTTGACAGTATATAATTTTAAGTTCAGATTCAGATGTGTATGTATTTGTTATTGTTTCATTTATAGAACTTCAGAATGTTAAGGTGACCGATCTTAGAGATCTAGATCTTAGAGATCTAGTCCATGTCTCTCATTTTAAGAGGAAACTAAAATCCAGAAAAACGAAGTGGCCAGCCTGAGGTCAGCCCAAGTGCTCAGAACTCTGCCCTCGGCCCTCCTCTGTTCTTTATCCCACATTCTGTCTTTAGAAAACTGCACAAGTTCCATAAGTTTAAATGCCACCACATATTAATAACTCTCAGCCCAGACCTCCCCACAGAACTGTTACTTTTCTACCCCAAGCCTCTCCCCCTCCTCTCCCCCTGCCCCAAGCCTTCTCCTCGACATATTGCACCACTCTTCCAGAGTTGCTCAGGTCCAAAATCTTGCCATCATCCTTCAATTCTCCCTTTTTTACACACCCTATATCTAAGTCAGCATTCGTCCTAAATGGAGGTACTAGTTCCATTTCCAAAAATAAATCACTAGTTCAACTCTTTTCCATAATCGCCACCAATACAACCCTGGTTGACACTGTAGTCAGCTCCCGCCTATTTTATTTCAATAGTTCTGAACTGGTCTCCCTCTCTCCACTCTTTCTCTTTCCAGTAGACGTGCCACGTAGTAATCAAAATAATCTTTCTAATAATGTATAAACATGCATCATCTCACACCCTTACTTACACTTAAAATGAAACTTAAACTCTTACCCTACTTTCATGGCCCTAGACAGTCTAACCCTGCCAACCCATCCACCCTCCCCATCTCCCTTTTCACTCAATCTGGTCATACCGCTCATCTTTGTTCCTCGAACAGGTTATTCTCATTCCTGGCTCTGTCTCTACATGGTAATTCCTTCTGCTCAGACTGCTCTCCCCACAGATCTCTGCATGGCTACCACTTTCTCATCCCTTGAATCTTGGCTCAGAGGACCAGTCACTGGCTACAGCAGCCACCAGGCACTGTCTGTCACATTCCCATCTTCTGCACAGCATTTACCCAGGGCTGAAACTATTTTACTCCTTTGTTTACATTCTCACCATCTATCACCCTTATGGAAGATAAACACCTAGAGAGCAGATTTTCTTGGTCACCACCACATCTCCCACTCTTGAAAAACTGCCAGACTCAGAACAGGCACTCAATAAATACACACTGATTGACGGATACTAAGAAACAGCAATAGAACCAGAAGTAGAATCTCTGCTTTTCAGTTCCCATTTAAGGGGTGTCTCAATCCTGCTTTTTGGTTTACTAGAAACAAAGATCCACTCAAGCTAGTTCAAATGAAGGGAATTTTGAGGAGGATACCTATGGAGTGACAAAGTGCAATGTCTCCGCAATCCGAGAACAGGAGCCATAGTAGAACCCCGCAGAAACCAAAGCTGAAGGGGGCCTCTGAATTCAAAATGGCTCTGGAGGGCTCCCTCCAGGGGGTCTTCCTTTTGGTCCACGATTGCCACTATTAACATATACTCTGTGTATCTGCTTCTTCCTTTCCTGTTCCAACTGGCCTTTATTCATTCCCTCAGCAAATACTTATTGAGGGCCAACATGCGCTAAGCCATGCTAACACTGCTTGCTTACCATTTTTGCTTCTCCTTTATTTCATCTACACAGGGCTTTGTGCCCCTATCAGCCTTGCTCATGATTTTTTTGCTTCAGTTCCGTCTGTTAGCGGCACCATTCTTCCTAGGTTGTAGTTGATATTCCCAAGACAAAATCTAACCAAACCAGTTCATCTTTTGGAGCTGGATCAAACATTATAGATCACTAAACAGCTTATGAACCGGCAGCCTTCAGATCGGCTCAACTCTGGTCAAACCAGCTGTGTTCATGTGTGCTGTCTGGCAAGGGCTCTGGGTGTAGCAGCTTCTTAAAGGAGAGACGGCAGGGCAGATATCATATCTCCAGGATAAACTGTAATCAGTGAGGGTGCATTTAGGCAGTGAGAAGAGACACATTTAGACATGTCAATTAGACCATTACTACGTCACGTTTGCCTAAGTCAATGGGCAATCTGGCGTCACTCACAGTTTCACAGCAGAAAAGTGATAGCATCTGAGCCTTGCTTTGGTAAAATTAACTTTTCAGAAATGTATGGGATAGATTTTAGAAAAGAAAAATATTGATATAAGAGGAAAAATTAGGAGCCAGCTGCAATATACTGAAGCACTAAGTCATGATAATCCGAGTTAGTGCATGAGCAGTGCAAAGGGACAGTGGTACAGCTGAGAGAGACACCAAGTGGCAGGAATTGGAATGTAACATCAATTCCACAAGATTTGAGTGCCTACTGTATGTACACGGTCCCTTATTGAGGCCCTATATGTGTAAAGCACTGTGCCAAAGGTGTCACAGACATAATCACATTTAAGCCTTGGAAAAAACCTACAATGAGATGTATATAATTTTGTAAACATTATATAGATGGGGAAACTTTAGGCCAGAGAACTAAATAACTTCCTCAAGATCATATAACCAGAAAGTGGCCAAGGAAACAAATGCTGTAGAAAGATGGAAGAATCCTAGGAGCAACGGGAAGAGGTCAATAGTATATCCACAAGATGGCCTGAGACTGGAGAATGCGCTGGGCCAAGAAGGGAGGATAACATGGGAGGAGATGGCAGGAAGCCTTGTGTTTCTAACTGGGATGAAGAGAGGGATGGCAACATGGCTTGAAGGATGGAGCCAGGCTTTACACTTGGCCTTGAAACCTGACCCTGTCTTGAGCAAATGCCTTCCCTCTTGAGATCCAATATCTTCTCCTGTAAAACAGGGATAATAATATCCCAAACCTTGCAGGTCTGGGTAGGGATTAGTGATCACGTAAGGTAAGGTCTCAATAAAAAGTATCATTTCTGGGGTAAATAATTCTATTGCTATTACTGACAGATTAGTCAGGGGCAACATATAAACATCAGAAGAGATAACTAGTCAGAATTCTGTTGTTGAAGAGGTTTCAGGCTCCATGTTTCAGCTTAAATATTGCTCTGATGATGTCTAGGCATTGGGCTAATCTTTTCTTAGGAGCTAATGCATATGGCTGACTGGTAAGACAGGTCTAACTGTCAATATCAAATAATCTCATCATTTGAGTTAAACAGTCTGGACAGACGGAGAAAGTAATTCTGTCCCCCACATACTGCACACCCTAGAAATGTGTGTGCAGAGCTGGAGTGCTGCCAGCAGAACGAAGCCTGCTCTAGAGGGGGATACACAGGTACAAAGCTATTCTCATCAGCAGCAGGTGATGAAAACTCCACTAAGTTACTGAGAACATCTTAAAACCCAGAATCCAGGCTTTAAATATTAATTTGACTTCAGTAGGAAAGAGCTAGTTTTTATCCATTAGCTGAAAAGCACTTCAGCTCCTACTTGTTATTTTTAAGCAATAATGTTTTTTTAAAGAGCCTAGGTCTGCTCCTCACAAGGGAGAGGACTGGCATGCGCAAACCCCAGCAGTCTTTGGCCTTTCCCGGTGTGGGAGCAGAGGAGCAGTCAGCTAGCATTCCACTTGTGTCTTCCCCAGGCCACCAAGCCTGAAGCCTTCCTAAGGACGTGATCAGCCCCAATTCAAGATCAAACTGACTCCACAGTGCAAGGTGGAAAAGTCCCATTAGCCAAACCACTCGGCAGAGTTTCAAGAAACAGCCATCTATTTCTGATTCTTTTCTATACTGGAAACATACAAAATATAGAGCTACCCAGCCCCCAGGCCCCCGAAACCCATAGGTTCTATTGCCGTCTGATGCCATCCTACCCTACATGCACAATGCTGGATAAGGGGCAACAAATAGTTTGGTGCCCCAATTCTAGACCTTTTCTCCCTCACTTTGAGAGCAGAATTCATCTGAATGAGAATGATTACCTTTTAACTAGATGTTAGTTTCATTCTAATCAAGGCTTGGGAAAGAATCAGGGAAGAGTCTTCTTGGAAAAGGAGTCTGAAGGAAGAAGCTGGCAGGATTCCGACAAACATAGGTGTTAAAGAAAATCTGACAACATGAATCTGTTCACTAGGCTGAAAGAAAATATACTGTATATTTAAGGCAGAGAAGCAACGTTGCATAACTTGAAGGAGGGGGGGCATTCACTTTATAATCTATGTGAATAGTGCCCCCTGGAGTTGTGCAGTGCACAACCTGTGACACCAAACTTAGACAACCCTGATTCAGGGTATCTAAGTCAGAAAAATGCCTATAATAATTTCCACAAAGGTGTAGCAGCTTCGGGCTATTAAAACTTTAAGTTGTTGTAGATTATTCTGTAGAAAATTCTTAAGGCACACAGTAAAACCCAAACTTCCCAAAGAGTCATACTCTAACCGGGGGGACCTGGTTAAAATCATCTAGACCATTCCCTCATTGTGCAGATGAGGCAATTGAAGGCCGGAGATGTAATGTGTCTTGCCCAAGGTCAACAAGCCTATGCTAAAAAGGTGAAAGAGCTTCTCTGCTTCCTATAGACAGCCGAAATAGGTCGCTTTGCTGTGAACGGTATTCAGCCCACCCAGACCCCAAATGGAGTCTTATTCATCATTATCATTTCATATTTTTGGAGCACCTTCTAAATGCTGAGCCTTGAGAATACAAAAAAATGTTCCTCCCAAGATTCCCAAACCATGGGGAGATAGTAGCGCAGCTTCGCTTCAATTACACACAACCTTTAGTCTAGGAATTGAGGACTTTGCTAGAAACATTTCCAGGCACAAAGGTAGCATACTCTTTCTTGAGCCGTGAAGGGTTATGGTCTACTGAACAAATCCTTATTTGGGCAATTTTTTTAAATGTGTTATGTCCCGTTGGAGTTGACTGACTTCTCTGAAGTTGTTTTGGTTTACTGGTTAAATATTTATTTGTTAATATATTTACAAGCCATATTATTTATATGATACATTCGAAGCCATTATGAACTATTGGGTAATTATCCAAAGCACGAAAACCAAAACCGATGGTCATTTATGAGGAAAATGGGCAACTTACGAGGTACTGAGGTTGGTCTTTAATTTAAATTTTATTTTTAACACAGTCATTCTACTCTTTCTAATGGGAGTTTTATGTGTATTTGAGTGTTTGTGGTGAGAGCAAGGTGGGAGGAGAGTGAAGCCCTTTTACCAAAAACCAATGCAATTAAAGTGCTTTATGGACAAGCTCTCTGCCAAATTTCTTATTGAAATCAAAGACACCTTTGAGTTAGTTACACAACAGCAGGGCAGAAAGCACCTGCAAGTCACGTCTGGTTCTCATTTTGTGCTCATGTAACTCAGATGCCCTGTGGATTAAGTGAAATCTGCTCCTGAGTTGAAATTGTGTACACCACGTGTCAGCTCAGTTTGAATTTGGAAACAGGAGCTCAGAAGGTGCCACTCAAACATGTGGCTCTGGTTTTCCCCGAGTGTAACATGAACAAGGGAGTCATGTTATGGGTGCCAGTGTCTCTAGCTTCATTGTAAGTAAGAGATACGGCAGGACCGTGTTTCCATTTAATGGTGCTCCCCTTCACCCCCTCCCCATATCAGTTCCCACTTAAATGTTCACGAGGGAAGGTCATGACATGGAACGAGGAGGGTTGTAAATGTACACGTCGACAGTTCATGCCTTGTGCATGCATTTACAACCATGTCCTGACACAGAAAAAGGAAGCCAACCAGAATGTGTGATCCAGCATCCCCAGGTAGCCAGCTATGGGTCCTTCCTCTGTGTAGATTCTGTTTGTGGCCGACATAAATGGAGAAAGAAAGGTCTGGAGAAACTGCACTGGGGTAAAATTAATACTCAGTACAAAACAGTACTCTGATGTTAAGACCCCAAATTCTTTCCATTTCAACCCAAAGAGGCCTCTTTTAAATATTAGCACTAACAAGGAATCCTGGATTTTCTTCTCTCTGATCACATTTTAGAATACCAGCTCCTTGTCTGCCCCTTCATTTGTCCCACTGACTTAACATTTTGTGAGTAACTACTCTAAGCTCTCAAGCATCAACAGTCCGGAATTATGAACAGCAAGGACTTTGCTTTCATGGAGTTTCCTTTCTGTCTGGGGGAAGGGGAGGAATTGGCTTTGAACTAGCTTAGCGAAGGCGTGTTCCAGTTAAAGTCAAGTCTCCATGTGGCATTCCAGATTTACACAGGATAAATTGGGATGTGCTAATTTGCTTCAAAAAAAGATTCAATATTTTACTAAAAAAAAAAATCACAGAAGGATTCCCTTTCAATCTAAAATTCCCAACCACCCTCCAACCCCGCCAAGTGATTTTATTTATTTGGAATTTTTGAGGACTCCTTCAACTGTTAAAGCGAACACTGCACTGTTCTGGAGAACAGCCCCTCATCACCGGCATACATAAACATTCATTTTTACTGCATAAAAGAAGTTCCTGAAGAAAGCATCACTTATCCCAGAATAAAAAAAAAAAACACAATACCCTACTCTGAAAAGACTGCTCAGCAGAGACTACAGGCAGGCCTAGAAAGAAAGAGCTGTAGGGACTCCAGTACTGGTGACTTCATTGGAGCCTCTCTGTACCCTCTTTATCTAAGTCAAGGGCAAGGAAATTCTGGCGTCGAGGGGGATTTTCTTTTCAGTTTCTCTGGATTTTTCTCAGTGACATGAATGAGGGTAAAAGGGAAAAAAAAAAACTACTAATACAACTTTTTAAATGAACCTGGTGAGGTGAAGACATCATTTTCTCTCCTGACACTTTCAAATACTCGGATACTTGTCTTGTCACCAGAATCTCTCTTTATGAGTACCCACAATTTGTCCCATTAGCAATTAGAACAGTTTCTCCACTGAGCTTTGTCTGAGAAATAGAGAGATGCCATACCAAACACACAGACTTAGAAGAAATGAGAAAGACACTGAAAAGACCATTTCCTAATGTTACAACTGGCCTCCTGTTTTTTTCCCCACACTGGGGTTTTATTGATCAGTGACCACATTTCTCCTCCAGACTGTTGTACTGCCAGGAAGCTTCCTGGTCCAGCTGCGTAGTGGTTAGTTGGCATAAAAAGTTTTTTTTAAAGCATCAGCCTTACCCTCCCCCGTTTAGGAAAGTTAATGCCATATCATGTTTTTCAGCCTCATGGATTGGAAGGCTATCCTATTTATATAGGGGAAGCAAAAGTGAAGCCAACCCTGGGTGTTTCCGCAAGCTTTTCATCTGCCCAAGAAGGATTCAAATGGAAAGGCTTCATAGGAATTAGATAAGTTTAGAAATACAGGTACAAAAGGGTATTCAGAAGTCAAACGAGCCATTCTTCCATTGAAGAGCTTTGCTTTCGATTAAAGATTCATGCTCAGTACAGTCAGTGTGTCTTAAATTAGCCAGGGAGAAATCTTCTTAAGGAAGAGAGAAATAAATGTACAAATAAAATGAGACCAAGGTGGGAAGAAATTGAGTGGGGTTTTTTTTTTCCCGTCCCAGTGTTAGATCAGTCCAAACAGACAATAGCCAAAGCCAAGTCTCCATACACATGTCACAACCTTAGATCTTCAAGGTCTCTCCTGGCCAAGTGTTTGGGTTCTTATTGTGCTGACACATTGGAAAACCGCACTTGACCTTCAGAGGAGGACCAGGTCTTTTTTGCTGCTACTTAGACAGCACTCAGAGTTCATCTTTGGCTGTGACTTATTTTAAACAGCAACTATGCAACTACCTTGGCAGGATGTGAGCCACAGAATCAGTGTCTGGGTCAAGTAGAAGAACTCAATTTACCTTTATCCATAACAGGCCACTCCGCCCGATAGGAAACACAGAGCAGAGATGTGCCTGGGGGTCCATGTTTTCCTAAGCTTCTCATTACAAGTTACTAGTCCATGTCTTTTATTCATGCTGCGATCTTCCTCAACTGAATTATTTAAATGAAAAAAAAAAAAAAACTGAAGACTATTTTCAAGGGGAAAAAACGTTTCCTTGGGCATACTCAGGTTACTGACAACTCCCAGCGTGAAAGTCAAGCCTTGAACTACTGGTACTCTAACTACAGATCCCAGAGAAAAATTTTTGAGAAATCACTCACAAAGGTCATAGAAGACTTAAAGTCCATACATCAAAATGCCACCCATTCTTTGGAGTCGGCCACACAGTAAGAAGTGAAACCGATGTATTTTATAATGGCAACGTGGCCATTTAGAGATGCCTGCCAAGAGCTGAACATGATACCCAGCACTACGGCTCAAAATTCTGTATTCCAAGTAGCCACCTCAGTCTTAGGGTAAGAGAGATCTCAAAATAGACACTTAAAAGGGGAAAAGATAGACATTGGACTTCAACTTGATCTCGTATTGCTAATTCCTATGAGTTCTATCAAATGAATGGTGTGGAGGAGTACAGAAAGACCAACTCCATTCATCATAAGAACCATTAGGAATTCATAACAAGAACAAGTACCAAAAGATAAGAGGATTGGGGTTTAGAGTAGAACTTACCGATGTGTGCTTCAGAAAGGTGGCTAATTCGTTTAGTTTTCATAGGCCCACATGTCTTCTCTATAGTGGAAGTAGACAATTTAGAAAACTTTCCTGAGACTTCCCTGGAAATCATCTTTAAGACCTTGGGTTTACTGCCTCTGTCCACTGTTCCGTGTTCCTCTTCTGTGTCAGCACTGTCTCTCATTGCCTAGACCAAGACATCAGCAGCAATTAACTCACTCTGAAATTCAAAGGTTATTGAAGAATTAGGGATGGATGTGTCCTATAATAAAGATGGAACAAAGCTCTTTTACTTTATGAACTGTCCAAGTGTAATATGACTAAAGGTATACTACAAACTCTATAGAACACTACTCCAAACATTATTAGAGGGGTCAGGATATACTGCTCAGAGATTCTTGAGAGCGAACCAATTCGATTGTAGAATTGATTCTGATTACCAGAAATGTTTGAAAGTCTATCAACTCTACTACCCATATTTATACTAATCCACATCTGAGGTATTTCCTAACTCTAAAATTCCACAATGCTATAATTCTGATCATCATTTTCCCTCCCTCTATCCTTCTAAGATGGTCTGATCATTGGGGGGGGAGGGGCTTCATTTACCATTCCCACTTCTAATTCCTTCTCTAAAGAGAACCAACACATTCTTGTTTATGGCAAGTCCATTTTCACAGTGGACATCATTTTCAGGGATTGTGAAGTAGTTGCCATCAGTGCATCTGACAACATCAGTCAAGAACTACTGCTTCAAAACTAGGTCAATCAGAAGGGGACTCCTGACCAAACCTAAAGGCAGAGCTAAGGAAACACTTACCTGCCCTCTCTACAATGTCTTTTTTTTTTTAAAACATCTTTATTGGAGTATAATTGCTTTACAATGGTGTGTTAGTTTCTGTTTTATAACAAAGTGAATCAGTTATACATACACATATGTCCCCACATCTCTTCGCTCTTGCATCTCCCTTCCTCCCACCCTCCCTATCCCACCCCTCTAGGTGGTCACAAAGCACCGAGCTGATCTCCCTGTGCTATGTGGCTGCTTCCCACTAGCTATCTATCTTACGTTTGGTAATGTATATATGTCCATGCCACTCTCTCACTTTGTCACAGCTTACCCTTCCCCCTCCCCATATCATCAAGTCCATGCTCTAGTGGGTCTGAATCTTTATTCCCATCTTGCCCCTAGGTTCTTCATGACCTTTTTTTTTTTTTTTTTTTTTAGATTCCATATATATGTGTTAGCATACGGTATTTGTTTTTCTCTTTCTGACTTACTTCACTCTGTATGACAGACTCTAGGTCCATCCACCTCACTATAAATAACTCAATTTCATTTCTTCTTATGGCTGAGTAATAATCCATTGTATATATGAGTCACATCTTCTTTGTCCATTCATCTGCTTATGGACACTTAGGTTGCTTCCATGTCCTGGCTATTGTAAATAGAGCTGCAATGAACATTTTAGTACATGACTCATTTTGAATTATGCTTTTCTCAGGGTGTATGTCCAGTAGTGGGATTGCTGGGTCGTATGGTAGCTCTATTTTTAGTTTTTTAAGGAACCTCCATACTGTTCTCCATAGTGGCTGTATCAATTTACATTCCCACCGACAGTGCAAGAGGGTTCCCTTTTCTCCACACCCTCTCCAGCATTTATTGGTTGTAGATTTTTTGATGATGGCCATTCTGACCAGTGTGAGGTAATACTTCATTGTAGTTTTGATTTGTATTTCTCTAATGATTAGTGATGTTGAACATCCTTTCATGTGTTTGTTGGCGATCTGTATACCTTCTTTGGAGAAATGTCTATTTAGGTTTTCTGCCCATTTTTGGATTGGGTTGTTTGTTTTTTTGCTATTGAGCTGCATGAGCTGCTTCTAAATTTTGGAGATTAATCCTTTGTCAGTTGCTTCATTTGCAAATATTTTCTCCCATTCTGAGGGTTGTCTTTTCGTCTTGTTTATGGTTTCCTTTGCTGTGCAAAAGCTTTGAAGTTTCATTAGGTCCCATTTGTTTATTTTTGTTTTTAATTCCATTTCTCTAGCAGGTAGGTCAAAAAGGATCTCGCTGTGATTTATGTCACAGAGTGTTCTGCCTATGTTTTCCTCTAAGAGTTTGATAGTTTCTGGCCTTACATTTAGGTCTTTAATCCACTTTGAGTTTATTTTTGTGTATGGTGTTAGGGAGTTTTCTAATTTCATTCTTTTCCATGTAGCTGTCCAGTTTTCCCAGCACCACTTATTGAAGAGGCTGTCTTTTCTCCACTGTATATTCTTGCCTCCTTTATCAAAGATAAGGTGATCATATGTGCGTGGGTTTATCTCTGGGCTTTCTATCCTGTTCCATTGATCTATATTTCTGTTTTTGTGCCAGTACCATACTGTCTTGATTACTGTAGCTTTGTAGTATAGTCTGAAGTCTGGGAGCCTGATTCCTCCAGCTCTGTTTTTCTTTCTCAAGATTGCTTTGGCTATTCGTGGTCTTTTGTGTTTCCCTACAAATTGTGAAATGTTTTGTTCTAGTTCTGTGAAAAATGCCAGTGGTAGTTTGATAGGGATTGCATTGAATCTGTAGATTGCTTTGGGTAGTAGAGTCACTTTCACAGTGTTGATTCTTCCAATCCAAGAACATGGTGTATCTCTCCATCTATTTGTATCATCTTTAATTTCTTTCATCAGTGTCTTATAATTTTCTGCATATGGGTCTTTTGTCTCCTTAGTTAGGTTTATTCCTAGATATTTTATTCTTTTTGGTGCAGTGGTAAATGGGAGTGTTTCCTTAATTTCTCTTTCAGATTGTTCATCACTATTGTATAGGCATGCCAGAGATTTCTGTGCATTAATTTTGTATCCTGCTACTTTACCAAATTCATTGATTAGCTCTAGTAGTTTTCTGGTACCATCTCTAGGATTCTCTATGTATAGTAGCATGTCATCTGTAAACAGTGACAGCTTTACTTCTTCTTTTCCCATTTGGATTCCTTTTATTTCTTTTTCTTCCCTGACTGCTGTGGCTAAAACTTCCAAAACTATGTTGAATAAGAGTGGTGAGGAAATGCTTTCAGTTTTTCACCATTGAGAACGATGTTGGCCGTGGGTTTGTCATATATGACCTTTATTATTTGAGGAAAGTTCCCTCTATGCCTACTTTCTGGAGGGTTTTTATCATAAATGGGTGTTGAATTTTGTCAAAAGGTTTTTCTGTATCTATTGAGATGATCATATGGTTTTTCACCTTCAATTTGTTAATATGGTGTATCACATTGATTTATTTACGTATATTGAAGAATCCTTGCATTTCTGGGATAAACCCCACTTGATCTTGGTGTATGATCCTTTTAATGTGCTGTTGGATTCTGTTTGCTAGTATTTTGTTGAGGATTTTTGCATCTAAGTTCATCAGTGATACTGACCTGTAGTTTTCTTTCTTTGTGACATCTTTGTCTGGTTTTCTACAAATGTCTTGATATTATTTAAAGACTATTACAATTTTGCCTACTTTACAATTTTATTGGTGTTAATATCAATAATTTTAGACCTACTTTGCAAGATTGCTAGTGTTGCTTAAAGATGCTGGCAGATTATAAAGATAGCACTAATTCTTGCCTGATAAGCTTGCTCTTTTTGTCCTAGAACACTGAGTGTGATGTGATTTTTCATGAATAATTCTGAAAAATTCAACCCTGCTGAAATTCCACACACACACAGCTAAAAGGCTCAAATAGTCTTAGATTCAAATTAGCCAGATCACAATCAGATTCAATACTGTAAGCAGAGCAAACAACAGACGGACAGACTGACCATTGTTTGTAGACATCTTTTCTTATCATACTTCATTAACACTAGGAGAGTCTTCATTTCTTTGTCTGAATCGTGAAAACATCTGGAGAATTTAATTAATGCATTGAATCACACTGAGTAATCCAGGTCTTAAAGGTAATGTGTGTTCACTTACATTTGTTGGTTTCTGTAAAGAAAATGGCCACTTTCATAAACTGACAGCAGTCAGAATGGCACAATGCTTACATTGGTGGTATCTGGCATTGGTTTCCAACCCTGAGTCCTGGTTCTGCCTCCTGACCAGTGACCTACATAATCTTGCTAAGGAAGATTCCAGATATCATTACTCTATACATCAGTTCACTCGTTTGGTCAATGGCAATGAACATTATCAACTGTTGTTCCTTTCTTGTTTCTTTCACAACTATGGTGATTTATTTTATATAATAATCATTTTTGTATCAGGTCCGGTGCTAGGCATTGAGATGAGTAAAGCTCAGCCCTTGCTTTCAAAAAGCTCACAATTCCCTGCACATAACTAACTGTAAGGTAGTGAATGAGAATAAGGAAAAAGAGAGAGGAGGGTGGCAGCTCCTAGTGTAGGCTGAAAATATAATTAACCAGTCTTGAGATTTCCATTGCACCATAATGCAAATGCCACCCACCAGAGTCTGTCAATCTCCAGTTACACCCTTATTTAGACAGAAGAAAGAAGACAGTTGAATAGAGGGAAAATGCCGAGATTTCTCGTTGACTTGTAAATATGAAAATGTCAAGCAATGAAAAGTATATACCTTTATATACAGATTATGAAGCAAATATTTCCCCCAAAATATAAAATAGGCTGAAATCCATAGAGAGGAAAGAGCTTTTATACACAGAGTTTTATAATTTGCAGCCCACCACTTCTCTCAAAGTTTTTTTAAGCGTAAATACCATCATCCTTCAAGTTCACCAATGTGTAGGATGCAGCTAAGATAGCTCAACACTAATAATGCATTCAAACCCACAAAGTTCATTGATAGGCATTTATGGCATGCATACTTTGTGCCAATATCCTTATCTTAATAGTTTCAATTTCAAATAGCATTCTGAATGAGAAGGATTTTATTAGTTTATATAAAGTTTCAGGGATTTTGCCCCACTTACTGGGAAAATGCATAAGAACGTTTTTTTAAGTCTTCCTTTTAAATAAAGGAGCAATATTACTCATCATAGCCTAACCATCAATATTTAATTATTCTAAAACCAAAAAGCTTAAAGGAAATGAATTCAATAAATTCTCAAGTGAAAATTATATATCCCCAACGAACACAGCTATTTAGGATTGTTCCATCCCAGTAGACATAAGTTAAACATATTCTGATTAAACACCTACTATGTGTAAGGCACATAATTACTGGAAGAGGAAAGAAATCATTTCTACCCTTAGAGAATAACACTCTAACAACCAGTTTAACTGACTGAAACTTCCAAGCAGAGTACTATTTATGCATTTGAATAAATGAGTCTGAATATCACCCTAAGAATGAAACAAACAAAAAAATTTGATTTAGCTGTTTTTCACTGGAACAGAGACTTGTTTTATCATATACTAGGTACAAACTCAAAATATAAATTCAGGAAATATATTTCCTACGTGATAGGTGAGCTTGTATATAGAAAGGTGCATTCAAAGCAGAAATTCTACTTCAATTACACAGATCTTCAGCTAATGAAAATTCTTGATTAAACTTTCATTTTCAAAAGCAGATACCTATAACAATAAAACGAGTCAAAAAGGCAAACAATAGTGGAATAAGTAGTGATTGAGTTAAAGTTATTGCAAAAGAAAAATTCAGTCACTGAGGACCAAATTACTCAACATCAAATTTAAACTACAAAACTATTTAAACTACATAAAATGGTATATCATTTTGCTTTTCATATAATTTTCAATTTTGAAAAGAATGATGCCCATTCAAAGAACTTCTCAAGTGAGCAATATCAGAAATACAAAGAAAGAGGAGAAAAGGAAAAGAGCAACAATCATTTCCAAAATAACAGAGCACAACCTGTTTATTGTAAGAAATATTTAATAAAGAAGTTTTCCAGTGGTGATTTTGATAAAATTGGAATTTTTTCAATTTAGATTGATATTACCCAATGTTCACATACATCTGATCTTTGCTCAATATTATTAGGCTATGTTACAGACTCTGTAAATAAATATCTAACATTTAAACAGGCTTAAAATCGACCATGTAATATGCTTCAAGCTACGTTTGAAAATTATGTTAAATGAAAATATATCTCTATGAAAAATGCTTCTGACACTTTTAAACTAATAGAATATTAAACACAAAAGAAATATCCAACAGGTTTACATTATGTTTCAGCTTTTAAGTTACTCAACTAGGATTATGTGTGGCTTCCCCATGTTTGGAATCAATTCAGATAGTTCAGATCCCATTGTAGCCAAGTCTACAAGATTGCCCTGGTTCTTTTGTTAGATTGACAAATTTTTCATGTCAAATATGACTTGAAATAAATAAGCCATTATACTAACCTTGGAGTTAACTTTGTTATAAAAAGATAATTATAATGGTCTGTGGTAACTAATTTTGCTCTCTTTTAACATGAGGGTATCAGAAGAAGCTTTTAACTATTTAGACTTCTAAGAAAAGTCCATAAAAAAGAAAAGTCCAGGGCTTCCCTGGTGGCGCAGTGGTTGAGAGTCCACCTGCCTATGCAGGGGACACGGGTTCGTGCCCCGGTCCGGGAAGATCCCACATGCCGCGGAGCGGCTGGGCCCGTGAGCCATGGCCACTGAGCCTGCGCATCCGGAGCCTGTGCTCCGCAACGGGAGAGGCCACAACAGTGAGAGGCCCGCATACCGCAAAAAAAAAGAAAAGTCCATAAAAGGTGAATGTTTACCTTGAACACCACAATCAGATCCAAACTGACATATATTTTATGGTTTACAGTAAAACCCTCTCACTGTTTCACTCACCTAAGAAGAACTGGTGTACAGCAACCAAGTTAAAGGATAACTGACCAGTGTGGCAGCTTTGAGTTGGAAAAGGAGGGCTAGCTTTCAGAATCCTAGTTCTATGTGGCTATAATCAAAGGCTCAAAAATAATTTAAAATGGCCAAATAAGGTCTTAGCAGACTGAATCTCCCACAGATAACAACTATAAACTCTGGACAAAATCCAAAAACAAAACCAAAAAGAAGCCAGCTACCTGAAGACACTGGAGAACAACCAAGAGCAGGCAGATTCTGGAAGAAAGTTAACACTTGAAAGAAGAAACAACACTGGGTGAGTTTCCTGTTTTCATGGATTCTAGGATGAGGGCAGGATCTCAGGAAGTAAAGAGCCAGAAATGGGGAGCTCTAAATTCTGTGTATGACTCTTCCCAAATCTCTGGCGACTGAAGCACACGAGTGTGGTCAGACTCCAAGCAGCTTAGCCAAGGATAAAACAACTAAGTTGAGATTGAAATGGCCATCCAAGAAACAGCAGTTGCAGCTATAGGACAGTTAATTGCCTACTATAACAAAAGAAATCAACTCTATTCAAGGAAATACACAATATACAGAGTATCCACAACAAATCATTCATAACCTTGAGAATATAATCCAAAAGTGCTTCACATATGGGGAATGTAACCCATTCTCAAGAGAAAAGACAATCCTAAGAAGCCAGTCATGAGATGGCCCAGATGATGGAATTTTCAGACAAGGACTTTAAAGCAACTATTGTAACTATGCTCAATCACATAAAGAAAAATGTGTTTTTATTACATGAAAAGATAGGAAATGTTAACAGATAACTAGAAACTATTTTTTTTAAAAGAGAACCAGATGAAAATTTTAAAACTGGAAAATAAAATATCTGAAAAAAAATTGTGACAGGCTTAACAACAGAATGGAGGTGACAGAGGAAACAGTCAGTGAATTTAGAGATAGATCAATAGAATTGCTCTAATTTAAAAGAAGAGTGAGTAAGAACATTGCGAAAAAATGAACAGGGACCTATGGGACAATATCAAAATAAGTTACCAAACATAAGGTAACCAAAATTCTAGAAAACAGGAAAGAAAGAATGGAACAGAAAATATATTTGAAAAATTAAGAGCCAAAAATTTCACAAATTCAGTGAAAGATATAAATTTACAAGTTCAAGAAGCTTGGTGAGCCCCAAGAAGGATGAATACAAATAAAAACATGACTAATCACATGACAGTTCAACTGCTAAAAAAACCGCAGATACAGAAAAAAATCTAGAAAAAGCATCACATACAAGGAAACAATGATTCAAATGGTAGGTGACTTCTCATCACAAACAAACCAGAAAACAGAACAATGCATTTAAAGTTCTGAAATAAAAGTAATTGTAAACTCAAAATTCTTGATTCAATTAAAATATCCTTCAAGAATGAAATAAAATGAAGACACTTTCAGACAAAAGGAACAAAGAGAATTTATCATAGTAGCCCTGCACTATGAAAAGTGCTAAAGGAAGCTCTTCAGGCTGATGGAAATTTGAATCTTCAGGAAGGAATGAAGAACATTAGAAATGGTTAGAATATTTTTTATGAAAGAATGATGGAAAAATAATTAAAATTATGTCACCCAAACTTTGCGAATCTCAATATCCCAGTCTAAGAGAAGAAATAACAATGCTATGAGGAATATATGTGAACAAGCTTCATGAAAAAGTTAATTACTATTAAAAATATATGGTGTGCTTATAAACAAGTCCAGAATCAGGGGAAAATCACAAGATTTTAGTGTTCAGCTTGGCATTTATTTAACAAGCATTTCATGGATACGTATTATTTGCAATATAACATGCTACATGCTTCAGATTTTCTGCTTGAAAAAAAAGTGGCTTTAACTTCCAAACTAATTTCATAAAAATTATTGGTAAGCCAGGACTTTAGGGAATTTAGAAGGAAAATGCAAAATAGCCAAAAACTGTTAAATAATCAATCTGCACCTTTATTCTAAAAGTCACCTCCAACAAGTTCAGCTGTAGAGAGAGAATCCGTATGTTTGTATATTACCCGCTCTAAGTTTTTACTTAATTCGTCCTTGCAAAACAGTGCAGTGTTTAGTCACCAAATTACATTTTTGCCCACCTGGTTTCCCTTCAAGCTACTCAAAGAATACGTGTCTCAGTGTAGCCCACATAAGAGAGAGTAAGGACAAAGGAACCCAGCTGCTTCATTCTTGACACCTAGAAATTTGCAGTGACTCCACATCCATGGGAAGACAAATGGCTACCCACCTACCTGTCTTTGTGCCATTACAAACAAACAAAACAGAAGATGTATGTATACATATAATATATAGGAAAACCAAAAGATACTAAGCATAAAGCTCAAAGTACTGATATTTTTAGAAATGTTGATTCCGGGAGAGATTCAAACTTCATGTTCCTTAAGCAGTTCTAAAAATCCCTAACTTTTCCCATTCTCTTTTCCCTTCCCATCTGGGAAGGTAATAAACTATTACTACTCTTGCTCAACTCCATACCCTGATTCATTGGGGTCAGAAATTACAAATATTCCATACAGAGATATCTTTATCACACATTACTGAAATGTCAATTAAATAAAAATCATGAAAGAATATCATATATCAGAGTTTCATCTTAAATTCCCCTTCGGCTTCCTTATATTTCTGTTTTCCACTCCTATCTCTACACCTTCTTCTAAGCCACTTTCTGAGATGGAAGTAACTTTCCACCTCACTTTGCAGAGACATCTGCCTGTCCTAGTTGAACAAGGAATTAAGGACCAACAGAGTGTGTATGATGACCTGGTTAGCCAGCCTTCATCTCCCCACTTGACTGTGCTGTGTAGAATCAGATACTATTTTCATTTGTAGTTGGAAGTTCATATATTATAAGAGGAAGCAAAAGGAGAAGTCGCTATCATCATAGGTGCCCCTGTCAAGACTAGACTGTCAGTCTGGCTTGTCCCTAACCCTGGCAAGCAGAAAAAGGATATTTATGGGCTATGTGGTCTTTGATGTACTCATTTTGCAAAGCAGTGGCTAGAACCCATTCAAGACAAGCCAAACTATCTGTTTTAGGACTTTATTTTGCCTATAAGCCCAGTGAAGGTCTGTCCCACCCAAATCTTTTGTACCTTTTATGTAAGTGAGTTTCAGACCGTACTATTCCATCAGTACATTCCACTTTCCCTAGGAACTTCCTTTGCATTTCTTAACTTTAGAAAATTAAATCTTTCAATAAGATGTTTCATCTTTGCATTCTAAAGAGCCAAAAAAGCTGACTGGTCATCATCCAAGAGAAACAGACATAGGCAGTCCGCTTTACTGTCTGGTACACTCAACTGGAAATATATTAGTGGTGGTAACTGCTCAAGGATTGGGATTGAAAGGATGGATTGCAGTGGGAAGCCTGTTTAACAAATATTGCAGTTAGGGCTTCCCTGGTGGCGCAGTGGTTGCGAGTCTGCCTGCCGATGCAGGGGACACGGGTTTGTGCCCCGGTCCGGGAAGATCCCACATGCTGCGGAGCGGCTGGGCCCGTGAGCCATGGCTGCTGAGCCTGCATGTCCGGAGTCTATGCTCCGCAACGGGAGAGGCCACAACAGTGAGAGGCCTGCGTACCGCAAAAAAAAAAAAAAAAAAAAAAAAAAAAAATATATATATATATATATATATATATATATATATTGCAGTGAACACCACCTACATGTTGGAAGGTAAACTAGGTAATACAAGATGAAATTAATATGCATGCTCAGTCCCCAAAGATAGCCAGATGGCTGGCTATGACATCAGATGTTTCCTCTTTGCCTTTGCAGGGAGAATCACTCCTTTGTGCACTGAGTGGTACAGCTGACATTTTCTGTGAGCATGGGCATCCGATGGTGGACAATAAGGACCATGAAGCAGCCTAGGTGGCCCTAAGGACTTTGAGCTCCAAGCCATGCCAGGAGTCCCCAGGGGCCAGAAGCCACAAGGAACAGCAGTCATATATTGAATAAAGGGCAAATTTCACAAGCACAGTGCTGACCACCTCACTGCGGACTCATGCTGCCCAGGGAAGAAAGGAGGGAAATACGAGGGCTGCAGGACTAAAAGGTTTATTTTCTCTGGGCCTCAGGAGCTCCAAGTGTCCCAGGTTTCCCACTCGGTGTGGTCAGGGTGTGACTAGAGCCACATACGTAAAGCTCTTTTGTTCCCACTTCACTGTTAGAAGACAAAGAAGCCCTTATTTGTTTCTGAAGGGAGCAGCCATCTCCACAGCTTTTGTCCTATTCCAAAATGGCATATTGTGAAAGGGAGTCACTTACACTAAGCCCCAAGCGCAGAGGAAAATCTCAATGCTGAAGACTGGGCTCTCTGGACACACCTACCACCAAAAAATGCCTTTCCAATGCTCCCTCACTTTTTCCTTCTGCTTTCTTTGTCCTTCCATCTCTCCATTTAACTGTTCCACCTGTGTTTTACTAAGATTTCTCCAAGTAGCAAATAACTAAGCAGCCTAAAACAAAAAGACCAGGGACCAGCACCTAATGCCAAGACAACAGGCAGCATCTCTCCGGCTCTCCATCTCCTCCCCAAGGTTTGGAAGACAAATGAAGAGCACGCTGTGCCGTTGACCACCTAGGCTACTCAGACCTCTGTTCTACACCTTGAGCTTGATGCCTTTCTGTAGGCTTGGGATGAATGAACTCCTCATTCTGTAAATATTGTCAAGAAGTCTTCTTAGGCAACAAAGGGCAAAACACATTTGTGGCCTAAAGAAATACAACACCATGGGCGTTCTTGGTTTACTCGGTAAACGTGGTCCTTTCCAGTACTGAATAAATCTTGATTTTGTAAATAAACTCTATCTTAAAGCCCTGGCAGAACTCACAACTTCGAGCAATACTGTGGTATATTACCTTCCGAACCCCATTCTCTAAAGGAGTTCTTGACTGAGGTTCATGACTTCCCAGGTATCTGTGGATAGAATTTAGAGAGGGCATGGACCCTTATGGGGAAAACATTTATCTTTATTTTCAATAATGACTCAAAAATTGTACTTTCTTATATGACGACTGTAGGCAACAAACCATAGTATTATCAGTACCACTAATTTTGTCAACAGTTGAGATCTCAGGTATTTTCATACCACATCAGAGTTTTTGCAAAGATCACTTAAGCTCAACTTGGAAATTATAGTTATGATTAGACTGCTGCTAGACCTTCTTATTTATTGCATTACTAATGAAATACATATATTACTGTATCATCAATGTGTTTGTTTTATTGATGACTTTATTTCAATCCAATTGCTTTCCCTTGCAATCCTATTATTTTAATTTATGCATCAAAAATATTATTCCAGGGCTTCCCTGGTGGCGCAGTGGTTGAGAGTCCGCCTGCTCATGCAGGGGACACAGGTTCATGCCCTGGTCCGGGAAGATCCCACATGCCGTGAAGCAGCTGGGCCCGTGAGCCATGGCCGCTGAGCCTGTGCGTCCGGAGCCTGTGCTCCGCAACGGGAGAGGCCACAACAGTGAGAGGCCCGCGTACCGCAAAAAAAAAAAAAAAAAAAAAAATTATTCCCGGAGGCCATAGGCTTCACCAGACTGTCAGGCAGATCCATGGCACAAAAAAGATTAAGAACCCCCACTAGAAACTAAACGGACCGTTTGTTCTTCCCTCAAACACATTCTATGCTTTGGGCCAAGGTCATTTCTACTTTGAGAATATCTTCTTTCCTCCCTTCACGACCATATATCAAAACCTTACCTCCCCCTCAGTGTGGAGACCAAATGCCACCTCCTTCATAAAGCTTCCCTGATCCCCCTGCACTGGTCAGGATGGTATTCTGCAGCCCTCTTTTCACATTATCACATTCTACCTTGGAGACACTCACGATCCCCTCTGATAGATAGGAAGCTCCTTGAGGGCAGAGACCAGGTGTACTTCGCTATTGAGCGCCCAACGGCAGCCACCTCCTGACAGCTCAGCTTGCTCCCACTGCTCCGTTCTCGACATCACTCCTACTTCTCTACATCTCCAAACCACAGAACTCCTATGCATGTCACTTCTCTTTTATTCCGCAGAATAAAACCAAATTCCCCCATCTGGCATTCAAGGCCCTTCCCAAACTGGCCACTTCCTACAGTCTTAGTCGTCATCTCTTCCATCTCTGAGCCCCATGTCTGGTCATTTTCCAAACTCCCACACAGTTTTCCTACTTCCATGCTTTCATTCCTGACAATCCCTCTTCCTGGAATGCTCTATATCCTTTTGCATAGAGAGGAGAAAATGACACCCTCAACATTTCCAAAAGAGCCTTTATTTTCAAGGGATTCCTCCCCAGATTCACACCGATAATCAAAGCCGGTTGCAGCAATGGCACTGCATGACCTGAGTATTATCACTGAAAAAACTGTATCACACATTTCCATTCCAAAATGTCGTATTTGTGTTTCATCACTTTGTGACAGAGTTCTGAACGTTTCAGAGCCAGGAGGCAGGCTGAAATTCTGTATCCCCCTCACCTGTCCACACCTGAAATTCAAGGCCATTGCCACATCCCCCTACCCAATGATCTAGCCCCCTAAGTGGACCTACCTCCCAATTCTTTCCACCAATCTCTACGAAATCTCCTTGGCAAACAAATGGCCTCTTCTCCATGGAATCGCATCAAGGAATGCTAACCCCAAATGCCTTACAGCCATCTCTAGGAGATACTGTGAGGATAGATAGCAATGCAAGCATTTTCCCAACCCACCACTGATCCTTCCTGCCTTTGATGAAACCCTCTCTGGCTTGGAGACTCGTGCCGTTCAGCTCTGCCACCTTCTACCTTTCCTTGAGTTCATCCCCCGTCCACCTCCAGTGGCTCCAATGATGTCCCATGAGGATGAAGGCACTTGCTTTACAGTCTCCAACCTGTGCCATCTTCTGGGAGGACCTGGGTTCACCCAACCCCTGATCTCATAATTCCTAAACCTCTAGACTCCATTGCTCTTCCTTGCTCTGCACATCAGCAACCACTCCAGTGGTTCACACAGACCTTACCTCTGTGTCCTAAATCATTAAGCCTGATGCCCTATTCTCTGAACATCACCATCTATCCTACCAGTGTTAACACTTAGTCATTCCATCTAAATGTTCTCTTCTCGTCATAGAATCCTCCTTTCCCTTTATACATCTGACTTATTTGAATCCAGAAAACAAACAAAACATCAAACACTTTCTTAAGATCCATTTTCTCCTACTTAACGTAATTTTGCAGTTCCATACCGCCCCCTGAATCCCACATAATAGATACTTAAAAGAAACTGCGCCTTATTTAATCAGTGTGTCCCCAGAACCTAATACGGTGCCTGGTATGTAATGGATTCTCAAAAAGTGAACAATTCCATCTAGCCCCATGGGCTTTTTTTCTACGCCTCTATGCTCACAAATCTACATACTCAGTTGAGAATTCTTATCTGAGCTCAGAGCCACAGTTCCAAATATCCAGTAGACACTTCTATAGGAATATCCGATAAGAACCGCAATGACTCAATGCATCTACAACAGAATTTAATACTCTCCAGCCTCACTCCAACTTAAGTGTGTTGTTCATCCTAGCCTCATAAATGCCATCACCATACACGATGCTGGTCCCTACAGCCTGAGAGTACTAATACTGCCCTTCCCTCTTTTCACCTCTACATCAACTGGAGAAGTCATGTGTATTCTCTCCTTTAAAAGTCCTCTCAAATCCGTATCACACATATCTGTGTCCTGAGCCATCGCTGACACTGCCCTTAGCTCAGGCCATCTTTATCTCTTGCCTGGACTAGTGCAATAGTCTCCTGTCTTGTCTTTTCTCTAGTCGCCTACTTAAATAACTCTAATAGTTCCCATATCTTTCTGGATAAATTTCAAACCCTTTATCATATCCAATGATATGAAATAGCAAGCCCTATCCGTCTCTCTAACTTCTAATCAGGCTTAGTCCAGAACTCTTAGTGCTTGATGAAAGCAGCTGCTTAATGTACTGATGAACCAATATCCTTGTTCACCTTTTCCAACGCATAAACTCTACTATAACCCATACCAAAATATGTGCAGTTCCCCAAACGCACCACATCTAAGTCTTTGCATATGCTATTCTCTTCTGCCTGGAATGGTTTTCAGTTATGCCCTGATCTACTTAAAAACTCCTACTCAGTCTTCTGGACCCAAAGCAAATAATTCTGTGAAGCCTTGACAGATTACCTAGAGGATGAGTCAGTCCCCTCGTGTGTACCTAGTACGTATTACAGACTCTCCATTGGATGCCTAGCTTATTTCATGGCAGCTTTTGTTTACAAATCTCATTCCTTAATTGGATCGCACATTCCCTGTGGGCAGAGACCACGGCAGATCTCTCTAGGTATCTCTGTGCCAAGGAATGTGCTTGCTGCAATGCCTGTGCTGTAAAAAAAAAAAAAAAAAAAATCATTAAACGGATCCTTCAAGGCCTAATGCAGGTGTCAGCCCTCCGACAAAGCTGCCTCATCAGAATGTGTTGCTCCCCAACTTCCAGTTCAGAACCTGGTGGGTAGGGAGAGTCAGCCCCCGGCCCAAAGCCCACTCCCCTTCTTTCCTTATATCACAGTGCACCTTTTACGCACACTTACAAGACCCCAACCTGCATGTCCAAGCTCTGCCTACATCCCTTACACAGAGCTGCCCTTTGACCCCCTCCTCTTGCCCGGGGATGCGTATACCAGCAGCACAGGTGAGCCCAGAGAGGGGAACTGCACAGGTGCTAGAAACTGACTCGAGTTATCTGGGCGGGGAAGTTCAGGGCCTTGAATACCCACAGTGCCTAGAGGAAGGGGGTATGGATGCTGGGTGGGCACTTATCTCTTAGCCCCACAGGCTCCTCACTCCACAGAGAGGGCTCCCATGAGGCCTTTGAAAAGCAAGGTCCAAGGCAGGAGACAGAATGCCTGGTGGACAGGACTGCAGTAGAGTCATCGCACTGTGCCTGTCCGCCCATGGATGGTAAGCTCCCCGAGGTTTAGGAGTTTCTACCCTACTTCCTGGTAAAGGAGAGAGAGGCGCTCTCATCGGGCTTGGAGCCCCACAGAGTATCAACTTCACCCCTGGGAGCTTGCTTATAAGAGACGCTGAATAAAGAGTTATTTAGGGACTGAATTAACATAGACTCTTTTTATACTTTCAACAAGTAACAATTCTAGTATTGGGGGGTATTTATTGTTAACTCTTACCTTGTTTCTCAAACTTGTAGTCCATCATGCCTTATCTTTCCTAAAAGATTTTAAATTCCTAATGATTTTCGATCTCCCATAAAAATCCCAATGTCCTAAACATAATCTGCACTCAGTAAATATTTGTTGGATTTTTTTTTTTAACAGGTCATCCTCATTAACATACTGAGATTCTTTTATTCAGTCATCTCTGTAGCTGCATTGTGAGTCATAACCCAAATGGTAGCAGTGACTGTCATAACAGAAAGCTTCTGAGAGTAATTTTAACCAGTCGCTAGTAATAATTTATTTTTAATTTTTAAAAACAACTGTGGCTGTAACTATTTTACCAGTGAAACACAATAGCTATTGTTACTAGTGTTCAGGCAACGGAAAACTAACAATTGAACCTGTGCTGATGAATCAGTCAGAGGAAAGAGTGAATGAAAAGAATGACAGGTTTAAAAGTCAGTATTTGAGAAATTGAATTTGTTTGGAGTTGTTGAAAAAAAAATCTGGCTGAAGAAAGAATTAATGATAATTCCCAGAGTGAGGACTTCTCACAGCTCCAGGAGAGATCTGGCAACCTCATCAAAATTAAAGTAGCCTTTGATTGACAAAAGGGACTATTGTACTATTGAGGAGGTTATTTTAAGTACGTCGAGAGATCTATACAATCTTCTTGAATATGACATCACACACACACACACACACACACATGAGGTCCTTGGGAGCCTTCATTCCACTGACGCTGTCTTGCACACTTCCTTGAATTTCAATAAATCAGAGCAATTTAATCCCACTCCTGGGCATATATCCGGAGAAAACTCTATTCGAAAAGATACGTGCACCCCAATGTTCACAGCAGCTCTATTTACCATAGCCAAGACATGGAAGCAACCTAAATGTTCATAAACAGATGAATGGATAAAGAAGATGTGGTACATATATACAATGGAATATTACTCAGCCATAAAAAAACTGAAATCATGCCCTTTGCAGCAACATGAATGGACCTAGAGATTATCATACTAAGTGAAGTCAGACAGAGAAAGACAAAGATCATATGATATCACTTATATGTGGAATCTAAAATATGATACAAATGAACTTACTTACAAAACAGAAATAGACTCACAGACATAGAAAACAAACTTATGGTTACCAAAAGGGAAAAGGGGTAGGAGGGATAAATTAGGAGTTTGGGATTAGCAGATACAAACTACTATGTGTAAAAAAGATAAAGAGCAAGGTCTTACTGTATAGCACAGGGAACTATGTTCAATATATTGTGATAAACCATAATGGAAAAAAATCTGAAAAAGAATATATATATATATATATATATATATATATATATATACACACACACACACACATAGATATAGATACAGATATATAACTGAATCACTTTGCTGTACACCAGAAACTAACACAACATTGTAAGTCAGCTATACTTCAATTCAAATTTTTTTAAAAATATATTTTAAAAGTCAGAGCAATCTGACCTGCATGAGTCCTGTCCCAGGAGAATCAGAGACAAGGTAGGCAGAAGGGTATACAAGACCCTTCTGGACATTACAGCATGTCCATTAATGGAATTATTTTTATAACAGTTTTATTGAAATACATATTCACATACCAACTCATTCACCCATTTAAACTATACAATTCAATAGGTTTTTAGTGTGTCACAAGGTTGTGGAACCATCACTATAATCTCATTTTACAACAATCTGTCCCTGCAAAAGAAAACTATGTACCCACTTATAGTCACTCCCCAATCCCCCTACTCCCCCAGCCCTAGGTAACCACTAATCTGGTTTCTGTCTCTATGCATTTGCCTCTTCTGGACATTTCAGATAAATGGAATCATGTAATAGGTGGTCTTCTGGGACTGGCTTCTTTCACTTAGAACAGTTTTTTCAAAGTTTAACCATGTTGTAGCATGTATCAGTACTGCATTCCATCTTATTGCCAAATAACATTCCATTGTACGGATAGACCCCTTGGAAGCCATGCTTTGAAAATAAAAATTCTATGTCTGTTGGTGTTTTTACCTAAGCTTTCCTCAGAAGATCTCCAGTTTCTAGATACATGGATATATGACAGCATAAGTTCCATCACTGTGTGAACTTGGACAGATTACCACTCTAAAATTCAACTTCCTCACCTGTAAGGTGGAAATTATATTGATACCTACCTATAGAGTTATTAGGATTATTATAGTCTATTAAATCTAGTATAGTGATTTCCCATAGGAAGAATTCATTAAATACTAGGTTTCATGAGGGCATAAAAAATTTACCATCTTTATTTTTAAATTGATTGGATTTTTAATTACAAAAGTGATTTTTTTTGTAACCAATAAAAATTACAGAGATGAGTTTTTAACTTCATAATCTTCCTCTCAGCTGTCTATCCATCCTCAGATGTTGCCAATGTACAATGTGGTGTGTATATTTTCACACCATTCTCTGTGCTCATGTGAATTCACAAAACAAAAAGGTACACGTCGGGAGGTTTTTCCCTTTTTCTTTTACTCTAATGTATACTATACACATTACTCTGAAATTTACCTTTTTAAAAAACACTAGAAAACATCTGGTCATCTTTCCAGGCCAATACATGTATATCTAACTTTTCATTTTTAATAGTCACACCAGATTTGACAGTGTAAATACTCCCCAGTTTTTCAACATTTCCACTCCTGATGTACATTCAGATTACCTTCCATTGCCATTATAAAAATGACTGACAAAGCTGCCATTAATGTAATACTAAATAGTAACCAGAATCACAATGTTGCTATTATCATTCTATCCATACCTTTGCATTCCCAAGTCCAGTCTAGGCCTGTCCCTTACCTGGTCAATACCAAGGAATAGGACTTGGATGAACCAAGGATGGAGAATGAGATGACCTATAATAAGGAATTTTAAGCAAAAGAAATTTCAGGGAAAATAAACTATTATAATTCAAATGAACAACGCCAGGGACCTAGCTCCCCAGGGGAGACATTGCAGGGCATTCTGGACAGGAGAGAAAGGCAATTGAGGAGAAAAGGGGAGAGAAGGTGATCAGAGCAGGAGAGTCAGAGACAGCAAGCTTCCTACGAAAGCTCTGCTCCAAGCCAGCCTCCCTCGGCAGTGAGTAAGATTTTGACCTTTTAGCCAACCTAGTCATTTTCCTTAATGTTATAGATAGCATCCTCTTTTAGATCAACTACAGCTTTCTAGAAACGGTTATAAAACTTTTAATCAATATTTAAACTTTTGCAAGTAAGCCTAATTACTCTATTCATAAATAAATAAACATATTCAAATGTATTCAAAACTGGGCAATGAAAATCTATGATAAAACGATGTGATATGCTGAATGAACCTGACTTTCTGTAATGCTTCTTTCCATTTCATGGAAGAGCCTGCCGTTTGAGCATGTATGTGTATAAAAGTCTCTTAACGAACTCCCCTCAATGGGGTTTAATCACCAAAGCACTAAAACAAAGATCTGAAATGACTGAATTATAGGGTATTTCAAACAGCTTTCTCATAGCATGGACCCTGGGATACCTTACGGCAGGTTCTAGCATCCCATGAATGAATTTACTATAAACCTCACATACTATAAACCTCACATGGCACTCCCTTTCCAAGAAGCAAAACAATTTAGAAAGAACACAGGGAAAACGATCCAGTTATTTTATTTCTGGAAATATATGCTATGTGGAAAGAGCTCTTTATCCAGAGGGAAAACTTCTGGATTTTACTGGCTTACTAAAATATAAACCATTTAGTGGCTTTTTTTTTTAACCTAAGATTAAGCTTTCTTTCATCCGTTTGCACATGTCAACCAAAAATAGCAGACTCCAGATAAGAAAAAAAAAGTGTTTGTACAAAAAACAAAACTTATGTCCCAAAAGCCATGATCTCCCTTTTTCTGGAGTGTTAGTTCATGGTTTTTGTTTTTTTTTTTTATTCAGGCTGTTTATCAAATGTCTGTTATAATATGAGAGAGAATAGTCATCGCCTATCAACCCTAAAAATTCTCACAAAATGTGCAAGGGACTCACTAAAGATAAGCAAATACTGTCAGCTGAGCATTAGCCATTGCACAGAAACCCAGTCACGTAAACATACATGTTAACTGAGATTTAGTATTCCATTACAGGATAGAAAAATTAATAACTTGTAATTGACATATTCTTTGTTTCCTTTCAGCAAGGTATAGATGGCCCCCCAAATAACCCTTATATGTATTTAATGTTGGCAGCACACAGCTATTTCCGCTATGGTCCTTAGGGTCCCGCCACCCTTCATCTGCTACAAGGCAGCACATTGAAATCTTTCCAAGGGGCCTTTTAGAACCGGGCCACCCTGTTTCTCTCCACAGAGGATACAGAAAGCCTGTTTGTCAGGAGCAATAAGGTGCCTATCAAGGTCTGCTGACAGGCCCAGATGAGGCCCACCTACTCCATTCCTAACCCAAGGATTACGAGAAGTTTCTGTTGGCCCTGGTCTTTGCAACAATTTTGCAATCAACACATTTCACACCTCATCCTCAATAATCCATTCCAGGAGCAAGTAGAAAGCCATTTAATAGCGAGAGAGTTGTCAATATGACACAAATTCACATCAGTTCATAGTGATATCCTACAGAACCTCTGTCATTAGCTCGATACCATTGCATCATTTAGACACGTCAGGAGTTAGAGCTGGTGTCCTTTCCATTGACTGAGCTCCATGGGTTCCTAAGACGTAAGCAGCAGGTAGAGGAAGCAGATGTTCTCTCTAAGCCATCTCCTCCTGCTTCCTCTATCACTCCCAGCCAGTCCTGCACATCCAGGCTCCCTTCCTGATGGCAGTGTTCTCCTTACATCCACTGCTATTCCTCCACAGCCTTGCAATTTCCCTCACAAATTAAGAGCTCTGAGAATGAGTCCACACACAACTCCCGGAGCTAGGTCATTTTCCCTAAATAAAGGCTCTTGAATACCTTTTTTCAATAAGTCATGAACTCATTGACAGTGAGGACTAGGTCTATTTCATCTCTCTATCACTAGAGCCTGGAATGAGTATATAGTAAGTTTTCAATAAGTATTAATCACAGCAATTGTAAATCATAATAAAGAGAACAGCAAACATTTCTCAAGACCTTCTTTTGCACCAAGAACTCAATCGAACATCTTATTTGCCTCATCTCATTTAGTCTTCACAAATGCACTGCAAGAGAAGGAGCAAAATTATCCCCACTTTAAAGATGAAGACACTGAGGTTTAGGGAAGTCATTTGCTCAAGATCATACACACATAGTAAGTGGGAGAAAAGAGACTGAAATCCAGGTTAGTCTGACTCCACAGCCCAAGCTCTTCCGTCCCTCTGATAAATGAATTTAATTATGCACTCAATTATATTAACCCTTAGCTGCTGAAAATAGGAATTCTGCAGCCAGAATGAAGTAAGAGTCTACCCATCGGAAAATTTTTTGGCTATTGGGATTTCTGTCACTGACAACTTTTGGTACCAGAGAACAACACTGCCAGCAGATGATGTTGTTTATGAGATCAGCACTTATCTATTTCGGTGCCACGTAGGAGTGTACCAAACACTGCACTTGCAATTTTACACTTTGTTCTTCCTCCTGGTGGCCTCCAATTTAACCAGTGCTTAACGGAGGAGAACTGAACAAGACCCAGGCAAGGAACACGAAGTTGCAACTCGGTTCTAATTCATTCAACAATCATAATGCCTTTCACGTGCTATTTATTCTGCTCCCATTTCCCTCTCTTGCATAATCACTATCAATTCAATTTCCAGGGGTTCTGCACACTGAGCAGACGATAAACAATTTCCAGGCGCTAACTTCGACCTGCAAATGGTCCCCATCAGAACCTCCCCACACACGCACTGTCTTCTGTTCCCAGGTGTTCTGTAAAGCTCAGTTACTAAGCTTTCGGGGCTGGGAGCTGCCTGTCTTCCGGGAACTCTGTAAGCAAGAGGAGAAAACTGTAAGCCATTAGCCTGCTTCGAAGACTTGGAGACATGAGGCTTAACTGAGGTTTACTGGCAACTGGCTTTGTCCTTATTCCAAATCCTTCCGGCTCTGGCCCCTGTGAAGTTTCTTTGAGTACACCGTCTTCTTTTCCCATTTCCCAATACACTAAAGGTCCTTTTCTGGGACTGAATCATAAATTACAAGGTGTAATCTAAAGAAAAACATTTATTTTGGAGTCTCATTAACAACTCAGAGGAGAGCGATGGTGTTTATTCCCCGCATGATGGAGTGGACTCCTGCAGACGTGAAAAAGGCCAAGCCCTCTTCCTAATCCTTAAACACACACACACACACACACACACACACACACACACACACACACACACACACACACACACACACGGTCAATATTCACAACAGGGAAGGTACCACAGAAGGGCAGAGGAAACACTGCACTAAAGACAGTCTCTCTAAACACCAAGTATGAAGCTCCTTGTCGTCAGTGATTTACTGGCAACCATACATAATTATCCATCCCATGTGTGAGTTTTTACGATAGTGTCTCTCAGCGCCAAAATTCAGCCCTTTATACTCTGCTAAGTGATGTTGGGACTGGGGCTCTGCAAGCCACGTTTCTCCTTTGTCAGTTGGCTCCATGTTCAACTCTGCCAATAGGGGATACTAGGGGGAAACTTCAAGGGAGAAGCCAGGAGAAGCAACATTCTTCTTCCTGTTTGCCTCTCCTATGAGCATCACCCCAACCATCGTCCTTCATCCTGGAAGCGACAGCTGATTCCAATCTCCTGCTTCCTTTTGCCCCATTCAGAACTAGCCTCATCACCCACTGGCCGCCTCTCCCCTGAGCTGCCGAGCTATCTGGACCTGGGTAGCACCCCCTCCTCAGAAGTCTGAGTCCCAATTCTGTGAGACCCTCCTCTGAGCCTCTGGGTTCTGATCAACCCCACCTCTTCCCTTTGTTCCCCAACCCTGGCGGATGGCAATGGCTTCATGTAATTATTACCTCTGTGTTACCTCAGGGTTCACCTTTTGTTTTTTCTGAAACATGTTGAACCAATCTCCTATATTCAGTCTTCTAAGCTGGAAGCCCCTGTGTTTTCAACTTTTCTGACTGGCCCCAATGGGTCCTCCATGTATTAACCATACCCTGCTCCCTACCTGATCCCGGAGCAAAATCCTAATCATTTTGCTCCTACAAAACTTGTCTTCTAACTGCCCTACTTCTGATTCTCCCAGTGTAATACCTGGATGGTGATTAACAGTAGTGGACAGGGGTGGAGGAGAGGGCAAGGCATGAAGGATCCTGCGCCCCAATAATCAGAAGCAGTGTTCCTGCATAAAGTCTTAGTTGGTCCACTTATGGAATAAAGAACGGGGTCAAATGAGAGCAAATCTCCCTGTTAGTCTGCCCTCAAGAGGAAAGAGGAAAGGAGACTTCTTGCTAAAATACTTGGAAAAGAGGCTCAGAAACTAATGAGCTACACTCACATTTCAGTAATTCAGGAACTCTGAATGACATAATAAATAGGCAAACTGCAAACACTACCACTCAGTAGTGCTTGCAAAATCCCACCTTCTGGGCTCCCCTCTTAGCGTTCTCTAAGGTCCTCTTCTAGGACTGCCGTGAAAGGAATGACTTAGTGATTTTCAGTCTTTACTGAAAGAATTAGCCTGTCAGCCACCTTTTCCTCAGGACTGCTAGCTGCATTCAGGGAGTTGAGAAAATGGGGCTCTTTCAAGAAAAGAAATGAGCAAGGATAATACCGGAGTATCACAAGAGCAAAAGCACACAGGTTTCATCAGACGCTTGAGTGTAAAGCCTGGATCTGCCGCTTTCTAGTCTGAGCCTCAGTTTCAGCTGCAGAATGGGAGTGATAATGACCTTGCAGGAACTTTTCGAGGATGAGATCTATCATATGGAATACCCTTGGCATAGGGTCCTGGCAGAGAGTGACTTGGCCATGGACGTTTTTGATTAAACCTGGCTTGAGGGGTCACATGTCAAGGACACTCCTGAGGTTGTCTCAGCCTCCAGCAAGCTCCCATCTTTTCTTTCACTTTTTGAAGCAGGCCCCAAACCCAGGCCTCAGCTCTGCACTCCTTCTCAAGGCCTCCACTACCCATGCTGCTTCTCAGGGTTCCTCTCCCCCTTCTCCAAGATCAGCTGTAAAGGAAGCATTCACCCCTGTTCTCTCACTTTCTTGTAGCCCCCAAAAATGATCATGTGGTATTTGTTTTCCTTTTAGAGGTTTACTACTAATCTCTGCAGGGGAACAGAGATGGGAAGAAATGAAATTAACATCATGGGGAAGGTTCGAAGACCACAGAGTCCTCACCGTGGCCCTCTGTAGCTTCTGACTCACCAGGAAGGGTAACCTTGGACCTCGGTCTCTCATACCTGTGGGTGAAAGAGGGGCTTCCTCAGGATAAGGGGAAGAGCAACTATATCTCTTTGACCTCCAGAAGGCAACTTGCAGAAGGCCTTGTGCTTGGGTGGCAAGAAGTCCATTCACCAGGCCTCTGCCTTGCCGGCATGACCCTACGGGCCATCACCTCACGGTGGTACCATTTGTGTGGCTCCAGTAGCCTGAAGGAGAGGACTCTGTATTTGGGGGAAGAGAGCAAGTGTGGCAGACAAAGGAGAGAGGGACCCTCAAAAGATCCACTCGGGCTACCCCCCAGCTTCACTCGGGGCTCCTACCTACAAATGGTCTGATCACCCCTGCCTCTCCCTGCTTTCTCATAATTTCTGAATAATTATATAACTATTATGAATTATATAATTATTTAATTTTTAACAACTGCAATAGCAAGGGTACAGTAAGTCCAACACTTACTGTGTTCCAACACTTACAGTTAAGTTCCAAACACTCACTTCCACTAATTCTCACACCACCACCAGGAGGTATTTCGTATTACCCATCATACAGTGGAAGGAATTTAGGCCACAAAAAGGCAAGGGACAGAACCTGTCTGTAATCCCACCCTAAGTAAGGGGCAGACTGGGATTTGAACCCAGGCCTGTCTGACTCCAAAGTTCATATTCTTTTCCATTATATGACGCTTTTCCAATAAATTTTCCCCCCAAGAAGACCCTTCCTAATCCACTGCAGGATCCTCTAATCCTCGGCAGGATCTCCTAGAATTTTTGCTATTCAGTGGGAAAGGATGAAGACTCCCAAACAAATTCCCCAGCTCTCTTCTTCTCCTTCTAGCTGGAGTATTATTTCAGTAGATATACCTAAATTTTAAGTGGAGCTCTTGGATCTCACCAATGAAATATGATATGTAAGGACCCATTTTCTTCGGAACAGAAATCAAAACTGGCCTGGAGAGAGGCAGGCAGAAGGCGAGCAAAGGCCAGCTAACTGTCTCATGGGCTCCCAGCCCCGCCTTGATGCCTGGTGGGTTTAGACCACTGGACTGGTCTCCTTTCTCCTCCAAGGCCATGGGCTTCATGGGAATCTGGGTTCCTTTAGACAGAGAAGCAGTACTGGAAGGTTGGAAAGAAGGGGGGTGACATTTTTTTTTCTCGATACTTTTGTCCTTTCTCCACACACTTTTTTTGTTTGTTTGTTGTTTGTCTGTGTTTATTGTCTTTGGTATTTTTAATGGATAACTGTGTTATTTGGTTTTAATTCCCTTCAAAACTGTGTCACTTCTGAGCAAGTGATTAAAAGCCTTCTTAAACTCCTCACAATCCCTGACCTCGGGAAAGAAAAAGGTTTTCCACATTAGTTGATGTTGTCGTTTCTTCCTCTCCCTTAAACCTGGTCAAAATAACACTGGGGAGAAGGTTCAAAGAGGTGAGGCACAGTGATCCCAGCCACCAGGCCCCTGCAGGCCAGCACCACTTTAACATGCCTTTGTTTTCCCCTCTACCTACACCCAACCAACACAGGCCACAGCTAAAGCTGGGAAGGCAACCCTTGCCAGCTCCTCGCATGGAAATAAGAGGCCCTGCTGAGACCATTCTGGCATCCCAGCCAGGTCACAAACATCTCCTGGCCACATCTTGCCTAATGTCCTTCTCTCCCAGCTGGCTGCTTGGATAGGTCACCTCTCAGCTGACTGTTTACCCAACTCCACTTCAAAAAGAAAATGCCCATTCCTATTGGTCTAAGAAAATTTCATATGCTTTTCCAAGCTACAAGGCAAAGGAATTTTGGTCCAGTTTGCCCAAGAGCACTAATTTAATGGAGGGGGAAAAAAAAAAAAAAGTTTTTAACATTCTGGATTTTTCTTAGACCTTCCTCGGTCTATTTAGTTAATATTATTACCAATTCTTTTCTCTACTTGATTCCAGAAACACGTATGGAACAGCTGCTACAAAGTGGGTACCTGGTAGGCACTGAGAGGGCACCAGAACCTCCCCTTAGTGGAGAAATCAACTCAAAGTGGAAAAAACCCACATGGTTAAACAATCTTCACCATATATAGCTTGCCTGCATTGGTAATAGAGACACCAGGCATTTTCCACGAAAATACTAAAAGATTCCTATGGTAAGACGTTAATCTCATATCCAGTCAGACCTGATCCTGGCAGGTGATTTCCTCACATGTACAGAATGTGAGCAGAGCTGATAACAGCGTCTATTAAGACATAACATGGCAGAGCGTTTTCTTTCCCCTAACGGGCAAGCAAGAATCCATGCCATCGTCCATCACGCACACTGACAGTTTTTCTGATCCAAAACAGCTGCGGCCCTGAAAAGACAGAGGGCTGGGTGTCCATTCTGCTTCGGTGCCAATTAAGAGCCCAGCCTTTGTGCTTCCAGCGTTGGCACCTTCCTCTGTGTCCTTCACCGGCACCTTCTCACATGGCCTTCTTCTGTTTGTTTATGTACATCCTCCTGACAACAGAAGAGGCTTGAAGGCATCAACTGACTCCAGATGGTCTGGGGAAGCGAATCCTAGCACCGAGGCTCCCCAGTCCTTGGGCCTCCCTAAAGCGGGTGCCCCACAGGGCCTTCAGATCAACCCTCTGTTTCCTTCATGCACAGATAATTCGAGGGACTGCTGGGGGGTGGAGGCTTCTCAACAACTGGCAAGACACTCAGCTTAATACAGCAAAGGCATGGTCCCAACCACTTGGGGAACCTGCCGACTTATGGCCAAAGGCAAGCACATGAATCGATTCCAACTCTAAGTGAGAGAAAGAGGGAATTGCATTTTGAATCGATTCCAACTCTAAGTGAGAGAAAGAGGGAATTGCATTTTGAGGAGGTAAATGGAAAATTATGCTTTAAGGATACTGATCCCTTACCCCGTCCCACTTAATGAGCTAAATACACAGCAGTACACACAAATTACACTGAAAATGACATAGTAGGATTTTTTAAAGAACTAACCTTTGAATAGAACTTTACAACATGCCCTCGACTTGCATTATTTATTTAAATCTCCCGCCCCCCGCGCCGTGCTCAGTGGGCCTTTTATCATGCCCATTGCTTTAGATGAGAAAACTGAGTCAGAAAGCATAACTTGCCAGACGATCCACAACAGAGAAGTGACAACGTTTGGGCATGACTTGCACAGCCCTCCAAGGTGCCGTGCTGCCCCACCAATCCCTGTCAGAAACCCCTGAGGCACCTCCGGGGGACACCATCACTCCACAAGGAGAACACTGTGGATGTCACTGGATTCTGGGTCCCTCAGATCTGTCCTTACTCTACTTCCCTTTGGGTTTAAATGGCGGCAAGTAAGGAAGCGAGCTGGGCAGCAGTGATGAACCCCAAAGGCCCTGCTGATGCACAGAGTAAAATGACTACGGAGTCAGTGACCCAAAGTCTCCTTTAAGGTTCAAAGTCTAAAGAAAACAAACCCAGAAGATATGTGTGCGAGAAGAGAAATAAGAAAGTTGACACTCACTCTGTCTCTCTCCCTTCATCATCATCATCATCATCTCTATCTCTATCTCTCCCACCTTCCCCCTTAATCTCCCCTCCCCCCTTCCTCCCTCTTCCTCTCCCTCTTCCTCACACTCCCCAGACCAAGACCCAGTGAGGACTCAAAGGCCAGGGCAGTTGCCTGAAGCCATGTCTCATGGGCTATAACCCAGGGAAACAATGTATAGGAACTGGGGCCAGGTAAGCCAGGACTCAAAGAAGGGGCCATAGGGAGGCGCTAAACCAAGCACAGAGGACCAACCAGGAGGGAGTTCCCTGGGGTTTGGGTGCCTTCAGCCTCAGGTATAAACAAGCTGGGAAGAGGAGGGGGCCCGGGGCAATCCAGAGCAGAGAGACCTGCAGGCTTCCCCCAAATCTCCCCCAGTGGTTTAGGCTGACTTCACAGGAAAAGGGACCACTCTTCAACCAGTCAGCAGGCTTGAAGATGAAACTCTTACATGCAGTTGTTGGGTCTGTCCCACTCATCAGAGGGCAGTTGGGCGGTACCGATCAACACTTAAAATCTGCATGCCATTTGACACAGTCATTCCACTACAGGTCTATCTTATAGTATATCTTACCTGTGTGCACAAAAATATCTCTGCAGAGATGTTCACTGCAGCATATTGCAATCACAAAAGACTGGAAACTACCTAAATAGTGAATGATTGGAATGGGATAAATATAATCAGGTTTTGCTCATACAATGGAATACTCTGCAACCATTGAAAAGAATGAGTCGACTCTATATTAAAGACAAGGAGGTGGGGATTGGCCCCTAACAAGAAGTTCAAGGTAGAGAGTTGGGAGAGTAGATTTCTTTGGAAGCAGTTATCAGTGGGTCATGCTTCCCCACCCCACCCAACCCCTACTGAAGAGGCCTGAAGGGGACCATTTGAGAGCGTGGCCTGAATTCCCTGGAGTTTAAAGGACATAGAGACTGGTCTGTGACTCACACTTGCGCCTGACAGAATCTATCTCAAGCACATGTTAGGTGTCCAATAAATGTCTGTTGAATAATGGAAGAGATGAGTGAGTGAATGAATGAATACCTGAAAAGTATAAAAGTGAGAGGCTGTGACTACACCTGATGAGGTGATGGGCACATTAGCTACACAATGGTTACAGACAGCATATCCACACACACTTGCACAAAAGTTGATGGCATGAATACATTGAGGAAACTAAGGCTATGTGACTAAACCTACTTTTGTCATATTAGACATTTCATCAGAAAAGCCCATGGTGGCCCAGGAATCTTCCATGTCTTCCTTAAACAGCTCTGGCCTCAAGTTAATCCCTAGGATGAAGACTGCAGAAAACCCAGGGAACATTCTAGATGAAAAAATCTCTGGAGTTAAAAGTGGTTATCTCTGGCTGACAACAGATTCTGGTTCCCAGGTCTTCATTTATTTGCTTCTGTCCTCATGTCATTCGTTCTTCTACCCTTTAACCATAATCAGTCCTTGACTATGTAATACCTGACAGTAGAAGGGAAAGGATTCAATCTCACTCCCCGCTCTCATCAGCACACTGAGAACCTTTGGCAGCATCTCAGCCCAGAGACCCAGGTAAAGTGTCCCCACTGCTGCTCCAGCAATAAGCATCATTTGTCTGTACACATCAACTCTTTTAACAACAGGCTTTGCTTACTCGTGATGAAAATCCTCCATTTTAATTAAGTAGTGGAACTGCATTTGTAATCAAGTTTAATGCCCCAGAACAAGTTCCTGAACTACAAAGCCTGTATCTGTGCTCCACTAACTCTCCTCAAACACGCTTACTACAGCTACAGCCATAAGAGGGAAGTATGGATGTCTGTGCAAACATACACTTGAAAGACTGAACCCAAACAGGAATCATCGTGGTGTGCACGTGCACTTGGGCTTTGAACACCCTTCACCAGAATTGAGTCACCAGTCCTCCTTGATGCTCCTGTGAAGGAGAAAGATGAAACCAGGCTCCAAGAGTGAGCCCCACCAAATCCCACCATACTTCCAATATCCAAGTGATGGGATGAAAGCGGCCAGGGTAAACAAGCATGGGCTATGTGATTTTCGAGATCTATTTATCCAGTCCTATTTGGAATAGGGAGGGATTCCAAGGCAAGGAAATTCCAGAAGGCCCCATAAAAGGAGCCAAGCCTTTGATGTAACTTTCTGTCGCTCCTTGCTTCCCCATGCAAATCTCTCATTACCCCATCCAAATAACTTCCAAAACCACAGCTTCCTCTGTGTCTTGCAATGAGAAAATCTGTGCACTTGTGCTGGGAACGTACCTGCCCTCACTCCCCATCATCTGGAGGGAAGGAGGCCTGAGCCCATCAATAGCTCAGTTCAGCTGGTTCCTGAACGGAGAGGGGAGGATCAAAGGGCCAGAAATATTCATTTATGGGGAAAAGTAAAAGAATTAAATATGCAGAACCTGACCAAATGACGCCTGAAGGGGGAAATAAATGCCCACGAGCATTTGAAGGGTGTAACCAAACACCACAAAGAGAGACTTATTTTTAAAAGATGGTTCAAGTGGTTGTAACAGGGAGAGACTGAAGGAAAGCAAAGGAAAATCTCAACTATTAAGTAAAACCTTCAGCCAGGGCTATAATACAGAGGGAATTGGTATCCATAGAACCTCTAGACTGAAACTTATATTCTCCAGAATTTGTATGTTTCCATTTCCGATCCAGTTCCCAGATGTGTTTGTTTGGACTTAAAAATATATGTTTGAGTATTGCCTCTTGTATCTAGGTGTTCTGTGTATTTTTTGCGTGTACTTTGTGCTCTCGTATCTTTGATTTCTATGTACTTCTTGCATGCACTCCCTACGGTGTAATCGGCAAATGGCCTGTTCTCGTGGCAGCAAAGGCCGGCAGGTGTGCATGATTTGTCAGAACAAAGAAATAAGCTCGGTAATGGTGATGTTAGAAATAAAATACCTAAGAATCCCTCCAGATTAGTGACTTCAGTGCCTCACATGAATTTGAAGTGCTGCCACTCAGTTTTCTCCAAGCTCTCTGGAGAAGAAATGGGTGATGTCATAAGACTATAGCCAGAAAATAGATCTTAACAGTTTTCTCCTGAGATACACTATGTGGCAAGTCCTTCTGGAATTTCTAGATGGGAAGAAATAGGCACAGTGAGAACAGCTTTTCTGAGAGTCTTTCAACACATTTATTCCCAGATGGGTTCAGTGCAAGAGTGAAAATTATTTTTTTAAGGAGCATAGAAATTTCAACAAAGGTTTGGTTTGAGTTTTAACCAGAGACTTAGGCCTCTCCATCACCTGGGGCGTTGATGAGGGGGTCTACATTTCAGTTACAAGCTCTAACGTGACTCATGTTCTACGGCAGAAGGGGCACTGAACTAGAAGTCTGTAGGGTTTAAATCCCCCCTCCATCATTTAAATATCTGGATGATCTTGGCTAAGTCAACTTTCCTTCCCAGACCACTTTCCTTACATCCAAATGAGGGAACTGGACTAAACTGGTGGGGTTTTTTTAAAACACTTTTTTTCTTAGACTTTTTTTCGCAGACTTCCTTTTTAAATATAATACTACACAAAAGTCCAAAAATATGAACAGGATGAAAATCTTTCTGGTTAAAGCAAAACTGAGTGGTCCAGAGTTTGACCACCAACATCCTCCATTATAGGTCATGACCCTCAGTCCCCACTCTGAAACCCTGAGGCACCTCCGTGGGACACCATTGCTCCCTGAGGAGAACATTGTGGATGTCACTGGATTCTGGCTCCCTCAGATCTTTCCTTACTCTACTTCTCTTTGGGTTTAAATGGCAGAAAGCAAGGAAGCAAGCTGGGCAGCAGTGATGAACCCCAAAGGCCCTGCTGATGCACAGAGTAAAATGACTACGGAGTCAGTGACCCAAAGTCTCCTTTAAGGTTCAAAGTCTAAAGAAAACAAACCCAGAAGATATGTGTGTGAGAAGAGAAATAAGAACGTTGACACTCAATCACTCTGTCGCTCTTCCTCTCTTTCTCTCATCTTTATCATCATCATCATCATCTCTCTCTCTATCTCTCCCACCTTCCTTCTCTCTCTCTCCCCTCCCCCCTTCCTCCCTCTTCCTCTCCCTCTTCCTCACACTCCCCAGACCAAGGCCTAGCAAGGTCCCAAAGGCCAGGGCAGTTGCCTGAAGCCATGCCTCATGGGCTATAACCCAGGGAAACAATGTATAGGAACTGGGGCCAGGTAAGCCAGGACTCAGAAAGGGGGCCATAGGGAGGCGCTAAACCAAGCACAGAGGACCAACCAGGAGGGAGTTCCCTGGGGTTTGGGTGCCTTCAGCCTCGGGTATAAACATGCTGGGAAGAGGAGGGGGCCCGGGGCAATCCAGAGCAGAGAAATCTGCAGGCTTCCCCCAAATCTCCCCCAGTGGTTTAGGCTGACTTCACAGGAAAAGGGACCACTCTTCAACCAGTCAGCAGGCTTGAAGATGAAACTCTTACATGCAGTTGTTGGGTCTGTCCCACACTCATCAGAGGGCAGTTGGGCGGTACCGATCAACACTTAAAATCTGCATGCCATTTGATGTAGCCATTCCACTACAGGTCTGTTTTCCAGAGAGACTTGCCTGTGTGCACAAAAATATCTGCAAAGATGTTCACTGCAGCATATTGCAATCACAAAAGACTGGAAACTACCTAAATAGTGATTGATTGCAATGGGATGAATATATTTAGTTTTGCTCATACAGTGGAATACTCTGTAGCCATTAACAAGAATGAGTCAACTCTATAATAAGGAAAGAGCTCTAACATCTAATGTTAAGTGAAAAAAGCAAGGTACAGATATTGTGTGCAATAAGGTATGTCTTATGTGAAAAGGATGTGTACATATATGCTTGTATATTCACAGAATATTTCTAGAAAGGTACACAGAAAGTGCTCATAATGGTTACTTTAGGGAGAAAAATCTAGGTGGGGGATGGAGAGGTATCTCTGAGAGGAAAATGCTTTTTTCTTTCTTTGCTGTACGCGGTCCTCTCACTGCTGTGGCCTCTCCCGTTGCGGAGCACAGGCTCCGGACGCGCAGGCTCAGCGGCCATGGCTCACGGGCCCAGCCGCTCTGCAGCATGTGGGATCTTCCCAGACCGGGGCACGAACCCGTGTCCCCTGCATCGGCAGGTGGACTCTCAACCTCCGCACCACCAGGGAAGCCCGAAAATGCATTTTTTAAATGCCCTTTCATACACTGATTCAACTTCTTTTTATAATGTGCATATATGCATTTAAAGAAAGGAAAAATAAGAATTGTGTTAGAACAAAACCTGTCAAGTTGATTTAGCTTTCAAAAACAATTGTACACTTTAGGAGTCCAAAAATCAGCCAACCGTTATCTTTATCAGAAACTAGAATCAAACAGGGAAACTGACTGGGTCACTAAGACCTTTACTGCAAACCCATCTGACAATGGTGGGCACTGAGCAAAGTACTGGATGTGAGAGCAGGAAGCCAGGTTTCTGGCCCTGTCCTCACCACCTCAAGCAAGTCACATGGGCTTTCTTGGCCTGTCATGCTTCATTCATAACATGACTGTGTGAGCTAGGTGGTCTCCAAGCTTCTTCCCTCCTCTGAGATGCACCCCTGACTCGCTGTGGCCACAAACTTGAGCTCTGGACTTCTAATCCCAGCCCTGCTGACCTATTACTTGTGTGACCTTGGGCAACGTATTCAATTTTATAAACCTCAATTTCCTTATCTGAAAAAAACAGATGCTAATTCTATCGGCCACACAGGGTTTTGTGAGAATTAAACAGAAGCCTGCCCTAAAGCACAGGGCACAGCGGCACCCTCTAGCTGGTATGCTCATCCCCAGATATTCTCAAACTTAGTTCCTACCTCACAGGTCGCCAACCAATCTAAATGAACCTGTCTGCTCTGGTTACTGTTTATCACATTAGGTTGTTTCTCTCCTTTACAGCATGCATCACAATTTGTAATTACCTTGAATATTAATTTGTTTACTGTCCATCTCACCCCAACTAGAACGTAAGCTCTATGAGGTTAATGACTTAATTTTTCAGGCTCACCACTCCATCTCTAGCCTCTAGCACAGACGCTGCTCATACAAATTCCTTGAGTGAATAAATGAATAAAGCAATGCTAGCTGCTAGTTGCTGTTGACCCTCACAACAGCCCCTTGCCAGGGAAGACTAATGAGCTCTTTCTCAGAGAGTGGGTGTGAGAATTGCTAACATTACTTTACAGAGCCTCAGAGCAGTTCAGTAACGTGCCCAGAGTTACCTGGCTAATACGTGGCAGAGCCAAGACCGAAACCCATCCCTTTGTTGACTCCAAACTCTGTTCCCTCAACCGCCGGACTATTCTAGGGCAGAGAATTCCCTCGCCTGGAGTTACGTACATACAACTCCTGCCTGACAACTGAGGACACGGCTCCAACAACAATCATGTCCGATCTTTCAATTCCACATTGCCTGAAACACCACTAATGGGAAATTGCACTAATCTATGCATTAGCACGTTTAACCCCTGCAGTTCCCTCCTGCTGACCCTTTAAAGGTCTTTGCTGGGGGCAGAAAACAGAAGATATTCTTGAGTCACACAACAACACTTTGAAACTTCCCAGCTGAAGCTCAGACTTACTCACAATCACCAAATAGCAAAAGTGACTAGTTGTCGTTTGAATATCACCAAAGTCATGAGAAGTAATCACTTGGAAAGTCTTATTACATCTGGAGAAGGAAACAGAAGCAACTGAGGAGAAAGACTGAACTCTCAGAGGCTGATGAATGGCTCACTATGTTGTCATCTTTGAGGTGATGTCAAGTTTATGAGTGTTGCTTGCCTTAATGCTGTTGTTGTTATCGAGCATTTGTGAAGTTCCTGGCTAGAAAGCCCACAAACTATAAAAGGCTGGGAATCATTCCTCTGTTTTTAGATTTAAGTTCTACCATCGGCAAGCAGCAAAAACCTTTTAGACACAAAGCTTCGGAGGGAAAGAGATGTAAACAGTATCTTGGCTAGGATACCAGTCATAGGTAGCACCGGCCTCAGAAGAGCAAATCACAGAATGAGCAAGCTGTTATTGATTAACCCATCACATGCATGTCCTGAGGAAGCTGCTTTTGAAGTCTAGGTTGAAAAACATTCAGCAAGAAGAAGTTGCCACATTCCCGTTATTCTCTTCTACAATGGACCGGGAAGATAATAGTTCACTGGCACCCCAAACCCAAGCAGCATATTCAATCACCTGCAAAAACATTGCTCCATTCTCCCAGTGGACAAGTTAAGAACTATGGCTTTGTCTTTACAAAGTCAATACATATAAAATCTGTCATTCATTCCATCTTCAAAGAAGTCAAACCGGGTATCCTATAAAAAAAAACACAGCTCAGTGGGATGCTAATTTGGACACATGACCTACCTGTATAAATCTTACAGAATCAAGCCCCCAGATTCACTGGCATATCAATTAAATAGGACTTTCAGTGACGGAGAGCTTTAATAGCTAAAACAAATGGCAAGTTGGCAGCTCCGATATACTAGAATAGTGTTTCTAAAAATGTGGTCTGTGAATTACGTTCATCACAAATAGCCGGGATGCTTCTGAAAGGACACATTTCTAAGCCCCACCTTAGTCCTATAGTTCTGTGGATAGTGTCCATTACCTTACAAAAACAAACAAAAAACCCTTCTCGGGTGAATATTTTACATTTTAACATTTGAGAACCACTGGAGTATAGAAATAAGGACATCTGCTCAGACCAAGCAACGTGCGCTTCTCACACCTAAACCATGTAGAACAGGACGCAGACAATAGCAAAGACAAACTCCCACTGTAGTGAAAGCAAGAAGGGAGACATCTCTGTAGAATAATGCAAACTAGAGCTTACAGTCATTCCATTTCACCTTTTCCTCTTCTTCCTTCAGTAAAGCAGAGGTGGACTTTTTCGGGCACAGAAAATCTCATTTCCTATTGCTATAAAGAAATAAACGGTCATTTCACATACAAAAATATAATAAACAGGAAGAAAAACAGACTTGGAGACAGAAATGATGAATTGAGTTCTGGACATTGATTCATAAAACAATTATTAATTAAGTACCATATCTAGTTTGAGCCTTGTAGGGTCATCAAGTGGAGTTTTCCTATGGGCAGCTGGCTATTGTGGTCTCAAACTCAAGAAGAGTTCTAGAGTCAACAACATATAAGTGACACTGGAAGCCTTGAGTGTAAAGTGTGTAGAATGGCCAAAGAAGAATAAGCATAGAATCTTTGGGAGCATCTGAAAGAAAATTCCTCAGAGAAGAGTAATAGATGATGATGATCCAGAAAGAACAAGGAGAGCTGACAGAGTGATACGACAGAAACCAGAGGAAAAAATGTCAAGGAAAAGGGATGATCAACAATGTCAAATACAAAAGAGAAAACATGTAATATAAGTGCAAAGAGTGCCTACTGAATTTGATAAATGGATTACCGGTAATCTCTGTTAAGAGATGCTTTTGTAGATTACTCTGTGGTGGGAGGTCAGATTGCAGAGAACTGAGGAGCAGCCAGGAAATGAGGAAGTCAAGAGAGCAGGTAGGGATACTTTGAAGGAGTTTGGCTGGGAAGGAAGAAGGGGCAGCATTCACAGAGGGATTTTTAAGAAGGAAGAGACAGGTACTTATTTATGTACCAAGTGAAAGAATCAGTGGAGAAAGAAAGAATAAGAATACAGAATGGAGTGAGAATAATGTATGGAGAAGCTCCTAAGGGAAAGAAAAGGATGTGATTTAAAGCACGAAGCAGAGAATCACCTTTAAACAGGAGACGAACATTTTAGTTCGATACTATAGGAAAGGACAGAGGAAAGTCAGATGCAGATGAGTTTGCAAGTAAGGAGCGAAGGAGAGAAATGAGTGAAGTCACAACTAATGACTTCGGTGTCTCCTACGAGATAGAAAGAAAGGGCATCTCTTTACAGAAGGTAGTGGGATTTGAATAGACAGCTTGAGAAGATCAGAGGACTTGGAATGGCTATTATAGGACATGGGAAAGAAAACTCTCTTGACCATGGGCAAGAGATAGGAATAATGAGCTGAGTTAATAAGGTTCAGTTAAAGTCAGACCATCAACTATTAGTGAGACCAAGCGCAAGGTTGTGCAGTTTTCTCCAGTAGCACTCAGAATCCTGGTGATGGAAGTAGAGAAGGCCCTGAGAGTGGGTGCCTCAAGTACGTGAAGGTCATGGGAGTCAAAGAGGCTAAATAATTTTAGGTGGAAATGTTAGATGGAAATTGAAGTCAATCAAGAAGTGGAATGAAAAATAAACCTATAATCTAGGTTCCAAAGCCCTCATAAATGTTGGGTAAGCCAATATTTATGTCAAGGATCAGGGGAAGTGGCAGAGCCAGACCACATAAATTTCAAAGGAAAAGAGACTTTTGCATGAGGATCCAAGAGAAATGGTTTAGTGGGACATGAAGAAATACAAACGCCTCCCTTGGCCCAGGGATGTGTGGAATATGAAAGAATGGCCTTCCTTTCCTCCAAAGGGCTACTGAGGAAGCAGATTCTAGGGAGGAATACATTTCAGTTAAAGCAAGGGGTGAAGAGAAGGTTTTGCAAGAAGTCTAAGCTAGAGAAGAGTTAATTTAAAATGAAATGAGGTGCAGAGGGTGCAGTAGAGGGTAAGGAAGGAGTAAGCAACACGGATGAGTCAGTGAGCAAGGTGTCCCTAGCAGTGGTGTGGCGGGGTGGGGGATGGAAAGGAGGCTCTTGTTCTTGGTCCCACTCCCTTCAGTTCTAGCCCACTTTGAACTCTACTGTGTTCCCCTCCCTTTTCAGCATCCCTCTGACATTTCTCCTTCTATAGGACTGACCTTGGCCTCCTTAGATGGGAAGATTTTTTTTTTTTTTTCTATTCATTCCTGCCTGCTTAGAGGAATAGACCCAGACTCACCTCAGTCCACCACGGTGCCCTGTTTCTAACAGTCTCGGGACCTGAGTCCTTTTCTTTGTCCTCCATCCTTCCTTGACTAACTTTTCATCACGATCTAAGGTCCACACTTTATCTCTGTCCTCCCCTCTGGATTGAGATCCTGATCTCTGATCAGATGTCCCTGGAGCACAACACCAGGGACAACTTGACAGAGGCATGCCTCAGCTGGCTTTCCACAAATCCTTAAGATTGTTTACAAGATCCCACACATACCCAAAGGATCACAGATGATGCCTTTTCCTGTGTCCCGATGAGGCACAGCTCACTGCCCTACACCCAACCCCCTTCAAGGATTTTCCCTCCCCCTCCTTCATTCAGTTTTCTGGCATCACTGAAGCAATGATGTCAACCCCATACTAATTGTGATATTGAGGGAGCAAGGTGAGCCACTCTGATATGATCAGTCAGGTATTGGAGGCAAATAAAATTCAAGACAAGTGGCCAGGCCACTTAATTGTGTGATTGTCAGAGAGGTAGAGCTAGATACAGTCAGAAACCTTCTGCAGGCTTAAGGAAGGCAGATTTCCAAATCCTGAGATAAGATATCAGCATGATCACATTGTCTGAGACTCTTGACAGAGAAGAGGGAGCAAGAGGATTAGAAGACATCTGAAAAATTAAATTCCAACAAGACCATTAAAAATGCATGACAAGGCACAAACACGCAACTCATGAAAGAAAAGTACAATAGCCATAAACACGAAAAATCTGCAGTCTCATTAGCAATGAAAGGAATGCAAATTATAACAATAACAATCCATTTTTTACCTAGACAATTAGCAGACATTTTTAAAATTGTTGTGTTAATAAGAATGCGGGGAATCCAGTAAAAAAAAGAAAAAGGATGCAAGGAATCCGGCAATGGTGCTCGTAAATACTGCTGGTGAAAGTACATTATCATCTCCTTTTCAGAAAGCAAATTAGCCAGATGAATCAAAAGCTTTAAAACATTTTTGTAATCATTTAGAATAATGGCTTTGGAAGAATAAATGACATGGAGAAAGGATCATTGTATACTGATAGATGAAAAAGTTTCCAAAATGTCATGTGTGGTATGACTCCAGTTTTGTAACTACAGGTATTTACACACATACATTCATACACACACAATGTTTGTGTAGATATGCATGGGAATATGACTGGAAAGACATCAAAGTGTTAATATTAACTCTGGGTGATGAAGTTATCGTAATTTTTCCTTACTGCTGATTCTATCTTCAACTTTCTATAATGTAAAGTTAATATTTTTGTTTTCAGAGTAAAACATTTTAAAAGCTGGTTCTTTAAAAAGACAGAGCAAGAAAGGCAAGTACATAGTCTAAGGGGTGGGAGAGGTGGAGAAAAGTGACCTACCAAGGACAACAGGGATGCAAAGGGAACTTGCAACACACTCATACCTATAAAAATAATTCAAAAGATAAAGAGGACACACCCAGAGACGAATATGAAAGACTAGTAGAGAGGCTGAGACACGGGGTCAGGAAGTGGAAGCTCAAAGTGAGCTGAAGTTTGCACCATATGGAAATACAATGAAAAGGACCATTTTCCTTGTCTTTAGATTGAGGAGGACAAGAAAGGTATAAGTGCTATTTGGAGCAAATGGAGTAAAACTAATGTAACTTGTATTTCCCAGCCCACACAAACATGGGAATAATAATAGGATAATAATAATGGACACAAAACACTATTTCTCTGGCTTCAACTCCACCTATTCTGCAGGACTTCTATCATACAGATACGGGGACACACACACACACACACACACACACACACACACACACACACACAAATTTCCTTTCCTATGGCTTTTGGAAGCCCCAAGGGGAAATAGAGATAATATCAAGTCATCCAGTTTTCCTTGCTGTAATTGCCATTCTTCTCCTTTCCTACTCTGATTCTCTGTGGAGAATTCTCAAGTCATGGTCAGCAAAAAGGGTGGCAGCTACTGCTTGGGATTAAACAGCCACCACCACCCCTGTCAACATCTCTACTGCTGACAGCACCACTGTTCACAGCTTACACTCTCAAAGTCACCCAAAAGCTACTAAGAAATGACCCTTTCAGCTTTCCTTGCTTTTGTAAAAGCCTCCGCACCTGGGTGCAGACTTGATTTCGTGGGGACTGGGCTGGGAGACAACTGTAGTGACACATGCCGGGCTGTGCTCAGAATGGCCCGTCCTTTTGATAACTGGTCCACTCTCCTTGGACCAACTCCTCGGCCTCCACTCTCATTACCCTCTGTTATTTCTGGTAATTCTACCCCTGGAGGATCCTCAGATCTTTAAGTAAAGAAGCACTGTCAAGCTGGCTCCACAATACTCTGGGCACACAAGCTTACATCTAACTTCCAGGATGACCACTCCTTAGGATAAAGCTGAGATTCTTGCTACGCTAATGGAGGACAGTCAGAAACCATGACTCTTCAGCTCCAATTGTGCTTTCTGAAAATGGTGGGATAAATCAATTGAGAGGGAATTAACCCAAGGTAAATGAAGAGTTCATGAAATGAAATCTAGGTAGTCAGAATCAATTATATACTCTCGCTCTGACACCTCACATATTTCTTTTGTGAAAACTGCACATGAAATGGCTAAAACATGGCCAGTAATTAGTGAGGAACCACAGAGAACCACAGAAGACATGCTGGAGACAGCCAGTCCCCCTTTTAAGTTCAGAAAATAAAGAGAATTCACAAATGAGAGAATGATGAATTTGATCACCACACGGGCAATATTTTAGATTTTTTTTAATGTAGTAGCTATTCATCTCAGTCCACAGACTCAATAAATTTAACTTTTTTGATTTTCTATAACAAAATAATTTCTCAGTCCAAGCCCTTATTTCCAGGCCAGAAGAAAAATTTAACCTGAGTGCTTCCTGAGAATGATCCACAATTCCTGGGTCCTATATAGAGCCAAGATGTGAGACAGGCAGAGCAGGGCATAGTGGTGCAGGTAAGGAATCTGCTCCTCTGGGTTTCTCTGAGACGTCTCTTGGCCCTGTTCTTGTGGCCATTTTGGAGTCCAAAAGTGCTAATCCCTCATGAGAAGACAAACAAACAAACAAAAAAAGTAATCATTGATAATTAGTCCTCCTGTACCAGCTTTACTGAATGTTTTTATAACTACCATTATGATCATGGTATCTATGAAGTATCATGATTTCAACAGAATAGTTAAAAAGGCTTTGATGATGTTTTTGACAAAATGGATAAATGTGGCTGGATGCCAACCTAGGTCAACATATTCATAATCTAGCTAATCATGAGGAAAGATGAGAGACAGTCTACTGCAGCTGCTAAGAGCACAGATTGTGAAATAGGACTGTCTAGGTTCAAATCCCATCAACTTTACTGCTACAGATGTGACCAATGAAAAGTACTTAAATTTTCTCCACTTCGATTTTCTCATCTATAAAAATGGGGATGATAATGATTCTAACTTTGTGACAGGGACTATTAATGTTCATCAAATATCTAGTGCTCTACTTGTTTATCTGCCCTCATGCAGCTAGGTGACGTCATGTGACCAATATAGGCTAATGGGATATGGGTGGAAGAGATGTGATCCAATTCCCATTTTGGCCCTCAAAAACATCAGGTTCCTCCATATCTACCCCTCTCTCTCCCTCTCCCTCTCTCTCTCTCCTTCTCTCTCACCTTGCAATGGAGCCTTAGGGGTCACATGTTCCAAATGGCCTAGTTAAAAGATAGGAACAGCCCAGATTCCCAAGTCACCACATAGGAAAGAGCTACTCATGAAGAGTCACCTGGTCCACATGGGAATATGATTTGAAAGAGAAATAATACTTTTACTGTGTTAAGACATTGGGATTTTGAGATAGCCTCATCCACCAGAGGGCAGACAGCAGAAGCAAGAACTACGATCCTGCAGCCTGTGGAACAAAAACCACATTCACAGAAAGATAGACAAGATGAAAAGGCAGAGGGCTATGTACCAGATGAAAGAACAAGATAAAACCCCAGAAAAACAACTAAATGAAGTGGAGATAGGCAACCTTCCAGAAAAAGAATTCAGAATAATGACAGTGAAGATGATCCAGGACCTCGGAAAAAGAATGGAGGCAAAGATCTAGAAGATGCAAAAAATGTTTAACAAAGACCTAGAAGACTTAAAGAACAAAAACCTAGAAGAATTAAAGAACAAAAAACAGAGATGAACAATACAATAAATGAACTGAAAAATACACTACAACGAATCAACAGCAGAATAACTGAGGCAGAAGAATGGATAAGTGACCTGGAAGACAGAATGGTGGAATTCTCTGCTGTGGAACAGAATAAAGAAAAAAGAATGAAAAGAAATGAAGACAGCCTAAGAGACTGCTGGGACAACATTTGCATTATAGGGGTCCCAGAAGGAGAAGAGAGAGAGGAAGGACCCAAGAAAATATCTGAAGAGATTACAGCTGAAAACTTCCCTAACATGGGAAAGGAAATAGCCACCCAAGTCCAGGAAGCACAGAGAGTCCCAGGCAGAATAAACCAAGGTGAAACATGCTGACATACATAGTAGTTAAATTGACAAAAATTAAAGACAAAGAAAAATTATTGAAAGCAACAAGGGAAAAATGACAAATGACATACAAGCGAACTCCCATAAGGTTAACAGTTGATTTCTCAGCAGAAACTCTACAAGCCAGAAGGGAGTGGCATGATATAGTTAAAGTGATGAAAGGTTAGAACCTACCACCAAGATCACTCTACCCAGCAAGTATCTCATTCAGATTTGATGGAGAAATCAAAAGCTTTACAGACAAGCAAAAGCTAAAAGAATTCAGCACCACCAAACCAGCTCTACAACAAATGCTAAAGGAACTTCTCTAAGTGGGAAACACAAGAGAAGAAAAGGACCTAAAAAACAAACCCATAACAATTAAGAAAATGGTAATAGGAACATACATATCGATAATTACCTTAAACATGAATGGATTAAATGCTCCAACCAAAAGACACAGGCTTGCTGAATGGATACAGAAAAAAGACCCATATTTATGCTGTCTACAAGAGACCCACTTCAGACCTAGGGACACATACAGACACATACAGAAAGCGAGGGGATGGAAGGAGATATTCCATGCAAATGGAAATCAAAAGAAAGCTAGAGTACCAATACTCATACTGCTACTCCAGATAAAATAGACTTTAAAATAAAGAATGTTACAAGAGAAAAGGAAGAACACTACATAATGATCAAGGGATCAATCCAAGAAGAAGATATAACAATTATAAATATATATGCACACAACATAGGAGCATCTCAATACATGAGGCAACTGCTAACAGCTATAAAAGAGGAAATTGACAGTAACACAATAATAGTGGGGAACTTTAACACCTCACTTACACCAATGGACAGATCAACCAAACAGAAAATTAATAAGGAAACAGAAGCCTTAAATGATACAATAGACCAGCGAGATTTAACTGATCTTTATAGGACATTCCATCCAAAAACAGCAGATTACACTTTCTTCTCAAGTGCACACGGAGCATTCTCCAGGACAGATCACAGCTTGGGTCACAAATCAAGACTCAGTAAGCTTAAGAAAACTGAAATCATATCAACCATCTTTTCTGACCACAGTGCTATGAGATTAGAAATCAATTTCAGGGAAAACAACGTAAAAAACACAAACACGTGGAGGCTAAACAAGATGCTACTAAAGAACCAAGAGATCACTGAAGAAATCAAAGAATACCTGGAGCCAAATTACAATGAAAACATGACGATCCAAAACTCATGGGATGCAGCAAAAGCAGTTCTAAGAGGGAAGTTTATAGCAATACAAGCCTACCTCAAGAAACAAGAAAAATCTCAAATAAACAATCTAAGCTTACACCTAAAGGAACTAGAGAAAGAAGAACAAACAAAACCCAAAGTTAGTAGAAGGAAAGAAATCATAAAGATCAGAGCAGAAATAAATGAAATAGAAACAAAGAAAACAATGGCAAAGATCATAAAACTAAAAGCTGGTTCTTTGATAAACAAAATTGATAAACCATTAGCCAGACTCATCAAGAAAAAGAGGGAGAGGGCTTCCCTGGTGGCGCAGTGGTTGAGAGTCTGCCTGCCGATGCAGACGACACGGGTTCGTGCCCCGGTCCGGGATGATCCCACATGCCACGGAGCGGCTGGGCCCGTAAGCCATGGCTGCTGAGCCTGTGCGTCCGGAGCCTGTTGCTCCACAACGGGAGAGGCCACAACAGTGAGAGGCCTGAGTACCGCAAAAAAAAAAAAAAAAAAAAAAAGAGGGAGAGGACTCAATTCAATAAAATTAGAAATGAAAAAGGAGAAGTTACAACAGACACCGCAGAAATACAAAGCATCCTAAGAGACTACTACAAGCAACTCTATGCCAATAAAATGGACAACCTGGAAAAAATGGACACATTCTTAGAAACATATAACCTTCCAAGACTGAGTCAGGAAGAAATAGAAAATATGAGCAGACCAATCACAAGCACTGAAATTGAAACTGTGATTAAAAATCTTCCAACAAACAAAAGTCTAGGACCAGATGGCTTCACAGGTGAATTCTGTCAAACACTTAGAGAAGAGTTAACACCCATCCTTCTCAAACTCTTCCAAAAAATTGCAGAGGAAGGAACACTCCCAAACTCATTCCATGAGGCCACCATCACCCTGATACCAAAACCAGACAAAGATACTACAAAAAAAGAAAATTACAGACCAATATCACTCATGAATATAGATGCAAGAATCCTCAACAAAATACTAGCAAACAGAATCCGACAACACATTATAAGGATCATACACCATGATCAAGTGGGATTTATCCCAGGGATGCAAGGATTCTTCAATATACGCAAATCAATCAATGTGATACACCATATTAACAAATTGAAGAAGAAAAACCATATGATCATCTCAATAGATGCAGAAAAAGCTTTTGAAAATATTCAACACCCATTTATGATAAAAACTCTCCAGAAAGTGGGCATACGGGGAACCTACCTCAACATAATAAAGGCCATATATGACAAACCCACAGGAAACATTCTCAATGGTGAAAAACTGAAAGCATTTCCTCTAAGATCAGGAACAAGACAAGGATGTCCACTCTCGCCACTATTATTCAACATAGTTTTGGATGTCCTAGCCATGGCAATCAGAGAAGAAAAAGAAATAAAAGGACTACCAATTGGAAAAGAAGTGAAAGTGTCACTGTTTGCAGATGACATGATACTATACATAGAGAATCCTAAAGATGCCACCAGAAAACTACTAGAGCTAATCAATTAATTTGGTAAAGTAGCAGGATACAAAATTAATGCACAGAAATCTCTTGCATTCCTATACATTACTGATGAAAAATCTGAAAGATAAATTAAGGAAACACTCCCATTTACCACTGCAACAAAAAGAATAAAATACCTAGGAATAAATCTACCTAAGGAGACAAAAGACCTGTATGCAGGAAACTATAAGACACCGATGAAAGAAATTAAAGATGATACAAACAGATGGAGAGATATACCATGTTCTTGGATTGGAAGAATCAATATTGTGAAAATGACTATACTACCCAAAGCAATCTACAGATTCAATGCAATCCCTATCAAATTACCAATGGCATTATTTACAGAACTAGAACAAAAAAATCTTGAAACTTGAATCTTGAAAAAAACGGAACTGGAGGAATCAGGCTCCCGGACTTCAGACTATACTACAAAGCTACAGAAATCAAGACAATATGATACTGGCACAAAAACAGAAATATAGATCAATGGAACAGGATAGAAAGCCCAGAGATAAACCCATGCACCCATGATCAACTAATCTATGACAAAGGAGGCAAGGATATACAATGGAAAAAAGACAGCCTCTTCAAAAAGTGGTGTTGGGAAAACTGGACAGCTACATGTAAAAGAATGAAATTAGAACATTCCCTAATACCATACATAAAAATAAACTCAAAATGGATTAGAGACCTAAATGTAAGACTGGACACTATAAAACTCTTAGGGGAAAACATAGGAAGAACACTCTTTGACATAAATCACAGCAAGATCTTTTTTGATCCACCTCCTAGAGTAATGGAAATAAAAACAAAAATTTTTTTAACTTTATAAGTTTTTTAAAAAGACGTTGGGATTTTCAGGTTCATCTACTGAGACAGCTAGAGCTAATTACCCTGCCCAATAGGAAAATAAAACACTCACAACAGTGCCTGCCAGGTAAAGTGCCTCGATAAATGTAATTAATATTTGTCACCTTTGTCATCATCATCAGTATTAAGAAAGACACTGTAGGCATCAGAATATTTGAGATTAAGTCCTAACTTGCCAATTACTAGCTATAACAAGACACTACCTCTCAGAACCTCATCTGATAAATAGAGATAACAATGCTAGCCTCGCAGAGTTGTTGTGGAAATTAACACTGCGATCTGAAAACATTTTGGAACTGGTACACAAATGTTACATAGTTTTATCAAATGATTGTTTCATTATTTCTAACTGTTCACTGTCAGTCATTGCCATACTCCTAGAACATCCTATGGAAGGAGTATGCACCCATGTCCCACTGACGTTGGGCTTGGTCATGTGACTTGCTTTGACCAATAGTGTGTGAAGGGACGTGGCACATCCACATTCAAGCAGAAGCTTTAAGAACCATTGTGTGTGGATTAGCAATATCTCTTTTTCTCTCTTTGACATGATAAAAGGATATCAGAGATCGGGATTTCTCCTTCTTCCTGCCCCTGCAAAGAAGACAAAGGGAGCAGAGCCGAAGCTGACCAACAGTCAGAATAAACTGTGAGTGAGAAATAAACTCTTGTTGTTGGAAGCCACTAGAATTTGGGGACTGTTTATTACTGCACCATAAACTAACTAAGCTTTAGCTAAATTATATATTAACCAAAGGGTATTGACTAATAGAGTAACGTCAATGTGGACAAAGGTGTCTGGCAGTTCTCCTTCCTTAACACTTTTCTAAACAACTTTTATTTTAATCAGTGATTTGAAGGAGGAAATAGTGATTAGGTGTGCATATGTCAAGATCTTGAGATTAAATGCTAATAGTTTGCAGGACAGAATCAAGATCTGGAAAGAGATAAAAACTGGAACAATGGGCTAGGTCTAGCAAGATGTCATCTAACTAGAAGAAACATAAGATCCTCCACACAACTGCAGCGTAAGGTGGTAGTTCTCATGAAAATAATATGAAGTTTTATTTGATAGCCAACAGAATATAAGGCAAGAGTATAAAGTGGTTGCCAAAAAAAAAATATTGGATCTCTGGCTATCTTCATAGAAATGTGGTGCCCCAAACTGTTAAGAGTTTCAAGTATCTTCACAAGTGTAATCACTTTAATTTATTAAATTCCCTCTTAAAGTGTAGAAACGAAACTGAAAAGACTTAGATTTGGCTTAACTCCAAAAAGACAGTGACTAAGTTGTATCTGTCACAAGTAAATCTTGTAGGAGGGGAAGAGTAGGGAAATTTAAGGGCGGAAGGAGAGGAAAAATAGGAGGCCACCACTATAGGGGACTTCAAATATTTGAATTTAAATATTTAAAAGTCCATCTTTTGGAAGACGCATTAGAATTACTCTGCATGACTGTAGTACAAAACAAAGGCATAGGCAGTATCCAATCAAAGGATTTTCAATAAATAAACCCCTCCAAAAACTGAATGGGTGCTTAGGATTTGTTAGAGAGGATATTCATGCATTAATACAAATAAGGAATTGTCTCAGTGATGGCAAAATCTCTTCTAAATGAGAAGAATCAAAACCAATTTATACAGGGCAGGATAAGATTAGGCCCGTGGAATACCTTGGGGAGGATATTAATAATTCACAATTTGCAGTTGATGTTGGAAAGTAAATTTCACTAACCAAGGAGAAGTGCAAAAATGGTATTATTGAAGCTGATTCCACTCCCACGGGGTGGGGGGGGAGAGAACCACCCTCCCTCCCCCACAGCCAGGACAGCCAATGTGCATTTAGATTTAGAAATGTGCTGATCTGGCATAGGTGGGCTTTCTTTTGCTTGTCAGCAAAAGAAAGACACAACTTTGGCAAACTCTCTGTTTTAAACCTGCCATTTCCATTTTTATTTCTCTAAAACAGAGTGGGGGGAATGGTTATGGGGATACAACCAGTCCCAACTGGTAAAAGAAAGGCAAGTGGCCAACATAAATATTATAGCATAAGCTGAACCAGAGTAGAAACAAGAAGAAAAGATCAGTCCCTCCAAAAAGGTTCTCTCAAAATAGAAGGTCATGCCAAGGAAAGCCACAGATGCAACACCACAAGCCCAGGGAGAGTTTTAATCAGGAAAACCTGGCCTCAGGCACGCACTCGCGTGCAACTTCCCACCCGCCTTTCTGTGTGCCATTTTCTGAAAGTTAGGAGACAGGGGTTTCATTCATGGCTGGATGAAAAAGCAATACACACTTTAAATGGCAGCCCTGGGAGGATTCACATTTCTACAGCTGTCTTCCGCCTCCTCTCATAAATCTCATTCTATCTACTCTCCGGGGGCCATCTTGTTTGATCTTACGGTTTCAACTACTGTCTTTAGGCTGACCACCCCTAAATCTAAATCTGCAGATTGGACCTATCAAAGGAACTAAAGACCCTTCTAGCCTCCCCCTTGGATAAATATCTCCCTTTCGGATCTCCCCCTGACACCTCAAACTCAAAATGTCCCAAACTCCTACTGTATTCCCAGCCCAAGGAATGATGGAGACCCAAGTCAGGAACTTGGAAGCCACAGTCCTTATTGTCCTTTCTCCCTCTTCATCCGCTCCATTCATACTCTGCCTTCCCGCACATCCCACCTCTCCATTCCCACCCAAGTCCTGTTAGTTACATCTCCCAAGCACTTCTCTCCATCCCAGCTAGCACTACCTTAGTTCAGCCACCATCATCTCTCACCCGGCTACTGCAACACCCTCCCAGCTGGTTTTCATGATTTTAATCTTACCACCCTCTAATCTATTTTCTGCACAGCATTCAGAATAATCTTTCTAAAAATATAAACCTGGGCATATCACTCTCCTATTTAAAACCCTTTAAATATTCCCTTTTGCCATCAGAATGAAGTTCAAAATGGCTAACATGGAACATAAGGCCCTTGTATTCTGGCCCGTGACTCCTCCCTAACCTCTCTCCAGACATTCTCCTCCTTGCACTCTCCCCCCCCACACACCCCTTTATACTCAAAAAAACTTCATCATAAGTTACTGACTTCACATTACTTTCTTTTTATCTCTTTTGTATGTTCTGTTCCTTTTGTCTGGAGAGTCCTATACCTCTTTGCTTTCACTTCCAGTCATGACCTCTTACTCACCCTTCAGGACCCCTGGGAAGCCTAGAAGACCTTGTAAGTGCTCTCACAATATGCCCTCTGCCTTCTGCCCTCTGTCCCCAAACACAGCAATAGTTTCCTGCACATCTCACTGACTAAAGGCCTGTGCTGGCCAGGGGATGTGCTCCGCCCACCTGTCAGGGAGTTATCACCCAGGAGTGACCCTCAACAAGTGAGGGTTAGGAGTAGCTGGGTATCTTGCTTGCACCACAGTAGGACAGTTCTGAAATATAGTTCATACTTCTGTGAGCACGCAAGAAACTTTTGGTAAAACTCTGCTCAAATTTCTTGTCCATTTTTACTTAATAAAATGTCAGCATAAATTAGTTTACAAAGACTAATTCTATAAAATCTAGAAAGAAGTAAAGCTCAAAATGAGTGACAAAAAAAACAAAAAACGCTCCTAAGTAATATGCAGTCAAAATGGGGAAGCACAGGGGCTATTTCACAAATAATAAGAATACTTAAATATCAAAAATTATTACAGCCAAAGTTGTGCTCAAAGGCAAATCCATAGCCTCAAGTATAATACTAATTAAACAAAAAGCTTAAAAATAAATGAATTAGATTATTGAGAGGGGGAAGATGGCAGAAGAGTAAGATGCGGAGACCACCTTCCTCCCCACAGATACACCAGAAATACTCCTACACGTGGAACAACTCCTACAGAACACCTACTGAACGCTGGCAGAAGACCTCAGACCTCCCAAAAGGCAAGAAAGTCCCCACGTACCTGGGTAGGGCAAAAGAAAAAGAATAAACAGAGAAAAAAGAATAGGGATGGGACCTGCACCAGTGAGAGGGAGCTGTGAAGTAGGAAAGGTTTCCACACACTACGAAGCCCCTTGGCGGGCAGAGACTGTGGGAGGCGGAGGGGGGAGCTTCGGCGCCGCGGAGGAGAGCACAGCAACAGGGGTGCAGAGGGCAAAGCGAAGAGATTTCCGCAGAGAGGATCGGTGCCGACCAGCACTCACCAGCCCGAGAGGCTTGTCTGCTCACCTGCCAGGGCGGAAGGGGCTGTGAGCTGAGGCTTGGGCTTCGGTCAGAGCGCAGGGAGAGGACTGGTGGCGTGAACACAGCCTGAAGGGGTTAGTGCGCCACGGCTAGCCGGGAGGGAGTCTGGGGAAAAGTCTGCACCTGCCGAAGAGGCAAGAGACTTTTTCTTCCCTCTTTGTTTCCTGGTGCACGAGGAGAGGGGATTAAGAGCGCTGCTTAAAGGAGCTCCAGAGACGGGCACGAGCCGCGGCTAAAAGTGCGGACCCCAGAGATGGGCATGACACGCTAAGGCTGCTGCTGCCGCCACCAAGAAGCCTGTGTGCGAGCACAGGTCACTATCCACACCCCCCTTCTGGGGAGCCTGTGCAGCCCGCCACTGCCAGGGTCCCGGGATCCAGGGACAACTTCCCCGACAGAACGCACGGCGCGCCTCACACTGGTGCAACGTCACGCCATCCTCTGCCACAGGCTCCCTCCCCCCGGCCTGAGTGACCCAGAGACCCCGAATCAGCGGCTCCTTTAACCCCATCCTGTCTGAGCAAAGAACAGATGCCCTCCGGCGACCTACAGGCAGAGGTGGGGCCAAATCCAAAACTGAACCCCAGGAGCTGTGTGAACGAAGAAGAGAAAGGGAAATCTCTCCCAGCAGCCTCAGAAGCAGCAGATTAAATCTCCACGATCAACCTGATGTACCCTGCATCTGTGGATTACATGAATAGACAACGAATCATCCCAAACTGAGGAGGTGGGCTTCAAGAGCAAGATTTATTATTTTTTCCCCTTTTCCTCTTTTTGTAAGTGTGTATGTATATGCTTCTGTGTGAGATTTTGTCTGTATAGCTTTGCTTTCACCATTTGTCCTAGGGTCCCATCTGTCCGTTTTTCGGTTTTTGTTTTCTTATACTTTAAAAAAATTTTTTTTTCTTAATAATTATTTTCTTAGAAACTTTATTTTATTTTACCTTACTTTATTTTATTTTATTTTACCCTCTTTCATTCCTTCTTTCTACTTTTTCTCCCTTTTATTCTGAGCTGTGTGGATGAAAGGCTCTTGGTGCTGCAGCCAGGAGTCACTGCTGTGCCTCTGAGATGGGAGAGCCAAGTTCAGGACACTGGTCCACAAGAGACCTCCCAGCTCCACGTAATATCAAATGGCAAAAATCTCCCAGAGATCTCCATCTCAACACCAGCACCCAGCTTCACTCAACGACCAGCAAGCTACAGTGCTGGACACTCTATGCCAAACAACTAGCAAGACAGGAACACAGCCCCACCCATTAGCAGAGAGGCTGCCTACAATCATAATAAGTCCACAGACACCCCAAAACACACCACCAGACATGGACCTGCCCACCAGAAAGGCAAGATCCAGCCTCATCCACCAGAACACAGGCACTAGTCGCTTACACCAGGAAGCCTACACAACCCACTGAACCAACTTTAGCCACTGGGAACCGTCACCAAAAACAATGGGAACTATGAACCTGCAGCCTGCAAAAAGGAGACCCCAAACACAGTAAGATAAGCAAATAAGAAGACAGAAAAACACACAGCAGAGGAAGGAGCAAGATAAAAACCCACGAGAACTAACAAATGAAGAGGAAATAGGCAGTCTACCAGAAAAAGAATTCAGAATGATGATAGTAAAGATGATCCAAAATCGTGGAAATAGAATAGACAAAATGCAAGAAACATTTAACAAGGACGTAGAAGAACTAAAGATGAAACAAACAATGATGAACAACACAATAAATGAAATTTAAAATACTCTAGAAGGGATCAATAGCAGAGTAACTGAGGCAGAAGAACAGATAAGTGACCTGGAAGATAAAATAGTAGAAATAACTACTGCAGAGCAGAATAAAGAAAAGAGAATGAAAAGAACTGAGGACAGTCTCAGAGTCCTCTGGGACAACATTAAACACACCGACATTTGAATTACAGGGGTTGCAGAAGAAGAAGAGAAAATGAAAGGGACTGAGAAAATATATGAAGAGATTATAGGTGAAAACTTCTCTAATATGGGAAAGGAAATATTTAATCAAGCCCAGGAAGCACAGAGAGTCCCATACAGGATAAATCCAAGGAGAAACATGCCAAGACACATATTAATCAAACTATCAAAAATTAAATACAAAGAAAACATATTAAAAGCAGCAAGGGAAAAACAACAAATAACACACAAGGGAATCCCCATAAGGTTGAGAGCTGATCTTTCAGCAGAAACTCTGCAAGCCAGAAGGGACTGGCAGGACATATTTAAACTGATGAAGGAGGAAAAAACCTACAACCAAGATTACTCTACCCAGCAAGGATCTCATTCAGATTTGACGGAGAAATTAAAACCTTTACAGACAAGCAAAAGCTGACAGAGTTCAGCACCACCAAACCAACTTTACAACAAACGCTAAAGGATCTGCTCTAGGCAAGAAACACAAGAGAAGGAAAAGACCTATAATAACAAACCCCAAAAATTAAGAAAATGGGAATAGGAACATACATATCGATAATTACCTTAAATGTAAATGGATTAAATGCTCCCACCAAAAGACACAGACTGGCTGAATGGATACAAAAACAAGACCCATATATATGCTGCCTACAAGAGACCCACTTAAGACAAAATAGACTTTAAAATAAAGACCATTAGAAGACACAAAGAAGGACAGGACATAATGATCAAGGGATCGATCCAAGAAGATATAACAACTGTAAATATTTATGCACCCAACATAGGATCACCTCAATACATAAGGAAAATACTAACATCCATAAAAGAGGAAATCGACAGTAACACATTCATAGGGGACTTTAACACCCCACTTTCACCAACGGACAGATCATCCAAAATGAAAATAAGGAAACACAAGCTTTAAATGATACATTAAACAAGATGGACTTAATTGATATTTATAGGACATTCCATCCAAAAACAACAGAATACACATTGTTCTCAAGTGCTCATGGAACATTCTCCAGGATAGATCATACCTTGGGTCACAAATAAAGCCTCGGTGAACTTAAGAAAATTGAAATTGTATCAAGCATCTTTTCCGACCACAACTCTATGAGACTAGATATCAATTACAGGAAAAGATCTGTAAAAAACGCAAACACATGGAAGCTAAACAATACACTACTCGATAATGAGGTGATCACTGAAGAAATCAAAGAGGAAATCACAAAATACCTAGAAACAAATGACAATGGAGACACAACAACCCAAAACCTATGGGATGCAGCAAAAGCAGTTCTAAGAGGGAAGTGTATAGCAATACAATCCTACCTTAAGAAACAAGAAACATCTCGAATAAACAACCTAACCTTGCATCTAAAGCAACTAGAGAAAGAAGAACAAAAAAACCCCCAAAGTTAGCAGAAGGAAAGAACTCATAAAGGTCAAATCAGAAATAAATGAAAAAGAAATGAAGGAAACGATAGCAAAGATCAATAAAACTAAAAGCTGGTTCTTTGAGAAGATAAACAAAATTGATAAACCATTAGCCACACTCATCAAGAAAAAAAGGGAGAAGACTCAAATCAATAGAATTAGAAAGGAAAAAGGAGAATTAACAACTGACACTGCAAATACAAAAGATCATGAGAGATTAATACAAGCAACCCTATGCCAATAAAATGGACAACCTGGAAGAAATGGACAAATTCTTAGAAAGGCACAACCTGCCAAGACTGAGTCAGGAAGAAATAGAAAATATGAACACACCAATCACAAGCACTGAAATTGAAACTGTGATTAAAAATCTTCCAACAAACAAAAGCCCAGGACCAGATGGCTTCAGAGGCGAATTCTATCAAACATTTAGAGAAGAGCTAACACCTACCCTTCTCAAACTTCTCCAAAATATAGCAGAGGGAGGAACACTCCCAAACTCATTCTACGAGGCCACCATCAGCCTGATACCAACACCAGACAAGGACATCACAAAGAAAGAGCACTACAGGCCAATATCACTCATGAACATAGATGCAAAAATCCTCAACAAAATACTAGCAAACAGCATCCAACAGCACATTAAAAGGATCATACACCATGATCAAGTGGGGTTTATCCCAGAGATGCAAGGATTCTTCAATATACGCAAATCAATCAATGTGATACACCATATTAACAAATTGAAGGAGAAAAAACATATGGTCATCTCAATAGATGCAGAGAAAGCTTTCGACAAAATTCAACACCCATTTATGATAAAAACCCTCCAGAAAGTAGGCATAGAGGGAACTTTCCTCAACATAATAAAGGCCATATATGACAAACCCACGGCCAACGTCATCCTCAATGGTGAAAAACTGAAAGCATTTCCACTAAGGTCAGGAACAAGACAAGGTTGCCCACTCTCACCAGTATCATTCAACATAGTTTTGGAAGTTTTAGCCACAGCAATCAGAGAAGAAAAGGAAATAAAAGGAATCCAAATCGGAAAAGAAGAAGTAAAGCTGTCACTGTTTGCAGATGACATGATACTATACATAGAGAATCCTAGAGATGCTATCACAAAACTACTAGAGCTAATCAATGAATTTGGTAAAGTAGCAGAATACAAAATTAATGCACAGAAATCTCTGGCATTCCTATACACTAATGATGAAATATCTGAAAGTGAAATCAAGAAAACACTCCCACTTACCACTGCAACAAAAAGAATAAAATATCTAGGAATAAACCTACCTAAGGAGACAAAAGACCTGTATGCAGAAAATTATAAGACACTGATGAAAGAAATTATGGATGATGCAAATAGATGGACAGATATACCATGTTCTTGGATTGGAAAAATCAACATTGTGAAAATGACTCTACTACCCAAAGCAATCTACAGATTCAAGGCAATCCCTATCAAACTACCACTGGCATTTTTCGCAGAACTAGAACAAAAAATTTCACAATTTGTATGGAAACACAGAAGACCCCGAATAGCCAAAACAATCTTGAGAACGAAAAACAGAGCTGGAGGAATCAGGCTCCCTGACTTCAGACTATACTACAAAGCTACAGTAATCAACACATTATGGTACTGGCACAAAAACAGAAATATAAACCAACGGAACAGGACAGAAAGCCCAGAGATACACCCACGCACATATGGTCACCTTATCTTTGATAAAGGAGGCAGGAATGTATAGTGGAGAAAGGGCAGCCTCTTCAATAAGTGGTGTTGGGAAAACTGGACAGGTATATGTAACAGTAGGAGATTAGATCACTCCCTAACACCATACACAAAACTAAGCTCAAAATGGATTAAAGACCTAAATGTAAGGCCAGAAACTATCAAACTCTTAAAGGAAAACATAGGCAGAACACTCTATGACATAAATCACAGCAAGATCCTTTTTGACCCACCTCCTAGAGAAATGGAAATAAAAACAAAAATAAACAAATGGGACCTAATGAAACTTCAAAGCTTTTGCACAACAAAGAAACCATAAACAAGACGAAAAGACAACCCTCAGAATGGGAGAAAATATTTGCAAATGAAGCAACTGAGAAAGGATTTATCTTGAAAATTTACAAGGAGCTCATGCAGCTCAATAACAAAAAAACAAACAACCCAATCCAAAAATGGGCAGAAGACCTAAATAGATATTTTTCCAAGAAAAATATACAGACTGCCAACAAACACATGAAAGAATGCTCAACATCATTAATCATTAGAGAAATGCAAATCAAAACTACAATGAGATATCATCTCACACCAGTCAGATTGGCCATCATCAAAAAATCTAGAAACAATAAATGCTCTTGCACTGCTGGTGGGAATGTGAATCGGTACAGCCACTATGGAGAACAGTATGGAGTTTCCTTAAAAAACTAAAAATAGAACTACCATATGACCCAGAAGTCCCACTAACTGGGCATGTACCCTGAGAAAACCATAATTCAAAAAGAGTCATGTACCAAAATGTTCACTGCAGCTCTATTAACAATAGCGCGGAGATGGAAACAACCTAAGTGTCCATCATCGGATGAATGGATAAACAAGATGTGGCACATATATACAATGGAGTATTACTCAGCCACAAAAAGAAACGAAATTGAGCTATTTGTAATGAGGTGGATGGACCTAGAGTCTGTCATACAGAGTGAAGTCAGTCAGAAAGAGAAAGACAAACACTGTATGCTAACACATATATATGGAATTTAAGAAAAAATAATGTCATGAAGAAACTAGCGGTAAGACAGGAATAAAGACACAGACTTACTAGAGAATGGACTTGAGGATATGGGGAGGGGGAAGGGTAAACTGTGACAAAGTGAGAGAGTGGCATGGACATATATACACTACCAAATGTAAAATAGATAGCTAGTGGGAAGCAGCCGCATAGCACAGGGAGATCAGCTCGGTGCTTTGTGACCACCTAGAGTGGTGGGATAGGGAGGGTGGGAGGGAGACACAAGAGGGAGGGGATATGGGGATATATATATATATGTATAACTGATTCACTTTGTTATAAAGCAGAAACTAACACACCATTGTAAAGCAATTATACTCCAATAAAGATGTAAATAAATTAGCATTTAGCTGAGTAATTTTTTTTAATTTTAATGTCATAACCACCTAAGAAATAAATAAAAATGAAGGTAAAGAGCAGAAATAATGAACCAAAAAAAGAAAAGATGAATAAAATTTTAAAATTCAGGATCTGGTTCTTCGAGTAAGGAGAACAATAGATATTTTCTGACAATCACAAAGAGGAAAGTCTTAGTAATATACGTAGATCATTTTTAAAAAGTTTAGAATTCTGCAGAAGTATCCTATTGAAATTTGTGGTTGGCTTAATGGCTTCCAGACCCCCATGTCTACAACATGACAATTTTGCTAAAGCTGCAAAAACTACCATGTCCTTTCACATATATTTAAAAAAGTAGAAGAAATAAAACTGATTGCTTTTTAAGGGTATACCCCATGTCAGATTTTAATTTTGATAAAAATTTGTCTATATTTAGTAAATATCCCCAAAGATCTATATCTCAAAGCCCTGAGGTTTATAGCTGTAACTAATGGACTGCCTGTGACAATGGGTACAAATGCCAATGAAGGTTTAACTATGCTAAAATGTTTATGACAATTGTAGTAATTTTGTTATGAAGTAGGCTAGGTTTTTAGTGGCTAACCTCTAAACCTGTTTTCCTCATAATTCCCGTTATTTTTTAGTGCACCATTTTGCAGAATGAGAGATTTTTCAGGAACACACATATTGCATTAAATCAAAAATGTGTGTATGTGTGTGTGTGTGTGTGTGTGTGTGAATTTAGTAGATAATAAAGGAATTATATAAACCAAAAGAAAAAATATGGACTGTAAAAAAATAATAATCTTGAAAGTAGCTAGCAAGTTTTGGTGGAAAAACAAGTTAAATACTTATCTTAGATCAAAGAAATCTCTAAATAATTAAGTATAAAAAATTAAAATACAAGAAAATTTAAAAATAGATTAAAAATACTGGAGTGGGGTGGAATTTTTAAACACAGAAGCAATGAAAGAAGTCACAAAGGAAAAAATTAAGACACTCAATAAAATAAAATTTCTAAATTTTTGTTGGTCAAAAACATTTTTTAAAGTAACAATGACAAAAACCCTGAGAAATATTTACAAAGGGTTGATATCCTTTATTAAGGCAAGAATAAGAGAGAAAAAAAACCTCTACCAAAATAACTTTTAAAGGTAGAATGAAAAAAGGGCTATATAACAGCAGAGATTAGAATGTTTTTAAGGGACAAGAAATTAATATGTAATAACACATTTGAAAATCTTAACCAAGTGGACCTTTTCCAAACAAAAATCATCTCACGGGCTTCCCTGGTGGCGCAGTGGTTGAGCATCCGCCTGCCGGTGCAGGGGACACGGGTTCGTGCCCCGGTCCGGGAAGATCCCACATGCCGCGGAGCGGCTGGGCCCGTGAGCCATGGCCGCTGAGCCTGCGCGTCCGGAGGCCGTGCTCCACAACGGGAGAGGCCACAGCAGTGAGAGGCCCGCGTACCACAAAAAAAAAAAAAAAAAAAAAAAAAAAAAATCATCTCAAGAAAAAGTAGAAAACTTGAATAGACTGATATCCATGGGATACATTGTTTTTTCAATATGCATGTTGAATGATTTCATTTCTAAAAGGGTTTATTAATAAATTATCTCCAACTTTCAAGAAACAGATACTAACTTTTGCAGAGAATATGAAAAGATGAAAAGAGATCTAACTTAGTTCTCGGTACCAGCTAACTGATACCAAAATTGGCCAATTAGCCTCAGGGAACCTTGTTTCCAAGGGACTCTCCCTCATAAGGGACCACACTGTGCTCTCCAAAATGCCCGCGCAGTGGTTGGTTCCCAGGCAGCCTCAGGCTGTGATGGACACACGTGCCAGGGAGCCTGGTGCTTGACTTTCTGTCAAGTCCTCTCTTGCCAACAGAAAGAAACACTCAGCCCCACGTACTAAGGCTGAATGCATTCTCAAGACAACTTTGGAAGGAAAGGCTGGTACATGGAAAGGAAAACAAAAGCCCCCTGGCCCTACACTCAAGCGTTCCATCAGAAAGTTGTCTGTATGCAAGTGAACACATCTACGAAACAGAAACAGACTCACAGATACAGAGAACAGGCTTGTGGTTGCCAAGGTTGGGGTTGTCGGGGGCTAGTGGCAGGCGGAGGGAAGGATAGGGAGTTTGGAATTAGCAGATGCAAACTATTATATATAGGATGGATAAACAAGGTCCTACTGTATAGCACAGGGAACTATATTCAATACCCTGTGATAAACCATAATGGTAAAAGAATATATATATGTATATATTTTGCCATACAGCAGAAATTAACACAACATTGTAAATCAACTATGCTTCAATAAAAAAAAATTTTTTAATCTGTCTACAGAAATTTCACTCCTAGGTATATACTTACAGAAATGCATACCTATGTTCACCATGAAACATGTACAGCAACGTTCAGAGCAACACTACTTATACTTGCCAAAAACTGTATAAAATTCATGTGTCCATCTCTAGCAGACAGGGCTGGAACCAGAGCGAGGTAAGTGAAGCACTCACCTCAGGAGCAAAATTTAAATGGTGCCCAAAGATCTAATACTCAAGAGAAATAATATTTTTATGCAATGGCTTTTTTCAATCAAAAGTAATGCAAAAACTCGATGATGAACAAAATATCAAATTTTTAAATAAAAGCAGGATCAGTATTACTGATTTTTCCTCAGGCTCCAGGATGGCTTGGCACAGAAATGACAGTAGAACGGACAAATAAATTATGCTATACGCAATGAGAATAAATGAACTACAACTACAACAATAGCATAGATGACTCTCACAGATATAATGTTAAGCAAAACAAGCCAGACACTAAAGTGTATGCACTGGTGACTCAAAAACAGGCAAAGTTCTTGTTCAAAAGTAGGTGAAACTAATCTAGCATATTAAAAATCAGGATAGTGATTTCCCTTGGAAGGGGGCATGGGAGGGGGAGGAGGGTTCTGTAACTCTAGGAATATTCTGTTTCTTGATCTGTATGTTCCATGGGTTTTAAACTTTGGGAGAATCCATCAACCAGCTTATTTATGATTTGTGTACTTTTTATATGTGCTAAAAAAATTTTAGGAGTTGTCTTACTCTAGACCTAGAGATTATCATACTAAGTAAAGTAAGTCAAAGACAAATATCATATGATATCACTTATATGTGAAATCTTAAAAAATGATACAAATGAACTTATTTACAAAACAGAAGCAGACTCACAGACATAGAAAACAAACTTAGGGTTACCAAAGGGTAAACAGGGGGAGAGATAAATTAGGAGTCTGAGATTAATTTATACACACTACTCTATTTGGGATTAACAGATACATACTATTACAGATAAAATAGATAAACAACGAGGACTGCCTGTGTAGCACAGGGAACTCTATTCAATATCTTGTAATAACGTATAATGGAAAAGAATCTGAAAAAGAATATAGATATACATATATGTGTGTGTATATATATATATATATACACACACACATATAGATGTATAACTGAATCACTTTGCTGTACACCTGAAACATTGTAAATCACCTACAATTCAATTTTTTCTTTTTATGGCTGTGTTGGATCTTCGTTGCTGCACGGGCTCTCTCTAGTTGCAGTGAGCAGGGGCTACTCTTCGTTGTGGTGTGCAGGCTTCTCATTGTGGTGGCTTCTCTTGTTGCGGAGCACAGGCTCTTAGCATGCGGGCTTCAGTAGCTGTGGCACACGGGCTCAGTAGTTGTGGCTCGCGGGCTCTAGAGCGCAGGCTCAGTAGTTGTGGCGCACAGGCTTAGTTGCTCTATGGCATGTGGGATCTTTCCGGACCAGGGCTCGAACCCGTGTCCCCTGCATTGGCAGAGGCTTCTCAACCACTGCACCACCAGGAAAGTCTCTATAATTCAATTTTTAAATGTGGGGGGGAAAAATGTATTACAGAAGTAAAAAATAAAATTGAAAAAAGAATTCCCCTCCTTAGAAGTGAAAATATATACCAGCAACTTCAAGATGAGATGAGCCCCCAGAAGAGGAGAAAGCAAAGCCAGCAGCACTGTGGGAGGTGGCTTTCAGGGCACTGCTGTATTTCTGGGCCTCTACCCTTGACTAACCTTACGGCCAAAAGCAGCAAAGTGAATTCTTCATTAGCAAGCATGGCTAGCGCCAAACCAACACCACGTGTTCTACCCATTCAGAACATTCGGCTGACGGGAGTTAACCCTCCCGTGGGCACGATTCACCAAGGATTAAGTACGATTGCTGCTTTGCTCAGACATTCCTGGGGATAGGACAGGGCAGCCCAGATTTCATCCAAATACCAGAGGAACCTTTCCTCTAGAAACCGGACCCTGCCACATCAGACATGACAAGACTTCCAAGCAGGGACCAAGGCAATCGTCCAGGAGACTGGCGGCCACTGGCCAGCTCTGCCAATACCCCCATGGGGCTGTCAGCATGACCAGCACAGAAGTGACAAGCTCTCTACAGCCTACCGCAGAAGCCACACATTGTATGGGGGGCGAAAGTCGCCAGACGCTTGGGAGGACTATTTCAAAACCCGAAGTGGGACCAAACGTAGTCGACTGTGGCCTGCTTCCTAAATGGGAGCAGAGTCCGTCCTGGCTACCAATGGTACCCAGCCTCACCGCCAAGCCTGCAAAGGCTTTTCAGTGGGAAGAACAGGCCACTTTGGATTTGGACGGCCCCCGAGAAGGCGAAGGCAATGAACAAACAGAACGGGCAGCTGCTCTTCTCCTGGGTGTCCAGGAAATGCTAACAATGCCATCCCCAAGCTCCTTGCAAGGCAAATGATCGCCCAGGCACCTCCTTCCTGAATTCAGGCCTGGGGCTGAGGCCTACTAGACAGGGGTCAGCTTGATCATTCCTGCTTCCAAAGCAGTTCCCAAAGCAGCTGGGGGCTACGACACGGATAGACCTTGAACATTATGCTAAGTGAAATCAGACAGTCACGACAGGACATATACTGTATGATTTCCACTTACATGAGGTACCTAGAGGAGTCAGAATCATAGGGACAGAAAGTAGAATGGTGACTGCCAGGGTCTGGGTTTGGAGGGATGGGGGACTATTGTTTAACGGGTATGGATTTTCAGTTCGGGAAGATGAAGAAAGTTCTGGAGATGGATGGTGGTGATCGTTGAACACCAAAAGTACTTAATGCCACTGAACCATATGCTTAAAAATGGTTCTCTCTTACGTTATGTATATTTTACCACATTAAAATAAAAGCTGCTGGGGAAAACTGAAGCTCTCAACCATATCCCCATGCTGTGAACTCATCACGTCCTCCATCAGCTCTGCCCCTTGGGCTGTGTCCTAACCTTACTGTGTCCTTACCAGTAAGCTCAGCTCTAGGATTTGCAGAATGTATATTGGGCTAATAAGGTCCTTTCTCCCTCACACATCCCCGAGCATATCTTCTCAACACATACTTCCCAGAGAAGTATATTTCAATAGAATTCTAGCAAAGGATTGCTGTAAAATATTAAAGAAATAGTTCAAGAGACAATCCTGCACAAGATGGCAGGAAGAACGAAGGAAGGTAGATGGCCAATCCTGGATAATACAGCCAATGTAGTTTTCTGCAGAACTCCTTATTCCACTACTTCCTTCTTTCAGCCTTTTCCTCACCAGATACTTCTTCCACAAACTTAGCCCCAGGTCTCCTGCTCAAATAAAAATCCTTTCTCAGGAAAGGAACCCAAAACTCAATCTCATGGAGGTATAAAGTAAAAGTTTTAACTTCTTAACTCTAGCAAGGGTATCAGATTTTATCTATCTATGAACATGGGCTTGGGTGAAATCTGTGAGATTTCATGGAGTAAATAAGACAGGTGGTAGAGCAGAAGGTGCTTGGAGGTCTTCAGATACTCCTGAAGGAGTATTAAAAGCTGTCTACTTCTCATCAATTACAGACAGTCAAGCTTTCCGTCTGCAAAGATTTACCTCTGTTAGGGCCCACTCACAGATTCTCGAGCACATGGAAAAACAGAAAGTCAAGAATTCTAGGAAAATAAATATAATTGCTATGTTTTGAGCATTTGCTATATAAGATATCTTATTCTATTTAATCCTTCCTTATAACTGTCTTATGAGGAAGAATATTATTATTCGCATTTGACAAATATGGAAAGTGAGACACTAAAACAGAAAGCAATTGCCCATTGTTTAATGTCTACTGAAACACAAGTAGTCATGGAGGGGTTTTTTGTTTTTTCTGTTATTCCTTTTTCCACATTTCCCTTCCTCTCCATTTACAGCTCCTTCTCTTGGACCCTGAATACCAGCACCCCCAGGCATTAGAGTATAGAAGACAAAAGCACAGTCTGAAGTCACAGTCCTGTGTTTGAATTCACTACTTACTAGTTGAACGTGTGTGTGTGCGTGTGTGTGTGTGTGTGTGTGTGTGTTTGCAACATGTGTCTAAGAGAGCATGTGTGAAAATCAACTCTAATAAACATCCCCTATGTAACATAATTAGTGGTCTTTAGAATAAAAATCTTTGAAAAATGTCTGAAAATATAAATCAGAACTAGGCACTGGGAGCACATTCTATCTGTTTAGATCTGCATCAAAGAAAATATTTTTGCAGTCCGGATTGTATCAACTCCTCTAACATTCAGCAACAAATATACGTCAAGCACCGCTATGGGAGAGGAGATACGAAAATGAACAAGACTCAGTCCTCATCCTCAAGTAATTCACAGTCCAGTAAGGAGACACACAAGCAGACAAGGAAATGAGCGGCGTGATAAGTTATAATACAAAGATGGACATAATGCAAGGGGGTCACAACAAAGAGGGTGCCTGGATATGAAGAGGAACACTCCAAGGAACAAAAGGGGGAAATCATCCCAGGCAGAAGGGAAGAGCACGTGCTGGGACGCAGGGGGCTAAGTGAATGTGTCACTCTCTGGTAGCTACAGGCGGTGCACAGCTGGACAACAGGTGTGGCTGCGGCTGGGGACAGGACTGGTCAGGTAGGCCAGGCAGCTTAGAAGCCTTGTCAGTCTCTAAGGAGATCGGATTTCACCCTATAGGCAACAAGACGCCATGAAGGGTCTTCAAGGGGCAGTAATGTAATGCAAAGTTCACATCACAAAGATCCCTTAGGTTGTCGTGTGGGACCAGGACTCAGGGAGCCAGGTGACTCATGAGAGCTCCTGCAGTTCTTCAAGTGAGAGAGGATTAGGCATTGAACACAGGTTCAAGAGACTTTGTCAGCGAGACTGGACAGAATTTGGTGAAGGGGAGGGGTGTCAAGGAAGAAAGTACTAAAAATCATTCCAATAGTTTAGGCTTCTATACCAGAACAGCAGCCAACCATCCGGCAAAGGGAAGGACTCACTTCCTGCAGTGGGTGCACATGGATAATCTAAAGCCCCATGAATGCCAGTCTACAAAGTTAGGGAGCCCCACGAAAGCAACCCTTAATTCCTGCGATCAGCTCCGTCTCCTTGCTACAGCTCCCATTCTGCTCACAAAGGCTCAGTGTATGGAAAGGCCTTCGTGAAAGCCGGTCCTTCTAAACACCCTGCTGTCTGTGCCCAACCGTCAGTGTACAAGAGCAGACTGTCCCCAACTCACTTGTGTGTGCTGCACAGAAACCTTTTCTTTGGTTTTTGCAAAGATATAATTTCAAATCGCTTATCATCAGGGAACAGCTCACCTCTATTTTTTAACCCACAATGAAAGCAACTGTGCCTCTAAAGACCCTTAAAACTCATCTATGTCCTTAATTGATCCACAGTTCTCAGTGCTGCCAGGCAGTCCACCTGGGTCAGCTGAAACACATCCACCCGTGGCTTGCCTGCCCCAACCCAAGCCATGCAGTCAGCCAACTCTGTCAGTGATACCCTCCGAGCTCAAGTGTCTGCAACGAATGGCCTGCAGGTCACAACCAGAGAGTTCACATTTATTCCCATTACCAGAGGGAACATTTCGTTTTATTAATTTTCCATTACAGCCTTTACTCTAATAAAGATGTACACACAGATTAGCCACCAAAATGTTCATCAAATCATCGTTCGTAAGAGGGAAAAGTTGCAAAGCATCTGGATTTCCAACAACAGGATACAAAGAAATTACTGTCCCTCTCTATCATGGAATAGTATGTAGCTCCTAAAAATGTTCCTCCATAAGAGGATCTATGGGTATGACAAGATGTTCACTACAGAATGCTTTCTAGAACATCAGCTCCATGAGGGCAAGAGATTTGTGTTGTTCATCAATGTACCCCCAGTGCCTAGGACAGGACCAGGCATGTGACAGTAATTATTTATCTGTTGACTGAATCAATATAAGAAGTAGGAAAAGAGGATGACAGAGTCTGGTTCTATTTCTGTAAAAAGAAACACACAACACACACACACACACACACACACACACACACACACACAAGGATCTGGAAGGATATACATCAAAATGTTACCAGTAGCTTTCCCTGGAAGGGTGGGCTTTTTTATAGTCTTGTTTTATCTCTTTTTTTTCTGCTCACAGTTCAAGATGCTATTGTAACAAGAGCCAAAACAAAGAAGAAATTATTTTGGTGGCGGGGCTGGGGGGAAATCCCATAACAAACTCAGCTCTTGTTCCTCAAGTTCACATATGAACTCACTGTCCTTTACATGCCAGGATAACCTTACACTAACCTCAATCGTATGTGTAACCCAGAGCACTAATTTGCACAAACACAGAACAGTCCCCTCTGGCTCACATCTGACTTGACCCCTTGGTTTTAACCTTACCATCAGCCTGGGTGCCACGCAGGGCCCTCAGGATCCCATCACTCTTGATAGAGCCTCATCCCAGTCCCCCATGACTGAGCTCGGTGAGAGTTTTTCCAATTGCTCCCAAACCGAAAAAGGACATTCTACTACTCTCTTCATATAAACAGACTGCCCATGTTTGCAGGGCAATTCTCCTCTCCTTACTATACCAAACATGAGAGTATGAACACTTTTCACCCAGTTTCTCCAAAGGCAGTTAAAAAAGCACCCAAAGGTATCACCTGCTGGGGCCTCACCCCAGTTAAATTACGACTTCCCTGGAGAAAAACAGGGCGAGCAAAAACAGTAAAACTTTGTAAAATCAGCCTGCATGAAGTTGCTCTGGCACCAGAGCTGGTGTGTATAATCCTCTCCTGGCTGAGCTAATTGGCTTAGCTCACTGATGACGTTATAGCCTCAGAAGCCATTCTCTGATTACAAGAATGAAAGTTGCCAAATGATCTTCAACCACAGCACCGACGGGCCCAGGGCCACCAGAAGAATATTTGGGGAAAGAGCTATTTTAAACAAATGCTCCTGTGGGTATAAGGATACTTTTCTGTCTAGACTCCTGGTAACACCTGTTGCTCACTCATCCTGCCCCCGTCCACCGTCCCCTTGACAGCAATGTGGCCAAGGCAAACCATGGCCACCTGACAGAGCCCAGAGATGCAGCCACGTGAACAGCAGTCCCTGGCAGCCCAGGCATCGCATGCTCTGGTGCAGCCTGTCAGGCCCAGACAGCTCTGCTGCCAGGTGTCAAGAAGACACCTTCCCTTCTTCTTGCGGGAAGAGAGCAGGCTGGTTAAGCCAATAGTTTAAACGTTCAGATGGCCAGGGAAAGGAGTCTTCTTCCCGAGTGTATTACAGATTTGGTTTTGGCAGGCAGATCAGCATCAAGCAAGTAGAAGGAGAGGATGGCAGAATCCTTGCCCACTCCAATCCAATCCTCTATACCTAATCATCCCCGATAAGTGGTTGTCTAGCTTATTCTTAAATCCTTATGGTGACAGGAAACTCACTACCTTATGAAATAGCTCATTTTATTGGGAAGAGTCTTCCTTATACTGAGCTGATCCCTTCCTATAACCTTTGCTCCCTTCATTACATGTTAGAAAGTTACATAGAAAGAATCTCATATCTCTCTCATGCAATTCAAATCAACATAGATTTGTGTTAGGCATATAAAATGGTTCAGATACATAGGGGTAAGTGAGTGCTGGAACCCTGGGGGAATTTGCCAGTTCCTGGCAGATTAGAGCCCTAGAGACAACAGAATAAGCCTGGGCTTGGGCATAGTTGGAGGTCAAATAGGAGACCACTGCATAAAGCTAGGATTCCCAAAGGACCATCCTCAGAAGAAAGAAGAAATAGTGCCATACCAAAAGTCTATAAAGACACTGTCTGAGTCAAACTAGATTCCGGATGGAACAGGAAAAAAAAAGATTTCCCTATAAATCCCTAAACACAAGTTCACATTCTCTGAGCGAAAATTCACAATATATATGTAAACTTAAAAACTCAAGTTGAAATCTTCATTTTAAATGGTCCTGTGTTGGTCAAGCAAAAGCAAAGTAAACTTTCTCTACAGGAAAACACTTAAAACTCAAGCCTCAGGAATTCTCACAGATGAAGTTTCCAGTAACATCAGCTCAAAATTCTAAAATTACCAGGTACACAGGGAAACAAGCTACCATGATCAAGACTGAGAAGCAAGAAGAAATTGCTGAATCAGAATGACAGACTACAATATTATCATCATCAGATACAGAATGTGAAATAAGTGCATTTAATGTGTTTAAAGAAATTATTTAACCTTAGAGTATTTAATTTTGGGGAGTTTTTTCCTATTTAAAGGGGAAAAAAGCTTATCAAAATTAACAATTCAGATTGGAAAAAAATGCCAAAATAGAACTCCTAGAAATAAAAAAACACGAGAATTGAAAGTGTAAACTCAGCTGATGAGTTTAACCATATAAAACTGGAGAGAGTGAGTAAATCGAAAAATAGGTTTGAAAAACATACACAAAATACAGTATGGCAAAATCCACAGATTCAGGAAGCAATATAAACCCCAAAAAAGATAAGAAAGAAAAAGGAAAAAAAACAACCTAGACCCACTGCAGAGAAACTTCAAACATCAAAAGCAAGCAGACCTTTAAATCAACCAGAGAGAAAAAAACAGATTACCAATAAATAATTTAAATTGGACTGACAGTAAAATTAGACTGACAGTGGATTTCTCAATCACAGCAATGTAAGCTGGAACCCAATAAGATGGTAAGCTTAGAGTGCTAAGAGAAAATAAATCTCAACCTACTATTCTCCACCTAATGAAATTTACTTTTAAGACTGAGAGTGACATATACACACTACTATACACAAAACAGATAATAAGGACTTACTGTATAGCACAGGGAACTCTACTCAATACTCTGGAATGACCTATATGGGAAAAGAGTCTAAAAAAGAGTGGATACGTGTATATGTATAACTATTTCACTTTGCTGTACAGCAGAAACTAACACAACATTGTAAATCAACTACACTTCAATAAAAAAATTTTTTTAAAAGACTGAAAGTGAAAGATCATTTTAAATAAATCAAAACTAAGAGAATATGTTACTAACAGAAACTCATTAAAGAAACTCACTAAAGGACTTCCCTGGTGGCACAGTGGTTAACAACTGCCTGCAGGGGGTTAAGAATGCAGGGGACACGGGTTCGAGCCCTGGTCCATGAAGATCCCACATGCCGGGAAGCAACTAAGCCCATGAGCCACAACTACTGAGCCTGCGCTCTAGAGCCCAGGAGCCACAACTACTGAGCCTACGTGCCACAACTACTGAAGCCCACGCACCTAGAGCCTGTCAAGGCTCCGCAACAAAGAGAAGCAACCGCAATGAGAAGCCCACGCACCGCAACAAAGAGTAGCCCCCACTCGCCACAACTAGAGAAAGTCTGCACACAGCAACAAAGACCCAATGCAGCCAAAACCAACCAAACAGACAAATAAACAAATAAAACTCTCTAAAGAACTAAAGAAATATTCAAAAAAGGATGTATTTAAGAAAGAAAATGATCCTAGAAAGTAGATCTTAGATGCAAGAAGGACTGGAGAACAAAGTAAATAGGTAATGGGGTAAACATAAATAAACATGGACTATAAAAATAGTAACAAATATGATCATTTGAGGGGCTAAAAGATCAATGTAGAATTAAACCAATAAGTCATGACAACAGTAATTTCTAACTAAGGAAATCAAAAGAAGACTGAAGCTAAGGCATTTGATTTCTTGTACAGAAGGAGAATAAAATATTAACTATCTTTAGATATTGCTAAATTAAATGTATCTATTAAAATTTAGGGTAACCATTAAAACAATTTAAATAGAGTATATCATTTCCAAACTACTATAGAAAAACTGGGCAACTGCTGTCGATCAATAAAAAACAAAAGGCAAACAGCAATCAGAGAACAAAAAGAAATAAAAGGAATCCAAATTGGAAAACAAGAAGTAAAGCTGTCACTGTTTGCAGATGACATGATAGTATACATAGAGAATCCTAAACATGCTACCAGAAAACTACTAGAGCTAATCAATGAATTTGGTAAAGTAGCAGGATACAAAATTAATGCACAGAAATCTCTGGCATTCCTATACACTAATGATGAAATATCTGAAAGTGAAATCAAGAAAACACTCCCATTTACCACTGCAACAAAAAGAATAAAATATCTAGGAATAAACCTACCTAAGGAGACAAAAGACCCGTATGCAGAAAATTATAAGACACTGATGAAAGAAATTAAAGATGATACAAATAGATGGAGAGATATACCATGTTCTTGGATTGGAAAAATCAACATTGTGAAAATGACTATACTACCCAAAGCAATCTACAGATTCAATGCAATCCCTATCAAATTACCACTGGCATTTTTCACAGAACTAGAACAAAACATTTCACAATTTGTATGGAAACACAAAAGACCACGAATAGCCAGAGCAATCTTGAGAAAGAAAAACGGAGCTGGAGGAATCAGGCTCCCTGGCTTCGGACTATACTACAAAGCTACAGTAATCAAGACAGTATGGTACTGACACAAAAACAGAAATATAGATCAATGGAACAGGATAGAAAGCCCAGAGATAAACCCACGCACATGTGGGTCACCTTATCTTTGATAAAGGAGGCAAGAATATACAGTGGAGAAAAGATAGCCTCTTCAATAAGTGGTGCTGGGAAAACTGGACAGCTACATGGAAAAGAATGAAATTAGAACACTCCCTAACACACAAAAATAAACTCAAAATGGATTAAAGACCAAAATGTACGGCCAGACACTATCAAACTCTTAGAGGAAAACATAGGCAGAACACTCTATGACATAAATCACAGCGAGATCCTTTTTGACCCACCTCCTAGAGAAACGGAAATACAAACAAAAATAAACAAATGGGATCTAATGAAACTTCAAAGCGTTTTCACAGCAAAGAAAGCATAAACAAGATGAAACGACAACCCTCAGAATGGGAGAAAATATTTGCAAATGAAGCAACTGAGAAAGGATTAATCTCCAAAATTTACAAGCAGCTCATGCAGCTCAATAGCAAAAAAACACACAACCCAATCCAAAATTGGGCAGAAGACCTAAATAGACATTTCTCCAAGAAAAATATACAGACTGCCAACAAACACATGAAAGAATGCTCAACATCATTAATCATTAGAGAAATGCAAATCAAAACTACAATGAGATATCATCTCACACTGCTCAGAACGGCCATCATCAAAAAATCTACAAACAATAAATGCTGGAGAGGGTGTGGAGAAAAGGGAACCCTCTTGCACTGTTGGTGGGAATGTAAATTGATACAGCCACTATGGAGAACAGTATGGAGGTTTTTTAAAAAACTAAAAATAGAACTACTGTATGACCCAGCAATCCCACTACTGGGCATATACCCTGAGAAAACCATAAATCAAAGAGTCATGTACCAAAATGTTCATTGCAGCACTATTTACAATAGCCAGGACTTGGAAGCTACCTAACTGTCCATCAACAGATGAATGGATAAAGAAGATGTGGCACATATATACAGTGGAACATTACTCAGCCATAAAAAGAAATGAAATTGAGTTATTTGTAGTGAGGTGGATGGACCTACCAGACTTACCAGAGTGAAGTAAGTCAGAAAGAGAAAAACAAATACCATATGCTAACACATATATATGGAATCTAAAAAACAAAAATGGTTATGAAGAACATAGGGGCAACACGGCAATAAAGACACAGACCTACTAGAGAATGGACTTGAGGATTCGGGGAGGGGGAAGGGTAAACTGGGACAAAGTGAGAGACTGGCATGGACATATATACACTACCAAACGTAAAATAGATAGCTAGTGGGCAGTAGCCACAAAGCACAAAGAGATCAGCTCGGTGCTTTGTGACCACCTAGAGGGGTGGGATAGGGAGGGTGGGAGGGAGGGAGATGCAAGAGGGAAGAGATATGCAGACATATATATATGTACAACTGATTCACTTTGTTATAAAGCAGAAAGTAACACACCATTGTAAAGCAATTATACTCCAATAAAGACGTTAAAAAATAAGTAAATAAAAAATAATAAAAAACAACAGAAGGCAATAAACGGGAAATAAACATTGAAAACGTGAGGGAAAAAACATGAAATAAGATATAAATAAATCCAAATCAAGGAGCAACCATGATTTAGTGTAAATAGATTAAATTCTTAGTTAAAAGCGAAGGTTGTCATTTTTTAATCCAAGTATATGCTAACCACAAAAAAAGAGAAAACCATAAGAATGCAGAAACACTGAAAGTAAAAGGATGAAGTCAGCCAAGTAAATACTAAATTAAAAGAGAGATTTACAAAACAGAAATATAGTCACAGATGTAGAAAACAATCTCATGGTTACCGGGGGTGGGATGAATTGGGAGATTGGGATTGACACATACACACTACTATATACAAAATAGATAACTAATAAGGACCTACTGTATAGCACAGGGAACTCTACTCAATACTCTGTAATGACCTACATGAGAAAAGAATCTAAAAGAGAGTGGATATATGTATAACTGATTTACTTCTGTACAGCAGAAAGTATCACAACATTGTAAATCAACTATATTCCAATAAAAAAATTTTTAAAAAAGAAAAAAGTCACAGAAAAAGAAAGGGAGCTATCATATCAGGGAATATATATTTTTAGGCAAAAAAGTATTACTTAGACATTAAAAGGATCACTGCAAATTGATACAAAGTTCTATTCACTAGGATATTATAACACGTACGAACTGTATGCTGCTAAGAAGCAGGACTTCCAAAATATTGATAGAAGGCAAAAGGTGAAGGAACCATGGGGAAACTGGCAAACCCACCATCATAGAGGGAAACTTTACACACCTCTCTCAGTAACTGATAGATAAACAGATGAAGCATCACCAAGGATTGGAGGATTTTCCCACTCAACATCCATTCTAATCTCTCTGTGATATATGTTCCTGGACTGTGGGGCTAGAAACCTAAAACTACATTTCCCAGGTCCCCTTGTATGACCCAGTTTTCCTGGGACAATCATGTCTGTGCCCATTTTCCTGGTAATTATTAACAGCACCTCCTTTTTACACTCAAAAGTGTCTGGTGTGGATACTAAATTATATAGTTACTCTATTTATATGTAAAACACCATAAACGCAAAAGCTTTTTTTCAAGCGTGCTATATTGGTGACTCAAATATCAAAAGCCACATTACTTTCAATGGTACGATTTTTCCAAAAAGGTGAACTCTTCTGAACGAAGCAAATTACAATCTTCTCTTGCATTTACATGATGGTGACATTTCTGGAAAATTCAGTGCGTACTAAAAGCATGCAAAAAAATCTTTAGTGCTTGCATATAAAATGGAGATTGAGTCTGGGCTTAGATCATTTTCAACAGGTTTTCCACCTAAACAGAAGTTCAGAGACAATCATGCAGGATGTGAGACAATTCTTCACTGCAGGAAGCTATTCTATACATTGCAGGATATTAAGCATTTACTGTTTCTCACCCACTAAGTGCCAGTTGTGCATCCCCCCATTATTGTGACAAAATCAAAACACCCTCAATATGGTGGCTTCACCCCAGTTTAGTACCACTGAATGTAGATGACGGAGGCTATTTCAAATTACAAGTGAACATCCATCCAGAACTTGGATCACGTGTCAGGGGCTCTGAGGCTCTTCTGTACGTCCTGTTTTCCTGCAAGTAAAATGCCTCCCCTTAGACTCTGAAATAGTGGCTGGATTTACTATATCTCTACCCCAGAAGGCATTTCTAAAAATTATCTTTTTATAAAAAAAAAAACCGTTCTAGAGCAGTTTTAGATTGACAGGAAAAAAAAAAAAAAGGAAAGATAGTACAGAGTTCCCATATACCCCATATCCAGTTACTTCTATTATTAATAACTTACATTAGTATGGTACATGTGTTACAATTAATGAACCAATGTTGATACATCATTATTAACTAAAGTCCATACTTTATTCAGATTTCCTTAGTTTTTACCTCATGTCCTCTTTCTGTTCCAGGATCCCAGCCAGGACACCTCATTACGTTTAACGGTCATGCCTTCTCAGACTCCTCTAGGCTGTGATAGTTTCTCAGACTTTCCTTGGTTGTGATGACTTTGACAGCTTTGCAGAATCCCAGTCAGGTATTTTGTAGAATGTTCCACAGTTAAAATGTGTCTCCTAATTAGACTGGAGTTATATGTTTTTTGGGAGGAAGATCCCAGAATTGAAGTACCGTTTTCATCACATCATATCAAGGGTACCTGCTATCAACATGACTTATCACTGTTGATGTTAATCACCTGGGTCCAGGCAGTGTTGGTCCTATTTCTCCACTGTGAAATTACTACTTATTCCCCCCTTCCATACTGTGCTTTCTGGAATGCACAGCTCACACTGAAGTGTGGGGAGTTATGGTTCCCCTCCTTGAGGGTAGAGTATCTGCGTAAGTTACATGGAATCCTTCCACATGGAAGTTTTCAACTCTCTCCCAGTTATTTATTAATCAATTGTTTATATCAGTATGAACTCATGGTATTTATTTTATATTTTCGGTTATGATCCAATATTATTTTATTTATCTTGTTTTTCAGATTGTTCCAACTTTTGCCATCAGTTCCTATGTCCCTTTGACATACCTCGATTATTGGCACTGGGGTGAGGCGGGTGGTTTTGGTTTTGGTTTTGGTTTTCTTGGCTGTGCCTCGGGGCTTGTGGGATCTTAGTTCCCCTACCAGGGATTGAACCTGGGCCCTCAGCAGTGGAAGCGTGGAATCTTAACCACTGGACCACCAGGGAATTCCCCGGGGTTTGTTGTTTTGTTGTTTTAGAGCTTCCTTACTTTCTGGCACTAGAAGATGCTCCAGGATCAACTTGTAAATATCCTGTCTCTGTGCTAGAATTAGCTATTTCTTTATTTCTTATACTGGAGAATGGTGTTCGAACCAAGATCCAGGTGCTAAGTGTACTGGTTGCTACAGGGGTAGCATTGCTTCTCGGTCCTCTCAGCTGACAGAGCAAGGGAATACATGTGTGTACACTAACCCATGAATATAATCATATATATAAATAAATATTACTACACGTAATCATCTGTATTAGGCTAAACACGAGTTCATACTATTATCTCCAACTCTCTTACTATGAGAATCATTTTAACCTGCTCTCCTTGCTTATCTGTAATCCTACTCCAACAGTTAAAAAACCTGGTTCCCACCATGCACCATCCACTTACTTAATCATTTAGTTCCAGTATACATTACAGTAGTATCAAGATTGTTAATCCAGGCTACCATGGGAAACAACTTTATTAACTAGAGTACATACAATGCTTACGGACACTTTGCCTTTAGCCCTACAGACTCTGCTCATTTCCAAACTTACTTAGGTCAGCACCTTTTTCCTCCACCCCATTCAGTGAGTTGTTTCATACATTTGTAATACAGCTAGATTGCTCTGTCGTATTTGTCACATTATCCATTCCATCCTGGAATCCCCTGACTTCCTAAACCATTTTTTAATTTGGATACATTAAGATTCACACTTTGCACTCTAAAGTTCTATAGGTTTTGACAAATGCATTTTTTTTTCATATACTCACCATTACAGTGTCCTACAGAATAGCTTGATCACCCTAAAAAATGCCTCATGCTTCATCCTTAAATCGCTACTCCTAAATCCCTGGAACCACTAATCTTTTTGCCATCTTTATAATTTTGCCTTTTCCAGAATTTCATATAATTGGGATCATACAGTATGTAGCCTTTTCAGACTGACTTCTCTCATTTAGCAATATACATTTAAGATTCATGCATGTCTCTTCATAACTTGATAGCTCATTTCTTTTTATCACTGAATAATATTCCATTGTATGGATGTAACATAGTCTTTACATCCATTCACCTATTGAAGGACATTTTGGTTATTTCCATTTTTTGGTGCTTATGGAAAAAAACAGTTATAAACATTCATGTGCAGGTTTGGGTAAGGGAATAAGTTTTTTAATCAGTTGGATAAATACCTACAAGATGCTTGTTATATCATATGAAAAACCGTAATTAAATTTGTAAGAAACTGTTATTCTAGCTTCCAAAGTGGCTGAATAATTTTGCAGTGAATAAGAGTTCCTATTGCTCTGCACCCTCGTCATCAATTGGTATTGTTAGGTTTTTGGATTTTGGCCATTCTAATAGGTGTGGAGTGGTATCTCACTGTTGTTTTAATTGACAATTCGCTAAAAACAAATGATGTTTAGCATCTTTTCATAGGCTTATTCGACCTCTATACATCTTTTTTGGTGAAGTATCTGTTCAGATCTTCCTTACATTTCTTTAATTGGGTTGTTTTCTTATTGTTGGGTTTTTAAAGGTTTTTGTAAATATTTTATACAAGTCCTTTATAAGATATGTGTTTTGCAAATATTTTCTGCCAGTCTATGGCTTGTCTTTTCATTCTTCTTAAAAGCATTTTTCACAAAACAGAATTACTGATTTTAATAAAGTTCAATTTATCAATTTTTCATGGATTAGGGTTTGGTGTTAGATCTAAAAACTCATAACCAGGGGCTTCCCTGGTGGCGCAGTGGTTGAGAGTCCGCCTGCCGATGCAGGAGACACAGGTTTGTGCCCCGGTCCGGGAGGATCCCACATGCCGCGGAGCGGCTGGGCCCGTGAGCCATGGCCACTGAGCCATGGCCACTGAGCCTGCGCATCCGGAGCCTGTGCTCCACAATGGGAGAGGCCACAACAGTGAGAGGCCAACGTACTGCAAAAAAAAAAAAAAAAAAAAAAAACCTCATAACCAAACACAAGGCCATCCAGATTTTTCTCCCATTTTTCTAGCTTTGTACTTTACACTTAGGTCTACGATACATTTTGAGTTAATTTTTGTGAATGGTTTAAGATCTGTGTCTAGGCTCATGTTTTTCAATATAGATACACAATTGTTCCAACACCATCTGCTGAAAACATGATCCTTTCTCCATTAAATGGCCTTTGTTCTTTTGTTAAAGGTCAGTTGACTATACTTGTGTGGGTCAATTTCTGGGCTCTCGCCTGTTCCAATGATCTATGTGTCTATTCTTCAGTATTGTGTTGGTTATTCCATATAAATTTTAGAATCAGTTTGTCAATGTTAACAAAATAACTTGCTGGGATTTTGAGATTTTTTTTGAATATATAGATCAAGTTGGGAAAAACTATGTCTTAACAATATTAAATCTTCCAATCCATGAATACAGAATCTCTCTCCATTTATTTAGATCTTCTTTTTTTTTAATGTTTTAAATACTGATTTTTATATTTTCTGAATACAGCTCCTGTACTTATTTTGTTGGAGTTACACCAAGTGTTTACTCTTGTGCTACTGTAAATAGTATTTTTAATTTCTAATTCAACTTACTCCTATGTATATAGGAATGCAGGTAACTTATAACAGAGTATTCCTAATTCCTCCTTCCCATCTCTTATGAAAGTGCTGTCATTCCTTTCACTTATCCATATGCTTTAATCACCCAATACATAGTTATTATTAATGCTTTAAATAAATGGGTATCTTTCAGATCAATTAAGAATAAGATAAATAAAAGATATTATCTTTACTCCTTTTCTAACACTTTCTTTATACAGATCTGAGTTTCTGACCTATATCAGTTTCCTTCTGCCTGAAGAACTTCTTTTAACATTTCCTGAAAAGAAGATCTGGTGGTTATAAATTCCTTCACTTTTTGTTTATCAGAAAATACCTGTATTTCTTCTTCACCTTAGAAGGAAAATTTCAGCATATATAAAATTCTGGGTTGGCTGAGTTCTTCTCTCAATACTTTAAACATTTCATTCTACCTTCCTCTTGCTCATGAGGTTACTGATGAGAAGTTCACTGTAATTCTTATCCTTGTTCCTCTACAAGTATGGTGTTCCTTCTTCTAGCTTCTTTCAAAATTTTCTCTTTGTCTTTGGTGTTCTGCAGTTTGAATATGATATGTCAAGCAGGTATTTATTCTGCATAGTGCTTTCTGAGCCTCTTGGATCTGTTCTTTGGTGTCTGTCATTAATTTAGAAAGTCCCTGGCCATTATACTTCAAATATTTCTTCTGTTCTGGTCTCTCTTTCTTCTGCTTGTATTCCAATTACACATATGCTACACCTTTGAAATAGTACCTATGGTTCTTGGGTGATGAGCTCTGGTCTTTGTGGGAGTTTTTTCCCATTCTTTTTTCAACTTGAATTTTAGTTGGGGAAGTTTCTATTGACCTATCTTCAAGCTCAGTGATTCTTTCTTTGATTGTGTCCAGTCTACTGATGAGACATCAAAGACATTCTTCATCTCTGCTACAGTATTTTCTTTAGTTCTAGCATTTCCTTTGATTCCTCCCTAGAATTTCCATTTCTCTGCTTACATTATCCACATGTTCTTGTATACTGTCTACTTTTTCTACTTTTTTCACTAGAGCTCTTAACTTATAAATCATTGCTATTATTTTAAATTCTTTATCCAATAATTACAACATCTGTGTCATACCTAAGTCTGGGCCTGATGCTTAGTCTCTTCAGACTATTTTATTCTTGCCTTTGGTAAGCCTTGTGGTAAGGTATGGGAGAGAGGAAGCATTCTATAAACATATGATTATATCTCAGTTTTAGTGGACTTTAGTCTCTGGACTGTGACCTTCACAAGTTCTTCTCGTAGCTTTCTCCTGACTTAAATGAGAATGGAAGGCTAAAGGGAGTTCGAGTGGGAGGATGTTCTTTCCCCAGTGAGATAAGGTTCTGGCATTTTCCCCTTGGAGAGTAGGCCTTGGTTAGGGAACATGCTCATGGCATATCACAATGATTACTCTTCCCCTCCCCTGCCAAAGCCACGGGGAATCCCTCTTGAACCTTTACCATGAGAACCTGGTAGTGTTCCTGGAGGTGAAACCCACAGAAGTGTGAGGACCCCCTAAGACTATAGCACCAGGAGTTTCTCACTTTCGGGCTAGCTCACACTCAGCTTCCAGCAATTCATCAAAATTATCACTTTTACTACCAAAGTTACCTGCAGCTTCTACTTCAGATAAGCAGATCTAAGCTGTGGCTCTTTGGATTCACTTTTCTCTCCAGATTTCAGGGTGGTGGTTTGCCCTGCAACTTCATTTCTCTGATAGGTCTCAGAAAAGTCATTGGTATATAGTTTATTCCAATGTTTCTTGCAAAAACAGAAGTGGTGACTTTCAATCCAAAGATGTTTCAGAGCTGACACTGAAAGTCTAAAAATTATCTATTTTAATTAGAAAAAAACTTAAGATTGGCGGGATGTAGTCATTGTTAAAGCAGAGTGACAGACTCATAGTTGTTCTCTATAAAATCTCTACTTGTAGAACATTTGAAAATTTTCTTAACAAAAAAAGTTTATTTTTAATAAAAATTATTGTTAAGTATCTGAAACAGGGTAGCTTTAATTAATAGGCACAGAGGAGGAAAAAACAGTCATAGTCAACAGTATTTATTGAATATCCAATATGTGCCAAGGACCGTGCTAAGATAATTAGGATACAAGGATGAAGACTACTGTTTCCTGCCCTCATGGAACTGATTGCCTTTTGGGAACAGCTAGCATTATGTAAGTAATTATGAATTAATTATTGTGCTAAGGGCTACAAAGGAGGCTTTTTCATGGTGCTATGGAAGCAGATAACAGAGAATAAAGAATCTAACCTGGTCTGGAGGGTAAGAGGAGGTCATCTCAAAAACAATCAGAAGAGACATTGCAAGAGGAGCCCCCATGCTGGGCCTGTCTTCAGGAGACCCAGCAGCCTGCATGGAAGGTATAACCTGAAGTTAGTCAGGCTGGACCTGAGGGCTGGCCTCCAAAGGTTGAACATAATAAAGATAATGTTAAAGGTAAAAAGAGTGAGAATGTTTCAGAAGAAAGCAAAATTTCCATAAATTGGAATCCCAAGTAACCTCCTATCCCTCCTGACCACCTGAATGTAGACTGGACAACCAAGTGAGATTTTTCACAATTCATTCTTGTTTCCTATAATATTAACTTTTCAATGAACCCTCCTTCCCTACCTATTCAAATTCTCTCTGGGTACCAGTAAGCTCTGGATTAACTTGTTCCTGGAGTAATCCCCATAGAAGAAGGGTTGAGACTTCATGTTGGACAGAGATAAAGACAGAGGAGCTAGGCAATTAGAAAACAAAATTGAAATTTTGGAGTTCTGCACACAGGTGTGCCATGGTTGCAACATATAAACTAATGCAAGATACATGTCTCTTGTGTGTAACATTTTTTTCCCATCTGGAAAACGAAAATTATGCCACTTACCAGCTCTAGTGCGGACTATTGCTAAGCAAGTTGAACAATTATGTCTATGAAAATATTTTCTATCAATTTATTACATAGCCTAATGATAATTTATAATGGTAATTATTAAAATATAGACTGATATCAACAATTAGAGCAACATCTAAACTTCCCAAGTTATCAATTTATAATTTTTCAAATAATAGCAATTAATCATCTTTATTATTATGGCTAAATGATAATGATTTGTAATACAGTATCATATGTTTGCTCTAAATAATAAGAGAAACACTAATCTATTATGGTGAAGATAATAACACTAATAATGAAAGACCGATGATTGCTAATCACTTCATATTATTGGTATTAAAATATCCAATCATCAAAAATCGGGGACTTTCCTGTCGGTCTGGGGTTAAGACTCCACACTCCCCATGCAGGAGGCACAGGTTTGATCCCTGGTGGGGAACTAAGATCCCACACACCACACAGCGTGGCCATAAAAACAAACAAACAAACAAAAATCAGGTGAAATAACACCTAGTGAAGGCGTATGGCAAAATAAGTGACCCATATTCCCCAAGTATTTCAAATCAGGATTCTAGGCCAGTGGTTTGCCACATTGGCTGCCCATTAGGAAAGACAAGACTGGGGACCTTTTTAAAAATACCAATGCCCAGTACCCCCCCACCTCCCCACCCCCAAGAAACTGATTTAATCAGACCAGGTGTGGCCAATTTTTTTCAAGTTCCCCAAGTGACTCTAACATGCAGCCAGAGTTGAAAACCACTGCTTCTTGATGTTTGATTTTTACACCTGAGAATAAAGATCTATTTGCTCCTGGGGCAAAATGGCATTCAGAAACCCACTTGCCCAGCCTCTGTCAATCAGTTCTGTGTATAGCAGAGGAATGAGTTGTTAGTTTTAGTTGTCAAAGCATTTTCTTCACGGAAAAGAAGTACATTAAAATACCAAATTACGGTATTTACATATTGCATGTTTTTTTCCCAACTGCGTTCCCATAGCAACTAAATCCATTCGCTCCCTACTTTCTCCTGAGTTATTTTCCATCGTGAGCCATGCTTTATTAGTGAGGCAAACAGTCTGCCCTCTGAAATGACTGTTTTGCTGTTTACTATTTCTTTGCCAAGGAATTCAACTCTACTTGGCATCTTCCTCCCTCCTGTGCTACCAGAATTTGATAAAGTTGGCTGCTGGTTTGGGCAGAGATCGTGTCCCTGCCCACTTTCCTCAATCTGGAGCAGTCCCTGGGTTTTTTCTGATGAGCTACTCAAGAAAAGTCAAGTGGAGAGGGAAGCTTCCCTCGGGGAACTTGGAACTGGAAAAGGATGCAAGAGAGGGGATCCATCGAATCCCAAACAGGGACCAAGTTGCTTAAATTGACAGTGGACAGAGGGTAACCCAGCTCCCAGGGACCTCCCTAGGCTTGGTCAGGCAGGGTCACTGGCAGAAAGGAGTCACGGCTTCGGAGCTGGACACCCTCGAGCAGGGAGAAAGTGAGTCCTGCTCCTGTCATGAAAGCATCACTCAGTCCCCTGAGAGGAGGCCCCAGCTAGGCGTAGGACACTGAGATCTCTTTGTGATTTCACCCAGACAACTTGGCAGACTGCAGGGCCTGTTAGTTTGTTTGAAACTATGACATTTCACTTGCTAATGGGGCTCTGCTTTGCAAGGGGACAGGGATGCCAAAGAAGACTGCAGGAGGGAGGCACCAGGCCCGGTGCTTCGGCGCAGCTCCCCTCGCGGACACCTGCCGCCAGGAGGGACCTGGGCCACCAGCACCCGAGGAGAGATGAGGGCCACCAGAGACCTGGTGACGCTTCAGAATCTCTTCTCACTTGCTGATTCAGAAGCCTACTCTGTCCAACAGTGCTAATGGAGAAAACTTGTTTCCTCCTTTCTCCCAGGCTCCAAATAAAAGTCAGAGCTGTGGTGTAGCTGCCCCGGGGCAAGGAGGCTGGTAACCCAGGCGGCCTCAGATGGCAGCAACAGAAATCACAGGCAGTCAGAGTTTCCCTCTCACAGGCAGCATCCAGGGGCGACTTACAGATGTGCACAGTTACACTGCTTACTGCCAGGTTCCAGGGGTCACTGATACGGTCCTTCAGGACTCTTCCACCAACATCATTTATTCAAGAATAACTCCCTATATCAGTTGGGGTCCCAGAGGAAACAGGTGCCATACCTGAAATGGGTAATTTGAGGAGCGTTTAATGAAGGAACTATTTACAAAGGTATGGGCAGGGATACCCATAACATAACATAACACAAGAGATGGTGTGTTACGTCAGAGCTAGTACTAGAAGGGCACTGCTAACACCCGAGGCCCTAACACAGAATCCAGAGGCAAGGCTGTATGGAGCTGACAAGAGCTGAGGCCTTCAGCTGAGGGAGGCGGCCAGCATGCCATTAGCACCCAGGCATAGAGGCAAGGAAATGAATACCTGGACCTCATTCTCCTCTCTCCCTTCCATCTGCCACCAGAGCTCACACTGCCAAACCTAACTGGAAGTTGAGGGCAAGGCAGTTCATTGATCTGGTCCACACAGGTCAGCCTCCTGGGGCACAAAACAAGGTGAAGTGGGGGGGAAAGTGTCTGGGAGGGCAGATAAAGACATCAAGCATCCTGTCTTATGCAGCAGAGCCACCGTGATACCCCATTACAGGAATAGATTTGTTCCACCATTGTCAGAGCCCTCCCAAATGCCAGCAAATCCCAAGACAACTGTGTCCAGGGGGTCGAAAGGGAACACTGAGAGTTTGTAATATGATGTTCAACCACAAAGAAGGCAAGCGGAAGCCTGATCTACACAAGAACATAAAGGTGATACTGAGAATATAGACTCAGCATCCCAGTCCTGTTCAGTGGTACATCACTGACTTGAATCACATTGCTGCTCGTGTTTTACACTTTTCCTGCTCAAAAGGAAATCACAAGGACCCTGATATGCCCACTTCACGTGGAACACCTGCCTGGTTACTTATTTAGAAAAAAAAAAATGTAAAGGGAAGCCCAGTTATTCTGAAGTTTGGTTTCATTTGCAGCACTAATTATGAACAGGCTTTTCGAGTCTGATAAGATGATACTTGATTAGGGAATATTACTGAGCCAAGAAAAGAATGAAATCTTGCCATTTTTGACAACATGATTCTAGAGGGTATTACGCTGTGAAATAAGTCAGACAGAGAAAGATAGATACCATATGATTTCACTTATATGTAGAATCTAAAAACCAAATGAACAAACAGACCAGAAACAGAGTCATAAAAATAGAGAGCAAACAGGTGATTGCCAGAGGGGAGGGACGAGGGGGCAGGCGGTGAGGAAACAGGTGAGGGAGACTAAGAGGTACAACTTCCAGATACAAAATTAATGAGTCACAGGGATGAAACGTACAGCAAGGAGAATACAGTCAGCAATATTGTAATAACTTTGTGTGGTGACAGATGGCAACTAGACTTCTTGTGCTGATCATTTAATGCACAGAAATATCGAACTAACATAGTGTTGTAGGTCAGTCAGTAAGATAAATAAATAAACATTTTTAAAAAAAGATGATACTTGATTACTGAAACTCCGATGTCTAAGGAAAATCTGCAGGATGAGTGGTCCACATTCTGGTGGAGCTCGGATAAGAGCAGATATTTGAAACGATGTACAGAGTATACGGAGGTAAGAGCAAGGTGCTCTTCTGCTACCTTCGAGTGGGGTGAGGGGAGGCAATAATGGTTACAACATCTGTCCTACCTGATTTAAGCAACCTGTCCGACGTTCTGTGTTTTGCCTGCTTGTATTACAAGGAACCTGCAGAGTGCCTACGTATGGCTCGAAAAAAGATGCTCTGGCCAAATGCTAATGGTGATTGTGGGAAGTAGCACGGCTTTTTTTCAATTCAAGGTCACATGCAAACTTGGTGGTGTGTTCGTTCCCTACTGCAATTTATTCATAAAAATTCATAATTTCCTGGATTTCAAAACCAGGTCAAAGATGTATGCTTCATCAGTTTAACTCTAGAATTGGCCCACTTTAAGGTTAAAGAAGACACAATTTACCGAACTGGTCAGAAGAAGGTAACATAGGGTGGTAGAAATCAGATTCTAATTAATTTGGACTCTCCCTACTTCATACTGTTTTATTTAACACGTTCAATTTTTCCTAGTTGTTTGCTGACTGGGCGTATCATGCACTGGTCACATAAGGCTCATTCTTCTTTGTAGTCCATAGCTATGGTGACCATATTTTCCCAAGTAAATATTAAAATTTACCATCTTGACTCATACTAACCTGGAAACATATGGTCACCATGGTTATGATACATACGGAGGCACACTGTGGTTAACAGCAACCACAATCGTAGCCAAAAATACCCGCTCAGAAGCCTCTCTTTAACCCATGAACCTGTTCTCCAGGGAACCTGATACCTGTGATTAGAGTGGTTCACAGTAAGTTCAGACAAATGGAGGCATCTGTCACTTCCCTTGTACTTTCATCCTTTTGCCTTCCCCTATCCAACAACTACCCCTCTCCCATCCAAAACAATAGAGCAAATACACTGAACACAAACCAATACACTCCACTCTGCTCTTAAGCCACAGAATCTCTCCACTGAGGTCTTTAGTAAACCACTTTGCCCAGACAGCTGAGGTCACCACCGTTCAGACAAGCCCCTTGGTTTTCAATCTTTCCTCTCTTCTCCACTGCAACTGAGGTTCAGGTCTCCACAGCTATGTTCTCCTTCTAAGACCCAGGTTAGTCCTAGGAGGCACTTGGAGAGCCACATGTCTGGTGTGGCTGTAGAGTAGGTTCTGGGGAGAACAAGGAAGACTGGGCCCAATGGAGAGGGGGAAACTGATTATCCTCCATCTACTGGGACTGGAGTTAGATACAAGGCCAAAGATTTTTGCAATTTTTCCGAGAGCACCCACAATAATAGCCTATAATAGCATCCACCAGTGAGGAGCTATCACTGGTTTCTAAGCAGGGATGTGAATTAATCAAAGACAATTTCGATGGCAATGGGAAGGATGAAATGGGAGGGATGGGGAGAGAAAACTGCAGGTGGGACACCAGGTGACAGATGAGAGCCCAACTCTAGCAGTGTCTGTAGAGAAGAAAAAACAAAAAAGAATATCTAGAAAGAAAATTTCTCAACAGAGTCAAATGCTGTAGAAAAGTTAAAGAGAATAAAATTGTTTGAATTTAGCTATTTGACCTTGTGGTTGGTGTCAAGAAAACTAAAAGGACATAATCCTGTTTCTCAGAAAACTGTCACTCTAATTGAGGAGCCCAAAATGTTAATGAAACGCTAAAGTATCTAGAACACAATTCGGTGTCTGTGAAATATTTCTTAAATGACGAAGATGTTCTTCCATTTTTTTTTCCTTCCCACCTCTTCACACTTCTTTTTTCTTCCTAGAGACCTGCCTTTTCCCAGATGACAAAAGGTTGCCACAAAAGTCGATATTTTAGTTTAAAAGTCCCCTTAACTTACAGATATTTTTCTTTCTTTGGGTTAGTTTAAACCTCACTTACGATGTTAAATGGTAAGTGAGTTTTATTTTATTTTATTTTAAAGATCATTTCACTAGGGAAAAAAAAAAAACGAAGGTGAGCTGGAGGCAGAAAGGTAAGTTAAGAGATTCTTGTACTACTTTTCTGGTTATTTTAAGATGCTATACCATCTTCCAGGTGCCAAAGGATGAGTATTTACTCCTTACAAGGTAAATTCTAACTCCACTGGAACAAAAACACAAATATGCAGCTACAATCAAATCTTTTCCCCAAAACTCTAGGCTTAGGACTATGTGGTCAGCTGAATTCTTGGAAGACATAGTTCCTCAAAGGGGATCCGGGGCTGATCCAGGAAGAAATAATAAAGCTCTTGCTTAAAGTATTTGCAACTAAGCACAAAATACAAAGGTGCTCAAGGTGTAAGGTTATTAAGCCGTGAGACTGATTCTGTAAAGCACACAGGAACAACCAAAAAACAAACACGTCTTTTTTTATATTATAAAGCAACTATCAAATATCATAAAATCCTCTCATAGTCTTCTGTTTTCTACCATGAGCCTGGTTTCACTTTAATACCCCCAAAACCACTCTGTGGAAATGTTTTACATGTCAACAAAGAAGCAAACAGTAACCAGAGTAGACAAAGAGAAATTTAGCTCAGACTTACAGGTTTATATATAGAGTGGCCAGACATTCTTTTCCTATTCTGCCCTTTGCACTTGCATTCTCTAGATCATGTGTCTAAATGCTACGCTGTATGCTCAAATGCCTTTGAATACAATATATTACCTCCTGTTGAGACCCACATTGTTCTCCCCTGATTTTCTGGTAGTCTTCCCGCCCTCTATTACTAGTGTAGTGGTGGGTTTTGTTTTCATTCCTCAGCGACATACACTAAATTCCATCCGGAGCACTTATTCGCCTGGCTTTTTTTGGCATCTTTCCACGTGCATCTGCATTCCTGTTAAGGGTAACATCTTCATCCCTTTCCATTTCCCCTCTTTTCCATTTCCTATGGTTTTCTCTATTTCTGTTCTTTGGCCAACCCTCCCTGCAGCTACATGTATTTTCAAATCTTCCCTGTATTTTTAAATTATCTTGGTATTCTCAGCCTTTGGGCTTTCAGGATTTATTCAAACGCTCTCATTTTTCCTCTGCCGCCTTTCCAATTATTTCTGGGTCTCATTTTGCACGGTCTACCCATAGCTTCCTTTTAAGTAAAATTTACTTTCTAAATAGGGAGATGCTTTACCAGGAGAGATGCTTTCTGCAACCTCTCCTTGCAGCACAGATTCCAAGTTTTCAAGATGAGTGATCCACCCATCCATGTGCTTCCATCTGAAGTATCCAGAGTTCTAGTATCTCCCCTTGTCATTAGTGATATAGACCATATTTCCCTATTAGAAAATGTTCCCAGAATTGGGAAACTTAGGCTAAGAGTGAGCCTGTGCCAATGGCAAGGTACTGGCGTCTCTTCTCTCAGCATACTACATTGCTTGCCTTCCCCATTATCTCATCGTCCTTCCCAAAAGGACTTTCTGAACTTCGCACAAGGCACATACACACACCACACAGACTCACTTGGAAGCCTGTTAATGAAAATTAACCAGCAATTATCCTACAATTCATGGGGTCCTCACTGTCTTCTTATTGATCTTGACGATCAGTAGTCAGATATCTGAGTTCTGTAATTTAAGATTCATCTTCCTTCTCTCCTCTGTGAGCTGACATATCTTGATGAAGCCCTCATTTAGTAGGGACAGTATTGGCATCTCTATGAGCACAGTATAAAATAATCTTTAGCGCCCACTTAGCTTTAGCTCAAAACACAAAGTTTAAATGCCACAAAAGACAGATTTCTGGATCACTCTGCTTAAAGCTTTACTTATAACAACACTATGGACATATTCTAAGATAGTTCTACCTCAGAAAAAGGACTGTAAGAACATTCATAAGATGCCAATTTGAACCCATGCATTAAATTGCCTTCCTTGCGCTCACTTCGGCAGCACATGTGCTAAAATTGGAACGATACAGAGATAAGCAAGGCCCCTGCACAAGGATGACACGCAAATGTGTGAAGTGTTCCATGTTTTTATATATAATGGAATATTACTCAGCCATAAAAAGGAACGAAATTGGGTCATTTGTAGAGACACGGATGGAGACAGAGACTGTCATACAGAGTGAAATAAGTCAGAAAGAGAAAAACAAATATCGTACATTAATGCATATTTCTGGAATCTAGAAAAAAGGTACAGATGAACTGGTTTGCAAGACAGAAACAGAGACACAGATGTAGAGAACAAACATATGCACACCAAGCAGGGAAAGAGGGGATGGAATGAAATGGGAGACTGCAACTAACATATATACACTAATATGTATAAAATAGATAACTAATGAGAACCTGCTGTATAGCACAGGGAACTCCACTTTGCTGTACAGTAGAAACTAACACAACATTGTAAAACAACTATACCCCAATAAAAAACATTTTTTTAATCCAATTGGACATTTATATCAAATATTAAACATTTTCTATCTTTTGGTTACTATTATGTACTTAAAGATTCTGTTAGCAACTTAAATATGGTCTATTTTTCATGGACCTCACCATCTCTCTTGGGAGACTGGTAGATATAACTAAATATGCTTAATGAATGAATCAGCATGAGGGACAAAAGTCACAACTGATGACATGAAACACATTATAGATGTAATTCCTGCTTTCCATCTGATTCAACAAAGAGTATTTGATGACTGAACTTAAATTAATAATTCTTTGTAATGAACTTACAGTAGGTGACTTGTGTTGTAAAACATAAAGTCATTTGTATAAAACGAGTAATTTCTGTTATCTCACAGGGTATTCATTCCTATTAAATGACATAAGGTATAAATAATGTGCAATACCTTACAACACAGCTGTGACAATTAGAGCATTACATCTCTGTATTAAAGTTTGGCAAATCAAAGAAACTTCCCTTCCTTCCTACATTCCCAATGAAATAGACAAAAGAAATTAAAATGAAGGGGAAGACATCTATAGCAGTCCTGGAAAACAGGAAAAGTTGTGACAAATACTTGTCAAAAATTGTTGTGACTTCTTTTACTAGGAAAATGTAAAATAACAAAATTGACTCAAGAAGAAGTAAGAAATATAAATAAGATCAAAGATACTATAATAAAAATACCAGCAAATAATTGTCAAATTATAGGGGCTTCCCTGGTGGCACAGTGGTTGGGAGTCGGCCTGCCGATGCAGGGGACACGGGTTCATGCCCCGGTCTGAGAAGATTCCACATGCCGTGGTGGAGCGGCTGGGCCCGTGGGCCATGGCCGCTGAGCCTGCGCGTCCGGAGCCTGTGCTCCGCAACGGGAGAGGCCACAACGGTGAGAGGCCCGCGTACCGTTAAAAAAAAAAAAAAAGAATTGTCAAATTATAAAGGACATTTGGCCTGGGAGGTTTTATAAATCTTCAAGAAGCAAGAAATTCTGGACTTCCCTGGTAGTGCAGTGGTTAGGAATCCACCTGCCAATGCAGGGGACACAGGTTCGAGCCCTGATCCAGGAAGATACCACATGCCGCGGAGAAACTAAACCCATGTGCCACAACTACTGAGCCTACGAGCCACAACTACTGAAGCCCGCGTGCCTAGAGCCCATGCTCCACAAGAGAAGCCACCACAGTAAGAAGCCCACACACCACAACAAAGAGTAGCCCCCGCTCGCTGCAACTAGGGAAAGCCCGCATGCAGCAACAAAGACCCAACACAGCCAAAAATAAATAAATTAATTAATTATTTTTAAAAAAGCAAGAAATTCTAATGCTATTTAATGTGTTAGACTACGAAAAAGATCAAAATTTTCCAATTCAATTTTCAAAACCAAATGTCATAACCCTGTTACCAAAAGCCTGGTAAATACAGCACAGAAATCTCTAGACCAACATAATTTAGGAATGTTTGCACAAATATATTGAGAAATATTAGCAAATCACACCAGCAACAATTTTAAAAATAATAAGCCATTAAAGATGATTCCAAATTCTTTGCTATTCCTCCCATTGGAAGGTGGAGCCTAATTCCCTTCCACTTGAATCTGAACTGACCTCAGCAACTGGCTTGACCAATAAACTCCAGCAGAAGTGACACTCTGAAACTTCTATGGTTAGGTCATCGGGCACCTTGCAGCTTCCATGTCTGGGATCATTGCTTTTTCAAGCCAGATAAGACGTAAGAAATGTGACAACTCGGGCTTCCCTCGTGGCGCAGTGGTTGAGGGTCCGCCTGCCGATGCGGGGGACGCAGGTTTGTGCCCCGGTCTGGGAAGATCCCACATGCCGCGGAGCGGCTGGGCCCGTGAGCCATGAACGCTGAGCCTGCGCGTCCGGAGCCTGTGCTCCGCAACAGGAGAGGCCACAACAGTGAGAGGCCCGCGTACCGAAAAAAAAAAAAAAAAAAGATATATTGTGTTTCCAGATAAAATTACCCAATACCGTAAAGAGTCCCACAAAATTTATCTGTAAACTCAATGCAATTGCATTTAAAATCCAATAGGACATTTTTAAGTTGACAAAAGTATCATACACCTAGAAGATAAACATGTAGGAAATCTCAGAATACATTTAGCAATATGGAATTGGTTAAGATAATTATAGTAAATCCATCCAAAGCAACACCTTCTACTTCGAAACGTTTGTGTAGCTATAAAGTTACTGACATGGAAAGATCGTCACAAAATATTATGTTGAAAAAAACTGCAATAAGTTTAGTTTGAGCCCATTTGGGTAAATTAAATAAACAAATAGAAAAATAAAGTATTTATACAGCAAAATATCAATAGTTATTATCTCTAAGAGATTACAGATTTTTTAATTTTTAAAAATTTTGCTTATATGATGTTTCTAATTCTTCTCCAATGAACATGTTATTTTTGTAACTTAAAACCAAAAATGTGGGCATATTTCTTAAGTATACCCACTGTCGACTTTGCATCCTTGAGTTTATCTAAACCTTTGCTTAAATCCCATCATATCTTGACCTAACTGCTTCTTGGAATAATGAATCATGACTTTACTATAAACATGTAAAGCTGCATTTTCTTTTGTCTTCAAACTACCTTCAGTATATGTTTCTTACTCTTATTTTTCCGAGCTGTTACTCACCTGATTCACTCCCTTCATGACTGTAAATTTTTTATCACAGCCCACTCTACCGTCATCTTTCCAGATTGAGAGCGTTAAGTAGTCAGCCCATCCTCATAAAGAAACACTGTCTTGCCCCATCTCTGTTTTTACAGCATCATTAAAATGACCACATGGCCAGAACTGAGCAGTATATTCCCAATTTATTTTTCCCTTACTTCCACTGTATAAGAATTATTCCCCCAAACGTAAAAATATCATCCTCCATATAATTTATAAGAATATTTATTGAGCCAAATATGTGTATGGATTTCTTCTGCACTAACCGCTGGGAAAACAGAATCTCTCTTTAGGTCAAGTTCACTGACAACATCTATAACACCATAGCTTTTTACCCCCCAAATAGACATAGATTTGTCTAGAGTACACAGGTGGATCTGTACCCAAATTCACAGGGAAGGTCTTTTGTGAATCAATAAGTGCTCTGCCAGTGTCATTTTTCTTGTTGTCAAAATGCCATAGTAAAGGAAAAAAGGTCCCAACTCAGCCTGTGTAAATTGTTAGTTTTAGGCTCTTTTCAAATTACTCTCTGTTGCGTGAGGTGGGGGAGGGGTGCGCTGCTCAGGCACAAACACACAGAATGTCTGAAATGGTCTAATCAATGTGCAGAGCTACCAAGAAGAAATGGAACATCTACCGTTTGAATTTGGATGAAAGAGCCTGGGAGCGGGGAGGAAACAGGAGAAGACCAGGTGGCAGGAAAATACGTGCAGGGTTGAGGAAAGGAGTCAAAGGGCACAGCTAGCTAGCCTGGCTGCTAATGGAGCAGGCGCATAAATGTAACAGCTCCTGCATGAAGAGAGCGAGCTGGTGGGACACCTGTGAGTCACTCTGATTGTCAGCAGGAGACTGCTTGCACAGACCAGGGACAAGTCCACTCTTCCGCGTGCACTATTTAATGTCACACGGGAGGGGGGTGTTGATGCCTCGCTTCCCTTTCATTTCTTCTCACCCAGACTGCAACAGCCTCCCAATACAGTTCCATTCCTCTCCACTTCCTCTTGTACATTTGTGTCAGAGTGATATGTTTAAGCAATTTCTTATGTGATTGCCTTTATTTATTTTTTTCTTTTTTAAGTCATCTTCTGGTGCCTCCTGCTTCCTCTGCAAGCCTTTCAGGATAGAGCAAAAATCCCATCACGTGATATATAAGGTCCTTCCAAACCAGGCTCAGCCTACGCCCGGAGACTCACGTTATCCCAGCTCTCAAACCCTCCCCTCGCCTTTGCTGAGCATCCTTCTGCACCGAAGCCTTTGGCTTCCTACCTCCACTTGTCGAGTATCACCCACCCTTCTTAAAGACCCTCCCCAAGCAGCCAACTGGGGACCAAATAATCAACTTTTTTCTCTTTTCCTTTCTATTCTCGAAGTACTTTCGGTGAACCTCAATAAATCCCTTAATACAATAATAAAACAATAAGCACTTACAGAGCATTCATTAAATATTGGGTATCCTGCTGAGCACTTGTCTTAATTAGAGATCCTTAGGTTGTGGGAAATAGAAACTTGCTTAAACCAAGAAAAAGGGGATTTATTATAACAACTCAAGAAACCCAGGGCAAGACATATAATCAGGCTGCCAGAGGGACTGGAAAGTGATCAGAAATCAAGGAAGCTTCTCTCTCTCTCTCTGTCTCTCTCTGTCTCTCTGTCTCTCTCTTTCTCTGTCTCTCTGTCTCTCTCTCCTCTCTCTCTCTCTCCTCTCTCTCTCTCTCTCTCTGTCTCTCTCTCTCTCTCTCTCTGTCTCTCTCTCTGTTCTCTCTCTCTCTCTCTCTCTGTCTCTCTCTGTTTCTCTCTCCTCTGTCTCTCTCTGTCTCTTCCCCACCCCCCCCCCGCCCCCGCCTTTCTCTCATTTTACAGTGCCTCTTCCTGGTTGCTGATAATTGCAAAGATCTTCTTTGCAAAGAGAGAATAGCAAAGATCTTCCTTCCTCCCCTCCACCAACTGCTACAAAACTATACATATGACTCCATTCTATTCCAGAGTGTTGAGTGAGTATTGCTTATGTGTGCAGATCATTATGTATGAAAATAATTGTTGGAAAAAGAACAAAAGTAGATTATCTGTATTAGGTAAGCATATCCTATTTAATCAAGTCTAAGATTCCGTTGATTGTGAGACACACCTCCATTTTATGTATCATCAACAAAGAAAACAATGCTACCTTTTATCATTGTTAAGAAGCTGTCAACTGTAAGATATATTTTTATTTTTAGAGATGCTAAAATGTAAAACAATGATTCTCGATGAAATAATATATAGAGGCAATAAATGATAAGCTGCCTTTGTATAGCACCTATGATCTGAAAAGGAGAGGTTGTTTACACCATCTTCTTGGGAGATGGCCAAAATCACAAGTTAACTAATACACAAGCCCCAAGTGGAGGAACCAGCAGCTGGAGATCAAACCAGAAGCTGTCAGAAACTCATCCCAAAGATGTCATCAATGGTAGTCCATCGGTAATTAAAGGCCTGTTGGGTCAGGCCTTAGAGACCACCCAGATAAGACCTGCAGAGAGCTTGTCACAGGTTTTTGACCCTGAGCAGAGGAAAGATTCCTCAGTGTCTACTTCTTGGTCCCTGAAGCAACTCCACTCAGGAATCGAGATGCTCAGGCAAACGGTGACCCTGCACCTCACCACCAAGGTAGACGCTGCCCCTCTCCACTATGTTCCTCCCCTGGGGTGACCAGTGTGGTGGGTCAGAACAACCATGACTTCTGCCCATCCGAGCCTCTGCTGCCCGCTCCTACCACAGCCCAAAAATAGGATGTCAAGACCAGCTGTCTAACTGGGGGCTAGGAGGACAGCTACAGAACTCTTCACAGAACCCAACTGTCTCCTTAAAATGGTTTGACTCACACTCAGTATTTCTTCTAAGATCCATCCGTGTTGTTGCACGCACCTGCGGTTCATTCGTATTCACCCTTGCACACTATTCTGCCATGTGTGTACCACGAGGCATTCACCTAGTCTCCCATAAATGGCCATTTGGTTTACTTCCTGTTTTGTTTTCTGTTATGTATGGAGGTTCTATAAGTCATCATACCTGTCTGTTGGAACACATGTGCAAATGTTTCTCTAGAGTATATACCTAGATGTGATTGCAGGATTTAGACTACGTTCATATTCAGCTCCACAAGATAATGCCAGGTTGTGCCAGTTTATATTCCTAGGGGAGATATATGAGTTCCCATTACTTCAAACTCTACCAACAACCTGAAATTGTCAGACTTCTTAATTTTTGCCCATCTAGTAGAATGACGGAAACATACATCATTTATCATCATTTTATAAAGTTTAAACAATACTGAATAATAAATTGTTTAGGTATATGTGCACTTGTGCTAAACACACAAAAAAGTATGTATATATACACACACACATACACACATATATACATACTTGTGCTAAACACAAAACTCAGGATTGTAATTACATCTAAAATGAGCCAAGAGAATTGGATTATGTTTATATAATACAGGGACTTCCCTGGTGGTCCAGTGGTTAAGACTCTGCACTGCACTTCCACTGCAGGGGGCACAGGTTCAATCCCTGGTCAGGTAACTAAGATCCCGCATGCCACACAGTGCAGCCAAAAAAAAAAAAACCGAATACATATATAATGTACATACAACATATGTACAGTATACCTATTTTTACTATTCAAATAACATAATAAAATAGCATTTTTGATTGCTTTATTCTCTATTCCCACAACACTGAAATAGTGGCTGCAAATACCTTTGAAATTACATTCTTACTGCCTCATCATCACGTTAAAAAAAAAAAAAAGTTATTCTCTTCTTGCTCCAGATAGAAAAAAAATCTCAGAAAAGGACTCTAATTGGCCCAGATTAGATTATGTGTTAATCTCTGAGCCAATCACTGTGGTCAGGAGTGATAAGCATTGTGATTGGTCTATCTTGTGTCCACCTCTGTGGCCAGAGAGGTAGAATCTGTTACCGTAAAGGATGGGGTGGCGGTGAAGGGGTATGAAAATGCAAAGCATGACACAAACCTTAAGAATTAATATCATCAACTTCTAAAGACCATACAAATAATAGGTGGCAGAGCTGGCATTCAAACCCAGATCTGCATGACTCTGAGGCGTGCGCATTAACCATTGCAATTCCAGCTTCTTCTGGATTAAAATATTTTGAGTTTTCTCTAGTATTATGCCAGAATTTTCTTATCTTTGTCCCTCCATCTCTTAGAAATACTACCTGGTACTTTTTAGGTGTCTTGTGGAATTAATTAAATCTCCAAACTATAGATTGCTTATTTGAACATATTCTTATATCAGCCTGGACGTGACCATTTCTGAGACCAGCTCTGTGGGTCTTGTGCTCAGAAGAGAACAGATGGGGATTTGAAGAGTGGGAGGGGGTGGAACATTTTAATTTCAAGAACAATTTTAGCACCACAAAAATCAAAAGGGAAATAGAAATACTAGAATTTTTATACTCAAAGTTGCCTGATGATCAAAAGTGAGCATAAGAGGAGTAGCAAGAACCAGATAACATACATTTTTCTTATTGAGAAAACGATAACCATCTAGATTTGTTATTTCTATTACATTTTTTCTGATAAACACTTTGGGAAGAAAAGTGGGTTTGGGTGGGGCCAATGGGGACATTTTCCTTGACTGTATTATCACAATTATTGTAACAAAAATGTGTCCACGAGATTACTTGCAAATTTAAAAATAAATAATCACTGCCTAAATGCATGGTTTAAGTCTCTTGGCAATAATTACCAGTTTTCTGTCTCTTTCCACTTTCCCCAGCTGTGGTGATATGAAGGTATTGTTCAAGAAACGATCTTTACCTTCTTTATTTTCATTTGGTCATGTTGGTTTTCATGTTGTTTCTTCCAGAGAATCATGTCTTTTCCTGGTACTTGTCTTTTACGTTCCTTTGTGAAGCCTAAAGTAAAGCAAACAAAAAAATCATTTCTTTGTTAAGCGTAATCTTCTTATTTCTCACTATTCATTTTGTCTTGCTTTGGAATGCTTCTAGTCTCCTCTGGGCTCTGGATCTACATATTTAAACTTTTATTTTCATTTCAGTCTTTCGGTCCTTTTGTTCTCCTTTCTCTGTTCCACACACAAAAAAATACATTTCATTTTAAATGACTCACCATTGTATTGCTTCCCCGGCTTTCACAGCCATTAAGTTGAATATAGTCTATTAATTCAGAGTTGTGTTATGCTGTGTTGGTTCAGGCTGCTTCTAGTTTTGCTGAAGGATCTGTATGTGGCTGCAATTAATTTATTTTTAAAGATTTTCTTTCTCTCCCTCTGTCCTCTTTTCTGTATTATCCAATCTATTACCCACCAGAGCATTATACGCTGATCCAAACTGTGCCTTATTCCAAATTTCAACTTCTTCTTTTTTCCTCTCCTATTAGACTCATTTTGTTTCTAATTCCAATCCAACTACCCACAGTCTTGCTTCACCAGAGAGTATAATAATACTGGTGTTTATTCAGGTGATTCTGAAGTGAGTTTTATCCTGCATTTACTAGGAAAAAGGAGAAGGGAGGGGAGTAGAGAAATTGAAAATAATAATTGTTTCAGTCTTGAAACTAAATATTCCCTTTCGGCTATGTACACTGCTGGGGTTTTTCTGGACCCTTAGTTAATCTTCCCATTGCTTTGCCTGTATTGACTTGCGCAGAGAGTAGGCTCAAAACAGCAGTAGAAAAACTAAGGACCCTGACTCAAGACCTCCTAGCCCCTTGCCCTAATCCTTTTCCCTTACTTCTTATTTAGCAAACATTAGATCCAAATCTATCCTTGTTCTTTGAGCAAAAGAAAGAAGTTTGCTTTCACCATCTTCTTCTCTAGTCAGGTTGATGTAAGCAAAAAAAGAATATGGTCTAGCTGGGCTCTGGAACTTTTTCCCAGATGGCATTACAGCCATGCCACAGGTGCAAGGTCTTTTCAACACACTTAACACATGGAAAGCCTTGGCGCAAGGAGCTAAAGCTAGAAGTTTCATGGAATTCATTAAATCTCCAAACTACAGATTGCTTACTCAAACATATTCTTATATCAACATGGATGTGACCATGTCTGAGACCAGCTGTGTGGGTCTGGTACTCACAAGAGAACAGATGGGGAAGAGAGCCCATCCTATGGACTACCAGAGGGGTAGATCCTAGAGCATTCACCCACCCCTGCCATGGTCCTCTCTGGGCTGCCCACGAGGTGTGAGATTCACATGACTACAGCTATGGGCATGATGAGTCTGCCCCCCAAAATGAGATCTGTGGCCTCAGTTCTAAAGATCTGAAGCATTACACTCCTAATTATAGTACAGTGCAATGCGTTCTCAGCTTCGGGTATCAGACTCATAGCAAGTTTGAGATTAAAATCTTCAACAAACTGTTTTCCCACATGCCTTGTGGAGAGATATGAAGGCCTGTGGAAAAACAAAAGACTTGACATCACAGAGAAGTTGGGTCCTGACTCAAGAGCTCTGGCTCTGTGGCCCTGGTAGACTGGCAGAGCCTATCTCGATGGCCATCAGACTTCAGTAGAGGTTGAATCAGGCTCTTACACACAAAGTCTGTCCCTTAGTCACAAGAGTTTCCACTGTCACCCCCACCATGATTCACTGACCCAAGTCTGGAAATCCTAGGGGCAGGACCAAATCTCACAGAAAACCGTGAATGTGTCCCTAAGTCTTTTCCAGGCAAAGCTAGTGCTTCCTGCTGGTTAGAGTAGACGCCAATGAGTCCAAAGCTTGTGCAATACATGAGCCAGTTTCTCACAGGGGAAAATTCTACTCCGTGGTCAGAAACTAAACCTGTGAGTCTAGCCAGACATTTTGCAACTATGAACGTAATGAAGTTAGTCAATTTTCTATTCAATTTTCTACTGTGTTAGAAGGAATACTGTCACTTTAAATTCTGTGTCAGAACCAGCCTTTAAAGAAGTCAGTGGCTGGAACAAAGTAGCCAGGGGTTATCAATGAAGGACAAGACAGAAAGATTTCATCTGAAAAATCAGGAAAACTACAAGTAACAAAATCCGAAAAGGCTCCTATGATTAGAGCAAGCCAGACACAGGTTTATTTGTGTCTCTATGTTCTAGGGATGCAAAGGAAAATTGATGTGCTTATTGGGAGCTTCTAAACTTAGGGAGGAGAAATTGAATTAAAGAAGTATCAAAAGCAATTGCTAGGGGTGACACTAAAGATGGTAAGAAAAGCTAAATTTCATGTCTTCTCACAGAAAAACATCTCCCCTGAAGCAAGTTCAGGACATCCTCACACTAATAAAGGAAGTGGGATAGCAACTACCAGTGAGTTGAGACTAAGATAAGAAGGGGCAGTCTAAGGAAAGAGAATTCTCTCTTTCACTGTGATGGAAATGTTAATTAGTACATTTCTGAAAAGCAGTTCGGCAACATACTTATCAAAATCCTTCAAAATATGTGTTACCTTTGACTTAATAACCTTACTTCCAGGCTTCTACCCTAAGAAAATAATTTAAAAGGTGGAGAAATAGGCATGTCACAGAATTATTTATGATTAGACATCTAAGTATATAACAGGACTATACTATAGAAAATTACGCATTTATTTAAATTGCATCTTTAAGATTAGTCAGTAATATGAGATCATGCTCATAATATGTTAAGTAAAAGAATAGATGCAATATAAGTAGAATTACCTTAGGTTTGTTTATATATTTTTTGCAAAGAAATACAATTGTGGTTATTGCTCAATTGTAGAATCAGAGTTCATATTACCAAATTTTCCAAAACAAACCAGTATTACTTTTATGATCACAACAGAAGTTATTTTTAAGGAAAATTTTAAAGTTTATGCCACACTGTTGGGAAGAGGGGAGAGCAGAATACAAAATTGTATAAGAAAAAAAAGGTCTAAAAGGAAATACATAAAATTTTTAAGTATTAATTTTTGTTATTTTAGGACTGTAGGTTGCTGTATAATATTTGTTTTCTACTTTTTGGTATTTTTCTATTTTTCTTTAGAGAAAATATATCTTTTTTATACTGGAAGTAATATTTTAAAATTTTCTCATTAAGGATAATGAAACCACCTAAGAAATATATAAGGGACTTCTTTTTATTTGGTCTTTTATTGAAAGATGTAATAAGACGAGAGGGACTTTTCACATTTTTCTATAATTGGCCACCAAACTCAAAGCCAGTGACAAAAACCAAAAAGATACCGTGTGAAAGACAAAAAGCAAGAGGAGGGGCAGCCTTTAAGAGAGAGGACTAAACCGGCTCAGCTACCCTGCCGAGCCCTGCCACCCCTCTCCAGCTTCTCCATACAGACAACGGTGGGATGCAGAAAACTTACGGAGAATCTTCGTAATCATGAGTCACTGGTCTCGCCTAAGGGAAGAGCGCTACTGTTTGCAATTGGGGAAGCCATGAAAATGCACCTCTCAGATGTCCTACTGCAGGGAGTGCAAACAACTGCACCAGCTGCTGCACACTGGAATCTACCATCACATTTGAGCCAAGATCAGGCTTTCCATTGGCTGCTCCCAGACCAAAGACTGAAGCAGCAGGGATGCTAAGGCAGTATCCTTAGTGATAAGGATACCAATTGTAAGGGATACCATTCCAAGAGCCTTGATAAAACTTCCTTAGAACTGCACTGAAGTCTAAGACCTTCCTTTCTTTCCTTTCTCCTATGCAGAGGTCAGAGCAGCATCACCATCTGGTGGGTCTCCCTGCTTTCTCCAGCTCCTGCTCCTTTCCTCTTAAAGCATTCCCCCCAATAAATCACTTACACATCTAATCCCATCTTGGCATCTGCTTCTCTGAGGACCTGGGTAACACAGGGCACTCCTCTATCCATTCAACCACCTATAGAACCCAACAACAGAACCATACCAACCATTGGGAGAGTAGACTATCACACGGCTCCCCATTTTTTTGGGTTTCCCATCTCTTTGCAATTTCTCTTCTCCTGATGCTAATATAGGTACTTAATCCCAATCAGCAAGTCTGGTTCGTATGCGTTTCCCATGGGTCAAATGAATACTGCAGCATGTAGATGGATTTGAATGGTGTTGCTTGTACCCATCCAATAGATTTAAACTACTCAGATTTGAAGTTTGATGAGGATTCAGAGTAAGGACCTGTGGAAAGCCTTTGAGAAGGCCCCTGGAAAGGAACTGGGAGCAGCCTCTAGGACATCAGCAGTCCTGGGCCAACAGCCAGGGAACTGGAACCTCAGTCCTACAACCACAAAGATATCCTGCCAACAGCCTGAATGGGCTTGAAAGTGGGCTCTTCCAAGATGCTCCAGATAATGCCTCATTAGTTGACTCCTTGCATGCAAGAACCTAAGCAGAGAATACAGTTGGGCCATGCCTGACTGCTGACCTACAGAAACTATGATATAATAAATGAGTGTTGTTGTAAGCCAATAAGATTGTGATCATTTGTAACGCTGCAATAGAAAACTAATACAAGGAGATTCAACAGCATGTATTTGATAGCAGTAATCGGAGAAAAGTCAACCACTTTGTTTGTGCCTCTACCAAGTTCAGAATACTTAATAAATTAATTACAAAGTTTTATTATCAAGTCTGCCTCGTATTGCTAAGTGAATACATTCAAGTGTTTCATAAGCAAATTATATCTATTGTACAATGCAGTGGCTTAAAACTGTAATCTGTTACCTCAAGTTATAACTATTTATAACCAATAATCGTTCCCTATGGTCTTCTTTTTAAACTACCACATGTATGTCCGATACCTAAATTAATGGCACAATATTTAAAATAATCAACAATCTCCATAGTTCCTGAAGGAGGCAGGAAAGGAAGGAAAGCAAACATAAGGTACAGTCAGGGTACAGTCATTCCTCAGTATCCACAGGAAATTGGTCCCAGGACCCCTCTCAGATACCAAAACCCCTGGATGCTCAAGTCCTTTACATAAAATGGTGTATTATTTGCTTATAAACTATGCACATCCTCCCATATAATTTAAATCATCTCTAGATTACTTATAATACCTAATAAGTTTAAATGTAAATAGTATTGTAGATATGATGTAAATGCTATGTAAATAGTTGCCAGTGTGCGACAAATTCAAGTTTTGCCTTTTGAAACTTTCTGGGATTTCTTTTTTTTCTATTTTTGATCTGCAGTTGGTTGACTCCATGGATGTGGAACCTATGGATACAGAGAGCCGACTACATTCTATCGCTGTCTCTTACTGAGCGAGCTGACAACAACCTCACCAAAAAATGCAGCTGGTTTCTTCTTTATGCAGGGCATCTCCAGAGAGGTCACTTGGAAGCCCTGCATCTATGAATAGTCCATCGCGGGAAAGAGGGAGAGAATTTATCTGCCAGGTTCTTTCTGTCTACTATCTCCGCTGGTCTAAGGATCCCTCTACACTTCTGGGTGTGTTAACTCCCTTAAACGTCTGGTGTGTTAGTGTTACCCAACCTCTCCAATTAGCCCCTTGCACGCCACTTTCCAACAATTCTTCTGAACTTGGACATGGTAGAAAGGCAGGGGTGGGGTTGCTGCAATTCCTGCCCAATGAGCATGGTAGAGTCATGCACAAGCAGGGCTCTCACCCTGGAACGACTGGGACAGCTGACAGTGTTTTAGCAGAAGGTGGTGACCAAGGGTTCTCCACTGAGCAAGTGTCCAGGGCCCAGAAGGTGGAGCCAAGCATCTCTGAAGATGTCCATTAACTTGGACTTCACAGCCCCAAATCTACTGTTTGCACTGCACCACCCTTCCCATTATCTTGACAACTAGGTAACAGAGAGATGACCCATTCCCCCCACTGCTTCTAAGAAACAGCTACTTCTTTCTTTTTACCACCATCCTTAATTTTGGGTTCCTCCCATCTGGTTTACATTTCTTCCCAGAAAGCTCTTGATGCCCTTATTTCCAAACTCTTCTCTGTACATGAAGCTATTTCTTTCCCACCAATTTTTGTAATCCATGCTGGAAAACACACACAGAGCCCCTGGGCTCCTGCCCATTCTGCTTTTCATTATTGCAATTGCAATGTGGTTAAACCAGTAATGTGGAAACCATGTGTGTGCGTTTGCAGTGTATTCTACTCCAACATTTGATAAGAGTGGGCTTAATACACACATAGGCACACACAACACACACTTCTCTTCTGGGTAGTGCAGTGTTTGAATGAAGACATGATGACATCTCTGGGAAAGGAGGAACAGAGAGGAAACGTCTGTGTCTGAAGTATAAGCCTTCCAGTTTCAAAATGGGAAATATTTCAAAAGTAGTTGCACTAAATCCTTATGTGCAGTGGACAAAAACCTTATGAGAAACATGAAAAATTAAAAAATAGGCCATTAATAAATAAAAACATTTTTCCCACAGATAAACCAAGCTTTGAGTGCTTTAGCAAAGGCCTTCTTTTGACATTTACAGGATTCTTGCATTTATATTCAAACTCATCAAAAATTGTCCCTAAGTGACCACACAATCACTTTCTGTGGTTTTTCTTCTTTCCTCTTGATTAGTTTTTCTCTTCAGACCTTTGGCTGACTATTTTGCTACTGTTACGACGACTGAAGGTCCTATCACCGTTAAAAGAAAGAACGATGAATAGCAATGCTGTATTCTCAAGTTTTTTCACCAAGAGCAGGAAAGGACCATTTAGAGATTGATCTCCCCATCAGAGAACCATGTCACCCAATCTCCCTGCTCTGCAACTTGTCACAAGGTTGATTGTAAATATAATATATATGAAAATGAAGGAGGAAAATGTATGCTAAACTTCAGTGGTGGTGCAGGGGGTTGGAAACAACGTTGTGTGGTACATCATTTCATCGGAATTTCTCATTTTCAGGACATTGACTCTAAAATTACTGTAGTCATAGTGTTTAATGTTCCTGCACTGGGATTCCAGAGTTTTTTAAAAAAATGATTTGAAGTCAGAAAAGCAAGACTGACTTATTTGGACCAATGCTGTAGTGTGACAAAAAATTTGCAAGAAAATAAGAAATGCTATAAGCACACACACACACACACACAGACTTACAGCAAGCTTGATACTCTATCAGTAGAACACTGAGGAGGGTGTCAGTAAAAGAAGAAACATAACATAATAGTAACTAGTGAAGCTTAAGTTTGAAGGCCCTGGGAGGGGACCTAGCAACATGGTCAGAGGTTTTTGTGCAATTTGCAAAAATAAGCTATTTTAACCAAAATGGTTAAGACTGCTGTCTCTCTACTCCAATTTCGCATTTGTGTTGAAGGGGAAAAAAAGAGAGGACCCAAATAAACAAAATGAGAAATGAATAAGGAGAAATAATACACAATACCACAGAAATACAAAAAATCTCAAGAGATTATTATGAAGTTATATGCTAACAAATTAGACAACCTAGAAGAAATGGACAAATTTCTAGAAAATACAACCTGCCAAAACTGAGTCAAGAAGAAAGAGACAATTTGAACAGCCTGATCACTAGGAGTGAAACTGAATTTTTAATTAAAAAAAAAAAAAAAAACTCCCAGCAAACAAAAGTCCAGGACCAGACAGCTTCAAAGGGAAATTCTACCAAATATATAAAAAAGAACTAACACCTCTCCTTCTCAAGCTATTCAAAAAAATTAAACAGGAGGAAACACTCCAAAATTCATCTTATGAGGCCACAATTACCCTGATTCTAAAACCAGACCAAAACACTACAAAGAAAGAAAATCACAGGCCAATAGCTTTGATGAATATAGATGCAAAAATCCTCAACCAAATAGTAGCAAACTGGATCCAACAATATATAAAAAGGATCATACATCATGATCAAGGTGGATTTACTCCAGGGTAACAAGGATGGTTCAACACATGCAAATAAATCAATGTGATACACCACATGAACAAAAGGAAGGGGACTTCCCTGGTGGCACAGTGGTTAAGAATCCGCCTGCCAATGCAGGGGACACGGGTTCGATCCCTAGTCTGGGAAGATCCCACATGCTGCGGAGCAACTAAGCCTGTGCGCCACAACTACTGAGCCTGCGCTCTAGAGCCCATATGCCGCAACTACTGAGCCCACGTGCCACAACTACTGAGCCTGCACACCTAGACCCTATGCTCTGCAACAACAGAAGCCACCACAATGAGGAGCCCGTGCACTGCAAGAAAGAGTAGCCCCTGCTTGCCACAACTAGAGAAAGCCCACACAGCAACAAAGACCCAACGCAGCCAAAAATAAATTTTAAAATAAATAAAATTTTTTTTAAAAGACCAAAAAAATCACATGATCAACTCAATAGATGCAGGAAAAGCATCTGACAAAATTCAACATCCACTCATGATAAAATCTCTCATCAAAGTGAGTACAGAGGGAACATATGTCAACATAATAAAGGCCACTTACAACAAACCCACAGTCAACATCATACTCGAAGGTGAAAAGCTGAAAGCTTTCCCACTAAATTCAGGAATAAAACAAGAATGCCTACTCTCACTACTTCCATTTAACATAGTATTAGAAGTCTTAGCCACAGCAATCAGACAAGGAAAAGAAATTAAAAGTATTTAAATTGGAAGGGAAGAGGTAAAACTGTCACTATTTGCAGATGACATGATACTTTATATAGAAAACCCTAAAATCTCAACCCCAAAACTATTAGAACTAATAAATGAATTCAGCAAGGTTGCAGGATACAAGATTAATATACAGAAATCTGTTGCATGTCTATACACTAACCCTGAAATAGCAGAAAGAGAAACTAAAAAAAAAAAAAAAAAAAAAATCCCATTTAAAATTGCATCAGAAAGAATAAAATACCTAGGAATAAACTTAACCAAGGAGGTAGAAGACCTATACTCTGAAAACTATAAAACACTGATGAAGGAAATTGAAGATGATAGAAAGAAATGGAAAAATATCCTGTGTTCTTGGATTAGAAGAATTAATATTTTTAAAATGAACATACTACTGAAGGCAATCTACAGATTCAATGCAATCCCTACCAAAACACCAATGGCATTTTTCATAGAACTAGAACAGATAATTTTAAAATTTGTATGGAAATACAAAAGACCCCATAGAGCCAAAACAATCTTAAGAAAGAAGACTGGAGCTAGAGGAATCACGTTCCCTGGCTTCAGACTGTACTACAAAGATATACTCATCAAAACAGTATGGTACTTGCACAAAAACAGATACATAGATCAACTGAACAGAATAGAGAGCCCAGAGATAAACCCATGCACTTATGGTCAATTAATCTATGATAAAGGAGGCAAGAATATACAATGGAGAAAAGACAGTCTCTTCAATAAGTCATGCTGGGAAAACTGGACAGCTACATGTAAAAGAATGAAATTAGAACATTCTCTAACACCATATACAAAAATAAACTCAAAATGGATTAAAGACCTAAATGTAAGACTGGAAACCATAAGACTACTAGAGAAAAACATAGTCAGAACACTCTTTGACATAAATTGTAGAATATTTTTTTGGATCTGTCTCCTAAATTAAAGAAAAGTAAAAATAAACAAATGGGACCTAATTAAACGTTAAAACTTTTGCACAGCAAAGGAAACCATTGACAAAACAAAAAGATAACCTATGGACTGGGAGAAAATATTTGTAAATGATGTGACCAACAAGGGATTAATATCCAAAATATATAAACAGCTCACACAACTCAATATCAAAAAAACAAACAACCCAATCAAAAAATGGGCAGAAGAAATAAATAGACATTTTTCCAAAGAAAACATACAGATGCCTAACAGGCACATGAAAAGATGCTCAACATCACTAATTATTAGAGAAATGCAAATCAAAACAATGAGATATCACCTCACACCTATCAGAATGACAATCATCAAAAAGTCTACAAATAACAAATGTTGGCAAGAATGTGGAGAAAAGGGAACACCTGTACACTGTTGGTGGGAATGTAAACTGGTGCAGCCACTGTGGAAAACAGCATGGAGGTTCCTCAAAAAGCTAAACTTAGAACTACCATATGACCCAGCAATTCCACCCCTGGGCATATATCTAGAAAAGATGAAAACTCTAATTTGAAAAGATACATTCACCCCAATGTTCATAGCAGCACTATTCACAATAGCTAAGACATGGAAGCAACCCCAGTGCCCTTTAACAGAGGAATGGATAAAGAAGATGTGGTATATATCAATATATATGCAATGGAATACTACTCAACTATAAAAAGGAATAAAATTCTGTCATTTGCAGGAACATGGATGGACCTAGAGATTATTATGCTTAGTAAAATAAGCCAGATAGAGTAAGACAAATACTGTATATCACTTATAAGTGGAATCTAAAAAATAATACAAATGAATGTATATGCAAAAAAGAAAGAGACTCACAGACATAGAAAACAAAATAGTGGTTACCAAAGGGGAGTGGGAAGGGGAAGGGACAAATTAGGGGTAAGGGATTAACAGATACAAACTACTATGTATAGAATAGATAAGCAACAAGGATATCTTATATAGCACAGGGAATTATAGACATTTTCTTGTAATAAATTATAATGGAATATAGTCTTCCAAAATACTGAATCACTACAGTATACTCCTGAAACAAATATAATATTGTAAATAACCATATTTCAATTAAAACATACTAAATAAAAAATTGCAAAAGTAACCTATTTTACCCAAAATGATTAAGATTGTTCTCTCTCTCTCTCTATTCCAATTTTATTGGATGGCATTATACAGGCCAGGAGCATGTGGGGGATCCAACTAAGAGAAAGTTGAGTTGAGGATATGTTTCATTTGGGTTTAACAGAAAAGTAAAATATATTTCAGTGATTCTCAGTCACTCTTGTGTTAGTTGTGTGACCGTTAGTGTCCTGGTAGAGCAATGGCTTCCAGGAGCTCTCAGATGATCCCTGAGAGACACAGAGGTATAGAGGAAGAGATTGCATCTCAATATAAACATGTACCTCAGGGCTCTTTCCCAGAAGTGTATTGGGTAGTCAAAAGAAACCAGTCTGAAATGTAACAAAACCAGAAGCTAATCTACGGAAAATTCTTCTAATCATCAGATCTACTAAAAGATAAGTAGAGGATTCAGATTGCATTGATACCTCATCAAAACAGAAGTTTTCTCCTTGACAGAGATTTTTTGAAATGTGATAACAATCCTAAAAATGTATGCAATACCTTTCTCAACTATCAATATTTTTTTAAAAAAACATCAAAAGAGTTACATTTCTATTTTCTCTATGAAAAGCATATTACAACGTTGTTGTCATATGAAGAGGCGATCCAAGATTATGAAGCCAAAGAATGTATTTCTGATGTTGGTGGTATTTGTCAGCTTTTTCAAATTTTTAATTCATTATGATTCTTTTCACATTCCAAATAAATGTTCTTTTCTATCTAATTTAGTAGTCATGATTTCAATTCTCTTGAAGAACTGTGTAAGCTTCTGGCCCCTCACAACATGTACTCCCCCCTCTGTCTGACTCACAGTCTCACTGATGACTCTCTTTGCTTGAGCTACTTCTAACAGCCACACAGATCATAAGCCTCAGTGTCTTTCTTCACCTCCTGGGATCCGAGGGCTTTCACTTCAGCTTCTTTTTAGTCAACCTGGACCACAGTCACATCTTGTTCCTTGTCGTCATGTAGAACCCACTTCATCTCCAAAGTCTTAAATTCCAAAGTGCCTATAAGTCAGTTTACGTAGCTCAAACTCTTTTTTTCCAATTTCTTTTATACATATACCTACAGACACACATGCATGTGCACATGCACACCTCTTCCTCACTTTCCATCCTCATTCCAACATTCACTTCAAATATCCCATATTATGTATACTTCTCTAAACCTTGTCCTTCCTATTCCATACTTCATAGCAATCCCTCTCAAAATCAACCCGGTTAGCTCTAATTATTTTCACAGCTGTGTAATGTTTCACAGTAGAGATACATGATTATGAATTCAATATTTCCCTTCTGATGTCCATTTAATTTGTTTCCTGTTTCATTGGATGTGACACGAACTGCAACAAACATTCCTTTACATGTATCTTGATGCTATTATATCTACAGGATGCCCAGTACTTGGGCTGTTGGCTTTAAAGGTATCACTTTTTTTTTTTATTTTCATAGATGCTGCCTAGCTGCTTCCAAAGACTAACAATTCACATTTCCATCAGAAGAATATGAGAAACTCCTTCTCCCTGCCTACTCTGTAGCAATAGGTATTATTGCTCTTTCTAACTCTTGCCAATCTGAAGCATATAATAATGACACCTCACTGTTACCTTAATTTTCTTTTCTCTGACCACTAGTAAATTTGAACATCTTTTATTTATTACTCTTTCAGATTAACTCTTTTGTGAGTTGTCTGTTCGTATTCTTGGCCAAATGTTGTGGGGAGGGGGGTGGTCATTTGAGTTTTTTGTCATTCTCTCTTAACCCCACCCCACCTGTATATTATAAATAATTACTCTCTGCTATGCTTCTCCTGACTTTTTTTTTTTTTTTTTTTTGCAGTACGCGGGCCTCTCACCATTGTGGCCTCTCCCGTTGTGGAGCACAGGCTCCAGACGCGCAGGCTCAGCGGCCATGGCTCAAGGGCCCAGCCGCTCTGTGGCATGTGGGATCTTCCCGGACCGGGGCACGAACCCATGTCCCCTGCAGTGGCAGGCAGACTCTCAACCGCTGCGCCACCAGGGAAGCCCTCTCCTGCCTTTTTGTGGTTTTTTACATCATTAAATAATCTGTAATAGTATCTATAATGGTGTCAGTCTTTAATTAATTAATTAATTATAATTAATTATAAAGTTAAATTATAAATTAATTGTAAAGTTCTCTCCTACTCCTTGGTTGCATATAATCTCTTAGATTCTCTTCTAAAATGTTATTTTATTGTTCACTGAAATCTTCAGGCAATGTGGAACTTCCATTTGCATATTTTTGTGATAGGGTCCAACTTTTTTTTTTTCTAGAAGGGTAGCCATATATCCGCACTATTTATTAAGTAAATCAGTCATTTCCTACTGAATTGAAATGCTACCTTTATCATATGGTGATTTTTCACATATGCTGGGATATATTCTTGAGTCTATCTACTATTCTATTAGTTCTAGGGTATTTATTTGTTTACTCTTTGCCAGTACCATACTGATTTTTAATATAGTGGTTTTGCTGAATTTCTATTTTTTTCATACTTTTCTTAGCATTTCTTGGGCATTTACTTTTATATTCGCAACTTGACTTGTTTTTATCCAATGAAAAGTTGTTTGAGAGTTTATTGGAATTATACTAAATTCACATAATCATTTTGGATGATTTGACATTTTATGATATAATGTCTCCCTATCCAAGAACATGGTATGCCCTTCTATTTATTCAGATTTATTTCATGTTTTTCTATATATGTACTTTATTTTTCTTGCCAAATTTATTTTTTTAATATTTTATAATTTCTTTAATATTCTGTAATTTTATATCACTATTTTGAATGAAATACTTTGCCCACTTTCTTTTCTAGGTGTCTTTATTAGCATAGAGAAAAAAGGCTTTTTTGTTTTCAATTATTTATTGAATCCGGTCACTTACAGAAATTTTATTAATTCTTGTAAGTGTTACTGAAGCCTACTGGGTTTTCTGAGTATACTATTATATCATCAGCCAAAAAAACATAGTGTCATTTATCTCAATTTCTCTAGCACCAAGTTGTATCTAGTACTTAGCAAGCACTCCGTAAATGTTTTAGGAATGAATGAACCAATGAATTAATGGATGAACAAATGAAGTGGGCCAGCGATTATTCATATGGTGGATTAAGGTTCCTTCTATTGTAGCACCACTCCAATGTATTACAGATCTTCCTTTTGAATGCCACAGCCATTTCTTACCTAGAAACCACTTAAGTTTCCAAATCTACAAAAGGAGAAGACGAATAAACATGATGACCACAGAGAATATGTTCCTGAATAGTGAAGGATCTTCCTGAGTGAATTGTAGTGTGTGTTCCTTGAGTTCCTCTTTTCATTTGCGCTCAGAGAGACTGTAAAGGGAGGCTTTGTTATTCTGACCAGGAAAGCAGTAACAAGCTGTCCCTATACTTTAGAATAAGTTAGAAGGCTTAAGGAGGCAAACTAATGCTTTTATTGAGTGAGGGCAGGCAGTTAGTCAAATGTTCACTTGCAGGAGCATTTCAGTGAAAGGTCCAGAAGTACAGACAAAAAAGTAAAGGCAGTTTGGGAAGCTTTCTAAATCTAGGAAGAGAGTCAAGGAAAAAAAGTGCACAGATGATGATAGAGAAAGCCAAAGAGTTGCCCATTTATGTATATGTGTTCATGTACATTTTAGTGGTCATCCATATATTACCTCCATGGCTATGCCTCACAAATATCGCATAACAGAATTGAAAGCATATGCTCACCTGTCTAACCTCTGTAAGTCAACTATACTTAAGGAGAGTCAAGCCACTAGGTCTATAATCTCAACCACAGCCATTCACCTTATGGTAGCGATTAGAGTTGTAGGTATAATTTATTACTGAGGGAATTAACCATTATCAATGTTGCAATCTTGATATTTCAACTCAACTAAGTGTCAATCTGCATCATAATAAATAATAAATAGGCCCCAAATGCTAGAAGCTTCTGATTTGATGTTATAAGAATATCACTTAATCCTGGAAGAGGTTTTCCAACAAACCACAGTAGCTCCCTGCTCTTTCACAATATTAAAATATACATATACATGTATGAAGGCACATGAAAAATTTTCCACTGCAAGAAACACCTTTGCTTTCAAAAACAGAAATGATGATCACCAGGCTGGAGAGCAAAGTTCTCCCCATAAATTACCAGCAAGAACTCCAAGTACTAAGACAACGAGGAGAAAAGAGTATGTTCAAGCTGCAGAAATAAATACAAACACAGATTACAAGACATGGTTACCAAAAGGGTGACCAAACTGTTCTTCAAGGGAAAACAAAATGTTTCTCTTAGAGAATCTAAAGGAAAATCCCTTGAGAGGCAGACAGAGTACCAACGTAGTAATTGGCTAAATAATCCCAAATACTGCATCTGAGCTAACAGCACAAAGCCAAATGAGGAGCATCAGCTTCTACACACACACACCAGGCTACTGGGGAGGTCTGATGCTCTGAAACATCTCTTCACATTTTTAGCTAATGAAAGGTTTATAAAGAAAATGTATCCCTCAACATAAGCCTAGCCCCATACACACACGAGTGCATTGGAGATGTGGCTCAGGTCTCCCATTTGCTTTGTGTAGCAGCTGGCACCCTGATGTTTGTTTGGCCTTTGCTCACAAGGCTAGTCCTGATGGAAGCGCTGTTGCCCTTCCTCTCTGAGAACCTGCATCCTTCTCATCTATTCTGTATCTGCCAGGCTTAGAATCACTTTCTTCCTGGGCCAGACCATGCTTCAATTCTTTTGATCACCATGACATAGAATTTGAAAACACTAAGAGACAGACCTCTCAAAATGGGTCATATGACCTTAATTCCCTATCAAAGGCAAGGCTAGGAAGAGTCCAGACATTACCTGTATTGCTGCCTGGCCTCTGCCCAGCAGTAAGAATGTTCAATCATACAAATGATCCTGAGTCTTTGAGCTGGGCTTCTTCACTCAGCAGTTAGGATAGGCAACAAAGGGTCTTCCCTACAGCCCAGAACAGGGCCCCTGAAGATGACCAAGAGAGTCACTCCAACAAACAGAAGGGGTGCTCTTTGCTTTCTCTGGGGCAGAACTGTGATTTCAGTTTAATGTAAGGCAATTAGAACATCCCTTTATCTGTAGACTGACCATTTCAACAATCCTGGTTTACACCTATTGTCCCTGAATAATTATTTATAGTGCACCTTTGCACTCTCGAAAAGTTCCACTGTGGAAAATGAATTATATTGTCAACCTACTTATTCAGGATTCCAAGACAATTACCTCCTTGATCCACCCAAGGTAGCATAAGCATCAACAAGGACAAACAGTGTTCCTAGGTGACTTGAAAGAGCAGGTTGGGGACTTAGAAATGGTACTCATTCTTCTCTGGTGCAGATATCAACCCTATCTTTCTGTGAGGTTGCATATCACTGAAAAAAATTAATCTGGAGATCTCATCTATTCCCATTGAAAGAAAAATTTATTATAAGACAGTATCAGTCAGGGTCCCAACAGGAAACAGACAACCCACCTAAACTAGGACCATTCAAAGAAAGTATATTTATGACAATGTGGTAATAGGGGGACCGCAAAGGATAGTACGTAAGCCTAATGCTTCATGCTAACCAAGCTGTCATCATGATAGACCCCAAGAAGAAGGGGAGGGAGAGCATCTTGCACAACTGGCTTCTTGAGCGAAGGAGAGACCCCTCAAGACACAGCTCAAGCCTCCCTTCTCTTATGAACCAATCCCACAAACCATCTGGCCCATGAAGATGCCACCCTGAAGAACAAACTGCACCACACATCCAGCTCTTACACATCCTGTGTTCTTACACACCCTTGCACAGTACAAATACGTCCTGTCTTTTCATCTAGACCATAAACTCTGTGAAGGCAGAGACCACATCTCTTATCTCTGTATCACAGAGATCTGTATCACAAGTGTTGTAACACCAGTGGCTCTAAACCTTTTATTTTTCCAACATAGCGCATAAAATCTATGACATTCATAGACAAGACATTCCCCACATGTATTCCCTGGGTTACACATAATTCCCACTGTGCTCCACCATTTCTCTCCCACTCAAGCTAGCAGAGCAAAATGAAGATGAGCGAGGTCAGGTCATTTTACAGATAGTCTTGAATCCACTTTGTCTTTTTATTCCAATGTAATATTTTTTTCTTTCTTAATTAATTAATTTTTATTGAAGTATAGTTGATTTAACACTCTGACTTTTAATGTAAATTATATACAGGCTTTGATGATCTGATACTATTAAGTGATGTCTGGCAACACGTCTCACAACTGCTCCTGCACACTGTGTCTTAACAGCGCAAGTACATAATGTGTTTGATGGTGAGAAGCAGGAAGGGGTCACCAAGTGGGTAGGAAGTGTGGAAGAAAAGTCTGTCTCCATCACTTCAAACACAGGTGCAGGACCATAGGAGAGGCCCCAAGCCTGGGATGCTATTGTTGGATCGAAGAAGAGATCCCACATTTACAAAACCAGAAGGGAGGAGCTAAAACGTGCCTTACACACTACCCACTCCACCCCTGAATTTCACAGATGAGGAAATTGGGTTATGAGGTATTCCTGTGATCACACAAGATACTAATCAAGGCATTAGTGGAACCCTGAACTCAACTGAAGACAATTTAAGAAAAAACAACAACAAAACTCTTTTCTTGCCTGGGAATGAATGAATTCATTCGTCCTTACCGAATGCAGATATTTACTGAGTGTCTGCCTTGTGCCAGGTAATGGGGATACACAGTAAACAAAAAAAAGAAGGGCCTGCTCTCAAATGGGGGTAGCATTTTATCTAGGTCAGCGAAGACTTTCTGATAAAGCAATGTAGGAGCAGAGAGGTAAAGGGAGGGAGGGAGTCACGTGGGTCCCTAGGGCAATAGGGTTCTAAGAAGTAGAGCAGTGTGTGCTTGGCATGTTCCAGGTGAGAAGGCCATTGTGACTTGTCTGGGGGGGAACAAGGGACAAGGGACTAGAGATGAGATGAGAGATCGGGGTGGGAGTGGGGGGTGGCCAGATCATGCAGGGTCTTGCATTTTACGGCCAATGAGATGGGAAGACACTGAGGAATTTTCAGCAGAAGTGGAGTATAATCTATGTCTTTAAAATGTCAGTCTAGATAGTAGGTGGGGAAGCGACTTGTCAGATCAAGGGGAGACGCAAGGAGGGAGCTAATGCAATGATCTAGGAAAGGGATGGGAGCAGTATGGACTAGGGTGATAGACATGAGGTGATGAAAAGTGGTCAGATTCTGAACATATTGTTACAAGACTGCTGACAGAATTTGAGGATTGATTGAATGTGAAATGTGAGGGGAAGAAGGGAGTGACAGATGAGGTCCAAGTTTTTGGCCTGAGTAACTGAAAGATTGAAGTGGACACTTACCAAGAAAGAAGAATGAGAGAAAGCAGGTTTGAAGAGGAAGGTCAAGAATCTTTCTGAACATGCTAGTTAGATCTGCCTTTTAGAAATCGAAGTGGGTCATCCAGCAGGCCAGTGGACACACAGGTGTGGAGTTCAGAAGAGAGGTTGGGGGGCATCTGCACAGAGGTGGCATACTGAGTCATCCGACAGCATGTGAGGGCAGACAGAGAAGAGCCCAGGACCGAGCCCAAGTTCAAGTACTAGGTTGCCCTTCCCAAACATCACATGTGCACTTTAACTTAAGACTTTCTGCAGACAGTGGCTCTTCTTTCTCCTTCACCATCAGCTGAAGGACAATTCCCTGGGAGAATGTCAATGAGCCTCTCCTTTCTACTTCAGGAAGCAGCACTCCCCTTTCAGCCTGCTTCCCACTCCAGCAGGAAGAATGGTGAAGGGACAAAGGAACCAGCCCAGAGAACAGGAGCACTGCCACTGTGGAATGGTGAGTACGAGAGAGAAGTGACACCTCCCAGACCTCTCCTAGACATCAATGACTAAGCCATCCCCAAACAGAATGGGCAATGAGAGAAGCAGAGGCAAACCAAGTCAGCAGGTGAGCAAACTTCTTGATAAGGGGCACATCCTGACAAGGGAGGGAGTCTGATCACAGCCCAGAGTGGTGATGGTCATGTCCTTCATGCTATAAGGGATGACTGGCTATAAGGGCCGAGAGTTACAGATACTGCAAGTTGAACCATTTTTGTTGCCAAGGACAGAGCAACAGCAGCAGGTCCTGACACTCAGCTGAGGCAGGGGCTTCAACTGGGCTCTGGGAAAAACCCCTTATGGGTTATTTAACTTCTCCAAGAATTGGCTTTCTCTCTGCTATGAGTTGGAAATGGTTAAATGGAGCTCCTTTATGGAGAAAATTTTTCAGAAATAACTTATGAAGAATTAGCTTCTGAGTAAAAATAGCATCACCACATTAAGTTTTAGACAGTTAAAAATAGGTAAACTCCCATTGTGATGAACTCAAGGAACTTGCCAATTATTTTAATGAACTAAAATGGTGTAAAATTAACACATTGCTAGAAACCAGGTTCCAGGTTGAGGGATCTGGAGGAGAAAGAATGCCAACATCCGGCTTCTGTTAATAAATCCACAAGCAAAAGGGAATTGAACCCAGCAGGGGAAAGAAATATCAAGAATACACAAAGACATATATTCCCCCTTTCTTTCACTGGATGCTGGGCCTTTGTTTTATGTGTTTTAAAATTAATTCTTTGGAATATGATATGGCACCTAATTAGATGGCTAGTCTTTCTAGGTGGAGAATAAGAGTTACTGAAGAAAAATCACTTCTATTAGAACAAACCTGCTAGGAAAAGCTCAGCTATCCTGTCATCCACAAGGCAGGTAGCACACAATCAATTTCTCTTAGTGAAGAGAGAGAAACAAGGAGCAGTGTCACACAGAACTTGTGCTTGAACTTGAACATCAATCATTTATTTCTCTTATATGGGCAGTAACTCTATCAGATGATTATTGCACATGATTGACTGAAGACAGAGCAAGAAAGCACTGTTTGCAGAGTATAACAAAACAGCCATAAGTTATCATTCTGAAGTCAGAGAGAGAGATATGTCCATATCCTAGCTCTACAAATTTCTAGCTGTGTGACCTTGAACAAGTTGCTTTACCTCTCTGTGTCTTGTTTCCCTCTTCCTTAAAATGAAGAAGTAGCACCTATCTCATAGGGTTATGAGAATTGAATATGATGATTAAATGTACAGTACTCAGTACATACCTGAAAGCAGCTATTAACCATTCATATAATGAATCATGCAAAATTTTTTACTGTCTAGAAAATTTTCTTATAATGATATTTACTGTGTTGGGATTTAACTGAGAAAGACATCAAGAGACATCTGAAATGCCAATGCAGCTACCCTGGGGTTCTCTGGTAAACTCAGATCCCTAATGGGAATTTATAAAAGAAGGAAAGAAGGATACAGAACCAGAGCAAGCTGTTTTTAGTAGCATAAACTGAGTACCTGGCAATATAACATACAAAATGAATGAAGGTTTGCCTCATAGAAAAAAAGATCGGATTTGTGGCTACCAGGGGTGGGGGGGAGGGGCCACGGAGAGGGGATTGGATGAAGGTGGTCAAAAGGTATAAAGTTCCAATTATAAGATAAATAAGTAACAGTGACAAAGACAAAAAAAATTTAATTATCTCTTTAAGGAAAAAGTATATGATATTGATGAAGTACTGTAAGACACCATCAGTATTCTAACTAAAACTTGCCACTTGAAATTTCAAAGATGAAATGATACTTAACAAAAAACAAGAATTGGGAAAATCGGTTCAATGGCAGAATTTGGATTAATCTGTCTTCAACATCCTGCGGAGAGGGAGGCCCTTCTGGAGTAAAAAGGCACTGACAACATTGTTCACTTATCCACATTCCAGCAAGGATGGATGGCTGGCTGCTGGAAAGGGACTGTGCACAACAGGCCAAGGGATTAATATAGTATGATGCACATAGCCACGATGCGAGAATTTTTTGGTCAATGTTTAGCAAAATCATTATGTTGGAGAAACCATTTACTATTTTGTTATGAATTATACATTGATTAGGGTTGCCAGATTTAGAAGATAAAAATACAGGGCATCTGGACTTCCCTGGTGGCGCAGTGGTTAAGAATCCGCCTGCCAATGCAGGGGACACGGGTTCGAGCCCTGGTCTGGGAAGATCCCATGGGCTGCGGAGCAACTAAGCCCGTGCACCACAACTACTGAGCCTGTGCTCTAGAGCCCGCAAGCCACAACTACTGAGCCCACATGCCACAACTACTGAAGCTCGTGAGCCTGGAGCCCGTGCTCCACAGCAAGAGAAGCCACCGCAATGAGAAGCCACCACAATGAGAAGCCCACACACCGCAACGAAGAGTAGCCCCCGCTCAATGCCACTAGAGAAAGCCCACATGCAGCAATGAAGACCCAACACAGCCATAAATAAATAAATAAATATTTTAAAAAATACAGGGTATCCAGTTAAATTTAAATTTCAGATAATAATAATAATTTTTAGCATAAGTATGTTCCATGCAATATGTGGCTACCCATCACTAGGCCACCAGTAACTTGTCACTTAAGTAGGACCGGATGCAGGGAAGGAAGCAACTTCCTTCAGTTTTGGCAGACAGCACAAGTTCTGTGTGACACTGCTCCTTGTTTCTGAGGAAGGCATTCAGCATTGATCACTTCCACTGAACTAGTCCAGTTGTTTCTAAACACACACACGCACACACAAGAGTTATTTAGAAACAACTTTTGATGTGAAATCCTAACATGTTAAACAGATTTTTTTCTAAAAGGAGGGTAAGGACCTCTGGTTGAATGGAGAAGTTAGGGGTAGGATGGAGGAAGATGGACGGTCTAGATCTCTGCCCACTTACCATCATCTCTGCCCTCATAGCAGCCCCAAAGGATCTCCTTGGAACAAAGGGACTCTACAGAACAGATGTAGAACATCAATCATTTATTTCATCAGGCCCACCAAGTCTTACTTAAAACTGAATGTCCAGATCCACTTAATGTACGCCTTACTTGTATATGTCCTTGTCTATGCCAGAGTTTCTTCTTACTGCAGACAATATCATCAAACTCCCACAAGAGAGACACTGGAGTCCTATTTGACTCATCTCAGTCCTTCTGCCATAACCATTCTGTTGCCACAGTCTGCTCTTTTTTACTTTGCAACAACTGTGCCTCTGTGACATGAAAGAAGCAGCTAAAAACAGAAAAACTCTCCCCAACAATTCATCTTATCCACATGGTAACAATTATCTAGGAATTGAAATAAACTTCCAGACGCTTTAAGTACATTTTCTAGTCATCCTCTAGATACTTACTAACACAAAGACATAGCCAACACTCTCCACTCAGCCCTTCCTCTCAGAGTTGGTTTAGAAGAATGTTCTCATCGTGGGTACAAGAAACACTGCTATCACACAGAAGTCTTTTCCCTCACCCATTGCTACAACTATCTGCAAGGCTGCCATGCCATCTCCTGCAGACCCACCTCCATTTGGTATGTGAGGAATGTCCTTGAACACACTTTTCAGGTTTATTCAAATCCTTGTTATTCTTGCCCTCCATAATGTATTTTCAACATACTTCTCCCTGGCCCCTGTCTGGGAGTAATCATCCACTATGATTTTACCCCAAACCATTCTCCACAAAAGACCTTATATTTTTGAAAGAAGCACCACAGAGCCATTCCCAGAGCACATGGAGAACATGCCTGACCAGCTTAAAAAGCCAACTTCAAACCAATGGACAGCTACGTTTCATTTAAGGATATATGTCCATTCAGTTTGCTCATTTAAAGTTATGTGCCTACAAAAAAGCTACTAAAACTAATTAGTGAATTTAGCAAAGTTATAAGATTCAAGATCAGTACACAAAAATCAATTGTATTTCTATATACTAGCAACAGAGAATCACAAATTGAAAAATAATAGTACCATTTGCAATACCATCCCCCAAAAGTAAAACAGGTAGGGATAACTCTGACAAAAGATTATGCAATACCTGTACTGAAAATGACAAAACAATGCTGAGACCAATTTTTAAGGACATAAATAAAACCATGTTCATGAATTAGAAAACTCAATAATGTTAAGATACTAATTTTCTGCAAATTGATCTAGACAGTCAATGCAACTCCAAGCAAATCCCAAAAAATCGGCATACTAATTCGAAAATTCATATGAAAATTCAAAGGACAGATAGCAAAAACAACTCTGACCAAAAAAGAACAAAGTTGGAGGACTAACAGCACCTAATCTCAAGACTTATTATAAAGCTACAGTAATCAAGACACATGGTATTGGTGGAAAGACAGACAAACAGATCGATGAAACAGAATAAAGAATTCAGAAATGGAATCATAAACATACCCATTTTTGAAAAAGGTGAAAAGGCAATTAGTGGAAAAAGGATAATCTTTTCAACAAACAGTGCTGAAACAACTGGATTGTCATATGCAAAGGAGAAGGAGGAGAAAAAGAAGGGGGAGAACTTTAATCCATATTTCTACACATGTAATAATTAATTCAGAATGGTTCATTGACCTAAAACTATATGAGACTAAACCTAAAACTATAAAACTTCTAGAAGAAAACATATGATAAAAGCTTTATGATCTTGCATTAGACAAAATTTTCTTAGATAATGACACCAAAATCCATAATCCACAAAGGAAAAATAAATCAATAAATTAGATTTCATCAAAATTAAAAACACACACTCTTCAAAAGACACTGCTAGGGTAATTAAAAGAGAAACCACAGAATGGAGAAAACTATTGACAAATCAAACATTTGATAAAGGACTTGTAACCAGAATATATAAAAAACTCTTAAAATCAATAACAATAAAAGCAACTCAATAAAAAATGATCAAAAGGTTTGAACAGGCACATCACCAAAAAAGACATATGGATGGCATATAAGTACATAGGAGATGTTCAACATTATTAATCATTACAGAAATAAAAATTAAAACCATAATGGAATTCCGCTACATATCTATTTGAATAGCTGAAATTAAAAAGAGTGAGTACACCAAGGGTTAGTGAGGATGTACAGAACACATAACATTTATATACTTCCTACAGGAATGTAAAATGCTAAAATTGTTTTGGAAAACAGTTCGACAGTTTCTTAAATAAACATACACCTACCATATATCCAGCCATTACATTCCTAAGTATTTGCCTAAGAGAGCTTAAAGCACATGTTAATACAAAGACATGAACATGAATGTTCATAGTAGCTTTAGTGCAATAGCCAAGAACTAGAAACAATTCAAACACCCATCAACAGATGAACAGATAAGCAATCTGTGGTATATCCATCCAATGGAATACTATTCAGCAGTGAAAAAGGAATGACCTGTTGAAACATGCAATAACATGAATAAATTTCAAAATAATTATTCTGAGTGAAAGGAGTTATACTCCCCCCCCAAAAAAAGAGTAGGTGCTGTATGATTCCATTTACAGTAAGTTCAAGAAAATGCTAATTAGTCCATAATGACAGAAAGAAGATCAGTCGTTGCCTAGGGACAATGAAATAGGGGGGATTACAAAAGGTTACAAGAAAAGTTTTAGAAGTGATGGGTGTACATATCTTGATTATGGTGATGGCTTCAAACGTGTATACGTGTCAAAATACATCAAATTGTATACTTTAAAGATGTGCAATTTAGGGCTTCCCTGATGGCGCAGTGGTTGAGAGTCCGCCTGCCGATCCAGGGGATGCGGGTTCATGCCCCGGACCAGGAGGATCCCACATGCCGCGGAGCGGCTGGGACCATGAGCCGTGGCTGCTGTGCCTGCGCGTCCGGAGCCTGTGCTCCACAGCGGGAGAGGCCACGGCAGTGGGAGGCCCGTATACTGCAAAAAACAAAAATGTGCAATTTATTGTGTGTCAATTAAACTTTGACAAAACTGTTTAAATAATTTATTAGTGAAGTACAGTTGACTTACAATGTTGTGTTAGTTTCTGGTGTATAGCAAAGTGATTCAGTTTTATATATACAACTATATATATGTCTGTGTGTGTGTGTGTGTGTGTGTGTGTGTATATAAAGACTATATATATTTATTCTCTTTCATATTCTTTTTCACTATAGGTTATTACAATATATTCAATATACTTCTCTGTGCTTGTCTTGTATCTATTTTTTTAATTTTTGAATTTTATTTTATTTATTTTTTTATACAGCAGGTTCTTATTAGTCATCAATTTTACACATATCAGTGTATACATATAAAGCCCAATTGCCCAATTCATCACACCACCACCCACACCACCCCCCATGGCTTTACCCCCTTGGTTTCCATATGTTTGTTGTCTACATCTGTGTATCAATTTCTGCCCTGCAAACCGCTTCATCTGTACCATTTTTCTAAGTTCCACATATATGTGCTAATATACGATATTTTTCTCTTTCTGACATACTTCACTCAGTAAGACAGTCTCTAGATACATCACGTCTCAAGAAATGACCAAATTTCCTTCCTTTTTATGGCTGAGTAATATTCCAATGTGTATATGTACCACAACTTCTTTGTCCATTCATCTGTCGATGGGCATTTAGGTTGCTTCCATGACCTGGCTGTTGTAAATACTGCTGCAGTGACCATTGGGGTGCATGTGCCTTTTTGAATTATGGTTTTCTCTGGGTATATGCCCAATAGTGGGATTGCTGGATCATATGGTAAATCTATTTTTACTTTTTTAAGGAACCTCCATACTGTTCTCCATAGTGGCTGTATCAATTTACATTCCCACCAACAGTGCAAGAGGGTTGGTTCCCTTTTCTCCGCACCCTCTCCATCATTTGCTGTTTGTAGATTTTCTGATGTTTCCCATTCTAAATTGTGTGAGGTGATACCTCATTGTAGTTTTGATTTGCATTTCTCTAATAATTAGTGATGTTGAGCAGCTTATCATGTGCCTTTTGGCCATCTGTATGTCGTCTTTGGAAAAATGTCTATTTAGGTCTTCTTCCCATTTATTGACTGGGTTGTTTGTTTTTTTAATATTGAGCTGCATGAGCTGTTTATATATTTTAGAGATTAATCTTTTGTCCGTTGATTCGTTTGCAAATATTTTCTCCCATTCTGAGGGTTGTCTTTTCGTCTTGTTTGTAGTTTCCTTTACTTTGCAAAAGCTTTTAAGTTTCATGAGGTCCCATTTGTTTATTTTTGTTTTTATTTCCATTACTCTATGAGGTAGATCAAAAAAGAACTTGCTGTGATTTATGTCAAAGTGTGTTCTTCCTACGTTTTCCTCTAAGAGTTTTATAGTGTCCAGTCTTACATTCAGTTCTGTAATCCATTTTGAGTTTATTTTTGTGTATGGTGTTAGGGAATGTTCTAATTTCATTCTTTTACATGTAGCTGTCCAGTTTTCACAGCACCACTTATTAAAGAGGCTGTCTTTTCTCCATTGTATATCCTTACCTCCTCTGTCATAGATTAGTTGACCAAGGTGCGTGGGTTTACCTCTGGGCTTTCTGTCTTGTTCCACTGACCTATGTTTCTGTTTTTGTGCCAGTACTATATTGTCTTGATTACTGTAGCTTTGTAGTATAGTCTGAAGTTAGGGAGTCTGATTTCTCCAGCTCTGTTTTTTCCCTCAAGACTGCTTTGGCTATTCGGGGTCTTTTGTGTCTCCATACAAATTTTAAGATTTTTTTGTTCTAGTTCTGTAAAAAATGCCATTGGTAATTTGATAGGGATTGCATTGAATCTATAGATTGCTTTGGGTAGTAGAGTCATTTTCACAATATTGATTCTTCCAATCCAAGAACATGGTATACCCCTCCATCTGTTGGTATCATCTTTAATATCCTTCATCCGTGTCTTATAGTTCTCTGCATACAGGTCTTTTGTCTCCCTAGGTAGGTTTATTCCTAGGTATTTTATTCTTTTTGTTGCAATGGTAAATGGGAGTGTTTCCTTAATTTCTGTTTCAGATTTTTCATCATTAGTGTATAGGAATGTAAGAGATTTCTGTGCATTAATTTTGTATCCTGCAACTTTACCAAATTCATTGATTAGCTCTAGTAGTTTTCTGGTGGCATCTTTAGGATTCTCTATGTATAGTATCATGTCATTTGCAAACAGTGACAGTTTTACTTCTTCTTTTCCAAGTTGTATTCCTTTTATTTCTTTTTCTTCTCTGATTGCCATGGCTAGGACTTCCAAAACTACATTGAATAATAGTGGTGAGAGTGGACATCCTTGTCTTGTTCCTGATCTTAGAGGAAATGCTTTCAGTTTTTCACCATTGAGAATGATGTTTGCTGTGGGTTTGTCATATATGGCCTTTATTATGTTGAGGTAGGCTCCTGGTATGCCCACTTTCTGGATAGTTTTTATCATAAATGGGTGTTGAATTTTGTCAAAAGCTTTTTCTGCATCTATTGAGAAGATCATATGGGTTTTCTTCTTCAATTTGTTAATATGGTGTATCACATTGATTGATTTGCGTATATTGAAGAATTCTTGCATCCCTGGGATAAATCCCACTTGATCATGGTGGAAGATCCTTTTAATGTGTTCTTGGATTCTATATGCTAGTATTTTCTTCAGGATATTTGCATCTATGTTCATCAGTGATATTGATCTGTAATTTTCTTTTTTTGTAGTATCTTTTTCTGGTTTTGGTATCAGGGTGATGGTGGCCTCATAGAAATGAGTTTGGCAATGTTCCTTCCTCTGCAATTTTTTGGAAGAGTTTGAGAAGGGTGGGTGTTAGCTCTTCCCTAAATGTTTGATAGAATTCACCTGTGAAGCTGTCTAGTCCTGTACTTTTGTTTGCTGGAAGATTTTGTTTTTGTTTTTGTTTTGCGGTATGCGGGCCTCTCACCATTGTGGCCTCTCCCACTGTGGTGCACAGGCTCCGGACGTGCAGGCCCAGCAGCCATGGCTCACGGGTCCAGCCACTCCACGGCATGTGGGCTCCTCCTGGACCAGGGCATGAACCTGTGTCCCCTACATCGGCAGGCGGACTCTCAACCACTGCGCCACCAGGGAAGCCCTGTTGGAAGATTTTTAATCACAGTTTCAATTTCATTACTTGTGATTGGTCTATTCATATTTTCTATTTCTTCTTGGTTCAGTCTTGGAAGGTTATACCTTTCTAAGAATGTGTCCATTTCTTCCAAGTTGTCCATTTTACTGGCATACAGTTGCTTGTAATAGTCTCTTAGGATGCTTTCTATTTCTGCGGTGTCTGTTGTAACTCTCCATTTTCATTTCTAATTTTATTGATTTGAGTCCTCTCCCTCTCTTTCTTGATGAGTCTGGCTAATGGTTTATCAATTTTGTTTATCTTCTCAAAGAACCAGCTTTTAGTTCTATTGATCTTTGCTATTGTTTTCTTTGTTTCTGTTTCATTTATTTCTGCTCTGACATTTATGATTTCTTACCTTCTGCTAACTTTGGGTTTTGTTTCTTCTTCTTTCTCTATTTGCTTTAGGTGTAAGGTTAGATTGTTTATTTGAGATTTTTCTCATTTCTTTGGTAGTCTTGTATAGCTATAAACTTCCCTCTTAGAACTGCTTTTGCTGCATCTCATAGGTTTTGGACCATCATGTTTTCATTGTCATTTGCCTCTAGGTATTCTTTGATTTCCTCTTTGATTTCTTCAGTGATCGCTTCGTTACGTAGTAACATATTGTTTAGCCTCCATGTGTTTGTCTCTTTTACGTTTTTGTCCCTGTAATTCATATCTAATCTCATAGCGTTGTGGTCCAAAAAGATGCCTGATATGATTTCAATTTTCTTAAATTTACTGAGGCTTGATTTGTGACCCAAGATTTGATCTATCCTGGAGAATGTTCTGTGCACACTGGAGAAGCAACTGCAATCTGCTGTTTTTGGATGGAATGTCCTATAAATATCAATTAAATCTATCTGGTCTACTGTGTCATTTAAAGCTTCTGTTTCCTTATTTATTTTCATTTTGGATGATCTGTCCATTGGTGTAAGTGAGGTGTTAAAGCCCCGCACTATTATTTTGTTACTGTCGATTTCCTCTTTTATAGCTGTTAGCAGTTGCCTCATGTATTGAGGTGCTCCTATGTTGGGTGCATATATATTTATAATTGTTATATCTTCTTCTTGGATTGATCCCTTGATCATTATGTAGTGTCCTTCCTTGTCTCTTGTAACATACTTTACTTTAAAGTCTATTTTATCTGATATGAGTATTGCTTCTCCAGGTTTCTTTTGATTTCCATTTGCATGGAAGATCTTTCTCCATCCCCTTTCAGTCTGTATGTGTCCCTAGGTCCCAAGTGGGTCTCTTGTAGAGAGCATATATATGCCTCTTGTTTTTATATACATTCAGCAAGCCTGTGTCTTTTGGTTGGAGCATTTAATCCATTCACATTTAAGGTAATTATTGATATGTATGTTCCTATGACCATTTTCTTAATTGTTTTGGGTTTGTTTTTGTAGGTCCTTTTCTTCTCTTGTGTTTCCCACTTAGAGAAGTTCCTTTAGCATTTGTTGTAGAGCTCGTTTGGCGGTGCTGAATTCTCTTAGCTTTTGCTTGTCTGTAAAGCTTTTGATTTCTCTATCGAATCTGGATGAGATCCTTGCCAGGTAGAGTAATCTTGGTTGTAGGTTCTTCCCTGTCATCACTTTAAGTATATCATGCCACTCCTTTCTGGCTTGTAGAGTTTCTGCTGTGAAATCAGCTGTTAACCTTATGCAAGTTCCCTTGTATGTTATTTGTTGTTTTTCCCTTCCTGCTTTCAATAATTTTTCTTTGTCTTTAATTTTTGCCAATTTGATTACTATGTGTCTCGGCATGTTTCTCCTTGGGTTTATCCTGTATGGGAATCGCTGCGCTTCCTGCACTTGAGAGGCTATGTCCTTTCCCATGTTAGGGAAGTTTTCAACTATAATCTCTTCAAATATTTTCTCTAGTCCTTTCTCTCTCTCTTCCCCTTCTGGGACCCCTATAATGCAAATGTTGTTGCAATTAATGGTGTCCCGGAGGTCTCTTAGGCTGCCTTCATTTCTTTTCATTCTTTTTTCTTTATTCTGTTCCACAGCAGTGAACTCCACCATTCTGTCTTCCAAGTCACTTATCCGTTCTTCTGCCTCAGTTATTCTGCTATTGTTTCCTTCTTGCATAGTTTTCATTTCAGTTATTGTATTGTTCATCTCTGATGGTTTGTTCTTTAATTCTTCTAGGTCTTTGTTAAACATTTCTTGCATCTTCTCGATCTTTGCCTCCATTCTTTTTCCGAGGTCCTGGATCATCTTCACCATCATTATTCTGAATTCTTTTTCTGAAAGGTCGCCTATCTCCACTTCATTTAGCTGTTTTACTGGGGTTTTATCTTGTTCCTTCATCTGGTACATAGCCCTCTGCCTTTTCATCTTGTCCATCTTCCTGTGAATGTGGTTTTTGTTCCACAGGCTGCAGGATTGTAGCTCTTGCTTCTGCTGTCTGCCCTCTGGCAGATGAGGCTATCTAAGAGGCTTGTGCAAGTTTCCTGATGGGAGGGACGGGTGGTGGGTAGAGCTGACTGTTGCTCTGGTGGGCAGAACTCAGTAAAACTTTAATCTGCTTGACTGCTGATGGGTGGGGCTGGGTTCCCTGCCTGTTGGTTGTTTGGCCTGAGGCAACCCAACGCTGGAGCCTACCTGGGCTCTTTGGTGGGGCTAATGACAGACTCTGGGAGGGCTCACACCAAGGAGTACTTCCTAGAACAACTGCTGCCAGTGTCCTTGTCCCCATGGTGAGCCACAGCCACCCCTCACTTCTGCAGGAGACCCTCCAACATAGCAGGTAGGTCTGGTTCCGTCTCCCCTGGGGTCACTGCTCCTTCCCCTGGTTGCCGATGCACACACTACTTTGTGTGTGCCCTCCAAGAGTGGAGTCTCTGTTTACCCCAGTCCTGTCAAAGTCCTGCAATCAAATCCCACTTGCCTTCAAAGTCTGATTCTCTAGGAATTCCTCCTCCCGTTGCCGGACCCCCAGGTTGGGAAGCCTGACATGGAGCTCAGAACCTTCACTCCAGTGGGTGGACTTCTGTGGTATAAGTGTTCTCCAGTCTGTGAGTCACCCACCCAGCAGTTATGGGATTTGATTTTACTGTGATTGCGCCCCTCCTACCATCTCATTGTGGCTTCTCCTTTGTCTTTGGATGTGGGGTATCTTTTTTGGTGAGTTCCAGCGTCTTCCTGTCGATGACTGTCCAGCAGCTAGTTCTGATTCTGTTGTTCTCACAAGAGGGAGTGAGAGCACATCCTTCTACTCCACCCTCTTGGTTCAGGGCTGTTGTATCTATTTTATATATAGTAATTTTTATCTGCTAATCCCAAACTCCTAATTTATCACTCTCCCCCCTTCCCCTTTGGTAACCGTAAGTTTGTTTTTTATGTCTATAAGTCTGTTTCTGTTTTGTAAATAAGTTCATTTGCATCAGTTTTTAGATTCCACATATAAGTGATATCATATGATATTTGTCTCTCTCTCTGTCTGAGTTACTTCATTTAGTATGAAAATCTCTAAGTCCGTACATGTTGCTGCGAATGGCATTATTTTGTTCTTTTTTATGGCTGAGTAATATTCCATTGCATATATGTGCCACACCTTCTTTATCTATTATCATTCATGTTGATGGACATTTAGGTTGCTTCCATGTCTTGGCTACTGTAAATAGTGCTGCTATGAACACTGGGGTATAAAAAAATTTTAAGAAGTATTTAGGAAAAAGAATTAATCGTTATTTGGCCTGGTCTCTGCAATGTCCTATTTCAACAACTATTTGGCAGCCAAGAATTATATGACAACAGTCTTAAGCTTTAGTGAGGCTGTTGAAAAACATCAAATGGAACCAAATTCATAACTGATAGAAAAACGCCTTCAATTCACCATCCCCACTGTCTTACTTACCTTACTCAGATGCCCAGAGCTGCCTACAAAGATTCTTTCCTTCTGTCTCTAAACTCCCCCACATCCCCTCTTCCTTAGCCTTGCCCAAGAAACTGACTGTGGTCTTTTCCCCATGTTTCCCTACCTGCCTGGGTGTATTCTCCAGTCACTCTGCCATAGCTTCCACCAGTACTTTTTTTTTCTTCAACATCTTTACTGGAGTATAATTGCTCTACAATGGTGTGTTACCTTCCGCTGTATAACAAAGTGAATCAGCCACACGTATACACATATCCCCTTAACCCCTCCTTCTTGCATCTCCCTCCCATCCTCCCTATCCCACCCCTCTAGGTGGTCACAAAGCACCGAGCTGATCTCCCTGTGCTATGCGGCTGCTTCCCACCAGCCATCCATTCTACATTTGGTAGTGTATATATGTCCATATGTCCTCTCACTTCATCCCAGCTTACCCTTCCCCCTCCCCATGTCCTCAAGTCAATTCTCTATGTCTGCATCTTTATTCCTGTCCTGCCCCTAGGTTCTTCAGAACTTTTTTTTTTTTAGATTCCATATATATATATGTGTTAGCATACAGTATTTGTTTTTCTCTTTCTGACTTAACTTCACTCTGTATGACAGACTCTAGGTCCATCCACCTCACTACAAATATCTCAATTTCATTTCTTTTTATGGCTGAGTAATATTCCATTGTATATATATGCCACATCTCCTTTATCCATTCATCTGTCGATGGACACTTAGGTTGGTTCCATGTCCTGGCTATTGTACATAGTGCTGCAATGAACATTGTGGTACATGACTCTTTTAGAATTATTGTTTTCTCAGGGTATATGCCCAGTAGTGGGATTGCTGGGTCCTGTGGTAGTTCTATTTTTAGTTTTTTAAGGAACCTCCATACTGTTCTCCACAGTGGCTGTATCAATTTACATTCCCACCGACAGTGCAAGAGGGTTCCCTTTTCTCCACACCCTCTCCAGCATTTATTGTTTGTAGACTTTTTGATGATGGCCATTCTGACTGGTGTGAGGTGATACCTCATTGTAGTTCTGATTTGCATTTCTCTAATGATTAGTGATGTTGAGCACCCTTTCATGTGTTTGTTGGCAGTCTGTATGTCTTTGGAGAAGTGTCTATTCAGATCTTCTGACCATTTTTGGATTGGGTTGTTTGTTTTTTTGATATTGAGCTGCATGAGCTGCTTGTAAATTTTGGAGATTAATCCTTTGTCAGTTGCTTCATTTGCAAATATTTTCTCCCATTCTGAGGGTTGTCTTTTCATCTTGTTTACGATTTCCTTTACTGTGCAAAAGCTTTTAAGTTTCGTTAGGTCCCATTTCTTTATTTTTGTCTTTATTTCCATTTCTCTAGGACATGGGTCAAAAAGGATCTTGCTGTGATTTATGTCATAGATTGTTCTGCCTATGTTTTCCTCTAAGAGTTTTATAGTGTCTGGCCTTACATTTAGGTCTTTAATCCATTTTGAGTTTATTTTTGTGTATTCCACTAGTACTTTTATTTCTTCTCAATTCTAATCTCCTAGTCCTTCTAGTTCAGCATTTTTCTATTATCCTAACCAGGATAACTAAAATCTCAGAAGCCAAAAAGTAAAAATCATCTTTCTTGGAAGCAGAATAAGTAGGGACAGAGAGGAATGCTAATTTATAAATATATATATTTTTAATTCTAACAGGTGGGGAGTAGAGGGGAATATCTTATTTAAAAAAGGAAAGATTGGTCCCAGGATCTGGTCTCCTCTCAGCATAGAGCCCCTCCCCGATCCTGGCATACCCTCCTCATTCATTCTCTCAGGCAAAGAGACTCAAGTTCACGTCATTCGGTCTTCCCATTCTGATTCTAAATTGCATCCCTATGCCAGAAACAAATTTCCCCTTCCTAATTCACCTTTCCCATTCCCTTTCCACAGCTGTGCTAAAATAGCAAAATGCCTCTTCTCTGAACCCCTCCCCAAGCCACTTGAAGAGAAATGACCGATTTCATCATTTCAAAACATGTTACGGTCACAACTCCTTCTCCATGTGTCTTTTGACGTGAATATAATGATGCAAATTCTTTATGAATTTAAAGGCTCTATTTCTTAAATGTTTGTCCATTTATCTTCATACAATTAATATAATTAACCTGTCTGCCTGCACCATTACTCTCTGAAGAAGACTATAAAGTTTTAGAGAACCAGGGGTCCATCTGTTTAATCACCACCCGCCTACTGCTTCATGTCCCAACATTATCAAACCAATTATAGTGCCCAGCCCACATCCCCAGCCCACATCCTCTTTCATCCCCCTGAGCATTACCTCTCTCTAAAGCAGAGGTTGGCAAGTTTCTCCTGTAAAGGACAAAAGAGTAAATATTTTAGGCTTTGGGAGCCATATGGTCTCTGTCACAACTACTCAACTCTGCCATTATAGTGCAAATGCATACACAATACATAAACGAGTAAGTGTGGCTGTGCTCCAATAAATTCTTATTTTGAAAAACAGACAACAGGCCAGATTTGGCCTGCAGGCTGCAGTCTGCCAAACCCTGGTCTAAAGCATCCTGCCTTCTAACCTCCATCTGGCTAGCTCCTGGTTTTCCGACAAGACTCATCACAAGTTATCTTCTTGAGAGTACTTTCTCCTATTCCTGGGTAGGTGCATCCTTTCTTTGTAGTCCTGTAGCATATATACCAAAGTATTTTGCAGGGGGAGGAAAAGCTTCTTCCCCAAGCCTGATGTTTCCTTCCACATGGAGGGAGTTCCACATCCATGACACTGCTGGCCCCTCTCTACTCCCACAAACTCTTCCCATGGGAGACGGAGCAACTTGGAGTGGGCTTACTCTTCTTGTTGGTGGGAGCAAAACGTCCACAGAGAACACATATTCTTCCCACCTCCCGATGCCATGAGGGGGCACTTCTAGGAAAGCCCTGTCTATCCAGTGCTGCCTGTGCCTGGGTGCGTAAATCTCTCTCCAGATTTCTCCATTATCAGTTATCAGTAACAGTAATATTTTTATCACTATCTGACTTTTGGATTATCTCTTAATTGCTTCAGAATTCTAGAGGGAGTCAGGGGAGGTATTTACTAAGCCCCACTCACTGCAACATAGACCACTCGCCACAGCACTCAGCATGTTACTTACAAGTATTCTTTGTATATCTTCTTTTACGTTAGTCAATGATTCTCAGGGTAGACCTTAGTCCCCTGGAGGGCCCTTCCAGTGACCGTGAGCAGACCCAGAAATGCAAGTCTTCTTTCATACTTATAGCACATGACACACTTTCTATTGGCTTTTATTTTTACCTACAACCTAACGTTCCTTACTAATATCCTACCAGTGAGTTAGCTGTACTTGCTAAGTTGAAGCTATGAATAGAGTTTACTGAATCTTTAATTCAGTATCGGGTTAAGTCTGGCAGCCACTCATTTGGAAATACTGCAAAACTTTTACATGAGCACACGGGACAGAATCACAGTTTTCAGGAAACACAATTTGTGAATCATGTATCACTGATGCTGTCTACAATTGGTCATGGTTTCCAACTATTGCTATTCGCTTTTGGCTTTTGCATTATACATTACAGTAAGTATAACATCTTTATGAATTTATTGTGTGTCATTTGGGTAACCTTACAATGTATATTAATGCATATTTGTCCATCTGGAGGGCAGAATAGGGTAATAATTCGAGTACAGGCTCTAAAGTCAGACTGCCTGGTTTTTATCCCAATATCACCACATACTAGCTGTGTGACTTTGGGTAAGTTATTCAACCCCTTGTACTTCAGTTTCTTCACCATTAAAATGGGAGACTAGTACCTACATCATAAGGATACTGGGACGATTAAATGAGATAATCCATGGCTTAGACCACATAGATAGCTATTATTACTGTTATAGTACTATGCACAGGAATAGGACATTTGGCCTCTAATTTTCCAGTAACTAGACTTTAAGCTATGTAGAGATGCAGTTCAAATACAAATCACTCATAAATCTATTGCTAAAGCAGATATATCTATAATTCTCCCAAAATTTGCTTACATTGCATGTTTCATTGGTGATATGTTTTATAGTACATATTTGTTTGGTACGTATTGTCTGTCTCTCTACTAGAACCTCATAAGGCCAGAGACTTGTCCTTATCTGTGGGTTGTCTACTAGAGCCCCAGTGCCCAGAGCAGTGCCTGCCTGGCACACAGTAGGCTCTCAGTAGCTTTTTAAATAAACTACTATGCTAACTATGAATCTATACCACATAATTTGCAGTATAATATTGAGTTTGGTGTAATAAGATTACTAGATGATCAAACTTTTGGTATTGTTTTTTACCTTAAAACCAAATGTTTAAGTCATATTGTCATTGTAGTAAATAATGAGTGATTTGTATATATTCTGCTGTAATTCTTTGCTATAACTGAATTATTTTCCACTAAGAACATGTAGGATAGGTGACCAGGGTTCTTTTGCAAGGTCTGAGCGGGCCACAGAGAAATAAAGAACTGTGTTTTTCAATTCAACAATGCAAAAGTATTTTAAATGACCCAGCAGTTCCAGTTCTACACAATGTGCCCAAAAGAAATAAGTGGGAAAGTCCATCTGTACAAGAATGTTCACAATGGCTTTGTTTATAATAGCTAAAAATTGGAAACAACCCAAATATCCATTATAGAAGAATAAATTCACGGCAGAATACTTATGCAATGGAATATCATGCAGCAATTTTTTTAAACCCAATATAAAATAAAAATTAAATTAAAAAATAAAAAAACAAACTATGTAGTCTTACATGTAGTAACATGGATGAATTTCACAGAAATAAAGAGGAGCAAAAGAAGCCAGATAGCAAAGGTAACACAGAGTATGATTCTTTTTTTTTTTTGGCTGCACCACACAGCATGCAGGATCTTAGTTCCGCGACCAGGGATCGAACCCGTGCCCCCTGCAGTGGAAGTGCAGGGCCTCGACCACTGGATTGCCAGGGAAGCCCAGTGTATGAATCCTTTTATATGAAGATTCAACTTATATGAATTTATATGAAGTATATTCATTATAGACAAAACCAATCTGTGGAGAAAGAAGTCAAAATAGTGGTTATCTCTGTTGGGGGAATGTGAGGGGGCAAGACAAAGCCTTTTAGGATATGGAAAACGTTCTAAATTTTAATTTGGGGCCAAGTTCAAAGGTGTGCATGTGTGTTGCTGTGTGTACGTGTATAAACTTATTGAGTTGTACACTTAAGATCTATTCAAATCTTCATAGTATGTATGTTATACGTGGATGTGTGTGTGTGTGCGTATTTTTTTTAAGACATAGAATAATTTCTGTATGCCTGACATTTAGCTGGGCCCTGGAGACATCCTGATGGAAAACACAAGACTGGCCTTCCCCTCGGTAAGTATATCTCTGGTGCTAGCTCAGTATCTATGCTCAGTGAATTGGTGGTGACCTGAACTGAGCACTTTCTTGTACACTAACCACTTAAACTTTTAAAAAATACTATTGCTGATACTAATGGCAACCACGTTGCTTTATATTTATTTGACAAACATATTTTGTTTCATTTTAGGCTTTTTCAGTCTGAGGTCATCACGATGCCTCATTACGGAAAAATCCCAGAACATTCACCCCCCTCCAGCAAAAGAACTCCATGCACTTTCACCTGCAGATTTCATAATTGATTCTCTGTGCTGCTGGCATTCTCCATATCCCACAGAGTTGTGCGCTAAAATCCAGAGCAATGAACACACCTAAGAAAAATGACGCTTTTGAGCCTACCCCATGGTGCAGTAAATTTGAAAGTACTCTTAATAACAATCAGGAGCAACATTGACTTTAATGGTCCTCAAATCCATCACGTAATTTCATTAGCCACCCAGCACAGATGCAAGAAGGGGTGATGTCATACTTTTTCCTCTTGCTCTGAAACCCGAGTCAGGCGCCAGAGATGGAAACTAGTTTTAGAGACTCTAATCGGATTAAAGCTTCTGGCAGCCACTGATCAATAGGTGGGAGCCAGAGGAATCCCAAAATGTGCAAAGCCCTCTCAGGCCCCTTCACGGGCACAGCCTCACTCAAGCAGAAGGGAGGTTCAGGTCTGCAAATGGGGAAAATCAAGATGCTGTGTCCAAAGGCACTGTGCTATTTCCAGTTTTCCCCAGGACCCAGGTCCACATGGGAGAGCGGGGTCATCACTGAAGCAGCAGCCTCAAATACTACTCTGTGATCTAACTTCTCACACGCCATCATATTGGAAACCAGCAGTTCAAAGCCTGGGCTTTGGAGTCAGCCACAGCTTGATCCAAAACCTAGTTCTTCCATTGACTACTTTAACCCTGAGAGAGCAACCCTACCTCTCTGAGATGCAGCTTCCTCGTCGCAAGGTGCAAATAACAACACCTACCTCACAGAGGTGGAGTGACAACAAAGAGCTCGTGTGTGTTACATGCTCGTGACAGTCCCTGGGCCTATGTCTTTAGCTGCTCAATAAATGAGAGCTAAGAATGAAAAGAAATGATCACCTGTGATGAAGAGCTACCAATAATCATTCTAATTCATAGAAGTCTGAAATTCCCCCTCAAACAAGAGAGAACATTTTAGCCTCTATCATTTTACTGATCTCAACTTTCCCATCTCTCAAAACTTAGCAGGAGCAAGAAGCCGGTGCCTGGATGTGCTTCTAACCTCCAGGCTGCTTCAACAAGAACTTCAGTAACATGGCAAAATACAATGACCTCATCATCCCAGTGTTGCAGCAGTAAAAAAATCAATGCTACTTAAAAAGCCTGACAATCAATCAAGGTCTAGCCAGATACCTGTGGAAGTCAAACAGGCCCGTATAAAAACTGATTCACCTAGGGATCTCATTAAAGGTCTGCAGCAGTATTTCCCTGATGTAAGCCGGGAGTTTTCATTTGGGTTGTTTTTTCTTTTTTCAACTATGGAATCCCTGTGAGATCAGGGCTATACTTCTCCCCTGCAGCTGGCTTCAGAGCACTTCTATTAGATGAATGTCCTCACTTGCATTACCAGTGCATTACCAGTGCAAACGGTCATTCATGTGTCAGTGTCATTCCACCCTCCCTTGGTGACCGGTACTTTCTCCTACTGAAAGCAGACTCTGCTTCAGTCTGGAGGAAGCTCTTGAAAAAGTAATAAACACGTTTTATTTTTACTGCACTATACAAAGTAGTGTAGAAGTTATAAAGAGTATAATTTTAAGAGGATGTATTTGTATTCTACGGGCCTTTCTCTAAAACCACATAATTCAAATATTAATGTGAAACAACTTTCCCCCTTCTGAGCTCAGGTCATTTTAAGAAATAGCATCTCTTATGGGCCAGGCATTCTTCTAGGCACTAGAGATTCAAAGATGGATAAAGCACAAGCCTTCTCCTCTCTGGGATTGTGTGAGACTAATAAGCACAGATACCACTAACTCCAGACCCAGTCCCTGAAAAACAAAAACAAAAACAAAAAACAGGATGAAAGACAGGGTGTGGCACACACCACATTTTTTCCCCTCTAGGAGTTAAAAGGCTACTAGACTCTGGATTATCCACTCCAGTACAATCAACTTAGAGTGGAAACTTAAACTAGTGTGAAAAATGGGTGAACTGGAATGAGAGGCCCCGCTGCTTCCAGCAGCATTAGCAACTTACTCATTGAGAAACTAAATAAAACTAAATTCAGGACCCAGTTCTCAGCCTACTCCACATCCCATGAACACATGGTGAGAAAGGGAATTAGCTTACACATTACAAATAATATATTCTTCAGCTCCTCAAGAGCATGCCTTAATTTCTTTAATTAGTCTCCCTATCTGTAAGTATAATAATACCTATCTGGTAAGGTTGTTGTGAGACTGAAGTGCAACAATATATATAAAGTGTATAGAAAAGCACCCAGCTTGTATTAGGTACTCACTGAATGACAGCTATAAGAAAACGCAGTTCCAAGATACCAAAAGGAGTGGTACCACAGAGGCTATGCCTCCTGGCTAGCTTCTTTTTCTTATTTTGAAGCAGGAAAAGCCGACTTTTCTCTAGTCACACTAGCCTAGAAGGATCTAACCTTAGCTACTAGCACAAGAAGGTCACTGGGACAACAAAGCAACCTTGAAAAGAGATCTAGAAACATATCCAACAAAAAACATAAAGTTGATTAGAATATCAGTAATATCAGTAATCCCAACGATTACAAATAGGTTACGTTCTCTAATTAAAAGGTAAGAACTTTCAATAGCCAAGATATAGAAGCAATCTAAGTGTCCATCAATAGATGAATGGATAAAGATGTGGTATGTGTATATATAACACTCAGCTATTAAAAATATATATATATATTGAAATCGTGCCATTCTCGACAACATGGATGGACCTAGAAGGTATTATGCTAAGTGAAATAAGTCAAAGACAAATACTGTAATGACTTGACTCGTATGTGGAATCTAAAACACAAAACAAATGAACAAACAAAACAAAACAGGAAAAGAGTGACAGATACAGAGAACAAACTAGTGGTTGCCAGAGAAAAGAGGGGTGGGACTTGGGGGGAAATAGTTGAAGGGGATTAAGTGGTACAAAATTCCAGTTATAAATTAAATAAGTCACAGGGATGTAACGTACAGCATAGGGAATATAGTCAACAATATTGTAATAACTTTGTATGGTGACAGAAGGTAACTAGGCTTATTGTGGTGATCATTTTGTAATGTATATAAATATCAAATCACTATGTTGTATACCTGAATCTAACATAACACTGTATATCAATTACACTTCAAATAAAAAATATAAGACGTTTCAGACTGATTCCTTTTTGGGGGGGGCGGGGAACGGGGGGAGGTACCACGCCGCTTGCAGGATCTTAGTTCCCCGACCAGGGGTCGAACCCCGACCCCGGCAGTGAGAGCAGTCCTAACCACTGGACCTCCAGGGAATTCCCCAGACTGATTAAAAAAAAAAAGGCAAGCTCCAACTGCATGCAATTTAAGAGAGATTTATCTAACACAAGATAATACAAAAAGGTTGCAAATACACAGATGGCCCAAAGACAGACCAAGCAAATATTGTACAAATGAAAAGAAAGCATTATAGTAATATTAACATTAGCTCATACAGAATTCAAGGCAAAAACTCTATACGGAACAAAACGTTGTTTCATATGGATAAACAATAGATTCATCAAAATATATAGCAACCATGAACCTTTTCACTCCCAATCTCATGGCAGCAGATACATAATGAGTAACAGAGTGTTCACAATATGTCAGACGCAATTCTAAGCTCTTTACACACAGCAACTCATGTAATCTTCCCAAGAGCCCTATGAAGTAGATGATGTGGTTTTACAGGTGAGGAAACTTGTCAAGGCCTGTAGGCTCGTGAGGGTGGAGCTCCTCTCCAAACCAGGCAGATGGACTGGCATCAGTACTCTTAACTTTCTACTACGCTCTCTCCAAAAAGTAAAAACAAGTATTAGAAATAGAAAGGAAAAAAAAAAAAACCTCAAATGCATAGGTATAGTGAGAAAGGTTAAAAAACCATTCCCAAAATTTGTCATCTCAAGGTAACAAAATATATAGAAAAGATGTGAATAACACACACTACAAGTTTGACTTCATAGCAAATCATTCTCTCTCTCCAAAGGGGAGAGAACACATTCTTTTCAAATGTCCGTGGAACATTTATTTAAAATAAAAAGAGAAAGATCATTTAATACTCCATAAAAAATTTCTCAGTAAATTTCTAAAAGTAGAACTCTTATAGGATCCCCCTTACTGATTAAAATGGAATTAAATCTAAAACCTCACTTTTCTAAATAACCCTTGCGTCAATGAGTAAATAAAAACGTAACTTATAAATTATTTGGAAATTAACGTATGTTGAAACACTAAATGGAAAATTCTATGGGATGGAGCCAAAATCTTACTCAGGAGAAAATCATATCCTTAACTAAGTTTTTTCCTAAAACAAGAAATGTCTAGAATAAATATTTTTGGAACATTAGACTCAGAAGCTAGAAAAAGAACAATAAAATAAACGAAGGAAACCAATGAATTAGAAAGTTTAAAAGACCTAGAATTGCTGAGTAAAACTAAAACTAGCTCTTTTTTTAAAAAGCATTAAGGGGGCTTCCCTGGTGGCGCAGTGGTTGAGAGTCCACCTGCCGATGCAGGGGACACGGGTTCATGACCCAGTCCAGGAAGATCCCACATGCCTCAGAGCGGCTGGGCCCATGAGCCATGGCCACTGAGCCTGCGCGTCCAGAGCCTGTGCTCCGCAACGGGAGAGGCCACAACACTGAGAGGCCCGCGTACCACACACACACACACACACACACACACAAAAAGTATTAAGGGATATTTGACAATCTAACAAAAGGGAAAAAGTTTGAGAACACAAGACTTCTTATATATCAATTAAAAATGAGAGAAGTAATCTCTTCCCAAAAAATAAGTAAAGACTCATGAACAGAGCAATTTCAAAAGAAGAAACAAACTGCCAAAAAACATATGATAAGTTATTCAGCCTGATTAGTAACTAGAGAAGTGTCAATTAAAATAACAATGAAATATCATTTTCCACCCTAAGATTTGCAAAAGTTGGTGAAGCTGCAAATACTCATGAAGTGTAAATCAGTTTAACTTTTTGGAGGTAATAAATGAGACAATATACACCGAACTTTTATATAAATATTCCTTTTGACCTAGCTGTTAAGCTTGTAGAAACTGCCCAAAGGAAATAAACAAATGGACAAAAAAATGTACATGAGAGACCTTTAAGATGGCAGAGGAGTAAGATGTGGAGATCACCTTCCTCCCCACTAATACATCAGAAATACATCTACATGTGGAACAACTCCTTCAGAACACCTACTGAACGCTGCCAGAAGACCTCAGACCTCCCAAAAGGCAAGAAACTCCCCACCTACCTGGGTAGGGCAAAAGAAAAAAGAAAAAACAGAGACAACAGAATAGGTACAGGACCTGCACCAGTGGGAAGGAGCTGTGAAGGAGGAAAGGTTTCCACACACTAGGAAGCCCCTTCACTGGTGGAGACAGGGGGTGGCGAGGGGGAAGCTTTGGAGCCACGGAGGAGAGCACAGCAACAGGGGTGCAGAGGGCAAAGCGGAGAGATTTCCCGCACAGAGGATCGGTGCCGACCAGTACTCACCAGCCAGAGAGGCTTGTCTGCTCACCCGCCGGGGCGGGCAGGGGCTGGGAGCTGAGGCTCGGGCTTCAGAGGTCGGATCCCAGGGAGAGGACTGGGGTTGGCGGCATGAACACAGCCTGAAGGGGGCTAGTGCACCACAGCTAGCCGGGAGAGAGTCCGGGAAAAACTCTGGACCTGCCGAAGAGGCAAGAGCCCACTGTCTCAGGGGTCGTGAGAAGAGGGGATTCAGAGCACTGCCTAAACCAGCTCCAGAGACGGGCGCAAGCCGCGGCTATCAGCGTGGACCCCAGAGACGGGCATGAAATGCTAAGGCTGCTGCTGCAGCCACCAAGAAGCCTGTGTGCGAGCACAGGTCACTCTCCACACCTCCCCTCCCGAGAGCCTGTGGAGCCCGCCACTGCCAGGGTCCGGTGATCCAGGGACAACTTCCCTGGGAGAACACACAGCGCACCTCACGCTGTTGCAACGTCACGCCGGCCTCTGCCGCCGCAGGCTCGCCCCGCATCCGTACCCCTCCCTCCCCCCGGCCTGAGTGAGCCAGAGCCCCCTAATCAGCCGGTACTTTAACCCTGTCCTGTCGGGGCAGGAACAGATGCCCTCAGGTGACCTATACGCAGAGGTCAGGCCAAATCCAAAGCTGAACCCCAGGAGCTGTGCGAACAAAGAGAAAGGGAAATTTCTCCCAGCGGCCTCAGGAGCAGCGGATTAAATCTCCACAATCAACCTGATGTACCCTGCATCTGTGGAATACCTGAACAGACAACGAATCAACCTAAAATTGAGGTGGTGGACTTTGGGAGCAACTGTAGACTTGGGGTTTGCTTTCTGCATCTAATTTGTTTCTGCTTTTATGTTTATCTTAGTTTAGTATTTAGAGTTTATTATCATTGGTAGATTTGTTTATTGATTTTGTTCCTCTCTTCCTTTTTTTATCAATATATAGATGTATATATTTTTTTACCTTTTTCTATTTATGTAAGTATGCATGGGTATGCTTTTTTTTTAATTCAAACAGAAATTCACAAAAGTTATAATCATCCTCATCACTTCACTCAGTCCCATGTAATTAATTTTTTTATCTTGATCTTCTGTTAGCACTTTTATGAGTTCATCAGTTTTCCATTAGAGTTCTGAAAATGCTTATTCATTCAGTTCAGCAGTATAGTCAATTACCAGAAACCTGTACTTGTCAGTCTTTTCCATGAATTCCTTGAAGATTAAACCCTTTTATAGGAACATTTTGAACTGTCTGTAAATGACAAAAGACTTAAAAATGACCACGGATAAAGATTTGATGAAAGTTCATAATAATGCAATTGACAAGGAAATTTAGTTGTTTCTGAGATATACATTTTAAAGTAATAACTAAAATTATGACTTATAACATTATACCTGAACATATAAGACTTTTAGAAATTATACCAGAACATATAAAATTTTTAGAAATTTCATGTAATGTCTGAAACATTTATATTAACATATTTCCATACAAATAACCCAATGAAAGTTTAGTATTAGTTGTTTTGCTTGTTTTTTTATACTGCAGGTTCTTATTAGTCACCAATCTTATACACATCAGTGTAGACATGGCAATCCCAATCACGCATTTCAGCACACCACCATCCCCACCCCACCGTGGTATTCCCCCCTTGTGTTCATACGTTTGCATTCTATATCTGTGTCTCAAATTCTGCCCTGCAAACCGGTTCATCTGTACCATTTTTCTAGGTTCCACAAACATGCATTAATATACGATATTTGTTTTTCTCTTTCTGACTTATTTCACTCTGTATGACAGTCTCTAGATCCATCCATGTCTCAACAAATGACCCAATTTCGTTCCTTTTTTATGGCTGAGTAATATTCCATTGTATATATGTACCACAACTTCTTTATCCATTCATCTGTCGATGGGGATTTAGGTTGCTTCCATGACCTGGCTATTGTAAATAGTGCTGCAATGAACATTGGGGACCATGTGTCTTTTTGAATTATGGTTTTCTCTGGGTATGTGCCCAGTAGTGCGATTGCTGGATCATATGGTAATTCTATTTTTAGTTTTTTAAGGAACCTCCATACTGTTCTCCATAGTGGCAGTATCAATTTACATTCCCACCAACAGTGCAAGAGGATTCCCTTTTCTCCACACCCTCTCCAGCATTTGTTGTTTGTAGATTTTCTGATGATGCCCATTCTAACTGTGTGAGGTGATATCTCATTGTAATTCTGATTTGCATTTCTCTAATAATTAGTGATGTTGAGCAGCTTTTCATGTGCTTCTTGGTCATCTGTATGTCTTCTTTGGAGAAATGTCTATTTAGGTCTTCTGCCCATTTTTGGAGTGGGTTGCTTGTTTTTTAAATATTGCGCTGCATGAGCTGTTTATATATTTTGGAGATCAATCCTTTGTCTGTTGATTCGTTTGCAAATATTTTCTCCCATTTTGACGGTTGTGTTTTTGCCTTGTTTATGGTTTCCTTTGCTGTGCAAAAGCTTTTAAATTTCATTAGGTCCCATTTGTTTATTTTTGTTTTTATTTCCATTACTCTAGGAGGTGAATCAAAAAAGATCTTGCTGTGATTTATGTCAAAGAGTGTTCTTCCTATGTTTTCCTCTAAGAGTATTATAGTGTCCAGTCTTACATTTAGGTCTTGAATCCATTTTGAGTTTATTTTTGTGTATGGTGTTAGAGAGTGTTCTAATTTCATTCTTTTATATGTAGCTGTCCAGTTTTCACAGCACCACTTACTGAAGAGACTGTCTTTTCTCCATTATATACCTTGGTCTCCTTTGTCAGAGATTACTTGACCATAGGTGAATGGGTTTACCTCTGGGCTTCCTATCTTTCTCCATTGATCTATGTTTCTGTTTTTGTGCCAGTACCATATTGTCTTGATTACTGTAGCTTTGTAGTATAGTCTGAAGTCAATGAGTCTGATTCCTCCAGCTCCGTTTTTTTCCCTCAAGACTAATTTGGCTATTGGGGGTCTTTTGTGGTTCCATACAAATTTTTAAATGATTTGTTCTAGTTCCGTAAAAAATGCCATTGGTAGGGCTTCCCTGGTAGTGCAGTGGTTGAGAGTCCACCTGCTGATGCAGGGGACACGGGTTCGTGCCCCAGTCCAGGAGGATCCCACATGCCATGGAGCAGCTAGGCCTGTGAGCCATGGCCATTGAGCCTGCGTGTCCAGAGCCTATGCTCCGCAACAGGAGAGGCCACAACATTGAGGGGCCCACATACCTCAAAAAAAAAAAAAAAAAGCCATTGGTAATTTGATACGGATTGCATTGAATCTGTAGATGGCTTTGGGTAGTATAGTCATTTTCACAATATTGATTCTTCCAATCCAAGAACATGGTGTATCTCTCCATCTGTTGGTATCATCTTTAATTTCTTTCATCAGTGTCTTATAATTTTCTGCATACAGGTCTTTTGTCTCCTTAGGTAGGTTTATTCCTAGATATTTTATTCTTTTTGTTGCAATGGTAAATGGGAGTGTTTTCTTGATTTCACTTTCAGATTTTTCATCATTAATGTATAGGAATGCCAGAGATTTCTGTGCATTAATTTTGTATCCTGCTACTTTACCAAATTCATTGATTAGTTCTAGTACTTTTCCGGTAGCAGCCTCAGGATTTTCTATGTATAGTATCATGTCATCTGCAAACAGTGACAGTTTTACTTCTTCTTTTCCATTTTGTATTCCTTTTATTTCTTTTTCTTCTCTGATTGCCATGGCTAAGACTTCAAAAACTATGTTGAATAACAGTGGTGAGAGTGGACATCCTTGTCTTGTTCCTTATCTTAGAGGAAATGCTTTCAGTTTTTCACCATTGAGAATGATGTTGGCTGTGGTTTTGCACTATATAGCCTTTATTATGTTGAGGTAGGCTCCCTCTATGGCCACTTTCTGGAGAGTTTGTATCATAAATGGGTGTTGAATTTTCTCAAAAGCTTTTTCTGCATCTACTGAGATGATCATATGGTTTTTCTCCTTCACTTTGTTAATATGGTGTATAATATTGAATGATTTGTGTATATTGAAGATCCTTGCATCCCTGGGATAACTCCTACTTGATCATGGTGTATAATCCTTTTAATGTGTTCTTGCATTCTGTTTGCTAGTGTTTTGTTCATGGTTTTTGCACCTATATTCATCAGTGATATTGGTCTGTAATTTTCTTTTTTTGTAATATATTTGTCTGCTTTTGGTATCAGGGCGATGGTGGCCTCATAGAATGAGTTTGGGAGTGTTCCCTCCTCTGCAATGTTTTGGAAGAGTTTGAGAAGGATGGGTGTTAGCTCTTCTCTAAATGTTTGATAGAATTCACCTGTGAAGCTGTCTGGTCCTGGACTTTTGTTTGTTGCAAGATTTTTAATCACAGTTTCAATTTCATTACTTCTGATTGATCTGTTCATATTTTCTGCTTCTTCCTGGTTCAGTCTTGGAAGGTTATACCTTTCTAAGAATTTGTCCATTTCTTCCAGGTTGTCCATTTTATTGGCATAGAGTTGCTTGTAGTAGTCTCTTAGGATGTCTTGTATTTCTGCGGTGTCTGTTGTAACTTCTCCTTTTTCATTTCTAATTTTGTTGATTTGAGTCCTCTCCCTCTTTTTCTTGATGAGTCTGGCTAATGGTTTATCAATTTTGTTTATCTTCTCAAAGAACCAGCTTTTAGTTGTATTGATCTTTGCTATTGTTTTCTTTGTTTCTATTTCAGTTATTTCTGCTCTGATATTTATGATTTATTTCCTTCTACTAACTTTGGGTTTTCTTTGTTGTTACTCTAATTCCTTTAGGTGTAATGTTAGATTGTTTACTCAAGATTTTTGTCTCATGAGGTAGGCTTGTATAGGTATAAACATCCTCTTAGAACTGCTTTTGCTGCATCCCATAGGTTTTGGATCGTCGTGTTTTCATTGTCATTTGTCTCTAGGTGTTTTTTGATTTCTCTTTGATTTCTTCAGTGATCTCTTGGTTATTTAGTAACCTATTGTTTAGCCTCCATGTGTTTGTGTTTTTTACATTTTTTTCCCTGTAATTCATTTCTAATCTCATAGTGTTGTGGTCCAAAAAGATGCTTGATACGATTTCAATTTTCTTAAATTTACCAAGGCTTGATTTGTGACCCAAGATGTGATCTATCCTGGAGAATGTTCCATGTGCACTTGAGAAGAAACTGTAATCTGCTGTTTTTGGATGGAATGTCCTGTAAATATCAATTAAATCTATCTGGTCTGTTGTGTCATTAAAGCTTCTGTTTCCTTATTTATTTTCATTTTGGATGATCTGCCCATTAGTGTAAGTAAGGTGTTAAAGTCCCCCACTATGATGTGTTACTGTTGATTTCCTGTTTTATAGTTGTTAGCAGTTGCCTTATGTACTGAGGTGCTCCTATGTTGGGTGCATATATATTTATAATTGTTATATCTTCTTCTGGATTGATCCCTTGATCACTATGTAATGTCCTTCCTTGTCTCTTGTAACATTCTTTATTTTATAGTCTATTTTATCTGATATGAGTATAGCTACTACAGCTTTTTTTGATTTCCATTTGCATGGAATATCTTTATCCATCCCCTCACTTTCAGTCTGTATGTGTCCCTAAGTCTCAAGTGGGTCTCCTGTAGACAGCATATGGGTCTTGTTTTTGTATCCATTCAGCAAGCCTGTGTCTTTTGGTTGGAGCATTTAATCCATTCATGTTTAAGGTAATTATTGATATGTATGTTCCTATGACTTAATTGTTTTGGGTTTGTTTTTGTAGGTCCTTTTCTTCTCTTGTGTTTCCCACTTAGAGAAGTTCTTTTAGCATTTGTTGTAGAGCTGGTTTGGTGGTGCTGAATTCTCTTAGCTTTTGCTTGTCTGTAAAACTTTTGATTTCTCCATCGAATCTGGATGAGATCCTTGCCTGGTATTGTAATCTTGGTTGTAGGTTCTTCCCTGTCATCACTTTAAGTATATCATGCCACTCCTTTCTGGCTTGTAGAGTTTCTGCTGAGAAATCAACTGTTAACCTTATGCGAGTTCCCTTGTATGTTATTTGTCATTTTTCCCTTGCTGCTTTTAATAGTTTTTCTTTGTCTTTAATTTTGCCAATTTGATTACTATGTGTCTTGGCGTGTTTCTCCCTGGGTTTATCCTGTATGGGACTCACTGCGCTTCCTGCACTTGGGTAGCTATTTCCTTTCCCATGTTAGAGATGTTTTCGACTATAATCCCTTCAAATATTTCCTCTAGTCCTTCATCTCTCTCTTCTGCTTCTGGGACCCCTATAATGCGAATGTTGTTGCATTTAATGGTGGCCTGGAGTTCTCTTAGGCTGCCTTCATTTCTTTTCATTCTTTTTTCTTTAGTCTGTTCCACAGCAGTGAATTCCACCATTCTGCCTTCCAGGTCACTTATCTGTGCTTCTGCCTCAGTTATTCTCCTATTGTTTCCTTCTTGGGTAGTTTTCATTTCAGTTATTGTATTGTTCATCTCTGTTGGTTTGTTCTTTAATTCTTCTAGGTCTTTGTTAAACATTTCTTGCATCTTCTCGATCTTTGCCTCCATTCTTTTTCCGAGGTCCTGGATCATCTTCACTATCATTATTCTGAATTCTTTTTCTGAAAGGTCGCCTATCTCCACTTCATTTAGTTGTTTTGGGGGGGTTTTATCTTGTTCTTGCATCTGGTACATAGCCTTCTGCCTTTTCATCTTGTCTATCTTTCTGTGAATGTGGTTTTTGTTCCACAGGCTGCAGGATTGTAGTTCTTGCTTCTGCTGTCTGCCCTCTGGCGGATGAGGCTATCTAAGAGGCTTGTGCAAGTTTCCTGATTGGAGGGACTGGTGGTGGGTAGAGCTGACTGTTGCTCTGGTGGGCAGAGCTCAGTAAAACTTTAATCTGCTTGTCTGCTGATGGGTGGGGCTGGGTTCCCTGCCTGTTAGTTGTTTGGCCTGAGGCAACCCAACACTGCAGCCTACCTGGGCTCTTTGGTGGGGCTAATGGCAGACTCTGGGAGGGCTCACACCAAGGAGTACTTCCCAGAACTACTGCTGCCAGTGTCCTTGTCCTCGTGCAACACAGCCACCTCTTGCCTCTGCAGGTGACCCTCCAACACTAGCAGGTAGATCTGGTTCAGTCTCCCCTGAGGTCACTGCTCCTTCCCCTGGGTCCCAATGCACACACTACTTTGTGTGTGCCCTCCAAGAGCGGAGTGTCTGTTTCCCCCAGTCCTGTCGAAGTCCTGCAATCAATTCCCACTAGGCTTCAAATCTGATTCTCTAGGAATTCCTCCTCCCGTTGCTGGACCCCCAGGTTGGGGAGCCTGACATGGGGCTCAGAACCTTCACTCCAGAGGTTGGACTTCTGTGGTATAAGTGGTCAGCAGTCTGTGAGTCACCCACCCATCAGTTATGGGATTTGATATTACTGTGATTGCACCCCTCCTACCACCTCATTGTGGCTTCTCCTTTGTCTTTGGATGTGGGGTATCTTTTTTGGTGAGTTCCAGTGTCTTCCTGTCAATGACTGTCCAGTAGCTACTTGTGATTCTGGTGTTCTCACAAGAGGGAGTGAGACCACGCCCTTCTACTCCACCGTCTTGGTTCCTCCTCCTGTGTATGCTTCTTTGTGTGATTTTGTCTGTACAGCTTTGCTTTGACCATTTATCCTAGGGTTCCCTCTCTCCATTTTTTTCTTTTTTTCCTATAATTTTTAGTGCTTGTTATCATTGGTAGATTTGTTTTTTGGTTTGGTTGCTCTCCTCTTTTTATTTCTTATTACTTTTTAATTTTTTTATTTTTAATAATTTTTATTTTAGTAACTTTATTATATATTTTTTTCTTCCTTTCCTTCTTAATTTTTCCCTTCTCTTCTGAGACGTGTGGTTGACAGGGTCTCGGTGCTCTGGCCAGGTGTCAGGCCTGTGCCTCTGAGGTGGGAGAGCCAAGTTCCGGACATTGGTCCACCACAGACCTCCCAGCTCCATGTAATATCAAATGGCGAAAGTTCTCCAAGCGATCTCCATTTCAATGCTAAGACCCAGCTCCCCTCAACGACCAGCAAGCTACAGTGCTGGACACCCTATGCCAAACAACTAGCAAGACAGGAACTCAACCCCACCCATTAGCAGAGAGGCTGCCTAATATCATACTAAGGCCACAGACACCCTAAAATACACCACCAGACACGGTCCAGCCCACCAGAAAGACAAGATCCCGACTCATCCACTAGAACACAGGCACCAGTCCCTTCCACCAGGAAGTCTACACAACCCACTGCACTAAACTTACCACCCACTGGGGGCACACACCAAAAACAACGGGAACTACGAACCTGCAGCCTGCAAGAAGGAGACCCCAAACAGAGTAAGTTGAGCAACATGAGAAGACAGAGAAGCACACAGCAGAGGAAGGAGCAAGGTAAAAACCCGTCAGACCAAACAAATGAAGAGGAAATAGGCAGTCTACCTGAAAAAGAATTCAGAGTAACGATAGTAGAGATGATCCAAAATCTTGGAAATAGAATGGAGAAAATAAAAGAAATGTTTAACAAGGACCTAGAAAAACTAAAGAGGAAACAAACAATGATGAACACAATAAATGAAATTAAAATTTTTCTAGAAGTAATGAAGAGCAGTATAACGGAGGCAGAAGAACGGATAAGTGACCTGGAAGATAAAATAGTGGAAATAACTACTGCAGAGCAGAATAAAGAAAAAAGAATGAAAAGAATTGAGGACAGTCTCAGAGATCTCTGGGACAACATTAAAAGCACCAACATTCGAATTATAGGGATCCCAGAAGAGGAAGAGAAAAGGAAAGGGACTGAGAAAATATCTGAAGACATTATAGTTGAAAACATCCCTAAGATGGGAAAACAAACAGTCAATCAAGTCCAGGAAGTGCAGAGAGTCCCATACAGAATGAATCCAAGGAGAAACACACCAAGACACATATTAATTAAACTGTCAAAAATTAAATACAAAGAAAAAATATTAAAAGCAGCAAGGGAAAAATAACATACAAAGAAATCCCCATAGGGTTAACAGCTGATCTTTCAGCAGAGACTCTGCAGCCAGAAGGGAGTGGCAGAACATATTTAAAGTGCTGAACAGGAAACACCTACAACCAAGATTACTCTAATGAACAAAGATCTCATTCAGATTCGACAGAGAAATTAAAACCTTTACAGACAAGCAAAAGCTAAGAGAATTCAGTACCACCAAACCAGCTTTACAACAAATGCTAAAAGAACTTCTCTATGCAGGAAACACAAGAGAAGGAAATGACCTACAATAACGAACCCAAAACAATTAAGAAAATGGTAATAGGAACATACATATCAATAACTACCTTAAATGTAAACAGATTGAATGCTCCACCCAAAAGACATAGACTAGCAAAATGGATACAAAAATAAGACCCATATATATGCTGTCTACAAGAGACCCACTTCAGAACTAGGAACACATATAGACTGAAAATGAGGGGATGGAAAAAGATATTCCATGCAAATGGAAATCAAAAGAAAGCTGGAGTAGCTTTACTCATATCAGATAAAATAGACTTTAAAATAAAGAATGTTATAAGAAACAAAGAAGGACACTACATAATGATCAAGGGATCAATCCAAGAAGAAGATATAATAATTTTTAAAATTTATGCACCCAACAAAGGAGCACCACAATACATAAGGCAAACGCTAACAGCCATAAAATGGGAAATCGACAGTAACACAATCATAGTAGGGGACCATAACACCCCACTTTCACCAATGGACAGATCATCCAAACAGAAAATAAGTTGGAAAACACAAGCTTTAAATGATACATTAAACGAGATGGACTTAATTGATATTTATAGGACATCCCATTCAAAAACAACAGAATACACTTTCTTCTCAAGTGCTCATGGAACATTCTCCAGGATACATCATATCTTCGGCCACAAATCAAGCCTCAGTAAATTTAAGAAAATTGAAATCATACCAAGTAACTTTTCCGACCACAACGCTATGAGACTAGATATCAATTACAGGGAAAAAAATCTGTAATAAATACAAACACATGGAGGCTAAACAATACACTACTAAATAACCAAGAGATCACCGAAGAAATCAAAGAGGAAATCAAAAACTACCTAGAAACAGGGCTTCCCTGGTGGCGCAGTGGTTCAGAATCAGCCTGCCAAGGCAGGGGACACAGGCTCGAGCCCTGATCTGGGACGATCCCAGATGTCGCGGAGCAACTAGGCCCGTGAGCCACAACTACTGAGCCTGCATGTCTGGAGCTTGTGCTCCGCAACAAGAGAGGCCGCGACAGTGAGAGGCCCGCACACAGCAATGAAGAGTGGCCCCCGCTCGCTGCAACTAGAGAAAGCCCACGCACAGAAACGAAGACCCAAAACAGCCATAAATAAATAAATAAATAAATAAATTTTTAAAATACCTAGAAACAAATGACAATGAAAACACAATGACCCAAAACCTATGGGATGCAGCAAAAGCAGTTGTAAGAGGGAATTTTCTAGCAATACAATCCTATCGTAAGAAACCAGAAACATCTCAGATAAAAACCCTAACCTTACACCTAAAGCAAGTAAAGAAAGAAGAACAAAAAAACCCCAAAGTTAGCAGAAGGAAAGGAATCATAAAAATCAGATCAGAAATACATGAAAAAGAAATTGAGGAAACAACAGCAAAGATCAATAAAACTAAAAGCTGGTTCTTTGAGAAGATAAACAAAATTGATAAACCATTAGCCAGACTCATCAAGAAAAAAGGGGAGAAGACTCAACTCAATAGAATTAGAAATGAAAAAGAAGTAACACTGACACTGCAGAAATACAAAGGATCATGAGAGATTGCTACAAGCAACTATATGACAATAAAATGGACACCCTGAAAGAAATGGAGGAATTCTTAGAAAAGCACAACCTTCTGAAACTGAATCAGGAAGAAACAGAAAATATAAACAGACAAATCACAAGGATTGAAGTTGAATCTGTGATTAAAAATCTTCCAACAAACTAAAGCCCAGGACCAGATGGCTTCACAGGCAAATTCTATCAAACATTTAGAGAAGAGCTAACACTTATATTTCTCAAACTCTTCCAATATATAGCAGAGGGAGGAACACTCCCAAACTCATTCTACGAGGCCACCATCACCCTGATACCAAAACCAGACAAAGATGTCACAAAGAAGAAAACTACAGGCCAATATCACTGATGAACATAGATGCAAAAATCCTCAACAAAATACTAGCAAACAGAATCCAACAGCACATTAAAAGGATCATACACCATGATCAAGTGTGGTTTATCCCAGGGATGCAAGGATTCTTCAATATACACAAATCAATCAATGTGATACACCATATTAACAAACTGAAGGAGAAAAACCGTATGATCATCTCAATAAATGCAGAAAAAGCTTTCGACAAAATTCAACACCAATTTATGATAAAAAAAAAAACCCCTCCAGAAAGTAGGCATAGAGGGAACTTACCTCAACATAATAAAGGCCATAATGACAAACTCACAGCCAACATCGTTCTCAATGGTGAAAAACTGAAACCATTTCCTCTAACATCAGGAACAAGTCAAGGTTGTCCACTCTCACCACTATTATTCAACATAGTTTTGGAACTTTTAGCCACAGCAATCAGAGACAAAAAAGAAATAAAAGGAATCCAAGTCAGAAAAGAAGAAGTAAAACTGTCACTGTTTGCAGATGACATGATACTATACATAGAGAATCCTAAGGCTGCTACCAGAAAACTACTAGAGATAATCAATGAATTTGGTAAAGTAGCAGGGTACAAAATTAATGCACAAAAATCTCTTGCATTCCTGTATACTACTGATGAAAAATCTGAAACAGAAATTAAGGATACACTCCCATTTACTACTGCAACAAAAAGAATAAAATACCTAGGAATACACCTACCTAAGGAGACAAAAGAACTGTATGCAGAAAACTACAAGACACAGATGAAAGAAATTAAAGATGCTACAAAAACAGATGGAGAGATATGCCATGTTCTTGGATTGAAAGAGTCAACATTGTGAAAATGACTATACTACCCAAAGCAATCTACAGATTCAATGCAATCCCTATCAAACTACCAATGGCAGTTTTCACAGAACTAGAACAAAAAATTTCACAATTTGTATGGAAACACAAAAGACCCCGAATAGCCAGAGCAATCTTGAGAAAGAAAAACGGAGTTGGAGCAATCAGGCTCCTGGACTTCAGACTATACTACAAAGCTACAGTAATCAAGACAGTATGGTACTGGCACATAAACAGAAATATAGATCAGTGGAACAGGATAGAAAGCCCAGAGATAAACCCACACACATATGGTCACCTTATTTTTGATAAGGAGGCAAGAATATACAATGGAGAAAAGATAGCCTCTACAATAAGTGGTGCAGGGAAAACTGGACAGCTACATGTAAAAGAATGAAATTAGAACACTCCCTTTAACACCATACACAAAAATAAACTCAATATGGATTAAAGACCTAAATGTAAGGCCAGACACTATAAAACTCTTAGAGGAAAACATAGGCAGAACACTCTATGACAAAAATCACAGCAAGATCCTTTTTGACCCACCTCCTAGAGAAAGGGAAATGAAAACAAAAGTAAACAAATGGGACCTAATGAAATTTAAAAGCTTTTGCACAGCAAAGGAAACCATAAACAAGACAAAAAGACAACCCTCAGAATGGGAGAAAATATTTGCAAACGAAGCAACTAACAAAGGATTAATCTCCAAAATTTACAAGCAGCTCATGTTGCTCAATATCAAAAAAACAACCCAGTCCAAAAATGGGCAGAAGACCTAAATAGACATTTCACCAAAGAAGATACACAGATTGCCAACAAACACATGAAAGGATGCTCAACATCACTAATCATCAGAGAAATGCAAATCAAAACGACAATGAGGTATCACCTCACACCAGTCAGAATGGCTATCATCAAAAAATCTACAAACAATAAATGTTGGAGAGGGTGTGGAGAAAAGGGAACCCTCATGCAGTGTTGGTGGGAATGTAAATTGATACAGTCACTATGGAGAACAGTATGGAGGTTCCTTAAAAAAACTAAAAATAGAACTACCATACAACCCAGCAATCCCACTACTGGGCATATACCCTGAGAAAACCATAATTCAAAAACAGTCATGTACCACAATGTTCACTGTAGCACTATTGACAATAGCCAGGACATGGAAGCAACCTAAGTGTCCACCGACAGATGAATGGATAAAGAAGATGTGGCACATATATATAATGGAATATTACTCAGCCATAAGAGAAACGAAATTGAGTTATTTGTAGTGAGGTGGATGGACCAGAGTCTGTCATACAGAGTGAAGTAAGTCAGAAAGAGAAAAACAAATACCTTATGTTAACACATATATACGAAGAGTATGCGCTTACACATTGGAAAAGAACAACCACCACAAAAAAAATCTGTATGTATTAGCATAGAAAGATGTCCATGAAATATTTCAGGTTAAAAAATTTTATAGAAGAGTAGGTCTAATGTGATTTTATTTATCTAAAAGATATATCTGAGCTGATACATGTGTTTATTAGGTGTATCGAAAAACTTCTGGAAAAGGATACAAGAAATCATAGCAATGGTCATGTCTGTGGAGTGAAATTAAGTGGAATTTTACTTTCTGCTTTATTTATGTCTAAAATGTATAGTATTTTATAATCAGCACTTATTGTGTTTATAATCAGAAAAAGAATACTAGTACATTGTGGGGAGAGAGAAAGAGGGACCCTGCGTCCCCTCCTCCCTCATGAAGGAGAGTCCATACCCTATCTTACTGGCTCCTCAAGAAGCACTGACACAAAGCCACTGAGCGAAAACCAGATAGTGCTGTGCAAACCTTGCTTTGGAAAGCTCCACACGCCTGAGCCTTGAGTCACAGCAGAGACTGGACTCTCTTTAAGGTCACTCTTATTGCCTCTGAAATAACTACTCCACATCTGGGAACAAGTAATACGTTTCCCCAAGGAAGCCCCTGTTTCCCAATCTCCACCCTAGTTTACCATCAGTTTTGGCTCTTGGCCTCTGATGGACCATCTGCTCAGCACGTCTCTTTCTCCTGTTAACAGCCCTCATCATTTTTAAACTGTCTTTAAGCCCAGATTCAGAGGCAAGGGCAACATGATGTCTCCTAAGTCTCTGAAATAAATCAGTTCCTGTAATCTTTTTCCTGTGTCCCCTCTGTGAACATAAGCATCATTTGAGGTGTCATAATCATCATAACATCTTTGCCCTGAGAATCAATACTTTAAAGCAGGTACTTAGCTGAGGGTGCCTGGCAGGTCAATACAAGCAGAGGCTAAGGGGGACTTTGAAAAAATGATTCCAAGGGGCAGAGTACGTCTGGGGCTTCACACACCCGAGGGTGATTCAGGAAACAGGTCTAAGATGCTGGGCTAGCAAGGAAAGACAGACTCTGCGTAATTACATTCATAGCTTGAATACTGTGTGTGTGGGTAATTAATAATCTATAAATGTCCCAAATGAGTGCATATATTGAGTTATTCCATCATTAAAAACAGTGGCAGTATTAATGTGGTTCCTCTGTAGGTTTCACTAACTGGACAGAGTGTCAAGTCAGGGTGGATTTATTTTCATTTCTTCCATTTACTCTTTATTTGGTTCTCTTCCATTGTTCATAAATAGAAGTGGCAATTATTGGAAGGGGAAAAAAAAGCATTTCTCAGTTCTTTTGCTGGATAGGTGGAAATTATTTACCTACAATCATCTTGCCTAGTCTGCAGAGAACTAAGTGGAAAGAAACAATTAGGTGGAACATTTTGGATTTTAAAATACTTTGAAAAGTATCAAGGTCTAAATATTAGTGAGCTGTGGTTTTTCATCTTGCCTTGTGTATATCTGACCTCAAAGTGATCTTCAGGCTAGAGAAATCACTGTGTAGGGCAACTCAAAACTCCTAGCTTGCCCAGCTGTACATAACTTGAGAAAAGTTCTCCGTACCTAGGTCCCACCTCAGAGTACTACAGACTTCCCCAGCATCCCTGGGACAAGCACTCAGAAGGACCCAGGAAGTGAGGCTGGGTTCTAAGGAAAATGGAATATTCGATAGATGGACAGATAGGTGAAAGGACGGATGGATGAAGAGACGAATGAATGAGTAGAAAGAGATAGAGATAGGTAGGTAGGTAGATAGACAGACAGACAGATCAGCTGCTTCCTCCCTGCCTCACTCCACACCTGTGTATCCAAGCCAGGACCAGTGATATCTCCTGCTTCAGGAAAGAACCTTACTTCTCCCCAGGCCTGGGTCTTCTCTTGTCCTCTTGATTCCGTTTCCTCCTGTCCCCTCCCAAATCTGCTCCAATATCTATCCCCTCTCTACTGAATTTTAACCTCCCTCCACAAGATCTTCAGCCTACAAACATCTTCAATTCTCCCATGTGCTAATATACACACAAAATTCCCCCAACCAACTTCCCCTCGGGCTGAATTCCTTCATCCCCTCACAAGCTTCTTCTGGACAGAGTCCTCCACATCTTGCAGCCTCTTCGCAGTCACCTCCACCTCACCCCTCATCCCACTGCAAACTGTCACGCGCCCTCCCCTCCACCACCCCTCTAAGGTCCACAGCCCCTTCCCCATCCCAAACTCCATGGCTTCCTCTCCCTTTCATACATGACCGCTTTACTTTGCCTTGAAACCTTCTCCTCCCCGATCTTCTATAATAGTTTACTCCTCCATTTCCACCTCTCCAACAATCTTTCTTGATTCATTCATTCTTTAATTTATTCAATAAATATTTATTGAGAACTTATTCTGTGCTAGGCACTGAACGAGATATGCAAGGAACACAAAATGACCCAGATCTTAACCTTACTCTCAAGAGCCTACAAAGAGATATGGTTGTATGAACAGATAAATTACAATAAAACATGGTAAATATCATCAATCATCCACTCATTGATGCAAAAATAACTATATGCCAAGCACTGTTCTATGTGCCAGGGATACAACTGTGAACAAAACTGATAAAAACTCTGTCTTTATTAAGTTTATTCTGAGAGGAAAAAAAAAACTAAGTATATGAGTAAGAAATATAGTGTAGGTCAAAAAATCATGTTATGGAGAAAAATAAAGCAGGGGAGGAAAACAGGGGGAGTGCTGGGGGGAAGGCAGTTTTGCAGTTTTCAATGGAATAGTCAGGGAAAAGCTTACTAAGAAAGAGACATTTGCACAAAGATTTAAGTCGATGAGGGAGTGAGATCCGTGGATAACTGAGGGAAATTATCCTAAGTAGTGAGAACAGCAAGCGCAAAGGCCCTGAGGTAGAAAATGAGGTCAGGAAAGTATGGTTGAGGAAGGGTAAACCATATAGCTTGTAGTCCATTCAAGGACTGTGAGTGAGATAGGAAACAACAAGACAGGTTGAACAAAGGAATAACATGATTTGAACTAGATGTTAAAAGGATTCCTCTAGCTACCATATATAAAAAAGGAACAGGGAAATCAGTTAGGAGGAGGCCACTGCAGTAATCTAGGGGAGAGTTGATGGTGACTTGGAGCATGGGGAGCAGTGGAACAGATACGAAATGGTTAGATTTGGGGTATTTTTTGAAGGCAGAACAGATCTAATGATGGATTGCAAGAAAGAGCTTCTCAGAGGTGGGGATACTCAGAGAATCCACAAAGTGCGCTACAATCAGGTTGGCCCATCTGTGGAGTCAGCCGCCTTCTGATGACAGCACTAGTCAAGGAAGACCTTTCTTGACTCCATCCCTCCTTTCCCTAGCCCCTCTCACCTTCTACCTTGAAACTGACCTGAAATTTTCATCTCAAAATAAGGAAGGAGGGGCATGATGCACATTGGAGGCAACGAAAAAAAGCCAATCAGGTCCCCTTTTGCCCAATGCCTGCAGCCAGCCTTGAGCAGGCCTGAGCTGGGGGAGAAGGAAAAGCACTGACCTTTAGTGAAATATACTGATTCTACTACTGGCCTGAGCTTCTGTTGACTGAAAGTGGCCAGAAAGCTACTAGAATTTGCCCTAAATTTTATCTTTCATTCAGGGGCAAGGAAGAATTAGCACGGAATAAATGTAAAGGGGCAATTGAAGAAAAATAATAGTTATTTCATTGTTAAAAGTCATGTATGTGCCATGGAACACTGCTCTGGGAGATTAAGACTTAAACGGTCAACAACTGCTCTTTATGGCAAAGGCCAGTTAAAGAAGTAAACTTGTGTCCAGTTGATGATCTATACCACCAGCCCCAAGCAGAGCTTGCAGGAGCCCTTCTTTTAGGGTTAAATCTGCCATGAAAGGCAGGCCACTGAAAAAGCCCATCGCTTAGATACAAAACCGTTAGAAGCTGGGAGGAAAACAAAGGGTTTTGTGGTTGTTTTGTTTTGTTGTTGCTGCTTAAGGCTTTCAGAAGCAGAAATCTTGCACTAAATTTATGATTTAAATAGATTCTTCACAAGTGAAGATAATCCCTCATTTGACGTTTCTTCACTTGGTCGTTGTTTCCATACTGTTCATATTAAGCCTTGCCAGTTGATTTAGTCTTACCATAATGCACTTGTACCTTTGCTGTTTTGATTATTATCTCCTACTTAAAGCTGACTTGGCACTTTCTTTCTGGGCCCTGACTTCCCCCAGCTTATAAATTTTATGAACAAATTACTTTTTATTTATCAACCTCTTTCTCTGCCCAGCAGTGAATTTTTTGGAAGGTTGGCAAACAAAGCACAAATACTACTTTTTAAATGAGGCATTCTAATGAGGAAAGCTATTGTCTTTGGGGGAAAATATAAGCCAAGATGGTGCTTTCTTTAAAATTATTGCATTACTTATAAATAAAGAAATAAACACAATTTCAGAAATATAATATAAAGCAAAATATATGTAGTAGTCGTCCTCCAAAAAAACAGAATTAATTCCTTGTAAGAGGTATCTTGCCAGAATTTCACTTCTTCTGGTATATAGATTCTATGCTAGAATATGCCCAGAAGAGTCATAATCCCCTAACCCCACCAAGTTATACCAAAAAAAATAACTTGGAAAGTTCATTATGATTTCAGGAGTGACATCTGACTTACATCAGAGTGAGAGGCTGTCAAACTCAATTGACAGCATCCTCCACCAGCAATGCTTTGCAAAGATATTAAGGTCACCACAAGGGGGACAGGGTCAGTGTACATAAATGAACTCCATGCAAGAAGTGATCCAACATTTAGTGAGTACTTTCTCTATAAGTGACAATTTACATTTTTATTTCATTTACTCTTCACTGGCTATACAAAACAAGCACTGTTATCCCTACTTTGAGGAGAAAGACATTGGAGATCAGAGAAGTTGAGTGACTTGCCTGAGTTCACACAGTCAGTGTAGAGTCTGGATCTGAACCAAATCTATTTCTCTAAAATATAGCATTTTAATTTCAGATAATGCTTCTGAATGTCTCTTCCTTCCCATCAAAAATCTACTACCAATGCTTCTAAAAATCATTAAAATAGCTGATGGGCAGGTACAATAAATTCTAAAAGGCTGGAAGTCAAGACCTTAGGTAGTTGGATTTCTGGATGGTGGTTCTGGAGGTAAGAAGCATGGCCACGGTGCTCAGGAGTCAGGAGACTCCGGGTTCCTCCTCCATTTCTGCTTCTCCTGTTTACTCATCATCTCAACCACTCTCCTAAGCGCCTAGGAGGCCGACGCAAGCAGGATCACTTCCGCTCACAGAAAAGTAAACTGAGACACTCGATGGTCCGGATTTACACAGTGAATTCTATCCCAACTTCTTCATCACTAGACAATGATAAACCTGAACTAACCCATATCCAGAACTCCAAACTTCATGATTATTGTTGGCACTTGAACAACACTGGGGGTAGGGGGGCGGCTGTTGTTAGGGGCACCGACCCTCCGCTCGGTCAAAAATCCACATATAGGGGCTTCCCTGGTGGCGCAGTGGTTAAGAATCCGCCTGCCAATGCGGGGACACGGGTTCGAGCCCTGGTCCAGGTAGATCCCACATGCTGTGGAGCAACTAAGCCTATGCACCACAACTACTGAGACTGCACTCTAGAGCCCACAAGCCACAACTGCTGAGCCCATGTGCCTAGAGCCCACGCTTGGCAACAAGAGAAGCCACCACAATGAGAAGCCTGCACACCTTAATGAAGAGTAGCCTCCACTCGCCACAACTAGAGAAAGCCCGCAGCAATGAAGACGCAATGCAGCCAAAAATAAATTAATTATTTTAAAAATCCACATATACAGCCCTCCATGTCTGCAGTTCCTGCATATGCATGGGTCAGCATCCATGAATTCAACCCACCACTGATCATGTAGTACTGTAGTAGTATCTAGAGAAAAAATCCACATATAAGTGGACTCATGCCATTCAAACTTGTGTTGTTCCAGGGTCAACTGTATCTGAAACTAAAGAAATCCAGAACACAGAATGACCAATTACGTCTGTGGTTGCAAAAATGCCATCTGTCTTTAATAGACTAGGGGTAAAAATCCTGAAATTCTCAAAGATTACCAAAAAAAAATTAAAAATTCCCATGAAGCTAAAACAGTAGCTCTGGATGCTAAAATAATGTTTTTAATAGTGCCGAAATAACACCCCAATGTTCATTGCAGCACTATTTACAATAGCCAGGACATGGAAGCAACCTAAGTGTCCATCAACAGATAAATGGATCAAGAAGATGTGGTGCATATATACAATGGAATACTACTCAGCCATAAAAAAGAATAAATAATGCTGTTTGCAGCAACATGGACAGACTGAAGGTTATTATGCTAAGCAAAATAAGTCAGACAGAAAAAGATAAATACCATATGATATCACTATATGTGGAATCTACAACAGAAGCAGACTCACAGATTTAGAGGACAAACTAGTGGTTACCTATGTTGGGGGGAAGCAATATAGGGGTAGAGGAGTGGGATGTAAAAACTGTTGGGTGTAAGATAGGCTACGAGGATGTACTGTACAACACAGAGAATACAGCCTATATTTTGTAATAACTGTAAATGGAGTGTAACCTTTAAAAATTGTATAAAAATAAAATTAAATTCAAAATTTTAGGGCTTCCCTGGTGGCGCAGTGGTTGAGAGTCTGCCTGTCAATGCAGAGGACACAGCTTCGTGCCCCGGTCCGGGAAGATCCCACATGCCGCAGAGCGGCTGGGCCCGTGAGCCATGGCCTCTGAGCCTGCATGTCCAGAGCCTGTGCTCCGCAACGGGAGAGGCCACAACAGTGAGAAGCCCGTGTACCGCAAAAAAAAAAAAAAACATTTTAACAAAAGACTGGGTGTCTTCAGCCCTCTATACAATTGTTTGAGTGCCCTCTATCCTTAATAAGCCGAAGTCCATTGCTGTTGCTTCCAAACAAGAATTCCGACTGAATCAAAATCCAACTCCTAAAACACTTTCCTACACAACCCACCAACTTTCTTTAATGGATGGCCTACATCATAAAGAAAAGGTTCAGTTATATTTCATATACTCCAATGACTAGGATATAGAGTATAGAATTTATTTTAGAAAATTTCCATTTAAAACAAAAAGTTGAGGGAAAAGGTTTTGTGACTTAAATCAAGTTATCCGAAGCAACAATCATCCAAATACTTTATGCCAAGCTAGGCCAGGGTCTTGAGGTTTTACTGTGATGTGATGCATAATACAGTGTATAAGACATATTCCATATGAAAGGAATGCTCAGAAATGACCAGACAGCATATATGTGGCATGTGTTTTGTGTGTCCGTGCTGTGTGGGAAGCAGGAGAAGAGGTAGCAGAGGGAAAGGTATAAGAAGCAGAAGCAGGAAATGGTTATAAACACCTCCATTTTTGTTTGTTTGTTTGTTTTTTTTGCGGTACGCGGGCCCCTCACCACTGTGGCCTCTCCCGTCGCGGAGCACAGCTCCGGACGCGCAGGCCCAGCGGCCATGGCTCACGGGCCCAGCCGCTCCGCGGCATGTGGGATCCTCCCGGACCGGGGCACGAACCCGCGTCCCCTGCATCGGCAGGCGGACTCTCAACCACTGCGCCACCAGGGAAGCCCAACACCTCCATTTCTGATTTGAAGAATTTCCAATATTTCCAAATTCAAAACTCTGAAGTTTTGAATGTGACTTGTAATTACTGATAACTAATATTAGGGCCAGACTAGGCTGAGGGTTGGGAAAACGATTATGAAATGTCTCTTATTATAGTTTATACACAGTTTTTAAAAAGAAAGAAAAAGTTTACCCACAGTGAATCATGTAGGACTAACTGAACCATTTACCCCAATTTGATTATGTCAAAACACCTGGAGTTCAAGGGTACCAAAAAAAAACAAATGAAAAACACGTAAGTTTTATGAACCTGTGTGTCTATAGCATATATAAACACACACACACTTTTTTCCTTGTTTTACTACATTCAATTCTACTAGGCAGAGACCTAGAAACAAGAAAACCCTTGCTGTCTCTTCAAGCAATAGGAGTCTATAATATAATCTAGGGCATATAAGCTGCTCCAGTATTCAAGAAAAGTCCATACCTCAAAAGGACCTCCGAGATCAGTTTGAAACAAAAGGAAAGGGAAGGCATTGAATAAAAAGGAAATGAAGGAAAGGTTGGAGAAAAAGGTAAATTTCTTTGAGACAGAAGGCAAATCATAGTTGATGGCTGTTAAGACTGCTTCGATTGAATTCATTAATCGAATTGTTCAGAGTTCAATGTTGTTTGGTTTTTTGTTTTTGTTTTTTGCGGTACTCGGGCCTCTCACTGTTGTGGCCTCTCCCGCCGCGGAGCACAGGCCCCAGACGCGCAGGCCCAGCGGCCACGGCTCACGGGCCCAGCCGCTCCGCGGCACGTGGGATCCCCCCGGACCGGGGCACGAACCCGCGTCCCCTGCATCCGCAGGAGGACTCTCAACCACTGCGCCACCAGGGAAGCCCTCAATGTTGTTTTTTAAACAAAGGATTTAATGTTTTTGATGGAACTGACCAGATAATTGATTAAATGGATGGTCAAGTCAAACAAAATAGTCCAAGCACATGGGCTACATGCAGCAAGAAAGCTCAAAGGAAAAGATCCTAAAAGTAGCAGAAAAACCGAATGAATTCAGAATGAAAAACAATGCGGAGAAAAAAGAAGGCGGCAAGTGATGGAACAATTGCTCCTGCGGGGATGTGAATTGTGTTGGGCAAATGAACACTTCTGATTACCTTCTGGCTGTGCTGTTAATAAGGTAGAATTCTGCTGATCGCCTATGATTGCAGCAATTTTCAAAGCATCAGAATGTACACATGATGATTGAATGATGGGTTTGAGGGAGTGAATGAAGAAAAAGAGCCTACCATATATTTGTAATGAAAAATGAAGGTGAAAACCAGCCATGAAACAATGCCACTAAATTTAAAAATGGGGCGACACAAGGGGCATCCTGCGGCCCCCAAAGGAAACACTCGAGGCAGCAATACATAGGCTGCCTGGAACAGAAAAGTACTCCCATGTCCTTTTCCAGCTATGTTTCAAAACAAACGCTTTGAAACAGTTAATTCTCCCTTTTTTAATGAAACATGTCACACAAAGATATTTTCTGGGGTGACGTCAAATTATGTGACACGGAGAGATTGTGGTATGACTACTGCTGCTTTCCACTACCTGGCCCTATACATTGCACACTCCCCTATGCAGATCCATGCAAAATTTACCAGTTAACAGTCAATCAGCAAATATATACGGAGCACCTACTATGTGTCAAGCACTCTGGTGCTGGGATTACAGCCGTAAACGGAACAAACAAAAATCTCTGCTCTGGTGGAGCAAATATTCTAGTTAAGCGGGAAGAGAGACAGGCAAATAACACATGCAGGAGGTCAGATGGTCATAAATGCCATGGGGAAGGAGACAGCAGGAGTGGCATGGCTCTCCTGGAGCCATGGAGAGCCTTACTCCTGGGAGTAAGGAGTCAATTTAAAGTCATACACTTGAATGCGGGTGAGTGACAGGGGCTGAAAGATGACCTTGGGTCCTAGGTTTCTTTAATTTTTTTAATTGTGGTAAATACACAGATCATAAAACTTATCATCTTTACCATTTTTAAGTGTACAGGTCAGTAGTGTTAAGCACATTCAGTGCTGTGCAACCAGTCTCCAAAACTCTTCACCCTGCAGAACTAAAACTCTCTTTCCATTAAACAACTCCCCAGACCTCCATCCTCCCAGGCCCTGGTGACCACCATTCTACTTTCTGTCGCTATGAATTTGATTACTCTAGGTACCTCGAACAAGAGGAATCATACAGTATTAGTCTGGTTCTGGGCCTCTTGTAGTGACTAAGGGAAACCACAATAACGTATGTGATGAGACTAGTCCTGAGGATCTCAAGATAAAAAGTGGGGACGTTCTGTGTGTTGGAGGGACAGGTGACTAGGTGTCTGCCAGGACCACACAGAATTCTGGGGCCCCTCTTCATGCCCACCCATGTGCTGTTACCTGGAGCACCCACAGACCCTGGGCTCTCTTGGCTCCTGCAGATGGAGGTGTGGAAAGTCCAGGGAGCATCTTCTAACCAGAAGTAAGTGGGACTCTCAGGCTCCCTCTTGACTGCCCAGAAATGCAGCACTGAGAGGGCAGGCAAACTCTCACAGTACCCAGCACATGGAGTGCCCTCCTCCAATACGTTGCACAGAGCACTTGGTTTGCTGTGCCGGTAAATAGTGCCGCACTAGCAGGCAGATCCGGTTCAAGTTCTGGCTCCTACAATAGATTCTTTGTGTCGTTGGGCATACCCCTTCGTTTCTCAAGGCCGGATTTTCCTCACCGTGAAAATGAGTTCTTCGTTCTTTGTCTATCTTCTCCACTAAAATGGAAGCTCCTGGACATCAGGACCTCTGTTTTGTCGATTGCTTGCTCCCCAGAAAGTAGAAACGCACCTGGTGCATAATATGGCACTCAGTAACTATTCCTAGAATGAATTCGTGAGCAAATGAGCCTCTGTTATCTGCTTAGCAAGGTGCTGAGCAACGTGGTGAAAATATCTAGAATACCTGAAACATTTAGAAAACAATGCAACTCCAAACTAAATGGTACTAACCACAGGCCTTACTTAGGACCACCCTGAGTTGCTATCGTGGATAAACAATTGGTAACTTAGATACACTGAGAGAAATGTGGCTAGTCCATAAGAGTCACCACAGAAAGATGAGATTTAAGCTGGGCTCTAAAGGGCAGGTACGTCTGAGGAAGAAAGAAGAGGGAGAAAGTTCTCTTGGGTTGTTAAAAAATACATTCTAGGGACTTCCCTGGGGGTCCAGCAGTTAAGACTCCACACTCCCAAGGCAGGGGGCCCGGGTTCGATCCCTGGTCAGGGAACTAGATCCCGCATGCCTGATGCAACTAAAGATCCCGCGTGCCACAACAAAGATCCCACAGGCAGCAACTGAAGACCCGGGCACAGCCAAATAAATAAATAAATATTTTTTTGAAAAAAAAGTACATTCAAGCAATGCATAAACAAATGACAGTGAGAAATCCTTCCCAAAGGTCTTCTTTTATCTCTCTACACTCTCTTCCTAGGAGTTCTATTTGGTACATGTTGGATTTGAGGTGCCTGTGGGAGAGGTCTAGCTTGCATTTGGAAATGTGAGTTTGGAGCTTGGCCTGGAGATCTAGAATTGGAAGTCATCCACTGAGACGTAACAACTGCCATGAATGCCATCCAAGAAATCACATCCTGAAAACTTATCCCTACAGCTCTGGATCTTTCAAACAGAAGACGGTATTCATGTTGAGAAACAATCCACATATTCAATCTCAACCCAGCCACGTAGCCATACTGCAAAACCAAGGCGATCCAGAGTGTCCCTCAGGCCTGTGCATGCCCCGTCTTACTTAAACACAGGCACCAGAGACCAGTTTGGACCAGGAAACAGGGAAGCAGGGGGACCTTACATCTCAGTTTGCCCAGCACTGTTCTAGTTTATACCTGTTGTCCCAGCATAATTAGCAACAGTACCCCTTTCACTCTCAAAAGCATCCCAGTTTAGATGATAAATTACACAATCTACCAATTCTCCAAATAACCAATTTCTTGAATGACCCGTTCCCCAAATGACCAATTTGCCTAATGTAATTATGCGTTTTAACTTTCTAGTTTAGTTGATTGATTTTCATTTTACTTTCATAATACCACTTTAAGAAATGTTTAGACTGTCTCTTCCCCAGCTCTGTAACACTTGAACTGGAAACTTAAGTCTCTTCTTCTTCCTCTCTATCTGTGCCTCGGTTTCCCCTCTCTCCTTCTAATTCTGTCCCCTTCTCCAGCAGCAACAGCAGGGAGCAGGGGCACAGAAAATTGGATGTATTCTTCTTATGAATATATTCTCCTCATGAATATATTGTTTTAGGAATATATTCAAGGAAAATATTCTTTTATGAATATATTCTTTATAAATAGTGCCTTCTTGCTTAAATTCTTCAATGTGAAGAGTTCACATTAACGTATCATCCCTATGAATAATAATAACAATGAAAAATATATTTATAACAATTCTTCCTTTGAAGAATGTATCCTCACTAATATATTTTATTCTGGCCCCCAGTACCGCCCACCCACACGTCTCAATTTCCCCAGCTTTCTGTCTCTCAAGCTGTTGAAAAACTCTTGAAAAGTCCTTAAAATGCTGTTAGAAAATCAAAAGGAAAACCAAAACTAAATAGTATAGATGACATAAATAAGCTTGGTGAATTAGTCCTTCAGTGAAATTGGCCATGCAACAAATTAGCTTTCAGCAAATTGGCTTTCAATTAATTGACTTTTAGCAACCTGACCTATGACCTTCCTGACCAGCCCACCTAAAATAGGTTGGCCATTACCCTTCCCATCACCTTGACCCTACCAAAATTCTCTCTCAGATTATTTGTTTCATTTCTTAATGTTTTCGCAAGACCAAATATAATTGTTTGCTTATTATTTTTCTTCATCCCCACTTAGAATATTCTCAGGAGGGCCGAGGCCTCTTTGATTTTGTTCACCAGTGTTCACGTAGCCCTATCCCAATCTCTTGCACATACGTAGATGCTCAATGAACATCTGCTGAATAAACCAACAACAAATGAATAAATGACTATACAAGAGATGCCAAGAGAATCTCTAGATTCATGATAGGAACAAGAAGGAATATAAATTGTATATTAATCCCTATCTCAGTTCTAACCACCATCATCCCAGGCACTCTCCTTTTGCATTGAAAACTAAAGAGAAGCTATTAAGCAAAACTTTTTTCAATTGGGTATGAAAAGAAGGGGGAGGGGAAGTGATTCAAGAGATGAGCAAACTGTAAACCGTTTTTCAATCAGACAGAACCTCTTTGACCATCTGAAACCAGAATGCACTGAAGAAAATCTCTACCCCAGATGTTACAACATTGCCCATTTAGGACAGTGCTATTTGAGAGCAGCTGGCGATGACTCAGGACTCAACAAAGACCTTAATGGCTCTCCTGCCAGCCCTTGGGCCATCATTTGCATAGGAAGCAGATTTGGCTGGTCTGCTGATGGTGATGCCTCTCACCCACTTGGACATGACCTCATTTTCACGTCTCCATCTTCCATCTTTGCCATATGCGGTCATAACCTACTGGGAAATACCGTGCCACAAAAATATAAAATAAAAGCAAATCCTGATCATTTGAAGCACTATTTTAATTACAATTTTACGGACACACCTCCTTTCATCAGAAATTCATTTTTAATCAGTCTAGCACATTTGAATTAGCGTGACGTGGTTTCCTTTTCACCCATTTAATATCTCAAGTCAGAAGTTTATAGCATTGCATCAGGGCAATTATATGAAAGGAGGCTATTTTTTAAAGATGCATATAATTTTATTGTAGATTCATACTGTTTATGAATTAGGTGTATAGGTCTCGCCTCGCCTCTAGATGCACTTATAATCATCAGAAGGAAAGAAGAAAGACATTTCACAAATGAAAGCACAATCTCTTTCCCATCTGGAAACGAATCACCAAGTCCTAACAAACACAAAGACATTTATTTGCACTTAGACGATTTACCTGGGGGGTGGGGGTGAGGGTAGGGAACAACGTCTTCATTTATCTGCCAGTTCAACCCACTGAGGTCCCGCCAACAACATATCTCCTCAGGAAAGGACAGGAGACAGAGGGGCTGGACAGTGATATTATTAACTGTACTTTCTGAGAGCAGAAGTTCAAGGGACACAGCAGGAATCTTGGAAAGTCTCAGTTTCTTCCCCTCAAGTCCCTCGGAATTACCCAACCCAAAGTTCCAATAGCCGAGTCCCATCATTTTCCAACTTTCAAATACCCAGTGTTCCAAGCCAAACCCTAAGCTTTAGCCTGTCTCCTTCTTTGATTCTAGAAGTCTTAATAGTTAATTAATTTATCAAAGGAGGGAAAGTCAATTATATCATAAACATTTGAACAGAGTCTCCGATTTCATAGCTTTGCTGCCTAGAGGGATGCTGACAGATATACACAAGACACTGTTTTTGAAAGTGTAATTCAAAACCCATTAGAGGATGTTGAATTATATGTTTTTAATGAAATAAACTAGAATAGTATAAAATAGAAAATACTAAATTGTGTTATACATAATCCATCTCTATTTCATATATTGTGTGTGTGGAAGTATATGCTAATAATAATAAACTTATTATTAGTAAACACTCATATAATGCTTGATTTGTATCAGGGACTGTGCCAGGGGCATTATGCAGGCATTAACTCATTTAATCTTCAAGATCATCCTATGAGATGGGACTATTTTTTACCCCAGTTTTACAGTTGAATGAACTAAGACACAGAGAATTTAGGTAATGTACCCATCATGGTCCAGCTAGCAAGTAGCAGACAGGATTTGGACCCAAGTAACCCTGCCCTAGAGTCTTTGACCTTAACACTGCACCAGCCTGCCTCTCCTAAATCTATTTTTTGCTATACGTTTTAGGCTTTTGGGGGTTTTTTTGATAAATAACAATGTAAGGGGATTATATATGATGTATATCCTAGGTTAGTTCCAATTTCAAATATTCTATGCAATTGTCCTTATACCGTCAGGCCATATGATCTAATGCTTTGCTCAGGAAATTGGTCCCTGTGTCATGTATTCCAGTATCACTAATGACACCACCCTCGCCACCAATCATAAACCAGAGATCTTCTGCCTTCATTACCCAGTCCCTGGGATAGTTCAATGGTCCCAAACCCCGTGGTGCCAGAGTTAATAAAAAATACAAAAACAAACAAACAAAAAACACAGTTGTCTAAATTCTGGAAAAGTATTACACCATAAGTAGTGAAACCTAAAGCTTTTGAGAGGCTACTTCGTCTTGGGTTGGGAGAAGCTATAGAATTAAGTCATAAGGTAACCACTGCAATGTTTATTTTCCTTATCCTAGTTTACAAAGAACTGAGCTAACTACAAAGGGACCATATAATCCAAGGAAAACATCCTTAAATTTCCAGTCACAAAATCTGACCTCTGCTCTGCCAAAATTATGTAACTCAGGCAAATCACTGATTCACAGCAGCTTACCTTATTTAGGATTTTCTACCCTCCAGAGCACACTAAGCTAACAACCACTCCCTGAGGAAGGCAGAGATGGCTATTAGAGAGGGCCGTTTCCAACCTCCTTCCTGAGGCTTCTACCCTCTACGCACCTCCAGTCTCTCCCTCCCATGCATAGACCTCCCTCCCCCAGAAGAGGAGAAACAGCTAATCACAGAGGTGAGAGGGCAGAGCAGTCACCAGGGGTGTTTCACCAGCAGGCAGTGGAAGGTCAGCGCCCCGTGAGATTCACTCTTCCACCTCCTGCACCCGAGTGGGCAGCCCACCTAAGGTATCCTCTTCTCTCTCGCTCTTCGAGGACATGCTGTGGGAGCTCCATCCAGATTCCCTAGAATCCTCTGTACCAGTTCTGGGCACCGGCCTTGAGCTTCCGGGTGCTGCTTTGCTCCTAACGGCCCAGTCTGTGACCTTCTTCAGAGGATTAACCTGGAGCCACTTCACATGGATGTACTTAGAGCCACGGGTGCCCAGGAGCTCCTGTCGCACCCCACCCCCACACCAGGGGACTCCTAACCAGTGACCAGATGTGCAGCAGTGGGAAAGCCCGGCTCCCTCCCCTCGGACGAAACAAATTCTGAGGTGTCATTTATACTCAGAGTCCCCCCATAACATCTGGAGTCTGGGAGTCCTCCCGGAACATACCCTTGCTGGGCTCCACCTTCCCCGGACCCTCCACCCACTCCCTTGCAGTTTCCCCGGAGAGCACTTCCTGAAGTAATTACTGGCATCTGTATCACAGCCTCAGGGTCTGCTTCTGGGAACCTGACCTAAACTCCCTCCCTGTTGCAGATCTAGGCCTGTCTGAGGAGGTAAGCCTCGTCAGATTTTCTCTCTCTCTTTCTACTTGGCTTCCTCTTCACCTGCAACTGGGTTAGGTCAGGCCCTGCTCCACAGGGCTGGCCATCTTAGATTCAAGGAGGGCCTAGAAGCTTCATGTAAATCTTCAGACCTTCGCTGAATTCTCCAACTCAGCTCCCACACAGAGTCATGCTTTGGTGGTCAGTATTCATTGGTCAACTATTAATACAGCAGGGCTTTAATATCCATTTAGCTACTGTTCTTAAACATCTCCCTCAGCCAGAAAACTGAGGGGAGGTGTGGTAAGTGATTTAGGTATTCCTGGTTCCCTGGCCCTAAAACTATCACAATGGCAACAGAAACCTCACCTCCAGATTCCTACAACTATGTTAGCAGCCTTTAGACAGTAAAAGAATCAACCCATATATCTTAAGAGCTAGAAGAGACCTTTGAGTTCTATCCCTTAGTAAACAGATTAAGGAACTGAAGCCAAGACCAGGCATTTTTCCAAGGTCATATCATTTGACAGTAAAGGTTTCCACTGAATCTACGTCTCTGGACTCAGAGTAAGGTGGTGGGTGCTGAACCAGGCTGCAGAGTGAGAAAAAGCGCAGGTTAGTCGACTTGACTGCTGTCCTCCCAAATCCCGCCCCCTGAAAGCATCACTGGGTAGCTCTAAACACATTCACGACAATAGATTTGTTTGAACTGCTTGATCTTTCCCCCATTAAGATAAACAGCATGAAATGTAGATTAACTCTCCCCACATGCGTTGAAGAAAACATAATCAATACTGTAGTCAGTTCCTTAAGGAGATTCTTAGACACATCACGCTCCATCTACCCAGATGGAGCGCAGTTCCTGGCCTATAGAAAGCACTCACATCATTTTTTTAGGAAATTCACTGGACAAAAATTCATACTGAGCACTCAACTATGATGGCAATGATCCTCCAATTTATTCATAGGGAGACCTGTGATAGAGTTATAGCAATATATCATGAAATACTGATATATTTAATTCAACCACACAAATTATAAATAATTTTACTAGCAGTAAAATGTGGCTATAAGATATGTATTTATATTTCTGCACTTAAGAAACAATAACACACTAAAAGTTTAAGGAATTACTTTTCAGGTGTGTGTTGTCTACTCTATTTATGCATACTTTACTCACAACTGGTCCTCACTACCAGTGAAGCAATATAATCCAATACAAGAAATTTTAAAATTGAAAAAAGAATCCATTCATTAATTCACTTTTTCTTAAAAGGAGAAAAACAATCACTATTATTCTTCTCCGTGAACCAGTGGTCCAGCTTATATAACAGCACTGTTCCTTGAGAACATTAGTTTGAAATCACTACAATAATGTAATCTTCACAGGAACAAATTCCAGCACAAGTTAGTATTAAGCAATCTTAAGACAAACAACTGAATCAGGATCTGGCCCATACACATTTAACTGCTATTGATTTCAAAGTAGGGAATACTTCTACAGTCATAAACACGTGAAAATGTTGAAGTAAGAGTTTAGGTATAAACCCCCAAAACACTAAAGACCCAAGCAATGTTTATAAATTGGGAAACTTAGATTAGACTGAGTTCTTCGCTGCAGACAATAAACTTGTGAAACTTCTAAAAAGGGACCTATGCAGTATATTCATGAATAGGGTGAGTGATTAAGTGTTTTCAAATTTTAGTTGTAATTCTATATAAAATGTGTCAGACAGAGAGCAAAGTGTCTAACAGCACAAGCGGAGAGTTTAGAGAGAAGGAATTCTGGCATATAGACCTTTCCCTTTATTGAGATGGTGCCCAAGGTCAGGCACAGGAGATGAGGCAGGGAAGTAGTAGTCTAAGCTATGATACAATGGGAAGGTAACCGAGCCCTGAGGGCAAGCTGTCTAGGACCAAGGACAGTCAATTCAATTGAGTTCAATAGGCAATAACTGTCCCCCTCATGTCAAGCTCCATGCTATGTGCTAAAGCTAAAAAGACGAATAAAACACCACCCCTTCCCTGACATGAAACCAAATTGAATAATCGTTAAGAGGACTTAGAGGAGAGAAGGAGAGTAGTTTTTGTGTGGAGTCTTTAGGGTTTCCTATATAGAGTACCATGCCATCTGCAGATAATGATAATTTTACCTCTTCCTTTCCAATTTGGATACCTTTTATTTCTTTTTCTTTTCTGAGTGCCGTGGCTAGGAGTTCCAATACTATGCTGAACAGAAGTGGTAAGAGTGGGCATCCTTGTCTTCTTCCAGATTTTAGCAGGAAGGCGTTCAGCTTTTCAGCACTGAGTATTATATTGGCTATGGGTTTGTCATAAATAGCTTTTATTTGTTGAGATATGTTCCCTCTATATCCACTTTGGTAAGAGTTTTGTTATGAATGGATGTTGAATTTTATCAAATGCTTTTTCTGCATCTATTGAGATGATCATGTGATTTTCTTTTTGTCTTTCCTTTTGTTAATGCGGTGTATCACACTGATTGATTTGCATACGTTGAACCATCCTTGTGACCCTGCGATGAATCAAATTTGATTGTGGTGTATGATTTTTCTTATGTGCTGTTGGATTCAGTTTGCTAATATTTTGTTGAGAATTTTTGCATTTATATTCATCAAAGATATTGGCCTGTGATTTTCCTTTTTGGTAGAGTTTTTGTCTGGTTTTGGTATCATGGTGATGGTGGCTTCACAGAATGACTTTGAGAGTGTTCCCTCCTCTTCAAACTTTTGGAATCTTTGGAAAACTATTCCATGTTCCTGGATTGGAAGAACTAATATTGTTTAAATGGCCATACTACCCAAAACAATCTATATATTTAATGAGATCCCTATCAAACTACCTATAACATTTTTCACAGAACTAGAACAAATAATTCCAAAATTTATATGAAACCACAAAAGACCCAGAGTTACCAAAGCAATCCTGAGGAAAAAGAACAAAACTGGAGGTATTACCTTTCCAGACTTCAGACAATACTATAAAGCTACAGTAATCAAAACAGCATGGTACTGGCACAAAAACAGACATATGGATCAGTGGAACAGAATAGAGAGCACAGAAATAAACCTACACACCTACAGTCAGTTAATCTTCAACAAAGGAGGCAAGAATATACAATGGAAAAAGACAGTCTCTTCAGCAAGTCGTATTGGGAAAGCTGGACAGCTGCAAGTAAATCAATGAAGTTAGAACACACCCTCACACCCTACACAAAAATAAACTCAAAATGGCTTGAAGACTTAAAGGTAAGACATGACACCATAAAACTCCTAGAACAGAACATAGGCAAAATATTCTGACATAAATTGTGGCAACGTTTCTTACATCAGTCTCTCAAGGCAATAGAAATAAAAGCAAAAATAAACAAATGGGACAAAAGCTTATAATCAAACTTATAAACTTTTGCACAACAAAGGAAACCATAACAAAATGAAAAGACAACGTTCTATGGACTGTAAATATTTGCAAACAATGTGACTAACAAGGGCTTAATTTCTAAAATATACAAACAGCTCATATAACTCAATAACAACAAAAAACAAACAACTCAAACAAAAAATGGGCAGAAGGGACTTCCCTGGCAGTCCAGTGGTTAAGATTCCATGCTTCCAATGCTAGGGGTACAGGTTTGATCTCTGGTCGGGGAACTAAGATCGTACATACTGCGTGGCATGGCCAAAAAAAAAAATGGGCAGAAGATTTAATGAGACATTTCTCCAAAGACAACATACAGATGGTCAATGGCATGTGAAAAGATGCTCAGCTTCACTAATTATTAGAGAAATGCAAATCAGAACTACAATGAGGTACCACCTCACACCAGTCAGAATGACCATCATTAAAAAGTCTACAAATAATAAATGCTGGAGAGGATGTGGAGAAAAGAGAACCCTCCTACACTGTTGGTGGGAATGTAAATTGGTACAGTCACTATGTAAAACAATAGGAACGTTCCTCAAAAAACTAAAAACAGAGCTACCATATGATCCAGCAAGCCCTCTTCTGGGCATATATCCAGAGAAAACTGTAATTTGAAAAGATACATGCACCCCAATATTCACTGCAGCACTATTCACAATAGCCAAGACGTGGAAACAACCTAAATGTCCATCAACAGATGAATGGATAAAGAACATGTGGTATATATAAACAATAGAATACTACTCAGCCATAAAAAAAGAATGAAATAATGTCATTTGCAGCAACATGGATGGACCTAGACATTATCATACTAAATGAAGTAAGTCAGAAAGAGAAAGACAAATGTCATATGATATCACTTATATGTGGAATCTAAAAACTGATGCAACTGAACTTATTTACAAAACAGAAACAGACTTACAGACATAAAAAACAAACATGGTTACCAAAGGGGAAGGGTGGGGATGGATAAATTAGGAGCTTGGGATTAGCAGATACAAACTACTATATATAAAATAGATAAACAACAAGATCCTACTGTATAGCACAGGGAACTATATTCAATATACTGTAATAAACTATAATGGAAAAGAATATATATACACATATGTGTGTGTGTGTATAACTGAATCAGTTTGCTGTACGAAACTTATACAACATTGTAAATGAACTAGAGCTGAAGTATATTTCAAAACAATTTTTTAAATATTTACCTCAAATTTACTGCAGGTATTATTACCTACATTTGACAGATGATAAAATTGAGACTTAGAAGAGGTAATACCTTGAGTACTTTTCAAAGTTATCAAATGAAAGAACTAGCATTCAGAGCATCACCCACCAACATCAAAGTCTAATATCTTTTACTGCTCACTGTCTCTTTACGTATAATATGGTTGACTATACGATGCTTCTGCCCCATTAGATCCCCCAGATTACAATAGGGAGACTACATCATTCTGTCTGACTTATGATCAAAGTCTAGATTGAGAAAATGGGCTGTGAAAACACAAACATGACTTAGTAACTCTGGTCAGAAGATTGAGACCCCTAAACACCATCATCCTAGATGTCCCTCAAAGGAAGGAACATGCCTTAAAGCCTACGGTTCCCTGCAGGAGGCATATTTCAGGTGGCTCTCATGCCGACTTCAGCTGGGTGATGTGCAGATTCCAAAGAGCAAAGAAGAAACATGCTATAGGCTACAGTCATGCGTTAGAATTAGGCTCAGGATCTTTTTTTTTTTTTTTTTTTGCACGGGCCTCTCACTGTTATGGCCTCTCCCGTTACGGAGCACAGGCTCCGGACGCGCAGGCTCAGCGGCCATGGCTCACGGGCCCAGCCGCTCCACGGCATGTGGGATCCTCCTGGACCGGGGCACAAACCCGCATCCCCTGCATCGGCAGGCAGATTCTCAACGGCTGCGCCACCAGGGAAGCCCTCCTTCACTGTACAACATCCATTCTCTCATCATACACCTGCTCTGTGGTGGGCCCACCTCTAGGCCCCGGGGCCTGCAGTAGAAATAAAGAAGGAAAAATCCCTGACCTCATGAAACTTCCTTTCTAGTCAATGAGGAGAGAGATGGTAAATAAGCAACCAAAGCAATGAGAAAGATCAATTTAGATGACAATTAGCCCCATGAAGACAAATTTTAAAGAGTGGAGGAACGGAAGAGAGATGGTCAGAGTATCAGATCAGACAGTGTAAAATAAAAACTGTCAATTGTCATCTGCCTCTACAAGGAGTAACTCACTAGCCCCTGCAGTCGCTGACCTTCAACATCCCCTGAAAGGAGCTCAGTGTAGAGATCAGGAATGAGGCACTCTGTGCTCTGGGAAAAACTAGCAAAACAGGCCTTCAGATAGACAATTTCAGGAGAAGATTTTATGAGTCCAAATTCTTGCATCTTCTCATCTCTAGAAAAGCACTAAAATCATTAACAGAGACATCTGCTCCTCATGACTAGCAGCAAGTCTCTGCCAAAGTGTATGTCTGACTGCACGTCCCCCCGTCACTAAAGTCACATATATACTGACCTTCCCCCTACCTCTTCAGAGCAGTTCCTCAGAGCTCTCTGAGAGTCTGTGTCTGAAGCCATAGCCCTCATTTTGTCCCACATAAAACTGAACTCACAACTCTCATGTTGTGCATTATTTTTCGGTCAACAATAGGATGTTCTGAGAAGGAACATTTGATTACAAGCATAATTCATCACCCCCTTTTGAGACCTAAGACTGGTTATTAGGCCAAGCTTATTGTGCCCAGCTCTTCCTGTCTTCCTGAAGAATTCCCTTCCCAAAGAATCCTTAATCCTCACACACAACAGTCTTCTGACAGTCCTGCCCTACCAGTTCAACAGAGAAGCCCACGCATGTCTAGACTTCCCTTGGGCACAAGCTTGGCATCTCTGTTACATCAGCAGGAGCATCATTATTATTTCACCACTGTAACTGCAGGACTGTACATCTACTTACCAGATGCAACTAAGAAAGAAACAGAAACCAGGAAAGAGCAGGTGGGTGTGGGCTTCCAGAAACAAAGTAAAGTGGATTTGATCACGGGCCGCAAGAGGATACTTTTTTTTTCTTGCGTATAACAGCCAAGTTCTAGGCTAGCAGGTGAAATGACTCTAAGTAGATCCAATAAGAAAATTAACTCACAGTATGAAATCTGATTGTTTTTAGATCTCTGGAGGCAATATAAAAGAAAAACAGAAAAGGGAAATTAAAAAGGAAGTCAAGACCACCCAATATCCTTCCTCTCCCTTCTATCCCATGTCTTGGAGTTTCAGCAAAAGAGAGGCTGCAGAGAGACTAGCTGGGATTCATAACTATGATAAAGGAATAAGGATGTTTGAGGCATCAGAGGAGCGACAACAAAGAGAAATGGAGACTTCTGGCGGAAAGGAGGACAGAGAGGGGTCTGGGCTGACCAGTCTATCAACCAAGAGAATACCCACGAGGGAACATCCCCAGGGTCTGCTCAGAAAAGCCCCTGCTGCTGTACAGAGCACAGAGATGAGTCAGCCAAACTCAGGCTGCAGCTCCTCATGTTTCACCCTCACCCCCACTGCACCCTTACCATTTACATCACAAACCTGAAGGAACTGAAAGACATTTCTTTGGGGTTTATGTGCTTGTGTTAGCTCATCAGAGAGAGGGAAGTATTTGACTCTCAACTACCCCCTCACCCCGCCCCAGCCTCCAATCCCCAGTGACACCTGAGACATCTTCAGTGGCAAAGAAAACCCTTTGCCGCCATCACCTGGCCAGGGTAAAGTTGATTTCATGATCTTCCACCGCAGATTACCACCTCTCCCCACCCCACTCAGATCCACCCCTTCCCATTCCCTCCACCAGCCCAAAATAGACTTGGGACAGGTAACATCAACTTCATCACCATAATCATTGGCATCATAATTTTTTTCCCTTTCTCTTCTCATTTTACAGATTCAAAGTGATTATAGGATTTCTTTTGTTTTCTTTTGCTGGGAATCAGTCCATATTTTACCTTATAGTACATTCACATAAGTTCCTGCATTTCCAAGGGTAACCAGATCACATTTAAGTGAGCACTGTTGGTAACAAAATTACATGACTACGCTGGCTTCAAAAGCAAGAGAGGATGATACACACTAACATTCTTTCCCTTTCATACTGCTGAAGACAAAACTAAAGACCCCGCATGCTGCAGCTAAAGACCCCGCGTGCCTCAATGAAGATCCCGCATGCCACAACTAAGACCCAGTGCAGGCAAATAAATAAAGAAATGTTTTTTTAAAAAATATAGAATCACATGCCTTTTACAATCCAGTATGAAGGCATATTGTTCATGTTAAAATTAAACCATTTGGGACATGGGGAGAACAAGGAGAGTTTCAAAGCTTAGGATGTTTAAACTTTCCCCCAAGGCCATTTTTCTCTTCTAATTGCTAGTTGGCATGCAGTATCAAGGCCTTGGGAAGACGGACAGAGGAAAGAAGGGGATCATTTAACTCTAAACTTCATGGCGTCTAAGGCTACGTCTGTAAAAACTACTTAACCTAAAATTCTACAAAGTATTAATATAAAAAGCGATGGCAATTAGGAAGCCCTGTAGAAAATCCATCCCTCCAGTCACTGATGGGAAACTTAAGCCACAGACAATTCACAGGGCTGACAAATAGCTGAGCTGAAACCTAAACTCCAATGCTCTAAATTCAAATCCTGTTCATCTTTCCACAACACCACGGGGGCACGCCTGACTCCAGTGCAGGAACTTGGCAGTGATGCTGGAGAAACTGTGGCCTCGCGTCACTTAACTGTTTATACCAACAGCTTGCCAAAGAGCTGAGCAAAAATAGTCTGCTCTCCAAACATCTTCCACTCCATTAGCCATCAGATCTTAAATGTGGTTTAAAGCTGGTTCTCTTCCAATATTAAATCACGAAATCGGGAGACTTAGAAGAAGAGCTTGTTCCCCACCCCCACCCAGGCCAATCTCAGTGCCAATCCAAATTTTGTTCTCTCTTCAACCACCCTCTCTGCCCATCCCTGATTTTTATTACTCCAGGCTTAGTTTGATTTCTAAATGTACCTGGATGGGATATTCCAATCCTGACTGCAATCAAGTGAAGAAAATTTTTTCTAGTTTCTACCTAGAACAAACTCAAAGGACGTGGTCACGCCAGGGTTGACCGTGGCTCCTAGAAATACCAGCTCCTCTGCCTTGGAGTTCCATAGCCTCGGAGAGCCTGCATGGCAGCCAGGACTGCACAGAGAGGCCCAGTAGGAACGAACACCTAAAACTCCTGCTATGAGGTCATCCCGGGACTTTGGGATGGTTGACACAACCCTTCCCACTTGAATCTCAACAGACGCCCACAGGATGCCAGAACTGCCTTCACTTTGTATATTGTATTTCTGAAATCCCATTGAGGACTCAACCTCCAACAATTAACAACCCAATTCAGACCAGCAGCATGAACGTCAGACACACAGAGACTGGCCCAATGCTATCTGTAACAACTGTTTGTTCACTTAGAGGCTGGTTGTATTTGCTTCTTTCATGCCCCCCAAACTAGTCTTTCAATTTATTGATTTAATTTCACTTTTAGAGGTTCTCCCCACTGCCCTCATAAAACAGCAGGTACCTCCTGAACCAAAGTACCCACCTTAACAGATTCACACTACTATATATAAAATAAGTAAACAACAAGGACCTACTGTAGAGCACAGGGAACTCTACTCAATATCCTGTAATAATCTATAATGGAAAAAAATCTGAAAAAGAATATTCATACATATACATATATCTATATAAAACCAAATCACTTTGCTGTACACCTGAAATTAACATGACACTGTAAATTAACTATACTTTAATTTTTAAAAAATGTTTTTAAAAAAACCAGTTTTAGGCAATTACAAGACAGTGTACAGGCCACAGAGAGATCTTCCTGGGGAATCTACCACAGTGTAGTGGTTCTTTCTGACTGAAGAGAACTCAAATGTCCCCTCAGTCCAGGCCGGACAAGTTTCAAAGACCAGAGGGAACATGTACAGACAAGGTGCAGGCAATGCTGCTCATGGGACACCTGCACTGTTACATCTGGCTCAAGCCTTCTCACTTGTTGTCTGGACTGCATAGGACAGGACTCAAAATGCTACCCAAGTGGCTGGGACAGGACAGGAGTTAGAGGGAGCACACATCACTCCACCGGGTAACGATGGAGCGCCTGCTTCCTCAGGGTGAAAAGTGCAATAGTTTAGCCAGAGAATACTCCTCACCGCTGTAGCTGAGGTGCTTACCATCATGGCACACTGGTGCCCTTAGGGGAAGCGGAAGTCAAGAGGTTTAGAGTTCTTAGGAAGTGCCCCTGCCCACGTAGAGCACTGCACTGTCATTCACTTCTTCTCTACCGACAGGAGGGCTGCTGTTCTTTGCCTCCTTCTCTGCTTCACACACCCATCGCCACTGTTTCTGGTCCTTTCTTTAGGATAAAGTTCCAATACTGGAGTGCTACACAGAGATATGTATGTTTCAAAGACTTTGGATACATATGGCCAAGCTGCCCTTGGTAGGGACACTCATTTACCTTCCCAACTCTCCTGCCTTTGGAGAACTGCTTCCCATTCCATAGGAATCCTGCCCAAAGCATGTGGCTCAGATGTGGCTGACCTCACTCCCTGGCCCTGGAGCTGAGATGGTGACCTGGCCTGACCATTAAGAGGACTCCATCTACTCGATGTGGTCAGTGGTTCACATAACCCAAGCCAGGCTAACTGGAGTTTCCTCAGGACTTCTGCTGGAGGGACTTAAAAAAACGCTCATACTCAGGCCAATCTATAGAGACAGAAGTAGATTAGTGGTTACCTAGGGCTAAGGTGTGGGGGAGCCTGGGGGCAGGAAGAAGTATGGGTGATTTGTATGAGGTTTCTTTTCGGGGTGATGAAATTGCCCTAAGCTTGACTGTGGTGATGCTTGCACAACTCTGTGAATATACTAAAAATAATGTGATTGTATGGTTTAAACGGCTGAATTGGGATGCTATATGAATTATATCCCAATAAAGCTGCTTTTTTTTTTTAAGAGATTCCTGCTCTCACTCTCTCGCTTCCTCTAGGACAGCAAGTAGTAAGAATAATGTAAACATGGGTCTGCCAGCTGCTCTCCTCACCATGTAGAGAATATAGCCCCGCAGAGGCAAGCAAATGATAGAGACAGAGACAGGCACTGAGACAGAATGAATGACTTGAACGACTCGATCCAACTTTGCATAAAGTCACTTCCATTCCTTGAACTTCTCAGTTGCATAAGACAAAAAAAAAAATCCCTTTTTTTGGGGGGTGGGGACAAGGGGAAGATGGCGGAAGAGTAAGACGCAGAGATCACCTTCCTCCCCACAGATACACCAGAAATACATCTACACGTGGAACAACTCCTACAGAACACCTACTGAAGGCTGGCAGAAGACCTCAGACCTCCCAAAAGGCAAGAAAGTCCCCACGTACTTGGGTAGGGCAAAAGAAAAAAGAATAAACAGAGACAAAAGGATAGGGATGGGACCTGCACCAGTGGGAGGGAGCTGTGAAGGAAGAAAGGTCTCCACACACTAGGAAGCCCCTTCGCAGGCGGAGACCGCGGGGGGCGAAGGCGGAAAGCTTCGCAGCCGCGGAGGAGAGCGCAGCCACAGGGCTGCGGAGAGCAAAGCGGAGAGATTCCCGCACAGAGGATCGGTGCCGACCGGCACTCACCAGGCCGATAGGCTCCTCTGCTCACCTGCTGGGGCGGGCGGGGCTGGGAGCTGACGCTCGGGTTTTGGGCGGAGCACAGGGAGAGGACTGGGGTTGGCAGCGTGAACACAGCCTGCAGGGGGTTAGTGCACCACGGCTAGCCGGGAGGCAGTCCGGGGAAAAGTCTGCACCTGCCGAAGAGGCAAGAGACTTTTTCTTCCCTCTTTGTTTCCTGGTGCGCGAGGAGAGGGGATTAAGAGCGCTGCTTAAAGGAGCTCCAGAGACGGGCGCGAGCCGCGGCTAAAAGCGCGGACCCCAGAGACGGGCATGAGACGCTAAGGCTGCTGCTGCCGCCACCAAGAAGCCTGTGTGCGAGCACAGGTCACATCCACACCCCCTTCCGGGGAGCCTGTGCAGCCCGCCACTGCCAGGGTCCCGGGATCCAGGGACAACTTACCCGGGAGAACGCACGGCGCGCCTCAGGCTGGTGCAACGTCACACCGGCTTCTGCCGCCGCAGGCTCGCCCCGCATCCGTACCCCTCCCTCCCTCCGGCCTGAGTGAGCCAGAGCCCCCGAATCAGCTGCTCCTTTAACCCCGTCCTGTCTGAGCAAAGGACAGGCGCCCTCCGGCGACCTACACACAGAGGCGGGGCCAAATCCAAAACTGAGCCCCAGGAGCTGTGCGAACAAAGAAGAGAAAGGGAAATCTCTCCCAGCAGCCTCAGGAGCAGCGGATTAAATCTCCACAATCAACTAGATGTACCTGCATCTGTGGAATACCTGAAGAGACAAGGAATCATCCCAAATTGAGGAGGTGGACTTTGAGAGCAAGATTTATGATTTTTTCCCCTTCTCCTCTTTTTGTGAGTGTGTATGTGTATGCTTCTCTGTGAGATTTTGTCTGTATAGCTTTGCTTCCACCATTTGTCCTAGGGTTCTATCCATCCGGTTTTTTTTTTATTTTTTGTTTTTTTTTTAAATTTTTTTTCTTAATAATTATTTCTTATTTTAATAACTTTATTTTATCTACTTTATTTTATTTTATCTTTTCTTTCTTTCCTTCCTTCCATCCTTCCTCCCTACCTTCTTTGATTCTTTCTTCCTTCCTTTCTTTCATCCTTCTTTTCTTTCTTTCTTTCATTCATTCATTCATTGTTTCTTCCTTTCTTTCTTTCTACATTTTCTCCCTTTTATTCTGAGCCGTGTGGATGAAGGGCTCTTGGTGCTGCAGCCAGGAGTCACTGCTGTGCCTCTGAGGTGGGAGAGCCAACTTCAGGACACTGGTCCACAAGATACCTCCCAGCTCCACATAATATCAAATGGCAAAAATCTCCCAGAGATCTCCATCTCAACACCAGCACCCAGCTTCACTCAACGACCGGCAAGCTACAGTGCTGGACACCCTATGCCAAACAACTAGCAAGAAAGGAACACAGCCCCACCCATTAGCAGAGAGGCTGCCTACAATCATAATAAGTGCACAGACACCGCAAAACACACCACCAGACATGGACCTGCCCACCAGGAAGACAAGATCCAGCCTCATCCACCAGAACACAGGCACTAGTCCCCTCCACCAGGAAGCCTACACAACCCACTGAACCAACTTTAGCCACTGGGGACAGACACCAAAAACAACAGGAACTATGAACTTGCAGCCTGCAAAAAGGAGACCCCAAACACAGTAAGATAACCAAAATGAGAAGACAGAAAAACACACAGCAGATGAAGGAGCAAGATAAAAACCCACCAGACCTAACAAATGAAGAGGAAATAGGCAGTCTACCTGAAAAAGAATTCAGAATAATGATAGTAAAGATGATCCAAAATCTTGGAAATAGAATAGACAAAATGCAAGAAATATTTAACAAGGACCTAGAAGAACTAAAGATGAAACAAACAATGATGAACAACACAATAAATGAAATTACAGATACTCTAGATGGGATCAATAGCAGAATAACTGAGGGAGAAGAACGGATAAGTGACCTGAAAGATAGAATACTGGAGATAACTACTGCAGAGCAGAATAAAGAAAAAATAATGAAAAGAACTGAGGACAGTCCCAGAGTCCTCTGGGACAACATTAAACACAACAACATTCGAATTATAGGGGTGCCAGAAGAAGAAGAGAACAAGAAAGGTACTGAGAAAATATTTGAAGAGATTATAGTTGAAAACTTCCCTAATATGGGAAAGGAAATAGTTAATCAAGTCCAGGAAGCACAGAGAGTCCCATACAGGATAAATCCAGGGAGAAATACGCCAATACACATGTTAATCAAACTGTCAAAAATTAAATACAAAGAAAATATATTAAAAGCAGCAAGGGAAAAACAACAAATAACACACAACGGAATCCCCATAAGGTTAACAGCTGATCTTTCAGCAGAAACTCCGCAAGCCAGAAGGGACTGGCAGGACATATTTAAAGAGATGAAGGAGAAAAACCTGGAACCAAGATTACTCTACCCAGTAAGGATCTCATTCAGATTTGATGGAGAAATTAAAACCTTTACAGACAAGCAAAAGCTGACAGAGTTCAGCACCACCAAACCACCTTTACAACAAATGCTAAAGTAACTTCTCTAGGCAAGAAACACAAGAGAAGGAAAAAACTACAATAATGAACCCAAAACAATTAAGAAATTGGTAATAGGAACATACATATCGATAATTATCTTAAATGTAAACGGACTAAATGTTCCCACCAAAAGACACAGATTGGCTGAATGGATACAAAAACAAGACCCACATATATGCTGTCTACAAGAGACCCACTTCAGACCTAGAGACACATACAGACTGAAAGTAAGGGGATGGAAAAAGATATTCCATGCAAATGGAAACCAAAAGAAAGCTGGAGTAGCAATTCTCATATCAGACAAAATAGACATTAAAATAAAGACTATTAGAAAAGACAAAGAAGGACACTACATAATGAGCAAGGGATCGATCCAAGAAGAAGATATAACAATTGTAAATATTTATGCACCCAACAGAGGAGCACCTCAATAAATAAGGCAAATGCTAACAGCCATAAAAGGGGAAATCGACAGTAACACATTCATAGCAGGGGTCTTTAACACCCCACTTTCACCAATGGACAGATCATCCAAAATGAAAATAAATAAGGAAACACAAGCTTTAAATGATACATTAGACAAGATGGACTTAATTGATATTTATAAGACATTCCATCCAAAAACAACAGAATACACATTTTTCTCAAGTGCTCATGGAACATTCTCCAGGATAGATCATATCTTGGGTCATAAATCAAGCCTTGGTAAATTTAAGAAAATTGAAATTGTATCAAGTATCTTTTCTGACCACAATGCTATGGGACTAGATATCAATAACAGGAAAAGATCTGTAAAAAATACAAACACATAGAGGCTAAGCAATACACTACTGAATAACGAAGTGATCACTGAAGAAATCAAAGAGGAAATCACAAAATACCTAGAAACAAATGACAGTGGAGACACGACAACCCAAAACCTATGGGATGCAGCAAAAGCAGTTCTAAGAGGGAAGTGTACAGCAATACAATCCTACCTTAAGAAACAGGAAACATCTCGAATAAACAACGTAACCTTTCACCTAAAGCAATTAGAGAAAGAAGAACAAAAAAACCCCAAAGTTAGCAGAAGGAAAGAAATCATAAAGATCAGAACAGAAATAAATGAAAAAGAAATGAAGGAAACAATAGCAAAGATCAATAAAACTAAAAGCTGGTTCTTTGAGAAGATAAACAAAATTGATAAACCATTAGCTAGACTCATCAAGAAAAAAAGGGAGAAGATTCAAGTCAACAGAATTAGAAATGAAAAAGGAGAAGTAACAACTGACACTGCAGAAATACAAAAGATCATGAGAGATTACCACAAGTAACTCTATGCCAATAAAATGGAACACCTGGAAGAAATGGACAAATTCTTAGAAATGCACAACCTGCCAAGACTGAATCAGGAAGAAATAGAAAATATGAACACACCAATCACAAGCACTGAAATTGAAACTGTGATGAAAAATCTTCCAACAAACAAAAGCTCAGGACCAGATGGCTTCACAGGCGAATTCTATCAAACATTTAGAGAAGAGCTAACACCTATCCTTCTCAAACTCTTCCAAAACATAGCAGAGGGAGAAACACTCCCAAACTCATTCTACTAGGCCACCATCACCCTGATACCAAGACGAGAAAAGGATGTCACAAAGAAAGAAAACTACAGGCCAATATCACTGAAGAACAAAGATGCAAAAATCCTCAACAAAATACTAGCAAACAGAATCCAACAACACATTAAAAGGATCATACACCATGACCAAGAGAGGTTTATTCCAGGAATGCAAGGATTTTCAATATACGCAAATCAATCAACATGATACACCATATTAACAAATTGAAGGAGAAAAACCATATGATCATCTCAATAGATGCAGAGAACGCTTTCGACAAAATTCAACACCCATTTATGATAAAAACCCTCCAGAAAGTAGGCATAGAGGGAACTTTCCTCAACATAATAAAGGCCATATATGACAAACCCGCAGCCAGCATCGTCCTCAATGGTGAAAAACTGAAAGCATTTCCACTACGATCAGGAACAAGACAAGGTTGCCCACTCTCACCACTCTTATTCAACACAGTTTTGGAAGTTTTAGCCACAGCAATCAGAGAACAAACGGAAATAAAAGGAATCCAAATCGGAAAAGAAGTAAAGCTGTCACTGTTTGCAGATGACAAGTTACTATACATAGAAAATCCTAAACATGCTACCAGAAAACTACTAGAGCTAATCAATGAATTTGGTAAAGTAGCAGGATACAAAATTAATGCACAGAAATCTCTGGCATTCCTATACATTAATGATGAAAAATCTGAAAGTGAAATCAAGAAAACACTCCCATTTACCACTGCAACAAAAAGAATAAAATATCTAGGAATAAACCTACCTAAGGAGACAAAAGACCTGTATGCAGAAAATTATAAGACAATGATGAAAGAAATTAAAGATGATACAAATAGATGGAGAGATATTCCATGTTCTTGGATTGGAAGAATCAACATTGTGAAAATGACTCTACTACCCAAAGCAATCTACAGATTCAATGCAATCCCTATCAAACTACCACTGGCATTTTTCACAGAACTAGAACAAAAAATTTCACAATTTGTATGGAAACACAGAAGACCCCGAATAGACAAAACAATCTTGAGAATGAAAAACGGAGCTGGAGGAATCAGGTTCCTTGACTTCAGACTATACTGCAAAGCTACAGTAATCAAGACTGTATGGTACTGGCACAAAAACAGAAAGACAGATCAGTGGAACAGGATAGAAAGCCCAGAGATAAACCCACGCACATACGGTCACGTTATCTTGGAGAAAGGAGGCAAAATGTACAGTAGAGAAAGGACACCCTCTTCAGTAAGTGGTGCTGTGGGGCTTCCCTGGTGGCGCAGTGGTTGCGTCCACCTGCCGATGCAGGGGACACAGATTCGTGCCCCAGTCCGGGAAGATCCCACATGCCGCGGAGCGCCTGGGCCCGTGGGCCATAGCCACTGAGCATGCGCATCCGGAGCCTGTGCTCCGCAACGGGAGAGGCCACAGCAGTGAGAGGCCCGCGTACTGCAACAAAAATAAATAAATAAAGTAAGTGGTGCTGGGAAAGCTGGACAGCTACATGGAAAAGTATGAGATTAGATCACTCCCTAACATCATACACAAAAATAGGGATTAAAGACCTAAACGTAAGGCCAGAAACTGTCAAACTCTTAGAGGAAAACATAGGCAGAACACTCTATGACATAAATCACAGCAATATCCTTTTTGACCCACCTCCTAGAGAAATGGAAATAAAAACAAACAAATGGGACCCAATGAAACTTCAAAGCTTTTGCACAGCAAAGGAAACCATAAACAAGACCAAAAGACAACCCTCAGAATGGGAGAAAATATTTGCAAATGAAGCAACTGACAAAGAATTAATCTCCAAAATTTATAAGCAGCTCATGCAGCTCAATAACAAAATAACAAACAACCCAATCCAAAAATGGGCAGAAGACCTAAATAGACATTTCTCCAAGAAAGATATACAGACTGCCAATGAACACATGAAAGAATGCTCAACATCATTAATCATTAGAGAAATGCAAATCAAAACTACAATGAGATATCATCTCACACCAGTCAGAATGGCCATCATCAAAAAATCTAGAAACAATAAATGCTGGAGAGGGTGTGGAGAAAAGGGAACACTCTTGCACTGCTGGTGGGAATGTGAATTGGTTCAGCCACTATGGAGAACAGTATGGAGGTTCCTTAAAAAACTACAAATAGAACTACCATATGACCCAGCAATCCCACTACTGGGCATATACCCTGAGAAAACCAAAATTCAAAAAGAGTCATGTACCAAAATGTTCATTGCAGCTCTATTTACAATAGCCCGGAGATGGAAACAACCTAAGTGCCCGTCATCGGATGAATGGATAAAGAAGATGTGGCACATATATACAATGGAATATTACTCAGCCATAAAAAGAAACGAAATTGAGCTATTTGTAATGAGGTGGATAGACCTAGAGTCTGTCATACAGAGTGAAGTAAGTCAGAAAGAAAAAGACAAATACCGTATGCTAACACATATATATATGGAATTTAAGAAAAAAAATGTCATGAAGAACCTAGGGGTAAAGCAGGAATAAAGACGCAGACCTCCTAGAGAACGGACTTGAGGTTATGGGGAGGGGGAAGGGTGAGCTGTGACAGGGCGAGAGAGAGTCATGGGCATATACACACTAACAAACGTAGTAAGGTAGATAGCTAGTGGGAAGCAGCCGCATGGCACAGGGATATTGGCTCGGTGCTTTCTGACAGCCTGGAGGGGTGGGATAGGGAGCGTGGGAGGGAGGGAGATACAACAGGGAAGACATATGGGAACATATGTTTATGTATGACTGATCCACTTTGTTATAAAGCAGAAACTAACACACCATTGTAAAGCAATTATACCCCAATAAAGATGTTAAAAAAAAAAATCTAGAAACAATAAATGCTGGAGAGGGTGTGGAGAAATGGGAACACTCTTGCACTGCTGGTGGGAGCGTGAATTGGTACAGCCACTATGGAGAACAGTATGGAGGTTCCTTAAGAAACTACAAACAGAACTACCATATGACCCAGCAATCCCACTACTGGGCATATACCCTGAGAAAATCATAATTCTAAAAGAGTCATGTACCAAAATGTTCACTGCAGCTCTATTTACAATAGCCAGGAGATGGAAACAACCTAAGTGTCCATCATCGGATGAATGGATAAAGAAGATGTGGCACATGTATACAACGGAATATTACTCAGCCATAAAAAGAGACGAAATTGAGCTATTTGTAATGAGGTGGATGGACCTAGAGTCTGTCATACAGAGTGAAGTCAGTCAGAAAGAGAAAAACAAATACCGTATGCTAACACATATATATGGAATTTAAGGGGAAAAAATGTCATGAAGAACCTAGGGGTAAGACAGGAATAAAGACACAGACCTACTAGAGAATGGACTTGAGGATATGGGGAGGGAGAAGTGTAAGCTGTGACAAAGCGAGAGAGTGGCATGGGCAGGCATATATACACTACCAAATGTAAAATAGATAGCTAGTGGGAAGCAGCCGCATAGCACAGGGAGATCAGCTCGGTGCTTTGTGACCACCTAGAGGGGTGGGATAGGGAGGGTGGGAGGAAGGGAGACGCAAGAGGGAAGAGATATGGGAACATATGTATATGTATAACTGATTCACTCTGTTATAAAGCAGAAACTAACACACCATTGTAAAGCAATTATACTCCAATAAAGATGTAAAACAAAAAACAGAAATTCCCTTTTTGTTTAAACTAGCTTAAGCTTAGTTTCCATCGCAACCAACAAAGTCCTGCTACACCTTTCCTGAAAGGCTGTCCAAATGTGTTCCCTCCCCACCTGTGAATCAGAGTGCTTACTCCCCACCCCAAACCCTCTACCACACTGAGAACTATCTTTAATAACATTTTTGTTCAAACAGAAATACACTCACAGACATAGAATACAAACTTACGGTTACCAAAGGGGAAAGTAGGGGGGAGGGAGAAATTAGAAGTTTCGGATTAACATATACACACAACTGTACATAAAATAAACAATAAGGACCTACTCTACAACACAAAGAATGATATTCAATATCTTGTAATAACCTATAATGGAAAAGAATCTGAAAAAGAAAACACATATATACGTGTGTGTATGTATATGTGTGTGTGTGTGTGTATATAACTGAATCACTTTGCTGTACTCCTGAAACTAACACAACATTGTACATCAACTATACTTCAATTTTTTAAAAAGCACAGCATTGTTCATAGATAGGCAAAAAAAATTACAAATCTTAAATTTCTAGCAAGACCGAACATTTGTATCAACCCTTATCTTTTTCTTCTTTAAACTGTCTATTTTTGCATTACCTGTGCACACGATAATGTTAGTAAAGCTTTTGTCTATGAATATTTTTTCTCGTTATCACTGGCTTTTTGTCAGTTTACGAATGTCTTTATATGCAGAAGTAATTTAATGCATGAAACCTATCAAATTTTTCTTTGCAATGCTCTTTTTATTTTTAAAAAGTCTTTACCCACCCTGAGATTACACAACACTCATGTTTTCATTTTTTTAACTGAACACTTTGATCCAGCTGGTATTTTAGGTTATAAGAGCTTAGTGTGTATTTTTACCCAAAATAGTTCACCGATTGTCCCAGTATTCATTATTCCTTTTTTTCCAATTTATTACGATGGCTATTTATATCAGATATTAAATTCATTAACACTGTAGAGTTTCTTTCTTGATTATGCATGTGATCATGCTGAACTGAGTACCAATCTTGAGCAATTACTCTGCCGCTATAACTTTATGATACAGCTTTTGGATATTTTTTATTATGGTAAAACATGTATAACATTATGAAATTTACCATTGTAATCTTTTTTTTTTTTTTTTTTTTTTTTTTTGGCGGTACATGGGCCTCTCACTGTTGTGGCCTCTCCCGTTGCGGACCGCAGGCTCAGCGGGCCCAGCCACTCTGCCGCATGCGGGATCCTCCCGGACCGGGGCACGAACCCGTGTCCCCTGCATCGGCAGGCGGACTCTCAACCACTGCGCCACCAGGGAAGCCCAATATTTATCCTTTTATGTCCAGCTTATTTTACTTAGCATAATGTCTTCAAGGTTCATCCATGTTGTAGCATGTGTCAGAATTTCATTCCTTTTTTTAAGGCTGAATGATATTCCCTTGGATGTATATTTTGTTTATTCATTCATCTGTCAATAAACGTTTGGGTTGTTTTGACCTTTTGGCTATTGTGAATAATGCTGCTATGAACACTGGTGTACAAATATCTGCCTGAATCCCTGCCTTCAGTCCTTTTGTGTATATATGAAGAAGTGGAATTGCTGGATCAAATGGTTATTCTATGTTTAATTTTTGAGGAACTGCCATATTGTTTTCCACAGCAGCTGCACCATCTGATATTCCCACCAGCAATCCACAAGGATTCCAATTTCTCTACATGCACACCAACACTTGTTTTCTTTTTTGATAATAGCCACCCCCATTGGTGTGAAATAGTGTAGTACATTTTAATACATGATAGTACAAGTGTTCTCTCATTACGACTCTCTGTCAAAAAAAATTTTGGCCATTCTGTATTTTTCCTCCAGAACAATTTTGGGATTATTTTTACGTCCCCATAATATCTTACATGAGTAATAATTAGAATTCTATTAAACTCATTTCAAATAAACATAATTCTTATCTTTAAGACATTTAACCCCACCCTCCACAAAGGAATAAAATCTTCTCTTACTTCCCTTAAAAATTTTAGTTTTCTTCATACTGAGACTAAACATTTCTTGTTAAGATTATCCCTATGTACTTCGTATTTTTGTGCTACTGTGAATGGAATAATCAGCTTCTTTTTAGAAGATAATTTTTGGAGGAAGAAGAAGCCCCATAATTGACAATAATCCTCATTTATGAAACACCTGCTATTTTAAGATCAGTGATAAAGGTCAACAGTGCCTGTCTTCTACAGGGAAATTTACTGTAACAGAAAAGGAAACATTGGCTAAAGCTTCACTGGATTGCCTCTTTTAAAGCACCCAGAAGATCATTCCCAAGGAGGCAAGTAAATCAGTCCTAAGTAGGCAAGTAAAATTGTGGGTAATTTAATGTTTAATCAATGCTCGTTATAGCTAACATTAATTTTGGGTCAAATTCATGATGCATGAGTTTTCCTGTGTTGTACATGTGCTCTACATGACATTGGCCGCTCCTTGTGGATTTATACCCATTTTATTACTTCATTAATTTACCATTTAAATTATAACTGAAGTTACACCTGTATCTCTCCTCTACAATATACTTATATATTTGTGATGTATTTACCATCAACCCTTCAGTCAGAAAGATCATCTTTAATTTTACTATGGCTCCTAGAAAGAAGTATGATTCGCTTTATAGAAATTTAAGACATTCCACTCTGCTATGCAGCTTCCTGGCTCATTGCATAGAAAAGCTTCTATTGGTAAAATTCTTCCCTTGTTGGGGAGGGGGAAATGTCAGCTCTGCTCTAGGTGCTGAGTGCAGAGTGCCTATACAATAATACACATCAAGAATACATGGTTTATGAAATTGAATATATATAGCCTAGTCCCCTGGATATGTATGAAAGTTTTCCCGTCCCCTTTCAAAAATGGCCTAAGAACGTCAAGAAAGGCCAAAGACACCACCTAATACATCTTCCTCCCTGACATCTTCTCCTTGACAAGGGAAGAATGTCGTCAGTAGAAGCAAACAGTCCCATCATTAGGAGTCCTGATGAAGGAACACAGCAGCCCTGTTTGCCCTCATCTCTCCCTCAGCACCACCATTTCATGGTCCATGAGAGTACATGGCTTGTGGCTTCTCTGTTTTTTAAGATTCATACTTTGGGCCAATAAGGAGCAATAAAGGGTATTTTTGTACTACAGGAAATAAGAAAAGGAAACAGAAACCTATCCAGGAGAACAGTAGACTTCAGTCAAGTCATTATAACCCTCTACCTCACGATACCTATTTTAATATACCTGCTCTCCTCCCCCCACCAGTAATTCCACTCTCTTTCCAAGCCTTTATTTACACACATAAAAAGGTCAAGTAACAATACTATAAACTGCTCAAAGTTGGACCAAAAAAGTGACATAACTACTGCGGGTGATTCATAGCATTTCTTTCCATGCTGCTACTGGGTCTATTCTAACTATTAACACCTCTATCTTGGGGGCTTCCCTGGTGATGCAGTGGTTGAGAGTCTGCCTGCTGATGCGGGGGACGCACGTTCGTGCCCCGCTCCGGGGCGATCCCGCGTGCCGCGGAGCGGCTGGGCCCGTGAGCCGTGGCCGCTGGGCCTGCGCGTCTGGGGCCTGTGCTCCGCGGCGGGAGAGGCCACAGCAGTGAGAGGCCCGCGTACCACCTATCTTGGGATATGTGTTCCAATTTTGGACGCCGGCATATAATATATTTTATTTACCAGATGTAATAGTACTATTATTTATTGCTCTGAGGAAACAGATAGTATCAGTTATTACTGATTAGGGCAAGGAAAAAAGATCCAAGTCAACCATTAACTTGCTTGTAGCGCTCAACCCTTTATAAAAATAGCTACCAAAATTGTATCTATTTTTGGCTTTCAGGTTGGAAGGGCAATCTCAAACCAAGGACTACTCAATATAATAAACCAGGGAGGAAAGTCATCTGAAATATATAAACCCATCTCCTCAATTTCCAACAATTCTAGTTAACAGAAAAATCTTATGTCTTCAGTAAACTGTTTCAACGCTCTCTCTTTGCAACCTAAATCCAATCAGAGAGTATTCTCATGAAGTGATCTTAGCACTACGTATATAATCTGATTTGTCTAAAGCATAAATTAGGGAATTCCTGGGGGGTCCAGTGGTTAGGACTCCGTGCTTCCACTGCAGGGGGCATGGGTTCGATCCCTGGTCAGGGAACTAAGATCCCACAAGCCAAGCAGTGTGGTCAAAAATAAATAAAAATAAAGCATAAATTAAATAGTAAAAATAACCTTAACTTGAAATCTAAAGAGAGGATGGCTGTTGTATAAGGACAAGCAAACAGCATAAATAAAACTTAAGGCTTATGATCACCTGTGAGCTGTAACCATTTTTAAGTCAACGTATCTCTTAATTAACCTTTTATACAGCCAAGGCCTCTGTCCAAATATCTTGCACCATCTCTGTATCAATCATGATAGGCTAAGATCTGCTGAGGTAACAAATAACCGTACAATCTCAGTGGCTGACAAAAATATACATATTTCTTACACTGTATGCCCATCATGGGTCAGCTGCAGCTCTGCTCCACCCTGTCTTCATTCTGGGGATCAAGGCTGATAGAGCAGCCTCCATCTGAAACATTATTTGTTGCTGGGGGAGAAAGTATCACAAAGAGGGAAAGGAGAACGTCACGTACCAGGAACTGGCTTTCCGAGTTTCTGCCCCAACGTGACATGTGTCACTCTGGATCATATTTCATTGACCAAAGCAAGTCACATAATGTTACCTGAGTTAAAGAGGGCAAGAATATATAATCATCTTCTTATGGATGGTTGGTCTCCTTATCTCTAGTCTACTTCCCATCAAAACCGGCTCCCACATTGCTCCCTGGGGCCCTCTTCCAATTTGCCATATTCCTCCTGTGCCCAGAAATTTCTACAGCTGGGCTCCCTCTGTTGGTATATGTATCAGCACTGGAGTGTGGGGCAATAGGCCAGGGGAGTTCAGGAATAAACATGGTGACTTTTCCAGAATGCTGGCTGTACTTATAGCTTTAGAAATATAGTTTTAATTAAAATAAATGTGAAAAAATTATTGACAAAAAATTCATAAGAGTCTCTTAAAAATATTGGTGTTTGACCCAATCAAAACATAGGCAGAAGACCCAAATAGACATTTCTCCAAAGAAGACATACAGATGGCCAATAAGCACATGAAAAGATGCTCAGCTTCACTACTTATTAGAGAAATGCATATCAAAACTACAATGAGGTATATCACCTCACACCAATCAGAATGGCTGTCATTAAAAAGTCTACAAATAATAAAAGCTGGAGAGGATGTGAAGAAAAGGGAACCCTCCTACACTGTTGGTGGGAATGTAAGTTGGTACAGCTACTGTGGAAAACAGTAGAGAGGTTCCTCAAAAAACTAGTTACCATATGATCCAGCAATTCCACTCCTGGGCATATATCCAGAGAAAACTGTAATTCAGAAAGATACATGCACCCCAATGTTCACTGCAGCATTATTTACAGTAGCCAAAACATGGAAGCAACCTAAATGTCAATCGACAGATGAATGGATAAAGAAGATGTGGTATATATGAACAATGGAATATTACTCAGCCATGAAAAAGAATGAAATCATGCTATTTGCAGCAACATGGATGGACCTAGAGATTATCATTCTAAGTGAAGACAGAGAAAGACAAGTATCATATGATATCACTTATATGTGGAATCTAAAAACTGATGCAAATGAACTTATTTACAAAATAGAAACAGACTCAGAGACACTAGTTTGGGATTAGCAGATACAAACTACTACATATAAAATAGATAAATAACAAGGACCTACTGTACAGCACAGGGAACTATATTCAATATCTTGTAATAAACTGTAATGGAAAAGAACATGAAAAAGAACATATATACATATTTGAATCATTCTGCTATACACCAGAAATTAATACATTGTAAATTAACTATACTTCAATCAATCAATCAACAAAATGAGAATAATATATATTTTTTAATGTTGGTATTTGAATTGGGTCTCATTGGGCTACTCCACATCTCCTGTTGCCATGGGTGCAGGTTCATCCACTCTCAAGTGTCCTTTAGGGGAAGAGGTTGGGAAACACCAGGGCCTACATTTTCTGGCACTTCCTGCCACTCTAGAGTGGCGCTGTCCATTGTGCTAACCAATAACCACATGTGGCTATTGACCACTTGCATTGTGACTAATGTGACTGAGGAACTGGACATTGAATTTTCTTTAAATTTAAACAGCCACACGTGGCTAGCGGCTACTGTATTATACAGCACTGATGTAGAACATTTCCACCTTTGGTAGGCGGAATACTATAATTGCCTTCCAAAGATGTCCATGTCTGCATCCCCAGAACATGTGCCTATGTTATGTTACACGGCAAAGAATTAAGTTTGCTAATCAGTTGACCTTAAAATAAGGAGATAGTCCTGGATTACCTATATGGGCCCATTCTTCTCTGGGTCCAAGTCCAGAACTAATATCCTTTTCTTGTTTTCCCTTAGTGCAATAGAGGTAAACAGCTGGATTCAAGCAGCATTTACTAAAAAAAACAAAGAGCTGGGAAAATAAGTAGAGAAAATGCACACAGGATCAATCAGAGACACAAAGGAATCTCACCCCAAGAATCTTAGCAAAAGTAGGAAAGCACTTGCTGAGCCCACATCTCCTCTCCTCCAGTAACTGCTCATGAAACACAGACCACTTAGTGCAGTGCACCCCCATATTACTTACTTAGGGTGCTTCTCTATGGGTTTCCCTGCCCCTAGTCAAAATGGCAGCTTATTCTTATTCCTCAACATCTGAGGGTACTCTATGGAGGTACTCCGTCCACACACATCCTTGGGATGACAGCCACAGGAACAAACCCAGTTCCTAGTTTCTCCCCCAGGATCTTTGCACACTAAGAAATGATCCTACACCCTCTGGCCAGTTATCACCTCCACCCACTCATCTGGCCCTGTGACTCACCTCTCAGGTCCTCACTCCCCCTTCCCCACATGCCCCCCGCCTTTCAGGGAAGTGGTTTTTTATAATCAGAGTTCAATATTTAAAATTAGCTTACTCATTCAGTGACCATAACACAAAGAGAATGCAGTAGGTTATGCTCTCACAAGGCCTTTCCTGGGTATTTATACAAGTCTGCCTAATATAGCAGCCTATTCAACAAGAGTGATCCAAATATGTTTTAACTCTTTAGGACCTACAAGTGCGTCTCATACAAAGGCAAACACACACTCTTACCCTTTATCTATAGAGGTCCCCAACTGGCATTACTCCAAATGGGAAAAAAAAAAATCTTTAGCAAAAGCCAATAGCAAAATATCATTAAGCACTATTCTTATTTTTGCATATAAAAATATGTTCATTTAGTTTTTATTCCAAATTGGCTACTTTTCCTCCATAATAAAAAACATCAGACTATTAGATCATACAGATCTGACATGACTAGATTTAGAAAACAACATAATTTTTAAAGGAACTGATAATATGCACTAACCCTTAATGTCAAAGCCAAAGACAGAAATTCCCTATGAACGCGTGAATCTATTAAGCAGGAGTCATTTTCAGTTATTAAGAAGCAAAGATCTGTATTCTTTATAGAAATTAGAAATGGCAGAAAATAGCATCAACATTCATAACTGCTGCAGTTAGGGCCAATAAAATTTTTAAATCAAATTAAAATCAGAGTGATGATAATAAGAGTAATGAAATTTATGTAGCGCCCTGTGGCTCTATTTCCTCAAAGAAACCCGAGTCCATTATTTTACAGGATGAAGAAATCAGTAGGCACTGCTTGCATTTTCCAGGACCACTGGACTAAGGATTCACCCGCACCAACAGGGAACTAGATCAAATGTCACAGAATGTCATGCCCTTGGCTACTGCCCCTCTGACTCCACCATAGCATCCAGTCCCTCAGCTTCACCCCGACAGTCCGGTTCTGCTCGAGGCCAGGACAGGTTGAGCCTAGGAAATGTCTCCCTTGCTACTGGTTCCTTGTTTCCCCTGCCTTCATTTGGCTCTGTTGGGTCCCTATTCTGGGTAACCTGACACCCAAGGGAACAAGAGTCAGAGAGGGCTTTGGAACTGAGGAGTCAATCTTCTATAGTTTAGCACATCTGTAGCAGCTGAAAATATTTGTTTGTAAAGGCGTATGTGAAGATCCGACCCTGTCCACATAACACACCTTTCTCATAATCCTAAATTCCAAAATCAGTAGTGGTTATTCACCCATTTAAGGCCAAAACCACCATGAAAATCTAGTAGATGTCTCAAATCTTCTACCCAAAAAATGTATTCAAAATTTGCTCTTCTTTTTTTCATTCACTTTCAAGAGCTATGCAAACCTATCAAAGCCCAGCCACACCCTTAGGGGATCTATGAACTAATTCCACACTAAGAAACCTGCTTTAAGGTCTTTTCGCTTTTCCTTGATACACAGGATTAACATTAACTGGCTTCTCAGAAAGACAAATACTGTATGATCTCACTTATATGTAGAATCTGAAATAGTCGGACTCATGGAAGCGGTAGATAGAATGGTGGTTGCCAGGGGCTGGGGGAGGGGCAACAGGGAGGTAATGGTCAAGGGTACAAGTTTCAGTTATGCAAGATAACTAAGTTCTGGAGATCTACTGTTCAGCACAGTGCCTCTAGCTAACAATTCTGTATTGTATATTTCAAAGTTGCCAAGAGATAGATTTTATGTTGAGTGTTCTTATTGCCAAAAAATTAATAAAAGGAGTGGGAGGAAACATTGGGAGGAGATGGATGTGTTTATGATCTTGATGGTGGTGATGGTTTCACGGGTATACAAGCTCATGAAGTTGGATCCACTGAATATGTACGGCTTCTTACATGTCATACATCAATAAAGTGGTTTTTGATTAAATTAACTAGCTTCCCTCCCAGAAGATTGTGCTAAATTAATGTAGGGTGTTGCTTATTAATGTTCCTGTGTATACTGGGTTTTGTCAGGACAGCTGGACACCAGGACCCTAGTCTGAGTATCACTCTTGGGCAATTATGAGCTTGATGAGAAAAAATATAGCTCCACGGAACTATCACTAGACTGGGCATCTAAGTCTTACTCCGATGAACCAGTCTGTGCCGTGCTGATACATCTTGTCTTAAGCACCCTTGGCAGGTAGACGAGAACACATATACCGAGAGCCTGGGCCTTGGGCTGCCCCTCCCCCAAGAACAGGGTGCACAGTAAGGGTACCTCCCAAAGGGTGGAGATGCCATAGGCACTTAAGAAACAAACGTTTTAAGCCATATCTAATTTGATATTTTAAACAAAAAGGAATATGTTTTTAATTGCACCTGAGTATCATGGAGTCAATTTGTACTCTTCACACAAGATGGAACTTCTCACCTGGAACATCTTTCAGAACCAAGAAACACTGGAAATCCATGAAAGGATTCTCCCTTTTCTTTGTGGGTCTTTGTTTCAGGCGCATCTTTCAGCAGTCGACTTAGGTACTCCTCCTCTTCCTGACATGGATTTAAGTCAAATACGAAGAAATTGTGGGTGATGAGGTCAGAAAGGCATAGAGTGAGAAGATGGGACTGTGGTGCCCATTCCCTACAGCAATTTCTCAGTCCAGGATAAAACTATGACAAGAGAAGGGTAAGAGGCTCCTCAGGGAAGCTATCAGGAAAAGCACAGCTATCACCAACAGGATTCTTTAATATGATATCCGTAGTGACTTCTCCCTACCTCTCTTTCTAGCTGTCAGATCTCTCTAAATGACTCTGGCTGTTTACATTACACTTTTGCGGCATTTCAAGCCATTTGCAAGGAAACATTGAATATATAGGCAAGAAATAAGATCTAAGCAGAGAACAGAGAAAAAGGGCAATAAGGGAGCTCAAAGGTGACAAGCAGGTGAAACCAACAGGTGTTCTGGAAGCAGCCTGTCCTCATAAGTCCATAAAGCATCAGAAAGCCCTGCTGTGAATGTTGCTTTGAGGGTGGAATTTAAAGTGAAGCCACTGGTGAAAGAGTAAGGCTATGCTCATGTTAATGATGCGTTCCTGCCCAGAACTGACAACTTTTACACATGGGCTCCAATTACTTCAAGGCCTCATACTAAATTCCACTCCAAATTCTCAAAACATATTTCATTTTATTTAACTTTAATTCTGAGAATTAATTTTAAAAGCTTCACATACACTCAGTTAGGTGGTATCATAAAAAATAAACAAAAAGGGCGTCGCCACACCAAAAGGTTTGAGAGTTTCTGGTCTGGAAAGCATTGAGAGCAGCAGTTCTCAACCCTGACTGCAATTGGACTCTCCTGGGATCCACTCCTAGAAAGTTTTATTTAATTTTGATGCCTGATACTCAGGCATCAGTATTGTTAAGTTTGAGAAACTCAGTTCGGGAAGCTTTTGATAACAAATGTGTACATAAGTATGCTCTTTTTTTTTTTTTTTTTTGCGGCACGCGGGCCCCTCACTGTTGCGGCCTCTCCCGTTGCGGAGCACAGGCTCCGGACGCGCAGGCTCAGTGGCCATGGCTCACGGGCCCAGCCACTCCGCGACATGTGGGATCCTCCCGGACCGGTGCACGAACCCGTGTCCCCTGCATCGGCAGGCGGACTCCCAACCACTGCGCCACCAGGGAAGCCCAAGAATGCTCTTTTCTAATTTCTCAGGAACTGTTCCCACATGGACGAGATGCAAGCTTTGGTCCCTCCGCATCAATATCCCTGCTCACTCCTGCCCACAGTCTCAAAAAGGGGATGTGGTGACTGAAGCTCATCTACATCCTTATTATTCCTGCATTATCATTGTTTGTAAATGCCTTTTTTCTTTAATTACCCCTGCCTAAAAGGAGATGAAGACAAGAGGAGACAAAAAAGCTAATGCAGCATTCCAGAAGAATCACCGGAGGGGGGCATGGGGCAGTCTTATTAATTTCATTGTGGTGATGTGTTATAAAATGCAAATTGCAGAAAGGGGGCAGTACTTTGTTAATAAATATGTCAATTAGGTAGAGTCAATGCCGTACTGCATGGAGCAGGGGGAAAGAAATTCACTGAATGTAAACTCCATGCACAGCAGATTTCAGAGGGAGAAATGTAGTTAGTCAAACTACCTTTATGTTTTACACTGCTGCTCTTTAGCATAAGTAGCTAATAACCAATTTACATTAATGGTGAGGGCACAAATGTAAATCAGCCCCTTTTTGGTTTATATTACTGCAATGGAATCCTAACGCTAAAGTGTTGCGCTTGGCGATTTCATTAAGGGAAAGACCTCAGAACCTGATACAGTCCTAGGGCCTGCTTCAAGGAATTTTAATATGAAACCAAAATTACACTGCACATCCTTGTTCACCATGTGGGAGTTTCCAGAAAGGGCTCTGCTATCAAATATTTTCCCCATCCACGGCTATGTCCACAACCCCGGGCTCCTGTGGGTGTTCAAAGTGTCCTGCTTGCCAAAAAATGCCTCCCAAGCCTGGGCCTGCAACAATATGGTCTTGTGCCACTGCAGCCTGGACTTCTGCTTGACTTTGCTTGCCGACCGGTAGCAGCCCTGACTTGACTCCAAACAAAGAGACCTTTGTATCAGATGGACTTTCACGGGTCCAGGTGGCTAGAGGAAGGGAGAGAGAGGGACCTTCAGGGCCTTCTGAGTCTGTGTTCCTACTAGCCACAAAGACGGAATGCAAATGCTAACAACAAGCATCTGTGCTGCCTGCACCAGTGGAAGTTTTCCATTTCTGGCCTCGTTCATCTGCGACCTCTCCTGCTCACAGGGTCTTTCTTTAGTCATGCTGCGCAAGCAGCTACCGTATAGACCCAAAGTTAATTTTACTACACACTTCAGTGTGTCACCGGAGGTACAATAAATCACGAGCCAATTTCCAATTTTGTTAGGCCCTACTTGATAAGGACGTGAAGCATTCTTCCCCGACACACGTTTTCAAACATGAGGATCAGAAGCAGGAACACGTCTCTCGATGCGCCGTGAAATTTTAACCTTCCTTTTGGAGAGAAGTCGACCCCCGCAGGTTCTATTAGAATAAAATATCAACTTATGCTTTTTTGAATTTGGATCTTGGGTCCAGAAGATGCCTACAGGCCTTTCTGCTGCCGAACACCTCTTAAGATAAGTTGTTTTTTGAACAACTTCAGCGAATAAATTTGTTCAGATGAATTACAAGTTGTTGGGGCAGAGTTTTATTCTGAATTACGCTGCGTTGTTGTTTTTTTTTTTAAAGGTACAGAATAAGATGCATACATATTTAAATTCTCATAAAATCATATTCTTAAAGATGGATAAAGAACCATTAGTACCCCTTCGACAACTTTTCATCTTAATTTGAGAATTGCCAGCATTAGCCCATTGCAGTGGTGGATTAATCTAATTCTAATAGGCTGGATCGTTTGGTTTTGGCTTTGGGTTTTTTCTTGTATATTGAGTCAGGATTCAGAAGTGACAATAACAACTAGCCCTTCATGATCATTAATTCCCTGGCTGCTTTGTCTATACTCACAATGACAATAATACAGTATACTTCTTGAGGTCATTCTGAGTTCTAAGTAAGAGTTTACATCACTAACTGGCAACCACCACAGTAATAATTGTCCTTAGGCAGTAATCATCGACGGAGACTAAAACTAGTAGGTGAAAGTTGGGTGAGAAACAGGGTATGACATAGTCTCCAGGAATGTCCCCACAGGAAACGGAAGGATAGCCACCCAAA